>NC_090312.1:78890894-80100894 GCF_039906515.1 Pseudorca crassidens | reverse complement strand
TACAGCCCACTGTACGGGTACAGGCAAGGCCATAGAATGACCTCTTCTAGTTTACATATCTGTTGGCTTTTATCTGCAAGGAGCACAAGGAAACAATAAAATGAAAAGAAACTGAACAAGCATATTAACTGACAGAGAACAAGAACAACATAATTTTGATATTTTTCAATTAGGTTTTCCTAATCTTTCAAAGTTGATCACCTGTGTAGGTCTCAAGTGATGATGTTTTCACCTTTCATGTATTTGCATCTCTTCCTCTTAGTTAATTCATCTATGCTGAAGCTGTCGCTTCATTCCTGTCCTCTGCTCTTTTCCTATCTTCCCTTCTTGTTTCTTCATTTCCTTCCCATCAGTGTTTTTCTACTTCCTATTTTCCATTTACCTTTTAATTAAATCACTGGGGGACATATCAGAAGTCCTTAGGGCTCACTTTGAGCTGGGGAAATGCAGAAAGCTCTCTCCTGACTATAAACAAATGTTAAGTTAAATGAAGTTTGAGAAACATTTTCTCTGCAAGGTTTATTTTTGAATTGCTTGTAAAATCATCTTTGGCATGTATATCCTAGAGAGACAAAATTATTTTGTAAAACATTTAATATATTTCCAGCCTATTATTGTTGGTACCTTGGCACTGATTTGAGTGGTAACTAATTAAATAGTGGAATAGTGTCTTTGGTCATGAAATCAGATGCTATTGTCTATGATCCTGACAGTGTCAATAAATTCCAAGTCTGGAACCATGAGTGATGTTCCGTGGTACCTAAAATAAAGGGCCATACAGAGAAATCCATCTGGCTGCTTCAACTGCCTGTGTGATTCAATGGGATTAGACTATGATGAAATCTCTCATATGAGCATCTCACTACCCACGCCAATTCTAGAATAGACACTGGGTGACCATATATGCTGCACATACCCTGAATTAACACTGTACTGAATAAGACCACATTGGGAGTGTGGGGAACTGAATCATTAAAAAAAGAATAACGGGCTTCCCTGGTGGCACAACGGTTGAGAGTCCGCCTGCCGAGGCAGGGGACGCGGGTTCGTGCCCCGGTCCGGGAAGATCCCACATGCCGCGGAGCGGCTGGGCCCGTGAGCCATGACCGCTGAGCCTGCGCGTCCGGAGCCTGTGCTCCGCAACGGGAGAGACCACAGCATTGAGAGGCCCGCGCACCGCAAAACAAAACAAAAAAAAAGAATAACTAGTGTCTTCATTTTAGGAGTGGAGTAAACTTTGAATGAGGGCAGAGAACAGCTCTTATTCACCTTTATATGTAGAGAGCTATAGATATAAAATTTTTTTCACTGAGTATATTTAGTCTTGGAAACGGAATGAATTTTACAGTCACATTTCTGCAGGACTTCCAGAGGGTTTTAAAAGACCTTCATATTTTTTTGTTTAGATTTTTCTTTTTTTTTTTTTGATGTGGACCATTTTTAAAGTCTTTATTGAACTTGTGACAATATTGCTTCTGTTTTATGTTTTTATTTATGTTATGTTTTTATTATGTTATGTTTTTATGTTATGTTTTTATTTATGTTATATTTTATGTTTTGGTTTTTTGGCCACAAATCATGTGTGATCTCAGCTCCCCGACCAGGGACAGAACCTGCACCCTCTGCGTTGGAAGGTGAAGTCTTAACCACTAGACTTCCTGGGAAGTTTCCATATTTTAAAAGATCATATTTAAAATTTTTTTTACTTTTATATCTATCTATCCTCTATGTCATAAATGAAAAGAGATCAGGACTCAAGACAAAACAGTGGGAGACCTCCAGCACTCAGAGACTGAAGAAAGAAGAGGAGGTATTAAAGGGCTCTGCAAGATAGAGGAAAATTGAGACCATGGCATTCAGCAGAGTATCATACATGTAATTTGCACTCCGTACGTGGCCGTCACACGGTTGTCTGTCCCTGGTGCCGCTCTCACCATGCACTGCTCCATGACGACCCACCAGCAGTGTGGTAGCTCATGCCATTCAGATCTCCCTCCTGAAGATGCCACCGTGAACTTGGCATGCTGTGTACCGTAAGGGCTGAGAGAACAGGCTTAAGAGCAAGACCAGGCTTTGTGCCTCGGCCCTGACGTTCTCTGGCCACGTGAACTTGGGCTGAACTTCCTGGGCAAACCTGGGAGAACATAAGAGTGTTAAAATCTGTTCTGTTTCTCTAGAATGCTCTTCCCACTCTCCCCACCATCTCTCCATCCTTCAAGTCTCAGTCTAAAAAGGCATCCCTTGACCCCAGAGCCTTGAGGAGTCCCCATATTGTCACTGACCCGCACCTGGCAACACAAAAGGCAGCAGCAAATGTAAAGGGACCACTGGGCATGGCATGGCATTTAGCTCCAAGGAGACTGATGCTTTAAAAAGAAGAAAGAAAATCCCTTCATAGCATCACCATATCTTTTACAGCTCCCTTTTGTAGCCAGAAAAAATTATAAACCCAATTAGTTATGAGATGGTTTGCTTCATGCCTTCTCCACTCACTGTTTAAGTTCTCTGAGGGTAGGAACCCCATTCATGACTCTATCCGCAGAACCCAGCTTGGATTTGTGTATAATAGGCCCTTTAATTAAGGTTTGTTGGATGAATCAAATTGCCTACATGCATTTTCTGGAGCTGTTGTAACAAAGCACTACTACTGGCTGAGAAGGCAGAAAGTTATGGTCTCACCATTCTGGAGAATAGACGTGCAGAAATAAGGAGCTGGCAGGGTTAACCTTCTTTGGGCTGTGGAAGAAGGATCTGTTCTAAGCATCTCTCTTTGATTTGTAGACACCATCTTCATGTTCACATCATTTTCTCCCTGGATGCATACCATCTACAAATTTTCCCTTTTTATAAAGATACCACTATTATCGGTTTAGACCCACCCTCATGATCTCATTTTAACGTGATTAACTCTAAGACCCCATCTCCAAATACAGTTGCATTCGGAGGTACTAGGACTTCAACCTATGCATTGCCATAACAAGGCGTTACACAGTTAGTAACAAGTACGTGCCATTCTTCCTGCCTAGTTGTGAGAAGGCTGCTCTCACACATGTTTAAGTCACACATCCTGACTCCTGATAAAACTGTGTTTAAAATTCTAAGCTTTGCTTGGCAAAAGGAAAGACTTTGAAATTTTGCAAACCCTTGTATTCAAGAGTATTTTTTTTACTATATATATGGATATACATACCCATAGAAAGGAAATGTGTGTGTGTGTGTGTGTGTGTGTGTGTGTGTAAGCTGAAAGCTAAGCACTAACTCTCTTATTCTAGACTATATCCATTCCTCTCCTATCTGGTCAACAGTGAGAAAATTGGAAACCATGGATTATTGGGAATAATATATCTCAAAATACTTTTCCCATTATAGTAAGGTCTGATTTGTCAACCGTTGTAAGGCAGGGATGTTGGACATACATGAGATTTATTATTGCACAGAGAAATGAGTCACAGTGAGACCAGACATTTGTACATTGCTAGAAAGATAAGGTGAATATAAACGGCAGAGAAAATATCTTGTTCTTTGTCTGGGACAGATTAGGGTGATTAATAATGCCTGGAACCTGAGGGCATAATGCTAAGTGAAATAAGCCAGACATAGAAGGACTAACACTACAACATGAAACCACTCATATGAGGAATCTAAAACAGTCAAACTCAGAGAAGTATAGAGTGGAATGGTGACTGCCAGGGGCTTGAGGGAGAGGTAAACAGGGAGGTATTCATGAAAGGGTACAAAGTTTCAGCTACACAAGATGAATAAGCCCTGGAGAGTCACCGTACAGCCTACTACCTACAGTTACCAATATTGTATACTTAAAAATTTGCTAAGACTATAAAACTTATTTTAACTGTTCTTGTGACACATAAAGTGATAATAATAATAAATAAAAAGGGAAGGAGGAAACTTTTGGAGGTGATGGTAATGGCATAGACCATGGCGATGGCTTCGTCAGTGTATACATATCTACAGACTCATCAAGTCGTGTATATTAAGTACTCACAGCTTTTTGTATGCCGACCATACCTCAACAAAGTGGTTTAACAAATAATGCCAAGAGAATGTAAATAACTGTAAATGAGGTGTCAGTAAGATACCCTGTGTGTGGTTGACTGTGTGAGGGATTACACAGGGCTTCCTGTGGTTGATGGCTACTTTGGAGGATCTGAAACTTATGAACTGAGCGCTCTTTTCTGACAGGACTAAGCTTTGGCGTAACAGCCAAGTGTGGGCTCATTCTAACCAGCAGTGTTCA
This sequence comes from Pseudorca crassidens, assembly GCF_039906515.1. Lineage (NCBI taxonomy): Eukaryota > Metazoa > Chordata > Mammalia > Artiodactyla > Delphinidae > Pseudorca > Pseudorca crassidens. Next base: position 80,096,639 of record NC_090312.1, on the reverse strand, counting down.
ATTTTAGGAACAAATAAAGAGAGCAGGCTGTTCACTATTAAAGGGGTTCTTCTGAGGTGGAGGGATGCCTTCTGAAATGTCTATTCAATGACATTGAATATATTATTGTCTTCCTACTTCCCCAGGAAGATTTATGTCTCCATCTTACAAAAATTCATTGCTATGACCAGTTCCAGGCTACATGGTATAACAGAAATACATTAAGGACTTGGCAATTTTCTCCAGCTTTTGTTGTGCGACCTAAATTCTGATGTCACTCTGGACCATGTCCTGACCTTTGAGACATGCCTCATGGCATCGGTATGATAATTAAAAATATGAATAATGTTGCATAGTTCAAACACATGGTCCTTGTTTCATCCTTGAAGCACTGAATTATGCCTAAATCCCAAGGACAGCCTTATTATTGACAGTCTAATTTTTGGACACATTTTAACATCAGTTTCTGGATGGAAAATTTGTGTCAAATCAGTTTTTTGACATCATCTATAATTCAGGGACCCAACTGATCATCTGTAAGCATTTCTTCGGTGTTTTATGGGCAGGGGCACAATCTGGTGAAAACCTCAGAGGCGCCAATCAGCACAGACTGTGTCTTCCCTACAGCAGTCCTCGCAGGGGGAGCTTGTCCGGCCCAGAGATGACATTCGGCGGCAGTCCTCGCCAGCATTTTGTAGCGTGATAGGTTTCCGTGAGGAACTGAAAGGCAACTCGGTCATTGTTCTGAACCTGGACCCCGGGTGAGAGCTCACGCTGGGGGAGAGTACCTATTCAGCGACACCCTCAGTCTTTAAGGGCAGATTCAGAGAAGACAAATATATGAGCCAAAACATGCCAGTAATTTGCTAAGAGATTATAAGCAATTTTAAAAAGCATCCGACAGTGGTACCACATGGGTTAGATGACTGTTGCTAACGGTACACAACAGTTGTCTTGCATCCTACACCCTCGAAGAACTGTTAAAAGCACAGTATCTGTAGATCGTCACTATATTCTGTGAAGCTTGTCAGGCAGGTGTTTTTATCCTAATTAGCAGATAAAGAAAAAGAGGCTTTGAAAAGAAAACAAAGATTAAAGGAACTTCCCTTCTTCACACATGTAATTCTCTACTACAATAATTAAATCATTTTGAATTAATTAAACCTGGATGCAAAACATTACACAAAAAAGTATATAATAATCATAACTATAAGAGGCTGAATAATTATTGCTTAAAATAAAAGCAAAGATTGTATCTCAAATGTGTCTATGTATTTGAATTTTATAAAGGCGAGAAATATAAACGTTTAATATTAAAGATAAGACAAGAATGAATTTGGATTATGTACGTATGTTATATACAAAATAAATTGTAAAGTGCTAAAATAAGAGAAAATGAAAAATATGAAAAAGTGCTTCAAAATAAGCTTAAAGAGAAAAATGGAGAGCTGCCATTTAAAATTAAAACACAGTAGTTAATTAAAAGTAATTACATAAGTCATATTTTTCATAAAAATGATTTCTTTAAATCTTACTTGGTTAAATATTTATCACTATCAAAATCCTAAAGTTTTTCTTAATCATTATGAGATATATATACATAGGTAGATAAATTGACTGACTGAATGTTAGGTAAGACTGACATATATATATTTTATATTGGACTACAGTTGATTTACAATATTGTGCTAGTTTCAGGTGTACGGCAAAGTGATTCAGTTATACATGTACATATATACCTTCCTTTTCAAATCCTTTTCCCGTTTAGGTTATTACAAATTATTGAGCAGAGATCCCTGTGCTATACAGTAGGTCCTTGTTGGTTATCTATTTTATATATAGTAGTGTGTATATGTCAATTCCAAACTCCCAGTTTATCCTTCCTCCCCTTTCCCTTTGGTAACCATAAGTTTGTTTTCTATGTCTGTGAGTCTGTTTCTGTTTTGTAAATAAGTTAGATTCTGCATATAAGTGATGTCTTATGATATTTGTCTTTCTCTGTCTAACTTACTTCACTTAGCACGATAATCTCTAGGTCCATCCATGTTGCTGCAAATGGCATTGTTTCATTCTTTTTAATGGTTGAGTAATATTCCATTTTATATATGTGCCACATCATCTTTATCCATTTAGGACATTTAGGTTGCTTCCATGTCTTGGCTATTGTAAACAGCATCGCAGTGAACATTGGGGTACATGTATCCTTTCAAACCATGTTTTTCTCTGGATATATGCCCAGGAGTGGGATTGCTGCATTATAGGGTAGCCCCATTTTTAGTTTTGTAAGCAACTTCCATATTGTTCTCCATAGTGGTTGTATCAATTTACATTCCCACCAACAGTGTAGGAGGGTTTCCTTTACTCCACGCCCTCTCTAGCATTTATTATTTGTAGACTCTTTTTAAAATCATGTTTATTGGAGTATAGTTGCTTGACAATGTTGTGTTAGTTTCTCCTGTACAGCAGGTATATATTTTTTAAGTTAACATTTTTTCAATGTCGAAACCTCCCTATGTTGGGCAAACATTCTGCACTTGCTATAGTTAACTATAAATACATTAAAAAAATTGTTTTTGTTACTTTAAGGTTCTGCTTATCCAACAAAATGAAGAGAATTCTTCCCTTTCATGGAGTCCTCCATACTCACTCATCTCTAGCTCCACCCACACCCCTGCACCCCAAACATCGAAGGTGCTACCTTCATGGGCGCTTGCAGCCTACCACCAGGTGTGCACCTGACTCCTGCCAGACGTGTTAGCACCCGGGATGCCCTGAGCCAGCACCCACCTCCCCTCAGCCTTTGCTCTGACCGTCCTTATAAGATGCAAGGCCCTTCCTCTGGCTTCTTGTGCTCGTAATTCCTCTTACCTGCCTTATTTGTTATCATCAACCTAACACTCTTCATGCATACCATATAATCGTTATTTTAAATCTCTCTCTCTAACCCATTGCAACATGGGGTCTCTGAGGACAGCATCTTTCATTGCATCCCCAGCAGCTAAAATAACGTCTGGCACACGATAGCACTCAGCAAATTTTTGAGCAGTCCCCATTTTATTATCATTATTATTTTTAATCACTTACCATTTGTGTTTCATGCTTATGGAAAGAGATAGATTAACGACAGTCTTTTAAAAAATATGTATTACTCTTCTACATAAATGGAAATAAAAATACTAGCAAAAATAAATGGCTTTTTCCCATTCCCATTCAGAGTCTTACTCTTCTCACGTTCACTTCAGTCAACAGTCACTGATGACTCTTTTTCTATATAATATCATTTTCTGGGCCATCAAAACCATTGGTGATAAAGCAGTTCTTCAAAGAACCCAAAAGCATAGCTAAACAGCCTTGATGCGGCTCCTAAGCTGGCTTTGCAGTTGTTTTGCTGAGCAAGCCTGCTTGGGCTCCTGTTCTGGAAATGTTAATAAACATCTGTTTCACTCCTTCCCTCCACTGTGGGTTCTAAGTGGTTAAGAAACGTGCTTCACTATTCTCTCAGAGATTTTCTTCTTTCTTTCTTTATTACTTATTTTTATTTTGAAAATTTTCAAACATATCTAAGAACAGATTGTATCTCCACATACCCAACACCCAGCTTCAGTGGTCCTCCCTGAATTTTTAGATGTTTTGCTTGTATATTTTAAAGTAAATCCTGGACATTTCACCTATAAGACCTCTGACTGACCTCTAACTGACAAGGACATTTTTTCCAAAAACATTTTTCAGGGGTCAGAGAAGTTTTTTGGTTTTTGTTTTTAATAACACAGATTTAATCTAAATACTGAAACTACTCAAATGTGTATTTGTATGAACTATATCCCTTAAACCTCTTCACCTTTTCGTGTAGTCTGCCTGCATAGTATACTGTTTTTAAAAAGAGCAACTATTAAAAGAATATATTCATTTCACTGCTGAAAGAGTTTGTACTGTCACTCATGCACAATATTTACTCAGGTTTTATACCATGAATAGCATATTAAGCATTACACATGGAATTAAAAGCAATTGTTTCTGTCCTTGAGAAATAAACTGTCTAGCTAAGAAGATGGATAATACACAAACACACAGACAACCTGCACATTTTAAATAAAATAATACCGTTAATGTTGGATATTTCAAGTGCACAAGAATTCAGGGGTAGAGAAAGTGTCTTTGAGACACGTTCAACTAGAGATGATTTTTTGTGAAGGAAGTGAGCTTCAGAGTGAGTCTTGATTCAGAAGAAGAACACGGACCCTGCGTGTTCAAACCCTGAGTCAGAAATTAGCCCATGGTAAAAGCTAAGGAGGAAAATCAGAAGGAAAATGTGAGCGATGATAATTATTAAGTAGAGTTTGCCCACGTCAAAGCTATGAGATGTGACATGGACCTTTGAGCTGCTCATGAAAAAGTCTTGTTATAACTCTTCAAAAGCATGTTTACCTCTGGAAAGGGGGCTCAGGAAAAACTTTGAAAACATGAAAATCTAAAAGAGGTGTATTTCTAATGATGGGATTCCGGGGGCACAGTGGTGTTGGTTAGAGGCAGGTTTGGGGCAGGGGAGCTGACCTGGCAGCAAGCAGGTAGGCAGGACAGAGACACTGCCATGTGGACTAAACAAAGAAACCCGGGACAAGGGGGTGCTTGTCACTTTCAGGGAAATCTGACCACTTCCTCTCTCCACTCCCTGTTCTGTCATTTAAAGAAGATGAAGAGCTGCCTTGGGGTGGTCAAGTTTACGGACTAAATTCCCTAGTTATGTGCAACCTCTGGACTTTCCCTCTGTTGACAAGCAACGCTGCAACCAGCAGTGAATCTCAGAAAACTCGGAACGGGGTCTGATGCCAGCTCTGCAATAGCTCAGCTGTTTGAATGCGGTGACGACAATCTGTGCTGGGAAACGATCATGTATCTTCTTCTTCAATCCTTTTTAATAAAGTTTCTTTTTTTGATGTGGACCATTTTTAAAGTCTTTATTGAATTTGTTTGCTTCCGTTTTATGTTTTGGTTTTTAGGCCACAAGGCATGTGGGATCTTAGCTCCCCAACCAGGGACCGAACCTGCAACCACTGCATTGGAACGTGAAGTCTTAAGCATTGGATTGCCAGGGAAGTCCCCTCGTCTTCAATCCTCATCCCAGCTCTTTTCATTGCTTCCATTGTGCTCCCTATCTCAAAGGGGAGGAAACTGAAGCACATGTGATTACACAGGTGGCTGGGCCACACAGCTAGCGGTGGAACCCAGATAGCTGGATTCTAGGCCCACGCTCTTGGCTTCAGCCATGGTCCTTCCACAGATGGTTTAATGTTTCCATTCCCTTGTCTCTGTCTTCATAAATAAAATGGGAACATTACTCTCCGTGTATTTGTGTCTAAGGACCAGCAAGCCATGTACAAATGATAGTACAGTGGAAGTTCTTTGAGACAAAGATTTATACTGGTTTTGGTTGGCAAGGTGCAGAATTAATTTAACATGATTTATTTTCTTCAGACACATGTCTGAAACCCTTACCTAGAGAGTGGAAAGGAGAAAGTCTGGTGTGGCAATGAAGACCCTGTGTTTGTATATCAGACTCTGTACCTATCTGGTCCTCATAGTGGCACTGGGATTTGGGCAAAGCCAGGCTCAAGGGGATGGATGACTTATTCAGGGTCACACTCTTCACTGTGTGGGTTTTCTCATGCTGAGAATGAAGTATGGCCAGACTTTTATTTCTGGGCTAGTGTCGTATCAGACTCTACAGGTGCGCTATAGTCACGTGGCTTTTGGGATTGTGATGTTTGTAAATGTTGGTCCATGAAACGGTACTTTGTCTTTTACTCTCTCACCTGGGTTTCATTCTCTTGGTCCCCACACAGGAGCTCAGGGTCCCAGTGATACATCAGGAGGGGTCCTTCTCCCTTCTCAGATCCGCTTGTTCACTCAGCATTAATAGCACACCTGCACTGTAGCAGCATTGGAAGGTGTCTGCAACCTGTAAAATTAGGTGATGGAAAAGAAGACAGGTCTGGTGTTGTTTTAGATCTTCACATTAACCAGAGACTTTTCAAATACGGAAGTGGCACTGAGTTAAACTAGATTTGGAGACAGCATTTTAATCTCATTGAATCTGTTTCCTTATTTATTATGTGAAAGCAATACTAACTGCCAAACCTACACTACGTGTCTAAAGGGGCCTTCTAAAGTACAGAATATGGGCTTCTCTGGTGGCGCAGTGGTTGAGAGGCCGCCTGCCGATGCAGGGGACGCGGGTTCGTGCCCCGGTCCGGGAAGATCCCACGTGCCGCGGAGCGGCTGGGCCCGTGAGCCATGGCCGCTGAGCCTGCGCGTCCGGAGCCTGTGCTCCGCAACGGGAGAGGCCACAACAGTGAGAGGCCCGCGTACCGCAAAGAAAATAAATAAATAAATAAATAAAATAAAATACAGACTATTTCCCAATTTCCAGGTATCGGTAGTACTGCCCCTGCCCATGTCCCCCTACCACACAAAGATTAGAGACTCAAAAGTGAATTCAAGATATCTAATTGCTAAATAAGACACCATGGAGCTTACTCCAGATCTATTCAGCTCTGTCCCAGGGTGGGCGCTATGGGCTGCACTGTGTCCCTGCCACATTCATATGCTGAAGTCCTGACCCACAGTGCAACTGTTCTTGGAGATGAGGCCTTTAAGGAGGTAATTAAGGTTTAGTGAGGTCATTAGGGTGGAGCTCCAATCCACTGTGAGTAGCATCCTTCAAAGAAGACACATCAGAGATGCATGCACAGAGGAAAAGCCACGTGAGGACACAGTGAGAAGGCGGCCGTCTGCAAGCCAAGGAGAGAGGCCTCAGGTGAAGCCATACCTGCCGACATCTTGATCTTGGCCTTCCAGCCTCCAGAACTGTAAGAAAACACATTTTTGCTGTTTAAGCCACTCTGTCTATCATATTTTGTTATGGCAAGCCCTGCAGACAAATGCAGGAGGCAGGAGCAAGAAACCTTCACGTAGCATATGCCCCAGCCTCAACCTGCCCACTGAACAGCACACTGGAACTCAATTTTCCAGCCCTTTCAGGCAGAAGTAGCGTTTCAACTTTAATAACTTGGGGGACAACACTGCTCCTCTGCTTGGCTTTATGAAATTGCCTGCCCTGTCCCTGGGGAGACTGAGTCCCAGTTCATCTCTGCAGAACAGACTCTGCTTTCTGCCGTGGTCTCTGCTCCGATGGGGTTCAGGATGTAGAGGAAGACAGGTCTGTGTGCCTCGGCCCTTGTTTATTTGGGCCTTTTACATTTCTGGAAGCTGATTCAGAACAGATAATAATTCCACGTACAGTTAATAAGAAATGTCACGTAAGGGTAATTACTATTTTGCTAGTTTAAGTAAGTAGAATACGATGTAATCTGAGTTGCTATTCAGATGTTGACGTGTGCATTGTGTATTTTAAAAGAGACAGTTTGGAAATACTTAGAAATCTTCATATGTCTGTATCCACAATGTAAAGTTGAAAATTGCGCACTAGGGCTCAGAAAGTTTATAATAGAAGATTTCGTGGCCTGAATTTGCTTAATTAGTTTGACTCTTTGTCTTTCACTGTTGACCATGTGGCAGTACGTGAAACGAGGATTTGGAAATCATCTGGTTAACTTGATTATTGATCTTGACTAAGGTGTGAGCCAACCTGTTAATCTTTGATTTTTTTTTTTTTTTTTGCCGCACCGCACAGCTTGTGGGATCTCATTTCCTGGACCAGAGCTTGAACACGCACTCCTGACAGTGAAAGCATGCAGTCCTAACCACTGGACCACCAAGGAATTCCCTAATTTTGCTTTTTTTAAGTTACATATTACTTACATATTTTAGAGCACTTTGTATGTGTCCGGTACTGTGCTAGCTTAGAGCACAACTATAGTATGTATCTCCTATCCACGGACTTTTCAATAGGTTCTAACAATCTGGGTAGTATCCTTCTTGTCATTGTCTAAGGATATCTACTAAAATGTCTCCAACTGGAGCATTGTTAAATTCACAGCATCCTCTTGATGTTCTACCCCCAGCCCCATCCCTGGCTCTGGCTCCAGGGTAAATAAATGACCCTCTAGGTCATTGAGCCTGAGAATCTAGAGACGAATTACCTACTGAGTGCTGCTGGATCCAGGTAAACTCTCTGATAAAACGAAGACAGCAGGGACCAAACAGAAATTCAGCATGTTCATTGGGTCTTGCCCCTGTGTTGCAGCCTCAGGCTCTGGGAGCATCTCATGGCCTGGGGCATCAGGGTCTGCATAAAGAAGACAGAAATCCTTGGAAGGGTTCAAGCAGTAGCTTGCAAAGGTAAATGGGATTTTGAGGCAGTAAAAAAGCTGGATGTTCTTTTATTCCTCTGTCACAGACATTAACTGGCAGCATAGGAACGGTGATATGAGCCATAAATAGGCAAATGTTTCATTCTTCTTTGCATATTCATCACCGATACGCACCAAAAAGAGCTGTCTGTCATAATCAGCCATGTTGGAACAATAAGGTAGAAAAGCAAATAAATTCAGTGAGGTAATGTTGCTGCAGGTATGGGTTGGTTTCCTTTTTCACATGATGTTTTTATTATAACTCAATATAGTTAACTCTAAAACTCTGCCGAATGTTAGGGAAACTAGCAGAATCAAGGTATAGGATTAAAGGTTAGACCTGCCAAGTAACGCAGATCTTCAGGTGTCTCATGCTTGACATGCCAAGATATTTGTGTCAAAAAAAAGAAAAAAAGTAATTTGTTTTTCTTTGATGGTGGGGCTGGAGAGAAGGGGAGAGGGACAGTGGGAGTTGTCCAATGACAGGGAGAGGGCAGTGGGGGAGGAAGGTGTGGTTTCAACCCTCTGGATAAATGGTTCAATTCTGACTCAGTTTGTTTATCCTGTGTTAAATACATGGGACTTTTCTTGTTAATTTTTATAACTTTTCACGGGCAATAGATGTAGTCATGCAGGCAAAAGTGTCCCCAGTCCATTGTGTCGGTCTTTGAAAATTAAACCAACTGGCCACAGTGCATGCATGTGTGAACACACTTGGTGGATTCCTGTATATATTTGTCATTCTAGTCACCCTGAAGCAGGTGGATGATGACGCAGTTGGACAAGAGCCAGTTTTGGCAACACCAACACTGACCGACTTGGTCCCTCGTGCGTCCCCCTCCTCCTTGTTCTTTAGTTCTTTGCTTTTTATCCTCCTTTCCAAGGTTACCAGTCTCTTTTGGAACCATCTTTTGAGCACAGCAGGCTGGGACAACTGACTTAAGATGCCACACCTTGGAGAACTATGTCATCTGACACTTGAGCGTGAAAGAGCTCAGAACATGACAGCCCCAAGGATGCCCCTCTGGCGTCAGGAGCTCTCTGCCCTCTCCCTTTGCGCCTAAAAGCAGTGCATCTGTTTCCCCTTTGTGAATGTGTCCCCCAACCTTTCACTAGGAGGAGCAGAATGACTTTTTTTTTTTAAGAGAATGACTCTCAATCCCTAGAGATGACACTAGACTCCTAGGACCAGAACGGCAATGTGAAGGATCTACATAAACTTGACTAAAATAACTCTTCTCTCCGTTTAGTTTCCCCATATATTTACCTACCATCCCACATTTTAGTGCCTCTTAAAGCTCAAAACCCGGTTCCTTTGCATTGTCACTTCTCCATACCTTTATTGTCCTTTGTTCAAATGGTCTAGGTCTCCAGGTCTGACTGCTTCTTTGGGGTTTTCATGTCATTCCTCTGAGCAACCCCCGCCATGCCTACGAAATAAAACTTTTCTCCTGCTAATCTGGCTTTTGCTGATTCAATTTAGGGCCCCAGCTGCTGAGCCAATTTAGGGTAGAGAAAAAGGTTTTTTTCCTTCTTGTCAAGTGACTCAAGAAAGCCTTAGGAGGAAAAAGTAGAGGTCTGCCAGTGGCTTAAGACGTCTGGAGACTTGGGACGTGAAGTAGCTCACCTGCCAAGTCAGGCAAGTTGAAGGGCTAAAAGGCAGAACACTTAGGTTCCTTCCCAACACCACCACTCGTTGGCTGGGACTAGTGACTCAGCCTCTCCAGACTTACTGAACTGTCTGTAAAATGGCAATCATAATTATTTCAACTGGCCCTACCTCACAGGGTTATATAAGGAAGAAAAAAAAAGTGGAAAGCACTGAATAAAACCGTAAAGTGTTTTACAGATGTAACGTTAAAGGCTTACTTTTACCTCCAGATAAAATAGTTTTAAAAAATCCTTCTTGAGGATGCTTCTTCTCCTCATCTGAGAAATGAGTTATGCTGTCTCGGGACCAAGGGCATATTCCAAGCCACTAGAAACAGACAACAAATATTATTAGGAGATTAGAATCTGATCAGAAGATAAGGATCAAAGTTTTGGTGAAGACGTAACTTTAAAAAACATGTGTTTTATGATTATGAATTCTGTCAATTCCCCTTCCATGACCACGTGTATGTCCACCCAGGCACCCAGACAGGTCTAAGTGGAGAACAGTTTTCAATGATCACTTTGAAGAATTTTTCCTTCCCGTGAATTTTCTGGTCATGAAGTGACAAGGCAATATTTCATTTTGGATAGAATTCTAGGCCTGGTCGTGGAAAGAGAGTGTCATTCACATTAACTATGGGATAAAAGGAGACTCTTGTCTTATTCCAAGAGAATTAAGGGTGACTGATTGAGGCACTGTGTTGAATAGTCTTTTGTCTTTATCTGAGGGTAATGGGCAGTGGATAGAGGTTGGCTGAGGAGCTAAAGACATCAAATGAAAATGACCTAAAATTTACCACCATTTAAATTTCAGTAGGAAGTGTCATAGTACCCTTACTAACAAGCCAGATTCTTCTCACCGTTTACTTCTATACCTTGCATGAAATGTCATGCTTAGAGAGATACTTAGGCCCATGCACATAAAAAATCGTGAGACCTGTTCTACCACTTAAAACAATGACCTGTAAGTGGCAAGTCCCTGTGTCCTTTTTAAAAAATATTTATTTATTTATTTTGTTGCGCCGGGTCTTAGTTGCTGCATGTGGGCTCCTTAGTTGTGGCATGAGAACTGTTAGTTGCAGCATGCGTGTGGAATCTAGTTCCCTGGCCTGGGATCGAACCCGGACCCCCTGCATTGGGAGCGCAGAGTCTTAGCCACCATGCCACCAGGGAAGTCCCCCCTGTGTCCTTTTGAATGAGTAAACTTCTACTTTAAAGATGGATTCAATAAAATAAGCAAGGAAACAAATGCATAATTTAATCACCTTACCTAATATTTGAGAAATTGTGATATTTGCTATGTTACTGGTTAAATATCTAGGTAATGACTTTTTTTACATGAATTAAATGAAGTTGATACTGCTTTCCTGTCATGCAGACAAAGCTTATTTAATCTTCTTATTTCAACTTTAAAGACTTATGCTTCCAACACTTTTTTTAGTAGTTAATGCAATCTGGTGAACCAAAAAATCACCAAAAAGTCAAGTTTTTTTGATAATTTTTGACACTGAAAGGCTGAGACCTCAGGGCTAAGCTGAGCTAATGAAGATCTGAGTGGCTCCTGAGCTGCGAGACTCAGCTGTGTAGCCAGCAGGGAGCCTGAGATGATTCAGGGCAAGGGCAGCTCAATGCGAATTTGGAAGAATTAACCCACATAAGTTGGTGCAGCCACTGTGGAAAACAGTGTGAAGGTTCCTTAGAAAACTAAAAATAGAACTACCATATGATCCAGCAATCCCACTCCTGGGAATATATCCAGACAAAACTATAATTCAAAAAGGTACATGCACTTATGTTCACAGCAGCACTATTCACAATAGCCAAGACACGGAAACAACCTAAATGTCCAACAACAGATGAATGGATAAAGAAGATGTGGTATATATTTGCAATGGAATACTGCTCAGCCACAAAAAAGAAAGAAAGAATGCCGTTTGCAGCAACATGGACGCAACTAGAGATTATCATACTAAGTGAAGTAAGTCAGAAAGAGAAGGACAAATACCATATGATATCCCTCATATGTGGAATCTACAATATGACACAAATGAACCTATCTATGAAACAGAACCGGAATCATGGACATAGAGAACTTGACTGGTGGTTGCCAACGGGGAAGGGTTTGGGGAAGGGGTGTAGTGGGAAGTTAGCGTTAACAGATATAAGCTTTCATATGCAGAATGGATAAACAACAAGGTCCTACTGTAGAGCACAGAGAACTATATTCAATATCCTATGATAAACCATAATGGAAAAGAATATTTAAAAAAGAATGTATATATAACTGCATCACTTTTCTATATAGCAATAAATTAACACAACATTGTAAATCAACTATACTTCAATAAAAATAAATAAATAAATATTAACTTAAGAAAAAAAAAAAAACCCTACAGAGGTGGGTGAATTCTACCTTTCTGACACTCCAGACCATGGTAAGGTTTTCTGTGGTCATACATGCTATGAAAATCTTAAAATTATATAACACATCCGGAAGCACATAAAAATAGATCTGTACAATTTTAAAATGTCATCACAGCAAAGAGATTTATTGATACTTCTAAATGGCCCTGCCCTCCCCTTCCTGCCGCATCCAAAAGAAAGCGTTTGGCTGTAAATAGAGACACAGCGTCCTCTGCTCCTTGCCATTATTTATGTGCTCATAGTTTCATGCCCTTTGTTTAAATACACGCTCTGTTCAGTTCATTTTTGCAAACAAATATAGAAGAGTACAGTAAACCTGTGAATATAACCCATAAACCTAAACTATAATACAGATGTGCAAATAAGACTCAGGTGATCTACAGCTAAAGATAGTCAGTCCATGGTTTAGCAGAGGCGGTCGTCAGGAAAACTGGCCGATGTATTTAAAGCCTTCAGAAGCCAGCTTTCTTCTCTGCTGTTCGTCCATTTGGTTTGGAAATAGCCTGGCGAAAGCCATCATTTTCCGCTGCTCACAGACACAGCCTTTGCTTGGACACTGCTCCCTCACTGCTTCCCTGGTTCACATTTTCCAGACATTTCCTGCCAAGCCACATTTACTCACTTTCTTCATAGAAAATTCCAGCCGGCCGTCTCCTCAGTTGCCCTACAGTAAGTCTCTGTAGGCATCAGGATGGTTCTTTTGAGCAACTTTCTCTTTGAACTCGGAAAGAGTAACTGGGAGACTGCAGCTCTAGACCCCGCACTGGGGCAGAACATCCCTGAGGTAATAAATCAGACTGATGGTTAGGGACCCACTGTTACTGGCACAGGTTTGAGAGCAAACGTGTAACGTTCAGCAAAAGTCCTCAAAGTTCCCACCACCTATTCTTTTCTTCACCAACATGTATTTAGGAATTTCTACTGAAGGTTTAGAAAAAAATTCTTTGGTAACATATTTGAGCTAAGTATTTCACAGGATCTAGGTTTCTTCTGAGTGATAGATGGTAGGTTTAGGAAGGGAAGTAATGATACCTTAGAATTAAATTAAGAACTTGGAAAAAAAAATGAGTGTGCCCTGCTTACTCTCTAATTTACCATGGGGAATGAACTTGGGGCTGAGAAGGGCTGCAACTCTCCATCAGTACATGATTTATGACAGTGCTTCTTTGTAAATGATAAATTCCAGACTAGGGAGAGAGTCTGGTGGCCTCTGAACCGTTAGTGTCTGTTGCTGCCAGTAAGCTTTTGGCTTAAGCTGCCTGAGCAACAAGGCGACCTGCTCAGTTCAGGATGGGCTCTCAGCCTCGGGAGAGCTCAACACGGAAGGGGTCACTGTTTCTTCTCCCAAGAGCAGATTAACAATTTTAAGATTAAACTGAATAAGAAAACCAGTGATTGATTTGTCCTGTGAGGCCAGTTTGTAAAGTCACACAGGAGAAAATGTCACAGGCTTTATTAAAAAGGAGTTGTGTTTTTCATATGTAAATAAAAGATCTTTGACAAATAACATTAAAATTCATATTTTCTCCAGAAATCAGACTGAGGGAAGCAGTGAGGTATTCCTGGTGAAGGGATGGTGGCAGAAGGATTGAAAAGGAAAAAAGAAAAGCTCATAAAATGCATATTTACCTTATAGCAGTCACCGGATTCTTGAAAAGATCGCTCAGCTTAAGAAAAAAAAAAAGGATCCTTGAACTTATATTCTTTTATAAAGAAATTCAGTGTGGAACTCTCCGCTCACCTCTGAGCAGAGAATGGGAGGGTTCATTTGCTTTGAGTCTTGGTCACTTCTTTCAGAGCTTGTTTTTAATCATCTTTCGACCCAATATATTCTTGCTAAAACCCAACTTGTTGACTGTATCACCAATGTTCGTTCCAAAAGAAGAATTACTTTGCTCCTGTTGAGTGAGGACGTTCATAGAAATTTAAATTATTCATACACGAGTCCGTCAAACAGAAGAAGAATCCTTGGAAAACGGGCAGTTTGAACCAATATTTTTGGCATGTGAGAGCCTCAGCCTGTTAAATATTTATTCAGAACTTATATTGGGCTTAAAATAACTCAAATTGGTATACGTTCAACAATATGGGAAATTGAAACTGAGTAAAAACGAGCAGGTACTTAAATCTATATAATCCTTAACACACTTTAACTCATTTCCTGAAACAATGTTAAGAGTTTTTTGGGGTGATATTTAATAAGAAAGCAAGTATCACCTTGTTGGGTGAAGCACATAAGGATTCTGTAGTGTGGCATCTGTCCCATAGACCTGCTGCCTTGCGGGTCCAACACACCTCTTTGAAATTCTTGTTGCCTATTGAGATGTCATTGCTTTCAACACAAGAAGCGCCGTCTTTAGAGCAGGCTGTATTGCCACAAGCTGTTTGGCAAACATTATTCACTCATAGAAGCTTCTTTATACGGGAATGTGTGTGTGTGTCGCTTTCATATGAAATATCAAAGTAAAAGAAAAAGATGCTTTGGGTTGAATTCAACTAATCTTGTCCAGATAACTATATTACAGGATACCATTTTATTTGGGGGGCATGTGTAACCCGAGGAAGCATTTTGCAGCAAAAATGTGATATACTAGGAATCTAGACCAGGAAAAGACGGCTTTTATGGAATGCCTTCCATATATGAAGGTGTTTCCTTACACTATCCTAATTATTTCTTACATAGACTTGTGAGGTCCCATTTTGCAGGTGAGGAAACTGAGACTTAGAAGAATGAGCCAACCTGACCAAGTCCACCCCGTGGCTAAATGGCAGACCCGTGATTTGAACTCCCATCAACCCCTTCCAAATTATGTGCTCTCTGCAGGATTTTATTGTGATGGTTCATTTAGAAATGATTTGTTTTTAGTCCATCGATGTTGATGGATTAAACGCCTCTGCTAGGATTCACTGTGGAAAATTCACAATTTTCTAGGCCACAATTTCTACTTTTAAGGAGCATGAAGGCTAGTCTGGCCAGAAGACCCACAATAAAAAGATTAGTCCATGGTGCTAGAGGGCAGGTACCTACACATTCCTTCAGGAGCCCCCAGTGAGGGGGGATCTGGGGGGATTGACTCTGCCTAGTGGAATTTGAGTTGGGCCTTGAAGAACTGGGACCTGCAGAGACGAGAGCTATGGAGAGGAAATGACCACGAGACATAACAGACATGGAAGAATATGAACCAACCCTGTACAGTTTACTGGGTCTCCTGGGCCCAGTAAAAGGCATATTTCTTTAGTGAGCTACACACTTTATGATCTGGTTACATGCCCTGGCCCCGTGAGAGGAACTTGTGTGTAGAAAGTTTCACAGGCAGGGTGGTCATTCAGATTGGAGCACTTGCCTCCTTTACCGGTCCTGCTGGTTATATAAACATTTCATCGGGAATTTCACCAGCTCACCTTCTCCTTGAAGCTCTAGAGCTGTACAAAACGTTGCTGCCACGAGGATGTTAAAACTCTTAAGTGAGGATGCCAAAGTCAACTTTAATGAGCCCCGTCGCTCAATGAACATAGTCTGGCACTTTTAATGGTGGCATTTCTCAATGGCAGCAGGGGGATTCACTGAACTTAGATGGCAAAGAGGATCGTGCTCTTCCACATTTGTGTGTTCTGTCTGTGATGGGCAAGGTGGACCTAAAGATAGAGCGGAAATGGGAGGAGAGGTACCTGTCAAATAGCAAGGAAGCCTTCAAGGATCCTTTACTCTTAAGGAGTTATACATCGGCTTGGGAAATCTTTATTTTCCTTAGTTTTAAACCCTTGGGTAAATGTTATATATTTCCACTTTTCTTGAAAAATTTAAGAGCTGGCCTTTCATAATCATGTTTATTTCAACCTGCAACTATAGAGGTAAGCCACTATTCTGGCTTTTGAATCCCCCAGATGAAACCCAGGACTCTTATGCATCTAGGAATTCATTGCTGGGTGTATTCTTACACCTATACCATGGTGACCACTTGTGACGAAAGATTAATAGGTGATTCCGAGATAGCTCTCAGGACTTCCCTCACAAACAAAGCAAAACCACAGTGGAAATATCTACATTCAATGCATCCCTTGATCTTAGCCCAGTGACTGACACTATCATTCCGTCCCCTAAGTAAGTTGCTTCTTATTCTTAGGAAGGCAACCCCTAAATGGTTATCTTAAAGTTAATTCTGCATTTAGCTTATGAGAGGCCCATGAGGCAGAAAGAGTAGGGTTTGCCCTTTAAACAAACCCTAAGTGCTAACCTTCACATCCATTTCTCCAGCCCTACAACTTTCCTGTACCCTTGATTTAACCAATACATGTCACAGCTCAGATGTTCAGTAAATATGTGTTAAATGAATAAGTGAATCAATGCCTAAAATAAGGGGAAAGCACATTCCCATGCCCTGCTAACTATCTTTATAGTCCTAGAGAAGAGGGTCAGAGTTTAATTCCATGATTCCCTTAGACACGATCTTCCATCTATTCACCCTCACGTAACTATACTTATGAATCACTAACTTGGTCTTGCAGTCCCTCTATCAGGAATGCTGCGTAACATTTAAATCCCAAGTAAATGTTTATTAAATGGACGAAGAGGTGCAATAACTGAGATGGGCATGATTCTGTGTGACCTTGCCTAAGATTTGAATCGTCTAGGGAAAATGACTATTTATCTTAGAAGATCCTGTTTGGAGTCTAAGTATCGTTGTGTGGCAATGAGAATAAATGCACCATTTTGAGATCCGCATATTAAAAAAATTAACACACCGGGATGAACACTCCTATTTCATAAAGGCAAAAAGAGGCCGATAGTAATTTATTCTGATTATTTAAAATTTTTTTTAGCTATGATTTTTGTATAGTTTTGCAAAACTGGCCTTAATTATCTAAGGATTGATAACTCCGTTGTCCAGTTGTTTAACTAACTTTTTGACCTTGGATAAATCACTGAAAGCCTATGGCTCTTAGTTTTCTCGTCTGTCAGCGGACAAAGTTACTCTTCATTGGGACAGACCCATCGGGGCAGTTTCGGCTACTCCAACGTTGAAGACAGTCATGTTTGATTTCAAGCGTTTTAGAGAAAATTGCATTTTACTGGTTGGTCAAGTCTTCAGTGCCAACCATTCAATATAATTCTTTTCCTTTCTGCCCTCAAACATTTTTAGAATCAACAGAAAAATTCTTGATAATTCAGTTTGTTTTCACAGCAGTTCAACTGGGCAGTGTAATTGGCCGTGGGGGGTACTAAATCTCTATCCTCCCTGACTGAGGCTACGGGTTTCTGGGTCTCTGAACAGTCAGGTGCAGTGACTTTAATGGGTCACAAAAAGACTATAAATCCTTTGCAGAAATGGTCACATCTGTGTATTAGAAATCAGTGGGATTTTTAAAGCTACTTTATTTAAAAACTCTAAGCAAAAATTATAGTCATTTTTGGGGCCTCCCTGGTGGCGCAGTGGTTGAGAGTCCGCCTGCCGGTGCAGGGGACGCGGGTTCGTGCCCCGGTCCGGGAGGATCCCGCGTGCCGCGGAGCGGCTGGGCCCGTGAGCCATGGCCGCTGAGCCTGCGCGTCCGGAGCCTGTGCTCCACAACGGGAGAGGCCACAACAGTGAGAGGCCCGCGTACCGCAAAAAAAAAAAAAAATTATAGTCATTTTTATATATTTCTGTATTTAAAATTATTGCTTGCAGGCATTAGGAATAAAGGTGTAACTTAGCAGTTTTCCATCTTTCATCCATATAGTTTGAAATATATGTGGTTTTCTCCGCAGTTTAACTTCATGTGTACGGTTGAATAATACTCAGTCCAAAGTCACATGACCTGTGGTGTTACGATGCACGTGGCTATCTCCCCAGTAAACTGTGAATGTCTCAAAGGTGAGGACCATGGGAAACTCATTACTTTATCCCCTGAAACTACCTGGCAGGGCTGACCCCCAGTAGGTGTTTGTTAACATGAAAACAAAGTAGTAAAATTTAGCAGTAAAACTAGGGGCTTTGTGGAAGTCTTCACAGTAACTTTTGAAGCAGAATAAGTGAGAAAATAAGCCAGAAGTTTACACAAAATTCAGGAAATCCAGTTTTAATAAGAATCTTTGTCTTAAGGGTTTACAACATGCAGGTTAACTGGCGAACTTGTCATTATCACACAAGGCTGCTTCTTCTCACACCAGCTAGCGATGGCCTTACTTACCTATGCGGTGGTGTCTTTCGTGGTTCCAACGATGCCTCATCTATTGACTGGTAGTCATGGTTACTCCCAAATCGGTTCTATTCATAGTCAAGTTTTCTTATCTCAGTACCAATGACTAAAGATATATAAAGTATTAAAGGGATCACATTTCTA
Organism: Pseudorca crassidens; assembly: GCF_039906515.1. Lineage (NCBI taxonomy): Eukaryota > Metazoa > Chordata > Mammalia > Artiodactyla > Delphinidae > Pseudorca > Pseudorca crassidens. Next base: position 80,077,953 of record NC_090312.1, on the reverse strand, counting down.
TTTCCACCTTCAGATGAACTATACTTTGGATTAGCCATTTAGGCGGAAAATTATCTTTATCTGGGCATTTGTGACTGTGTTTATAATTAATGCGCTTTGCTGTACGTTATTTGGAGAGCCTGGCAGATAAGCTCAGGGGGTGTCTGGGAGCCAGCCCCACCCCAGTGAGGGCCTCACACAACGACCCAGACAGCGTCATTCGCTTCTGGTCCCATACCTGTTGGCAGCCTGGCGCTTTTGTCGGCTTCTCCGAGCAGCCTCTGGAGATGCAGCCTCTTATCTGGGAAGAGCACAGCCAAGTTGGGAGGCAGGAAACGCTCGTGGCAGCACTGAGAACGCAGCTCGGGAGTGAAAACTTTGTCCTCGTAAACAGAGGCCAATTTCCATTTGGACTGATGCCGTTTATACTGCTTTTCCGGGAGTAATTATTTAATAGCACCCTCTCTTTTACTCTCAAAAGCATGCCAATTTGCATGATAAATGATATGGTGTCTTCAATTATAGGGTCAGATTTTTCTGTCTGCAGTATCTTTTAGGCTGTCTCTGGGAATTTTCCAGACTTAGGAGACCCACCTCCCGAAGGTAGAGTCCCAAAATGTGTAATTCCCGCGCATCTTCCACGCAGGCATGTAACCTGGGCTCTGCCAATTCCTTCCGGAGATTTCCATCTTGAAGTGAACAATCCGATGAAAGCAACTCCCTGAAGAATCCTTCTGCAGCTGGAGCACCGGCTTTCAGCAGCCAGGGGTGCAGGGTTGCCTTGTTGGGATGGATGGTGGTGACTGCAGCAGCTGTAGGAAGCATCATAGCACATCTGTGGCCAGGTTTTCTCGTCAGGCTGGTTCGGCAAGAATAGAGACATATTCTTGGTAGCTCAACCTCAAAGATATTCCCCACAATTATGTGCATGATTCAATACCTTTTAACAAAAATCCTGTTTTTTATGCTTAATTAGCCAGTTTCTATTGCTTACAATAAGGAGCTTTACTGATGTATGAACAGACTTGAAAATCTTGGTTCATAGGATATCCCAACTAAATGTTTCAACTGCAAGGAACACATACAAAAGGGGTATTTTGTATACTGAGTGCTCTGTACCAAATCTCTTTCAAAAGACAATGCCCTACATGAAAAAGGGCTGCTCATTTGCAGGGCTTGCAAAGTTGATCTTGATTAGTTATGCCATAGATTTATCCAAAGCTATGGGGTTATTCTTTTCAAAATGAGATTCGGGTCAAGTGATAAAATTCCTCCTTACACATCAAATGGAAAGAAATGTGCTTGGATATCAAGTCTGGCTTTTTTTTCCTTTTTCTTTTTTTTTTTTTTGGCGGTACGCGGGCCTCTCACTGACGCGGCCTCTCCCGTTGCGGAGCACAGGCTCCGGACGCACAGGCTCAGCGGCCATGGTTCATGGGCCCAGCCGCTCCGCAGCATATGGGATCTTCCCGCACCGGGGCACGAACCCACGTCCCTGCATCGGCAGGCGGACTGTCAACCACTGCGCCACCAGGGAAGCCCCTGGCATTTTTTAACCTATGTTTTTCTTACTACATTTCCAGAGATGCTCAGGACTGTATAATGTCCATTGTGACAATCAACCAAATGGCCTCATTTTCAATTATGTGACCTGAAAAGTGCTTAATTAGCTTCCTTCCTGCTGCCGACTCACTCTCATTTGGATGTACTCAACATAGAAACTAAACAGCAGCAGGTCATAAATGCTAGTTGAAATCTGCTATTACATTATTTAGAAGAGATTCTTTAAAGATCTCACATACAATTCAACAACCAACAGATGCAGCCCATTCCAGGATGGGGCAATATGACATTTTGGAAATCATCTGCATGTTCAGATCAAGAATTCCAGGTAGACAGACCCTCTGGCACCGTCACATTCAGGGTACTTACTAGTTACCATTTAAATGAGTACACATCTGCATATATTTGCACAAAACCCAACTATTATTATTCTTTGTTATGCAGTGACATTTTTCTTTGATTATAATATGTAAAGGAACTTACCACAATGAATAATAAACTGTTTGAGGGCCAATGAAATAGCTCACACAGAACTCGATAAAATAAAAAGTCAGTGGCACCCCTAGCAACAGCGCTGGGGGGGTTCCGGGTCTCCTGTAGAAGAAATGCCTGGAAGGGTCACACACTGCTGTGTCGCTGAGCTGCACGCTCATCACTCAACCGGGGCTCTCAGCTCCGTGTACACACAGCTGTCATTACCTCCCAGGAATCGTATTCTGAGGACATGTACAGATTCATAAGTATATATATAACACAGTTGTACATGTGGGTGTTTCTGCTTAGTGAGTTATGAGTTCTTTTGTATAAACGAAAGCATTATATGGTTTCTGTGGCTTAAAAAAACCTTAGCGGTAGGCGAGATTTGCGAAAGTTAGCCAGGACTGTTCACAATTTCCACGATTCTGAACATTTAAAGGCGTCTACTTTCCTCTACACTTGGTAACAAACGGCCCAGGTTTCCACCCTCAGGCACGGAGATAGACTGTTGTCGGCTTGTGGAAGAAAGTTTTCTGGACTCACCGAAGTTTGGCTAATTTGTCTTTTTCACGTTTCTTCTTTTTCCCATTGCCTCCACTACCCATTAACCCACTCCTTCATTTTTCTAGTCACCAAAACCCATTTTGAGAATCATCATTAAAAGAATTCTTCAGATTCTTTAAAAGGTATGGGAGCCACAAACACCTACATAGGGAATATCTTACTAGTAGATAATGTTTAGGGAGCAGTGTCTATTGCCGGAGCATGTGCGTAATTTTATTACAACATTACATCATCATTACAACCACCTTACAAGGTAGGCACTGCTTTTAACATCCCCTTTTTATAGATGAGGACCCCACGGCTTGAAGAAGTCGGTAGACTTTCCACCTAAGGGAATGGTGTAGCCACAATTTGAGTTATCAACCGTACAACCCCCAGCACAGCGATAGAACACTTAGTCTGTGCTCAATTCATAGTTAATGAATTCAGTGCCATGACCCATAAAGCCAGGGCACCGGAAGGAATTTTTGGAAATTAACTAGACCTTTCACCTGTCTTTGTTTAAGGCCACACATAAAATGTCAAACTCATAGAAAACACCTTCTACCTTTGATAGGTGAAAATATCTTCCCTTTAATATTTCTGGGCTACCTTGTATAAGAGTTTTCTCTCAATTTCAGTTTGAAAAAACAAAATTGAAAAATGATCTCTACTTACGTAAAGGGTTATATATTTATACACCAAAATTCCCTTTTCTTAAATGTTGGATTTAATTTTCTGGATTTGTGAATTTTTAAACTGCATTTTTAGAAAAAAGGTAGAAAGAAAATTTAAGGGAAGATGTATTTTTTTCCTTCAGTGATTTTAGGATTAGACCAAGAAAAAAATTCTCATTACTTAATATTTAATTTTAGTGTATTTAACTGGATTTTTAAAACCCTGGTACCTTGTTTCTGCTCAATACTGCTACAATTGGGAACTGTAGGAACAAATGGTTTAAAGAAGGAAATTTCTTCCCACAGGATTTTCTTTCTGGGTAGAGGGAACTTCAGCTGTCAGAGAAAACCAGTTTGCCCTTCCCTGGAACTCACTTCTCTCATAGTTGCCTCCCCCCCCCCACCCATACAACTAGAAATGCCTAGAATAGAAGTCTTTCTAAAAGCAACTCACCCCTGGATACTCAGCTACTACTGTTGGTTTCCCCATCTATTTAGATTCTGAAATAAACTTTCTTTCCATTGGCTCACTTTTTTGGAAATGATGAGGGTAAGTAAATGTCAAAGAAAAAAAAAAAGGGGTTAGAAGAGTGGATGTGAATTCAGAAAAGTTTGTGGCTGAGGTTTAGAGATTTTTCTGGAATTGACATTTTTATAGCGGAGTCATAGGGTCTTCCAGGTGAAATAAAGGCTCTGGAAAAAACCACACCATGTCAGAGCTATTTTCAAAAATCTGCCCCTCTGTGGGCTCTGTTTCTTCCTACCCTCCTTCTTCAGGAAACAGGGAACGCTTCCCAGATCCTACGTTTTCCTAATATGCTTTCCCAACGAGGAAGGAACGTACTTTTTTAAAAAGCAGGGTGTTCAAATTAAATTAATAAATCCTGTGAACAGCCACCAGCTTCATCATGCTCTAAGGATGACAGAGATGTGGCTGAGTCCTTTACATAGACCAAGGAGATACATTTCTTGTAGTAGAAACAGGGTGAACACTTTCTCTGGAATAAATAACAGGACACCCACCACAGAGTGAGGTGAAGAGAATGTATGCTCTGTAATAAATAACTGCAAACTTCCACAGTGAAATCTATTTTTTCTTACCTGAATAGATTTTTTTTTTTTCTGGTGAGAAAATGTCTCTGCTAAAAGCAAAATGCTTAAGCTTAGACCTTACCCTGGAAATAGTTTTCTATTTTTATTTTAACTATTCTAACATTGGTGAAGACATCATATCAATGTTAAATTTCACATATTTTTCTGACAGGAAAATCTTCTTCATTCATGGAATCCAAAGAACTTCATTTTTCTGAGACTGTATTGAGTCACCAGGGACTAGAATATTTTCCAGAAACTTCCATCTTTTCTGATCATCTCAGTGTAAATCCACTACTAAGTCAGGGGCTTCTTCTAACTCAGAAGAAGTTGGTTGGTTTCATGAAACCAACACCAAAGTTGGTTTAGTGAATTGTGTCAATATATGGCATTTTATTCTTAATCCAGTAAATGTATCTCTGGTAATGAAGAGACACAGTTGTTCTGTGATAGTTGATTTTGCATCAGTGAAACAAATACTTTTTGCACTCCTTTACACTTTTTTTTACCTCCAGACCCAGGGCCAATGCTACACCCTCCTCATCAACCTCCCATTATCACCTAGTCAGGAGGACTTTCTCTATGCCCTGTGGTCCCATATGTCAACTCATTGCTTTATTAAAACACAGTCCAAAATGTGTTCAGATTAGCCTTACAATGTCCAATTTTATCATCAGAATTTAAGTTCCTTGGTAAGAACCATCCCTGGCCACAGGGCCTGGAACACAGTAGGGATCAGGGTATTTTTCAGACATATTGTCAAACTGGGGAGAGGCTTCAAAAATGCACACGTTTCCTACCTAAATGTTTAACATCTCTGTGCCTTGACGTCGTTCTAGACAATTAAAAGCTGTTTTCTCATTTCGGATTGATAGGCAGGGCTCTGACCGAAATATCCTCTGGGTGACATCGTTCTCTTTCTGATGTGTGATACGTTGATTGATTCCAACAGGAGGTGGATCCTGGGGCTGAGATCAGCACGGGATGTCAGTTCTGGGAATGAATTCAGTTAGAAACTCCTTCTTTTCGTTTGAAGGTACACTGACTTGGCCCTCTGAGTTAGCATAGGCCATGACCTGTAAGAATTACTACAAACCTATAACTGGGAAGGAAATCTACCAACTCGCTACTTCCTGGGAAAATTAAATGTGCACAGCATCTGTGATGAAATGTAAACAGGAGGAAAAGTTCGTCGTGCTGACTCACAAGTAGGTTCACTTCAAAAATAAAACAAACCCAATAACCCTTCCCTAATTTCAAAGCCTAAACATAGGTAAATGGGCACTACAGACTCAGTACTTTTAGAATTCAAACATTAACAATGATCCACAATTTCTTTAGACTTACTTTTTTTTTAAGCCATACAATTTCACCATCTTAGAATTCTTTTTTCAAATCATAACAAAGCCTTCTCTCTAGGATGGTCTTCAATTCATCAAGCTATGCTTTGAATATCTTGGTTTAAGAATTTCTTTGTTGACAAGAAATGTTTTCAAAGAGATATCTCCTTTGTATTTAATTAAAAGGTTTGGTAAATATTTCTTCTATTTAATTTCTATTTCGAAAGGACTTATATGCTTTAAACAGCAAAATAAACATTTCAAAATAGTCAAAATACATCAATTCTCAGAAATCCTATGCTGAGTTTATGAAACATTTTACTTTGATAAGAGACATCAGCGTTAACTTCTTTCAAGATGAAATCGCATAATAGAACATTTCTAGACTTCTAAGACATTTAGACTGTAAAGCTTTGGATATTGATCATATCTCTTTTATGTTTGCCACAGATCCCAGAGAAAATTATAGGAGTTTCATAAAATAGGACTTTTATTTCTTTTGATCTGCTAATAAAGGATATATTTATAAATAAATTTATTTATAAATAAATATTATGGTTCCTTGGAACAGTGCAAGTTTATATAAATAATAATGGGTGAAAAGCAAAAAAGAATGACCAGGAATAGATGCTTATTTCTTATTGGAATCTATGGAGAATTTATTTTAAGCAGGTACATTTAAATACTGACAATCAGATTTCAGGAACTAATAGTTCCTAATTTACTTATTTGTGCAGGGACTCAATTCAATGGATAGTTTACACAGGGTATTAAATATAAAATCTGAGCAAGATTATAGGTGGTAGGAACATTTTAGATATAACAGAGGAAACTACCATCAGGGTCCTGTTAACATTTCTGAGTACACCCCAGGTCCCCCTCCAGATTTGGGGATTCGGAAGGAAGGAAGGAAAGAAGGGAGGGAGGGAGGGAAGAAAGTTTCTTTTCTCATGATATTTCTAAGTGTCAATTTAAAATACTGTTTTTAGATCATCTGTAAGTTAGAAGTAGCTGTGATCGTGTTAGATCTGTTTATACATTTGTATGCAGAATGTCCTGTTCAGCTCATATTACTTTTGAACATTACCCTGTACTTAACAATGTGGATGGGGTAGAATTTTGAAAAGTTATTCTCTCCATAAAGATATAATGCATTCTTCCTTTAGTCTTCTCTTTCTCCTTCTTCTCTCCCTTTTATCCTCAATTGAAGGTGTTAAAAAAAATTCAATTGTGTACATTTTAAAGATTTTATTGGCTTTACTCAATGATTCATGAATTGGGCAGCATCCTATCTAGTAAATAGAAAGGAGCTCTAAAGAGCTGTACAAAATGTAAGACTTTTATAGGTAGAAGGGGTCAGACAAAGAAGTTACTAGCAGAGTGAATTGTTTGTGGGAAGGTCACCTTCCTTTAAGGGATGGCAGGGGTTGATCAGACAGATTAGTGCACTAGCGCTGACCAGGTCATTACAGAAGATTCCACTCCTGGGAGAGGTTGGAACTGTAATTAAGTAAGGTATTAAGTCTTGCTTTGGTGACATGGGGCTTAGCACAAGTGACTCCATTTGGGGCCTGTTGCCTCTTTTTTTAACAAAGGTTATTGCAATGGCTTGTGAAAATCAAATATTTCAGGCAGATTCAAGAAATAGGGACATGTTGCTGACAAGAATATTAAAACACCCAGGAAAGAGTTACTAAAATAAGATTGCATATAAACTCCTTTTTCACCCTCTTATGTTAGAGAATCTTTTTGATCTCTGATTTCATAAAACCAGTTGTTCTACTGTTCTTTTCAAATGCATCTTATATCAGGAGATAAAGGAAAAAAAAAGGTAATATTCCAAGTTGCACTGTGTATATTTCAGTTCAATGAATTGAAAATAATCCCACTAAATGAACAACTTTTATAAGGAAAAGTATTAACAGTTGCTGTGAACCTGCTTCCGGTAAGAGAAATTCTTACTCTTTTGTTTATCTGTATCCGGTTAGACTGGAGATATGGGATTAATGACTAGAATCTAAATAATTATTAACCGAGGTTGACAGTCTCTTGTTCACCTTCACACAGAGTTCAAGGTGACCTCATTTTTAAATGCAGAGACTAACTCTTTTATCGGGCATCTCTCCCTCTATGACTCAGGCTTTCAATGTATTCATAGGATGATTTCCACGTTGGGGAATGTATATATGCAGGGAGTTAGCCCTTTGAAGTTTGCATTTCATTGTCTTTGAAACAGTCTCCTTCAGAATTGTCATGACTGAATTGCATTGCTGTCTTAGAGGCAGAAAGGTGAGCTTCAGATCTGCACAGAGAATGGGGAGCTGCAGGAAAGACCCTGTTCCCTCAGCATTTAAAAGGCTGGGAAGTGTCTGGGCACCAAGCAAGGACAGGGCTTTGCACACAGCAGCCTGCCCCAGAGGCTGCGGATGCATGTACTTTTGCACTTCACCCTCCACTTTCAGATGTGGGGTTAGGCGACAATGTGGGCTGGGGTTCTTCCTTCTCACCCTGCTCCCTCTTGTCTATGATGAGGTCTGTGTGGACCCCAGACCTTGTCAGGAGCCAGCAGAGAGGGCCTGCTGAGAGCATCCTGCAGTGGCCTACTGGGACAGGCAGGAAGAGCGCCACCAAAAGAAGGATGCCCATTATGAAAAATGAAGAATCCTGGCCAGCCCGCTTGCGGGTTTCCTCAAGGACTTTTCCTGTTGTCCCAGGGAGAGCTGTTAATGAGTTTAAATGTCACCCAGGCCCCAAAGGATCCTTGACCTATGCCTAGGTCGTAGAAGAGAATAATAATGATCAGATAGATATCCCAGTGAAAAGCGACGATTGGTCCTTCTTTTTATATGTTTTGCATACCTAGATTCATTTCTTTTTAAGTATTCATTTCTTTTTTGCATACCTAGATTCATTTCTTTTTAAGTATTCATTTCTTTTTGCATACCTAGATTCATTTCTTTTTAGGATTTAAACTACAGGTAACAAAGGGCAGATGTTTGCTATGATTTATGACTTGACTTAAACTTTAAAGTTGGTAACATTAAAAATTCCTATCATCAAAGTCTTCCCAAACGTCTTCCCTTGTGCTGCAAAGAAATAAAAGGATGTTGAATGTAACACCAAGATGCCACTGGAAATCAGAGGGAAAAATCAGAATTAGAAATTTCAGGACCCTCATTAAAGTGCATGTTTAAGTATTTTCTGATTATGTAAGTAACATATGTTCATTGTGATAAATTAAATACACAGAAAAAAATGACAAGGCATTCAAATCACCCATAATTGTATCCATCCAGAAAAAATGATTATTTATATTTTGAAATATGTCTACCCTTTCAGCAAACATATAGTATATGACTAATATTGATATACTGTTGTGTTGCCAGTTTTTACATGATGTATCAAAATTTTTCTCTTGAAAAATATGCAAAAGAAAAAAGAAGAAAAAAAATCATTTACGATTTCCCATACTAGAAATAATTACTGTTAAGATACTATTTACTTGCTTTCTGGATTTTTATATGCATAGTCCAAGGATTGCAGATTTTTCCTATACAGAGCAAGATAGCAGATATTTTAGGCTTTTCAGGCTGATGGTTTCGGTCACAACTAATCAACTCTGCCATTGTAGCTGGAAAGCAGCCAGAGACAGTACATAAACAAACTGTGTGTGGCTGTGTGCCAATAAAACTTTATTTACCAAAATAGTCATGGGCCAAAATTGGCCTTTGGGTTACAGTCGGCCAATCCCTGGCATAGACATAGTACATTTGTGTAAAAATGTTGTTTAATAACATGTTGTATATACTATTTGTAACCAGATTTCGCCTCAGGTTTCTTGTGACTATTTCAGGTGATGAAATATATCTCTAAAATATCCATGTAGATGACTTCAATATATTACTTTTATATGGGCATACCATGATTTATATTTTAAATCCTACATTATTGGACTTTACGATTTAAATTTTTTAACATTGTAACTGATGAAAATAATTTATACCTAATTCTGTGTGCATCTTTGTCATCTTTTCATGTAGAATAACTTTATGGAAATCAAGTTATTGGATCAAATGGAATAAATGTTTCTTAGGCTTTTGAAACTTATTGCCAAATTGTCCCATAGAATTTGTACTTCCTTTTGGAAGGTTATTTCCTTCCAAAAGTGTAAGAATGACTCTTTCTCCACACCTTCACCATCTCCTGAGTCTAACCTCAATAAATTCTTTGTTTTTAGGTAGTTATGTCTCTCTAAATAATATTCATTTTTCCACATGTTTATAGACTACCAAATTTCTTCTTTTGTGAATTTCCTCTTTCATTTCTTTCGTCATTGTTCTTACTGGTAGTTTCATTTTTGTCTTATTGATGAGTAAGAGTTTTCGTGACATATGGTGGCTACGATTCCCTGGTCATGCATCTTATAAATTTCCCCCTAGTTTGTTGGTTTTTGTTACATTTACCTGATAGGTGTTTATTTTAATTCAGAAAACTTTTTCTTTTTTTGCAGTACACGGGCCTCTCACTGTTGTGGCCTCTCCCGTCGCGGAGCACAGGCTCCGGACGCACAGGCTCAGTGGCCATGGCTCACGGGCCCAGCCGCTCCGCGGCATGTGGGATCTTCCTGGACTGGGGCACGAACCCGTGTCCCCTGCATCGGCAGGCGGACTCTCAACCACTGCGCCACCAGGTAAGCCCCAGAAAACTTATTCTTAAGTAATCCAGTAAATAGTATTTCTATTAAATTCTTATTTTATTTATTAAAAGAACTTCTTTGTGAATTATACCTTCAAGTTTATATTAATATTTTTATTTAAATATTTTATTCTAATCCATCTAGAATTTATAATACATTAGAGATATAACCATATGTATTTAGTTTTTAAAATAGTCAATTGTTTGAGAACTCTTTGATGTGAAATATCACCTTAGTCATATGCTCTTTTCTTCTATTTACTAGGGTCTATTTCTATATATTTTTTTCTGTTGCACTAATCTTGCTATAAACTGTTTCATCAGTATCATAGAATTTTAGAGTAACTTTACAACATCTTTTAATGTATAGCAGTGCAAGTCCCCTCTATTTTTATTTTTCTATTTTTTTGAAATTTGCTTGTTTACAGATGAATGTTAGAACCATTTTTAAAGATCTCATCCACTCTTATTTCTATTAGGACTCCATTAATTATATAAATTGATTGAGAGAGAATTACTACCTTTATGACGAAGTTTCTTTCCACTCAGCATTACGCTCTACCTCTCTATGTGTTCCAGTCTTCTTTTATGTCTCCTCTGTAATTTGTTGCCTTCATTTGGGTTCTGCATATTTATTCCTGAGCATGTTTAAATTCCATGCTGCTATCACGAATTGGGTTTTTTCATTATGCATTTCAAAACATAGTGACTACGTATTGTACTCCCTGCAACCCAGAGCTTAAGCATAATTCTAACCTCTTCAAATCCATCCGTTCCCTGTGTTCTGTAGCCTCTATCCTGCCCTCTCTTCTCTACTCCCACTGCCACTGGCTTCATACAAACTCTGAGCATCTCTTGGCTGGGTGATTATACATTTTTCCATACCAGTCTCCCTGACTCCAAAATAATTTCACTCTAACCTCTATTTTGATGAGGAATGATTTTTCTGCAATTCAAATACTGTACTATTACTCTTCAAATACTGGAACATCTCCCCATTGACTACTACCAAAGTTTTAGGCATAGGTGGTCCCAGAGTCAGGGCATTGTCTCCTTTTATCTCCTACCACATTCTAACTTGTAACTAAGATCCAACCTTCCGGATGCTCACAGTTTGGTGCACGTATAAGTAGTGAGAACTGCGTACTTTGCATGTATTGTTTTCTCTGTCAGGATGTCGTCTGTATTACTACTGCTATTATACTGTTATTACCCAAAGTAATTGGTGGTAGCTGGAACAAACAACTCCTGCATGTTAACGACCACACAGTGAAGGTCTGTGGTTCTCCTGGCAGCTCATGTCCAAGTGGTGATTTGGAAACTCAGTTTCCTTCCACTTTGTGATGTTGCCATCTTACACATATGGTCTCCATAGAGAGAAGAGAGGATGTGAGGATCTCAGGGGGGTGTTATAACCAAGCTTTGATTTCCTTCCGGCCACATCTCATTGGCCAATACCCAGAATAATCTCTAACACGACTTTATGGGAAGCTGGGAAAGATAGTCTTCCTTTGTGCTCAGGAAAAGGACATGAAATTGGTTAGCATGGAGCCAGTCTCCACCACAAACATTCAAGGGGAACATATCTATTCCACTGATTTTAATATTCCCAGCATCTATCATAGTGTTTGACACATAGTAAAAATATAATAAATATAATAAATATAAAATAAATTGATAAATGCATGGACAAATAAATGGATGAGCTCTAAGTCTGCTATCTATACAAATTAATGCAATGTCTAGGATCCAAATAGGCTCATATGGGTATGTGAAGTTAAAACTGTGTTTGGGAGGGGGGTTTGGTTTTAGAGAAGAATGCTTTCAGAAAGAAGATGTAACTTGAACAGAGGCTTAAAAACAAATAAAAATGGGAAAGATGCTAGTTCATTCTTTTCTGTCTATTTGCTACATACTGGGAGTTCTTGGTTTAGTACTTCATCTACCTTTTCTCCTCATTCTATGCTCCATCTCGGTGAAATTACATTCATACTCATGGCTTCCATGGTCATCTATAGTCTCATGATTTCTAAATTTAAATCCAAATCCACATCTTCCCGTTGCTCATCAAAGCTGCACTTAAAACTATTTATTTAGATTCTATCTCTGGTTTGAGATTGAAATGAGACATCGATTTCCAACTCAACCATAGGCCAAACTGAACAGATGGGGTCTTCCCTCCCAATCTGGGTCCTCCACAGTGTTTCTCCTCAGCCAACTTCAGCTCCCTCCATCCCACTGCACAATGTGTGTCTTCCTATTATATGTTGCTGTCCCTTCGATAGTGGGTGAGGTCTGGTGCAGTCAGCTCGCCACCAAGTGGCTTTTGTTCCCTTCGTATTGGGGTCTCATGTGCACTACCCTACGATGGCCTGCTGTTGGGTCAACTCGTCTGACTGGACTGTCAGATGCGGCCCACGATGAACACTGCTGTTTGCATGGTCACTTGGTGACCTTTGATCTAAAGCTTTGTTTCCACTGGGGTCCACTAGCATTCCCATAGGTGCATTTTGAAACGTGTCCAATTCTTCACTGCAGCTGGCATGGCCTTGCTCCTCCAGGACTCTGGAGAATCTACACTGTGATTTTCCTTTCTTGAGTTGCCATACCCCTCACTGACCTATATTACTATCACATACACCTCTAACATCTGGTATCTGCCGGGTCATGTGACCCAGGCAGCAGGGTCCCTTGTAGTGCAGCCTGGACTTATTTCAGAGGGCTTCTCTGTACTGGAAAACTGGCAGCCATCCATAAATCTTGGTGCATGGTCCAGAGAAACATTCCTAGGTGCAGTACGTACGCAAAAACAATCTATCAGGCGTTTCCCTGTTTTGAATTTGAAAGTGTGAGATATAGTATCTTTTTCTTTTACTTGAGAGGAGATATTCTGGCAAATATGGAATCCTAAATCTCTAAAATATTCTGATGTGGTAGGCCCTAAGTTGTCATAGGTTTTATTCCCCATAGGTGTTTTATCAAGGCTTCCAACTAAGTTGTTGCCATCTACTCCTCTGGTCGAATAAACATAAAGTCATTGACATAATGGACAAGTACAGCATTCTTTAGGATGTGCAGATGGTCCCAACCTCTGACCTATAGTAGAACAGAGGCTAGGAGCATTAAACATAGCCCTGGGCCATGTATATAATCTTTCTTTATTACAGGGAAATTTTAAGCCCAAAATTCAAGATGGAGTTGACTCTCAGACAGACAGAAGGTATAACTGGGAAGGATGACACACATGGCTTCAGTTGTACTGTGTTCTTCTATCCCTTTAGCCTAGTTCTGGAAATATGGTGTGTGTAACATTATTTTTTAAACATCTCAGTAAATATGAGATATTTTATAAGAAAATATTTATAAATATTTCATTTTAGGGGGAAGGTGAGAGGTGAGAAATAAAGGAGTAGACAAATGGAGATGTCAGGGTTGAGGAAAGGAAGGTTCTTTATGATGGAAGAAACTTGACCATAGTACTGGGTACATGGAAGAAATTCAAGGGAGGACAGAAAATATAAGGTGCTGAAGATACTGGATCAAAGGTTAGGAACAGCAGATAGGTCACATCTAGGTCAAAGGAGATAAAGACAGATGAAAACATAACTGATTTGTCCTCAAGAAGGACAGGAGGTTGAGAGAAGAGAGTTCATGGCAGTGGCTTCAAGTTTCTCTGCCAGGTGATCAAGGTCATCTTCTAAGAGAGGGGAAGCAGGGGGATTGCAGGGGGCATGAAGGTGGAGGGGAATGGTTTGTGGGGAGATCGGAAAGCTCATTCAAGGAATGCTGATCTCAGCTGAGAGCCCGGCTGAGGTCGTGAACATTCCTCCAGCACCACTCAGAAGCCCATGGGGCAAGAGTGGAGAGAAGCAATGATAGCATAGATTCAAGATTGGGCCATTTCAGGGAATCCACGGTGGAAAAAGGGAGTGGGAATATTGAGAGTACCAGGAACATGGGTACATGGAACAGAGGTGGGAAAGAAGAAGAAGTAAAATTAGGAGGATGGAATGTGTTGAGAAAATAGAAGGAAAGGAAAACAGGTAAACTGAGGCCAAGACAGAAGGAAAGGCATGAGCAGTGATGAGAAGGCACAAAGGCTGGCTCATGTCAGCCAGCAGGTGGCACCATGAGCGCAGTGTGGCCGGCAAGCCTCTTGCTGGCTGGTAGGCACTATGAGGGCAGGGTCCCTGCTTCTGTGTCCCCAAAGCCTAGCCTTGCATCTGCTCCTGGGGACAAAGGAAGCCAGAGACCTAGGAACATATAGGCAGGTTTCCATTCAGAGAATGCTGTGTAAAATTAACAGAGATGGAGCTGTATGCGGAAATAAGATGCAGGCAGTCCTCATGACATAGGATGCCTGAGGGTAGGACAAGAAAGCAATGCCTTTGGAGGTGTGGACATGAAGTGACTTTGGATAAGTCTTCTGGACATTGAACTTTTTCTCTGAAATATCAAGAAGCATCTCTCCATGAGGGATACCACACAGAATGTACAGTATTCTTCCAGACTTCCCTGATACAGTATTCTTACTAATCAAACTCAGTTGCCTGAAGTTTTTGTAGGGACAACTGTGTTTTTAATGTTCACTGCAGAGTTTGGTTAAGAGCACTTTTGTCAAAGTGATGGTCATAGGGGAATATGCCCATTATGCTCTAGTCACTGTCTGTACGAGTCAGTACAGGATCTTCTTGGTACGTCCAAGATAGACGCAAGTGTACAGAATCCCAAACTTATTAGATACATTGTTGATGTACCATATTTAGTTTTGTAAAGGACATAAAACAAGGCTTAACAGTTAGACTTTTTAATTCAAAAGAAATCAAAACCTTGGACAATAAAATTTAGCTAAATATGCATTATAAGCCCCTTTCCCCTGCTTCAATTTTCCTAAACATCTGGAAAGTCATTGTTTTCTTTGCTAATTAGCTGAATTATTAAAAGCAACATATACAGGTTCTTTTTTTACAGCAAGGATCTACGGAGCTACACTCTATATGCAAGGCTCTAAGCTAGGCAGTCATGGGGGATAACAAATATCAACTAACGTGTTTCTGCTTTGAAGGTTTGAACAGGTTTCTGCCTTGAAGCTTAAGGGTTTAAAGAAAAATGAAATGTGTACGTAAATAGATATATAAGAAGTCGGAGTGTAATAAGGGCGCTAAGAATGCGATCAACCTGAATTCTCCTTCCAAACTTCAGTGATGCTCAGTAGAATTAACAGAGCGCTCACATAGATTGTTGATGGCATTATAAATGATGCACACTTTGGGGAAGAACTGATTTGGTACCACTAAGGGCAGTAGAAGTGTTTCACTGTTTAACACTGTTCTGTGGGTCAAGCCTGCTGGAATGGGTCCTTGAAGGAAGCAGGTAGAACAGAGACCCAGAGGCCACAGGGAAAACCCCCTTCAGGAGAGAGGTCAAGGGTCCTCAAACCCATGGAAAGGAGCCTGGTGAAGCAGTGAAGTGAGGGGTCAATACAGGAACCTAGCTGATGGGTATACTAGCACTCACTGTAAAGTCTTTGCTCTATAGTTTTGAAAAGTTTCGAAGTAAGATGTAGGAGAGAAAAGTCACACAGATAAGATTTGCCTAATGTTGGGATTAGTCTGGAGAAATTGAGAAGATTCCCTGAGCAAGGACCCAGGAGAGTCAGAGCAGTACATCAGATTGGAAGGAGGGCAGTCCTGGCAGACAGAGCACAGGCCAGCTGACAGCCAAGCTCTCACGGACTCCTTCTGGCTTCTGCCTTGGCGTGACCTGCTTGATTTATGTATGTGGCCCAGGACACAATGGGAACAACCTTCTAGTTTTACAATTCTCTACTCAATGCAAAGGAACTAATAAAGATAATAATATAATAATTAAAGTCTTATTTTTAAATATCTATTTCATTATTTCAACAAATGATAACTACTGTGTGTTATAATGTTAAAAGGGAAAAGCAGGACATGAAATTGTATGTGCAGTATGTTAACAAGTATAAAAAGAGGCATTTTTCAGAATGACAGAAAGAGAAAACGCAGCGATAACTGTTTTGATGGTAATATTTTGGGTAACTTTAAATGTTTTATTTCTAAATCTTCTGTACTATTACTACAGCAAATGTATTTTTACAATGAATACTAAAACATGGAAAAAGAGTGCTTTCCCTCAAAGATGCAAACTAGTTTTATTAGAGCACAAGAGGGAATTGATTATTGTCATTTCAGCTGGGTAGGTGTGGTGAGCAAACCCAGATAAATTGTGGCACTTTTCAAGCTCCCTAAACCCATCCAGAGATTGGACACACCTCTCTCAGGGTACTTCTAATCTCCCTCACGAGAATCCTGGCCTGATGAGCCAACCTGCCAGATGGGAACAAAAACCACTGGGCAGAAAACAGGGTCAGCTGCCAGACTTGGAGTTGGGAAGACTCCGTGAAAGAGGCCATTCTGTCTGTACCTTGAAAAAAGAGCCCAATGTCTGTGGTCGTTAGAAGTCCAAGGAGGAAAGCAGAGACTATCTAAATAACAGACAATAAGTTCTACAAGAGCAGAGGCAGAAAGGGATCCAGTTTGCTTGGAAATCTGTAGTGAGGTGTGAGCAGATGGGGCTGGGAGGCAGGTGGGGTCAGATCAAAGAAACTGGCCTGGAGGAGGGGAAGGGGCAGCGGGGATTGACAACTGTCAATTACAATGAAAGGGGAAACCTTAATAGTCCTGAGCACTGTAACACTGAATTTTCTAGAAGTTCCACACCGTTCCGCAGGACCTCAAAGGGGCTTCTGTTGCTGTTACTGGAGCTTCAGCTCTTCATCCAGGGGAAGGACAACCTTCCTGGTAACTCAGCTCCCTTGGTGTGACGTTCCATACCTCCCATCTCCAAATAACTTCAGGAATCCTCCAAGTCACGCACAAGAACTACAGAATATTTATTTCCAGTGGGTATTTATACTGAAGTATTTTAATCTCTTTAAAGAACAGAGCAGGTAAACAGTGAAGTATGGGAGCTTAACATGAAAGGGGACAACAGAGAGAAGGAGATTCATTCAAGACAGAACTGTATGTTAGCAAGGAACAAACACAGCCACACGTTTTTAAAACATAAAATTATTCACAATGTCTTTGAAAAAATTCATCTTGATAAAAATTTCCTGTTTTGATTCTAGTGAAAAGTATCTTCTGATAAATTTAGAGATGAGCAAGTCGGGTAGGAGTAAGGCTAGAATGGAGGGGAGGGTGGGGCAAAGACCACAGGGCATCACGCGGCCTCTCTCACAAGGGCCCTGGGGATGAAACTGATAATCTGAAATGCATTAAAAGGTTGAAGTTTGGGGTTTTCCTGGTGGCACAGTGGTTGAGAGTCCGCCTGCCGATGCAGGGGACATGGGTTCGTGCCCCGGTCCGGGAAGATGCCACATGCCGCGGAGCGGCTGGGCCCGTGAGCCATGGCCGCTGAGCCTGCGCGTCCGGAGCCTGTGCTCCGCAACGGGAGAGGCCACAGCAGTGAGAGGCCCGCGTACCACACACAAAAAAAAAGGTTGAAGTTTTAGGAAAAAGAAAATGGGGGGCAGGTGGGAAATGGAAGGAAAATGATGCTTATTTACACACCTTTTTTATTTCCTCGTGGACTAAGTTCTCTAGTTTTTGAGTAATATCTGCAGGTTGTCAAACTCATGCACATGGTAGCATGTTACTGTATTTTTAACATCATGGTAAATAAATTAGAAAAATATCCTGACTTCAGAAGGAAATTTTATAATTATCATCGGGGGCCCCAGCTATTCTTTTTTCTTTTGGTGGAGGGGCACGCCACATGGCACGTGGTTAGCTCCCCAACCAAGGATGGACCCCGGCCATGGCAGTGAGAGCACAGAGTCCTAGCCACTGGATCTCCAGGGAATTCCCACCCTAGCTATTTCTAATGATAAACTTGCAACGTCAGCTTATTTTGAAAGATTTTGTTCATATAAAGTTTCTCTCCTGGAACCAAATCCATCTAGACAGTTAATGTCATTTTCACCTTGTTGTTGGGCCATAATTCCCTCATCAACGTTACCAGGTTGCTGAAAGTGTGACCTTTCTCTTTCCACATCTTAACCTCCGTCTTGTTCACTGGGAGACCTCAGATAAAGGCAACCAGTAGGCTTGGCCTTTCATGGAAACCAGTCATCACTCACCTGAGGTCCTCTTTTCCCCTTTGCTCCTCCCTTCCTTCCCTGCGTCCTACCCTTGTCCTCAACTCCGTCCCTTACACCTTTACTGAACATAGATGCTCCAAGTACGTGCTCCCTGCCCTTCATGGCCTTACAGTGCAGGCAGAGATTAACTGGTAAACACATGATTACAATGAAATGTAATTAAGTGCTACCGTAACAGGGTGTTCACAGTGAGTTATGTGAGCGACTAACTTCTCTGCGAGGAACCAGGTGACTATTCTGCAAAAGCTTCAGAAAGATGATATCTGAACTCACTGAAGAGCGAGTCGGGGCTGGACTGGCACGTGGGGCCGGGAAGGGGTTTGGAATCCTTTTAGGTTTGTTTACATACAGTCCTCACCCAATCCACCCACAGGCCACATAGTCTGAAGTTGTGCTCTCTGGATCAAACGTCTTCCACATTCTTTCCCCAACAATGTGTTTTTCCTCTACTTTGGCAAAGAGTAAATGCAAACTTAAGACTGTCATTCTAGAATACCATTGAAAATTAGCCAACAAGTTTGCCTAATAAATTTTCTCTTATTCGTATTGATTGTGTCTACATTAAAAAAAAAAAAAACCTAGAAAGCAATTACTCTTTGCAATCAAAGTGATGCCATTTTCATATTTTCCTCCAACCAAAATCTCTAGAGAAAGTCCAGGTATGCCCAAATGTCTGGAGAAGTGAACCAGTGTGTGCCAATTTTAGACTATTGTCTTCAGAAAACTAGACGATTTCTACCGCTTAATGACCTAGCAGAATCTGAAAATATGCTGCCCATTTGGAAACTACATAATCTCCTCCAACACTCATATGCTCAGGAAGCCTGTTTACAATAAAACGATAAAACTTGGCTATTGGCAAGAGAAATTCCTGGAAGCCACAAAAAAATTTTGCTTATTACTTTACCAATTTCTACCCTTGGTGATAATCTCTTAAAGCTATTTCTTGGTGGATTTCACCAATTGAAAATATAAATGCTTTGGTGACACAGACCTTTGGTTGACCAAAGAGAACTGATGTAATTACAAGCCTACCTGTTCTTTGACATCAGCTGTTGTTATAACAAAAGGAGTTGGTGCCTTATGGAATTTCGCAGTATTCGAAGTTGATTGAGGCTTATTCTGTGCTAGGCTCCACATAAGGGCTTTATGTATTTTATGTGTTTTCTCTTCTTTAAACACATTTTATGTGTTTACATGTATTTTCATGTGTTTTCTCTTCTTTTAAACATCTTTATTGGAGTATAATTGCTTTACAATATTGTGTTAGTTTCTGCTTTATAACAAAGTGAATCAGCTATACATATACATATATCCCCATATCTCCTCCCTCTTGCGTCTCCCTCCCTCCCACCCTCCCTATCCCACCCCTCTAGGTGGTCACAAAACACCGAGCTGATCTCCCTGTGCTATGTGGCTGCTTCCCACTAGCTATCTATTTTACATTTGGTAGTATATATAAGTCCATGCCACTCTCTCACTTTGACCCAGCTTACCCTTCCCCCTCCCCATGTCCTCAAGTCCATTCTCTATGTCTGCATCTTTACTCCTGTCCTGCCCTTAGGGTCTTCAGAACCATTTTTTTTTTTTTAGATTCCATATATATGTGTTAGCATACGGTATTTGTTTTTCTCTTTCTGACTTACTTCACTCTGTATGACAGTCTCTAGGTCCATCCACCTCACTACAAATAACTCAATTTCGTTTCTTTTTATGGCTGAGTAATATTCCATTGTATATATGTCCCACATCTTCTTTATCCATTCATCTGTCGATGGACACTTAGGTTGCTTCCATGTCCTGGCTATTGTAAATAGAGCTGCAACGACCATCATGTTACATGACTCTTTTTGAATTATGGTTTTCTCAGGGTATATGCCCAGTAGTGGGATTGCTGGGTCATATGGTAGTTCTATTACTCATGTGTTTTCAAAGACGAGTAGCATTCAGTGAAATTTTATTTTATTTTTTTGTGTGTGTGACAATGAGTGTACATTTATCGGTTACTTTTTTATTGAGGTATAGTTTTTTTTTTAATTTATTTTTTATTGAAGTATATTTGAATTACAGTGTTGTGTTAATTACTGCTGCAAAGTGACTCAGTTATACATATGCATACATTCTTTCTCATGTATTCTCTTCCATTATAGTGAAATTTTAAAAATAAAATTTTTTAAATAAATAAGATAAAATTCAACCTCTTGTTGGTACGTACAGTGGACCCTTCCAATTAAATGAGTGGGAAACATTTTCTTTCCGACTACTGAGTTTAAGACAGAACCAAAGAAAACAATTTACACAACATTCAAAATTAATTCCAGTCATATTAAGACTTGGGAAGAAGGACCTGGGTTAAATCGAAATGCCAACTTGCTAGCCCAGAGCACACCTAGACAAATGGAGAATGTGTTTTCTCTTATTAAACCAGGAGAGTCAGCATCAGCACGTACTGATAGCATGAAGGCGCTGAAGGAAGTGCTCTGCTATATTACAAGCAACGAATGGCACTGTTTTGTGAGAGATTTCCCCATATTAGGAAGCCAAGGTTTTACTTGTGGCTCGGGCACTGACCTTCTCTGAGACCTTAGGGGGGATGGCACTAGGCTGCCTGGTTTTCCGTTTACGTCTCTGTAAAAGCAGGGGTGGGGTGTGGGGAACAGGTTAGTTCCAAGATGCTGGGAGAGCTCTTCCAAGACCTCTGCACAGTCAAACGAACGGCTCAGCCATGGGCGATTCAAAATGCAGTGCCTCTCCGTCTTTAGGGATTGGAATAAATCTTGGAGTCTTACTCTCGCTTTTGTAGGTAGTCTTTCTTCAAACATATTTGCTCTATTTTTTCTTGGATTAAGAACCAACAACATCAACTGTGGCTCAGGAGTTACATGTGTTCTAACTCAGAGACGTGGCAGGTAACGCAGCTTGCAATAGGGCATTCCCTGCAGTGACCTGACAGCTCACTGGACACAAGGGAAGAGCAGATGATGTATGTCCCATGAATATATCTCTCAATACTTCTCTTTATTCAGGGCCAAATTTTTCGATCAGTGCCTGCATTCTCATTAGTCTGGGCCGAATGTTTTCCTTGCAGCTGCCATCAGAAATGTGAGGTCTGGCTTCTAAGGGAAAAGGAAGGCAGGGAAGTGGCTCTCCCATGAGCACATCTTTGAATGGGAAATGCAAACCTTCTCCCCCTTTTGGTAGTCTGGAGAAATGCACTGTCTAGTCTCAGTCTGCTGCTTCTCAACTGGAAGTTTGCTATTTTGTAAGTGGTGAGCTCTGAAAAAGCAAGGTTGAGAGATTCTGCCCTGGGCTGCAGACACACCATGGCCCACTGGGAGAACGGTTTACAGAAATGAAGTTTCCACCCTTTGAGCAAATCGTGTAGTGGAAGACGTCAGGGTAGAGAGCTGCTCAAACTCTGCAGAGGGAGAGCTCTGTGCTGCTCTCATTCCAATTATCTTCTTCCTTGTAAGTGAAATACGAGCTGGGCAATGACATAGGTTATAAATATGGAAAAATGAAAGATGAAATGTTGATAATTGTGTACCGTTGACATGCAAGTAATTTGACATATGCTAGCCATTAAGGGTGGATGTTTGCAAACTAAAAATAGTAAATGGCTCATTGCCTATTAAAGGGAGGGCTCTGCTATGTTTTAATTAACCTTTCTGTTCTCTGACAGAGCCTATTGTATTGTATTGTAAACCTCAGAAGATGAGGTTTATCAGTGGGCTATCTGCTTGCTCACACTTCTAGCTAATAAGTCTTGGAAGCCCTAGAGAGAATTCAGCTCACCACGGAGTTTTGTGAGAAGAAGTGCAGTTGGAAAATAAAGTCCTATCAAATCATTCTTTAAGGCGCGTGGTATGTGCCTCTATAACCACATTTAAAAGTTGATTCAGGTTGATTTAGTAACTCAAGATGGAGTCAGTACTAGTGACTGTGAAAGCATTGATTGTGTTCACCCAAGACCTTTGAGATATAAGCACAAATTAACAACAGAGGTGTCTGATGTTCCAAAATGAATCACTGTTAAAGTTAAGTCCTTTGGGCTTCCCTGGTGGCGCAGTGGTTGAGAGTCCGCCTGCCGATGCAGGGGACGCGGGTTCGTGCCCTTGTCCGGGAAGATCCCACATGCCGCGGAGCGGCTGGGCTCCTGAGCCATGGCCGCTGAGCCTGCGCGTCCGGAGCCTGTGCTCCGCAACGGGAGAGGCCACAACAGTGAGAGGCCCAAGTACTGCAAAAAAAAAAAAAAGTTAAGTCCTTTGGAAAGCATAGAAATCACTCTACCCAAATGAGTCTGATTTCGATTTAATTCAACGTACAATTATTGAGCATCTACTGTGAGCTCCACGTGGCTTTGGGAGCTGATAGCACATTTTTGTTTTTAATTGGAGTATAATTGCTTTACAATGTTGTGTTAGTTTCTCCTGCACAACAAAGTGAATCAGCTATACGCGTACATATATCCCCATATCCCCTCCCTCTTGCGTCTCCCTCCCCCCTCCCCCACCATCCCGCCCATCTAGTGACAGTACATTTTTAAAGCATCACTTTCATATACTTGAGCTTGTGAAAAAACAAACAAAAACTCAATACAACCCTTTCAAACTTATTATCAATAGTTTACAAAGGAGAGGGTTGGATTTTAGAATTGTCAAGTCATTGACCTTATTTCACACAACTAATGGATAGTAATTAGGACTAGATCTCAACGTTTCTTTAACTCAACTCATTTACCCATTTACCTAATTTTGTTAAGTGCCTTCTAAGTGCAAGTACTGTACCACAGGCTGGCCATGTGAACCGTTCAAAGAACAGAAGAGACAAGAGTCTCGCCCTCATGGTCCTTATAGTTTTGGAACAAACCTGAGTGCGTTTTTCAGTTATAAAAATTACTGTATAGAAAGCCTGTCTGAGAAAGTGACACTTTAAGCTGAGACTTGGAGTTAATTAGGTAAAGAAACCAGCATGTGGGTGTGAGGGGCGGGGCAGAAGATGAACTGACATTCTCGAACCCTCTTAGGTAACAGGCACTCAAGGCTCTGCACAAGACAGATGGGGGTGGCCGGTGGTGAGCATAGTGTCCTGGAAAGAGCAGGGCTTCCCAGGCCCCCAGACTCAGGGTAAAGAACCACTTCCACAACGAATTCTCTAGGCCAGGGCTTCTCAAAGTGTGATGTCGCATCAGGAGCAGCTTTACATGGGAACTTGTTATAAATGCAAATTCTCTAGTCCTGCCCCAGATCTACCGAATGAAAACTCTGCAGGTGGGGCCCAGAAATCTGACTATAGACAAGCCCTTCCAGCATCTGATGCACTCCTAACGTTTGAGAACCTGATCTATGTTACTTTGAGCAAAAGTCACTTCACTTCTCTTGAGGCTCCATTACTCCAGCTGAAAATAGGGCTGGTACTCTGAGGGTCAAATGAGATACATTTGCCCAATATCTGTCCTCAGTTCATGAATTATTCTCATAGACATTGGATCAGTAACTCCTCCTGGAAGTACTTAAAGTGTGGTGGAAACAAAAGACAGGGAACAATTCAATACCCTGAGATGCGTGTTACGGGGCACACAGCCGAAGGTATGGCATACTTAAGTTAAGGGGGGTATTCTTTCCGCTAGAATACAGTCTCCCCATCACCTCCACCAGGAAAATCAGCATCACGATTTATTTAGGAGGCTGGGAAACCTTGGTATAAAATTTGAAAACCACTTATCTGATTAATCCATGATGGCTTTGATCAGGCTAGTATATACGTGTTGATATCTTGACACTGTAATCTGTCATTTGCTGAGGTTTATTTAGAGGTTTAGTCTTCATCTATTGTAATGAACTACACAAATGGAGCTCTGCCCAGAGGTACTGGGAGGCTGCTGCCCGCTGGCCCTGTTTCCACCTAGACCGCATACGCCTTAACTGCAGCACCAAAGGCTACTCAGAGAGATCTGGGCACTCTGCAATTAGAAGAGAACTTTGAAATTCCATGCCCAGCTGCTGTAAAATTAGAATTCTGCTATTTGGAGCTGACAGGTAACCACATTCGACTGCTGACTCATAGACTGTGATTCATTAAAAATGCCAATTCTGTCTTCCCGCATTTGCGGATGCCAAGTTCATTTTCTTAGTGTGAAAAGGTGTGTGAGAGTCTGAGCTCAGCTTGCCTTAAGATCTTGACAAAACGCCATCCCAAGTGTGTATCTGTCTTCTGCCCTATTCCCACCCTGAATCGGTCACACCTCAAGTCTGAGGGCTTAAGGGGGAAAGTCTGGCATCTCGTGGGCTACGCTGGTGTAAATAACCCCAGAGGAAAGTTCCATTCAGAGGGTGCATTACAGGAACCACGTGGGGAGGCTTCTCCAGTTAGGGTGGGATACTGGAGGTGGTACCCAGGACAGATGGAAGCTGGGAGGGCTCCACGTGACGGCTCTACGGCATGTGTTTTCATGAAAAAAAATGTGTGATTTACAAACAAACACACATATATCATTTTTATTTCTATTCCTCTCCTTCTCTGAGAGGGTACCCACTGAAGAGGTGCTTGCATTTTAAAAAAAGAGAGAATTTATTAAATGAAGATAACTATATCTTCTTCAATCCCTTCGGGGTCAAACGAAGCAAAGGGAACTGACTCAGCCTGGCTGACAGTAAACTCCAGAGGCAAATATGAACACCTTATAAATCAGAGACATCATGATGGCTCTTCCCAGGACATGCCTGGCAGTTGCTGAATGAGGAGCAGATGATGGGAAAGGGCCCTCCGCTGCTCTTTCATGGGAAAGGGTGGTCTTTCCCAAGTGGAAGGCGGTGAAGTTCCAGAGGGGCTAATGGGGGCATCCCATGTGCTGGCAGTGCTGTGACAGCACATCTGGATTTCACTTTTTCTACCCAGCCTATTGGCATCTGGGCAGTGACCGCGGTGTTGGTTAATAAACTGCTGTTCTCATTACTCTTCCACATTAAATTAGTCTGATGTGCTTTCCTTTTCTCACCTTTCATAAAAGACAGCCCCATTAGACTCTCCAAATTTTAGAACAAATTTCTCTGCACTGGTATCTGATAAGTAGTTTGTGTTGTGTGCTTGGACCGGTTGTTGCTGCCTCTTGCTGGCGGAAGTGAAGGAGAGATCAGAAGATAAGCCGATCTTTTCGGCGGGAGGGCAGTGCCGATTCTGATTTGGGGTCTCCCCCTTCCAGAGACGAAGTTGGCCTTTCACACCTCCTTCATACATGCCTTTGTTTATTGGTTGGCAGCTGCTGTGATGGTGACTTGGAGTTAAAGGAAATACTAGTACCAGGTTGCAGTACTTTATGTATTTGTGTGTAAAGTGATCATTCGATTTAAGGGTTTCATACACGTGTTACAGTGCATATCTGTCAGAGCTCATTTACGTCGGAGGATTGAAATGAAATCTCTCTTCCCATAAGGTAAGGCTGAAATAGCTAGCATTAGCTCTTTAATATGGGAACTAATATGTTTTCTCACAGGCAAACAAGACTCTGATTTTCTTCTGTTATTCCTCTTCAGAAGAAAGCAACTAAAATCTTCGTAACAAACCTACAAACTTACAGGACAAATGAAGATTTTTACTGGAGTAAATTCTGTAATATTAAAATAGCAAAGGAACTTAAAGCACGCCATTTTTAATTTTCCCTTTGCTAATAAATTAGCATATATAAAAGTCTCAAAACATTCTTTAAAGGATCCTAAATGCTACTCGCCTTTTATTCTTATGTTATTTTCAGTTTGTAAAATACAAATTTTAAAAGATAATAGATTTAAGATTTTAGAGCTGTTAAAGTTTACAGGAAAATGGCACAAAACGTAGAGCGACTTCTCATTGAGCCCCTCCCCCTCCATAATGCCCATTATTAACATCTTGCTAATGTGGTACATTTGTTACAACTGATGAACAAATGTCAATACGTTAGTATTAACTAAAGCCCACAGTTTACCTTAGGAGCCACTCTCTGTGTCATACATTTAATGCGTTTTGAGATATCATACAAGATAGTTTTACTGCCCTAAAACTCTCCTGGGCGACATCTACTCATCCCTTGCCCCGTTCCCATGGCTTGATAGCACATTTTTTAATCACTGAATCCCTTGTATGGTTGTACCACATTTCTTTTTATACAGAACGACATTTTTATTGTGAAATCATAATGCAAAATAGCATTTCACTGTATTACACGTAATTTAGTACTACTTTATTTCTGCAGTGTGGCCCATTGTTCTTTTTTTGTAAACTGCATGAACTGACATGCACATTTGTGGAGAGAAGCCTTCCCTAGGGACTAGCTGTCATCACCGGGGATCACCAAGCTCTTTCCCATCCCCTCTTCTCTGTTTTTCTCCAGAAAAATTCCTTGTGACTCAGGGACTCTTTCCCAGTTTGCTTTTACCCTAGTTTTCCCCTCTACTTCAGCATGAATCTCGGGTGGATTCCACAACCTACCTGTATTGCTCTCACCCAGTGATGTTCTAAATGCCTAAAATAATCATTTCTTTTCCATCTGCAGCTTCTCTGACCTTTCCCAGCATTTGCTCAGTTGAGCCCCTCTTCCTTCCAGGCACCTCCGTCTGTCCTGGTTTTTGCCCAGGTCCAGGGGCTGCTTCCCAGCTTCTGCTGAGCTCACTTGACTTCCTCTTCCTGTCTTTCTCAACAGAGATGGTCCCAGGTTCCATCACCTCCTTGTTCCTTCAGCCTCAGATATATGCTGAGGATGACAAGCTTCAATCCAATGGGACCGACTGGCACCCAGGAAACTGGACAAGATACAGGATTATAAAGAGAAATAAGACAGTTAACCATCTTGTGGGGTTTGGGGAAAAATAATAGAAAAGAGAGCTAGCCTCCCTGTTTTCATGCAATCAGTTTTTTTCTCCAATCAAAACTAAAGCTCTCGTGAGCTTCAGACATTATCCTGACTGGGATATCATGTGCCATGGCTTTCCTTTGGGGTCTTCTAAAGTATTAAAATCCCCACCTTTTCCCCATTTTCCCTGGAAGTCTGCATCTCTCTGATGTGCTACGCTCAGTGACCAAATATAGCATCCCTGTCTCCAGGAGTATCTCCCCTAACCACTGACTCTCTCATCTCTCTATGATGATCTACTTAAGACCTCATTGGTTCATCATATGTCACCACCCTGCCATCACAGTCACCTCCCAAACAGCCTCCAGGTCTTCACTAAGGGAATCTTCATTGCTGCCTAATTTTCCATCCTAGAAGGAATCCAGCAAATCACAAACAAATGGATTTCCAGTAGGGATGTTTATGTTTTGCCTGTAATCAAGATAATGTTGAGCTTGAACATAGCATTTTGTTCTGACTTTACATTTCTAAAAATTTTATGAAAATTCTGCTTGTTAACATGCAGGTCATATTTCTTTCCCATTCGCCAAAAACACATGTGAAAATTGAGACACATGGGTCTTTTACCTCTTGAAATTATCCAAGTTAAAGCAAAGGAAGAGCCCACTCAGTAATCATGAACAGGGACAAGGCGATGTCATGATGAGGATGGAGCCAGTGTGTCTCCTCTAAGCAGCCCCATCTCTCTATTATGCTGCCTCCACATCCCCTGCGCAGAGGACCACTTCCCCGTACTTCTTCTCACAACACAAAGGGTAAGGTCT
The DNA here is from genome assembly GCF_039906515.1 of Pseudorca crassidens. Taxonomy (NCBI): domain Eukaryota; kingdom Metazoa; phylum Chordata; class Mammalia; order Artiodactyla; family Delphinidae; genus Pseudorca; species Pseudorca crassidens. Next base: position 80,049,754 of record NC_090312.1, on the reverse strand, counting down.
TGATGATTAGCTGGCTGACATCTCCTGTCTCAACATCACTCAGACTTTTCTAAAGGATCTGGAGAGTCAAGTCCAGAACACTTCATCCTTACATCTGAGACTGTGGCGGGCACACACACACACACACACACATCAACTAACAAAAATAAACTGTAAGTTGTGGAATGACTGCATAGCAGTACACTACTTATTTATGCAAAGAACCTAAACTGTGCTGATGGGTCTTTTTCTTTGTGGCTTGTGCTCAATTCTCTTATTTTTAAAAATTTATTTATTTATTTATTTATTTATGTCTGCACTGGGTCTTCATTGCTACACATGGGCTTTCTCTAGCTGTGGTGAGCGGGGGCTACTCTTCGTTGCGGTATGCGGGCTTCTCATTGCGGTGGCATCTCTTGTTGCGGAGCACGGGCTCTAGGTGCATGGGCTTCAGTAGTTGTGGCTCGTGGGCTCAGCAGTTGTGGCGCACAGGCTTAGTTGCTCCGAGGCATGTGGGATCTTCCTGGACCAGGGCTCGAACCCGTGTCCCCTGCATTGGCAGGTGATTCTTAACCACTGAGCCACCAGAGAAGTCCCTCAATTCTCTTATTACACCACAGTCATAACCTCTGAAAAAGTTGGTTCCAAATTATCTCAGTATTTATTGCCTGTCCTGCAAACCCTATGGCTGAAATCATTCTGTTGTGTTAGCAAATGAATGTTCCTCTGACAATTCTTCACAGTCATTATCAAGTGAGGTACAAAGTCAAGTATAAGAGACCCAAGGTTCTCATAGAAGTTTGTCTACAGCACGAGGATTTCATTTTTCATTGTCCACCAAGTGTTTTCCATAAAAGCACTTTCTTTTTTGTCTCCACCTAACTATTACCTGAGTTGAAACGTTTAAATGTGTGGAAGCTGCCCACCTTGAGAGGTACCCTTTCAAAAATTAATGTCACCTCTGCAGAATTTCACCTGTTAAAACTCGAAGGAAGTTAGCAATTGCATACTTGCTGGGCAATTGAGTTTCATTTCAAGCCTGTGGTACACTGGTAGGCAGTGCAAGAGCCATTTGATAGATGTAAGATGTAAGCATCTTAGATGTAAGATGTAATGTAAGATGTAAGATGTAAGATGTAATGATAGATGTAAGCACACCTGTCCGTAACATAAAGAAAAGGTTACTACACTTCTAAATGTAAGATACCTGTCATTTTATTAGATTAAAAAAACCAATTAGGACAAAAAGGCAATTAGCGTTGAGCTGTCTACATGGAGAGTTACCATTAGTGGACAAATTATGGCCTCTGAAAATGTTGATTGTCAAGAAACATTATTATCTTACCAAATCTATGTTTGTATATCAGAGCATTACTGTATCTGCACTCATTTAATTGAAAGCAATCTCATCATTATTCATTGATACCTACTCTTAAATGAGGGTAATTACTTTCTCAGCAAGGGATCATTATGGGGTATGTATAAATTATTATCTTTCCTTTAAGTATAGGGGGATTATGTAGGATGAAAACTGAGGCAAACTGCTTCTTGGTGTCTGATGCAGCATTAGATGGCCCTATCAGGAATCATAAAAGTGAATTTTTGTCTGGCTGGTTTCTAGAAAGGACAAACTGTTCATGCATTGCAGTAGCAGAATTATTAAAATGCTGCTCTAGTTGGAGTTGCTGTCACTTGCCTTTATCTAGTTTGTACAGCTTTTTAGAGTAACATTGAGGTTTTGGTACTTTTTAATGCCTAAATATTTTATGCTCTGAAGATGAGTTTCACCTCCTTAGAGTGGCTTCTGGAAAGAGAATAAATACAATTTCTGTCAAGCATTCAGAAGCATCACTCAAATCCCCTTGAGTTCTTACTGGCTTGGTACACAGCTCTGAATGAAGTTATTTCCAAAAGTGAAAACACAACAGAAGAAAAACTTTCTTGTTTCTTAATCTGAGAGAAAATTAGGAAATTAGAAAATCTGGAAATGAGACTTGCCAGAGGACATAGCTTCTGAACCCTGACTTTCCATCCCACTGAAAAACGATGGCAGAGCTTAATCAGTGCAGACTGTCAGCCACCACCTGCCCCTCAGAGGAGAGAGAGCTCCCACTATCTGTAATAAAAAAAAAACTAATTTATTTACATCTCCCGTTGTGTTCTGTAATTGCTTTCCATAGCTTCTGCAGCGTTTCATAGTCCACTAAAAAAGGATATAAGTTTTTGGTTAGGAATTCAGTGTAGTAATATTCACAGAAATGTTCCAGCATTTCTTCCTATGTTCTCTTCCTATTTTCTCTTACTGCGTAAGTAATGACCTTGAATAACCATTTTTATCCTATGAAAAGAGGATATATGATCATCTCCAGGCTGTAACAGAATAAAAATAAAGTTCATGTTTTTACATAGCATACCACAGTAATTGAAAATAAACACCGCTTTACACATTTCCCTTCTCCATTTCCTTAAATATACAGGTCTCGACCTCTAGTACCCTAGAATCTGATATAATATAGAGATTAGATAATTTTTTTCCAAAATAATGTGTGAGAAAAGAATATGTCATACATCCAGAAGAAACTCTCAACTTTTGTGATAATTCTTTCCAAACTTTGCTTTCTCTATGATGTGTTCTGGTTCCTGACAGTTTTATATTATTAAGCTCTTGATTTGCTAGAAACACATTGATAAGGGAGACAAAGAGTCATGTTTACCAATGTTGAATATGGGCTTTTGAATAGACAGTTAGTTTTTTACAAACTGACTGGATTTTCTGCTAATTGAAACAATATTTGTCACTGGTCCTTGAGAAACTTTGGAGGAATCCAGCTCCCAGAAGTCAATTCCTTAACCTCACTATAGAGAAACCCTCTTCCTCCTAGTATTTTGTGTGTGTGTGTATGTGTGTGTGTGTGTATGGTTAAGAGTCCATTGGGGGTGGACAATATTATTATAATCTTAAAGTGGGAAAACTTCCACAAATGTCCAGTACTATATAGATGAACAAGCAGTTACAAAAAGAAATGATCAAACAAAACAGGCTAGAATCTTATTCTAGGGATGATCAGGCTTTATTCAAAGCCAAACCTTTCTGAATGTACACCATGGGGCTGTGACAGGGAGCACCTGGGCTGGGACACGCGTCAGTCTCCCTGCGTCTCATGGTCCTCGAGCTCTGCCCTCCCCAGCTCTGCAGGTAGCAGAGCCCGTCCATCAGGAGATGGCCAAGGACTTGTGACAGGATGAGTGAGACTGGAGCCAGAAGGAAAGTGAAGATGTGGGACAAAGCTGTCATTTGCGTAGTTAAGGAAGCCAGGGCTTAATGAGGAGTGATGACTTATCCAATATTGCACTCCTAGTGTGGATATTTAATGAGTAGGAGAATTTCTTGCAAGTATTATTTAGGGTAGCAATTTTAATTTCGTTGTGGAGTCTGAGACAAGATTTTACTCACTGGGCAGTTTCTCTGCCCATTCATCTATAAACCATAGCCCATTGTATTTGGTGTTGGGGGTTAGAGAAAAATAATCTCTAATATACAATCTTCCACTTGTGTATTCCTTACTTGGTCCTTAAGTATTTACAATAAGCAAGACATAAGAGAAGAGTAACGGAGAAACAGATTATGAAACCTTTCATTCATTTATTCAATCAAGATTTATTGAACATTTATTATGTGCCAAGGTCTGATGTAGGCACTGGGAAAGAAGTCCTGGACAGACAGTAAACACTCCTAATTGTTTAGATATTTTGTTCTCTTGGGGAGAGACAGAAATAAGCAAATAAACTTCATACCATGAAAGTGTCACCATGGAGATTAGTCCTAGATGAAAACCGGGGTGGGGGTGTGAATGGGAGGGAGAGGGAAATCCGTGATTCTTTGGATTGGGGGGCTGCTTCCCTAAGGAGGTGACATTTGAGGTCTGATGATTAAGGTGAACCATCCACATAAAGATGCAGGGGCAGAGCAAGCCACACGGAGAGAATCCAGGAGAGCCCCAGGCAGAAGTCTGGGCCTCTTCAAGCAGCAGAAGGCAGGCCAGGAGGCTGGTGCTCAGGGTGACCCTGGCCCCCACTGGGTTATCCAGCTTCCTGTGCACAACCATGCAGCTACCTTTTAATACATAAATAAATGACCTGAACTCTGCAGCAGGAAATGAGGATGTATTTATTAGTGGTAAGCTGTTAGCCTCCTTTCCCATGGCCGTGGCCCTAGTCCATGGTCCCCTAGTTTCATCCTAATTTACTGTGGTGGTCTCCTGTGTGCGAGCTCGCACCTCAGTACAATCACACAAGGATGACAGATTAAATTCTCTCAGACTCTACGGCTCAAAAACATGTAAGACTTTACCGTAGCCAACCCCCAAAGCCTTAGTCTCCCATTCAAGTTCTTCCTCGAATAGACTTCCAACATCAACCTTCCTTTTGACTAGTCTCACCCTCCATCTAACTGCTCCCTCCTATGGACAACATTTCTCCATTTCTGTGCTTTTGGTCTTGTCAGCCCCCTACTCACTATACCCTTGTCTCTCATTTCTATATCAAAATCCTTCTCATTGTTGGAAATTTAGCTCAAATCACTCTTCCTTCACAAATTACCCTCTAGTAACTCCAATCACTAGAAAATCTGTCTACAAAGCTAAAGAATATACTTTTGCTCAGGGCATATGCCCAGTAGTGGGATTGCTGGGTCGTATGGTAGTTCTATTTTTAGTCCTTTAAGGAACCTCCATACTGTTCTCCACAGTGGCTGTATCAATTTACATTCCCACCAACAGTGCAAGAGGGTTCCCTTTTCTCCACACCCTCTCCAGCAATTATTGTTCGTAGATTTTTTGATGATGGCCATTCTGACCAGTGTGAGATAATATCTCATTGTAGTTTTGATTTGCATTTCTCTAATGATTAATGACGTTGAGCATTCTTTCATGTGTTTGTTGGCAGTCTGTATATCTTCTTTGGAGAAATATCTATTTAGGTCTTCTGCCCATTTTTGGACTGGGTTGTTTGTTTTTTGATATTGAGCTGCATGAGCTGCTTGTAAATTTTGGAGATTAATCCTTTGTCAGTTGCTTCATTTGCAAATATTTCCTACCATTCTGAGGGTTGTCTTTTCGTCTTGTTTATGGTTTCCTTTGCTTTGTAAAAACTTTTAAGTTTCATTAGGTCCCATGTGTTTATTTTTATTTCCATTTCTCTAGGAGGTGGGTCAAAAAGGATGTTGCTGTGATTTATGTCATAGTGTTCTGTCCATGTTTTCCTCTAAGAGTTTGATAGTGTCTGGCCTTACATTTAGGTCTCTAATCCATTTTGAGTTTATTTTTGTGTATGGTGTTAGGGAGTGTTCTAATTTCATTCTCTTACATGTAGCTGTCCAGTTTTCCCAGCACCACTTATTGAAGAGGCTGTCTTTTCTCCACTGTATATTCTTGCCTCCTTTATCAAAGATAAGGTGAATTCAAAAAGAGTCATGTACCAAAATGTTCATTGCAGCTCTATTTACAATAGCCAGGACATGGAAGCAACCTAAGTGTCCATCAACAGATGAATGGATAAAGAAGATGTGGCACATATATACAATGGAATATTACTCAGCCATAAAAAGAAACAAAATTGAGTTATTTGTAGTGAGGTGGATGGACCTAGAGTCTGTCATACAGAGTGAAGTAAGTCAGAAAGAGAAAAACAAATACCGTATGGTAGCATATATATAGAGAGAATCTAAAAAAAGAAAAAAAAGGTCATGAAAACCTAGGGGCAAGACAGGAACAAAGACACAGACTTCCTAGAAAATGGACATGAGGATACGGGGAGGGAGAAGGGTAAGCTGGGAAAAAGTGAGAGAGTGTCATGGACATATATACACTACCAAATGTAAAACAGATAGCTAGTGGGAAGCAGCCGCATAGCACAGGGAGATCAGCTTGGTGCTTTGTGACCACCTAGAGGGGTAGGGATAGGGAGGATGGAGGGAGGGAGATGCAAGAAGGAAGAGATATGGGGACATATGTATATGTATAACTGATTCACTTTGTTATAAAGCAGAAACTAACACACGATTATAAAGCAATTATACTCCAATAAAGATGTTTAAGAGAAAAAGGAAACAGTTTGAATTTTACAGTTAATAAGCATCCTCTGAACATGAAAAAAATATATATTTTTTTATTTTTAAAGCTCTGCTAAAACAGAGCCCTGGAATCTGTGTTTAAAAAATCTTCCCATGGGCTTCGCTGGTGGCGCAGTGGTTGAGAGTCCGCCTGCCGATGCAGGGGACACGGGTTCGTGCCCCGGTCCGGGAAGATCCCACATGCCGCGGAGCGGCTAGGCCCGTGAGCCATGGCCGCTGGGACTGCGCGTCCAGAGCCTGTGCTCCGCAACGGGAGAGGCCACAACAGTGAGAGGCCCGCGTACCGCAAAAAAAAAAAAAAAAAAAATCTTCCCAGGTGGATCTGAGGGGCTCAAGTACGTGAGAATGCCTGTTGATAAGAAGTGAATAGACTTTGTCAGTTTATTTATTATGGGCATACAGCCCTGGAGTAAACATCTTTTTGTGTGTGCTATGGTGTTTCTCCGTGTTGATTTTATATTCGATAGTGCATTGGACAAGACAGGCTTATGTTGCTGATTTAAACCTCCCATATCTGCTGGTGATGGAGGCCATTCAAAAGCTACTAGTTGCTCAGAGAACCATAGATTATTATCATCTCCTTTCAGAGCTAAAGGTTTTCCAGAAATAATGGAAGGTATTTTCCTAAAGTCACTTGTGAGACTGGAAACTGGTATGAATTATATTGTGCTCAAATCATCATAGGTTATATTTCCTGAGCAAAGATGGGGGGAAAAAAGCATTATTCCATGTTTGGAATATGACCAAATTTTGACAATTAATTTCTTTCTTTCTGAAAAATGGTAACGCTTTCTGTTTCTAAATTACAGTAGACAAAAATGATAAGCAACTGCCTGGAATAAATACATCCTGATTTCCCAACACCACAGTTCCACAGAAATCTGATAAAAATAAAAAAGAAACAAACCATAAGAGTTACACGTGTGGGCCGACATTCTGGTTTCTTGTTAAGCTTATTTTGAGAACTTTGGGGCCCAGTTCCAGGTGTCATAAAGGCTTGGATGTGAGCAGTTAGCCTGGCCAGCTCCTTGATAACAAGACTAAGAAATGCATCTGAGTCTCTAAGAGTGAGTTAGAGTTGCCCCATTCTGCGCTAACCAGAGTCATAAGCAGGACCACTCATTAACTTTGGTCTTGAGTATGAAGAGGCCAGTGCAAAACCATTCCCTACAGTATAAGAGCCGGAGGGCCGAGAGTACCCAGAACATAATGCAAAGTCATCTGCTTATAGAATTTGAATGGGTAACACAACCCCATGGACCCTTCCTACCCCAATGGCACTCCCTTGGTCCTCCTCCATTCTTACAGCCCAAATGCTCTTTTATCCCCTATGAGCACCTCATTTTGATGGTTTACCTTGGCCTCAGCATCATTTTAAGCCCTAAGCCTTTTTAAATGTCCCCACCTCTAATCAAATCCCACCCATCTATTCACTGTGTAGAACACGAGCTTCACACACCTTGAGTTGTGATGACTAGCCCAACGAATCAACTCAAGAAGACCTCAGTGTGCTACTTTTTAGCCAACGCTATCAACAGAGGAGGTTCAGATCTAAAGGGTAGAATGGTATTTTTAGGGCAGGGCCTCTAAATTAGTTGCATTTTATGAAGATATCAGGAATTTTCTTTAGCGTGGACCTCCCTGAAATTACGCCATGTAAGCAGGTACCTGGGCTGCTTAAGCACAAAGTCCACCTTGGAAGACATGCTTCCATGATGACAGGCAAAATCCAGATTCAACGTCCGTGGTGACAAATTACAAGGTTAAATCAATTCAATATTCTGAATTTGAAGAGGTCGGTTGTAAGACTTGAAGTAGGTTCAAAAACCAAATTGCACAAAACGGGATGAACTAGAAAACATTTAAGAATATTATTGGACACGGTGGATAGGAAAGAGAGTATGAGAGCTTCATTTGACCAAAAGAAGGTTAAAGAAGTTCCACTGTACACACGGGATTTTCACCTTAGTTATGTTGAGCTAGGTGTGTTAATAAATATCGCATAGAGATTTTTCCTTTGTTTCAAATCAAAATTATCCTGCCTTTGGAGCTATAAACTGCCTGAAGTCATGAACCAATGAAAAGCTATAAAGACTTAGTAGTGAGGCTTATTTAAAAGGGCCTTGAACCTATAAAAGGCAGCATTCTCTTGAATCAGTTGCCCTGGGGGAAGCCACCTGCCATGGCGTGAAGACACTCAAATAGCTATTTGGAGAAGCCCGTGTGGCGAGGAACCGAAGCTTCCCGCACAGCCACCATCAACTTGACTGATGTGTGGATGAACCACCTTGGAATTGAGTCTTCCAACCTCAGTCAATCTCTCAGATGACTACAGCCTCGCTGATAGCTGGATTGCAAACTTAGGCCAGAACACCTAATTAAGCTACTTCTGAATTCCTGACCCACAAGGCATGGTAAGATAATTAATGTTCACTGCTGTTTTAAGCAAGTAAGTTTTTAAATTTTTATTTTTTTACTGAAGCATAGTTGCTGTACAAAATTATATAAATTACAGGTGTACAATATAGTGATTCACGATTTTTAAAGGTTGTACTACATTTATAGTTATTTTTAAAAATTGACTCTTTTCCCCATGCTGTGCAATACATCCTTGCATCTTATTTTATACATAATAGTTTGTATCTCTTACTCCTCTCCCCCTATATTACCCCTCCCCCTTCCCTCTCCCCACCGGTAACCACTACTTTGTTGTCTATATCTGTGAGTCTGCTTCTTTTTGTTAAATTCACTAGTTGGTTATAGTTTTTAGATCCACATATGAGAGATATACAGTAGTTGTCTTTCTCTGTCTGACTAATTTCACTTAGTGTAATGCCCTCCAAGTAAGTTTTTGAGGTAATTTGTATGGATAAGAAGAAAGTTATAGAAGCATGGCCATGGAAAACTCTCTGGAAAAGAGAAGAGGCTAGCTAAAGGAGGATTTAAGGTTAAGGAAAGGTATTTGTACAGAGTTGGCAGACGTATGACTGCACGTGTGATAATCGGAAGATCTCTGTGGACCTCCTTACGGTGTCAGGTAAATTATGGGGACAAAAAACAAATTGCCTTGGTTGAGAAAAAAATAGGAGATGACAAGATATAGAAAGCAGATGTCTTTATTTTTATTTTTAAGTACTAATTACCTTACCACATTTTTCATTGGTGGGGTCATGTGTGGAAGAAAGCATCAATTCTAGACGCCTTATTATGGGGGAAAATTACAGGTTACAAATCATTCTGAGATGCCACAAAGGACAGACTTCCTTGCGGGGCAGTGCACACTGGATCCCTGGAAGTATCTAAGAGACATTTTATGTTTCTCTCTCAGGACTAGTAGGAGGAATCTCGTCTTTGAGGGGAGATTTTTGTCTCAAAGTCCTTCTGAATCCTAAAACATATAAAACAGTGTCTTAAAATAAATGTACAATAAATAGTTGCTGAAGGAATTGAACTATGAAAATACCCTGCCCTTGAAGTAGATATGGTGTTTTCTACATTCTATCTGAAGCCTCTGTGCTTAGTTTTAATACAATTTCACTCTAGGGAGGAGAATTATTTTGGGGGTGTGTAATTCTTTCACCAAGTGTTTTTATGTTAATTTAGTAAAGTAAGCACTTTGGCGTCTATTAGTATAAATGTGTCAGCTGGAAAAAAGTGAACTTTTAAAGCATTCTTTATCATATGGAAGACAGAAAAACCTAGTAATACCATGCAGATGTGACTTTATTCTTACAAATCTCCGTACTTTTAAACCCAAGCTCATAGGTTGGACAGGAGAAGTTAGGGAACTGAGGGCTGTTTAACAACTCAATGTTTTTTCTTTCTCATCACCTTATGCTGATGAGGATTTCTAGCGCAGCTCAGGCTGCATTACCAAAGAGAAATGTGGTAAATAAATTTGTACAAAGGAGCTGTGATAGGTTGAGTCATTTAGAGATCAGTAACAATTTTCCTCTCACTATAGCATCCTCAAAAGAGGAGTTTCATAGGTAGGTGGTTGATTTTAACAAATTTCGGTCATTTGCTTTTGCGATGTTTAAATGAAAGTAAAACACGCATAAGGAAGGGCTTCTCTCAGCGCACCATAGCCTGTGCTTTTTCACTTATTTCCTAGTAAGCACAGGCAGTGAGACATGTAGGCCTGTTATGGAAAATCTTTCACATTCTAACATGAGCCATTCCAGGATTTCCTGAAATTGCAATGCATTCCATCAGTTTCAAAAGTCCTTAAATTCTACAAATGTCCTCCTCTGATAAATTGCATTCAGAAATTTCCTCATCTTGGACCCCAGGGCAGCATAAGGTACTTTTAATCTCAGGGTACACAAAGATTGTTGAAGGGTTTTGTGGGCAAGGGATCAATTTCTATTACATAACTTCATCTTTCCTTGGTTCTCCTTCCTAAAGTATATCTGCCTGCCATCGAGTAGGGAGACCATTCTCTTCTCCACTTTCTCTTGTATAGGCCCCCTTGCCCACTTACAAAAGAAAGACATCCCATCAACCTGGATTTAGGATGGTTCATTGTCCCTGGAGTGTGAAATCCTCTGGAGTAGGAAGGACAGTCCAAAATATTAGAACCAGCGAAGCTCTAATTAAATGCCTTAATTCTAATGATGTATTTTTCTAACTTATACATACTTCTGGGAAAAGAAAACTTGACTTTAAAAATGAGCTATAGTAATCCTTTTTGGAACGTTCAGATGTCAGATACTGTGTATTAAAGAATGAGGGATGAGAGTGACAACACTCGTGTTTAACAACATCACGTCTTCGATAGAGACTCTGAGGGAGAAGCCGTGAGGACCAAGCAAGGAGAATAGGAGCACTGAAAGGCTGTACTGGGGGTAGTACTGAGGGACAGTACTGAGGGGTAGTTCTTAGGGGGCAGTACTGGGGGTAGTACTGAGGGACAGTACTGAGGGGTAGTTCTTAGGGGGCAGTACTGGGGGTAGTACTGAGGGACAGTACTGAGGGGTAGTTCTTAGGGGGCAGTACTGGGGGTAGTACTGAGGGACAGTACTGAAGGGTAGTTCTTAGGGGGCAGTACTGGCGGTAGTACTGAGGGACAGTACTGAGGGGTAGTTCTTAGGGGGCAGTACTGGGGGTAGTACTGAGGGACAGTACTGAGGGGTAGTTCTTAGGGGGCAGTACTGGCGGTAGTACTGAGGGACAGTACTGAGGGGTAGTTCTTAGGGGGCAGTACTGGGGGTAGTACTGAGAAGGCAGTACTGAAGGTAACAGCAGCTTTCACATCTAGGAGATGAGCTCCCTGCAAAGCTCTGTACTTCAGCTTTCTGTCAGCTTATCATCTGTTTTCTTAGAATTCAAATTTGGAAGTGATTTCATTGTATATTAACACATTTATTTGCATTGAACTGAGTTGGGCTTTCTGAGAGCAAGTCAGTAGTATTTACCTGACTTGTTTGACAAAACAGATTTCTTGGTTAGGTTGATGGTGAATTTTTCTTAACACTATAAACTGGAGCAGCAAGGTTTCAATGAACATATCTTCAAACAAATAAACATATTTTTATATTGATAAATGTGTATTGAAATTAATATCTTTATTTTCCAACTATTTCTGAAAAAAAGTTATTTTAAAAAGGTGCCTGTAAGTCAAAGAGAGGTAGGAATGATTAAACCATTGGATAGCACTTGGTAGAGTCTTTTTGGTGTACATCCTGGAGGCTGATCACGACTGGTAACAAACCTCTTTGTGTGAAGTGGTTTTCATGTATTTGCTTTCAATAAATAAAAGAAACTAGCTGAGTCATCAGCTGAGAAGGTTTGGGAGGACATCACTGCCTCACCAGCTGATAGAATCATTTAAATAATTGTTGATCACAGTAGGATTTATTTGGCATATAATCCAGAAGGAGTTCAAAAATTGGGTGACATTCCTATAATAAAAATGTGTTTATGTATTTTTTAATAAAAAAGAGTGACCAATAAAAGACTTTCCAGCACAGAAATATATTATATGAGGATATAGTTTCTGTGGTATATACAGAACGCTATTACAACTTCAAAGAGGAAAAGTAATGTAAAATATTCAACTGCTGAAGAATTTACAAATGTATGCTTTAAATAGATGATGGATGGTATCAAATTACTATGGTAATTAGAGCCAAGGCATGCATGTAAGTGATACTGGGAAAGTTTCATTAAAGTAATCAATGTTTATAATACCCAAGAAATTGCACCTTCAGAGTTATTTAATTCATGATGAAGAATTTCAAATGCCAACCTAAAAATATACAATGGTATATTTTTGTTCAACTTTCTTTTAGGTAACACATAATAAACCGTTTCGAAGATCAGTGACTTAGGATATAGACATGTGATCCCTTCCTTGGGCTCTAGATGCTTCAGAGGATGTTTGGACAGTGGTTAGAAGGACTCATGTCAACCACTGGAAGAGTGGAAGTTTCACGGCACTACACGGAGCCACTGGAATCAGAGCCCTGGCCTCACAGTCCTGCTTAGAATGTCACTTACGAGTGTGATAAGGGGCAAGTCAGCTAACGTATATGGTTCCTCACCGCTCCGATGACTCCAGTGGGGACAGGAGAGGGTTATATTAGATGCCGTATATCAAGTGTCCAGGATAAAGTGTCGCTTATATAGAGTGGGTATTAAAAAAATCCATTAAATGGGTCTGCTCAGAGTTTCTCTATCAAAAGGTCATTAATTTTGAGTTTTAACAGTGTCAACTGGTTTTAATAGTTTTAATTTTCACTTTTCTTGGAATACAAGATAAAGTTTCTCATTCTGATTCTCTTTTTTTGTGCACAGTCATCTGCAAAATGAAAATGCTCAGCTGTCAGCACCTTTAGGGATTAGTACAACTGCTGAAAGCTTCCTCACCCAAGGTCACCCCATTCCAGGGCAGCCGGTCCCAGAGGGTGTGAAGGCCTGGAACTCTCGCCCCCTTTGGGAACAGCTCGGTTGGGTCATCCATCTTCAGGTCTGCAGAGGTGACTGCATCACAGCTGGACTCTTCCCCCTGCTTGATTCTGCTCTGCTCCCTTCCACGCGTTTTTATCCCAGGAGCAGGCCCTAAGACCTCTTACACACTAATGTCCTTTCAGTCCTCTTTCCAGGGAGCACAGTCTGTCAAAAGAACATGAAAGTACTGCTTGGCTTTTATTTTGACATTGACCTCTCACAGTACCCACGAGGATAGTGGCTACAGAGGAGGGTGTCTGAGATTTTTATAGTGATGTTCTACTTGGTGGCCCATGGTATTCTATTTAATAACCAAAATTCCCTGCTTCTCCTCATTTTTTTTGGAAATAAATACAACAGATGGTTGGTGGAAGAAACTAAACTACACTCCTTGCTCTCTTGGGGGCTGTTTAATTTATCTTTCCAAAACACAGAGTTGTACTATGTTTACCTGCCAACAGAGAAATGCCTGAATTCATATTCCTTCTGCTATTTGAAGAAGATGTACATGTCAAAAATGCTGAGATGATTTTCTAAGTGCTTCGAAAATCCTGTTATAAAGAAAATCCTCACACTATAAATTATGTATGAAAAAATACAGATAGAAAATGTTTCTGAGGAAACAAGTTCATGCAGGGAAACATATCTTTTTTGAGATAAAAGGCATGACCCCATTTTGGGAGAAAGCATTTGAAAATCTATATGTGAAGCTATAGCATCAAAAAGTAACATTCTCGGCAAATATAAATTTCAAGTGGTATAAAGCTAGTGCAGAAAATTCAATCTTCCTGAGCATTTGATTTGTAAGATGTCAAACTCATGTCAGGTGTTGTGATATTTTGTGAATCCATTAAAGTTCTTTAGGAAAAAAAATGTGGTCAACAGAAATTACATTTTAAACTTGCAACAAGGCTACAGTAGAAATTAATAAAAGCAGGGAAATGGCTTAGTGATAAAAATATTATAAACGGGAAATAAAATATTTTCATGGCATGATTTCTTACTGTAGAAATCTTTATGAAAATCAACAAAATAACTCTGAAAATAATTCATGATACGAGACTCAATTTTGTTGTTGTTGTTTTTAATATTAAGAGCTGTGACCAAATCTTTTTATGGGAAAAGATGCTGATGACTGTGTTTTACAAGGGACTGCACTCTTTTAACTATGGGTGCTAAGAAACTAGCTCTGTAGAGAAATTTATTAAATGCTTTAACATTTCATTTTTGAGAACATGTATGATGTGCCGGATATTTCCAACGTATAACTGCATTTAATTTTTGCACCTATCTTCTGAGGTGTCATCACTCCTATTTTAAAAATATGAAACCTCAGGCTCAGAAAGGTTATGTAACTTGCCTAAGGCAGGATTTCGACAAAGAGCTAGAAACTCAAGACCATGGCTAATTTAATGACAACATAAAATCAGCATCAAAGTGATTTGCTTTTCAGGTTTCAGGACTGATTCAATTTCTGATCGGGCATTATATTCAGTTCTTGCAAACTGCTGTCCCAGTTCTTTTGTTTGGGTGTGGAAGAGATTCTGAAGTTCTTTGCAGTGCATTTACTCTTTTTAAATATTTTTCAAACACACCAAAAAGTGACTTGATCTTCTGACCGAAGGATCTAGAGGATACTTCTCTTCATCCTAAAAGTTTAATAGTTGTGTTTTAGGATGTGAATTAATTGTTTTAGGTCTATTCTCCCAAGTTCACTGTGGGACCCTTTAACATTTATATTCAGGTCTTTTTTTAAATTAAGTTAATTGAAGTATCACTGATTACAATACTGTGCTAGTTTCCAGTGTACAGCAAAGTGATTCAGTTTATATATATATATATATATGTCTTTTATTCCCAGAAGTCTTTTTTTTATTATAATTTAAAATATTAGTTTAGTTCATTACTTTCTTTTCTTTATCAGGGACTCTGGTAGATTCTTTATTATCTATATCTATAGCTATCATTTTATCTTTAATATTGTTTACCTGTTTCTTTATTTCTATTTTTTTTTCATGTTTCTATTTTCATGCCTCTTCTCAATGCCTCTTGTTGTATTTTCAGGTGATGCTAGTCTCCCTTGGATATTTGTAATTAGTGTTCATTTGTGATATGATATTGTATTGTTCCTCAATTTTTTTCTTGAAATTAGTCCGGCCTTACCTCTCATATTTCTTAGTTCGTTCTTACCTCTCATCTTCCTTAAGACGTTCACTTTTGTGCTCAGTCTTTGAGCTCTGATTCAGGGTGTCCTTTCATATCTGGCATTGCTTTTGATGATGTTTATCTCATGCTGGAGGGTTGTGTGACAGCTTTCCTCTGCTTCACATCGGATTCTGGGTCCTTTGTGAGGGTTTTAGGTTTTTACCAAACATTAATAACAGTTCTTCCCCTTTAAGGGGAGGGAATTTGAGTGGCCTGTGAGTGTCCTTAGATAAGATGTGCCCTCTTCTATTGGTCCATAGACGTTTCATTTCTTTAATACACGGCCTTTGGGGACAAACAGCTTTCATTATTGTTGCCCTTGTTTCCCTGATGGATTTGAACTTCTGGAAACTCTTCCTGGATGAGCCTGGAGTCATTTGACTCTTCTGAGAGTCCTTCTAAGGACTGCCTGTCTGGTCTGCAAACCTCAAGCCTCTGCAACTCCCTCTCCTCCCAGTTTCACCCCTTTCAGTGTGTCCCTTCTCAGGATGGGACCCACCTCTGCTGTGTGCGACTTCTGTCTGATGTGTCACCGCTTCTGCCCACTGCACCCCCTGTTCTCGGGGGTCCCACTTGGCTTCCTTCTCTTCCAGGGCCCCTGGAGCTAGCACTGCTGGCTTTGGACATTCATTGCCCCATGACATGTACACTGAAATTTGCAATCGTCCTTGTATCCTTGTTACACGGTGGACATGGGTTTACATCTCCACGTTTTTTTGGAACTGTGTGGAGGTTTAGAGTCTGACGCTATAACATAGAACTGTTTATTCTAACTTTATACGTCCCTACATATTTTTGCCCATAAAATCTGTCAAATTCTGAAAACACGTGCTAGAAACATCTCATTACCATTGTGCTTTTTCTGGTCTTCTTGTGTTTCCATAGTTTTTCCTCAGTGAATATTGTCATGTTGTTTAGGGCTGCAGGGAAGGAAAAAGTTTTCCTCCACCCTCTCTGGGTCCTTGGCTGGGTCTGAAAATTAAACTGACAAAGACAGGTTGACAGGAGAAAAGTGTACACATTTTATTAAATATGTACTCTCTTAGCAACTCTAAAATAAATACTGCGTCCCTTCCTGTTTCTCTCTCTGCCCTTTTAGTCTTGACCACTCCTTTCTCCTCAGAGCACAGACTCCAGGGCCAGACTGCCTCAGTTTGAATCCCAGCTCCCTGCCTAGCAGCTGTGTGACTTTGAGGAATTTGCTATCTGTAGAGTGTGACTAGCTTGGCTGTGAAAATTAAATGAGTTGATCGGTGTGAAGCCATCCAAGAAGCGCCGCCTATGTTAGCAATCGTGGTGGTTGTTCCCTTTCTCCTGTCACCAGGCTCATCTGATCCTCTTCCCACCAATCACCAGTCCCCCTTTGTCTCCTTCCTGTGCTCTGCACGCATTGTCTGTCTCCCTAAAATCTGCCTTTCTTCTTGTCTCTTAAATGCTCTCTGGATGATCTCATCTATTACCGCGATTTTAGTTACCACTTCTTGGCAAATGGAAATCGCACAGTACCTAACTGTACCTAAATTTACCTTCACCATGAATTTGCTCTGCAGTTAGTAGAAGCCACTGGGAAGCCTGGGAGCCTCGCCCCGATGCTCTCCCCAAGGATCCACATCTAGCCCACCCTTTACTCCTGCCGAGGTCATCTAACAAGAGTCTCACGCGTTCTGCATCTCAGAGCTTCCCACCCCCCAGAACGATGTCCTCAGATCCTCTCTTCACAATCCATCCTTCACAAAGCTTCCAGGTCACCATTAAACCCACAGAACTCATTTACTCCTCTCCTGATCCGCCTTCTTCAGTCTCAGTATCAAGCTCATCACGTGGCTTTTAAGGCCCTTCGTGATTTTTCCCTACTGACCACTCCAGTCTTATCTTCTAATCTCACTCCATCAGTTTTCTTTATGTTCCTTTATGCTCTTAATGTCAATTGTCTCTCACGCTGTTGCCTCTGCTTGAAATGGTATCCCTCTCTCTTCCCTTCTGCATATCCTGTGCTGACTGCATCCCCTGTGTCCTCCCACAATTTGCTCAGAGTTTATCTCCTCCAAGAAACTTTGCTTAATCCCACTCCCTCCTGGCTGAACGAAGGCTCACTTCCAAGCCCCCTTATTTCCATGTGTAGTATTCCCAATAGTGTTTAACTCGTGAGCTCTCTCATAATAATATAATCTTATGTTCCCTCTTAGAAAATATATGGTATGTGATAGAGAAGGGGTTTTCAACTAAAAGATTTTATTTTAGATAAATGACCAAAAAACAAGGTTAGTCATTAATCTAAAAATGTAACGTTGTGTTTGGCTTGGAACAAAATATACATTACAGCGTGAACTTAAGTTTTAGCTGCATTGAAACCTCATACTTCAAAATTTCATTTTGTTTAAAAATAATCTTTGTGATTTGTTACTAGATGACAAGCTTAAAGAGACTTTCACAGGGTCCTCTCTGCAAGCCTTTCTTGTCTAATACGACACTGAAGGTGTGAATAATCTTCTTCCTAAATAGATGAAAAATCTGGTTAGTATAGTTTTACACTTTCAACTTTCTACAATATTATTAAAGCATCTTAATGCACTATAGAAAAAAAGTTTGAGAAGATGTAGACTTAAAAAACTGTTAATGATAATCTTTCATTTTTCTTTTTTTTTTCTGTCTCTGGGATCTTAGTTCCCTGACCAGGTATCGAACCCTTACCCCCTGCAGTGGAAGCGTGGAGTCCTAACCACTGCACCACCAGGGAATTCCCTGTTAATGATAATCTTGAAGCATTGGGTTGGCCAAAAAGTTCATTTGGGTTTTTCTGTATCATCTTACAGCAAAACCCCAACGAAAGTTTTGGCCAACCCGATAGATTTGTAAATTTCCTTCCATCTTTCCCTCCTTCACTAACATGTAGTGAGTTGTTTGGAAGAAAAATCCTCACAATTCTGGAGGTCTCTGGTTTCCTAAATTCAACAATTTCTAATTATTTCAACTCTAGATCAAAAATAGTGGGAACTTTTGTTAATATGTGTTGACGGTTGTGCATGAAAATGATCATGTAGAAACTGGTTTGTAGTTAGTCCAAACACATACTGTGGTGCATGGAATAATGGTTCCCCAAAATGTCTATGTCCTAATCCCTGGAACCTGTAATATGACAAAAGGGACTTTGCAGATGTGATTAAGTTAAAGATTTTGGTGTGGGAAGATGAGCCTGGATTATTTGAGCCCAGGGTAATCACAGGGGTCCTTATAAGAGGGAAGCAAGAGGGTCAGGGTCCGAAAAGGAGATGTGATGAGGGAAACAGAGGCTGGACTGATGAATGATTTAAAAAAAACAGTGACTCATGGGCACATTATGTAACTTCTCTGAATCCCAGCACGAAATCTCTCAGACACTATCGAACTGCATTCTTTTAAGAGGAAAATATTTCGTTTATGTGTTAACTGCTTTGGAAAAAACAGAAATGTCTTGATAGCCCAATATTTTGGGAACTTCTAGGAAGCTGTGAACCACCGTTAGGGAATCCTGCTTTTTGCATATTCCTCTTATAACATAGATCATGGTGTATCATAATAATCTTAAAATATGCTTCTTTCCCCTAGTAGATTGTGAACACAGTGATATTAGTTCCTGTATCTCACTAATCTTGTGATCTCAGGACCTAGCATAGCGCTTGACACAAAAATAAGTGCTCAAACATATATTTCTTGAATAAATCCATCAATCAGTGAAGAAACAAAATCCATAGACTATTCTGATCAAATTCGTATGTCGGATGTGAGGAGTTTTGTTTGTTTCTTTTAATATTTTTAGACATTGCAATGTTAATTCTTAAACAATGAACTAATTTTTTAAATAAAAACACAGGCAGAAAACTACAAAGTTGTTTTCCAAAGAAAGTTCTTGGAAGGAAAAATAAAATAGTTTGAAAACAAAGTCCTGTTTGTAAGAAAAGTCTGGTAGCTTTTAAGCATCAACCGTCAGCATGTTGGTTGGTGGCCACAGATGGAAAATCGCTCTTATCATTTTATGTCATTGCAAATTTTATCCTATTTTTTTCCTTTACAACAAAAATTTGCAAAGCTTGAGACAGAAAAAAATGAGAGGTTATGTATGAAGCTAAGAAAAGATCTTTAGACATTTTCAACAATTATTGTTTTTTATTAACTGACATAGATTTTTTCCTTGGCCAAGCTCTAGGCAGGCTCTTATGAACTTTCTTCTCAGCTAGGCCCCAACTTTGAGTTTCCATGTTCATTTCTGCGTCTTCCAATTTTAGCGAGAATTCTGCTAAGGCAGTTTTTAGCTAGAATCCGACATCCTCCATATCTCAGCACCCTTGAAATCGAATTGGGTTCCCCATCCTCTATCACACCCAGCCCCTCATCCCCATTCGTTCCTAACCGCCTGCTTTTAGCAAAATGCTGTCAGGTTAATTATCCAGAATCTCTCATTACCCCTGATGTTTCCTCTTTGTAATATTTTTATCCACTGCTCCTTGGCTATACATTCCCATTTTTCCTTGCTGTATCTTGAGTTGAATCCAATTTCTCTCCCTCACTGCAAGACCCCATGGCAGTGGTCCTTGCACCTATCACAATGGTCCCCCTTAGATAAAGTCCGTCTTATCATTCTTTAACAAATATCATGAATGGTTTTTCTTTAACATAACGATAGAATTCTTTCTATCTCTATGGTATATGTTGATTCCAAATATGATACTATTTAGTATCATCCTCCTTTTATATTGCCTATATTTTTGTTGGAAAAATATTGTCTTCATTCCCTCCCACATTGGCAAACACGATATATATTAAATAAAATTATTTTGTCATATATATATATATATCATGGTCACAGAAACATGGCAATTTGACTCTAAGAACGGAGATTAAAAGAGTATTTTCCCCCTCCCCAAGGTTTACATAGAATGAATTTCAAGATGAATTTGGCTTGAGAAATAAAGTGAAATATTTGGGAGTAACTATTTGCATTCAATCTATATTTTTAGGTATATAATGTGATTTATTTTCCTAACACGAAGCTTTCAAATCCACAGCTTAAAATAAGTGTATAGATTACAAATGACATTTTTCAGAGGCTTTTTCAAAGAGATTGTGAAAAGCTCTCTTCCATTTGTGGATGTGATCAAAATGGAAATGGGATTTGTTTTCTTTTTGAATACCAGAAGGGGCAGCTTAGTCTCCCTGAGCCAGCAGAAAGGAAGCATTTCTGTTGTTCTTCCCTTCCTCCAGTTCTATCCTGACTCCATTCCCCAGAACGTAAGCCAGATGCAGGAGTAAACACCGTTTGGCCAGCTATAGCACTGGCCATTTTGATTCCCAAAGAAGTGAGGGTGGGCTGTACATTCACCCCTGAAAGTAACATACCTTCCCCCCTGGCAAAGCATAAAGATGCCAGACAGTCCCTAGGAAGAATACCTGTAGTTATTTATCAGCCAGCTGTTATCTAATTTATTCCTTTAAGCATGGCATTAAATCAGTCATTGCTTTCTCATGCTTTTTTTTTTTTTTTTTTTTCTGTCTAGGCTGCATATCACAATTTCTGTTTGTTGAAGTCTTTCTCATCCTTCAATGCCTCTCCTCAATGGAAATTTATTGAAAATAATCTTTAACAAATTTATAAAGTTCGTAGTGTTGTGATCAGAGAAAGGCTTATATTGCACATCGGGATATGAAATATTAAAAAGAGCAAATACAGAGACCATTATGTCCAAGTTGGCTTCCATTTTCTGAAGCCTGCAGACTACCCAGATGTTCATTACCTAAGAAAAGGGGCTTGCTATTAGCAGCTGGAAACTTCTCCGTTATCCAGCAACACATAGATGCTAAAAGCAAACCAGTGAAATCCTTGCCAGATACCCTCCGTGTAAATTAATCTCATGTTCTCCTGTGGCTTGAGAGTGTCTTAGCTTTCAACCAGCTTAGAGCACTTCAAAAAGTCACTTGCACACTCATTGATTGAGGAGCTATGTGAAAATAACGTGCTAGGGACTGAGGATACAAACATGAAGAAGCCATGAGTCGAAAGAAACACAGAGACAGAGAGGATGAAGGGGTGCTGTAAGTGAAAGTCAGGGCCCTCGATATTTATTAAATAAAGGATTGATTGAATGAATGAATGAACGAGGGCAGCCATGACCTCTCTTTTGCATTCTGGATTCATCTTTAAGAGCCTAATAGACACCACCGTAGAAATGTCTTACCTCAAAGGCAGCTGGTCTCAAACTTAACTCATGATTTCTTCCTTTTCTGTCCTTTGATTTGGTTGTAGGTCTCTCTTAGACTAGAAATCACACATCATTTTGGCTTCTGCTCACCTAATTTTGGGTCCATATTTGCCAAAGTCCTGTTGGCACTGCCCGTCTCCCCTCTGCTCCACCCTACAGACATTGCCTTTTTCAAACCTTGGTCACACTGCAGGAGGATTTTCACCTGTCTCCTCTAAATCCCTGGGCTCTTTGTAATTCATCATCTCTACCGTAACCAAAATTAGATTTCTAAACCCTACCTTCTCAGTTGTCCTTAAAATCGTCCGTGACTCTTAGCTGAATTTTCCTTCATAATCCCAAACAAATTGTCAGTCGCAACTTCATCTCATGCTCTTTATCATATACATTCAGGCCAGGACTTTTTCACAGAGTCAGAACCACATGGGGCGCTAGCTCTTGGACCCCATTCCTACTCTACCAGTCAGACTCTCTAGAGAAGCAGCCTGGAATCTACATGTGTGATAAGCTCTCAGGCACACAAAGGTTATAATCACACTAGGTTATAAACTGCTCAAAGGCGCTCTCTGCTCTTCAGCTCTCCCTGATCACACTTTCTTTCTGCCTAAAATGCCCCCCTCTCCATCTTGCTACTGCCACAGACCAAGACTAGGATGTTTCTTTGTCCATTTCCCTGACTTTTCAGTTACAAAACAGAAACAGACTCGAAGACATAGAAAACAGACAGGGAGCAGATAGGATTGGCCCTATTTTATTGGTGAGAACATTGAGGCGCCGGAGGGGAAACAGCTTAACTAGCCTTAGTTAACTTGGACTATTTTAGTCAAGGAGCGCCTCTCACGTATCTTGGTATTTCATACTCAAGCCCTTACAATTAGACCACTGTGACTCTTTTCAAGGAAGATTAGTGTGTATTTGTGTACGAATATTTTAAAGAATCTAAGTAACGATATGAACTGATTGCAAAATACTAAATGTCATAAATAAAAAAGAAACTAAAGCATTTATTGAAACTGACTGGACATGTTGATCAAAGTATAAAAGAAGAAATTTCACTCTAAGTTTGGCTCAGTTTAAGCTACTTCTCCTGCCTGTAAACTTTGAAAATAGATGGCCTGCAATTTAGAGAGTAAAATACACGGCCAATTTTTCAGTCCATTTTCCATCTTTTAAATTCTTCGGGAAAAATAGTCAACATTATTCTACTCCATCACATCAGTGGCATTGGAGTAGAAGGAAATTTATATTTAAAGGATGATTTCATGCTCAGTATATCTCAAACTACAATTTAAAGTCATGAATTACATAGAAATTACACTCAATTTAGATGAAAGTAATCTTGTTTCTTCTAGAAAGAGCAATGAGTAAGAACATTTTATTCCCTGAAGGACAGTCATCACATTATCGGTTTTTAATTCGTTAAATTTAAGTTGATACCCTTAATACTCAGAAATGTGTGTTTATTCAAAGAGTTTCATGCGGACCTGGTAACTTTTTTCAATTCACATGACATATTGAGTAAATTTAATAGTCATTACTCTAATAAAGATTTATTTGTTTCTCCATATAGATTTAGATTTCTCTACCTTTACATGTGTATGACATACCTTTAGTATTTGTTTCAGCAGAATGAAGCCATTGCTGTTGCATAACTTATTTAACTCATTATTGTACAATAACGTCTAGGTAAATTATCAAGATGCCAACCTGGGTGTATGTACATGAAGAACTCAAAGCGAGCCTTGAAGTGACCTAGGGTAGTGCAGAGAATCAGTGCAGCCTTCAGAGTTTCCTGAATAAAGTAAGGGCAGTGAACTCACAGAAGGATGTTCCCCAATTGGCAAAGCTTTGCCATCATTAAAGATGAAGACTAGGTTTTGAGATGTTCAGGGTAGCTGTTATGTAAGTGCAGGTATTTTTGTATTGACTTACAACTAGCCCAAGTGTATTAATTATTCGATCAGCCAACCATGGTTCCTCTGACACAATGAATGACCCACATAGAACATTTTGCTGTTCACAGAATGATTTCACAACTCGAGAAGCCAATCCTGTGACTCAGAGATCACCGTCAGTCTCTTTCGTATGAGGAGTTTGATGTCCAGAGAGATTGACACATGCACTTAAGGACCCATCTAAGCTCCTAAACCATAGACTTACACTGGCACCTGGGAATTCTGACGCCTGTGCTCATTCCAAAGATCTTGCTGTTTATAAATGCTCTATAACCATTTTGCCTTACCTGTGTACCCAAAAAACGCTTGGCTTCAAGACGAATATTTTATAATAGGAAAGCCTCCTGATCAATTGCCTACAGTTGGAGACAGAGATGAGCAGAGCATCTGGGATAAAGCTTGGAAATACAGTGAAGCTTGGAAATCTTTCAACAACAAGTAGCTAACAGTTTCTCCATGCACGATTTCAGAATTACTCACATGGTATTTTTTGGCTAAACAGATTAGCTGCAGACACAAAGCATCGAGGAAGGGAATGCATATCATCAGTGACTCAGAAAAATAACCTGCTCCTATCACCTTTCCATTTTTACAGACCAGAGCTTATTGAATCAGCTTTTGCGGTCATTGATAACAGATGTAATCACTTTCAGTTCTTTAACTTTCATGGGACTTCCTGTTTTCAGAACATTTATAGGATGTTCCCAAAGCATACAGGGCAGGAAAGATTCTGGGTTTAATCCCTTAGAGAGGCTTCAAGCTACAGCTAGCTCAAGTAGCTTGTTCTGGATGGTAAATTTCTAAATCGTGAAACATCCTTGGGTGAACAAGAATTGAAAACTTTTAAATGAACATCTACTGGCCAAGGGAATTTCCGTGGTACTGTCAGAAAGAGTTAGCTCCCCATAAGTCTGATACCAGAGCAGCTCTTTTCATTTATTTTCTATCATCTAGCCAGTGTCATTTTCATTTGGCTTTTAGCGAGTAAGTGTGAATTAGCGATAGATTCTCCACCTGCCTCATTATTTTGAAGTGTCAAATCTTATTTTATCATTTGGGCGGGTGTTAGACACCAGTTCAGTTGTGTTATACATTTGGCAATCTTATCATGTCCTTTCTCATTTTCTTGTGTAAAATTACCGAGGATAGAGCAATGCATATTAATATGATTTCACATGTACGGTTAATTTTAATAGCCCTTTGTTCTTGCGACTCATCCATGGAAACTGACCTGTAATTGTTAGTAGTGAGTTACAGAATACAGTGTCTTATGCTTTATATAATGTATGACAGAGGCATAATTTTTTCTAACTGAAAAATACCATCTGACCAGTAGGTCAGAGGATGACAATTACTATAGAAGCTTGGGTTACAATGATAGAAAATCATTAACAATGACATTTTCGTCTAAAACTGTGTACTTTCTGAAATGTGTCCCTCAGTTGACTAATTTCCTTCAAACAGAATTAAGGAAAAAGACCAACTAGGTTGAAGATCTTTTAAATTTTCTTATCTACATCTGAGGGTAAGGCTATCTACTCTGAGCACATTGAGAAAATTCCCCACCCTTCTAAGAGTAAGGTTGAGTGAGTGTAATTCCCAGAAAATTTGGTAAGGTTTGGGGTGTTGACTTATTTTTTAATGTCCTCATCTAATATGTAATCATGAATCATCTTTGCAGGAAGCTGGTCACATACAGTTGCAAAGTATGTGACAGAATTTTTTTTTTTTTTTTTTTGCTTCTGACTAATTCAGCTACACACCTCTGGCCAGACCATGGGATGGCTATCTCACACTGGAATTTTAAGAGCAGAGAAGATTCCACTTAAGAGACATTATTCTGAGCCCTAAAAATGCTATTAAAACTAAAACTTAGGATGATTTTAGTTCCATGCAACAGAAAATCCTGACTCAACATGCTTTTATGATAACAACTATAATAACACAACTTCTGGAGCCGTTTGTCACCAGTGCTGGTTGGAGCAGAATATTAAGAATCTCTGTATTTCCACTCAGATATCATCAAGTTAATTTATTTCGCAGGTATTCGGTGTGCATGGCAACATTCTGAGCCAGAAAATTGATGTATTGTCTCATAAGTCTCTTTACTGGCGGAAGAAGCCTTCCTCAGAAGCCCTTTAGCAGACTTATGCTCATATCTCACAGGCCATAATTTGTTCACACGGAAACCAATCCTTGCAAAGGGAAAGGTCCTCTATGGTTGGCTTCAACCAATCACGATTCACCATCGGAGACCCTCCTCCCTAGAGGAGGCCAGAATCATTGGATGGATACCTGAACAAAAGTAGGAAGGAAGTCAGAAGGGGAGTGAGCATTGTTTGCAGGTAAATTCTGTCTGGTGAATATCAATACATCTACCTAGTGTTAGAAATGTCAACACATTTATAGTTTCTATTTGCCCTTATTATTACGTCTTTAAATAATGCTTCAAATTTTTAAAATTCTGTGTCACATACATTATCTCACTTAATTATCACGGAATTAGCATGGGTTTCATAAATCACAAGCACAGGTATGTAACGATCTAGCATTATGTTTTATAACTAAAATGAATTTTAAACCTAACACAGCATTTTAACTGGTGGTGGAAAAATTAGTGTTAGTATATGCATGTTAGACTCATAATTTAGAGTTTTATTATTCACTGTAGAAATTTTTTCTTCCCCCTCCCCCAACCTTTGGGGGGGAAGAGATGGGAAGGTTATATACTAGCAAGGCAGGTGAGTGCAGGATTTCCTACTGGTTATTGTGTGTCCACCCCAAATACTATCCACTCACATATCTGTCATCAGTTCTGGTTCTGGGTTGTTGGCCCTTGATGCTAACGAATGCATTTGTTCACCCATGCCATCTACCATTATGCTCCCTTTCCTCAAGCACGGGTTTTTTGTTTTGGTTCGGTTTGGTTTTTTTCAGGCCCACTGACTTTATCAGCTATTTCCACATTTCCCCAAAGGGCATACGACATACCCTCTCTCTCACACCCTTCTGATGAAATTGGGGAGCACGCAGGACCCCCCACTTAAACAAACAGTGTCCTATGCCCTCTATTCCCTGCTCTTTATAGTGGCTCAAGGAACTCCAGGGCGTCCAACTTCTGCATCAGCCCAGAGATCTACTGTCTGATGCTCAATCTTACCTTGGGGTTCTGAACTCCTCCCTTCCCCTGGCTCACCCATTGGGAACAGGACGCTCCCTGGTGCCTTTTGAGAAACCCACATAGCTAGTGCCACGGCTGGCACATCACTCTTGGAATCCTTATGGCTCTGAAGTTTGATCATCAAAACAGGCTTTTTTGACCCATAAGCCTCTTTTCTCAAACTATTTTCTCAGTTGTGGTTTCCCAGAGTCTAATTTGAAAGTCAAAACCTTAGGGAAATTAGTATAGAAACTTTCACTGTTACCTGACTATGAAGAAGGGTGGGATGTGAGAAAACACAGGAGAAGTAATTATAGGTGAATAGAGCAAATCGTCGTCTTGCTAGACTCTCCACAACGTCATGAATGTGGTTTTTTAATAGATGATATAGCAGTGGCTGGAGGGCAATAAGGAAGCGGCCTCACGTAATCAGCAGCGAGCTAAGGAGAGAGCCACCATCTGCAATGCAGACTTTTCCATTCCAAATCCTTTGTTCTTGTCACTCTGACGTCATGCCATTAGCTATTTAGAATATTTTCAAAACCTAAGTGTTAATAATATTCACGTTTGGTTCCTGGCCTCCTGCGAAGATCCAGCTGAGAACTGTGTTTGGGTCAGTCACTCCACACGGCAAAGTTCGAAGGCTACTCCACCTATACTCAGGTTCCTGGCCAAAGCTGTGGGACTGTGCTCAAGCCCACAACACCCAGCATCACTCAGGCTCTGGGCATTTTCCACTCTGGGGCCCGTTTCCTCAGGATTGCTCTTTCCTGCTCAACAGCAGTTTAATCTGAGGAATTAATTTCCGTGAATCTGTTACCTATCTCACCTAAGTTATGCGCAATTTTACCCAGGCAATTTGGGAACAAGAGTTGAATTCATCGGGTGGCATAATTCCACTGGTTGGTTTCATGAACCAGCCAAACCAGAGAAGGGATGAAAGAGGTCATTTGAAAGGTTATAAAATCATTTCCTTGTTCAACGTACACTAGAGAATGTGAAAAGATGCTCAAATGTCCTCAAATTCAGCCCAGTGAACCATCACCACCTCAACGTCTCCACCACCTCAACGTCTCCACCTCGTTCTTGGAAAAACAAAGATCCCAAAATTTGTGTCTTAAATACTTCCCGACAAATATAGTGTAGAGCTCAATCTCGAATTCCAACAGAACATCTACACAGTCTGTTAGTATTTACAGCTTGGACATCTGGCAAGGAATTTTGACCGTGCCCAGGTGAGAAACAATAAAACTCTCTTGTGTGACAAATTGCTTTGGTATTGAGGGTCACCGCCTGGGTGTGAGCAGTCAGTCGGGGAGAAAACTAGCCAGTTCAGAGTGTAGACCTAATGGTTATACTTTAATGAAAAGTTAACTTATATTTAAAAATTAAGCTACCATTTCTGATCTGTTTTACCATTAAGATGGAAGGTGGACCTTCTGTGTTATTTGTCACCCATTAATATACCTTGACATTATGCATCCCTTCACTTAGTATGTTCTTAATGGCAAGGGCACCAAAAAAGATCTTTCCACCAAATACATAAAAAATCACATGTGTACTTTTAACAAATTAATTCTTTCAAGATAACATGTATCAAAAACTTACCAGGCTTAGTAGTGGGAGGATGCAAAGATGTATGGTGTCGTTTTTCCTCTGGGTGTTTCCAGTTTAAAGGAAGAGGCAGGTTTTCAAATAGATCGAGAAAATTTTAGGGTAAGTACCCACCAGCTGGCAAAGGGATGGAGTCTTACGTGATTTAGGAAAAAAAGAGATGCTCTTTTTGTCTAGAGCGATGAAGAGGATTTCACTGAAAAAGGAGATTGGGGGGATGGCAGAATTGTGAAGGATGTAACTTAAGGGCTGGTAGGATTTTGAAAGCAAACTTGAAGAGTGCAGTCCCTGACCTTAACGCACTATGAGACCCAGGAGTGACTGTTTCAGGAACCATCTGAAGATGATGTCTGTGGTTTCTTCCAACACCTTCAACTTTTTGAAGAGTTCTGTTTGTCGGATGACTAAGCCAGCATGGCCCAGTTATCTCCTAGGGATCTCAAAGGTACATTTCAGATGTAGATAAAGATCTCTATGTCATACCTAAAAGACCTCAGAATTGGAAAAAGCCGCTCCAATTATGCACAAAATTGACCAATTCTAGGATATAAATGGCACATGGAAGCTGATTAGCTGTCTCTTGCTGGCAGGCTGAGTGACCTTGAACCCAGAGCCCAAGTCATAGTATTTGGGGGAGTCACAGAGGATGATGGCTTGACTGTACTGCCTGGACAGAAGCAGAGACCCTTGTCATGACTCTTCAGAACCCAGCACAATGCACAGCCCACCCAAAGCCCTGAAAGATTAATTACAAATGAAAACATAAATCAGTCGTCAACAAAACTACCATCTATATCCTTCCCAGATAAACCTCAATTAGTAGACCAATAGGGTCAGCCAAAATTTACATTAAACAACCACGTGGGGATAAGAAGAGGATTCAGGAGAGAAGAAGATCCCTCTTAGGCTCAGAAATGGAGTCATTAAAAAAGTCACTTTAGTGCCCTAGTCCTTCTATCTCTCTTCATTCCTTTCAGTTTGGGTGATGCCTCTCTAAGAGTTAAATGCTTTCTGTCTGTCTTTCAGACTTAATGAGTCATTGTACAATTATTTAAATGGACTTTTCTGGGGCTTCCCTGGTGGCGCAGTGGTTGAGAGTCCGCCTGCCGATGCAGGGGACACGGGTTCGTGCCCCGGTGCGGGAAGATCCCACATGCCACGGAGCGGCTGGGCCCGTGAGCCATGGCCACTGAGCTTGCGTGTCCGGAGCCTGTGCTCCGCAACGGACTATTCTGATTTTCTCTCTAAATATAGGAGAGCACATCTCTCTCAATGACACAGTACTGCCCTGTCTTTACCATCTGCCAAAATCATTATTCAAATTACTCATTACTTTACTCACTGCTCATTCCTGGGGTGTCATTTGTAATAATAAATATCATTTTACCTAACCAGTCTTCAGTTAGTGCCAAGTCCATCCCTATAAATGAGGCAATAGTCACAATGCCCCTAGAAATTTATCTAGAAAATTCACAAAAAGCCATTTTCTATCTTTTAGCACAAACATTAAAAAAGTAACAGACTAAATTATGCAGATGAAACCCTCAAATATTTGCATTTTGTTTACTGAGGTGAGTGAGACAGGAGTAATTCCACCACCCCCATTTTCTAGATAAGAACAGGGAAAAATGTAACATGGCCAGTGCCACACAGATGTGATGCACCTGCCCCCGTCTTATCCTGCTAAATGCAGACATCGCCCACTTTAACAAGGCTTCAGATTCTGAAATGACTGTTCTCCACCCTTTACTCCAAACCTCCACCCACTGCTCAGTGTCTCACACTTGTTCTAATTCTGTTTGGGGCAAGAATAAAATATAGAATACCTCCCTTGAAATCACTGTACTTATTTTCCATAAATTGCTTTCCATGATGACATCCACTTTTTCTGCCAGTTTCCACTTTGTCATTTAGACCATTTAACTGGCCTACACAGCGCATGGTGTGTCTCTCTCTTCAACGACACATGAGATTCCTGTGCCTATTCAGGGACAAATAGAGTGGTCCAATTTCCTCACTGCAAAGCCAAAGTTTACCCAGAGGATTCAATATCCTTCTCCTGATTGGTTGCCCTTGAGGTGTCTCTTTCTGCATACTCTGACTTCCATCAGATCTCTATTGCCCTCCTTGAGACACAAAGTATTGGGCGCAAGTCAATATGTCCCAAGGTAGAGTTCAAGTAGAATGAAACAACTGCTTAAGTCTTCAGGCTTGAATATCTGGGGGAGTAAGTTTCATCTGATTTCACAATCCCCAAATATATTTTATCTACCGGACTTTGACTTATTGATAGAGGAAAAAAAATTAACACACTCAAAGAATGTAATAAAGACCAATTTTGGCAACTCTGAGTAAAGAAAACACCATTAGTAATTGCTTTTCTGGAACAAAAGCTTGATTTATTATAAAAAAAAAAATCCATCTACATTCCACACAAAGCTTAGAACATTTTTTCTGTGAAGCACAGGAAAAGGTTTCCTGATTACAAAGGTGCCCTTTCTCAATGCTCCCAGAGCATTATAAACGTAAAGTTGTCATGCAAATGAGAGCCATGTCAAGAATGTTTTGTATATATATATATAAAACAGTACATGGTGTGTGTGTGTGTGTGTGTGTGTGTGCATGCGCGCAGGTGTGTGTGTATACACACAAAACTATCTGGAAACTATCAAACTTATCCTGGTTCCCAAGATCTGCTCTGGTTGTTAGATACCTGCCTCTCCAGACCCGCCCCTTTCCAGTGGCCCGGCCCTCTAGGAAGTGTTTCAGCTGGGCTCCTTGACCCTCTGGCTTTAAGTTGGTGAAGGTGACGCACCAGCCGGAGATCGCAGCTTGGGAAGAGAGAAAGACTATTATTCCCAGAGTTCCATCCCTACTGGACCAAAGATTTGCAATGACCCAGACTGAGTGGTCCTCTCATAAAGTTGCTTCCTCTTCTTTCACCTCCAGGCTATTTGGTGGCCATAGGTCCCTGCTTTTTAGTTTTTTTTGAAACCTCCAGGTGCATCCCTATTTGCAGTTGACTTCCTTTATCTCTACCTGCACATTTGTAAACGTTGTTAAACTCTCCTCATTTACCCCGCGGGGGTACGCCATCTCTTTCATGCCAGAATGAATCTGCTCCTCCCCATAATTGGGACACTGTTTCTCTTACCAACATGCTCTGCTCCGCTCTACCTCATTCCCAGGACCAAGCCTAACCTACAACGGGTATTGGGTAACCCCAGTTCCTCCATGCCTCAGCCACTGTATGGGATCTGCCTCGTAGGTAATTAGGGCCAGGGTACGTGCTGATGAATCTCCCAGTCAGGCTTATCTGATGGAATTTCCAGGACAAAGACGAAGCTGTTTCATCCTCGATGGAACGAACTGGACTTCTACCTTGAACCCCAGGCCAAGCCCCCATGTGTTCCTCACTGCTAGTAAGTCAATCCCCTCTTGATTCCTGTGTTGAGTCTTTTACGTTGCTACCTATCTAGCCCTTTCAGACCCTCCCAGACTGGAGAAATCTGCCTCATTTTTACAATTGTGTCCATCGCTTCTCGCCCCCTTTCCCTCTGATGGGATCTAGAGGTTGAAGTCCTAGATCTTCTCGTGGTTTTTTCGTTGCCATCTGACTTCCTGTGTAGATCTGTAATCACTGGTTGCTGTGAGGACACCCTATTAACATGTTCCTTTTTCCTTTAGGGAACTCCTTTAACTCCCATCTCCACCTCCAGATATTGGATGGAAACTTCCTGGTGCTGAATCTTTGCTTGAGATGGCCACCTTCGGGCAGCTGGCGACTCTCTGATGCCGTGTCCTGCCAGTCTGGTGTCAGCCCAGATGCTCATCCGGTCCCGCAGTGCCCACCTGAGTGTACCTGCCTGTTTCCACAAGTTACATTTTTCCTTTCCTGGTATTTCATGTAAACATTCTGTAGCAGAATGAAATTTAGACACCGCCTCTCCCCTTAGTCAGGCATACTTGAAGATCAGTAAAAGACTCTGGTCCACTAACTACTGGTGCCCCCTCCCCAGGGTCATATAGAAACCGATCCAGAAGAGTGGAGAAAATATTTTAGACACTTCAAAGGAGAAGGTCCTGAATGAATTTTTTTGAGTGAAATGTTATGTGTAAAGTTAACATCTTCCTCCCAACCCCTCTTCCATTGCCTTGAAATCTGTCCTAAGACGTTTATTTCTCATTGGTGCACTGAGGCAGCAAAGCTGTCTGAGATGTATTTCACCCTCCCTGCTTTGAGGTGGTGTAGGGTAGGTGAAAGCAAATGTCTTTGGAGGGGTCCCTGCTATATGCATTACTAATATTTTTTTCTGAATCAAGGGAGAGGAAAAAAAACAACACCTTTTCATCCAATGAGTCTTTAATTCTCTGTCTAGTTCCATGGGGAAGAGAATGTTTTTAGGTTGAGAATTACTAATTAAATGCTTTACTTCCAGAACTCTAAGCTTGTAGCAAAAATGATAAAAAGTGAAAGTACTGAGACATAAACCAGTCGTTTTCCTGGCTGCTTCTGTGTATTTGCTTAATGGAACAATTTTTTCAGTGTCAAGAAGACACACCTGAATTGCTGCACATATCTTGATCATACCGAAGGGAGTAGGTCAGCCACAGTCCTGCAAACCCAGTCAGCAGGCTGCATCTCCTCCTGGTTACGCTCCACTGCTGGAAGTACACATTCACATACTAACAGATTCTTTAGCAAGATTGCTGATAGGAGATTCAAGCAGTGATATCATTTGGAAAGAACACATTTGGCATTTCATGTTGTCATTCATTTTCTGGAGTATACACAAGTGTTAACGAAATGGGAAATCCGATTGTATCAGAAATTTGGAAAATATGGGACCGAGCATCTTCTAGAATTGAATTTTTGATTCATTTCATAAGAATCAGAACTGCTGAAAAATCAAAGAAAATCTAAATTTTATTTTCTCAATTGATATTAGAATAAAATTCAAAGACCTTACCAGGGCCCTATGTGAGTTTGCTCGTGGTTCCTCTGTGACCTCATGTCTGTCCATGCTCCCCTTTGATCTCTATCTCCACCTACAATGCAGTCCTCAATGTACCATGGACGTGCCAAGCCCACTCCTGCCTCAGGGCCTTTGCACTTGCTTTTCCCTTTACAGAGAAATATTCACATTTGATTATCTCCCTCACTTCAGTTAGGTCTTTTCTCGAATGGTAACTCATCAGAAAGCTTTCCTTCCACTCTAGCAAGACTTTCCACTCCAAAGCTTTCTACCCCTTCCTCTGCTTTATTTTTCTTTATAATAATTACCACTACTTCAGCTAGTATTAAGTACCTATTTATTTGTTTATTGTTTGTTTTCTCCACTAAAGGGCAAGAACTTTGTTGGGCAGTTATTCAGTATTTTTATTCCCAGCTCCAAAAAAGAAAAAAAAATTGCCTTGCACGTGGAGGTTCTTAATAAATATTTGTGGATTGAAAGGATGAAAGGTTGACTGACTATAATCCTCTGTCAATAAATGTTTCATTTTTAAAATCAATTTGCTTTCCAGGCTCTGCAATGAAGGCATTGCTTTCAAGAGGATTTATATTTACCACCATAATTTGTATGACCTCATCAAAAAGTGAAAATTGCCTCCCTTTAGTTTTGGGAAACAAAATAGAATTCCAATAGCTCTGGATGGCAGGTAAATTTGTATACACGCCCATGAGAACCAGTTTACAACACAAATGGACCTGAAATTTACACATTTGCAACTCCAAAAAAGTAACAAGAATACTCTTCTACAAATAGATTCACCTTTTCTTTTAAGTAACAGAAAATACATGATAACCTATGGATCCACCTTTTTTTTAACCTTAGTCATAAATATGCTTCTTTTTAAGTAACAGCTCTATTGAGACATTTAACACAACATGAAATTTATAAATATAAAGCTCAGTAACTTTTAGTATAATCAAAGTTACGCAATCATGATCACAATTTAATTTTAGAACACTTTTCTTCCCCACAAAAGCAGATCCTGTACCCATTAGCTGTCACCCCTCATTCTCCTCTATTTTCTGTTTCTATGGATCTGCCTATGCTGGACATTATACACAAATATGACTGGCTTTTATGACTGGCTTCTTTCACTAAGTATAAAGTTCTCATCTGTTTTTTCATTGATGAATAATATTCCACAGTATGGATACACCACACTTTGTTTATTCACTCATCAATTGATCGATATGTGGGCTGCTTCCACATTTGGGCTGTTATGAATAATTCTGCTATGACCATTAATATATACATTTTTGCATGGACTTATGTTTTCAATTCTCTTAGGTTCATTCCTAGGAGTGAAATTTCTGATTCATACAGGTAATTCCACGTTTGAGATTTTGAAAGACTAGTAAACTATTTTCCACAATAGCTGTATCCTATTAAATTCCCATAACGATATATGAAGGTTCCAATTTCTTCACATCTTGCCAGCACTAGGTATTGTCTGTCTTTTGGGTTATAACATTCCTAGCGGGTGTGAGTTGATGTCACACTGTGGTTTTGAGTTGCATCATTTCCCTAATGATTACCAATGTTGAACTGCTTTGCCTATGTTTAGGGGTCATTTGTGCATCTTTGGAGAAATGACTATTCAAACATTTTGCCCATTTTTCAACTGGATGATCTGTATTTTTATTGTTGACATGAAAGTGTTCTTTATATATTTGGAACACAAGTCCCTTGTCAAATATTTTCACCCATTCTGTGGGTTGGTTGTCTTTTTTCTCTTGATGGCCCCCTCTGAAGCACAAGTGTTAAACGTCGATGAAGTTAAATGTAGTCTGTTTATTTTGTTACATGTTTCTGATGTCATATCTAATAAACCATTGTCTCACCAAAGATCACAAAGATTTACTCCTATATTTTCTCCTAAGAGTGCAAGCATTGTCCCTGATCTTAAGAGAAGGCACTAGAGCTTTCACCATTAAGTATGCTGCTAGCGGTGAGATTTTTGTAAATGCCCCTTATCAGGTGGTGATTTTATCATGACAGGGTGTTGGATTATGTCAAATGTTTTTCCGTGTCTATTGAGATGATAATGTGAGTTTTGTTCTTTATTACATTAATGTGATGTGTTAAATTGATTTTCAGATGTTAAACCAGCTTGCAGGCCTAGGCCAAGTCTCATTTGGTTATGATTGTATTGATATAAATCATTTTTATGTGTTGCTGGATTTTGTTTGCTAATATTTTGTTGAGGATTTGTGCATCTATATTTCTAAAAGATATTGTCTATAGTTGTCTTTTCTTGTAATTCTTTGTCTAGTTTTGGTATCAGGATAATACTGATCTCAGATAATCAGATAGGAAGTGTTTCTTCCTTGTATTTTTGGAACAGTTTGTGAAGGATTAGTGTTATTTTTCTTTAAATATTTGGTAGAATTCACCAGTGAAGACAATTCAACCTGGGCTCTTCTTTCCAGAAAATGTTTTGATTATTAATTAAATCTCTTTACTTGTTACAGGTCTATTCAGATTTCCTATTTCTTTTTGTGTCAGTTTCAGTAGTTTGTGTCTTTTTAGGGATTTGTTCATTTCATTTAGATATCCCTCACATTTCTATTATATTTTATTTATTTCTATTATATTCTTTATTATTTTCTTCCTTTTTAAGTTTCTTCAAATGGAAGGTTAGCTTACTAACTTGTGCTCTCTTCTTACTTAGTATCAGTGTTTACAGCTAACAATTTCCCACTGCTTTCACTACATTCCACAGATTTTATTATGTGTGTTTTCCTTTACATTTATCTCATAATAATAAATGTAATAATTTACATTTATTTTCTAATTTCCATAGTTATTTCTTCTTTAAAAAATAGGTTTTTTTAGGAGTGTGTTTTTAAATTTGCACATATTGTGAACTTCCTAAATTTCCATCTGTTAATGATCTTCATTTCATTTCACTGTGGTCAACGAAGACATCTTACAGAATTTTAGTTCTTATACATTTATTGAGTTTTGTTTTGTGGCTTACTCTATGGTCTCTCTTGGACAATATTCCATGTGCCCTTGAGAAGTATGTGTCTTCTGCTATTGTAGGGTGGAGTGCTGTAAAGATGTCTGTTAGGTCTACTTGGTATATACTATTATTCAAGTCTCCTTGTTCCTTGTTGATCTTCTGTTCAGTTGTTCTATCCATTATTGAATACTGGTTATTGAAGTCTCCAACTATTACTACTGATTTGTATCTCTCTTCTTTCAATTCTGTCAGTTTTTGTTTCATGTATTTTTGACCTCTATTATTACATATATATATGTTTATAACATTTAGGTCTCCCTGATGAATTACACATTAATCAATTTAAGATGTCCTTCTTTGTCTCTAATAACAATTTTTGCCTTAATCCATATTTTTTTCTGATTAGTATAATCAGAAATTAATTTGATTAATGTTTAAATGGCATATCTTTTTCCATTCTTTTACTTTTGACCTATTTGTCTTTGAATCTAAAGTGTTTCTCTGGTAGACAGACTATAATTGGATCATGGTTTTTGATAATCTATGTCTTTTGATTATATTATTTTTATTCCATTTACATTTAATGTAATTACCAATAATGTAGACTTCTGTCTGTAATTTTGCATTTGTTTTCTATATGCTTTATGTCTTTTTTATTTCTCTATTCCTCCATTACTGACTTCTTTTATGTTAAACAGATATTTTCTAGTGTACCTTTTTAATTCCCTTGATTTTCTTTTGGCTGTGTGTTTTTGAGTCATTTCCTTAGTGGTTTCTCTAAGAACTACAATTAATATATTAACTTAGAACAATTTAGTTTGTATTAACACCAATTAATTTCAATACTACACAAAAACTTTATTCCAGTATATCTCCATTCCCTCTCCCTTCTTTGTGCTATTCTTGTTCTACAAGTTATAGCTTTATATAGTATAAGGTTACCAACACAGTTTTTAAATTATTGCTGTATGCAGTAGTCTTTTAAACCAGAGAAGAGAAGAAAACAGTTATAAACAAAAGTACATTTTTACTGTTTTTTATATTTATCTATTTAGTTATCTATATGTTTGCTAAGGCTGCAGTAACAAAACACCACAGATTGGGTGACTTAGACCACAGAAATTTATTTCCTCACAGTTCTGGAAGCTAGAAGTTCAAGATCAAGGTGTTGGCAAATTTGGTATGTCCTGAGGCCTCTCTTATTGGCTTGTAGATGATCATCTTGCTGTGTCCTCACATGGTCTTTCTTCTGTGCATACATATCCCTGGTGTCTCTTTCTTTTCTTATAAGGACACAAATCATATTGGATTTGGGCCCAACCCTAGTGGCTCATTTTAACTTACTCACCTCTTTAAAGACCATACTTCCAAATACAGTTACATTTTGAGGTGCTGGAGGTTGAGACTTCAACATATGAATTTTGGGTACACAGTTTAGCTCATAAGAGTTACCTTTACTGATGCTCTTCAGTTCTTTACATGAATTCATGTTACTGTCCAATGTCCTTCATTTCAGGGAGACTTAAGTACTTCCTTTAGAATTTTTTGTTGGACAGGTCTGCTTTGTGACAAATTCCCTTAGTTTTTCTTTATCTGAGAATTTCTTATTTCCCCCTTTATTTCGAAGGGTAGCCTTGCTGGACCTCAAGTTCTTGGTTGAAACTCTTTCTTTTAGCACAAAATGTCATTTAGACATTTTGAATATGTCATCCACTGCTCCCTGACTTGCATGGCTCCTAATAAGAAGTTAGCTGTTAATTTTTGATTGTGAGGTTAATCAATATTTGGGCAATCAATTGATTGTTCCTAGATGTGCATACTGATACTTTTCGTCAAATTTGGGAAGTGTTCAGCCATTATTTCTTTAAATAGTCTTTCTGTCTCTTTCTCTCTTTCTTCTTTCTCTGGGTTCCCATGTACATACTTTGGCATGCTTAACGGTGTCCTACAGCTCTGTGAGGCTGTGTTAATGTTTTCCATTCTTTTTCTTTTCGTTCCTCAGACTGTATAGTCTCAATTGTCCTATCTTCAAGTTCACTAATATTTTTCTTCTGCCAGTTAAAATCTGCTATTTTGCTCCTCTATATTTTTAAATTTTAGTTATTTTACTTTTCAACTCTAAGATTTTATTATTCTTGTATGTAATTTCCATCTCTTTATTGATAGACTATTTGGTGAGAAATTCTTGCTTTCCTTTAATTTTCTAGATATGGTTTTCTTGATTTCCTTGAACATATTTATGGTAGCTGAATTAAAGTCTTGTTTAGTAAATCAAATATCTGAGCTTCTGGGGTTTTTTCCAGTGTAAAAGCCATACCTTCTTGTTTCTTTTCATTTTTCATAATTCTTTTGCTAAAAATTGAACATTTTAAGTAAAATAATATGTCAAATCTGTAAATTGGTTTTCCCCTCCTTCCTATCCTTCAGTGTTGCTGCTGTTTGCTGTTGTTGCTGTATATTTGCTTAGTAGTTTTTCTGGACTAATTCTATAAAGTCTGTATTCTTTGTTGTGTACAGCCACTCGAGTCTCTACTGGTTTATGGTCATTTAATGATTGAACAGAGATTTGCTTAAATGCGCCAATAAGTCTTCCAGCCTTTGTCAAACACACCTTCAAGGCTCCAGCAGTTTATAACTCTGTTTTAACCTTCCCTTCCTGCTTGCACAGAGCCACACAGTTAACCAGAGTAGAGAACATAGGCTTTCTCAGGCCTTTCCTGGGCATGCACTAACCTTGCTCATGAGCGTGGCCTTCTAGATAGAGTTCCAGGAATATGTCAACCTAAAAAAAAAAAACACCTTACAAACATTTCATTTCCCAGTTTTTCCTTTTACGATTTTCATCCAGCCTCTTGTTTGCTACAACTGGGATTGCTGCCTCCAGCAGCTGCTCTATTCAACAATTGTTGTTGATTGTTTTAGACTAACACTCTGCAGACAGGACTGTTCACCCTGCATGAACCCTGAATTTAATCAAATAAAAGCAAACTCTTAGAATGGGCCTTTTCCAATGATTTGCCAGACAGTTCAAATAGTGGCAGTTCTCTGGGGATGGAGATTTGGGGGAGCACCAAACCCATTCATTCTTACTCTCTCTAGTGGCGGCCAGGCTGCTGGTTTTCATAGCTACCATGCTTGTCAGGCTGTTCGTTTCAAGACTGTTGCAGAGCTAGGAGAGGAAGATTGGAATAGTGCAAAGGTTAAAACACTACAGACTCCTTGTTCTTACCATGGCTCAGGCATTTTTTAGAAAAAATGCTCCTTAGATTTTTGCAAACATTTAATTAATTTCCAGAGTTTTGAATAAGTTTATTTTGACACATTTTAAGTCAGTGTTCTTGTTGTTTTTATGGAGGAGCAGATTTTCGAAGACCTTTACTCCACCATTTTGGAAGCGCTTCTATTCCACCCATATTTTAATACACAGCTATTTGTGTAACAGGCTAGGTCTGGAATTCAAACCTCTGTAATGTGGCGTGGTACTCACTTGCAGCTACATCCGTTGCTTATTTTCCCGAAAAGCTTGTTGTAATGAGATGAGAAGCCTTGAGGCCAGGAGTCACTGTCAGCCAGGGAAGGTAGCCAAGTGCCACTCTTCTGGGGAGGATGCTCTTGTGTACACATCACCCACCCTCAGAAACACCAAGGAAGTGGACCTCCCATTGAGAGGAAGTGAGAAAGGGAAAGCGAGATGAAGGAAGAGTTTTAAATCTCAGGCTAAACCCATAGACATTAAGTAGTAAACAGAGAGGTGAAGCTAATGCTTTCTCAAGTTGTTGGGAGTTCTTGGCCATAGACACTAGGGAAGGAAGAATAAGACGGAAAGAAGGAATTCTCCAGGAACCAGCAGGACACTATGATCCCCACAGCTTTGTGGGAGAAAGGGGAAATGGAGGAGGCATGAAGGGAAGAGCACTTCCTTCAAGGATGCCAGTTAGTAGTTGATGTTTGTCCAGAACTAGCTGCTTCCAGCTAAGGGGACATGGTTGAGTTTTTTTTTTCATATAAAACTCTCCCACTAATTACCATTAAATTATTTCTTTTTATATGCAACTTTATCAGCATAATTTTCAAATGTCCGGGTGTCCATGTGAATTGAGAAAAAAAAGTATGTCTGGAAACTTGAATAACACAAAAGACACCTCCTTAAGTTATGTTGTTGTAACTCAGGGAACAGGTGAACAAAGCAGAGAATATTTCTCCAGTAACGGAGTTGATTTAACTAAATCAGTGTGCAAATGGGGTGTAATCAATTTTCATCCTTTAATATGTACTTCAAGGGGACTCCTGGTATTGATGTTGGGATAGTTGTGGACTTTGCCCTGTGCAATTGATTTTCACGTGGGTTTAAGCTGGCTCGCAAGTGACATGACGGTATATAGCTCTATATTTACTGATTAATGAGAGTGATTAATGTTTGGATCTGAGTTGTTTTGAAAAATTGGACCAGTAAGGGGTAACCAAAGACTTCTAAGTGTCAAATGTTTAACTTCGCAGTACGCTGGAAATGAGCATGTTTCGTTTCGAGACTCTTGGTAAACATATCAACTGTAACCATAAGACGGAATAAAGTTAATTTTACTAAAGTCAATGTGGAAGGTAGGAAAGAGGCAGAATGATTTAAATTTTGAGATATATTTGCATGAATCTAGATATAATGGATAAAACATTTGCGACTGAAAAAAACCTTTAGGATTAAATTCCTTTGGAAGATTCATCCTCTAAAGACAGTCCATCGAAGTTTGAGATTTATGCCAAAATCCGTCTACCCTGGAGCAAAGCAGTGAAAGAAATTTCACAGGAAGCAGAGATACAAAAGTGTTCCTTGAAATGGGAAATAAGGAATTTTCTCAAAGGGATAGATTTTGAACGTTCTTTAAGGAAGTTTCTTTAGGGAGGAGGAGTACAAATTTTTACCCAAAGACAAGGCATGCTGTCAAAATGTGGAAAGAAAACTCTCATATATAGAAACTTAAAAATCCCAGGGGTGGGCTTCCCTGGTGGCGCAATGGTTGAGAATCCGCCTGCCGATGCAGGGGACACAGGTTCGTGCCCCGGTCCGGGAAGATCCCACATGCCGCGGAGCGGCTGGGCCCGTGAGCCGTGGCCGCTGAGCCTGCGCGTCCGGAGCCTGTGCTCCGCAACGGGAGAGGCCATAACAGTGAGAGGCTCGCGTACCGCAAAAAAAAAAAAAAAAAGAATCCCAGGGGATCTCTTGGAAAAGAAGAAGGGCTAGCTACAAAATGGTATCTAAACACAGAACATGAAGGTAACAGATCTTTGTGGCCAGACTCAAGGCCAGATCTGTGTACCTGGAGGGGCAATAGGAGGCAATTAGGAAGTCAAGCAGTGTAACGGAGGTGTAATTGTCAGGGTTCTCCAGAGAGACAGAACCAGTAGGAGATAGATAGATAGATATTATATGTATGTACGTATGTATATATATGAAATTTTATTATGAAGAATTGGCTCACGTGCTTACGGAGGCCGAGAAGTCCCACCACCTGCCATCTGCAAGCTGCAGACCAAGGCAGTTGTATGGTCAGGCCACTCAAGATGGCTGCTGTCTGGCTCTCTGTACATCCCCTCCCTCCCTGACCAGCGCCTGCTTCACCTGCACCCTATGTACGTGACTGACCTTCCTAGTACTTACCCCAGGCCCCAGCTAGTGATGGCTTATCCAAGGGGTGGTGATGGGGGGCCCCTCTGCTGGTTTCCCTGGTAACTATTAAGCCAACCTGACATCTGTTCCCCTACAATTAACCATCTTCCCTCCCCCTCAGGAACGAAGACTGCCACCATATCCTGTCTGCCATCCACCACACACAGAGGGGTGTCGCTCCAGGACCTTGCTTCAGATGCGTAAGCTCTCCCATCCACTAAACCATGGATGTCTCTGTTGCTGACTCCTGGCTCTTTGTTCAGCCCTGAAGCTGGGCAAGTGTGGGACTCGTAGGCCTGCTGGACACAGCCCAACCACAGTGGTGTGGCTCCAGCCAGAGTCCTAAGGCCTGAGAACCAGGGGGGCCATGGTGTAAGTCCCAGCCTGAAGGCAGAAGATCAGTGTCCCAGCTTACAGTGATGGAAGAGAGCCAATTCTCTCTTCCTGCCCCTTTTTGTTCTACTCAGATGCTCAGTGGATTGGATGATACCCACCCATGTGAAAGGGAGGATGTTTGCACATGAGAGGAAGGATGCATGCTCCAACTCCAATTGTGTGAGAGGCCCTTAGAATCATCCTAATAATTAATAATAATAATTGCTCATTGATTGTTATTGCTTAATCCATTCTTCGTTTGTTATGCAGGGGTACATGACAAGACAATGAATTATGGCAAGCTTGACATACAGAGATGAAATGGAGTCTTGAGTCAAATGACACTGAGTGGTACTTACCTGCCTTAAGTTTTGTTTTTATCCACACAGGTCTTGCTAGAGACACAATAACAATAATCTAACATGACTTTTTAAAACTAATATGTCCAAATTGTCATTATTTAGTACTGAAATCTTTTACTTTTTGATTCTTTGCCGGTTCTGCCGATTATGCCTACGTTAACCCCCTCAGCAAGGATTGATTTCGTTCTGTGGCTTCTCAGTGAGAACTGCTTTGGTTGCTATGCTCCCATTTATGGCCGTTGCCAGAGGCTGAGACTGACAATGTCTGGGAGAATCACTGCAGCATCAATAACTGCTTACTTCTTATAGAAGAGTTCACGTTGATGAAGGACTATAAGCACTGCTGTGAAAACACAGAACGTTTTTACCTGCTTAGCATTCCTTATATTTGTCTTTTTAGAAAATCATTTGTCCAATGCAGAATTAAGTAAAATAATGTGCAAAAAGATTTTAAGGGGGACTTCCCTGGTGGCACAGTGGTTAAGAATCCACCTGCCAATGCAGGGGACATGGGTTTGAGCCCCGGTCCGGGAAGATCCTACATGCTGTGGAGCAACTAAGCCCGTGTGCCACAACTAGTGAGCCTGTGTGCCACAGGTACCGAAGCCCACGCACCTAGAGCCCGTGCTCTGCAACAAGAGAAGCCACCACAATGGGAAGCCCGCGCACCACAATGAAGAGTAGCCCCCACTCGCCGCAACTAGAGAAAAGCCCGCACGCAGCAACGAAGACCCAGTGCAGCCAAAAATAAATTTAAAAATAAATAAATTTATTAAAAAAAAAAAAGATTTTAAGGTTAGGCACTGAATTCTGACTCTGACCTCTGGGGCTTTGACTTTCCCTTACACTCCCCCTGATGACTTCATTCTTTATTTCTCTAGTATTCATCTTCACCTCAAGCCTTCACCACAGCCTTCGAAAACATCTCCTACTTTCTTTATATCCTCACACGTAATTTTCTGTGAACTTA
Source organism: Pseudorca crassidens (assembly GCF_039906515.1). Lineage (NCBI taxonomy): Eukaryota > Metazoa > Chordata > Mammalia > Artiodactyla > Delphinidae > Pseudorca > Pseudorca crassidens. The sequence continues at coordinate 80,006,178 of NC_090312.1, read as the reverse complement.
ATAGATCCCTATTGAGGTAATGAGATAGTTTTGAGCTGGATTTTAAAAATAATATTTTTTTAAATTATTTTTTAAAAATAATGAGTTTTATTATTTAAAACTAAGTTTTATTATTATTAAATAATAATTATTTTATTATTATTTAAAACTAAGTTTTATTATTATTAAATAATAATCTTATTATTTAAATAAGATTATTTAAAAAATAATAAGAGTTAAGTGTGCAGTGACACAGACGGAGTAGACTGTGTCATCTCTGTGTTGTTCTGTACACTCCTGGAAGGTTCCGGGGTTTCCAGTCTACACTGTATGCTTTAACTGAGCACTGAATCCCCATGATGTTAATTGGTGTTGCACTAGTTAGCTTATCGCCCCATGAATCAAAACTCAGCTTGAGTTTTCATGGATGCACAAAAAGATACTTGGAACCCAAACATCTGAAAGTGGCTTCAGGAAGGGTCTGGACCCAGGCTCTGGGATCTGCTCTCTGTCTCATCTCTGCTCCTCTCTGAGCATCTGCTTTCCCTCCTTCTCTGTGGACCACCTTTCTTTATTTCCAAGTCGTGTCAGAGAAAATGTGACAGCTCCCAGATCCAGAGTTTCTCTAACCCCTTCTTAGGAGTGTGCTTCTAATGTATGAGCCTGGTTCGTTTCCGCAGTAGTGGCCATGGTTGCAGTCTTCGCCAACAGTCCCTTGACTACTGAAAAGGCTTGAAAGGACCTCAAAGTCTTGGAAAACCAGCTGAGACAGGTGTGGAGGGATCTCTACTTTGGGAAAGCTCATGTTCACATTATTCCTATATAGCAACAGCTGTGAGAGGCAGGAGACAGCCAGGAAAACTGAGAACCTAGAGTTCTGAGGAGCCCAGATTCAAAAATCTGACATGTCTCTACGTCCAGCTTCATCCTGTAGACAGAAGTCCTGCAGGAATAGGTCTGAGCACAAAAATTGGTCATAGCTTATCTTTCCATGGTTGATAGCTATCCAGGAGTGATTTTAACTACCTGTCGCCCTCTCTGTCTTACCTGTAGGGGATGTTGGATGTTCCCAAGGAACAGAGGATGGAGAAAAGCTTGGAGGTGTGGGCTTCAAGCACATAAGGTACTTCTCAATGTAAGCATTGCCTTCCTCTTTGACCTGGCGATCTCAGCAAATTCCTTAGTTTATCGTATAAACATGGCTGTTGGAAGCCCATTCTTGGGATTAAGGCAATAGTTGTGTGCAGCAGGGGGTGATTTTGAGAAAAGTAGACCTCAGAGGATAACTCAAGAGGAATCAATTGCTGATGCTATTAAAAATGCTTCTCTAATAAAGATGGATGGGAATTTCTAGTGAAGCAGGATTCTTTACTGCAATACCTTTCCGAGCTTTGATACACGCATGGTCATTGTGAAAGTCAGTGAACGTCAAAGAGATGTAACTGTGCCTTGTTTCCCAAATTCATTTAATTAGTAAGCTCTTAATTTCAGCAGTAGCTTATAGGTTCCCTAGGACATCATTTGGTAAGTATTTTTAGTGTTCTGCGCTCACAATCTCGATGAGAGTTTACGTAGAGAATATTTAACAAATGTAACCACCTTAGGACCTCTATTCATAGTGGCTCTGACCCAAACATTCTTACAGCAGAAGAACCTGCTCGTGTAGGTGCCGCCCTTCAAGCTACCCAACCACAGAGAAGTACAGCTCTCAGAAGCTGGCGATCACGCAGAAGCAAGGAAGCCATTTCCTAATCAAGGCCTCTTTCTGAAAACCACCTCCTATCCATGTCAAGACGCAGCGCAGACACCTATTTTACTCTGTTCTCCTTAACACCTAATCTGTTACCTACAAATCTGAGGGCAGTTGGCTGTCCTGTGCTTCACACCAACCTCGAGTGACTCCATATTATGCATTGAGCAAGTCCAAAGCCTTGTCCCACAAGCCCTGCTTGGGCTTGAGCACCCAGAGAAGGAAGAGGGGAGGCCTCACCTTCTTGCAGACTCGTGACTCACTCTGGGATGCCGAGTGGCCGCCAAGTGTCCCCTCGTGAGATGCAGACTTCACTGTGCTCTGATGACGAGCAAATACTGTGTTCCATGACGCTGACTCATTTCTCAAACTCTGAGCGCCTCTTACTCTCACAGGGATGATTCCATCCAGACTCTTCATTACAGACGTTATTTATATGCGCTCTGACAATACTGCTGATTCCTTTTTTAATGAGTTAAAGCAGGCATCTCAGGATGAGATATTTGGCTTAGCAATACATATGCCTGTGAGCCTCCTACACACCTTATAATTCATGTATTTTTCCATGTGCGGATATCTGAAATTAAAGCATTCTGCCTGTTCTTTTCTTGAAATCTTCTTCATTAGCTTAAAATCTCTATGGCCTCTTCACTCAATAAATATTTATCAAAATACTATGATTATAGGACATAATTCTTTTTTGTTTTTGTAATGCAGTTTTTTAACATCTTTATTGGAGTATAATTGCTTTACAATGATGTGCTAGTTTCTGCATTATAACAAAGTGAATCAGCTATACATATACATATATCCCCATATCTCCTCCCTCTTGCATCTCCCTCCCACTCTCCCTATCCCACCCCTCTAGGTGGTCACAAAGCACCGAGCTGATCTCCCTGTGCTATGCGGCTGCTTCCCACTAGCTATCTATTTTACATTTGGTAGTATATATATGTCCATGCCACTATCTCACTTTGTCCCAATTTACCCTTCCTCCTCCTCATGTCCTCAAATCCATTCTCTTTGTCTGCATCTTTATTCCTGTCCTGCCCCTATGTTCTTCAGAACCTTTTTTTTTTTTAGATTCCATATATATGTGTTAGCATACAGTATTTGTTTTTCTCTTTCTGACTTACTTCACTCTGTGTGACAGTCTCTAGGTTCATCCAGCTCACTACAAATAACTCAGTTTCATTTATTTTTATGGCTGAGTAATATTCCATTATATATATGTGCCACATCTTCTTTATCCATTCATCTGTTGATGGACACTTAGGTTGCTTCCATGTCCTGCCTATTGTAAATAGAGCTGCAATGAACATTGTGGTGCATGACTCTTTTTGAATTATGGTTTTCTCAGGGTATATGCCCAGTAGCAGGATTGCTGGGTTGTATGGTAGTTCTATTTTTAGTTTTTTGAGGAACCTCCATACTGTTCTCCATAGTGGCTGTATCAATTTACATTCCCACCAACACTGCAAGAGGGTTCCCTTTTCTCCTCACCCTCTCCAGCATTTATTGATTGTAGATTTTTTTGATGATGGCCATTCTGACTGGTGTGAGGTGATACCTCATTGTAGCTTTGATTTGCATTTCTCTAATGATTAGTGATGTTGAGCATTCTTTCATGTGTTTGTCAACAATCTGTATATCTTCTTTGGAGAAATGTCTATTTAGGTCTTCTGCCCATTTTTGGATTGGGTTGTTTGGTTTTTTGATATTGAGCTGCATGTGCTGCTTGGATATTTTGGAGATTAATCCTTTGTCAGTTGTTTCATTTGCAAATATTTTCTTCTATTCTGAGGGTTGTCTTTTCATCTTGTTTATGGTTTCCTTTGCTGTGCAAAAGCATTAAGTTTCATTAGGTCTCATTTGTTTATTTTTGGTTTTATTTCCATTTCTGTAGGAGGTGGGTCAAAAAGGATCTTGCTGTGATTTATGTCATGGAGTGTTCTGCCTATGTTTTCCTCTAAGAGTTTGATAGTGTCTGGCCTTACATTTTGGTCTTTAATCCATTTTGAGTTTATTTTTGTGTGTGGTGTTAGGGAGTGTTCTAATTTTATTCTTTTACATGTAGCTGTCTAGTTTTTCCAGCATCACTTATTGAAGAGGCTGTCTTTGCTCCATTGTATATTCTTGCCTCCTTTATCAAAGATAAGGTGACCATATGTGCATGGATTCATCTCTGGGCTTTCTGTCCTGTTCCATTGATCTACATTTCTGTTTTTGTGCCAGTACCATACTGTCTTGATTACTGTAGCTTTGTAGTATAGTCTGAAGTCCGGGAGCCTGGTTCCTCCAGGTTTGTTTTTTTCCTTCAAGATTGCTTTGGCTATTTGGGGTCTTTTGTGTTTCCATACAAATTGTACAATTTTTTGTACTAGTTCTGTGAAAAATGCCATTGGTAGTTTGATAGGGATTGCACTGAATCTGTAGATTGCTTTGTCATTGTGAAAATGTACAGTAATTTTCACAATGTTGATCCTTCCAATCCAAGAACATGGTATATCTCGCCATCTGTTTGTATCATCTTTAATTTCTTTCATCAGTGTCTTATAGTTTTCTGCGTATGGGTCTTTTGTCTCCTTAGGTAGGTTTATTCCTAGGTATTTTATTCTTTTTGTTGCAGTGGTAAATGGGAGTGTTTCCTGAATTTCTCTTTCAGATTTTTCATCATTAGTGTATAGGAATGCAAGAGATTTCTGTGCCTTAATTTTGTATACTGCTATTTTACCAAATTCACTGATTAGCTCTAGTAATTTTCTGGTAGCACCTTTAGGAATTTCTATGTATAGTATCATGTCATCTGCAAACAGTATAGCACATAATTCTATTGACACCTATGTTTGCCTGATGAGATGTTCCTAGGGCTACTTTCCAACTGCTTCTCTACCACCAGTTGGACGCACACAATTCTCCCTCCACCATCCTGCCCTGCGTGTCTGATCACGTGCAAAGCCCATTCCTGACACCATCACATACACTCTCCCTTTGCTTGGAATGTTCTTTACTGACACCTCTCTGAACAATGTTGCTCAAAGTCGTTTTGATTATTATCTAACACTCTTTTGAAAATAAAATAAACATGCATTCCAGACACTGAGCCTGTCAAATCCAGTGTAGTGGATATATGCCTACTTTAAACACATCCTATAAGACCAAAGAGAGGCCTTAGAGTTGCTGAAGGCTGTGTGATCAGGAACCCATCTTTAGGATGGACAGGTCTCATGCAAAACTTTCAGTTCCGTCAGAGATATGGTTAGTGTGATATGAACACAAGCATTGAGTGATGAAAGTTCATCTAAACTCTGACCAAATTAAAGTCACTGGGTGATGGAAACTTAAAAAATTTGTAACTAAGCTTTATTTCTACTAATACGGTTGCAAAGAAGTCAAACAATATCAGACCAAGTACTTCTCCGACTTAAATGGTTAAAGACATGGTCGTTCAAATTAGTGCAAATTAAAAAACAATTAAAACTGCTCTGCTAAATGATCTAATCCATAACTTAAATAAAGTTGCTGCAGCTGTTTTGATTTTTTAAATTACTTGAATAAATAACAATAGTGTATACTTGTCACACACTAACACACAAAACCCATGGGTGACGCATTTCTCAAGCATGGATAGTTTTCTCTTAAGAGTGGTAACCGACCATGTATTTCTGTGGTAACTAAACCTTCTACTTGGTGGCAGGCATCATTGGAGAAAGCAGAGCACTAAACATATTCTTAGTATGGCGAGAACTGGTACAAGAGTGGACAGGGACCAAATCAGTAAAGAGGACTGCACATTGACTGAACAAAAATGTATGTCCTACAGTCAGGAGTTTCCATTTCAGACAAATGTGGGGCTAAGATGAATTCAAGCAAAAGAGAGATTGGGCAGGAGTGAGTTGCTAGAAAACTGGGGAAATATGATAGAGATTTATGAGACAGAATAGATGAATAGCTTCTGCAAGGAACTTGAAGGGAGATTTCTCAGAGACACCTGGTGAGGTGACATAAATCCATAAGCACTCCTTGGCATGATACATCAGGCAGGGAATTCACCCCTGCTGGCATGGCCGTTGTTGCATCTTAGAGACCAGTCTCGGGGGATTCAGCTCTGGTTCATTTCACAGCCATTCTTTTCAGAACTCAATTGCTTCACATTCTAATTATGAAATGATGTGGTCTATCAGTAGTGGTGTCATTTTTATTAAATATGGAAAAATAATAATTCCTGCCTTCAGCCTGTTATATCCCGTCTGGGATTGCCTCTTGAGAACTGATTAAGATTGGCGACCAAAATCTCATAAATACACCCTGGAGAAGGCAGAATTCATTATTCCTAATTTAAACTGGTAGGATTTTACACATTTGTAATTCTTATTCTACTAATCGCCACAAAAATTGGAAAGAGACTCAACTGTGGCATCCAAGAAATCTGAATGCGTGTGAATTCAGTAGTTGTTGTGAATAAAAAAGCATAGTGGAGCCTTGCTGACACAGTAATGAGATGCATACTTAGGTCACATAAGCCAGTAACAGCAAGAAAGGTACTGAAGATGCACTTGACTCTCATAACCTCAGAACTGTAATGTCTGATTAACAACTTTTCAGTAATCAGGTTGATGAATTAAAACTGATTCAGAAAAAAAGTTAAAAAAAAAAAAGAAAACTGATTCAGCATTCTTCATTTATCAGCTGTGTTTCAAGTCTATGAATGGGAGCTTCAAAATCCTTAGAAAAAAAAAAAAGAAAGAATGGATGAAGGAAAGAAAAAGAAATCTGTTGTCTTCTAATAATTATCATCATTGGGGGAAAAATTGTTAGCATTTGAGATTTAGGTACAAGTACAGTTAGATACAGAGGGGAAAAAAGTGAGAGACATATAGAACGCAGTCTCTGGAAGGTCTGTGACCCTAAATCTAGGAGGAGTGTGAGAATCCCCGGTGAGGCTAGGAAACCTTTGGGACAGAAGTGGAAGAAGGACCCAGGTCCTCTAACCCAGCATGCAGGACTCCATCTACTCTTCTGTTACTGACTATTGCAAAGAAGACAACTCTTCCTCTGCTATCAGAGAAGGAGAAGTCCCTTGAGGCTTTCTTGCTCTGTGTTCTGATGCTGCCCCCTACAAAAGAATGACTTCTTTTGAATCAAAGAGAAGGAAATGCAAATTCTACTGCTAAGAAATGTGATGATATACTTAAAATTTTGATCCTTCATTACCTCATTGGGAAAAGAAATGCCTTCCTTACAGAACTGCTGTGGGGACTGAATCGGATAAGGATTAAGAGCATCTACCAAATTCCCTGGCTCATGGTCAACACTCAGTGCATGTGTTTCCTCCCCAAAAGTAATTTACTTGGACAGCAAATACGTCTTATTAGCTACAACATTTTTTAGAGATACACGATATCTCAGATAAATAATATTTATAAATATATAAATCCAGGTCTTAAATTATGAGGGTGAGTTTTCAAAAATTATTTGGATAAAAATATTAGATCATCTTGGAAAACAACCTTAACTGTGTTATACTTCCTGCTTAATTAAGATATCGCTGTTGTTGGATTTTAAGTTTGCTTTGCTTCCAGGAATAAGACAATTTGGCCTAAACTTTGTTTTTATAATGTGAAAAGATCCTGCCTGGCACACACACACAGACTCTGAATTTTTAAGAGTCATTCCAACAAACGTCTCATCCATCGAAGCAAATATGAAATTCCCCAGCCTATTATTATCTTAACTCTAGAACATATGAATTAACAGATTTGGGTTGGATGCAAATTGGATTTCTCATACTCCGTTACATGCATCTGACTGTCATTTCTCCTGTTGACTTTAGTAGTCAACAGAAATGCCACTGGAACCAGTGCTCCCATTGCTTTTTTTTTTTTTGCGGTACGCGGGCCTCTCACTGTTGTGGCCTCTCCCGTTGCGGAGCACAGGCTCCGGACGCGCAGGCTCAGCGGCCGCGGCTCACGGGCCCAGCCACTCCGCGGCATGTGGGATCTTCCCGGACCGGGGCACGAACCCGTATCCCCTGCATCGGCAGGCGGACTCTCAACCACTGCGCCACCAGGGAAGCCCCCATTGCTTTTAATACAGGTTCTAGGACCTGATCTGACACAGAAACGCAAGTGAACTTCATGCATCTCACCAAATAGAGTCTATGCCTATAGATTGTGCCTTGATATTTTTATTATGTCACAATGGCTACAATTTTTTAATAGCACCAACACTTAATGCTGGGTACATCCGAAGCTGCGCCTCTGTGTCCACATGAGGTCACTGGAATAAACACAGTGACCAAAATATTTGCCTGAGGGCACAGCATTTGTGATGCCTACCATCTCCACCCCAGTGATTCCTTGGTATATTGCCCAATTGGTGATCTTGCCTCCGTTTCTCAACTCACTACTAATGTGAAATAAATTTAGAGAATTAGATGGGAGGAACCATGGTGTCCTCAGAGATCCATTCTCTTATGGACAGAGATTGAATACCTGCTTTGGCTGAGGTCACTCAATGCTTCCCAGCACTCACTCTCTCAGGATTTCTGTGCCCATGAGTGAGTTGCCTACTGTGCACTGGGGTCTTCCCAGTCTCCTGGGTGGCTTCCTCTTCCTCTGTGGGCCTTCTGCAGAGTTCAACTATGAACACATTTCTCTCTCTACACACTCTCAAATATCTTCTCAACGCAAACATGCCCCAAGTACTCATTTCTAAGCCCTGAACTTGACTAATCATCTTTCAAGCTGGAAAACCACTCAGCCCTACCCACTCCAGCCGTCTCACGTTCCTCACTGCGTCCTTGATGACTCCTGCACTGTTTCAGCCTCCTCAGCTTTGCCTGCACCCTCACTCTATCTGATAGATTTTTCTCCATCTCCTACCTGTTGAAGTCTTACCTAGACCCCTGTCTGGATTAAGTCTTACTTTTTCCAGAAAGACTTCTCAGATGTCCCTCTTCCACCATTCCTTACCCCTCCTCCTGGGTTCTCTGTTCTATTATAGCAGCTTCTTTCTATATTAAATCTGTGGTGCAAGGCACTTGAATGGAGATGAGTCAAGCTTCTGCACAAATCTGGCATCAGGTACAAACATAAGCAACTGGTTGACTGAGGTATTTTCTCTGGATTATATGGAATTATAGAGAAATTGATTTCTCAAAGTATATAGGAGTCCGCAAGGAAGAAAATGAGATTATTAACCAAAAGTCCATTCATGCCTAAGATATTCGTTGAGAAATACTGCTTCCAATAATTGATAACTTACTTGAAAACAAACCAAAGATAGTTCTTTGCTTATAGAATGCAGTCTAACTTGGTCATTGATATTGACCTAGATCTCTTTTTTCTATTTAAATTTCTTTGAATTCACTGGCAATATGAACTTAGGAAATCCATCAGTACAGAGTCTCTGTTTCTATTGATTTGTCAGAGAACTGTTCTGGCAAATTATCAATCATTGTAATTGAAATAACTTTTAAAGAACAATTATTTTGTAGTGTATTTTTAAAGTTATTTTATGCTATGATAAGTAACATAAACAGGACACTTATACTTCAACCAGTCCCAAATGAATAAATCCAAGGCTGGAGTTTGACATTAAATAAGTCCTTCTTATTTCCTCGTATTTAAAAAAGTATGCAATTAAATGTCCTAATAAAGGCAACTGCAACTTAGATAACTTTGAGTCATGACAAAGTCCAGTCAATAACTGTGGAAGATCTGAAATTTTATCCTACTTGCCAGCCAACAAGTTTCATGGTTGCTGGTAGATGACACAAGATTCCTACTCACAGGCAAAAACAATGTATTACTCGTAGTAATAGCAGTTGACAATGTACCAGCATTTTCCTCAGTTTCCCAGTTATGAAGAAGGCCAACTGATCCTGCACATGCAGTGGGGCATATTATGGGAGAACAGCTCCAAGCTTGGGAAAACTAAATCTTTTATAATGGGCAATAAGCCTGTCTGAACTTTATCTTGGGAGGCAGACATTATTTTTCCTATGGTAAAGAAGCCAGCCATTTGCCTAGAAGAAGACACAATCTTGGTATTTTAAGGCTGTTCACTATAGAAACAATTTAGAAGATAGTCTGGGACCACTACAGTCAGTGTCTCTGCTTGTAAGTCATGGAGAAACACAAAAGACTCATGGAGAATTATCTCCCAATATGAAGACTGGAAAAATATTTAAAATTTGAAAACAATTTTCTGAGTTAGACTCACTTTGAGTTAAGAAATATGATTGTGTTGGTGAGGATGAACACTTCAGTGAGGGAACATTTTTACCGTTTTTGAGAAAATACTTCCTATAAAGACAGATTTGCCATTTTTATCCTTTAACTGATAAAGAGGAAAGCCCAGCGGGTGCTATTTCATGACACGTCTCAAAATGAGACCACTCACACCCTAACTTCTGGGCCCAAAGACCCAGAATCAGTTACTGGGAGATGGAATTGTGTGGGGGTCTTCCGGAATGGAATATTTCACCTCTTTCTTTCCCCACAAACCCTTCTCCATTCTCTACTCCCAGGTCCAGTCTTTATAAATACACACCCACACATACCTGCTGCCATAAGTTCAACTGTTCTGCATCATGCTCTATTTTTCTTTTTGTGACATACCCAGCCATGTCCACGCAACCATACCTCCAGATAGCTTGTCAGTAAATATGGGTCCACCACACACCTCTTTACAACTATATGGTGTTCTGTTGGAGAGATGCATTTAGCATTTAATCAATCTCCTGTTGACGGAAATTGAGGACGTTTCTACTCTTTTGTTATTATAAACAACGGTGCAATGAATATCCTACCACAGATTTTTGCACACATTCTTATAATTTCCATAAAACTTAACACTGACATTTAACTGTGAACATAAATTATAGTTGTTAGTTATACTTATATAAACATAAACAATGAGTCAAAGCAACTACTTTTTTTTTTTTTTTCCGGTACGCGGGCCTCTCACTGCCGTGGCCTCTCCCGCTGCGGAGCACAGGTTCCGGACGCGCAGGCTTGGTGGCCATGGCTCACGGGGATCTTCCCGGACCAGGGGCACGAACCCGTGTCCCCTGCATCGGCAGGCGGACTCTCAACCACTGCGCCACCAGGGAAGCTCCAAAGCAACTACTTTTTGAAAGAATTCAATATTATCATTTTCTGGTGATGAACACGCAAAGCTTTGTTTTGCGTATGTAAGGTTTTGACTGACTTTATCCTGAGGTAATTTGTTTTAAAATAGATTTTTTTTCCTCAAGAGGAAATATGATAGGAAGAAAATGAACAACTCAGTGATTAATTCAAATCACTTCTCTCCTTTCATCTGGAACTTTAAAAGTTAGACAGTAACTACTTGAATGACTATTGTTGCACTGGATTAAAAATAAATTAAAACGAATTAAGGGTCAACGCAGATACATACATGATACACCTTTTCCTCTATACAAGTCCTTAGCTTAGAGCTTGCTTTGCTCATACCTATTGAGTTAATAATCCTTATACACTTCAGATAGACTTTGATTCAAAATGATGTTTCATTAACCAACAGGACTTTCCAGAAAAAGGACTGTTGATCAATAATCAATATCTCGTGGTGCCGGTTACTTCAGGGAAGAACTTTAGAATTCATTAACACCCATGAACAATCTTGCATCTTTTGCAGATACATTAAAACAACAAGAACAACAACAGAAAGGAAGCCTTGATGATTGGTTCACTGAGAAATCAGGCGTTCGAATTACCTATTACAGCTGCCGAGAGGGGACAGAATCTGACCCTTACCTATACCTACTCTGAGCAAGAGAATTCTATTATGTTACTACTCATCAAAGAACAATTGGCTTCCAAATTAGGAGCTTGACTCAAATTAGTCCAGGGTAAATCACAGTTTTTAAAGGATTTAAAGAAATACATACACTTTAAACCAGAGGAAAAATAAGTAAGCCTTTCAGGGATATAGGCAGATGGCAAATACCCGGAAGATCCAAGCTCCAGAAAGACTTCTCCTGGCTATTAAAACAAAGATGAGAATTGTGGGGCTGCTCTTCTCACCCTCCATGAGATCTCTGCACAAAATCAACTTCCTAATCCGCATCTCGATTAGAGAGTCAGAGGATAGAGGTGACTGAGGCTGCTGCCGGCATGTCCTTCTGGGCAAGCGCAGGGAGTGTGGCTTCTCCTGCAGAGCTTACACAGCTGATTTGGACAGTGGAAACGACTTCCACATATTGATAAAATTGCGTTATATGATGTGTTTGGGGTTTTTGTCGGTGGTGTTCAATTCCATCCACCTAAACATGATTGTAGGTTGTTAAACCTTGTTCATATATAAATTAATGTTCCATGAGAAGTTGGGGGTCCTTGACACAAATGAAGGCAGAAAATGTCTAGATAAAAAATCAAGAATAATTGGAAAAAACTTTCCCAGTCTCTTCATTGTGCCAATCAGTCCCTTGTTCCGTGTTGCGTTAACTTGATCATGCACCCTGCAGATGACAGTGGGAGGCCAGCCTTGCCGGCCGGTTCCCTGGGCTCAGTCTCCCTTAGCTTCCCTGTTATGTGCTGAAAGCCTCAGCTCTGTCAGCCAGTGAGGATGCTTCCATCGCTACGAGGCTCATCTAAATGACAAAATCTTCCTAAAATGAAGCATTATGTATTTTATTACTTGCAACCCAATTATACAAAATGTTAAGTATATAGTGTGTACAAAAGAATGACTAAAAGACGAAGATTTAAAAAAATAAACTAAGCCTGGCACCTTCTTCCCACTTCCAAAAGTTATCTTGGGGCTTTCCTAGGACTGAGATTCTTTCTCTTACCTTTTCCTTTTCTTCCACGTTCTCCCTTTTCCATTCCATTTTTAAACGTTTAGTAGAATTTATTCTCAAAAGATTATTTAAACACTGTTATAAAATATATCTGTGATATAAAAATCACACTATGACACCTGAAACTAGTACGACATTGTAAACCAACTATACTTCAATATCAAATAGAAAGTAAAAAAAATAGTAAAAATCACAGTATAGATTTAGCTTACTTAATGCTACTGCTACTTCAGCCAACAGACACCTTTGTTCACTACTGTTAGATCTTTGAGATGACCTTTATAACTTCTAGTAATATTCTTATGCTTTTGTTTATTGTTTTAGCATCTATAAATGGCATCTTTTAACAGCACACCGTGCAAATGGGTATTACCTTTGTTATACATATTTTTACCTCTTCTCTCCCTCTTCTGCCTCTTTCCCCCGTCCTTTTGCTTCTTTTTAACTTTATTGAGGTATAATTGACAAATTTTAATATATCGAAAGTATACAACGTGATGATTTGATGTACATATGCACTGTGAAATTATTTCCATCATTAAGTGATTTACACTCCTATCACCTCACTTATTTACCTTTTAGTTTTTGGTGAGAACACTTACATTCATCTCTCAGCAAGTTTCAAATAAATGACATTACAGTGGTATTAACTATAGCTGCCATGTTATATATTAGATCCTCAGACATTACTCACCTTATAACAGCTAGTTTGTACCCTTTCACCAGCTTCTGCCTATTTTTCCCACCACAACTACCCACATCACACCAGGAAACCACCACTCCACTTTGTTTCTATGAGGTCAAAAATAAATTGTATTTTAGATTCCACACACAAGTGACACCATGTCGTATTTGTCTTTCTCTCTCTGGCTTATTTTACTTAGCATAACCCTACCCAACCCCATGCCAGTTTCATCCACGTTGTAAAAAGTGGCCAGATTTCCCTCATTTATAGGCTGCCTAATAATCCATTAGAGAGAGACAGACAGACAGAGAGAGAAAGAGAGATCACATTTTTAAATCCATTTATCCATTGACAGACACTGAGGTTATTTCCACATCATTGCTATTATGAATAACACTGCAATGGATGTGGGATTACAGATAACTCTTTCAAAAATAATTTCATTTCCTTTGGATATATACCCAGAAGTGAGATTGCTGAATCATACGGTAGCTCTATTTTTAATTTGTTGAAGAGCATTCATACTGTTTTCCATGTGGCTAGACCAGTTTGCATTCCCACCAACAGTGTCGAAAGGTTCCATGTTCTCTACAGCCTTGCCAGCGTTTGTTCTCTTGTCTTTTTGATAATAGACATCCCAACAGGTGTGAGGTGGCATCCCATTGTGGTTTTGATTTGCGTTTCCCAGAGGATTAGTGTCACTGAGCACTTTTAATGTACCTGGTGTCACTTTGTATATCTTCTTTGGAAAAATATCTATTTAGGTCTTTTGCCCATTTTTAAATTGGATTACTTTATTTTATATTTTTTTGCTATTAAGTTGTATGAGTTTCTTGTACATTTTGGATATTAACTGTTTATCAGATACGTGGTTTGCAAATATTTTCTCCCATTCTGTAGGTTGCCTTTTCATCGTGTTGATCACGCCTCTCTCTTCTAGCCTTCAAAGTTTTTGCTGAAAAGTCTATTGATAATCTTATGGGGATTCCCTTGTACTTAGCAAGTTGCTTTTCTCTTGCTACTTTTAAGATTCTCTCCTTGTCCTTAGCTTTTAACGATTTAATTATAATATGTCTCTATGTGGGTTTCTTTAAAGTCATCTTATTTGGTATTCTTTGTGCTTCCTGGATCTGTTTTTTTTTTTTTTACACTTTAAGAAAATTTGCAGCTCTTTTTTCTTTGAATGAGCTTTCTTCCCCTTTCTCTCTCTATCCTCCTGCTGGGACCCCTACAGTGCATATTTGGCTCCATTTAACGGTGTCCCATAAGGTTCTTAAGCTGTCTTTACTGTTTTTCATTCTTCTTCCTTTTTGCGCCCCTGCTTGGATGAATGCCACTGCTCAGTCTTTGAGTTTCCCGATGCTTTGTTCCACTTGATCTAATCTGCTTTTAAATCTTCAACTGAATTTTTTAGTTCAATATTGTATCCTTCAACTCTATTATTTCTCTTTCATACTTTTTAATATTTTATCTTTGTTGAAATCCTCACTTTGTTAGGCCCTGTTCTCTTGGCTTCTATGAGCAACCTTATGAGTGTTGCTTTGAACTTTCTTTGGGTAAATCACTTTCTCTCCATTTTGTTAAGATTCGTTTCTAGAAACATATCTTGTTCTTTTGGTTGGAAGGTATTCTTTGGCTTCTTCATTTTCCTTTACTCTCTGAGTTGGTTTCTACACATTAGATAAAGCAGCCCCCTCTCTCAGTGTTTACAGACTGGCCCTAGGAGATGAACCTCATCAATCAGTTTGGCCTGAGCTCCCGGTTGTCTCTCAAACATTTGTGATTGTCCGTGCCACCACATTTGCTCTGGCTGGCCCCCAAGATCCACCTATGTCTCTGAGGGAAGATGGAAGTTAGCACCTAGATGCAGGCTGATTAGAAGCCAGAGCCTTCGGCAGCAGCTGGGAAAATATGTAGTTAAGTCCTGTCCAGGGAGAAACTGGGAGATGGGCTTTTTGCATCATCGTTTGATAGTGTCTCATGGGACTTGTGAATGCAAGCTTCATTGGCTATCAGACCTAGGTGACTGGGGGACTCGTCTCTTGGATGGCAGCTGTTAAAGTTGGGGTACTGAATGTGTTGATAAGCTCCTTCAATGGGCACGCTGGCGACGAGTTTTTATTGTTGGAGCAAGTTAGAGGGAGAAGATGGGGAAAGTGCCCACTGGCTATTTTGAGTCTGGGGAGAATCACAGTCAGCACCTATGCTATTTAGAAGCTGGACCTTCAGACAGCAACCTATAAAGTATGCAGTCATAAACAGCAAGGTCCTAGAGTACAGCACAGGGAACTCTATTCAATATCCTGTGATGAACCACAATGGAGAAGAATATGAAAAGAATGTACATATGCATAACGGAATCACTTTGCTGTACAGCTGAAATTAACACAACATTGTAAATCAACTATACTTCAGGAAAATATTTTTTAAAAAGAAAATCCACAAGCAAGGAAATGTAAAAAAAAAAAAAAAACCCTAAAGTATGCAGTCAAACCCTTTCCAGTGAAAGAATGGAAGATAGGTGGTTTTGCCTCTGCGTTGAGCCCTGGGGGGATGTGACCATGGTGAGCGCTCCTGCATGTGCCCATCTAGAACTGGTTCTTTGTTTGCTACAGCCCTGTGGGTCTCATGAATGCAAGCCCATGGGCTCTCAGAGCCAGGACACCCGGGGACCCACCCTTCAGGTGGCAATCACAAATGCTGGGGTAATAGAAGAGTGTACATACTCCTTCTGCAACGATGCTGGCAACCTGGTTTTATCATTCAAGAGAACCAGAAGAAGAAGGTGAGAGAAATGCCCACCAGCTCCCCTGGGCTCCAGGAAGGATCACGGCTGGCCCCTCGATACATGCTAATTAGAAGCTGAACCTTCTGACAACAGCTTGTAAAGTATGCAGTCAAACCCCTCAGGGGAAGAGACTGGGAGACCAGCATTTTTGCTCCCTCTGCACTGCACCCTGGGGCAATAGCCATGCTGAGTGCTTGCACTTGTGCCCATTAGAACTGCTTCTTTGTTGGTGAGGGTCCACGGGTCTCAAGGGCACAAGCTCCACTTGCTGTCAGAGCTGGGTGTTTGCATGGGACCCTTCTCTCCTCAGGGAGAAGCTGGGAGTCGGGGGATGCCTGGCAATTCTCTGTCTGTGTAATGTGGGAGGAGCTTATGCAGGAATGTGTCTCAGCATTTCCTACCCATTTCCTTGTGGATCTTTTCTCATTTGCCCCAAATGTAGAAGTCGCTCAGCTGGTTTCTGGATTTCTCTCAGAGGGAGTTGCTCCTTATTTAGCTGTATATTCAGTGCATCCTTGTGAGGAGGGAAGTTCAGGAGCCTCTGTCACCATCTTGGTCCCTCTTCTCTTTTTCTCCTTTTATTTCTAACCCTAAACTAGCTTCTAAAGTCTGCCCCCCAAAAAAAAACTCTTTGAAACTTCTCCCTCCTCATTCTCTAGCAGACTGTTCCCCAAACCCTTGTCCCCGCCATTACACAGACATATTTACCTCACCACTAGTGTATATGGAGAAAGCTTGACTTACGGCCTGTTTCAGAGTCTGAATCATTTTTAGCTTATTGCCTTGTCAAAGTCCCATTGAGGCAGTGAGCATTAAATCCACCTCTTACCAGCTCTGGAGACTTCAGCAGGGGAAGCCACCTGGGTAATATTTTCTCTCCAATTAAATTCATTTTCTTTATCCAGCATGAAATCTTTTTATTATAAGTAGTCAGAGAATTATACCCTATCAAGACGCCCCAGAGGCTTATAAAAGTTGTCAAGAAAAAAATGTCTACTTTGAAAACAATGGGTCTGGGAAGCTTTATGACCCTCTTCCACTTTGCCAGCCAGAAGTTTTGGCAGATTTCCCAATCACTTACGGAGTCCAAGGCAAGGGGAGTCTGGAGCTGCCTTGATCTAATTACTGCAGGATTTCAATTTGTGCCCAATTAAAATGAACAGTGTTAAAGGGTGGCCCTCAGCTGCACCAAAGTTGCAGTGGAACAGCATGTACCAGAAGTGTACCAACCCCCAGAGGGAAGCGTGGTTAGCCATGTGTGAATGGAGCTCTGTTTCTGGGTACGATTATACGTAGTTCCCGTGTTTTCATTGTGAAAATGGAATTGGATAATGACAGCGGTCCTTGTAGAAAGGGTAGGTTCTAAAATTGGGCTTTAATTTCAATTTTCCGGGTAACTGAAGCAAACGTAGATGTGATTTATCTAGTTACAATGGAGTAGACGGAGTGAAATTATCTAAGGAAAGTGAATCAGTATCCTGTTTTGAAAAGATTTCCAGGGAAGGAAATCCATCCATCTTTCTCCCTGGGAGTTGGCACTGCCTCATGTAAACAGTCAAACTTTCTTCTGCCTATTCGTTAAGTTTCTAGTAACAAACACACAGTAGTGACACGTTTATGACATTAACATAGGTACATTCCAGCATTACATGGTAGGCGTTCTATAGACGTCCCCCAAATAAGTGAAATGCATTACCATTGGGTAGAAGTAATCTGCGCTCAGAGGCAAATGCAGCCCAGCCTGTATCACTTATACTTTTTCGACCTAACCATCCTTTACATGACCGTGTCCAAGACTACTATACTAAAAGGTTGTTATTTTCTTATGAATCACTGGTGAAGAGTTCTTCTTCCCTCCCTAGCTCAGTCTTGCACAAGTCTGGAAAAGCATATTCATTGATTTAATCAATAAATATCCATCCTATGCAGATGGTGTGTTGGATTCTGCAGACAGATGATGAACAGTATTGAAATGACTGCTGCACTCAGGCAGTAGAGAGTCTTATGGAATAACAGCTGTCAATGACTAAGCACCTGTTAGGTGCCACATTGGGCACCATGTTTGCATCCCAGGCATTGATGAAAGCTATCTGTCATCATCCCCATTGCATAGGTGAACAAACTGAGGCTCTGAGCTTACATGACATTTCTAAAATTTCCCAGGTATTTTTTTGCTCCTCTTTCTCTAACTGCTTTAGGTTTAAGGTTAGGTTGTTTATTTGAGATGTTTCTTGTTTCTTGAGGTAGGATTGTATTGCTATAAACTTCCCCCTTATAACTGCTTTTGCTGCATCCTATAGGTTTTGGGTCATCATGTTTTCATTGTCATTTGTTTCTAGGTATTTTTTTTAACATCTTTATTGGAGTATAATTGCTTTATAATGGTGTGTTAGTTTCTGCTTTATAACAAAGTAAATCAGCTATACGTATACATATGTTCCCATATCCCCTCCCTCTTGCATCTCCCTCCCACCCTCCCTATCCCACCCCTCTAGGTGGTCACAAAGCACCGAGCTGATCTCCCTGTGCTATGTGGCTGCTTCCCACTAGCTAGCTATTTTACATTTGTTAATGTATGTATGTCCATGCCACTCTCTCGCTTCATCCCAGCTTACCCTTCCCCCTCCCTGTGTTCTAGGTATTTTTTGATTTCCTCTTTGATTTCTTCAGTGATCTTTGTTTATTTAGTAGTGTATTGTTTAGCCTCCATGTGTTTGTATTTTTTACAGTTTTTTTCCTGTACTTGATATCTAGTCTCATAGTGTTGTGGTCAGAAAAGATACTTGATATGATTTCAATTTTCTTAAAGTTACCAAGGCTTGATTTGTGACCCAAGATATGATCTATCCTGGAGAATGTTCCATGAGCATTTGAGAAGAAAGTGTATTCTGTTGTTTTTGGATGGAATGTCCTATAAATATCAATTAAGTCCATCTTGTTTAATGTATCATTTAAAGCTTGTTTTTCCTTATTTTTTTTCTTCTTTTTTGGCTGCACTGGGTCTTCGTTGCTACGCACGGGCTTTCTCTAGTTGCGGCGAGCGGGGGCTACTCTTTGTTGCAGTGTGCGGGCTTCTCACTATGGTGGCTTCTCTTGTTGCAGAGCATGGGCTCTAGGTGCATGCGTTTCAGTAGTTGTGGCACATGGGCTCAGTAGTTGTGGCTCGCAGGCTCTGGAGTGCAGACTCACTAGTTGTGGTGCACAGGCTTAGTTGCTCCACGGCATGTGGGATCTTCCTGGATCAGGGCTCGAACCAGTGTTCCCTGTGTTGGCAGGTGGACTCTTAACCACTGCGCCACCAGGGAAGTCCTCCTTATTTATTTTCATTTTGGATGATCTGTCCATTGGTGAAAGTGGAGTGTTACAGTACCCTACTATTATTGTGTTACTGTCGATTTCCCCTTTTATGGCTGTTAGCATTTGCCTTTTGTATTGAGGTGCTCCTATGTTGGGTGCATAAATATTTACAATTGTTTTATCCTCTTCTTGGTTTAATACTTTGATCATTATGTAGTGTCCTTCTTTGTCTCTTGTAATAGCCTTTGTTTTAAAGTCTATTTTGTCTGATATGAGAATTGCTATTCCAGCTTTCTTTTGATTTCCTTTTACATGGAATATTTTTTCCATCCCCTCACTTTCAGTCTGGATGTGTCCCTAGGTCTGAAGTGGGTCTCTTGTAGACAGCATATATATGGGTTTTGTTTTTGTATCCATTCAGTCAGTCTATGTCTTTTGGTTGGAGCATTTAATCCATTTACATTTAAGGTAATTATTGATTACCTTAATGTAATCCTATTGCCTTACCTTATGTTCCTATTACCATTTTCTCAATTGTTTTGCGTTTGTTATTGTAGGTCTTTTCCTTCTCTTGTGTTTCCTGCCTAGAGAAGTTCCTTTAGCATTTGTTGTAAAGCTGGCTTAGTGGTGCTCAATTCTCTTAGCTTTTGCTTGTCTGTAAAGGTTTTAATTTCTCCATCAAATCTGAATGAGATCCTTGCTGGGTAGAGTAATCTTGGTTGTAGGTTTTTCCCTTTCATTACTTTAAATATGTCCTGCCACTCCCTTCTGGCTTGCAGAGTTTCTGCTGAAAGATCAGCTGTTAACCTTGGGGATTTCCTTGTATGTTATTTGTTGCTTTTCCCTTGCTGCTTTTAATATTTTTTCTTTGTATTTAATTTTTCATAGTTTGGTTAACATGTGTCTTGGCGTGTTTCTCCTTGGGTTTATCCTGTATGGGACTCTCTGCGCTTCCTGGACTTGGTGGCTATTTCCTTTCCCATATTAAGGAAGTTTTCAAATATAATCTCTTCAAACATTTTCTCAGTCCCTTTCTTTTTCTCTTCTTCTTCTGGGACCCCTGTAATTCGAATGTTGGTGCGTTTAATGTCCCAGAGGTCTCTGAGACTGTCCCCAATTCTTTTCATTCTTTTTTCTTTATTCTGCTCTGTGGTAGTTATTTCTGCTACTTTATCTTCCAGGTCACTTATCCATTCCTCTGCCTCAGTTCTTCTGCTATTGATCCCTTCTAGAGAATTTTTAATTTCATTTATTGTGTTGTTCATCACTGTTTGTTTGCTCTTTAGTTCTTCCAGGTCCTTGTTAAACATTTCTTGTATTTTCTCTATTCTATATCCAAGAGTTTGGATCATCTTTACTATCATTACTCTGAATTTTCAGGTAGACTGCCTATTTTCTCTTCATTTGTTAGGTCTGGTGGGTTTTTATCTTGCTCCTTCATCTGCTGTGTGTTTCTCTGTCTTCTCATTTTGCTTATCATACTGTGTTTGGGGTCTCTTTTTTGCAGGCTGCAGGTTTGTAGTTCCCGTTGTTTTTGGTGTCTACCCCCAGTGGTTAAGGTTGGCTCAGTGGGTTGTGTAGGCTTCCTGGTGGAGGGGACTGGTGCCTGTGTTCTGGTGGATGAGGCTGGATCTTGTCTTTCTGGTGGGCAGGACTGTCTCTGGTGGTGTGTTTTGGGGTGTCTGTAAACTTATTATGATTTAGGCAGCCTCTTTGCTAATGGGTCGGTTTGTGTTCCTGTCTTGTTAGTTTTTTGGTATAGGGTGTCCAGCACAGGGTCTAGCTGGTCATTCAATGGAAATGGGTCTTAGCGTTGAGACAGAGATCTCTGGGAGAGCTCTCACCATTTGATATTATGTGGAGCCAGGAGGTCTCTGGTGGTCCAATGTCCTGAACTCGGCTCTCCCACCTCAGAGGCTCAGGCCTGACACCCGGCCAGAGCATTGAGACCTGTCAGCCACACGGCAGTGAATGTGGCAGTCTCCATTATGACGTCCGATTATGAGTGTCTACCATAGCTGTTCAGCTAGAACAGGATGACTTGGGAACACCTTGTCTACGAGGTTGTCTCCAGCAGCTGGTGGCTGAAAGGGTAGGTCTCCGCATGCGCTGCTAGAACCTTAAACGTTTATATTGAGGTCTTCGCTGGGTTCAGTCATGGATTCGGTGCAGGTGATCTCAAGAACACCTTACTCCCTCAAGGTTGTGTGCTTGAAACAGCTCCTATGCCTGAGGGTCTACAAGCCACAGGAAGACGGGACCGCCCAGGGCGGCCTGCAAACCGTGATTCTTGCCGCAAACCGTGATTCTTGCCGCAAACCCTGCTGCTGCCGTCATGGAATCTGGGTTCCCCCTGCCACTCTGCAGTGCGTTTTCAGGGAAGCTTTTTCTCTGTGCTGAAGAGATTCATGCTACCTGAGTTGCCCAAAGCCATAGAGCACGTAAATGTTGGGGCGGGGGTACAAACCCAGCCAATGTGGCTCCGAAGTCGGTGTTAACCTCACCCTAAACGCCCCACCCCTACGAGCGTAACCTCCTCAAGCCCGCTCCGCCGCAGGAAGAGTCCTAAAACACTATTATTTTAATCGTGTTGCATTTGTGGCATTGGAATTTGCATGAAGCTTTACACCACATGCTTCTAGATAAAAAAGTAACCATAACTAATACAGAGTAAGAATTTTTCTGCAATAAAGGTTTTTGAAAGCAATTAATATTCATCAGACTCGGATTTAATTTTGAATATATTTCTTTCAATCAAGCATCATTTTCTTCAATATTTAGCCAAGTTTATTTTCTCATTTAGTTCATGAACATATTCTCTCACCTGTCACAGAATTCTTCTTTTCTTCAAATCTATTTTTTCCCAAACAGTAATATTATTTTGTTGGTGATGCCATTTTAGGTTATTACTTACTGAAGAATCCATGGCTTCATTGGTAGTGATGAGTCCAACAATGTATTCCACAGACATTTAATAAATGATATCTTCTACTAAGTAAGTAATGATGATGATTGTGATGATTGATTTTACATGTCAACTTTGCTAGTCCATGGAGTGCCCAGATATTTGATCAAATAGTGTTCTGAGTGTTTCTGTGAGGGTATTTTGCCATAAAAGTAATATTTCAATCAGCAGACTGAGTAAAGTAGGTTGCTCTCCCTAACAAGGATGGGCCTCGTCCAATCAGTTGAAGGCCTGAATAGAATAGAAAGGTTGACCTTCCTCCAAGTGAGAGAGAATTTCTCCTGTCTGACTGCCTTTTGACTTAACTGAAATTTGAATGAGCTCTTCCTGGGTCTCACGCCTGTTGGCTTTCAGAACTTGATTAAATCGTCAGTTCTCCTGGTTCTTGGGCCTTTGGACTCAGAATGGAGCTCCACCATCTTATATAGAGCTGGAGACCCAGGAACCCTGATGATGTAGTTCCCTTCTGAGTGCAAAGGCCTGAGAAATAGGACAACTGAGACCCAGGAAGAGCTAGTGTTTCAGTTCGAGTCCAAAAGTAGGACTATTAACGTGCATATAAATATATCCTATTGGTTCTGTTTTTTTGACTAATACAATGATGATGCTGATGGGGATAAGACAAGCAAGGTAAGAACGTCTTGGTGCTGGTGTGGTGGTGGCGATAGTAGTTGATTTAAGCTCATTAGACAAGTCGATTTTTAACTCAAAATTCCAGTTTTTGAATCTTATGCCTCCTGGGAAAAAAGTGATTAAGATGTGTACTTTTGAGTTCTTGTAACTATCTTTCATTCATTCAACCATATTTGTTACTAATCTACCCTGTAAAAGATATTTGCAAGATCTATATATATGAGAATCTGCCTATAGGCAACATGCCGTCAACAAAAAAAAGTAACACATTATACAAGAAAGCAATAGAAAATAAGTAGTAACTAAATTAAAAGGTAAGGAAAAAAAAGAAGCAAGTGATTATACATAAAGAACCAGGAAAGTTGTAGTAGTGTGGACATCACTTGAGAAGTGAGGTAGGGATAGGATACTGAGTGGCTGTCATGGGCTACGGGAAGGGCTATGAACATATCTGGAGAATGTACACAAGATATGATAGATTTCTCAGTGACTCTAGCTCTTTTAAGATGAGGCTATGAAACTCATAGTGAAGTCTTTACAAGCGTATGCCTTCTGAAATGGCGTGTTATAAATCTGAAGATAAGGCAGCTTGCTTTGACCCTAGAAAATAAGAAGAGTGTTGACCCAACTGTAACGCATTTCATGGCCACAGAGGTTGTGCTCTTTTTAAACTGTCAAATTTTTTATCATCTAATTCAAAGAATTCAAGGAGATGTATGAGGTATATGCATCTTCGTTTCAAGCTTGCGTAGCCATTTGTCTGGTCAATACAACTAAAAATGCACAGTATTTCATTTAATAAACTTATCTTGCCAGAATTTCCAGGAACTTGCCCAGTGACAAAATTAATTTTTTACCGTTGCCACCTTGGCTCTTCTTTCTTTTTTTTTTTTTTTTTTTTTGCGGTACGCGGGCCTCTCACTGTTGTGGTCTCTCCCGTTGCGGAGCACAGGCTCCGGACGTGCAGGCTCAGTGGCCATGGCTCACGGGCCCAACCGCTCCACGGCATGTGGGATCTTCTCGGACCGGGGCACGAACCCGCGTCCCCCGCATCGGCAGGCGGACTCCCAACAAACTGCGTCACCACGGAAGCCCTGGCACTTCTTGAAATATACCACCAAGTTAATTGTGTGCAAGAGGCAGTTTGAGGTAGACCCTCTGGATCATTCAAGGTCCTTGTAAGAAGCTTCCTTCCAGTTTTTAAAACCCTCACAAGCAAATGATTTTTGAGGGACTCCTCCTTCCTTTGAAAATTCTCTGCAATTTGTAGAATTGACCATAACCTTTGGAATGCACGTGCTCCCACAATAGTTGATTAAACCAGCATGGCGTAGAATGCACCCTAATGGCAATTCTTAAGTCTCCCTTAATTTAATCCTAGTGTTTACTCAGTAAAGATGTTTTTAAGCCACTAGATTTCAGGAACTTTTTTTTAATGGTCTGGAGTGTTCAGAAAAGAACAGAACAAAGTCTTTACCCTCAAAAGATGAAAATTGTTAATAATATGCAGTGTGATAAATACTAAAATAAATATATGCACGGAGAGATTTGTGCTCCGGGAGACCAAAGAAAGAGCAGAGAGAATGATCACTTAATAGCCACTTGGGGACAAACAGGGAAGGCTTCCAGGAAGGGTTAGTGCTTAAGAAAAGATTCAGGAGATAGCCAAGAAGTGAAGAAAGTAACAGCATCCTAGGCAGGGGCAAGAGAAGTTAAATACACGAGCAAACTTTGTCCATCCAGCATAACCTGTCTCCCCTCATAACACCCTGGTGTGTCACTGTGGTCTTTTCTGTTTTCCATCTCTTCACAAGCTCTCACGCAGCTATCATTTACATGCCTCACGAGAAGCACGCAGTAGAGGCCACCCAATGACATCCAAGCAAGTGGAACATTGTGTACACATCAAGTAAGTCAAACTTTCTCCATCATTTAGGCACATTGGAAGTTATCTACTGAGGAGCCCCGAAAACTGGAAACGCTGGTGATAAAAGCACAGCTTTTGAGGGAGAAGGGGTGAAAGTGTGAAGATGTAGATTGTCTGACGGATGAAGAGTAAGCAGCCATGGGGGTGGATATGACTCAAAGAACGGGAGCTGGGAATACGTCATTCTTGCACATAGAAGTCTCTCAATAATATTTGTTCAATGAATGAAGAAAATCGATACATAAAATATAAATGATTTGTGATTTTGGATGGAGCTCTTTCTAATGACCAGAAACTACTCGTTTTATTCTTCCCTTTGACAAAGGCCAAGCCTCAGTAGTAGGAAAGCCGGAGGAAAATATTTCAAAGAAAACTTTCAAATTCCATCTCAATTTTTGTCTTATTTTGTGACAGTGTTTTTAAAAAGCCAAAGAGAAAAGACATCTAAAAATAAAAAGAAAATAGGCTATACAGTAAAAATTCAATGAGAACAAGAAGAATTCTGGACAAAAAATTTTCAGAGAAGGATTTGACTCTTAAGAAAAACTTATATACATAAGACAATGGTAATATTAAAGAATTTAAGGGGCCTCTGATTCAAGGGACAGATCAACTTTGTAGGTGTTAAAGAAGCCCCACGTCCCCTGTCCTTGGGAAGAAAGTTGAGGATGCGCCTGCAGCAGGGGGCATCCAGGCCACACTAGCATCTTCCGGAAATCCCTTCGACTGGGACAGAGCAACAGGTGGTACCAAGGACAGCAGAATTCCGGACTCGAGTTTGTTTTCACAACAATTTAAGGGCATTAATTTCATTTCTTGGACTTGAATTTTTATTTGGAAATGTAACAATAGGAGGTACCTATGTGTACTCTGGGTAATAAAAACAAAAACTGGGGAGTGTTTTTGTGACGCCCTTTATTCCCTCATTCCCACAATTTTATAAGAGGTGGCTAAGCTTCCCCACTGCTGGGTAGGAGTGGATAGTGAGTGAAGGTTTAAGGTTAACGGTTTTTTTTTCTTCTCTCTCCACTCACCATTCACCCCTTTATAAGGGAAAAGAAGTAACTAAGGAGATTGATGACCTACTGACATACATTGTTCCACGTCTGTGTATTTATTTGTTTGTTTGCTTGTGGTACCAAGGCCACACATGGTCCCCATTCATCATCTTCTAAGGGAGGAGCTGTCCTTAATTCTCTACCTTCTACATTCGAAACTGGTGGGTAACTTTGGGTAACCTTGATGCATTCAATAAGAGATGACAGGCCCTACAGAGATCTTTAATCTGGTTGCCATGAGAGAATCTTGCTTGGGGATTATTAAGAAAAGAATTTCAATTTCAATTAACTGTGATAATAAGAGCACTGAACCGGAGGTCATGCAGCCTGGGGTCCCTTCTGGATTCTTGTGAAGTTTCTGTTGCAACTCATCTCATCTTCTTAGATGTGCCACACACTCAACGTCTCATTTGTAGACTTGCGCTTATGTGAGACTGTTGAGGTTTCCGCTAATGTTTTCAGTCGAGAGTTATGTATCGAGAGCCTATTATATGCCAAGTCCTAGGTTAGGCATGAAGGAAAACGCCGTCGCAATTGTTGATTGAATACAACGATCCAATCCCCTCCTGGGTAGAACAGTCTAGTGGTGGTGTCAGACATTAACAAATAATGACCAGAAAAACTATAATTATACTTTCGAGAATGCCTTTTCATTGTAAACCTCTCTATGATGTTTTGATTTATTCTTAACACCTGCTTTATCTGCACAAGTAAATGCAGTTTGGAGAAAAGGCATCTGCAAGGTAAGCCACACAAGCCTGAGCTGTTCCCAACTTATTCCTCAAGGTACAGGTTTAAGTTCTTGGCAAGAGAAAGAAAAGCGGATTTAGCGACCAAGCTAAGGTCTGGAAACTTTAAAATCTGTATTACAAACTCTGTGTTTGCAGGAGTTAATGGATGAAGCCAGCCCAACATTTCCTGGAAGAGAAACTTCAGGAAACCCACTTAAATGTTAGTACCACTGAGTGTCGTTGGTGAGAATTAATGTGCACGTGTCTGTATCTTTCCTCCCGGTGCCTGACAGCGTTTCCACAGGAAACAGAATTGCTCTGTCAGCGCTGTTACAATATGACCGTCAATATTGTCTTTAAAAATCAACCTTTGGCATCTGTATCATTCCAACATTCATGTTCTATTTAGCAAACGTACAGAAAGTGGATGTCACAGATTCTCCCCAAGCTCACAATTCAAAGTTGTTAGGTTTTTTTTCTCCTATAGTCTATGAATTTGGAGGGTGGGGGAATCTACTCTCTCCTCTTCAGTAACCATGAAGCTTTATTTTCCTCACTCTCCTTAAGTTCCAAATTATCAGAAAGAAATTTTTCTTAAGAGTTTCCTTTCATCTTTTTCTTCTTAATAGCTGGATTTGGAAGAAAATTGCTTACAGGTTTAATGTAAAATATCTTCTTATTAGAAGTTATGTTAAGTAAGCAAAGCTTCTTCTCAGTTAAGGTTTACAAGAGGAGAAAAGCAGTAACAAAAGCGTGAGATAATTGTGAGTGTTGCCAGCACTCCAGCCAAATTCCTCCAGGGGCATTTTGGTGCCCCTGTGGCTCCTGCCTGAACTGTTCTGCTTAGGAAGGATTCCTGAGGTGCCCAGACAACCCCCAGCGTGTTGCTGTATTGATACATTGTGTTCAATGTGATAAACTAAGGACTCAGGCGTTTACTTCCCAGTAGCCCAATTAACTGGAGAAAAGTATTGTTAGGTTGAGGGATATGTACCTAGTTTGCTTAAACTTCATGCCCCCAGAGTGGATGTAACAATTTATCCACATCACTGTGCTAGTGTATGAAAATCAGTGTAATCCTAATCAATGTAGAACGCCCCAGTAACCAGCCTTTGTAGAAGGAGTTTTTAAAGACATACAATTTAGTAGTCATAAGTGATTTTAGAACAACCCCATCTTAGATTTTTGTCTTACAGAAAAACATTAAAGTAGACCCCTCGGTCACATCTAACAGAAGCCCTTAAGCCATGCTTCGGTACCCGTATGCCTTTCAGGTGCTCTGTGTTCCTTAGAGAGCTAAAACTTTCTCTCCTGGTCCAATTTCTTGTCTTTCTTTCCTCTCACTACTTTTAGTGTGTGGATCATCTTAACTTCTTCCAAAGAGGAAGATATTCTGAAACTCTTTTCAGATTTAATAGACAGTAAACTATAATTTCCTCCAGAATTGTAGTTCTCATCTCCTTGACAATTTGGTCTGTATTTAAAACAAAATAAAGGAAAAGGTTATCATTTAAACCTTTAAAGATTTATGGGAAGCATACTGTCTACTTGGAAAAATTGAAACCCCAGAAGTTGGAAAATCGGAAGAGCTGAGGCAGGTGTTTTCATGCCTCTTATTTGTACTTTCCAAAGCCCCCGGGGCTGCCAGCTTGGGTGGACACCTCCTAACAAGCTTTGTGCTGAGAATTTTGACACTTCCACTTCTGGTTCCTATTGGAAATATCAAAAATAAGCCTTCTGTGCAATATTTCAGCAATTGTCACGCCAATTCAGGAATTACAGATAAGAAGAAGTTAGCCAAAAACGTCAGAACTTTAAAAGGCTTTAGTCTGAAAGTAATAGTCAAGTTGTAACTGTACTCCGGAATCCCTGAGTTGAAGATAAATATATCAGGAAAGAATGCTTTTAGCTGAAAGTAACAGAAAACTGAACTAACCCAGGCTTTAACAGGAGACATTTGCTGTTTACTTAAAATCCTTAGGAATAAACCATCCAGAGCTGGGCCAGCCGCTCCACAACACTGATGCTGTCATTCTTTCCTCTCTATTGGCTTGAGCATCTGAAGCTTCTTCCGAGACTGACCATAAATTTGTTGTCTAATTCAGGACGCTTCTGAGTGTGAAAGGGGGTGTTACCAATAATTACGCTGTGACAGCAGGATTCACCTGGGACTCTCTTAGGCAAACTAGTACCTACGGTTACATAATTTTTTTTCTCACGTCATTTGCCGCATTGCCCCAGAATGGCTGCAACAGTTCCAAAGATTGGTCCTATCACCATATTCAAAGGCAAGAAGCAAGGGGAAGAGGACATAATAACAAGCTTGCTTCCCAGGTCTGCTCCTTTAACAGAAAGAAGCTTTCTCAGAAGCCCTCAGTAGATATCCACTTACTTCTCATTGTCACCATTAGATACAGAGGTCGGGGCCCAGAGGGAGCCTCACCCAGAGGGTCCAGGAGAGGCCAGGGTGGGGATGCACTGCTGTTTCTATGCGGTTTTAGCAAAAGGATTCACACTCCCAAACCCCATCCTGGTTGTATGTTGGATTCCTTCTGGTCAAGTGCCACTCATGATGGTGCTATTTCACTGCACTGAGTTGCACCTAGAAGGCCGGCCTGTCTCTAATACAGTTCCGTGATGCCAAGCCCTTGCAAAGGGTGCAGAGGCAGCAAGTGACCACACAGCTCTCTCCTTAAAAGAACTAAAAACAGAAGAAGAAGAACGGCAATATCAAAAGGAGAAGTTCTAAGTACCAGGCCCCAGGCCACATGCTGTGTGCTGGTCCGTCCGGGGTCATAAAAACTGAAGGAGTGCCGGGGGCTGTGTGCGCTTCTTCCTCTGCATCTCTGTGCTCCTGGTGGCAGGGCTGGTGGTGCAGGTGTTACAGAACCACACAGGCAGTGCCTGCAAGCCTCTCTTCCCTGGTCCCCCGCACACTGGCGATTCCCTCAGTTCTGGAGATGGACCAGGCCCCCAGCAGTGCTGACCACAGCAGAGCAATGGCAGGAAGGGCATCTCCCACGGCGTGACGAGGATCTTGTGAAAAGTCATGCCGGGGCCCCGGTGGACAGACCTCTGCAGCCCGCATGAGAAAAAAGAGAGCTTCCAAGATGGGTTACTCCAGCAAAATGGGTGTCCTGGAGCCAGCGTGCGCCAATGTCCACAGCTCCAACCCATCGCCGAGGATGTCTCAGAAGTGGAGAGCGCTGGCTGACTTCACGTTCTGTGGGTCACTGCACATAGCGCCCCATCCAACAGGGCAGCCGGCTGCTTTCCTAAATTTGCAGCAGAGGGACTTGGATTGCCCTGCTGCGAAATCCAGAAAGAAAGTGCTGGACGCTGGGGTTGACAAAACTCATAGGCTTAGCCCAATGAGAAAATTAATAATTAATTTAAATGATCAGTTAATTAATTAAATGGAGGCCAAATAAAGAGGCTGTTAGATTTTCCAGTCTGGTTATAGCATTCTATGTTAAAATTATCAAATTCAAGTGTGACAATCTTATATTTTTAACTTATGATACTTAGCTTATTATCTAATAAAAAAATCTCAATAATAAAAATACTCTATAATAAGCTGTTATAAGATGAGGTGCTGCTTGCAGCAACATGGATGGACCTAGAGATTGTCATACTGAGTGAAGTAAGTCAGACAGAGAAAGACAAATATCATATGATATCACTTATATGCGGAATCGAAAAAGAAATGATACAAATAAACTTATTTACAAAGCAGAAACAGACTCACAGACTCAGAGAGTGAACTTCTGGTTACCAGGGGAGAAGGGGGAGGGGGAGGGATAGTTAGGGAGTTTGGGATTGACATGTACACACTGCTATATTTAAAATGGATAACCAACAAGGACCTACTGTAGAGCACAGGGAACTCCGCTCAATATTATGTAACAACCTAAATGGGAAAAGAATTTGAAAAAGAATAAATACATGTGTATGTCTAACTGAATCACTTTGCTGTACACCTGAAACTAACACAACATTGTTAATCATCTATACTCCAATATAAAATAACAAGTTAAAAAAAAAAGATGAGGTGCTGTGCTTTGTTATTCTGCAGGGAACAAAATATTTACTAGACATTTATTTAGGAATTGGGAACCCTACTCTGTACTTTACATGTTGTCTCATCTTATTATAACACTCACTGTTCTTTAGGGTTTACTAGGTTCCAAACCCTGTACGAAAGTCTCTATATGTATTATTAATTCATTTAATTATTATAATAACCCAATAAGACTGTTAGTATCCTAATTTTTCAAAGTGGGCACATGGGGCACAGAGAAGCTGAGTAACTTGCCCGAGGTCACACAGTAAGCTCGGAGCTAGGACATTCACAGGAATCTGGCTCCAGGGTGTGTTTGCTCCAACCACAGCTGCCTTCCAAAAACCCCCAATGAATTGTCCTCTGAGAAAGTGACAGCCGTCAGACCTTCCCACCAAAAGGATGTGCTGCTTCCTTTGCCCACTTATTTTATTCCACACATCTGAAGAGCAGAGACAGCTTTTAGTAAATGTTGGCTGAGCAAATAAAGGTATAAGTATTATTATCTTAGTTGTACAGGAAAAGTGGGAGCTCTGAAGAGCTAAGTCAGGCAGAACCACTCAAGATGCAGTCTACTATGTCTGCTTCTAAAGCCCTGATGTTTGCCTGTCTCTCACTGTTGGCAACATGGGATCCATCCCCGCGCTATGGATTCTCCCAGCATGCATTGTCATGCATGTGTTTGCAAGACGTTCTCCTCAATTCACCTAAGAACTTCTTCAGGGGAAGGGGGTGGGTGTGGGGGGGGAGAATGAATGGGAGTGGGGAGTCATTTTATTCTCCTTGGCGTCCCCAGCTGCCCACTCACTCTTTATAACAAACGAAGAACATGCAGCACAGTTCGCTGGAGGTATTATAATAGAAATTCCATGTTATTTTTTTACAGAAAGTAACCAAGAGGAGACCATTTTTATTCTATCACTTTAACTTTTGCTTGAGACAAACATTAACAAGTGTCCCCTTCCAGAAATCTTGCAAATCAATTTGTGTAGTCACTGAGGTCCTGCAGCCATCTGTTACTCAGCTGTGAAAGTTGTTTATTCATACTTTTGCCCATTCATCTGTTTTGTGTTTCCTTTTGTCCACTTCTCACTTAAGATAAACAAAAAACTCTCAGCGTGCGACGGAAGCCAAGACCCGAATCTGCCTCTGCCCAGAAGAAGGGTGTTTGTCAAGGGAGGGAGAACAGACGGTGGAGAGAGGAAAACCCCCTTCTTACTCTTCCAAGACAGAAGGTCAGTTTGAATTTCTGATTATGTAGTCCTGCATGTCTGACCTTTGAAATGCCCCTTGGATTTCAAAAAACATGAGCAGTGTCAGATGGAACCATTCTAGTCATACAAACATTTCCAACCCTATTACTACTTTTTGAATTGTTTAAAGAATTGCCGATTCTTTTACCTAGGCAAAAAGTTTGTTTCTCTAATTCAGAGAACAAGTTCATAGAAATGCACAGGTTTTCTAACAAAAGAAATACTATTCTCTTATCAACCCAGAAACAGAGGGAAAGATATTATTAGTAATTCCTCACCACCTTTTCCTAGTGATATTTTTGAATCAGTTTCCTCCAATTAAATGTTGTTAGTGACAGAATACCCAAACCAAATTGAGTTAATCAAAATGAAATGAATTATTCCACATACCTAAAAAGTCTAGAGGTGGGACTGAATTCAGGAAGGTCTTGATCAGAACTTAAGAAAAATTACTATGTGCTGGTTTCTTCTGTCTTGCTGCCCACTGTGCAGATCTCATTCTCATGTGCCTCATACATTAGCCAGATGGAGGAGAGAACTTCAGTGACAGTTTCCAGGTACTCTGCAGAGGGGAAGGATTATCTCTCTTAGTTCCAGAAGCCTCAGCAAATATCTGGCTATCATTCATTAACTTTGATGGTGATACATCCATTCTCCAACCAACCACTGAGGCCAGAGGAAGCCAAGGCTCTGATGGACCAAGCCTGAATCACTCACAACTTCCGGAGCTCGAACTGGGGATGGAGAGGTGAGTCTACCTGCTGGAACACTAATAGACCCTCAGAAGAAAGTCTGGAGCTATTAATCCGAAAAGGGCAAACAGATAACTAACAGGAAAGATACAAATTGCTAACTGTGTAACAGTACCTGCATACTATGGAAAATTAATCATAGATTTGTGTGTGTGTGTGTGTGTGTGTTTGTGTGTGTGTGGTATGTGGGCCTCTCGCTGTTGTGGCCTCTCCCGTTGCGGAGCACAGGCTCCGGACACGCAGGCTCAGCGGCCGTGGCTCACGGACCCAGTCGCTCCGCGGCACGTGGGATCTTCCCGGACCGGGGCACGAACCCGCGTCCCCTGCATCGGCAGGCGGATGGACTCTCAACCACTGCGCCACCAGGGAAGGCCCTAGCAGCAGCTTTTGAAGAATGCAAATATATACAGTCCTGCAGGACAGCAAGCATAAGTCTTGCTGGCAATCTGGAGGTGTCCCCTGGCCAGCATATGCAAAAGCTGGGGATCTAGACCAGCGTTTAAGCCCCTTGCTGGGACTTAGCATGTGGAGTCAGGCAGACAGAGAGTGAAGAGACGGCACCTCCCCAGAAAGCAGGCCCGCTATTCTCAGATGTGCCAAATCTGAATGCTGCCCCTGAAGGTGAAGCTCCGGGACCGGGAAGTAGGCCTTCTGGAGAGGCTGAGGGAGTGTTTGAGACTGCTGTCCATGCAGTGCCCTGGGGATGGCAGCCTGCCATTCATGGGACCTAGGACTGCAAGCCCCTCCCTTTGGGTACCAGAGTCAGGCGATCAAGGGGTATCCATTCCCTGGGTGGCAGCCTCAAAAGCCGGTGCACCGGAGGTATAAACCAGGGCAGCGGATGTGCGTAGAGGCTCCCGTCGGGGAGGTTCTGGTGCTCTGCAGAGCAGTAGAGGGAGGGTATGTGGGTGGTGCCCACGGGCTGGAGTGAGGCAGAGGGACAGTGGACAGATAGGGCCCTCCAGCCTCTCCCCCAGAGAGCAGCCCAGACCCTGCCCCTCAGACCAATGCTTTAAAATCAGCGGATGAGTCTCTCTCACATAAAGTCTGGGTGCTTTTCCAAGAGCCGTTCCTCTGTTCCCACAGCCCGCAGGTCTCGTGGGCACAAAGCCCTGGAACTTCAGATATTTGTGGGGTTGGTCTCTCAGGTGTGGAGCTGAAAAGTCTGAATGCCTGATGCGGGCCACAAAGCCTTCAGTTCTCAGGGAGAAGCTCCAGGTTCTGAGTTTCCTCCCAAATGTGGGTAGCTGTGCTGGCGATGGGGTTTACAGTGAGGTCGTGTCCCAGCC
The DNA here is from genome assembly GCF_039906515.1 of Pseudorca crassidens. Taxonomy (NCBI): domain Eukaryota; kingdom Metazoa; phylum Chordata; class Mammalia; order Artiodactyla; family Delphinidae; genus Pseudorca; species Pseudorca crassidens. The sequence goes on along the minus strand of NC_090312.1, from coordinate 79,972,180 downwards.
TCTCCTCCCCTCTTTGACGCGGTTTGCCTCTTGTTTGCTCGATGTGAAGGGGTCGCTCTGCCAGTTTTTAGTTTTTTTTTCAGAGGAACTTGTTCCCTGTAAAACAGCTACAGATTCCATGTGTCTGTGGGAGGAGGTGGGTTCAGGATCTAAGTCACCATCTTGAACTGGAACCTGGAGAAAAAGATTCTAAAAGGTGGAACAAATTTGGGGAACCCTGGGGAAAAGTCACACAGCTTTCCTCATTATAGTCTTTAATATCAAAGTGTGGTTTTTGAATCTCCAGGAAAGGGATACATTATTCAGCATTTCCCAAATTTGACGAAAGCATCCTGACATGTGTACCTGTGTGCACGCACACACAGCCCTCGAGAGCATCTCTCGGGACTGGTGATCCAACTGTGGTGGGCAGAATGCCCCCCAACAATGCCCATGCCTGTATCCCCACGGCAAAAGGACTTCGCAAGTGTGATTAAGTGAAGGGACCTTGAAGATGGGGGGTGGGTGGATTGTTTGGGGTTATCTGGACGGGTTCAATCAACTCACATGAGCACATGAAGCAGACCGCTGCCCCAGCCTGGAAGCAGAAGAGGAAGTCGGAGGGGGAAGTTAGAGAGATTCAAAGTAGGGGAGGGGTTTGATGCTCCACGGTTGGTTGTGAGATGTAGAGGGTCATCTGGAAGGAGAGGAACTCAGGTGGCCGCAGCTGACAGCCAGCAAGGAAATGGGGCTCCGGTCCTACACAGAAGAAACTGGGTGCTGCCAACAACCTGGAGAAGCTTGCAAGTAGCTTATTCCCCAGAGCCTTCGGAAAGGGACTCAGCCCTGCCATCAATCAGCCTCGTGAAACTCTAAGCAGACAGTGCCGCTGGGAGGCTCCGTGTCAGACTTCTGACTTAACTGGGAGATGAGAGCTAGATGTTTGAAAACGTTATGTTGGGGGTAATTTGTTATGGCAGCAATAAAAGTTACTTTCCCTTCATCTCTCATCACTGCCTGCTTTTCCTCTGCACACCATTCACACTGCCCTGCCTGTGACTCCCTAGAAACAGATGTTCTCTCAAGCGTCTTGGGTTTGATCACTATGCCTGGAATGCTCTTTCCTTCATTTCTGTTCTTTCCAAGATGCAGCCTCTAATCCTCACCTCTTACCCCACACGCTCAGCAAGTCCTGACTGCTAAATCCATCAGGGCCCCATCTAAGCAACATCGGCTCCAGCACTGCCTGGTCTTCACGTGGGAGCTTATGGTCCCCATTTTCTGGTCCAGCTCTCCCAGGGGCCTTGAGAACAAGGGGGTGAACTTAATTAAACAAAGAGGCCATCAGGCTGAAGTGGCTCGAATGCTGTGGCAGCCTAGGTAAGTAACTCAAAACCTAAGCCTGCACTGGCCTCCAGGTTACAAAATCAAAACCCAAGGACATCCAATCACAAGCAGCCCAGTAGGATTTTAGCTGTAACCAACCAACCGTTTCCTTACTCTGCTTCTGCCTTTTCTCTGTACAGTGTCTCCCCAGCTCCTGTCGGTGGAGGGCCCCTAAGCACTTCCTGTTTGTCGCTGCCTGATTCAAACGGATTCTTACTCAAACTGTTAGAAATTTGAATATGCCTCAGTTTACCTTTTAACAAAGGACACTATCTTATTCATGTTTTCATCTCCACTATCAGGCTGGTATACAGAAGGTGATCAGTAAATGGGTACAACTGATGAATCCAGACAAACATAGCTAGTCAACTGCTTACATTGCAGGACTGAACTTCAAAAGAGATGAAGCCTGGAAACAGAGCTCTGGGGCCCCCTGAAGTGTGCAGACAGCACAGCCCACCCAGCACAGAGGATGGGATAATACTTCGAAAAATATCTTCCAAAGTATTTTCAATCCTTGCACGTTCTGTTGCCCTGAGGTTCCCTTCCCAATCACTAAAAGTCATTCATTTCTTCAGAGAGGGAGAGTACAGCCGAGAACAAAGGTGCCCTGACTTGGCTCTGAGTTTCTTATTAGGCTTCTTTTTTTTTTCCTCCAATGAGGCAATAAACTTGAAATCTGGGCTCCAGAGAGAGAAAAAGGGATTTTCTAAATTCCAAAGGCTTTTCATATCAAGAGCAATGCTTTAAGTCTGAGCATATAGTTTTAACATAAACCACACTGTATCCAATAGAGACATGTTAGTAACTTGTTTAATGTCTAAATCCAGTGATATAAAAGAAGGGAAGTTCAATCCACGGGTGGGGGACCCCCAAACCCATGCTTTCTCCCACTAGAACACGTTGCATCAAAAGAATTTACTGCTTTTGAAAATAGTGATTTCCCTGTAATTGGCCATATACCAACGAGGCTTAATGACCTCTGGGCTTCTATGATGTAGAGCAGATTCTCACATAAATAGGTGGCTTTTCAGGTGACCTTTCACGTGAGAGCCAATCCTTAGACTCTAGGAGGCTATGAAAATTTTGGTTTCCTTATTTAAAAATTGGTTTCAAATGTTATAACTGTCTCGGGACTTCCCTGGTGGGGCAGTGAAGAAGTCTCTGTGCTCCCAATGCAGGAGGCCTGGGTACCATCCTTAGTCAGGGGACTAGATCCCACATGCATGCCACAACTGAGAGTTCACATGCCACAACTAAGGAGCCGGCGAGCCACAGCTAGGGAGCCCAGCTGCCTCAACTAAAGGAGCCCAGGTGCTGCAACTAAGGAGCCGACGCAACCAAAGAAATAAATATTTTTTAAAATGTTATAACTGTCTCCTAGTTAAATTAAACCCTAATACTGAACAACTCTGAATAATTCAATCATCCATCCAACTAACTGGGAAAATTAGATTAGGCACATCGATTGTTTGACTGAAGAGTAGTAACTTAGTCCAAAGCAAGAAATGTCTTATGTTATTACTCCTTCCTCAATAGAGAAAATGGAATTTGGGCATGGGAATACCATAGGCATTGGTATCCTATATAGATATTTAAATAATAAATATAGTATAAATATTTACATGGTGAAATATCCATGATCATTATGACAAAAGCAAGTTGAAAAGTAGTGTGTGAGGCATGATACTGTTTCTATTTAAAGTTATTTCTCATTACATAGAAGATCAGCAGAAAGCTTGGAAGTATATGCATACATGCCTGAAACAAGTGCTTAGCTAGTTATTTTAGGAAAGGGGGAAATGGAGAAAATAATTATATGTATGTATGTGTATTGAATATATCACCAAACTGTTGAGTTTTTAACCATGAGCTACTGAAACCCTACTTTTTGAATATAAATGTGTGTCCTCCAGCCACATGTAAATCAATGAAGTTAGAACACACCAAGACATGGAAACAACTTAAATGTCCATCAGCAGATGAATGGATAAAGAAGATGTGGTAAAAAAAAAAAAAAAAAAAAGATGTGGTATATATCTACAATGGAATACTACTCAGACATAAAAAAGAGTGAAATAATGCCATTTGCAGCAACACGGATGGACCTAGAGATTATCATACTAAGTGAAGTAAGTCAGAAAGAGAAAGACAAATGCCATATGATATCACTCATAAGTGGAATCTAAAATATGGTACAAATGAACCTATCTACAAAACAGAAACAGACTCACAGACATAGAGAACAGACTTGTGGTTGCCAAGGGGGAGGGGGAGGGTGGGGGAGGGGTGGATTGGGAGTTTGGGATTAGCAGATACAAACTATTATATACAGGATGGATAAACAACAAGGTCCTACTGTATAGCACAGGGAACTGTATTCAACATCCTGTGATAAGGATAAACAACGAGGTCCTACTATATAGGACAGGGAACTATATTCAGTATCCTATGATAAACAATAGTAGAAAAGAATATGAAAAAGAATTTATATATATATGTATAACTGAATCATTTTGCTGTACAGCAGAAATTAACACAACATTGTAAATCAACTATACTTGAATAAAATAAAATTTTAAAAAAATGCATAACCTCAGCTTATGTACTAGCTGACTTCTAGGAGAAGCAATGTCATGGTAAATATCTCCCGTAGTCTACAGCTGCAGTCTCTGATTATTGCTCCTATGGTCTCTCCCCAGGCCATCTCCAAGGCCACTCAGATCTCTAATCTTTCTTGTCAACGATCCTCCAAGCTTCACAGGGAGAGGATCCTTGTGATTCCTGGGCTATGTCTTTGGTCTCAGCTCAGTGGGGCCCTGCTTACACCAGAGCTCAGCAGACACCTTCCATGAAAATGAAAACCCAAAGTACGGCAGGAAGGCCTGGGTGACAGCTGTCCACAGGACCCCAGGACAGCCAGGGGGATGCAGACATGGACGTGAGGGTTTGTTTCTGTCCGTCGTGGGTGTGCTCATGACCTCAGGGCAGGCTACTTGAACACAGGTGATGCAGACTGCAGCCAACAGGCTTGGAGACAAGGGGAGACAGCACACAGGCTGATGGAGGAGAGGGTAAGCGGTCCAGCAGGTGGTGGTGTTTTTCCCCCTTTCAGGCAAGAACACCTGGAGGGTGTCCAAACTCAGTAAGGAAACTTCAGGAGGAAAGCAGAGAACCAGAAACTGCGCAGAAAGAGACTGCAGTAAAGAGAAACAGTCCCGGAAGAGCAGGGAGTACTTCCGGGCAATGATACAATCCACTAGGCGGCAGTGGGCAGAGGGATGTCAGAGAGGAAAAGATGGGAGAACGCTAAGCTTCAGTCTTCTCGAAAGATGTGAATAGGGAGCTTGACAGCTCTAGAAACACACTTATCAATACTAACACGAAAAGCTATTTCAAATGATCTCCAGGAAGTCACAAATAAAATGATCAAAGGCAATCCAATATACGACCAGAACATTCGGTTAACCTATTATGTCCTTAAAGACGTCGGTGCTGTCCCCTAATGGACATTATTCTCATGTTCTATATTTTCTATCCCAGAAAAATACTTCTCAGTGTATTGAAGGCAAGGGGGAGACCCGTAATAGTGCTTCCCTTTGTCCCGGCTGAAACTGCTTTCAACCTGCTCCCTGCTCTTCCGTGATTGATCTCAGCAATAAAGGGGCCATTTCGCCGTGACATCGGGAAGCATTCAGTGTGGTTATCTGTTTGGGGTCACCTGAGAGTAGACAGAACCTGATGAAATGCGGTTTGACAGAGCACCTGAGCTTACCTGGGGGCCCCTGGCTGCAGACAGCAGAGGGGACCCACGTGGTCATAACACGGTTTGTCCGGAGAGCTCTAGAGAGATGTCGCACTTGTGAGTCATTTTCAAAGATGACGCCTAAAACTACCCATCTATTCCAGGACTGTCAGAAGAGAGCTCCCTTACTTCTTCACCCAAACCATCTTCCTCTCTTCTCTGACAAGTCTCTAAAAAACGTGAAATCAAAAAAATTACTTCACAGGTATATGTGTTGTTTTTAAATTTAGATTTATTTTTTATAAAGAAAACGACTTACAGCTCCTTGACCAGTCTCTGCAATCGATTCACCCACAATGTTTCTGAAATTGGGTGTCTGAAAAGCTGCTGTGGGAAGAGCTCCCGGAATAGGGAAGGAATAGGGTAAATGGGAAAGAAACACGGGCAGGAAGGTGAAGAGGGGAAGGGTTTTGTGCCCATGAAGGCAGGCAGGACTAATGATAATAAAAAACCGGACATGGCAAATCTTGCCTTTGGTAACCCCACCTCCCTTTCTATCTCCCCCTCTCCTTTTCCTGGCACCTGCCTCTCAGGGTTCCATTCCCGTGATCTAGGCCAGGGGGCCTCAAACTGGGTCTGCTTGCCCAGCTTACGTGGGAATCAGACATTGTACACAAAATTTAAATTCCCTTTTTTCTTCCATTCCTGTTCTTTCTCTTCCCTCCCTAAAGGTCAGCTTCTACTCTGCATTTTTATGGTATGATCGTACACAGATTTCTTTTTTTTTTTTGAAATTTACTTTTTCATTCAACATTTTGTCTTTGAGGGAAATATAGATCTATTTCATTCATTTTAACTGTCGTCTGAAAACGCGTTGCATGAATATAAAACAGTATCTAACAATGGGTTACTATTCATCTCCCTAATGAGAGACGTTTAGATTATTTCCCATTTCTCACTCTCAGGAACAGTGCTACTATGAATATTCATTTTCTTGTTTCCTATGCACATATTTGAGGGTTTCTCCGGGATATGTACCTAGGAGTAGAACAGCATAAGGATGTGCATTTTCAGTTTTACTGGGTATTGCCAAATCGCTCCACGAGCATTTGGACCAATTTTCACTCCCTCCAGCATCACATGAGAATTCTATTCCCAGGCACCTTCTCATTCACTTGATATTGTCTTCCTTTTCATTTTTGTCCACCTGATGTGCGTGAAATGATAGCCTCTTGTTTTAAATTGCATTTCCCTGAGTCAGAAGACATCCTTCCCTGCTGCTTAACCTTAAAAATGCATTCATTTCTTTCAAAAATCTTTTTCCCCCATTGCTGCCCCGTCTTCACTCACTTCCCACAGTAATTTCCATGTGTCGCTGTTCCAGCAGTTGTCACTTTACACTCAAGTGCTTCTTGATCTGTCTGCCTCTCCCACTGCCCTGAGAACCTCCAGGATAACAGCTATATAACACTCATTCTCTCTAGATCCTGGCTGAAGCTCAGCGAATGTGTATGGAATTTAAATGCATACTAAATATTTTCCTTTGCTTTTACAACTGTAAGTAATTTTGATTATTTTCATTACTTATTTACAAGTTGCATTCTGCTGTTTTCCCATATAATTTTTCTATTTTTAAAATAAAATAAGTTAACACCTCTTACGCTGTAATACCAAATTTTGTATGTCTGCTTATTGGAATTATCTTCTGCAATGGACATGGGCACTTAATATAAGGAAAGTAATGGGCCTTGAGAAGTCATCATTTAAGCGGAAATCAATAACATATAAATGCATACTATGGTTAAAAAGAAAATGCAACTTTTCGGAATTGTAACACTACCTATTCAGCAGCCTATTTTCACAACTTGAATTATCTTAAGGTTAAATCGGAAATGGTATCTTTGAAATGCATGTATAGCAATAGTAGTTAATGCTCATGAAGAGTATACTGACCACAGCGCACTGCTTACGTGTTTTACATGCATTTCATCCTTACAACAACCTGGGATGTTAGTACAGTTGTCAGCACCATCCCAACGTCATACGTTGGGGATCGAGGCACAGGGTGGTGAAGTAACGTGCCCAAGGCTATAGAGCTGGGATTTTTCACCCAGATGCCCCTTCTCCAGGAAGAACTGAGCGGTGAGTGATGAACCAAGGCCACCATGGACATGGACCATAAAGGAGAGAAAACCCCTGCGCTGCTCTGACTTACCACACACCTGTCTTGTCTTTTGCTTCATTTTGATTATGATGGATTATACACAGTGATGCTCTATCTGCAGAGAAAAAAGTAGGTAGAAAGTGGTAAGGAATATTCATAAATTCAGGGGTTTGGAGAAAGACTGAGATATTTTGACAAAATCTTCCAGTGGTTTCTTCTGAATTGCATCCTGAGAACACCATGTGCCTTTATGGAATACATTTCAAGCTTAAAATCTACTTTCGAGCTAGAGCTCTTCTCTAATTTTTTTTTTTTTTTTTTTTTTTTTTTTGCGGTACGCGGGCCTCTCACTGTTGCGGCCTCTCCTGTTGTGGAGCACAGGCTCCGGACGCGCAGGCTCAGCAGCCATGGCTCACGGGCCCAGCCACTCCGCGGCATGTGGGATCCTCCCGGACCAGGGCACGAACCCACGTCCCCTGCATCGGCAGGCGGACTCTCAACCACTGCATCACCAGGGAAGCCCTGTTACAGGTTTTTAAAGTGACAGAATCAGACCAAGATTTAAGGTCTGGAGTGAAAAGGGATGCACCAGAAAAGGAGAGGTCAGACACTTTGAGATCACCTTGCCTACGGCAAAGGTACAAGATAAATACAATGAAATCATGATATAAGCAAGTGGTATAGGAAGCATAGGAGGAAATGAACTTGAACATATAATAGTTAGAATTATGACTAAAAGACCCATGAGACACTAAGGAAAGGGGAGATTCTGAGGTCTGAGGCTCAAGTGACTCCATAACTATTGAAGCCATTAATTATGACACAGAATTTATAATGAGGACTACTTTGAAAGGAAAGGTTCAAGTTTGAAAACAATGTGCAGATGTATGGTAAACAATAAAGCTGGAGGTATGGATAAAGATTCACCAGCTTTGGGGTGGTAAGTACCACAGCCTGGGTGGCTTAAACAACAGAAATTTGTGTTGTCACAGGCCTGGAGGCTGGAAGTCCAAGGTCAAGGTGTAGGGAGTGCTGGTTCTTTGTGAGGCCTCTGTCCTCAGCTTGTAGATGCCCGCCTTCTCTGTGTCCCCACGTGGCCTTTCCTCTGTGCCTCTATAAGGACACCAGTCATATTGGATTAGAGCCCCTCCCTTATAACCTTGTTTAACCTTAATTACCTTCTTTAAGGCCCTTTCTCCAAATAGAGGGAACTTGAGGGGTTAGTGCTTCAACATATGAATTTGGGGGAACACAACTCAGTCCACAAAAGGGTGCTAGTTGGTGCTTAAAAAATCGTGAAGCTGCCCAGACTATGATGGAGAACGAGCCCCGGGAACCTCCAACCTTTGAAAGCGGTGGGGGATAAAGCAGAGCCGGCCCTATAGAGTACCAGAACTAGAAGATTTGAGCAAGACCCTTACTGCTCTGTGCCTCTGTTGCTTCCCCTATTAAAAAAAAAAAAAGAGGGCTTCCCTGGTGGCGCAGTGGTTGAGAGTCCGCCTGCCGGACTCTCTGCACTCTGCACGAACACGGGTTCGTGCCCCGGTCCAGGAAGATCCCACATGCCGCGGAGCGGCTGGGCCCGTGAGCCATGGCCGCTGGGCCTGCGCGTCCACAGCCTGTGCTGCGCAACGGGAGAGGCCACAGCAGTGAGAGGCCCGCGTACCGCAAAAAAAAAAACGAAGGAAATAAAAAAGTGCAATGATTGCCTTTGTTTATGAAGATTTTATAAAAATATCATGTTTTATTAGTCAGGGTCCAGCCAGGAGACAGAAACCACACAATGTTTTCAAACACAATGGTGAACCTAAAGAATGATTCGCAGAAGATTGGAGACAAGGATAGCTGGTTGCTGAGCATAAGGAGAGTGCTGAGAGCTTGGGAGCAGCAGATGTGAGGTTAACCCCAACTTGTGGGCTCAAGAAAGATCTTCCCCAGACCTCCCTGCCGGAACCCAGACCTGGTGTGGGCGGCATGGCTGTGACTCGCTGATGGCAGACAAGGCACTCGTGTGTCTCACTGTTGGGACTTGCTGGAAATCTCCTCTCTGGGAGGCGGGGGAGACATCCCACAGGGAGGTGCAGAGCTGAGGGACTCACCAGATGCTGGGGATACTCCTGGCCACTGAACACTGCTGTATTAGTCCAACACGGTTCTCTGGGCAACTCGGTCATGTCAGGCCCCAGGCAGGCATCGTCTGGGATAAAGATGAGGCACTGATGTGTAGAAAGTACCCTGTAAATGTTAGTTATTTACTACTATCACCACTATGACTACTACTGGCACTCCTGCTACTGCTACTGTTGCGCAGTGTTTAAGAGCTAGCCCACCAGAGACAGGCAGTCCTGGGTTCACATCCATCTGCCACTCATCAGCTGTGGGATATTGGTCACATGACTTAACCACCTCAAGCCTCAGTTTTATCATCTGTGAAATGGACATGATAATAGTATTCACCTTTAGGATTTGTGGTGAGCACAAATAGAAACATAAAGGTACCCTGCCTTACACAGTACCTCTGGCACATAGTAATGGATCTTATAAGTGGATTAGCAAATTTTTATTTTTTGTAAATAGTAGACCACTTTCCTTCTACTGAATGGTCTTTGGCATTCGTATAAAATTGAAGGATAGAATATAGTGAGACAGTAATAAATAAGTTGAGTGCATAAAAGCCCAGTGGCTTTTAAAACGTGGTTAATCCCTCTTATTTGTTTCTTGGGTCTGAATTTACAAGATTAATTTTAATCTGATGCCTCACTTATTCAGTGTATACAGTGGATAAGAGTTCTAATTCAATTCAGAACTTCTGAGATGGTGAATTTGTCAGGTGCCTTACAAGCCAATAGCAAATGTATTGATCATCGTGCCCTCCAGACTCCCACATCAAATTCCATTATAGAAGCTTCTGCTGTTCCATGTGGGAGAACTGAAAAGACTGAATCACCAAGTCACACTAAAGAAACTGTCTGGTTTGTGTGTAAACTTGTATATTGGCATCTTCTGCATAATCCAGTGAAGATCTGAACTGAAAACATAATCTCTTCTCTCTAGCCTTAGTGATTATATTTTCAATTACCACTTATTTTCAGCCACATCATGAAATGTGACGATTGAAGGACCTGGTAAATGCATCCAGTTCACTACTTCCTGGTTGATCCGTTATAGATCTCTACTACACCTGCTAATCTCAGCTCTGCTCAACAGAGAGTAGACGAGTCCAAAAGCAGAAACTTGTCATTATCCAAAACATGTGATGACCTAGAAGGGTGGGATGCGGAGGGTGGGAGGGAGGCCCAAGAGGGAGGGGATATAGGGATACATAGAGCTGATTCACTTTGTTGTACAGCAGAAACTAACACAACATTGTAAAGCAATTATAATCTAATAAAGATGAAAAAAACAAAAGAACCATGAGTTTGGGCGAATCCTATGACTAGTCACAGAGGCTGTCTTCTTCCAGGGGACAGTCCAGTGCTTTTGATGACGTTGTTAAATTAGTCGAACTCAGTTGCTGTTCTCTAGCTTAGTGACGAAACTAACATGTTTCAGAATCACAACATATTAATACCTAGAGACAGCAGTTCATAGAATTCCTTATTCCCTTGTTTTAATTTTTTTCTCTGTTTTTAGTACTCATAAATTATTGATTTCAATATAAATGAGAGTTCATCTGATCTATCCAAATATCTGGAAAGCTTTTTTAAAAAGGGAAATAAGTCCCTATGTTTCTCTTTTTTCTTGTAATTGCTATAGTCACCACTTTCATATTTGCAGGTGGTTATTTGAAAACAAATAACAATTTCCAGTTTGTTAAATATTCATCCAAACAAGGTTTAAAATCGTTGGCAGAACAATGATTACTCAGAACATTAGAGTCCATGGCAGAACAATTATTAAAATAAAAGTCCATAGAGAAATAAGATAAAGAATTATAATGATTTGTCATAACTGTAGAATTAAAATGGGCACCCCTTGCTTCTCAATGTGGTATAGTGGTAGCACTGGACAATAATGGAAGAAGAAACATTCTTTTTATTTTCTTGTAGGAACAATGTTGATATTAGGTATTGTGTTATTTAATCAAGAATCTAATATGAAATAAATCACATATGACAAATTGTCCTTTCTAAAAGTGTATATATGACTCAACATCTATAATCAATTCATATATTACTATAATTCCAGGTCTACAAAATATGTGTAACTATTTCTTCACTTCCATTATACACTGTATTTCAGTATCCTAAAAATCTATGTAAAAAGTTTTTTAAATATGCAACTTTACTGTTTCATACTTTGAGATAAACTAATAAATGTTCTCCTGGCATATTAAATGTAAATTCATATTAAATGTAAATGTAAATTAAATGTAAGTTCGTTGATCAGCCTTCCATTGAGAGGTGGGGCAGTTTTCCTTCCCGCTGAATCTGGGCTGGCCTGTGACTGCTTTGTTATAGCCAGTACAGAGGAAATGATGCTATGCTAGTTTAGGACTCACCCTTTAAAAGGACTGACAGCTTCTACCTCTATCTCTTGGAAACTGAGCTGCCTTGTAAGAAGACTGACTACCCGCAGCAGAAACCACATGGTAAATCCTGAGAATATTCAGAGAAGGAGAGAAGTTCAGTGAGCCCAGCCTTCCAGCCAACTCCAGCAGGGCGGGCACGCATGAGAGTAGAGATATCGTGGAGTCTCCAGCAACCTGTGCAATCCAATATGGCAGCCACACATGGCTACTGGGCCCTCAAAGCCCAAACTGAGACGTGCCATAAGAGTGAAATGCACATTGGATTTCAAAAAACACACCAAAAATATCTCATTAAAATTCGTATATTGATTATATGTTTAAATGATAATATTTTAGATGTATTGGGTGAAAATAAAATATGCCATTAAAGTTAATTCTACTTATTTAAACTTTTAAAATGTGGCTATTAGAAAATTGAAAACTCTATGCATATATGTGATTGGACAGCACTGCTTGAAGTTGCCCCAAACATCAGCTTACAACCGCTGGGTGACCCCAGGCGATGTCACATGAAGCAGAAGACGCAGCCAGCTGAACTATTTCTGAATTCTTAACCCACAAAATTTGTGACATATAATACAGTAGTTGTTGTATTAAGCTACTAAATTTTAGAGTAGTTTGTTCCATAGCAATAGGTAACTGGAGTTATACATAAAAAATATTAAGTAACTGATAGCTATTATACTCAATCTTTTAGAATTTAGAAGGAAGAAATGTGGTTGATTCAAGTGTCATTTTCACCGTTATTTTCCAGGCACTTTAACCTAATGCCTCACTTTTGCTTTGAATTATTTGTAACAAGTATGGAGCTTCACATTTATTGAATGTTTCATGATTTTCTCCTTGAAAAAACAGCTCACATCTCCCTTTTGTTAACTACTAAAGAGATCACGTAGGTAGAGAAATAAAGTGCAGAAAATGAAAAACAATATTTTAATTAAACATCTTCAAATGAACAAAGTAGGGGATCTCACTGCTTTATTTATTAGTTTCATTATCCACGTTAGTACTTACAGTTATGAACTGAAATATCACAAAAATCATTGTTCAGGATTCTTAAGCCAGGAAGCCTTAGATGTAGAGATCAGTTATACTATTTTATAGCAAGTCACGTGGCTCCTATATGAACCTCAGTTTTCTCAACTATACGATAAGAATGATAACACTAATTACCTATCGGGATTATTGTGACGATTAAATGCACTAATGTGTGTAAAGCACTTATCTCAGGGTCTGGCACAAGGTAACACTCTAAATGTGGGGCTTCTAGTAATGATACATGTAAAAATTATATACAAATAAAATATTACATATTGGGGTATGGTGTAACTATGATAACTCCAGGTATTATGAAAATGTCATAAACTCGATTACCTCTTATTTATCTCTTAAGTAAACAGGTGAGCATCAGGCCTGATTCCCACAGTGATCAATAGATGTCCAGCAATGAAGAGTCATCAGACCTCTTGGAAACAGGAAGCAGAGCATTCCAGGGGGCTGTGAAGATTAAGTTACCTACCCGTGGAGATCTCGTGCGCGCGTGCTTCTCTCTCTCTCTCTCTCTGTCTCAAAACCCAGATGTTTGGAATCTCACCAACATCATCGAAGACCTTCTGGACTGGAAACAAAATGAGTGTAGAGAAAGAGGAAACAGTTTTAGTGAAAGCACCACGGGGAACAAACCAATAAAAAAGCAGGAAGCTCAGCACAAGCCTGATTTATGTCGCTGCATTTTTCTAGCTCTCAGCTATTCCCCCAACACACACACACACACACCAGCACGTCCTCCCATGAGCTTTCTTTCCTGCTCTCGCTCTCACTTTTCTTTTTGAAGTGGAGCATTTGGTAAAACCCTCTTTTTATGTCATTCTCCCCCCCATCTCTCGGGAAGAGCCTCAGAAGGTGTGTTAGAAGGAGTGCACTGAGGGCTCGTGGACGTGAATCATGAAGTTCTGTCCCCTCATCATTTCCTTGATATTCCCTTTCTCTGTTTAACAGTCAAGAAAACATGGATTTAGCCACTATTGTCGTTTTTGTTTCTAGATAGGAAAAAAAGAAAAAAAAGGAAAGAAAGAAAGAGAGACAGAGAGAGGGAGGGAAGGAAGAAAATCAGCCTATAAACATAAACGTTATGGTGACCTTCCCTTTTTCACAGCTGGCGGCCTTCAGAGCGTTTTGTTTTGCTTTGCTTCGTTTCTGTCGAGAGGCAAACCCATGTAGAAGTGATGGGGGGAAAACAAGAGAAGCAAGTTGAGAATGGACGCTTTGGGACATGAAAGCACAGGCAAGTTGGTAGACAAAAGCAGGTTTTGATTAGAAACAGAAGAATTTTTCTAAGAAATTACTTCCTCATTGTAGTTTCCTGTCAATCCCAAAGTAAACCAAAGGGTGTGCTGAAAACTGCCTTTTGAAAAGAAAGAACAGATTGTTCACATCGCATCTTTTCCCAAAGCAGATTATTGAAGGCTGCACATGGGCCATCGGGGGCGGCCACCCCTCCACCCTCCCAGGGCCTGGGTACAAGGAGCACATACATCAGTCAGCAACTTCCATGGGTGCCTGCGTGTCCTGGTGCTGTGTGATGACAGCTGATGTCAGCAGCGTCAGCGTCTGTCCCCAAAGAGCATCTGATTCCATCAGCAGTGAACACGGGACAGTGGAACCATCAACACAAGTTAACTCACGTTAACAAGGACACTGTGGTGCCACAAAGCCATACACGCAAAGTGACTACAGAGGACTCACTCCAATAAGCTCTCACTGTAGAATGTGGCCAAGAAGGATCTCGTGGAAGACGGGACATTTTTTAAGTTTTAAAAAAAATACTGAAAAGTAAATCTCTGTGGGCAGCTGTTCAGCTCCACAGACCTAAAAGCTGTGATTTTTAAAGGAAGAAACTAAATCTGAGGGTCACAGCTAATTAGCTTTGCATCATGTGTTTGGCTGCCCCTTGAGATTTTAGTTACGTCACCACAAAACAACGACGGTAAATTCTAATAATTACTATCGTTAAAGTATTTGTTTTCGTTTTTAAACAAGGTCTGGTCAGAGAGGCACAGGATCTGAGAGTTCTTCCAACACTGTGTCAGGAGAAGCACTTTCCAATTTATGGAAAATAAAATGAATAACTCAATGAATCGTCTGCCTAACTGGACTCTGAGTAAACAGTGGGTTCTTAACAAAGAGTTATTGAATAAATGGCTAACGCGAACGCATTTATGTTATGGGAGCTCCTGCACTCTACTGAAGACAGGATGCGTTTTTCTCTGGAAGGTATGACCATTTCTCCCTCTATGAGAAATGCTCTGCTTCCAGGTTCTGGGAAGAACGCAGCATCAGTTGGGATCTCCTAAGTGCTGTGAGCTCAGCTTCTGAGATTCACTCTACAAACCCAATGCAAAGTAATAAAGAGAAAATGCACAGCCACTTGAAGAGGAAGACTGGCCACGTACAATGTGAATTTCCCGTATGTTTCTTATTGTGTATCTGGTCAAAAAGCTGAAATCCACTTGCCTAACTGATAGTGTGAACATATTTAAGCCAAATGTCATCATCTGGGTCCTTGGGAATGGTTGCCCAGAAATAGAATTCTGGGAAGGAAGAGTGTCATGGACGAACCGTGGTGGGGCTCAGGGTCAAGGGGGCCCTGACCTAAGGATTTAGTCTGTCTGGTCTGAGTAGGAGGCTTACCCATAGCGTAACAGTCATTTTGTAAAAACCTGATGTCAGCTACTATTCAAATCACATGAGCCCTCCTGCACTGATCCAGGCCCACTGGTCATACTTCTGGTTAAACTTTGGGGTCCCCTCGAGTCCACATACCGCTGGAGAAGGTGCCAGAGAAACCCACCATCCATCTCCCTGGTAATTAGCTTCACCATCTCATGAGCTGGATTGATGGGAATCTGTTTGGCGAAATGGATCCCCCACCTGTGCCGACAAAAATCACTCAGCAAAACTGAATATCACGCCCCAGGGAACCCACACCTGGGTTCCCCGGGGCACACAGCACCTGGCGTGGCTTATTGGTGGGCAGGGAACATCCTCTTGGATTCAAACAGGTCCACACTTACAAGCCAAATTAAAACACAAATTAAGACAATAGTTAATCATTCAAAAAATGTTACTGACATGGAGCTACTGGGACCAGCCTACTGTAGGTTAAAAGCAAGAACTTTAGCTGTTAGACTGCCTGAAAAATGTGCCTCAGTTTCTTTAGCTCTAAAATGGGGTTCCACAAAGTGTTGAGCTAATTGGACTGACAGGATAAATGATATTTTTTAGTAAATTTTTATTGATTAGCTTCATCCAGTTCCCCCTCCTCCACCTCCCACCTATGGTAACCACACATCTGATCTCTTTTTCTGTGACTTTGTTTTTTTTGTTTGTTTTCAAACTATAATTGACCTACAACACTATGTGAGTTCCTGGTGCACTACAGAGTGATTCACTATTTCCACGCATTACAAAATGACCACCATGATAAGTCTAGTTACCATCCGTCACCACACAAAAGTATCACCTAATTGTTGACTCTATTGCCCACACGGTACATTTTTACCCATGACTCATTTATCTTGTAGCTAGAAGTTTGTACCTCTTCATCTCCCTCTCCTTTTTTTCTCATACACCTACCCCATGCCCCTCTGGCAACCACCCGTTTTCTCTTTGTATCTATGACTCTGTTTCTGTTTAGTTATGTTTGTTCATTTGTTTTGTTTTTAGATTCCACATATAAGTGAATTCATATTTTCTTTCTCTGTCTGACTTGCTTAACTTAGCAAAATACCTTCTAGGTCCATCCATGTTGTTGCCATTAAAAAGAACTCATTTTTTATGGTTGAGTAATGTTCCAGTGTGTACGTGTCTGTGTGTATATATATATCATATCTTCTTTATCCATTCGTCTATTGATGGGCACTTACATTGTGCCCATATCTTGGTTATGTAAGTAATCCTGCAATGAACATAGGGTGCATGTGTGTTTTCAAATTAGTGTTTTGTTTTCTTTAGATAAATAAATAATAAATGATTTGCTCTCTATAAAGTACCTAGAATAATAAGCATTATGTAAATGTTTTCCATTATCATTGTTTTCCTTTAGTCAATTTTAGAAGAGAAAGTAACATAAATAAAAGGATTTAAAGAAAACTTTATGTGATAGACGATTCAGAGACAGTGTTGATTTAAATTCCTGAAAAAACAGAATAAGGAGGAAAAAAAACCACAAAGAGCTAAGTTGCTGAAGTATTCTACTGTCTTTGGAATTCTAAAATCCATTTCAAGAATAATTCACCAAAGTCTGCGACAGGTAAAGGAGCACATACTTAATAATAAATTTGCCAAAATACAGGTTTCTCGGGTTAGTTGTTTAATTATATATTAATTTCAAACCTATTAATTTCAAATATATTTAAGATTTAAGGTATTAGTACCTTTTGATAACAATCAGACTTATTTTTCGAGTAGGAAAATATCTTTTATCTTGAACTTACCTGATATCGATTCCAAAACAATCTTTTTTAACTCATAATTAATGGCAAGTTGTGCGACTTTGTTGTTCTTCCATTTGAAGAGTATAGAAAGGGGACTTCCCTGGAGGCCCAGTGGTTAAGACTTCACACGTCCACTGCAGGGGGTGTAGGTTCGATTCCTGGTCGTGGAACTAAGATCCCACAAGCCCTGTAGTGCAGCCAAAAAAAAAAAAAATGTGACGAGTCTAGAAAGTTCTGATGCAGACAATGAAATCAAGATAACCTAAAAGGAAAGTTCCTAATTAGATTATTTTCCCCACATTGAGATTCCGGAGAAAATCACTTTTACAGTGGAGTGGTTTATTGATAGAAATAATGTATAAGAGAAAAAACCTGCATTATCACATGGTAATGAAGTGAAATGAAGGAAACTGAAGTTTCATGGAAGTTCTCACTGATGAGAATCTAATAGGTATGTTTTTAGGGTGAAAGGAAACGGGAAAGACAGAGCCACACAAGATCTGTAGAAGCTGTACAGCAGTAACAGCCAGAAAAATAAAATAAAAGGACTCATAAAACAGGGGTCAAGCAAATTTTATCAGGAAAAATCCCAGCGTACCACACAGTGGAGGGAGAACTCAAACGCTTTGCATCCACCTCCCATAACACCTACTGGCATGTGTTTAGGAATATTGGATAATTAGGGGTGTAGGTACAGTCAACTTTAAAAACAACAAGTGAAAGAAATAGACTTTCTTTGAAACTGTTACCCATTCTTCACTGCCGGCAACCATTTTTTATTGCACAGAAGTCTGGGTCCTGCCCCAGAGTGTAAATAAATAATGATAAAGTGGGGCTTCCCTGGTGGCGCAGTGGTTAAGAATCCGCCTGCCAATGCAGGGACACGGGTTCAAGCCCTGGTCTGGGAAGATCCCACATACCATGGAGCAACTAAGTCTGTGCGCCACAACTACTGAGCCTGCGTGCCACAACTACTGAAGCCCACGTGCCTAGAGCCTGTGCTCCGCAGCAAGAGAAGCCACTGCAATGAGAAGCCTGCGCACCACAATGAAGAGTAGCCCCCGCTCGCCGCAACTAGGGAAAGCTGGCCCGCAGCAACGAAGACCCAATGCAGCCACAAATAAAAAAAGAAAGAAAGAAAGAATAAATTAATTAATTTTTTTTAAAAAGAAAGGATCCTATCTCATGACTGGACTATAAGAAATATGACTAGAATCTTTCTTTTTATACAATCCTAGAATTCTTAAACAGTGAACCTGGGACTTCCCTGGTGATGCAGTAGTTAGGAATCCACCTGCCAGTGCAGGGGACATGGGTTTGATCCCTGGTCTGGGAGGATCCCACACGCTGCGGAGCAACTAAGCCCATGCGCCACAACTACTGAGCCCACGAGCCACAGCTACTGAAGCCCGCGTGCCTAGAGCCCGTGCTCCTCAACAAGAGAAGCCACCGCAATGAGAAGGCCGCACACTGCAACAAAGACCCAACTCAGCCAAAAATAAAATGAATTAATTAAAAAAATAAAGTTCACAGGTCTAAATATAGTAACTTCATTTCATAATAAAAGAATAGAGAAGTTTTTCATCTTAAATTATTTTTCTTTGTGAATTTTATATTAATTTAGGGTTTAGGCCGACAATATATCCAATTGTAGTTTTTCGTGTTTCTGTAAACCACAACATTCAGCTCCGTAATATATTGTAAATATCTGAGCATCATTCAGAGGATGGGGAAAAACGCTTTTTACCACAACCACAGAAGACAGTTAGGTGTCCCTGAAACCACAAAAGTTCTCTATTAAAAGCTGCCACCACGTGGCAATGAGTCTCAACAATCAATGCATCCCTACTGCACCCTCTTATCGGGTTGACCCGCTCTCTGCTTTTGTCTGGGGAGGTCTCCTTGTGACCTGGGAGATTTTCCCTTTACCTGTTAACCTCTCTCTAGCCCACATTTCCTGCTTTCACTAGTGCAGTCAGAGTTGCCTGGGAATAACTGGCAAACCACTCGTCTGCTGCTTAGAGAACATCTCCCCACTACATAGGTGCTGGAAGGGGGGCACTCAGGTGAGGTTGCAAGTGCTCCTGGGAACATCCTCACCTTGCTATTTCAACCTGGGAAGCCTTGAGCGTAAACCTCGGCACAGCACCAGATATGCAGGAAAAGGCTGAGAAGCCACAGCACCAAACAAGCGTGAGGTCATCCTCACAACATTCTTTCTACGAGAGGAAGTACCTCTTTTCCTTTCTTTAAACTCGCTGTGCAAAAAGTGCTATTATCTACTGCACTGTACTATGTGTTTTTAACCACACGCACAAAAATATGTCCCATATCTAATATACATCCTGCCCAAACACACAAGAAATTGAGCTAAAATTTCTTCTTAGAAAATTACAGTCTCTGGCTTTCTGTGACTAAGTCTGGGGAGAGCACACTGCCATCTCACAAGGCAACTTTCTGCCCTTTGCGTGCCGGCACATGGGGTGGTATGTATTAGGCGTCCAGGAGGAAATCCTTTGATGCTGTGAATACTAATCTCCAGGCGCTGGCGTCAGCGCTGCTCTTCTGGCCTTGGTAGAACCCATGCCGTATGGAGTGTTTCTCCCCTGGGTTCTGAGCACAGGGGTATGTTTGTGACAAGGGAAAATGGTAGCAGGCATTGCAGGGTGATGACAAAGTCACAGAGGCATAGGGTTTTGAAAGTGGTGATGACAGATGGTTCTCTAAAGGACCCTGAAGGAAACAAAAGATATCCGTATCTCCGGCTCCCTGAAGTCTTCCCCTGAGGGTTTTTGTAAACACCTATCTTTCTCCCTCCTTCATTACCCACTTTTAATCTGACATCATTCTTTTGCCAATTTCCTTTTTTAGGAAAAGGAAACAATTGCACTGTTCAATACAGTAACCACCGGCTCCATGTGGCTATTTCAATTTCAATGAAAATCAAATAACATTTCAGTTCACCTCCATCATGCTAACCATATTTCAAGTGTTTAATAGTCACATGTGGCCAGTAGCTACTGTATGGGACAGGAGAAATTAGTGCTATTGTGGAATATGACTCTGCATTCCCACAATTTCATTCGTAATCCACACCGGAATCATTGGAATCATTGGACCCGGCGTCTTATAATGGCATTCTTGCTCTTCAGCTTATAGCCTCTGTCTTTATTTCCACTCACATCCCCCATTGACTAATCCAGTCCAGACACATTTTCTTTAAGTTTTGAATTGTCAGTATTCAAAGCATTTCCTTTTTCAACATACTGCAGTGTCCCTCAAGACCAGGTTCTTAGGCAATGGTTCAAACAGCTTTACCTATTGCTTCAAAGACCATGTATTGAGCCGGATAACTCAAGAATTCAAGAGATGCTTTTATGCCAAAAAGAGTGTCATAGTGATTCATTATTTAATGAAGGACCTACTACCTTTATATTCTGCATCATCAAATTATTTAAGGCTAATGTCCCTTTAATTTCCCTTGAGAAGTGATGAAGCTTTTGGAGCACGGCCATTCCAGAAAGGAGCAAATATCACATGAATAACAGCCAGGGTTTGTTGAATACATAAGAGAGGTCAGGCATTGGGTAAGCACTAAGTGTGTCATCAGATTATCTCATTTAAATCCACAGCAATCTTTTGATGTAGGCATTACCTCCACTTGACAGTTTAAGAAACGAATACACAGGTGCTTTAGGTAACATGCTTAAAAATAACAGCATGAAATGACAAGATTTGAACCCTCTTTCTCACTCCAGAGCCCAAGTCCTTAAGTTCTATGCACTTTTCCTGCTTCAATAGAGTATTCTTTGGCCAATCTAGCTATTTCACATACTGTCTCCTTTGATTGTCCCAGCCATCTGGAGAACTAGTCTGGGCCTCACATTAGTGCCTGACACACAGTGTCTGCTGAATAAAAGTGTATTCATGTTATTTTTTCCAACTTGCAAATGAGGAAACTGAAACGCAAAGAAGTGCAAGGCCCAGAGAAGCACAGAGATTAACTGGTAGTGTTGACATTGAACTTCAGAAAATCTCTGCACCTCACTATGCTAACACTGCGGTCATTATTCTCAAAAATGAATCAATGAATATATAAAACAAGAGGTGCTATCTCAGGAACGTTCTCCTAAAGTCACCAGGATTTCTAGTTCTAGAGAAGACGGTGAGCTTGCAGGAGCTGCTGACTTCTTCTGAACCACTCAGGAGAGAACACAGAAGTGAGGGGCTTAATTCATCTCTGAACATAACATAAAGCCATGAGGAATGCTTTGAGAGAGAATTTTATTCCTGTTTGGAAGAGAAACAGTAGCTTAGAGACCCCATTGTCCAAGGCAGGAGACAGGCTGGGAAGGGCCACTCCAGCTGCGCCCTTTCCTCTTTTGCTCCCTTTTTCCACACATAAGGGTGGCCACGGTCTGCCCAGTGCCTTCTGTGGAAAAGGAGAGCCATACACTGTCCTGTGCCAGCGGGAGACAAGGTCCTGAGGCCGGCACAGGGCAAGAGCTGCATGAGCGATGGTCACCTCTGGGGAACCTCTCTTCTCTCCATCTCCCTAACCGCACCCTGTGGGTTAAGAAATTATCAGAGGATGGCATCATGCAGAAGAACAGGACATGGCAGAGCTACTGGGGTTTCTCCAGGAGAAAGGCTCATCAGAGGAAGAGGAGAGGAAATGCAGATTTGTGGAGTTTATATTGCAGGTCTGGGGCACCTCTGTCCTGAGACTCCACGCTCACCCCAAATCCAAACCTCCTAGGAGAAAGAGCAAACTGGGATTTCAGATTTTTTCCCTGTTCCCAGACCCGTATCACCAGCCCCAGGTAACAGAGAATTCCAAGGGGAATAAGAACTCAAAGGGGAAAAAAGGAATAATAATTGAGAAGCGTCAGCACTTTGAAGAGCAAGAAAGTAAACCTAACAACGGTCACAGAATGAATTGACAGAGGCTGGAACAGGAATTTCACGTTAAGCACAAATAAATATCTTCAGGGATCTAAGAAGAACACTGGAAACATAAGGCCAGCGCTTGAAGTAACAGAATGTTCAGTTCGGGTTATTGATGAGAAAAAGGTAACTGTTGAAATAAAGAACACAATCAACAGGTTGAATGATAGACTATACAGAGAAAGCAACATGTTTCCATGCTGGGGGGTACAGCTGAGGGAGTCTCAGTCATCAGAAAAGGATAAAGTGATAGAAAGAATGAGGGAAACCTCGAGAGATAAGGATAGAAGGACAAGTGTCAGTAGGGACCTAACAGGAGTCCCAGAAGAAAAGAATTAACAAGTCAGGTGGGTGGGGGACAGGGGATACATGAGAAAACATTTCCTTAAAATTTTCCAGATTCAAACAAAGAATGCTGAATAGCAGAGATAAGAAAACCTCAACTGCCAGACCCATTAGGGTAATGTCCAGTGAAACCAGTGAACGAGACCATTCTAAAATCTTCTGGAAAGGAATAGGAGAGCACTTCAAAGAGACACCGGATTTCACAACAGTAACAGTGGATGGAAGAAAGCAACAGAGTAATAGTTTCAAAGCACAAAAGACAAAGAGCTAAACTCTTATCTAAAGTGAGGACAAAATGAAGATATTATCGTGCAAACTAAGCCTGCAGAGTTGATCATACAAAGGCTCTCAGGGGACTCTTGACACAGTTCTTCAGAAAGAACAGGAAGCAGGTGCAAAAAAATATGAGTGACTAGAAACTCAATAATGTCACTATTATCTAAGTTAGAAATGGCTAACATATATGTCTGTTTAAAACTCTAAAAGTATTTTTATGTGACAAGTATGGGGGAGACACTAGGAGAAAGATACTAACCAAGAGCTCCGTTGAGAGGAAGACTTGGTTATTGAAAAGCTTTAGAAAATGTCAAGAAAAATAAACAAAAGTTTGGTAATTGGAAATTGCCATGATAATGATGACAACATGTTGACCTTTTCTTAAAAATAAGAAAGAAACTTACTAGACCCAATTGAAGGTTGGAAATTACAAGAAAAACAGAAAGATACGAGGTAAATAAAGATATGAATTAAAATGGTTTAAATTATTTCTAAATGACAGGAATTACCAAATAAAGCCTAAATTAACCAAGAGGAAAACCCACATTGAATAAAAATGAAAACTATCAGTATATTACTTAAAAGAAACACACTTAAACAAAAGGCCAGAGAAAGTTTGAAAAGTAAAGGAAAAGATATACTCATGAAACATGAACCAAATATGACCTTTTTCCATATATTCAGGGAAAAAGCTTTAACATGACAAAATTTAAAGTGTAAACAAAATCAGAAAAGATAAAGATTGTTAAATGTTAGTAAGAGAACAAATAATCCAGAAGACCTCAAAACTGTGAGCCCATACGCACCTAGAAATATAGTTTCAACAACGGACAGAATTACAGGGGAAAAAATAGCTGAATTGACAACTGACGGGATTTTAAATAAATTCCTCCTGAGAATTAATTGGCCAACAGTCAAAATAGTTGAAAAAGACACAGAAGGGAACAAATTGATGTGCTTGTGCTAATAGATGAGCAGAACATTTTATATCCTCAAAGCACAGAATACATATTCTTCTTCTTCTTTTTTTTTTTTTTCAATACGCGGGCCTCACTGTTGTGGCCTCTCCCGTTGCGGAGCACAGGCTCCGGACGCGCAGGCTCAGCGGCCATGGCTCACGGGCCCAGCCGCTCCACGGCATGTGGGATCCTCCCAGACCAGGGCACGAACCCGTGTGCCCTGCATCGGCAGGCGGACTCTCAACCACTGCGCCACCAGGGAAGTCCCATATTCTTCTTGAGCACACAAAACAATCACAAAAGTTGACTATTTGCACTCACAAGGTAAAGAGAAAAACTCAATAAATGAAAAGAATCAATAACATATAGATTATATTTTTTGATAATCAGGCAATAGGGCAATAAAAATCATTAGTAATGGCTAGTTAAATAACCTTATATGAACCTGAAATTTTAAAATAAACTGAAACCATCATTAAATTAACCATTGAGTTAATGAGACATCATAGGAAAGATTTAAAAATATTAATCACTGAATGATAATGAAAATATTACATTTTTTATGAGAAATAGTTTAAAAATACTTAGAGGGACATTTATAGCTTAAACTGAAAAATAAGAAAGGATGGTGGGGGGGGAAGGGCAGAAAAGGCCAACTGAATGAAGATAAATAAGAAAAAATGAATAAAAATCATGGCAAAAATTGAGATAGAGAACAAAAATACAACAGTAGAAATAGTTAACAAAACACAAATTGGATTCTTTAAAAAAGATTAATAATTTTAAAACACTTCTGTCCAAACATTATCAAGAAAAAAAATATAGAAAAAAATATATACAAGCAAAATAATCATGAAAGAAGGTTTTTAACTAGATTTGTTATAGAAATGTTAAAATTATAAGGAAATAAATGGAACAATAGCCATTAAATAAATTGAAATGCTGGTCAGAAACCACACTCTCACGTCTTCCCCCAACCTCAAAATAACTGCCAATACTATGGGGATTTATAGCTGAATTGTACCAAACTTTCCAGGAACAGATTATCTTACACTAGATTCAAAAAATAGAAAAAAGATAAAGCTTCCAAACTTATTTTATGATGCTACTATAAGGACAGTACAAAGAAAAAAAATTGTAAGACAATTTCACATAATTGCAAACATTTAAGTAATATACTGAATTATCTAATAGTTTATAGGGAAAAAATGCATCATACTAAGTTATGTCTTATCCCAGGAATTCAAGAATAGTTTAACAACAGAAAAAGCATCTAGGGCTTCCCTGTTGGCGCAGTGGTTGAGAGTCCGCCTGCCGATGCAGGGGACACGGGTTCGTGCCCCGGTCCGGGAAGATCCCACATGCCGCGGAGCGGCTGGGCCCGTGAGCCATGGCCGCTGAGCCTGCGCGTCCGGAGCCTGCGCTCCGCAACGGGAGAGGCCACAACAGTGAGAGGCCCGCGTATCGCAAAAAAAAAAAAAAAAAAGCATCTAGAGGAGAAAAACCGCATGGTGATCCCAACAGATGCAGAAAAAAGTACGTAAAAAATTCAACACCTATTTGGGCTAAAAACCCTTAAACTAAGAATCTAACAACTAAAAGCCATATCAAATCTTAGTTTTTAGTGAAGAAACTTTAGAAGCGTTTCCTGTAAGTGTAAATATAGTACTGATAGCCAAAGAGAAAAGATATGGAAAAGGAATAGGTGGAATAAGGATCAGAAGAGAATAATAAAATAGTCAAATAATTAAAGGCCACCATGGGTGCAGTATAAAGGATCAGTAGTAATTCTCTATAACCAGTAACAGTCAACTAGAAATTATAAAAGAAAATGATACCACTCACAAGTAAGAAAAACTATGAAGAATGGAAAATACCCTAACACAGAAGACTTACAACCTTTTTGGAGAAAAGCATTCAAACTCTATATTAAAGAACATAAAAGAAAACCTAAACAAATAGAATATATACTTGGTTCATAGATGGGATACCTAAAATTATAAAGGTGTCAATCTCCATAAATTATTCAATTAAACCAATTAGAATAAATATCCCAGAAGAATTTTGGAGGGAAATTTTCTATTGATTCTAAAAATTATATAAATTATATTTAAAAATTATACAAACTAGTAAATGTCCTCAAATAATTAATTAAGAAACCTTTTCAGAAATAAGAGTAATAAGGTTAGTCCAGCACAAGTACATATAGAATAATGAAACAAGATCATGATCCCAGAAACGGACTTGGAAACGTGGTACATGTTAGATGTGTCATCATAAATTATTAGGGAAAATATAGATTATTAAGTAGATGGTGTTGGTAACAATGCTTGATATATAATATCAAAATAAAGCTGGATTCCTACCTCAAAAATCATCCACAAATTTCAAATTTGTAAAATATCTACATATGAAAGGTAAAACTTCTGAAGCTAAATAATAAGAGACTAGGAAAAACAGAAATTTAAATTACTTTAGGATATATGAAATATTTTATAACTTCTAATTTGAGAGATACTTTAAATTGAGGTTTAAAAACTATATTGATCAACATATTCATATATCTATGTATTACAATGATATATTTTTGAATCAGTACAATGATTTGACACTTTCTTACTTTAAGACTTTTGAAAAATATTGAGTTTTTTCCCTCCAAGCAGCCACCACGTCACACCATCAGCTATGGTCTCCCCGTGCTGGGCAACAGGTATCTCCAGAGAAGGAAGTGTGGGCAGGCTCTCCCCCCATGACCTGCCTGGGTGCTGCCCACAGCTACCACACTCCCAGCTCTCTCCCAGAAAATAATGGTAGAAATGTGTGGAGTGAGAGTTCTATGTCTGATGTTCAATGAGCTGAGCATCTTATCATAAACATGTCAGCCTTTGTATCTCTCACACTGGCAAATTTTAAACCTTTGAATAATAGCAAATGCTGGTCAGGATGTGGAGAAAGAAAATACTATAAATTGTGGGTGGAAGTATAAAGTGGTATAGCTCAGCTAAAGAGAAATCTAAAAAGACTTGGAGAAACTAAGTATGAATGGAATCTAGCAATTCTATCCCTAGGTCTACCTTAGAGAAATTCCTGCTTGAATCCATCATGACATACATAGAAGAATATTCATCATAGCATTGGCAATGGTAAGGAGTTGGAAGCAACACAGGGGTTCATTACTGGAGGAAAATATAATTAGTGTGCTGTGCACATTCAGTAGAATACTCTGTGACAGTCAGAAATAATGAACTCATTTTACTTATAGCAACATGGCTAGATCAGAAGGATCTGAAATTCAAAAGAAAAGGAAACACAGCAGAAGGAGATCCATGCACAGTAAAATGCACATAATTTTTTAAAACACACACGCAAATATCCTGACAGTTTGGGAGGATATACAGTTACATGCATTGACATAAACACACAGAGAATGAACTGGAGAGAGGCATGTTAAATATTACATTAAGGTGGAGATGAGAAGGAAGAAAACAACATATGATCAAACAGAAGAAGTGCTTGCAGAAACGTATGACAAAAATCTGCCATATGGTTAAGTCAGTTCCGTGCCCTTGAGGTCCAAAAATAAATACATAAAATTAAGTCAGAGGCGGGGCTCCCAAAAAGGAAAAGGCATCCATCCTTAAGATGGAACCAAGGCAGCGCCGACCAGCACTCAGGGCAGGGAGTCTGGACCCAGACTTCCGTGGCTGAAGGCCAGCTCTGCAAGGGAAAGTCTAGGAGACTTACTTCTGGCTTTCACATCTTTGTCTCCTCATCTGTGAAAGACGGATGATAGTAGTACCTACCCCAGAGGACTGATCTGAGGACAAAATGTGTTCATATTCTTAAGGCAGCTGGAGGAGTACCAGAGTAGCGTAAGCAATTAAAAAGTGCATAGTACTTTTACAGCTTTTTTTAGTAGTGTTTCACGGTGTTTTAAAGCAGATATACAAAGAGCTTACTGGAAACTGACTACATTTCAGGGCAGTAAAAAGCATATATGTTGAAAAAGTGATTTACATGATGCCCTTCTGAACCTTCAGATAAAGAGAACTCAATTGGAGAAGGGAATTGCCAGTGTGTTTCAGTGAATCATCGTGCTAAATGCTTTTGTTCTCTTTTTTGTTTGTTTTTGACAGTCTCTAAGGAAAATATGTCAAAAAATATTACCTAATGAATCGCTAACTGAGGTGTTTATAATTTATTATAGCTACTTCTGAAAGAGCAAGTCTGGTCTCACAACTTCTAGGTTTACTAACAACAGTCCTCAACTACCAATGTTTAATTTTTTATTTAAAGACCCCTTGCTTCAGGTCTTTCTACATAAGTTTGCCTAACTGGTTAGACACTTAACTTTTCAATAGATAGTTGACTGTCTTCTTACCTTTCTAATGAATCTGAAAATCTTATAGTTGTATTGTCTTCTCTTGTTTGCTTCCCAGCTGATAGAAGGAGCTCAGAGGCATTTAACTATTTTCCTGCAAAACGGCAACTGGGATAAAAAGAATTTCTGGTTCTGGAAAGTATTTGGCAGACTTGGAATGGCTGATTCGTTTCACAGTGCAAAAGCCAACGCAATGCTGATGGCATAATAAGCTTGCCTTATGGTTTGATGGACTCAGGAAGCCCTTCTGGGCCACAAAACATTGTGTTTTTATCTTCCAACTTCATTATTACTTGCATTATGTAAAAAATAGATTTCAGTTACTGTTGATCTTATCCTTTTTATGGTATAATTCTATATCAAGTAACCTTTTAACAGAGTCTTTTCGTTGGGGCACTTAATATATTTACATTCAAGGTTATTATCAACATGTATGTTACTATTACCATTTTCTTAATTGTTGTGTGTTTGTTTTTGTGGGTCTTTTTCTTCTCTTGTGTTTCCTGCTTAGAGAAGTTTCTTTAGCATTTGCTGTAAAGCTGGTTTTGTGGTGCTGAATTCTCTTAGCTTTTGTTTGTCTGAAAAGCTTTTGACTTCTCTATCAAATGTGAATGAGATCCTTGCTGGGTAGAGTAATCTTGGTTGTAGGTTTTTCTCTTCCATCACTTTAAGTATATCTTGCCACTCCCTTCTGGCCTGCAGAGTTTCCACTGAAAAACCAGCTGATAACCATATGAGGATTCCTTTGTCTGTTATTTTTTGGTTTTCCCTTCCTGCTTTTAATATTTTTTCTTTGAATTTAATTTTTGTTAGTTTGATTAATATGTGTCTTGGTGTGTTTTTGCTAGGGTTTATCCTGTATGGGACTCTCTGTGCTTCCTGGACTTGGGTGACTACTTCCTTTCCCATGTTAGTGAAGTTTTCAACTATAATCTCTTC
Organism: Pseudorca crassidens; assembly: GCF_039906515.1. Lineage (NCBI taxonomy): Eukaryota > Metazoa > Chordata > Mammalia > Artiodactyla > Delphinidae > Pseudorca > Pseudorca crassidens. The sequence goes on along the minus strand of NC_090312.1, from coordinate 79,943,033 downwards.
AGATATTTTCTCAGACCCTTTATTTTTCTCTTCTTCTTCTGGGACCCCTGTAATTCAAATGTTGGTGTGTTTAGTTTTGTCCCAGAGTCTCAATTGAGATTGTGACTCAGTTGAGACAATAGAGATCATCTTCAATTCTTTTCATTCTTTTTTCTTTCTTCTGCTCCTCCACAGTTATTTCCACCATTTTGTCTTCCAGCTCATTTATTCGTTCTTCTGCCTCCGTTATTCTGTTATTGATTCCTTCTAGTGCATTTTTAATTTCAATTATTGTGTTGTTCATCTCTGTTTGTTTGTTCTTTAGTTCTTCTAGATCTTTGTTAAACGTTTCTTGTATTTTCTCAATCTGTGCTTCCATTCTATTTCTAAGATTCTGGATCATCTTTACTAACATTACCCTGAATTATTTTTCAGGTAGATTGCCTGTTTCCTCTTCATTTATTTGGTCTTGTAGGTTTTTACATTGCTCCTTCATCTGTGACATACTTTTTTGCCATCTCATTTGTTTTTTTTTTTTAATGAGTGGGATTGTGTTCCTGTCTTACTGGTTGTTTGGCCTGAGGTTTCCAACACTGGAGTTTGTAGGCTATTGGGTGGAGCTGGGTCATGGTGCTGAGATAAGGAACTCTGTGAGACCTCAATCCAGTGAATATTCCCTGGGGTCTGAGGTTCTCTGTTAGTCCAGTGGTTTGAACCCGGAGCTCCCACCGCAGGAGCTTCTCCCCGACCCCAGGCTCATGAATCCAGATCCCACAAGCCACTTGGGGCAAAAAAAAAAAAAAGAACAATAACAAAGGAAAAAATAAAATTAGACTAGGAAACTAACAGACATGTTAGAAAGAATGTAAAAATACAAATATGGATGAATCAACAACCAGAAAGTACATCAGTACCACAATAGTAAAAAAAGAGGAGGGAAAAGAAAAAAAAAAAGGGCGAGGTGGGGGGAAGGCCTTGGCTGTGGAGGGCAGGGCCTAAGCAAGGGCAAGGTTTGGGGGGTGGGTGGGGCCAGTGCTCAGGACCCACAGGGCTGGAAAAGGCCCTGGGGGCCATGGGGGGGGTGGGGCTTAGGCTCAAGGAACAGAAGGGGCCCAGGCGTGCCCCTCACCCCTGGTCTCAGAGGGCAGGGACCTCACCTGGGAGCCCAGCAGGCTTCCTGGGCTCGCATGGGCAGGGCAAACGCCCTCCTCTCCTCTTCTGCTCCTCCGGTCTGGGAGGGCCCCTCCTGCCTGCCTCTCCTGATCTCCCCGGCCTCCCTCCCATGCCCCCAGGACCAATGTGGGGAGGGGGGGAGGGGGGTTCTTGGAGGGCAGGGGACCCGCCTGGGAGCTCAGCAGGCTCCCCAGTCCCAGTGGGCCAGGCAGTCACCCTCCGCACCTCTCCCGCTCCTCCCAAGGGCCCCTCCTCCCTGCTTCTCCTGATCTCCCTGGCCTCAGGGGCCCCGATCTTGTCTGGCCTCCACTTCTCCTCCCCGCTAGGTCCCCCTACTTCCCACTGGCTCACTCTGGGGTTCCTCCCATCTCCTTGGGGGTCAGAGCCACACCCCAGCGGCAGGCGCCCTAGTTGTGGGGAGGTGCTAATTCCGTGTCTTCCCACACCGCCATCTTGACTCCTTGACGCCATCTTGACTCCCCTCTACCCACCTATTCTAATCAAGAGGCCTCACAGCTCAGCACTCCCACCAGTATTTCCTGAGAAAGCGCTGCTGGTGTGGTAGCTGTGGGCAGCGTCTAGGCGGAGTGAAGGCCAGGAAGGGTGCAGAAAGCAAGTACCCCCTCTCTATCCCCCCAGACCACTGATGCCCACCTTGGGGGATGGAGCGGGGATGCAGACGGCTGATCACATGATGTGGTAGCCGCTCTGAAGGAAGAAATTCAAGTTATTTTTTCAGTCTTAAGAAAGTGTTATAACATCGTACCAGTTCACAAATATCGGTTTTGAAACTCAATTTAAAATATTTCTTACATTAGAAGTGATGAAATGCTTCTGACCCCCATCCTTCTCTGTAGGCTTTGCTACCCCAGGTGTAGAGTGTGTGGGAAAAGCAGATCTCAGGCTCCCTGCCAGAGCTAAGGAATCAGAATCTGTATTTTTTCAACAAGATCCCCAGGTGATTAGTGTATATATTAAACTTTGAGAAATGCTGTTCTATTCCTTTATTCCTTCTCAAGAGAGGTTTCAATTTAAACATTAACTTCAAGCCTAGGCACGTAGGAATCTAGAATATGTTTCCACCATAACAGAAAGGATTTCACATTCATAAATGACGTTTGTGTGTTGGAGATAAAATGTGTTTGGGTGTGTGTCCTCTCTGCCTCAACCATCCAGCCCACACTCCCTCTGAGAGCATTTTATCCTAAGGCTCGGCTGCCCTGGTCCCCCACCTTCTAAGGGAATTGCTAGTCTGCTTCATTGCCTTTGAGATGTCGAATTGGAAGAATCAGCCTTGGCAGATAGAAATAAAGCCCGGGAAAGAAAAGAGCACAATAGCCTCCCAGGTGAGGGATTTAAGGAGAGCTAAGGGTGTTGAGACATCCATCCTAGGCTGCATCTGGACCAGACAAGAGCTACAGAGGTCAACCTCATGGGAGTTGGCAGGTCACGGCAGCGGTCGCAGGGCCAGAGAGAGGAATGACAGTGCGCTCTCAGAGAGACCCACAAGAGCAGCAAAGAGGAGGAAGGTGTGAGATCTGCATGGCAAACGCACACATGTAAGAGGGAGGTTGCTGAGAGGGCCCAGCGCTCACACCGAGTAGTACGCTGTACCATAGACCGTATGTAGGATGAATTCTCTGGCGCAAATGATATCTGTGGGTTGGGAGACCGTTAAATAAATTGTATTGTGAGTCTGTAATTTTAATGCTACTTTTACTCCAGGTTGGGAATAATCTAACCACAATTACAAAAACACGATGCTTAAAATGCTTCAGTACTGGTCAACGAAGTTGACCAAAATTTGATAATTCTTATATCTATTTTCATACACATACATTATATATAATATTTATATGTAACATAATACCTATATATAAGCATATAATATATGTGTATATGGGTATTTATGTGGGTATATATATATATATGAGTGTGAATGTATGTGTGTATATGTATATATTCCTTCAATTTTTACTACCTTTTATTCCTCAAGAGGTCCCAGGACTTAGAAAATGGCAGAGCCCATCTATCTCATAATATGCCTCCTATAATATGCCTAAATCTTAGGGTGAAGCCCTCTCAGGTTCTAGAGTGAATGCCCTCACTACGTTAGAATATTTCCAATCCAACAATCAGAAAAGTTTTTTCAGATAAATGATACTCAGAATTATTACCTTCCAGTTACAGATAAACAAAAATACTAAAGTAATAAGATGTAACATAACTAGAGGGCCATGTGTAGAATGATCTCCGAGACAATTACATTGAACTGACCTGTTAAAAAGTTACGTTTCACTTACTCTGATTTGTGACCAGTTTCAATCCAGCCTGTCTTTGTTATTGAAGGAAACAAGCTTTCCTCTTGCTGGCCTTCACTGCAACTGCAGACTCACAGGTAGGCAGACTGGCATGTGGTTGCTAGGGGTGACTGCAGGTGTTTTCTTCTTAAAGCCACGTGGGCTTAATAGCTTCTGTTTTAAATGTTTGCAGGATTGTCTTAAATTGGAATTCTTCAGTCTGATCCTTCCCTCAGCACCATGTTCCCTCTTTTGTCTTAAACTTCAAGAAGATTAATTTCCAGGTGATGCGGAAATTGATCCAGCACCTCTAAGTGCTGTATTTCCCACCTTCACACAGGGTCTGGCATAGAAAACACACTCAAGCAGTTGTCATTTTGCTGTTATTTTGTGAGAACCTGTTATTTGGCTGTCACCAAATAACGGGTAATGGGTTTTATTTGTAATGGGTTTCTTATGTAACCTTAGTGGATTACATAATATACAGACACTTATTATTACTGCCCCCAGAGAGATGAAATGGTTGTGTCTTTTCATCACCATCTATAAGTCAGACCTGAGGGTTCACGATGTTCCTGTCTCAGTTTTCTGTGAAATATCTACAAATAGGATCTCTACTGTTGCAGCTCGATTCGTGCATAATTTTAAATTCAATTCTCTAGGCTTTTCGTTTCATAGAATTTGTCTTCATCATGATTCCTATGAATACTTAGAATGTCAAAAAATATAATTAAAAATTTAAATAAATGAAATACTTAAAAACACAAAAATATTAAGTAGGTTACACTGAGAATCAAGTTTATCAAGCTTTCAATCTTCCCACTTTCCCTGGGACGCAGTTCACGCTCCACTTCTCATCCACCATCTTCCCCAGATCAACACGGGCACATCTTGCTTGGCCTGAGTGATGCCCAGGGAATCCTTGCATACGATGCATCTAGACTTTTGAAGATGAACACGAAATCCTCTCAGATCCAACCTCGCAGAATTGCTGTCTCTCTCTCTTCCCCACCTTCCCAGTATCGATAAGCCACATTTTGTTGCAAGTTGCCCGTCCTGGCTACACATCGTGGAGTCCATGCTAGGGCAGAGGCAGATTTGAGAAATATTTCTAATAATTAACACATCTCTTCTGTCTCTATCCCTTCGTAAGCATCTACAACTTCCCTCTTTTCATATTTATCCCCAAAGATTTATTCTCATCTTCAGTAGACCACAGTGTCTCACTAATAATCCTGGACCACGTTGTAAGGCAGGTATGACTGGCTGGCATGAACAGTCTATTATCACTGGATGCCAACCTTGGAACAGAACTCCATTCTTCTCCTCCTCCTCCTTCTTCTTCTTCTTCCACCTCCTCCTCTTCTGTTTTTTTTCAATTTTCAAAATAGAATTCCTTCCACTTGGAACAATACATGCACTTATTAGACATCCTCACCCCTTGGCCTTTCTTCTTGGCTTTCAGCAGTCGAGTCCTCCCCGTTCACTCCAGACTGTTTTTACTGAGCCTCCCAGTAGGCTCTCTCTATTACCCAGGTGCCAAAGAGCAAATTTAGCTTTTGCCCTTTCTCTCCACTCTGCACACACAGGTGCAATTATTATCTTCCAATGAGTATGTGCCCTGTACAAGGTATGACGTGGGTTCTCAAACCATTTCCTCTTTTCCGTCTTGAAACGACTCCAAAGCAAGAAGAAAAATAAAAAACAATAATAAAAACTTTATTGAAAACCAAATTATATTCTTCTTATAATAAATGCATTTTAAGTATAAGGATAGGAAGTTTTAAAATACAAGGATGATTAAAAAAAAAAGTATACCATGAAAATCCTAATCAAAAGAAAACTGATTTAACTCTAGTAATATCAGATAGGCTAGAAAATGTTCTCAAGGTAAAAAGGAGTATTTCAAAACAATAACAGTGTCAATTGAGTAGGAAAATATAATGATCCTAAATTTGTATGCATAGAGTAGCAGGACTTCAAAATATACGAAGTTAAAATTTTAAAACTATGAAAGTAGAAATAAACAATCATAATGAAAAATTTTATCATACCTCAAAAATGAAAAAGAGAAACAGTTACTTAATAATAGGAAGACTTGAAAAGTATGCTTAGCAAATGAAACCCTATTCCATTTTTAAAATATTGAGACCAATAACTACAGAGCATATATTTTTTCAAGTGGACAAGACATGTTTACCAAAATTGACTATATGCTGGCTCATAAGACAAATGACAACAAATGTCAAAGAACTGAAATCCAGTCGACTATTATCTCTGGCCACAGTGGAATTCAGCTAGAAATCATTGTGTAAAATGATAAAAATCCACCTTCCCCCCATCTAAAAATAAGCAGTACTCTTCTATATAACCCAAGGGTCCAAATCCATGTAGAAATGATAATGAAATAAAACATATATTCAACCAAATGATAATGAAAATAAAACATATCAAAATTTGTGAGATACAAACAAATCCATATTATAGGGAAATTAATAGCCATCAGATAAGAAGAAAGCATGAAAATCAAATATCTAAGACATTCATGGACGAGCAGCTCATTCAATGAAAAGAAAGTAGAAGGAAACACTTTGCTGTACACCCAAAACTAACACAACATTGTGAATCAACTATACTTTGATTTAAAAAGAAGAATGCATACTAAAGTTATGTCAAGATATGAAAACAGTGGCAGGACAAAGTTATTCACTACAGCATTTTTGTAAAAACAAAACACTGGAAACAATTAAGGGTCCATCTACAGGTAAATGATTAACTACGTGACGGTGCTGCCATAAGATACAATACTATACAAACTAAAAAAAAAGAAAAGAATGAGAGAACTCATTACCTATCATCAGAGAAGGATCCTCAGGATAATGATGCTATTGTTAAGTTAAAAAAAAAAACACTTTCAGAATAAGGTATATAGGGTGCTGCCATTTGAGGAAGGAAAAGGAATGTTGAGTTGACTTTTATATGCATGAAATATCTCGGTAAAGAAGAAGAAAGAGTTACTAAGATGGAGGAGAAAAGTAGGACGGATAGATGAGAAACAGAGATGGGAAGGAGTCATTTCACCATGTTCCTTTCTATCCTTTTTCATATTTCTACTGTGACTTCTTTATCTGTGTATCTGCATAAAATCTAAATCATTCAGAAGGGCATTATATGGAAGATGATGAATATGTCCATATTCAGAAAATAAGAGACCCTGTGGTTACCAGGATGTACTCTCCCAATAGGACTGCCTGGAAATGATAACAAATGATCATTTTTATCTCATTAGCATATTAGATGTCTGTACCATTGAGTACAGGAGACAAGAAACATGCACAGAGAGCACAAAGCACCAACTAATTATTGTCATCTGTGAAACGCTGGGAGTTGGCAAAAGCAGAGGCGCAGGAACACGAAACAAAGAGAACACTGACTATCTGGGTGTTTCTAGGACACGTGAAGAGTGGGTATTAAAGGCCTGAAAGGGTGGATGAAAGCAGGTCATGGGGGACTTTCAATGAAAAACTTGGCGTGCACTGCATGGTTTTCTGTGGGGCGACGAATACGTAGCAGGACACGTTTCCGGGGCAAACTTAAACTTGGCCTCCTTATTCTGTCATTATTTTTACATAAATGCAATGTTTCCATCCTTTTGATAGAAACACCTTAGGATATCATAAAAGAGCTGCATAGGTAGCAAAGTACTTTGAATAAACTGCCTATACTTTTCAAGAGCATTGCTAAAGAGTAAGACTCCAGGAAGCGTTGTCTGACTAAACTATTCTGAAGTCGAATTGGTATGAAGTCTGGGGCATAAACAAGCTTGAAGAATTGCTACAAGCAAAAGTCACGGTCCTACTTAGATACTGTATTTCCTGGTGCTGAACAATAGTTGGATAAATAAATATTTTAATATGCAGAAGGTCATCATAGAGTGTTTTTCTTTGCATTTCTGTAGAGAAGAGCATTGGACTCTCTTCTCTTGCAGATGGAGAAGTAAAGATGCAAGGGGCTCCGCGGCATCTTCTCAGGCCAGCTTACCCGTCACCTTCAGTGTCCAACTGTTCACATGATTTTGACAGATACGGCCAAACACAAGAAACAGCAAAACCATAACCAAACACTGTGAGCTGTACCATCGGGAAGGAGTTTGTGGAGGAAAGAGGAGAAGGAGAGACAGACCATCAGGAAGCGCTTGGTCATGGCTGTTTGTGCCAAGGCCAGCCTGGGCCCTCTGTCCAAGGGCCGGGGTGCTCACCCACTCCAGCCCTGGGCTCCGTACCTCGGAACGAGGGAGGCAAGAATATGCCAGCTGGGGATATTCCAAGAAGCTAAGTCCAAGGGAAAATTCACACGCTGACTTGGTATTGTGAGTATATGAGTTTTCTCAACAGCAAAGTAAGGACCATCACGCAATGTTTGGCAGACATCTCTGACTTTCCACATGCCTAGCACCAGGATAAGTTCTACCCTGAGGCATTGTGAGGACTGAGACTACATTTTCTAAATGTCGTGGGTCAGTATGCCATAACTCCCGGATACACACACACACACACACACACACACACACACACACACACACACACGCTGGGGGGCTGGTTGCCACAGTATGTAAGACTCTCTTCTCCTCTCACTATACCGTCTGCACTCTAATCATCAAATGGACATATTGTGCCTAAAAACATGCATAAACATGGAACAAAGGAATTAGTGAAAAATTATTCTGATTAGAGAACATATTTACAGTTACACAGCTGAACGAAAATGACTTCCTTTCCTAGTTCTCAATCTGTAATGAAGATACTAACCGCAACAGCGATACAGTCTAGGCTCCTGCAGGGCCCTCAGGTCTGCCGAGTCACTGTGTCACAGGCTGAGCGCCTCACCCCGTGGGCTCAAGGGCCACAGCTCTGTCGATGGAGGAGTTCGTGTGTGTAATTCATCCTTCCCAAGAAGCGGGGACCTCGTGCTGTCTGTCTATGGCAGCCCCTGGCCCTCAGATGCGCCCTTGTTGTCCCACAGAGAAACCAGCAAAATACCGCCACGTGGTGATCACGCAAGGGGATAAATGCTGTGTCTCTTGGGGAGAAGCCGACTTAGCACCTCTCATAATTGGGTGGGAGAGAGGAAAAGGCTGAGAGCACTGGAAGTGTGCTAACGCATACCCTTCCTTGGAAAAGACGCAGAATTTCAGTGTCCTGGGATATTTTAGTCTCAAGACTCACACTATGAGGATGATTTGGGGTCCTATCCTCTCAAGGTAGGAATGTAGTTTGATAGATTGTATTAGGACAATCTATTGTATTATGATATTATGATAACTATTTGTTATCAGATACTACCAGGCATTAATAATCAGACATTATACTAAGTCTTCATATGTGTGTTTCCCTTATTCTTTTTTATTTATTATTTTTTTATTTTTTTAATTTTGCGGTACGCAGGCCTCTCCCTGTTGTGGCCTCTCCCGTTGCGGAGCACAGGCTCCAGATGCGCAGGCTCAGCGGCCATGGCTCACGGGCCCAGCCGCTCCGCGGCATGTGGGATCCTCCCGGCCCGGGGCACGAACCCGCGTCCCCTGCATCGACAGGCGGACTCTCAACCACTGAGCCACCAGGGAAGCCCTCCCTTATTCTTTTGTCAACCCTATGATTTAGGTACCATCATTAACCTCGTTTCTTACAGAGAGGAAGAGAGGACTATCTTGCCAAATGTCACATAGCAAGTAAGTGGGAAAACTGGGATTCAAATGTGGGTCATCAGGTCACTATATATGCACCACACATAGGCTGTCCTTGGACAGCTTGGAATCAATGAGGTATTCATTCTTGGGCTGTAGGCTCAGAGATCTGTGAAGGTCATGGCCTTCCAGACCTCAGAGAGGAAAAGCAGGCAGCAGTGTTGGATGGAGTTTTCTTTCTAGGAAGTGTAGGCATGGTAGCAGCACAGAGAGGAAAATGACAACCCCACCAGAACACTTGCTTCAAGATACAGGTCAGATGATGGTAGACAGCAATGACCCATAAAGCTCTGAAGGTGGAAATGACCTTTGAACAGAGTCCAGAGAGGGTTTTGTAACCAGCTTCTCGGACTCCCAGCCTGATAAACGGGTCCTTGTAATGGTGTCACTGCTCACTGAAATACGACCACCATCACTGTCCTTTGGCAGGGACCCAGCTGGGGCCTTCTGGCAGCATCAGTGCCCAGACCAGCCTTCATGCATAGAAATGGACCAGGCGTTTGTTCACCTATAACAGTGGTCTGAGGAGTTAATCCTTACAAAAATGGGTCAACATCTTTTCTGTTGATCTTGGGATTAACTCCACAGCAACTCAACTGGGAAAAGCCAGAGCACTTTGTAGAACCAAACGCATCATTTTGGTCCCGCAGTCCTCTCTGTTAATGGACACAGTGGCCTGAGTATGTGTTTGGAGGGAAATTTGTCTCTTCATTTGGGTTTATTCTTTACAACAAAAGAACTATTTCCTTGCCCTTCTTCTTAGTCTGCACTGCTCAATTCAAATACTTAGTGGGAAAAACAAGCAGGAGGACAGTACAGGCAGCCGAGGGAGCTTGTGGCCTCCCAGAGTCTGCTGACCAGAGATGGCCACAGAGCTGTCCCCACAAAGCCACCAGCAAAACCAGGGCTGCCTGTTGCCTTCCGCTGACATAACCCCACTTCAGCAACTCCTGACTTCAAAGGCTCCATGGATACAGATCTCAGAGGCCCAGCAGCACAGTCAGCGATTTTGTCAGAAGGCTTTTCTTTTACTTCTCTAAATCCTTTGGGTTGCAGACTTATATCTTCTTATTAGTTCTCTCTCCTCCACTTCTTCCCTCTGCACCAACAAAAAGTCATCAGCCCAGGACTTCCCTGGTGGTCCAGTGGTTAAGAGTCTGCTTTCCAATGCAGGGGACACGGGTTTGATCCCTAGTCGGGGAACTAAGAACCGACATGCTGCGGGACAACGAAGCCCATCTGTCGCAACTACTGAGCCTGCATATCACAACTAGACAGAAGCCCACGGGCCGCAACAAAGAGCCTGGGTGCCACAACGAAAGACCCCACATGCCACAAACAAGACCCAGCGCAGCCAAATAAATAAATAAATATATATTTTTTAAAAGTCATCAGCCCTGAAGAACAGTCCCCCCTTTGCTGGGAGGATGAGCAGAGAAGTGGCAGATGGGTCAACAGGAGAAAGGAAGGAGCCGTGAGAAGCACGGAAGGATGTTCAGCCCACGTACACCTTACAGGACAAGTGCAGGAGGCAAATGCGGGGGGCACATGGGGGTCTTTTCTACACAAGGTGGAGCTTGGTCCGCCATCCACAAATGTAAGCACAGGGCAAAATAAGTGTCATAATTAATATCCTACGACACTTGAAAGATCAAGTTAATTTTGTAAGTCCCGAGAAGAATAAATTTAAAGTAGGGGAGTCTTGAATTAGCACTTTCTGGATAAAATCTCTCTGTTGCAGTGATAAGACGTAAAGTTTTACAGAATTTAGAAACACATGAAGGACATCTTTCACTCTGGGACTACAGGGTCTTCCCTGTTACAGACTCTTAGCCCTCTCTTAATCTGATGTGAATAGTAACCATTTCCTCAATGGTAAAAACGAGACTCTCACTGCACTTTAATTAAGGTAGCCATTAACTAGCTCTTACCTTGTGCTTCTCCAGAACCAGGTCATCTAAAGGCATAAAAGTTGAATACTTGGGGGCAGCAGAGGTGACGATGGACACGTACAGGTGGTTATGAACTCTCCCTTCTCCAACAGTAGATCTGTTTCAAGATATGCTTTTCCTATGGTGCTAAGTACATTTCAAACGTTTGCTTATATCAACACTAAAAAAAATGGTTTTAAACTTTTGAGAAAATTCAAGTCACATTGCAATAACGACACCAAACAAATTCAGTAAATATGAAAATCAGGGAACTTGGATGCTACTCAAATTAATCCTCTATTTAACAGTGATGACACAAGTTCTACCTGGGTGCCAAACTAATGAGAAAATATTCAATGGTGTCATTTAAGAGACTTCGATGGTCCAACTTAGATTGGATATCTAGCAATTAGAAACCATAAGCTATTTTCATGCTTTCACACCATTTCCATTTTTCTTAAGTACTTCGTTATGGCCAGGTGCTGGGCAATCTCCATATACCGCTCCTTAGAGGGCAAGCAGGAGTCTTTCTTCCTACCAGCCTTCCAACTGTGTTGTGTTCAGTCTGCTGTCCCGGCCCTGGCTGTCCCTCAGGGAGATTCTACAGCTGTTCTGGTCACTTTCAGATATTAACAGGATGAGGTAGTTCAGTTCCACCTAAAAAACTCACGAATTCAAACTCTTCCAATGTAAGGCTTCTCCCTTTGCCCAGCTCAGTCCTGGAGCAGAGAAAGGAAAATGGGTCACTATTTTCACCTTAATCTTCCATCACCCCTTCTCTGCTCTCCCTTCTGCCTCTGGCTCCTGCGGGACTGGAGTGGCAGGAGAAAGACGAGATGAGGGGAGGATTTATTCTACAGAAGCTGTTGCACGATCCCTTGATCTTTATAGCAGGTGCATGGAGATGCGTGTTGGCGTCTTTAACGGTGTGACCCTGTTATGCGTTCTCCAGAGACCTCCTCCACGTGGACTTGCACAGGAACCATCGCTGGCGTGAACTCCACCTTCTGCCTGATGACTTCTCCACCTTCTCTGAGCCTCTCTCTCTGAGACACACCTCCCTGCTTTTTCTGACTATGTCACCTTGCATGTGCGGGAACCCTGGGGATGATTCAAGCCTGCCTACCCTTGACCCACAGAGGCACTCAGCCTCCGTTATCCTCCCATGAGTCTCTCCTGCTCTACCCCCCAGATGATGCCAAAGCTTCCCAGCCACAAGCTTCTCTAGGAAAGGGGTGTGCCCCTCTTCCTGTTTCTCCCAAACTCGGGACTCATGGCTGCTTTTCCACTTCTCTCCCTGGCCCTTGGCAACAGCTCAGCTAATTGTGGCAGCTCAGAACACTTTTTTGGAAATCAAAAGTCCACACTTGTCCTTTGGAGCACGCTCGCTGTGTGAGGGTGGTTTCTTCTGCTGTCGGACCGGGATCCAGGGCAAAGAGCATTCAGCAATGCTTCCCAAGGAAATCTTCTCTCCGCATCATCTTCCAGGTAATCTCCTTGACTCCTCTTCTAAACTCAAGATGGATCATGGCTAAGGGACCCAGATGATGGGGCGTACATGTGGTGGAGGGTGGTGGTCGCCCTTAGCATGTTCTGCACAGGGGGTCTGGTCCTTCTTTTTATAATGTGAGGTCATTTAATATCCTTTGATCTCGATTTTCCTGTAGAGAAAAAGTCTCACTTGACATACACTAGATAAAAGGTCTAAATGGTGAAGGATCGTATCACATAGCTCTTTACCATGTCCCCAGTTTCTTGCTCAGTGCATTCTGTACGATTCCTTGTGTACCATCCATCACATTACAAACATGATTTATATAAGATAAACAAGAGCGAATCCACTCTCTTATCTATAGTGATTTGAGTATCTCTTGTTAAAGCATGATTGGTTTTGTAATGATTCCCTGCTTTTAACCATCTCTTTAAGAATAATTAACAAATAGCTACTTCTAATTATACTGGAGAATAGTGTTTCTGCTAGATATTTTTTTTAAATGTTCATGGAAATACAAACCTTTTCTCTTAGTCACTGTTTCAAACTCACTTTCTTTACCAGCCTGCAATCTATCATTTTTCTTCATGGATGAATCTATTTCCATAAACTCAATAGTTAGACTAGTGTAACCCTAACTATTATGAAGATTATCATTGCACTTGCAATAACAGCTACTGAAATTGACCTTTTCAACGATGACTCATGGTAGCATGTCTCCAGCAAATAGCACAGAACTCCAAACAATAGGAGTCCAATTATTGATTTTTGTTCAGGATGAGAACAATGATGGGGATAGTAATTGATGCTAATAATGAAATCACCCTTAATCTAGGCATCTTCCAACCTAAGCAAAGCCAACTTTCCAAGCCTGTTTTTGCAAATCTTCTCTCTAAGTTATCCTTCATACATGGAATGTAATATACTCTTCTCTTCACTAAATTCTATCCTCCACCCTTTCAATTCTCTTTTCAAGACAGTTGTAAGAGTTACGCAGTAGTTATGGACATTTGGGAAGAGTTAGTTCTTCTCCCTTCTCTTCCCAAATGTCCATAACTAATAAACTATCACACCTAGCGATAGGAAAGCATGCATCAACTCAAAAAAAGCAGGAATGACCACTATCCATGTGACAAAAGCTTTAAGGATTTCAGTTAAATATAATGCTTAAGGGACCAGACTTTAAAAGCAATAGAGGGATGACAAAAGCCCTACTTGGGAGAGTGAAATCCATCTCAGAAGTCAATGGAAGCAGACGTTGTCACTTACCAATATGATCTACAAGGGCTAAGGTGAAGATGAGCCAAGGACTGTAGGAAAGACACAAGGTGACCTTTCTGACTCTGAGAACCGGTAGCATGCAAGTCCTACCAGCGTATTCAAAACGCCCATGGGCTTTCCTAGTATAGCGATCACAGCAATTAGACGATCACCTAGTTGTATATGGGAAGAGACAGCGAGTTATTTCTCGTATGAATAATCATACCAACTGTTCAGGGGGGTGGAAAGAAGGTCTCCTCTAACCACAATCCCCAAATTATATCTACCTAATACTCTAGCTTCTTTGAATTTATAAAACACCTGGTATCTGTCAGAACAAGTTGAGAAACTAGGCTGAGGGTCATTACGGAGCCACTACAAATTTTTCTTTGTAAATATAGGTTAAAAAAAAATCAAAAGGTCCAAGTAAAGATTCCTTACTTCAAAGAAAGGAATTGGGGCTTCCCTGGGGGCGCAGTGGTTGAGAGTCCGCCTGCCGATGCAGGGGACGCAGGTTCGTGCCCCGGTCCGGGAAGATCCCACGTGCCGCGGAGCGGCTGGGCCCGTGAGCCGTGGCTGCTGAGCCTGCGCGTCTGGAGCCTGTGCTCCGCGACAGGAGAGGACACGATAGTGAGAGGCCCGCGTACCGCAGAAAAAGAAAAAGAAAAAGAAAAAGAAATGAATTGACTTTGCACATTCATATTAGCTGCCTCCTTCTGAAATACTGATTTGTGTTCTCAACCCAATTTAAAAGGACCTTACATTTATGACTTTGGAATAAATAGTTGGTAAGAGTAGAAAATGTGGACCAGAAATGATTCATTCTTGCTAAATTTATCAAGTCATTGGGAAGAGTAATATGTTTGTCGTGGGCGTTGTTGGTTGTCATGCCCACCTCCTTCTTCCTAACTGAATCCCACCCAACCCCAGCTTTAAGCAATCCTATGCCAGGCAATGATAGGGGACACGGGAGTAGGACAGGGGACCAAGAGCTTCTGCGCGTGCACGTTCTCTTTTGCAAGGAAATAAAAACCTCAGCATTCTAACAGAAGCCTGCGTGACCTGGGCTATGTAAGCCCAGTGAGCTGCTAACTGAAGATTTCCTATCAAGAATCACTACAGCAAACTTCAAGTTTGTGTATTTTGTTATAAAGCTGTCAGTTCCTCCAAGTATGTATGAGAAAAAAAGGAAATATTTCTTTCCCTGTATTAAGCCAGTTTTACCCCATTTATGTTCTTTGATAGTATAAGCTCCAAAAAGCATGACCTATATTCAATGATCTGTCTTCAAAATGTCTAAAAAACTTTTTCTCCTTTTTCAGTTCTCGTGCTAGTTTCTTCTTTTCCTGTTTCTTTCTTCCATTCATTTGGGCCATCTACAATCTGCATCAACTAAATAAAAATTAATTATGTTATTATAAAATTATAAAAACATAGCATACATCACTTGAAGATGTGGTTCTAGTGCAGTTTCAAGCCATAGTGGTTAGGTCTAAAGGTTCACCTTTTTATATGCTCATCTCACTCACCTTTTGGTTTTTCTGCGACTCATTTCTTGATTCCACTTCTAGTAAATGTCTCATAAACAAAGATCCTGCTGTCATTTGACAAATATGACCACTGTTCATGGCTCAAAATGCGATGAGTATCATATTTCTCAGGAATCTAATCTTATTTTGTACGCTCCCTGAATAGCCATAAGGAAGGAAGATACGCAGTGCACCCCATGGATCAAGGTCACTTTATTTTGTTATATGTTCCATGATGTCTCTGTTACATTGAGGGAAAGAGTAAACTTGGTCAATCAGCTTAGCACCTACTCAGTTCAAGGCAAAGCAATCTATACATGAGAAGTGTGATTTCTGTGCAACTTTAGGTAATCGTTAAGAATTACACATCCACTTTTATCAAATTTCAAGAGAATACGTTAGAAAGATTTTCATAAATTGTTGAAGCAATTCCAGTTTCCAGCTCCTGACCAATTATAAGAATTGCAATCCCAGATAGAAATAATTTACCACCTCATTAGTCACAGAATTTTATTTTTAACATTTTACAAAACGTTTGGGCTATAATCAAATATCACTTCCTAAGTCTTTTGTTTTAAGGCATAGAAATATTTCGATCCATGAAGTAAACCATTTCTTAGGATGCATTATTCTGCAATGTATACAAAATGCATGGTTTTTCTTGAGTTTTAAAATCTCAATAAAATGGTTAATATCATAGCTCTCCTCTTTACATTTGCCCTCTGTGAATATCTTTTGTTAAAAACAAAGTGTGCTTTGATAACATAAGAATTGTTATTATATTAGATGATTTGACTCTTAGAAACAGACTAGAAGATTAAGAAACTTAAGTCACTGGGAAAACATGATTTATTCACATCAAGTGTAAATAATAACGGCATTTAAAGCACATACGCACATATTAAAAAGTATAAAATATCATTACAATAGTCCCCCCATCCAAGACCCTCAGTGAATGCTTGAAACCATGGATAGTACCAAACCCTGTATGTACCATGTTTTCTCCTCTGGTAAAAATGGGAAGCACAGACAAAATGATGATTTATGTCCCAGGAAGGACAGAGCAGGACAGTGCAAAAACATTTCATCACACTACCCAAAACAACATGCAATATAAACTTTTGAATTGTTTATTTCTGGAATTTTCCACTTAACATTGCTGGACCTTGGGTTACTGAAACCTCAGAAAGCAAAGCCCGGGATAATGGGGGTCTGCTGTACATTTCAAACTGAAACTGATGGCAATCCTAGAAAATCTTAGAAAAAGTGATGTGAGCGCACAACTATGTATATAATATGTTGCCTTTTATTAAACAAAGAGGAAAATATAAATAATTGTGCATGTATTCATTTATGTTTTGACAAATGATGAATAAACCAAAAGAAAATAGCTTCCGATAGGGGAATGAAGGATAGGGAAGGTCACCAATGGATGTTAGACGTCCTGCACTGAAACTTCTTTTCTAGAAGTTACATAATATAATTTATAATATAAAGCAAACAAGTAATTATATTAATGCCATTTGGAAATGAAATTTTCATCCCAAGAGAAAGAGATAAAGAATCAAAGATGCTAAATACGAAATCTATAACCTTACATTTGAAATTAAAATATCATTATGAGTATGTGAAGTGTTTTTATTTTAAAAAAAAAACTTTTCTTTGCTTCACATACTCAATACTCCAGAAGTAGTAATGAACCTACTAACAATGACAACAACTATAGCCCAAATTTTGGTCTCTAAAAACCATTTCCCATGAAAAGAAGCCAGTTCTAATTGGAGAAATGGTTGATTCCATATATAGAGGAGGAAGTATATTGAAGGAAGTCGGAATATCTTATAATATCAGGGTACCAGGAAGCTTTCAACGGCTACTGGATTCAGGTCCAAATAACAATGGAAGTAAACTTGAAAATACTTTTACTGGCCAAGGATGGAACAATATAAACTTCAAAAATAATGAATTGATTGAAACATCAGATGTGTTTTTTAAAAAATAAATTTGTTATGATGGGGAAAAATTACTTTTTAGCTTTTGGGGCTGCTAGATCAAGTCTTTTTCTAAAACTGATAAATAAAGGAAAACAATCAGTAATACAACCTACCTACCTTTCTTGTACAAACTATATTTCAGGATAACCAAACAGTTGATGAGGAAAATTTTCTGCTTTGCTGAAGAATTACTGCTGATAAAAGCAGTTGGAGGGATACACTCTTGAGTACCGCCATTCTACAAATATAATGAAGTAATGGACCTAGACATTACTATCAATGGCTACTAATACCATTGGGTGAAAGGATAATGGGAGACTTTATAAATGGATGTGTGAAGCCAACAGTACCTAAACTTGCCCAGCAATCTTCTATGGCAAAAATAAGAATAACTCAACACTATGGGCCTCCTGATGTCATGCATTTAAGGACATAGCATCACCTAAGAAGTGTGCCTCCCCAAAAAACTAAACCTGGTCAAGCCCCTGAATCCAATGATATGCGAAATACAGAGGAAAAGGGACTCGTTTAAAGACAGCAGAAGTCTGCAGTCTACCAGAGACAGAGAGTGAGGAATTTTACCAGGAAAATGACCTCTATTCTTGGACAAAGAAATTGGGTGTGGGGTTCAAGAACAGGGATAGACCTACAAAACCTAGCAGCCAAATGCTTGTGCATCTCTGGAACTGATTTGAACAAAGTAACTGTTAAGAGGCTTTTAGGAGACAATTTAAAAAATTTTTTCACACTGAACTGACATGAAAAGTTACTTTTTAAATTACTGTTATTTTTTAGATGTGATAATGGTATTGTTATGTTTTTTACAATCCTATCTTTTAGCAATATACATAGAAGTGTTTACAAATTTCTTCAATTTGTTTTAAATTATTAAATTCTTTAGATATCATAAAAGTATTGTGGTAATGTTAAAAAATCATTTTCTCTTAAAGATACATGCTTAAGTCGTTACAGAGAAGAGGTATGATTCTAGAATTTGCTCTAAAATAATAAGAATGTAGGAAAAAGTGTTGGAAGAAGAAATATGGATGAAAGAAAAGTAAGCAAATGTTGATCATTGTTGAATCTGGGTATTAAATTGATTATATTATTAACTCTATTTTTGTGTAGATACAAATCTTTTATAATAAAAAGAATGCAGAAATACTAAATGGCGTAAAACAGAATGAAGATAAAGTTCTCTAAAAAGTATTCAACTTTCTTTTAAGAATGCAAATTAACTAAAATCATTCTTTAAATTAAAAAAAATTAATATCTAGAACCTGTCCTAAATTTATATTCCTCCTCTTTTAAGATACTAAATATATTTTTATCCTTTGAATCCAGTGTCATTCATATATATTTTTTCCATAAATATATATATATATATATATATAAAATGACAGAAGAACATTTAGTAATAGGAATAAAAACCAGATAAGCTATTAATGAAAGATATTTACTTTATCATCCTGCATAATAGTAATTGGAAATGCCTCCCTTTCTAAATGATAACATAAAGAGGGCAAATAAGGTAATATTGAGGATGACTTAAAGTCTTCCTGAAATTCCAGTTTTGTAGTACTAATGAATTCTCAAGGCAAAGTAAAATTGCTCTTTCGTTGAACGAGAGATTAAAGCTGAGCTTCTGTCAGGGGTGGTTCAGGTCTGCCCAGTCCCTGCAGCATTTTAGTTCTTCAGCCTGTTCTCTCTTCAATTTGAGCACTAGTTAGCCCGGACCCTGAAGCAGGTTTAGAATACCGTAGCATCCATCTTCATTTGTAAAGCTACTGGTCAAGCGCGTCTCAAAATGTGAGTTGCCCAGAAAGTAGTCTCAGAGCCCGAGCAGCCTCAGGAAATAGTCGTCTGCCTTTGACGCCTCCACTTCCAACCCCGCAAGTACCCCTCTGTCATCCCCACCCCGACTCGCTTTGCCTCTCTCGGACCCCAACCTTTCAGACTACATACCCTCCATCGCTGGCTCCATCCCAAGTTAACGTCCAGTCCCTAAGGGTTTATACTCTGCTTGGATGGAGAAAATGGAGAAGAAAGAAAGAAAGAAAGAAAGAAAGAAAGAAAGAAAGAAAGAAAGAAAGAAAGAAAGAAAGAAAGAAAGAAAGAAAGAAAGAAAGAAAGAAAGAAAGAAAGAAAGAAAGAAAGAAAGAAAGAAAGAAAGAAAGAAAGAAAGAAAGAAAGAAAGAAAGAAAGAAAGAAAGAAAGAAAGAAAGAAAGAAAGAAAGAAAGAAAGAAAGAAAGAAAGAAAGAAAGAAAGGGAGAAAGAAAGGAGGAAGGAAGGAAGAAGGGAGGGAAGGAGGGAGGGAGGGGAGGGAAGAAAGAGAGAAAGAGAGAGAGGGGGCAAGGAAAGAAGGAAGGAAGGAAGGAAGAGGGAGAGGGAGGGAGGGAGGGAGGGAGGTGGGAAGTGTAACCCAAAGTGGGGTCCGGATGCTCGCTGCTCAAAAGCCAATAAAGAGGCCAGGTTGGTGGAAAGGAAGCTTGCTTTATTTCTTAATTTGGATGTCAGCAATGGAGCGGGGGTGGGGGGGGGGCGGATGTTGGACTCCCATCCAAAGGCCAACCCCCTCCCCTCAATCAGTGGGCAAGAGCTTTTGCAGACAGACAGAGCGGGGCTCCATGCAGAAACAGCACAGTCAGCCCTGGCAGTCATCTTGAAATTAGTCATGCAGTCTGATCAGCGTCATCTTAATTGTTTTAAAAACAATTAGTCTTCAGTTCCAGGGTCGGTTTGTTCCCATTTCTTTGAGGCCAGTTCTCGGAATTGTGGCAGCTTATGTCATGGCTACAGTCTGCTCATCATGTAGTTAATTTCTTCCACCTGGTGGGGGTTTCAGTATCTACAAGACAGCTCACAGGATATGGCTCAGAATATTATCTATAGCCCTTGAGGAGGAACTAAAGGTCCTTGACTTTGCTCAGCGACTTAACTATCATTGTGTTGTCCTGTTTGATTGTTTTCCTTTGCTTCTGTATTTTCTCACTTCTCTGATTAAACTGATCCTTTGGCTAAAGTTTTTCCACAGACAAAAGACAGGCGGAGGACGTGGGGGGCAAGGCCCACAGGGTCCCGCTCCATTTCAGAAGGAAGCAAAATATTACTTAGATGGAAACAGAATAGCATTTTAGCGAGATCTCCATAAGTAACGCATGAAACTGTAACTTTTGTACATTTGATCAGCAGAACACTTTTCCAAACAGAAACCCCCAGGAACTTGCAATATACAAAATGAGGGAAGCAGAACGTCTGTGGCTAAAGAGGAAAGAGGTGTTCAGATCGCACTACTTAACCTCCTCTTACCTTCTCCGGGGAGCACCTGAGAGACCACCGCGTACCCCGAAGCTCTGAGACACGCAATTGAAACGTGTTCCCTTAATCACAGTAGCAGGGTTTCAGTGCAGGAAAACGTTCAGTATCCTTTCAACTAGACCACATGGACATCTTATGTTTCCTTCTCGAAGGGGGCTGGCCGTGAGCCGAAGATAACTTTTTGTGTGGCTCAGCTACTCTATGCAAAAAAGATTTCTTCAGATGCATCATTTCTCATTTGCTGAGTATTATTTTTGACACGCTTTCCACAGGAAAGCACTTCCTTTCTGTTAACCAAAAAAAATCTTGTTTTATTTGTTTCTCCTTTAAAATAGATATTTCTTATTTTCTTAATTCTTCTTTGATTTCATATAGAACTAGTAGAGAAGTGAGAAGCACTATTAAGTGAGAATATTGAAGAACTAAAAAAAAAAAAGTTGTTTTTTTTTAATGAAAAGCGTCATGGGCAGGCCTGCATGTGTCTTGGCCACATTGCTGTAATGGAGAAGTAGAGTGAATGTCATAAGCAGAGATGATAACAGAACGATTCAAAATTGAAGGATAAAATGTCAAAGAAATGGAGAATGAGAAAAGAGACCAGTTTTCAAACAAGTCAAGGATGATAGAATAGAGGATGAGGGACTGATGGGGACAGGTAAGCACATGGTTCCCTTCACAGGCGCTGGTACCTGCATGCTGATATGTTCCCCGAGGGCTGGACCAGGCTGCACAGCAAGAAGGTGCTAGGCACGGGAACAGCTACCTGCAGCGTGTTCTTTTAGGGGTATGGTGAGCCCCTCTCCCGTGCCCTCTCCCCAGAGCCCAAAGGAAGCTTCCAGAGAACCCCAATCTCAAGATAGAATAGGGCAGACACAACAGAAGCAGCCGGGTCTTCATCATAACACTTGCCTGGCTATGTTAATTAAGTCATTTATCTTTAGACCAACTCGTTGAGGCTAGTGGCCATAATTACCTTGTGCGCCATGAGGTGAAGAAACCTCTTCCACTCATCTACTTAGGAAATACGGTGAGCAGAGAACACAGAGGGCTCACACAGGATAGAAAAGGAATGACGGGTCTGGCAGCCTCTGGCACGCCCCATCCTCTGCTCCTTACTCTTTGAGCATACTCAGTATCCACCCAGCTGAAAACTCAAGGTTGGGCTTGGGCTTAACGCCTTAGTGAAAGGCAGATTGAAGCGGGATGGAAACTAGGGTTCCTTGAATGTGTCGTCTCTGATCACTGGCTGCAGCGCTCTGTGCGAGCATCCCAGGCTGGCGTGGGCTCAGCAGAAAGACAGGCGCCCCGCCCCAATCATGGGGCATCTGTGCCCTGGGCTTGCCGTGCCTATTCACTGCATGTCCAGAGGAGGTGTTCAACATCACTCAGCCCACACTGAGATCTGTCTTCTCATTGAAGATTATTCGGCCAAGAATGTTTCATTAAAAATAAAAAAGTAAGCATTTCTCTCAGGCCTTTCATGTCAGGGACAATATTTAATAAATCATTCTTTGCAAGTATATCTGAGTTTTGCTTCCTTCCAATAGGTAGGCTATTCTGTATTTTTCCTGTAAACATCCTCTTCATGGGAAAGAAGGATACTAAACTGAGACAAACTAACTCATTAATATTCGGTGTTTCCAAAGCCATACTCTTTGGCATCCATCCTGGAACGTTTCGTGGAAATGATGGTGTGATTTTCATGATCTTTTGATTCTTTGGAAACTCACTTGCCCTCCTCCCGAGGGTTTCCTTTAGTGATTTATATTGGAAGGAACAGTACCTGATGCATATCTTTTATAACGGTCTCTGAAAAGCACATTTTGTACAGAATGCTGAGTTTTAGACTAATACATTTTCCTTTTTTTCATTTTGCTTCTCCTTCACCTTCATATTTGAGCCTGGATGTCTAATTCGCACCGATGTCAATGTGACCCCAAGCTGCACACACGCAGCATTAAAATGAGATGATACCCGAAGTGCTTTCAATGAGGCATAAGACCTTTCATCGGGATTATCCAGTCCCTAAAGAAAAGGTCTTTAATCGTGCCAGACATTATCTTTATTAAGAAGTTCTGGGCACCATTGCCTTCAAACAAGCTCTGAGAAACAGGCTCTGACTCCTCATGTTGGTAAATGTCAAATTCTTCCTTTTCTCCTAATCTTACCTGCGCAAGGACGATTTCACTAGGAAACATACCTTGGGAGAGAGGGAAGGGCAGGCAGGAAGAAAAGAACGACAAAGGAAAAAAAGGTGATTCTGTCAGACAAGCACGTATACTATTGTATGTTATTTATGTAACAAACACAAGGAGACTTACTCTGTGTACTTAAAAATATTAACCCATAGAATCCTCCTAAGAACTGTAGCAGGTAGAAACTATTATCCTCATTTTGTAGATGAGCAAACCGAGGCCCACAGAGAATGAGTCTGAGTACCTTGTCCAAGGTCATAAGCCAGCCAACACTAGAACCTGTCCTTAAACACAGGCAGGTCATTAAAAAGTAAATCACTTTCTTATAACATAAACAACAGTACTATATAGCTACATTTTTGAAGCTTATATAGAGAGCAACAACTATAATCAACAAAGACAGTATCCTTCTAATAAAAAGAAATTTTGTCAATTTGAGCAAATATTTTTGTCATGATCTGACATTAGAAAAAACATCAATAAATTTTTACCAATACCACTTTTCCATCTACTTCAATGCCTAATCAGCATCGTACTAACACTGTTTAATATTATCTACGGTAACCCTTAAATGCTTTAAATTACATTTAAATTCAGAAGAATAGCTTTCTATTATAGATAAAGAGATGGAAATTGTGAAAAAAATTAATAAAAAATATTTCCAGAAAATAATTGCATTTACGCTATCGCGTGTAATGACTACTTTAGGAAGTTTTCAGAAAGTTTTCATTTTTTAATTTTTACAATTTGATCATCTTAAGCCAAACAATGATTTCATTGCTACTGTATTTTATGGCTCCTATGCATTTATTCTAATGGTATTTTCATCCATTAAAATTGATTGGATCGGATCACAAAATGCCAACACTTCCACTACTGTGCTCAGCCCTTGAAGTCTCGCATCTCCCAAGTTGGTCTTTCAATTGCATGATGAAAAATGATACACTGCCAATTAGACTCTAATTGAAACAATTCCACTTACAACTGCCAAAGATCAGAGAACTCTCCAACTGGCTCTAAGTATGTTGACAAACTGCACTAAATAAAGCAAAAATACTCCTAAAGTTTGTTCAATCCCACAAAAATGTTGGCCAAGATGGTTTCTTGATGTGAGAAACATGATCCGAAAATCAATTTGCATGCACTATATATTAATAGGAGATTCTAACAAAGATTTCCTTAGACATCTCAATGAGAAAGTAGCCCAATATCAAAGATCTATCAGACGGTGTAAGCTGACAAGGAGCTTATGAAAGACTCCTTTGGCTAAAAGACTGGCAGACACCACAGGAAGTCCCAGCAAAGTAACAAATGAGTCACAGCATCCTTTGTGCATTAAGATATTTCATGCGTCCTCTAGTCTACTCCAGTGTGGCTACTGACAATAAATGTGTGAAAAGTGTGATGGAATGAAATTGAGAGTCTAATTTGCACAGAGTAGCTTTCCTAAGTGTGGTGATGCTACCACACCCCATCCTTTGTAAGAGATACAGTCAAATCCACCTTGATCTTGGATCTGCCTGGCCTACCAGGGATGCGTACAGAGACAAAATAATTTTCTCCATATAAATATGCTCTGTCATGCATCATTGCCCTGGAGGTTCGGTGTCAATTTACAATCAGAATTGAATTCGACCCTAAAGCAATATTTTTCATTTACTAATGATGTCAGCTGGTTTTTAAGTGTGTCTGGCTATTCAATGGTCATGAGCAATGCCTTTGACCACTAATTCATAAGGCCCTTAGAAAGAATGAGCTCTGTTACAGAGAGTCTACGGATGGTGTTTCTGCCTGGATCGGCCCAGGCCTTCATTAAACTGATCCATTTGTGTTTAAAGTTGATTCTTCTCTTTATGCACAAGATGTGAAGCAGAACTTGCTAGCCCTTGGTGCTCTGTACTTTGCAATCTATATTTATGATTATGTCCCTGAGACAAGTCTGGCTTTCAGCAACTTCCTCACAATAATCAAAAGAAAACCCAGGCTGCGTCTGCCAAATACTGGACCAAAGTTTGCAATAACCCTCGCCAGAATCGTACCTTCCAGGGACTTCCCTGGCGATCCAGTGATTAAGACTTCGCCTTCCAATGCAGGGGTGCAGATTCGATTCCTGGTCGGGGAGCTAAGATCCCACATGCCTTACGGTCAAAAAACCAAACTTAAAACAGAAGCAATATTGTAACAAATTCCATAAAGACTTTAAAAATGGTCCACATCAAAAAAAAATCTTAAAAAGAAAAAAGGATCATACCTTCCAGAAAGTGAGGGGTGTCGGGAGGCAAATCATAGTCACACGAGAAAAATAAGAATCTTCCGCACAAGGCTGCATCATAAGAAGAAAACGGGGTTCTTTTCATTCCATCCCATAAAACATGAAGTGCATGATGTCAACAAATTCAGAGACATAATGAATAGTATATACTGTAGATGTGTTCCTATAAGCTTAATATGTGTTGGTTAAAATAGAGAGATGAACTGTCAAGTTTTTCGTTATTTTTCATAGGACTATGATATATTCTTATATGTTTATGGAGCAGCAATAAGATCACTCGTTGAGGGAGAAAACAGAATCAGTACCTCCCACATCAGGTGTTATTTCCCTCAAAAGTTTCCTTGGAAGAATATTTGCCATAAATTGGTAGATTCCTAAAGCACAGCCCTCTCATTACCAAGACACAGTTCCTCTTCTCTAAAAGTACCATTTTACGAACATCTTGGTAATATCATTTAATCCACGGTCACTAGTCAAAGTCCAGCCACAAATGTGAAGCACGTACGCTGGCCGAGAGGATACCTTTTGCAGAATTTTATAACAGAGCACTAAGATTAAATAAATAGGACATATTTTCAAGCAAAATTGCTTCTTTATTTGTAATTTTTCATATTTGTTGACATGTTAGGAGTTAACCTGACCTAAATACACGTTAGGATTCATAAACACCAAATTCTGTGGCTGCATAAGAGATTTTCCCCTTCTTATGCATTTTCTCCTTTAAAAAATCGGAACAAATCATTTATTTATTTTCAAACCACTACTAAATTTTCAAAATAGCTATTTAACCTTCAATAAATCTCTTGCCAAAAAGCAAAATCCCATCTACCATTCAATAATTAAATAAGCAAAAGCAAAGAGCATGCTATAGTTTTTCATCGTTCCTAAAATCAACACAAAGGAAACAATACATTATTCTATAGTCTCACTTTCTAGCCAAAACATTTTAGAACTACATTAAATTTCTTGGGAGAAAATGATACTAGGAAATAGCCTCCTGGATCTGCCTGTATGTCCATCTAAGGCACTGGAAAATTGACAGGATTTCTTAGCACCTTTTTAAATATTTTCGTCCTTCTAACACAGAAGTAGAAGTCCTGATATAGATCAGTAAAAAAAATAAGTATCATAGATATAAACAGAACATTCAAAAATGTATTAAAAAAATGAGTGTTTTGGGTTAACATCAACCAGATTCATTTCGTTAGTTTTCAGCTTTGTTCATATCTTAGTACAAACTTGCACTGAACGTGGAATTCTTTTAGGAAAAAAAGCCCAGGAATAGGCATGGACCCCCCCCCCCGATATTAACGAGAGCTCTGTGGTCTGAGGAAAAGTACTCCTGAGAGAGAGGGGATGAGAACACAGCAGTAGATCAGGTCAAAAAAGTTTAGCCAAAGATGTAAGCAAAGAAATCTTACTTCAGGGTTGGCAGTAGTCTCTAGAAAATGCCAGAGCCTGTGGCTTTCTGTCACGGGGGCTGGAGGGGCTGGGTGGTCTGGATTCTTTCAAACTACAAAATCAGAGGAACCACCTTTCTTTCCATTTTGGAAGGCACTAGCGCTCCCATTGACAACGGGGACAAGATTTGGGTCCCAAGGTCATTTTAAATAAATGCATATGGTTAAACGAAATGATCTGACCTAAGTTAACAGACGGCTCACGTGGCACCATAGACGGTACAGAGCAGCACATGGGGGTGAGACAGCCCCCAGCTCGCTGGGATAGAGGGGTGCTTGTGCACACAAAGCCCTGACGGCCCCTCAGCCCTGTTTCATAGTCCAGAATACAGCCGGCTTGGCGAAAGAAAAGACTGGTAATAAATAATGGCTTAGTAGTTCTGCAGTTAACAGAAGGGAGCATTTAATTAAATTGTAAATACTGCAAAACAGAGACTTGGCCTAGCGTTAAACATAGATTAGGTAACAACTAATCGGGAACAAATGTATGGCATTTTACATACTGGGCTCTTTAAAGCTTACGTTTTCCTTATACAGTTTTCCTCCCTTGATGTCAAAGATATTAAATAAATCTGGAAATTGGAAAAATCCTATTTTACCATTCAGCTGTGAAACGTCCAGAGCTGGCCACCTATTCCACAAATGTCCCTCCATTTCCAAACTCCTGAGTCTTATAATGCCAACATTTCATGATTAGGAGGAAATAGTCACACTGCAGATGCTAAGGAACTCTGGCACCCTCGTTAACTGTAGCAAGTTTTGGAAATGAGACATATCCTAGCACATCGGCTCCAATTTCTTTTCTGGGATACTGCAACCCACTCAGCAAATCAGCTTTGCTACTACACTGATACACTCAACCCTTCTACAGTCACATCAAGCTTTGTTCCATGGTTCGCTGTGTTTGGGAGATGCATCAGTGTTTGCTGAGGCAAAGCCTTTCGAAAGAGACTCAACATATAGGGCACACTCTATAAAGCATTTAAGAATTGCGAGGACATCTAAAAAGAGATGTCAGTTTCCACCCTTCCCACACCTTGTCTTTTAATTCAAACTTCTTCTCACCACCGGCCCCAGCCCTGAGGGCAGTGGTCTTCAGCTGGAAAACGGTGGACATGGGCCGCTCTGGTGACAAATCCCCATCACCGGCTGGGGGAGGGGAACCACGAGTCCGAACAGCTTTGCTCTCTGGAAATTCCATTCTGCACACTCACCCCCATAAGTGCCACATTGAACCACTTTTCCTGATCGGAGGGTGCCGTGTCTCAGGCGGTATAATGTGTGAAAAAAAAAGTAGGGTGGGTGGAGAACTACTTCTCAAGGGAAGGAGATAAGTTTTTAGGAAACCAACAAACAGTCATGTCTTAGGGGAGTGCAAGACTGGATCATGGGCTACATTGGCTATTCAACTGGGAAAATGGCATGGAGGTGGCAAGCTTTGAGCTGATTTTTTAAAAGCAAAAACCTAGTGCATGGTGGGAAATGAGGGTATAAATGGTGTGGGGTTTTTTCTTTTTCTTTTTTTTTTTTTTTTGCGGTACACGGGCCTCTCACTGTTGTGGCCTCTCCCGTTGCGGAGCACAGGCTCCGGACGCGCAGGCTCAGCGGCCATGGCTCACGGGCCCAGCCGCTCTGCGGCATGTGGGATCCTCCCGGACGGGGGCACGAACCCGTGTCCCCTGCATCGGCAGGCGGACTCTCAACCACTGCGCCACCAGGGAAGCCCCAATTGTGTGGTTTTTAAGTTAACCATTTTATTTTTCATGCTGCCCTGCTTCATGTAAATGTTTAGCACAGATAAAATAAATTCAATTAATTTTAAATCTTATTCTTTCAAAATGAAAGGTCCTGTGGAAACTTGGAGAATTAAAGGACAAAGGGGAAAAGAGGAATGTGAGGAGTGAAGATAAGTTCCAATGGTGTTTGCTTTCTTATCACATTTCCATTTCTAGATACTTTTTTCTTATTTTCTTTCTAGAAAGAACATTTAGTTTCTGAGACACATTTAGCACCTTCTACCCTTCCACATCCACCTTTGAAATCCTTCTTTTGCCACAAAACCTTTTACACGTGTCCCTTTTGAAGGTTTATATGATAAAATATTAATGAAAAAAAAAAGCCACAGCGAGCAACCTGCATTTTCATTGATGGGATTCTGGATCAGGGCTGTCCACAGTCTATCTTCATTATTTGTTAAGAACTTGAGGCAAGAACATATCAGTGAATTTAGGGCACTCTGTGCTCTCCATATCACATAAAAACAAGTGTAGTATCTTTACATGTGATGCTTTCGCTTTCAGATCTCCCCACAGCTTTACTGAGATATAATTGACATAAAAGATTTCAATTCTTGTGGTACAGAGTTCTGTATCTGAAATTGGCTTTCAATACCTTGGGTTAATAGGGTTCTAAAAGGCTTTCATTATATTTTTTGACATTTCTATTTGTCAGAAATTATCTAGGCTGTCCCCACTAGCAAGACACTGCGAAACTGAGAATGGGGTTGGGGAATCCAGGGAGACTCTGAAATCTGAGATTTGAGAGAAGTTCTCGAAAATCGAAACTCGTTGCACTAGCACACAAAAAAACCATCAATACTTCCAGGAAACTACAAAAGAGAGGGAATCTGAATTACAATAAGCCTCAATGGCACTATTATTTATAGACTGAATGAGAAGGGGCAGTTGTCAAGAGAAATGTTTGTTTGTTTGTTTTTTTTTTGCAGTATGCGGGCCTCGCACTGTTGTGGCCTCTCCCGTTGCTCCTGACACACAGGCCCAGTGGCCATGGCTCACGGGCCCAGCCGCTCTGCGGCATGTGGGATCCTCCCGGACTGGGGCACGAACCCGCGTCCCCTGCATTGGCAGGCGGACTCTCAACCACTGCGCCACCAGGGAAGCCCAAGAGAAATGTTTTTAAAAGAAAAATAAGAGAGAAAAGAGAGAGAGAGAGAAAAGAGAATGTATGGAAACACACGGAGGCTGGATTGGGAAAAAGAGAGGGAGGGGCAAAGTGAAAATACAGATAGGACCTGGCGGAGGAGCCCAAGCAAAGCAGAGCAGCCTTGAGAAAGGGACGGATTAGCACCGCTTAGTGGTTTGTAGTTGTTACATCACAACGGTTTCAAGCAAAGGAGTGTGATTCGGGGACACATACCTCATTTCACAAGTGCAACCTGGTTTTGGTGTGCCATTCAGAGGTTCTGGGTTTTTTCATCCTACGGCATCTCTTCTTCTTATAGGTTTGCCAAGTAAAAAATAAGATCTCATTGAATAAATACTTAGCTTCTATTGATTTACTTAGAATCACAGTTTGCAAGTCTCATACTGATAGGAGAGAAAAGTTTAAATCCAATCTCTTACTTTGGGTTTCTAAAACAAAGAGCTCGGATGCAGGAGGTTGATAAGAAAGAGAAGTGAGGGACAGGAGAAGCCCAGTAAAGGAGGAGAAACAAGGAGAGTGTGTTCCGGTAAGGGCGCAGCTGTGAGATGCCTCTCAGAATTTTCCAGCTGGGCTGGAAGGACAGGGCCAGCCCTTGGGAGTATTAACTCCCCTGCATTTCTCAGCTGTGTTGCATCTGGGCTGAAAAGGTTTCTGTTTCTTAAACAAACAAACAAACAAACAAACAGGCCTGAGGCAGAAAAGCAGAGATGGACAGGGGATGATTCAAGTGGATGCAGTCCATAGGCATGCAGACTGGTTTCCAGAATGGCAGATAAAATCCTCGGTTCAACGCCTTATAGTTCACCCTCACATGGCTCAGATCTGCTCAAGCTCCCATCTCCTTGCCACTGACTCTTCAAGGTGGCGGCCAGCACGGTCTCTAACAAATACACACAAAGCAGTAGGACAAGCTACAGCCCCCACTGATGCAGCTCATACCAAAGACGCGTCATCCCCCTTCTGCATGCCAAGCCCCTTCTAGATTCCTCTCATCCCCAGCCAGCCGCCTTCCGTTGCTCTAGGTGGCTCGGCTGATTAGAAGACCCTGAAATCGTCCTCTGAGGGTCTGAGCACACTGGGTTGCTGGTGACTATCGTCAGTGAGCATATGGGAGCGCCAAGAAGGGATCCCACCGACCACTGAGCTCTAGATATATGCCCCCTTGCCTGCTGTGTAACAGGAACACCAGCTAATTGGATTAACTACCCTGGCCAGTGACTCCCTTCTTTGTTGATCGACCAGCATGAGTATTCCAAAGAGACCCAACGTGCAATTGTAGCCTCCACTTAATAGATCCCTTACTCTACTCCCTGGAATCTTAGATTTCTAACCCAGAAAAGCTTAAAATTATGGAGATAGGACTCACAAATTCTGCAGACAGGTTACTAGGAGTGATGGTAAAGGAAGCCAATTGTATTTCCACTTTTTGTTCCTGGACCCACGCATTCTTAGCTATTGGGGACTGAGCTATAGGAGACCACTTCATGCTATTGAATATTTAGAGTACATACACCATTCTGGAGGACAAAGCCAGCTCTACAAGTGTGTCTTCCTGAGCTGGGATTTTAGCTGAGCTTTCAATAAGTCACTGCATATAGTATATTGTAGGAAGAGTGGGTCTTATGGTCACATACCCTCTTTCACACATTCACTGCTGTAAAATGGGTCTCTTGGTCTAAGGTGATGTAACACCGGGGTCCCATGTCAGTGCGTCAGACATTCTTTTAGTGCTTAGATAATAGTGCTATTCTACAGTGCATCCAGAAAGCGTTTTAAATGTCCCTGCAAGACCGGTACAATCAATACTGTGACAGAAAGCAGGACAACTAACATAGCGCTAGAATAAGAGTGAATGTGTGCTGTTGTCCTTCCCACGCAAATGCAAACTGTCTTTGTTAATCGTTATTTTTAGGTATCTATAAGGAAATATTTGCCAAAACTGTGGCCTCAGACCAGGAGCCAGAGGTGTGACCCCACCTTCTAAAACCATCACATTGGGGGTTTCAACATATGAATTTGGGGGGGTGGACACACACATTTAGTACATATAGGTATGGGGGAAAAATGGCCTTTCTTTTTGTTTGGGGAAAAAGGAGGCAAATCATTATTCAATGTTGGTCTACTAATAAAGAAATGTAGTTTAAATATGACTATTAATATAAGGGCAAGCATTGGCAAAAACACCCACATAATGAAAATTCCGAATTAGAGTTGAAGAAAACAAATAAAAACTTAGCAATCCAGCAAAGTAAGAAAAAGAAAAAAAGAGGAAAGAGTAAGAAATTATTAATAATAAACATAAATGAAGATGGAAGAAATAAAACTAAACATAATGTTAATTACAGTTGGTAGAAACAAGCAGTCATGTTTAAAGATGACTTGGTTTAAAAACAAAATCTTATAGACATGCTTTTCATTATTATAAAAAAAGCACACTTAAAAGAAAATAAAAAAGCAAATATATGTTTGACCATTGCAACCCACAAAAAGTAGAAACTCAAAGGTCACTAAAACAAAGAGGGATTTTTTTAATGAGAAAAGATTCAAATTACCAAGGAATTAAATTCATGAACCCTTATGCATCAAATGACAAAGTAGTGAAATATATGTAAAAACAGAGATGTCAGGAGAACTTGGTAAAGTCACTAACATAGGGGTAGGTTTCAATACTTTTATCTCAGAAATGAAAGAAAAAAAAAATAAGACGAGTAGGTAAGAATACAGATGATAAAAATAACCCTATCAATATAAACCCAGAAAAGAGTTTACACACTTTGCTTCAATGATTCTAGCTTCAGAGCTTTTATTTAAGGAAAAACAAATCAAATATTCTGATAAAAATTCATATAAAAGATGTTCATTGTATTATTTATGGAAGGAAAAATTAGAGTAACAGTAAAGCTGCCTTTATTAGCCAATCTGAAGAATGAATTGCTCCTGGGAGGCTTCTCATCCTTCAGATACTCCTGCAGGGCAGCATCAAGAAACAGCTCCAGGGGCTTCGCTGGTGGTACAGTGGTTGAGAGTCCGCCTGCCGATGCAGGGGACACGGGTTTGTGCCCCGGTCCAGGAGGATCCCACATGCCGCGGAGCGGCTGGGCCCGTGAGCCATGGCCGCTGAGCCTGCGCGTCCGGAGCCTGTGCTCCGCAACGGGAGAGGCCACAACAGTGAGAGGCCCGCGTACCGCAAAAAAAAAAAAAAAAAAAGCTCCAAGTAATTTCTGTACCAGCGGCCCATGAGCCACACTTGGAGAAATTTGTTCCATGGTGTGTTGTCCAACAGAAAAAGAAGCCTGGTAAGTTTGATTGATTTTTAGTTTTATTTTTGCTGTATTGTCTATGTTTACTAAAATCCACGCCTTGAGCATGTACTGCTTTTGAAATGCTGCGATAGAAATATTTGCCACTATGAACCTGTATCAATACAGACATAATTGTCTCCATCTCCATTCCTAGATGTAGTGAATCTTCCAGAATTTGGTTCAGAGATTAATGAATGTGAATGTCCTGTCTATGTTAGCTGGGAACTCAGAATAGTGGAGTCTAGATTTGTTTTAATCCAATCTGATCCTCTCTGCAACAGTATGCGTTGTTAACCTTTGGAAAAAAGCATACGTAGTCCCAACTGGTTGAATGAAATAGAGTCACGGTTTTCTGGACAATTCTCTTTTATCTTAATCACGTTCCCCAAAGCACATGTTGATCATCTTATATGGAGAGAAATCTTAAGGAAATTTTCATCAGTTATTTTGTGCGGTACATAGATGGTCCAATTTGAAGCTATATATGTATATATGTAATGTATATCACAATTACATTTTAGGCAATTTTCTTACATTTAACTAATAATTCTCCCACAAACAAATGTAACTGCATTCTACTCGAGGAATTTGAGCAACATAGGCCCATATCTCTCAACTTGAAATAAGGAGAAATTGGCACCTAATGAAAATAAACAATACCCAGAATGCAGAGATCACTTAGTGTTTACAATTTGTTTCCTGGGAAAAGGCAAAACTCCACTTCATTTTTGGTTGTTTGACCTCTTCCTTAGGCTTCAATTCTATTGTATAAGTATTTCATAAAGTGAGAGAGTGGAACAGTTCATAGGATTTTTACAACTCAGAGTCATGAAACCAATCTCTGGGCTTCATACCCAGTTTCTTTTTTTCAGTGTTTTTTATTATTCTATATTTCATTATTTAAAAATCTAGCAGCAATCTATAGCTGTCTAATGTCACTACTTTCATTTAAATCATGGCATTTTTTTTTAGAGGAAATCCCTGTAGGACTGACAATTCCAGCTCTTTGATGTGGGCTGTGAATACAGTTCTTCAGCTCTAAATACGCCCTACCACCGTCTCTTTTAAGAAAAAATATTCAGCAAATTGCATTTCAAGTGGTGGTAGGGATAATTAAAAGAAACAATAAGGCAAGTTTGGCTGAATATATGGAAATCATAACACAGTTTAACTATCCATAGATAGAATTTTTAATGGATGGACTTTCAAAAATGTATTTTCCAGAAATATTATGCAAAATATTATATTTGTGCATATGCAATTTTTTTCTGAGAAGTCAGGGTTTTAGGCTTCAAAAAAATTATCAGGAGGGCTTCCCTGGTGGCGCAGTGGTTGAGAATCTGCCTGCTAATGCAGGGGACACGGGTTCGAGCCCTGGTCTGGGAGGATCCCACATGCCGCGGAGCAACTAGACCCGTGAGCCACAACTACTGAGCCTGCGTCTGGAGCCTGTGCTCCGCAACAAGAGAGGTCGCGATAGTGAGAGGCCCGCGCAACACAATGAAGACTGGCCCCAGCTTGCCACAAATAGAGAAAGCCCTCGCACAGAAACGAAGACCCAAAACAGCAAAAATAAATAAATAAATTACTAAACTCCTAGCCCAACATCTTCTTTAAAAAAAAAAAATTATCAGGAAAGTTTATAGCTCCCAGAGCTTAACTTTGGTTATAAAACTAAAAGATTTGAGTAATTCAAGAAACTTCTATCTTTCCAGGTAGGAAGACAATATGGTAAGGATGGCAGTACCCCCCATCCCCAAAGAAACATTAATGCAATGCATTTACAATAAAAACACAGCTCACATTCTTTTTTGAGGAGAGATGGAGAGAGTTGTCAAGAAGACTTAGAATTTCACGTAGAGGAATAAATGGGCGGTAGTAGGCTAGACTGTCTTGAAAAATAAGATTGGAGGCTGTTCTTTCACTTATTCAAACTTATTATAAAGGTATCTAACTGAAAATCTGTGGCACTTTAATAGTAAAATAGATTCTAAAAATGAAATCAACTACACACATGCACGCACAAGATACACATATAAACACACATGCACACATATATAGGCATATATTTTATAATCTAATAACTGTGTCCTTCAAATAAATGGAGACATTATAAGTTATTCACTAAAAGGCGACTGGAAAATTGACAACTCACTTTGAAAGGAGAAGTTAAACCTCTACTTAATACCTATACTAAAATTTAATTCCAGATTAATTTTTTAAATTTTTTAATGAATTAAATTTTAAAACACTGTAAACACTCAGAAGAAAATGGATATTTTCAATAACGATGAAGGTAGAGGAAGTTCACATGACAGCAAAGTCAACAATTAAAAGAAAACTACTAAATTTGCTTACATAAAACTTAAAACTTTTTAAATGCAGAACCATGATTAAAGTTAAAACATACATTAAAATGGGAAAAATATTTCAATATTTATACAACATGTGAAAATAACAAAGGTCCCACATACTTAAGGAAAAAAACCTGACTGTTCCCTCCCCACAGTCTCCAACAGCCAGAAGAACCCTTTTATGTGTGTTCAGCACATCAAAGACAAGTTACCTCAGTGAATAATAGGCTTTTGTAAGCCAACCAATCAGTGAGTCACAGTGCTGGTGATAGTCAGCCAATCAGGGATGACTTTCCAGTAACACACTACTAAGTGCCAACCAATCAACACAGCCTCCCACAAGGACCCACACTTCTGCTAGGGAAGATCAACTTACTTTCACCTCTGGAAGTCTGTTAATCCCTGACCTTAACGCTTTCCAAAAATCCACTATGAAATCTGTCCGCTGCTCTGCAGAGAGACTGCCCCACCTCCACCAGCATGGTGGTGCTCTACTATACGAAGAAATAAATTCAGATTTTATTTCAGATATTGAATGATACGTCATCATTTGACAAACGGATGGTGTTAATTTCTATTACATACTAAACGTTCTTACAAAGCATTAGAAAACAGATTATGTAGGGAAATAGAGAAAAAATATAAAGACATATTTCACAAAAGAAGAAAATAAAAAGCCAGAAAAATATTTGAGAGCATAGCAACCTTATTGGTGATAAAATATTTAAATTAAAATAACTAAAATAACAAGGGTCCAATTATTTCTCACTTAGGGAGGCAGAAGTAGCAGGAATTGATAACTAGTTTTGAAAATAGCATGAGAAAATGGGCACTATTCTATACTGCTGCTGTAAACAAAGTACACTTTCAAGAGGTAGGTAAAACCTTGGAAATTTACATAACTGCATACTTTTTGTTCCTACAGTTCCACCTCTAATAATTTATCCCAAGGAAATTTTCAGAGAAGTATACCACTGAGATGTATGAATGTATACATATAAGTATTCATTTATTCAAAAATAGTTCTTAATAACATACATAATTTGTCTCTTTCTGTCTGACTTATTTCACTAAGCATAACACCCTCCAGGTCCATCCATGTTGATGCAAATGGCGATTTCATTCTTTTTTATGGCTGAGTAATATTCCATTGTGTGTGTGTGTGTGTGTGTGTGTGTGTGTATGTATATGTATATGTGTGTATATATATATATATATATATATATATATATATACCACATTTCCTTTAGCCATTCATCTGTTGATGGACACTTAAGTTGCTTCCATGTCTTGGCTGTTGTAAATAGTGCAACATTGGAGTGCATCTATCTTTTTAGATTAATGTTTTCATTTTCTTTGGATATATATTCAGGAGTGGAAGAAACAAATGAATAAAACAAAACAGAAACAGACTCCCAGATACAGGGAACAAACTTGTGGTTACCAGTGGGGAGACAGAACAGGGGAGGGGCAAAATAGAGGTAGGGGATTAAGAGGCACAAACTACTATGTATAAAATAAACAAGCTACAAGGATAGACTGTACAGCACAGGGAACATAGCCAATATTTTATAACTATAAATAGAGTATAAGCTTAAAAAATTTTAAAGCCCTATGTTGTACGCGTGAAACCAGTACAATATTGTAAATCAACTATAACTCAATTTAAAAAAAAAAACAATGACTTCTGAACACCAAATTGGCTAAATCAGAATCTGAGGACAGTGCACACTAAAATTTGAATTCAATTTGAGCTGATTTGCCCATAGCCCAGAGGCTCAATTAAAAGTAACAGTTACTGAATTTGCTTTGTTATTGCCCAACTGTCAAAGCCAAGTTGTTCACCAGCTTAGGTTCAGAAACTGTTAGCATCTATATTAAACAGTTACAGATGAAAGACAAACAAGCTGCTGTTTTTATTGCCAGTAAC
The DNA here is from genome assembly GCF_039906515.1 of Pseudorca crassidens. Taxonomy (NCBI): domain Eukaryota; kingdom Metazoa; phylum Chordata; class Mammalia; order Artiodactyla; family Delphinidae; genus Pseudorca; species Pseudorca crassidens. Next base: position 79,905,860 of record NC_090312.1, on the reverse strand, counting down.
TATTCTGAGATTTTAATGTGAAAACAGGGAATTTCCTTTATGTATGGAAGAAAAACCTGGAGATTCACTGTGATTTTGTTCCATCTTCAACAGTTAACAATAGTACAATCAATCAATGAACCTCTACTGGCCACTCAGTTCTGTAGCAGCCATGTTTTGTGACCTGATGCCACCTAAGTCACGTTTTAACAAATCTTAACAACCACACAAATACGGGGTTAGAATTTCTATGTTGAAAGAGATAAATAACTGTCGTATAGACTGTGGTCATATGCCCCTGGATCTTTGGGATGGACAACCTATGAGACAGTTCAGAGTACGGCCTGGTGCAATTTGAACTGAGACTTTTGATTTGGCCTAACTTGCTATGATACAGCCAATGACATTCTATGTCTCGTTCCAAATCCAGATACTTCACTGCACTTGGGTAACATAGAGTTTATGTAATTCCTTGGTCTTAATAAATTAAAACTGATTCCCCTCATAAAGGAAAAAAAGTGTTTCTTGAGCTCCTACTACACTGTAGCTGGTAGCACTTATACTCAAAAAGACAAATCCTGCCCCCTACAGTGTCTTACCCTCAGGGGCCAAATCCTGCCTGCTGCCAGTTTTTGTAAGTAACAATCCTAGCCACGACCATGTATTTACATATCGTCTCTGGCTGTTTTCCTACTAAAACAGCAAAGTTGAACAGAGCTATAGAGATCAGATCAAATGCCTCACAAAGGCTAAAATATTTACTATCTGGTCTTTTCCAGAAAATCTTATCACTATAAGGTTGAATGATTAAAAACTGAGTTAAGAATTTAGAATATCATTTTTATAAAGTCCAAAACCAAGTGAAACTAAATAACACATTATCCAGCAAAAAATAAGTGTGTGGTAAATCTATATTTTTAAAAAAGTATAAGGATGATGAATATAAAATTCAGGATTGTGATAAACTCTGGATAAAAAGAGTAAATGTGATACAAAAAGAAACTCACAGTGTTTACATTTTATCAGCAGCTCTGATTTTAGCTTTTACATGGGCTTAGGGTTTCAGTAGTGTTGGTTTTATTATTAGGCTTCATAATTGACATAGACATCACATATTCTTTTGTGTCAAATATTACATAAGGAAGAAACAAACAAATGAAAATGAGTCTGGCACTAAAAAGCTGATGAGGGAGTCTATATGTGGACTGGACAGCTCCATTTGCAGGTGACTGGGAGTGACCTAGCCTGTGATGCTGCGTGACCCAGAAATGCCAGAATTTGGAGATCATTACTTTGATGCCATTAGAATTTTTTAGAGAAGAACCTGCCAGAGGTTGGGAGGTAGACCCTTACCTACTCATGTTCTGTTAGAGGAAACTGGGGTGGTGGATTTCGTGTTCCAATGTAGAATCCAGTTAATCTTGTTTGCTGGTTTGTTTGCTTCCTGAAGAAACTACTCTCCCATACTCTCTATCATCTTAGATTTTTTAATTCTTTTGTTATCATTTTAATGGCATCTCTGGGAGAAAGGAAATAATTGCATGTCGTTAATCCACCATGTTTACCTGGAAATATATTACAGACCAATTTCTCAACTTTACATGATAATGTCATACCTTTCCGCAATGAAAGATGAGGATTTGCTCGGCTTCAGTTTTCTTCTGAAGAACGTTTGATGATGATGTTGCTTTCAGTTACACTGTTTGTTACTTTTCTAAATTTAAACAGTAGTTGTATCTTCCTTTTTCCATTATCATCTTGATAATCACTATGTAGGATATATTAATTCCATTTACCTTCTCTATGATGTCCTTATATAGTTTTTGTTCGTTTCTTGTTAACTTTATTTTCCTTATTGACAAAAGAATAATGTCCATTATCATATCCTCAAGATTTTCCATCACATCAGTTACCCTAATTGTTGCTTGGAATCTTCTGTTTCCTTGGATACCTGTCTTGCAGAGTCCTACATCTTCCAAATCCAATCTCTAGCAGCTGTTTTCTAGGCACTGGGTTTTTGTAAATGTTTTTGTTCCTTTGAATCTGAAAATTACTGTCCTTTTTAAGTTCTATGAAATGATTTTCTATCATTTTCTTGATAATTCCCTCTCCTCATTCTTACGTTCTCTTTTTCTAAAACTGTCAACAGTCTGATATTACATCTCCTGGTTTGACCTTGTAGATCTTTTTCCTCCCCTCTAATTATCTTCCTTGTCTTTTTAAATTTTTTCCTTACATCCTGAGAAATTTCATCACTTGGTTTTTCATGTCTTCTAATTAAATATCTTTTTCTTTTTACAATACTGTTTTTAATCTTTAAAATGTCAAATTATTTGAGTATTCTTTTCATCTTATTCTCATTTTATAAGAAATAACTTCTTTTTAAGTTTTTCTTAGTATTCTAATTTGAGATTTTTCCAAGTTCTCTTTTCTTTTCAAAACATCTGTTTCCTCCACTATTAGTTTTCTTTTAAAAATGAGATATAATTGACATATAACATTGCATAGGATTAAGGCATGTGGCATGTTGGTTTTACGCATTTATATATTGAGATATGATTACCACTGTAGCGCTAGCTATCACTTCTATTATGTTACATAATTATTGTGTCTTTTTTGTGGTGAGAACAGTTAAGATCTAGTCTCTTAGCAACTTTGAAGTTTGTAATGCAGAATTATTGACTATAATTACTAGGCTATGCATTAATCTCCAGAACTTATTTATCTACTATCTACATCTTCCCAATTAGCTTTTTTGTTTAATTAATTTTTTATAATCTTCCACAATTAACATCCATGATTCTCTATTTCCTCATTACGTGGTGGTCCTGGGAGTATGTTCACACTTAAGAAAGAAAGCAGGCTGGCTGGTGCAGGTTTTCCTTGCTTTCTTCTAGGAAGGTCCATGTCCTCATTAGATCCGTCTCTTTAATGTGAAGTGTTTCTAGAGTCCTGGGTATTACTGGGTATCACCTCCTGGGCGTATGTGTTGCGGGTGGAAGTGACCTGTGATTAAGCCTGTAGTCCCTCAAATGTCAGAACAAAAAGTTTTACTCTGGAAATAATAAGCTTATACATTTATTTCCTGACTTATCAGCTTTAGATAATAGTTCTTCACCTTCCCAGAAAGAAAGATGAGAATTTGGTCCTCTTTCACTCTTCATCTTTCTTTGTACTAAATGGCTTAGTTCTCTCTCTATTCCTATTTCCAAACCAGCTGCCCTTGTTTTGCTGATTTCTGGTATTGCAATAATCCTCCTGCTGTTCTGTCATCACTCAGAACCCCTGATGGAGTTCATTTCCTTACTGTTTACTATCCCTTCCCTTATATAAAATCTTCCCTCTCCTAGATAAACTTGTCTTAAGGAACTAGTCATATTTAAGTTAAGGTGACAAGCCCTTGATACTAAAAGATGCTTGAGTCAGCTTCCCTAGGAAATATTTGCATTTTAACTAACTCAGATCAATGGTTCAATCCAAGGTGCACCTATACAGGTGAAGACGGATTTGGTGATTTCAGATTCGAAGCAAGGTTTCTAAGAGAAGCGCTCTGAAAAATTGGGGGCTAAAATTATGAAGAGCATATTTAGAATGTTGAAAGTAAAAATACATAAACTAAGTGACATGAGCAACAAGGAAATTCTACTTTCTTTAAGGAAGATCCCAATGCTGGGCTCCTTCAAAGTTAGTTAATTCGACAGCTCAGTGACGTCATCAAGGGGCAGGTTCCTTACACTTCTTTCCGCTGACAGCCTCAGGCCGGCACTGCCATGGTCCCAAGGTGGCTTCCCCAATTCCAGTGACAGAAGCATCATGTGCTTTCTTTCTCCATGTCTCCTTTTGATTAAGAAACCCTCTGGGGCTTCCCTGGTGACGCGGTGGTTGAGAGTCCACCTGCCGATGCAGGGGACGCGGGTTCGCCCCGGTCCGGGAAGATCCCACATGCTGCGGAGCGGCTGGGCCCGTGAGCCATGGCCGCTGAGCCTGCACGTCCAAAAAAACAAACAAACAAACAAATAATAGAAACCCTCTGAAGCCTCCCAGTTGGCTTCCCCTCTTTTCTCATTAACCGGCATTGAGTCACAGATCCTCTTCTAAGCCATCACTGGCAAAGGGAATAAAGTCACTGTGATTGGCTTAAATTAGTAAGAGTTTAACTCCTGAGCCTTGTGTGTATTGGGTCGGGGGCTGAAAATACTGACAAATATGGAACTCTGCACAGGGAAGAAGGGAGAAATGTCTAGGGACAGCAGGCAGCCAATGGTGTCTCCTTTAGTCTTTTTAATTGAAGTATAGTTGATGTACAATGTTGCGTTAATTTCTGCTGTACAGCAAAGTGATTCAGTTATGCATATGTACATTCTTTTCATATTCTTCTCCATTATGGTTCATTACAGGATATTGAATACAGTCCCCTGTGCTATACAATAGGACCTTGTTGTTTGTCCATTCTATATGTAATAGTTTTTATCTGCTAATCCCAAACTCCCAGTCCATCCTTCCCCCACCCCACGCCCCCAGGCAACCACTAGTCTGTTCTCTATGTTTGTGAGTCTGTTTCTGTTTCGTAGGTAAGTTCATTTGTGTCATATTTTATATTCTACATGGAAGTGATATCATATGGTATTTGTCTTTCTCTGTCTGACTTACTTTGCCTAGTATGATAATCTCTAGGTCCATTCATGTAGCTGCAAATGGCATTATTTCACTTTTTTATGGCTGAGTGATATTCTATTGTATATATGTACCACATCTTCTTTATCCATTCATCTGGTGATGGACATTTAGGTTGTTTCCATGTCTTGGCTATTGTAAATAGTGCTGCTATGAACAAAAGTGTGCATATAACTTTTTGAATTAGAGTTTTGTCCAGATACATGCCCAAGATATTGATCTGTCAAAGAACCTGAAGAAGGCGGCTTCCTTTCTTCTTTCAGTGGCTGGACATGGTGCTAAGATGTGGATATGGAGAAGAAACTAAGAATATTAACATACTATTGATCAGAGTCAGAGACAGACATTCTTCATAAAATTATTCATCTGTTTGAAAAGGGGATCAAAAGAATTTTTTTTTCCTGCACCGGTAGAATGAATTTTCTCTCTTCTTCCCACCTTTTTTGTGAATTCCAATACATCTTCTTGTACCACAGAGATTGTAGGCAGTGTCAGATACAGTTTTTCTCCTGATATTTTATAAGAGCTCAGCATACCAGATGGTAACAGTTTGAAACTCTTTATTCAGTGCACGGTTGAAGGTACTCAGCAGCCTCCCAGCAGCCTGGTACAGTTTGATAAGAGTAGCCAAGGAGACAGGTGGCTGGTTTAATGATAGCTGATAACAGTCCTTTCAAGGGCTTCACACAGTCAAGGAGGGGATGAAAAGTGAGGTAGAAACAAAAGAGGCTGAGATGAGTAGGTGTATCGAGAAGGTGTCTCTTCACCCTTGCATTTCCCCCTCCTGTCTTTGTACTAAAAGACAAGATGGTAATATGACTTGCATACAGATGAATAGCTTATCGACAGGTGCACAATCCTCCCTCACCAAGCTCATCTGTGTTCTGCTTATGTCAGCCAGTGCACAATGCAATAAAAATTATATGGGTTATGAAAGAGAGAGGCAGACTCCAGAGGGTCTCATTCAATTAGTTTCTCTACAGAACACCATTCTGCGTAAATTGACATCGCCAGTGAAATGTACCTCCCAAGCCCACCTGGGAGCAAAGCCTGTGGTGTGCACAGGCTCAGATTCTCCCTGCATTTGTTCTTTGTGATGTGAGAAATTTCATTTTTATATCCTCATGTCCTTCAACGGCTTCTTATTGGCAGTGTCTGAGTACAGCAAAAGCTATTTAATTACCTAATTTTTAATGTGGGCTCAGAAGAAAGACCCTATGAGTTCATCTGTCTATTAACACCAAAGTAAGACAGACTTAAGAATCTTTGCATACCCATTGGAGGATTTTTTTTTCTTTAAATCTGGTACTGAATTATTTACATAATAATAAGCTTCACATTTACCTACATTTTTCTAACTGACTTCATTATTCTTTGATTTTAAGAAAATGAAATGAACAAGTCTGATGTTCTTTTCAATTTTTTTAAGTGAATAACACATTTCACATTTCATATCCCAGGAGTCCTGAGTCTGGGACCATGAAATGATTTTGGCCTCCCTATGGTCCACCCCTCCAAAAAAAAATTTTGGATAACTAGAGATCCTTGATGTCCTCACAGATCAGAGGCATCTTCTAAGTTCTCTTGAAGATTCTGGACTAAGTTCTCCAGAATAAGTTTGTTGACAAATGCAGTGTACCTTGAATATCTTTTTCCTGGTAACTGCTGGCTTTAGTGGTTAGCAGGAGAGAGGCTTTGTCTATGTCTGCAGCCCATCCACAATTTAAAATACGAAATTGTAATCCTCCAAATGTGAAGGATTTTAATTCATTTAGCTTTGGAAAAACAACAAAGAATATCATTTTTTTATGAATTCGTGACCAAGTCTCTGAAGGACAAAATCAAGTTTCTTAAAAATAAACCATCACCAAAAAAAAAAAAAAAAAAAAAAAAAAATGGGGCTTCCCTGGTGGCGCAGTGGTTGAGAGTCCGCCTGCCAATGCAGGGGACACGGGTTCGTGCCCCAGTCTGGGAAGATCCCACATGCCGCGGAGCGGCTGGGCCCATGAGCCATGGCCGCTGAGCCTGCGTGTCCGGAGCCTGTGCTCTGCAATGGGAGAGGCCACCACAGTGAGAGGCCCACATATCGCAAAAAAAAAAAAAAATAAATAAACCATCACCTTTAAATGGGTGATAGTCTAAAAGGAGGATTGCATTTTAAAGTGTATACATGGTCAAAGGAAAAATTATGCACAATTTTCATAATCGTATCATGAAACCACAGGGTAGGGAAATCCTTGGGGAGAAAAAAGTACTGCCTTGTTTGCTGTTCTGTTTCCAGGAAGATGGTCCAACCATTTTTTTTCTTTAAAATAGAAAGGAAGAAACACATCACTTCCCAACAAATCACACCACAATTCATTTTGAATATCAAGTATTTATTTAGATATTCCCTATTTATTCCCTATTTATTTAGATATTCCCCCATTCTATCTAATGCATTAATTTTTTTTTTTTTTTTTTTTTTGCGGTACACGGGCCTCTCACCCCTGTGGCCTCTCCCGTGCGGAGCACAGGCTCCGGACGCGCAGGCTCAGCAGCCATGGCTCACGGGCCCAGCCGCTCCGCGGCACGTGGGATCTTTTTTTAGAGAATCTTCAGGTTCACAGCAAAATTGAGAGGAAGGTACAAAGATTTCTCATATATTCCTGCCCCCATACATGTATAGACTTCTCCATTATCAACTTCTCCCACCAAAGTGATACATTTGTTACAATTGATGTACCTATACTAAGATATCATAATTACCCATAGTCCATAGCTTGCCTTAGGGTTTACTCTTGGTATTGTACACGCTACAGGTTTGGATTCATGTATACTGACATCTATCAGTCATTGTAGTGTCATGTAGAGTATTTTCACAGCCTACTAATCCTCTGTGCTCTGTCTATGCATCCTTGCCCCCAACCACAATGCCTAAAATCATTGATCATTTTACTGTCTCCATAATTTTGCCTTTTCCAAAATGTCATATAATTGGAATCACACAGTATGTAGCCTTTTCAGGTTGACTTCTTTCACTTAAATATATGCATTTAAGTTTCCTGTATGTCCTTTCATACCTCAATAGCTCATTGCTTTTTAGTGCTTAATAATATTCCATCGTCTGGACATATCACAGTGTATTTATCCATTCGCCTATTGAAAAACATCTTGGTTCCTTCCAGGTTTTGAAAGTTAGGAACAAAGCTGCCATAAACACCTCTGTGCAGGTTTTTTTTGTAGACATAGTTTCCAACTCCTTGGGTAAACATCAAGGAACACAACTGCTGGATCATGTGGTAAGAGTATGATTAGTTTTGTAGGAAACCCAGGCTCTCCCAAATCTGTGGTACCATTTTGGATTCTCACCAGCAATGAATGAGTTCCTGTTGCTCCACCTCTTCATCAGCATTTGCTGTTATTTGTGTTCCAGCTTTTGGCCATTCTAACAGGTGCATTGTATTATCTTACTGTTGTTTTCATTTGCATTTCCCTGATGACATATAACATGGGGGCCTCTTTTCATATGTTTATTTTCTATCTGTGTATCTTCTTTGGTTAGATGTCTGTTAAGGTCTTTGGTCTATATATTAGTTGAGTTGTCTGTTTTCTTGTTGTTGAGTTTTAAGGGTCCTCTGTATATTTTAGATAACAGTCCTTTATCAGATATTTCTTTTGCAAATATTTTCTCCCAGTCTGAGACTTGTCTTCTCATTCTCTTGGCACTGTCTTTAACAAAGCAGAAGTTTTTAATTTTAATGAAGTGCAGCTTATTAATTATTTCTTTCATGGATGGTTCCTTTGGTGTTGTATCTAAAAAGTCATCACAAGAAGGAGGAGATATGGGAACATATGTATATGTATAGCTGATTCACTTTGTTATAAAGCAGAAACTAACACACCATTGTAAAGCAATGATACTCCAATAAAGATGTTAAAATAAATAAATAAAATAAAGTCATCACAATACCCAAGGTTATTTATATTTTCATCTATGTTATTATCAAGGAATTTTATAGCTTTGTGTTTTAGGTTTAGGTTTATGATCCAGTTCAAGATAATTTCTGTGGGGCTTCCCTGCTGGCGCAGTGGTTGAGAGTCCGCCTGCCGATGCAGGGGACACGGGTTCGTGTCCCTGTCTGGGAAGATCCCACATGCCGCGGAGCAGCTGGGCCCGTGAGCCATGGCCGCTGAGCCTGTGCGTCTGGAGCCTGTGCTCCACAACGGGAGAGGCCACAACAGTGAGAGGCCCGTGTACCGCAAACAAAAACAAAAACAAAAACAAGATAATTTTTGTGAAGAGTGTAAGGACTGTGTCTAGATTCACGATTTTGCTCGTGGCTGCCTAGTTGTTCAACCATTTGTTGAAAGACTATCTTTATTCCATTGTATTTCCTTTGCTCCTTCATTAAAGATCAGTTGACTATATTTATGTGGGTCTATTTATGGACTCTGTATTCTAAAATATAATTTTTAAGTTGGATTTCTTTTCTGAGCCTTTCATGATTTTTAGTTTCCTCTTTTCTTTTTCCTCTGTCCTCTGGAAGATTTTCTTCATTTTTCCTTCATATCACAACTTAATATTCATACCATTGCAAATTACTACTCCCCATGCAAATTTTGATTCTGTCATTCTATTCATTTTTTTTGCAGTCCTTGTGTATTGCACTCAATTCTGTTATTTTAATTTTATTATGAATCTTTTCATGCTCTGCTTCATTTTAATCTTATGCTAAGTAGTGGGTCTTTGCTGTTTACAGTTTTCATTTCCACTGTTCCAAGCCGAAGCTCCTGGTTTACCTTGGAGATTTATTCAAGTCTTTGTGACCTAACAAGTCTCAGGGAAAGGCAGGAGTCTCGTACCGAAACCACTCAGTGAAATCCGTCCTAGCAATTGATTCCAGAAAGAGCACCTGACCTGACAAGCCAATGAAACTACAAGAGCAATGTGCTGAGTAAGAGGTGCTGCTCTGTTTCCATGGATACCGAGCCTGAAAGGTGTGACTGGAGCTCTTGCAGCCATCGTCTACCCCAAAGAAAGAGATTTTCTGATAGAACCCACAGAGAGGACGGTGGTTCTCTCAAAGATATGGACAGCAAGAGATCATTCTGTGAGAACACAATTTGGACTCATCTTTGCAGCAGCATCTAAAGCTAGTATATTCCTGGACATTTCACATAAGGGAGTTAGTTAATTCCTTTTTTGCTGATGCCAGTTTGTCCTGGGCTGTCTGTCTATTGCAACAGAATCATAATTAATACAACACATTCTCTTATTGTTTTTTGGACCTGCTTCACAGAGGTCATTTTTTCTTTCATCCTACTGATGGATATTCATTTAGGAGTTATTCTAAATAGTCTTATGGTTCCTACAATAAGGCATTTTAAGAGGTTTGTTGTTTTGCTGAGCCTTCAGGATAATGTTTTGTGTTCTTAGGTTCCAGAAATGGTGAAGGATTTTTTTTTCCTTCTGGAGAGATTTGGCCAGTGTATGGATTTCCCTTGGCCTCACTGCAGAAGTTAATTAGGATAATTTTCAGTTGAATTCCCAGTGCCCAGTAACATTTATCCAGCGCTGCCGTGGAAAAGGATCTCGACTCTTTCCACGTGGACCATTGGCTTTGCACAGTCTTAGAGTAGCTGCCGCTTTCTAGCTGGAACTTTTATTAAACTCTGTACCTTCTGATTAGAATAATGTGGATGTAGAGGGGCCCAAACACACCCCCCGACCCAATACCTCAGAACTGGGAGGACAATAGGAGAGGTAGTTTCCGTGTAATTTAGTTGTTGTGTCACAATATTCCAAGCACATGTGATGTTTTCAAGGTTTTCTATTTCATGTATGTGTGTCCTTTTTTTAGCTTTATTGAAGTATAATTGATTTTTAAAATGTATATATTTAAGGTATGCAATATAATGATTTAAATCATTGTGAGATGATTACCAAAATCAAGCTAACTAATATTACCTCACATAGTTACCATTTTCTTTGTGTTGAGAGCACTTAAAATTTACTCTCTTCACAAGTCTAAAGTATACAATATAGTATTAACTATAACCACCATGTCGTACATTAGATTCCCCAGAACTTATGCATCTTATAAGTGAAAGTTTATACCCCGCGACCAACTCCCCATTTCACACAGCCCCCCAGCTCCTGGAAGCTTGCATTCTCTACTCAGGTTTCTGAGTGCTAATTTTTCAGATTCCACATATAAGTGAGATCTTACAATATTTGTCTTTCTATGTCTGGCTTATTTCACTTAAGCATGATGTCTTCCAGGCTCATTCACGCTGTCAAACGACAGGATTTCCTTCTTTTCAGAGCTAAATAGCATTCCATTATAGATGATAGATAGATAGATCACATTTTCTTTATCCATTGAGAGATGTGTAGGTTATCATATTTTTGCTACTGTGAATAATACTGCAATGAATATAATAATAGAATAATAGAATGATAACTTCAGTTATCTCTTAGATACTGATTTTATTTCCCTTAGATATATACTCATAAGTAGGATTGCAGGAGCATATGGTAGATCTATTTTTAATTTTTAGGGGAACCTCCGTGTGCTCAAGAAACCGCGTCTTAGCTTCTTCCACCCTTTGAGGGCTGGGTTACTCGTGTCCTGAAAGCCTCGCCCACTTGCAGTTGAGCTGAAGACAAGTCTGCAGTTAGAAGCACCGAACTCTTTCATGCCAGTCGGCCCGGGTTATGTTAGAGAACATTCCCACTGCTCACCTTATGAGACACTATGATATTTCCCACCTCCCAAGCTCCACAGCCACTTATACTGAGAGTTTTTAAAGATTTTTGAGGAAAAAAGAATGTCAGAAGTCTTCAAAGCATAATTGCAGGTTTAAAGCCTTTGGCAGGATCAGAGAGTGTCAACAGAACTGCTCTAACATTACAAGGCCTAGTAATTAATGAAACTATTTACTGAAATAAATTAAATAAATAAATTAAATAAAATAATTCATAAATAATAAATAAATTAAATAAAATAATTCATATGATAAGATTATACTAATAAATGAAGCTATATGAATAGATAGGATAAACTCCCAGTGATCTCTAGAGAGCTGAGGGTCTCTGAAAATGAATAGTTCTATAGCCTCATATTTCTGCCTGGCATTTTATTACATGTAGAAACTTCAGCTCCTCTTGCCTTACCTTTTGGCATCTAAAAATAAAGACTACTTTTATGCGTGGTGCTCAAGTTTTAATGGTGTTTATGAGTAACGAAAAGCATTCATGTTTAAAATTTAGAAGCTATGCCAGGATCGACATTAGGGTTTTCTATTAGCACAACTGAGGGAGATTTCATGTTCATAATTTAATTGAAACTCATTGCTTTAATTTCAATTAATGTAAAAACTTAGATGGTAGTGAAGCAAAAGAAAGAGGGGCTGAAACAAGGCACTCATGGCATCAGATTTCGTCTCAAGACCTTTTGTCAACTGCCCAGAAGCTGAGCTCGAGGAGGGGCGGGGGATCAAAGACACATGTTAAACTGAATAAGAATATAAAAGGTTAAAAATAGAAAAAGTCCTGAGATTTTGCATTTTTCAAAGTAGATGAGGTGAGACTACAGTCCAGACCTGCATATGACTCCAGCCAACTGGTGACCAGAGCATGTTCCCGGCACTTGACCGAATCCAAAACCTTGGCTTCTCCCAGTCTTTCAGAACCACCTGGAAGTCTAATGCTGGGTCCTCCTTAGTATTAATGGTGTTGTGAGCGCTAACTATGTCCAGCTACTGTCTACTTAAGCTTTATATACACATTACCTCTCAGTGAATATTCATAACTTGTCAACTGAGGCAGATAATTTTACGCTTGTTTTGCAGCGAACACATCTGGGTTTGGCAAATTGACTGCTTTTCCCGAGTCACACTGTCCCTAGGTGTGAGAGCTGGGAAGTGATCTCAAGGCCTTCTCTTAAGCAGCTAGTCTATAATACCACGTCTTAGAGTTTGTCTGCTTCTCTCCACTGCTGCCATGATCCCTGATGATCATGACAATGGTAACCAAAATCCCCCAAATACAACAATAAATCTTAGGGGCAAAACAAAGTGCTGGATAAACATCCTCTTAGGCAAGGAGCCCAGCCCCATTCTGTCTGAAAGAGACAGGAACACAGAGAACACGGGTATGCACAATACAGTGAGCTCACCTCCGCTCTAGACCTTGTGGGAATACAGGAGAGATTCTGGTTATAATTGTCAAGGAGTAAGCCCTTCATGCATAAATTGAAGAGTGACGTCTTTGCTTAAATGCTGGACTCTAGGTTGAATTCGTGGACTGTTTCTCCTGGCTGTCAAATAAAAGATGTGAAAAAGGAAGTAGAGGCTTATCAGCTGGGCGGGGTGGGGGGTTGTATATTTAACAGTTCGACCTCAGTTGGCTCAAACAGAGCATCACTGAGTTAAGAAGACAAGACAAACATAACCACCAAGTGATACAAAAACCACACACCATCACGGGACACTTGGAGGGACCAGGGAGTGAAAGTAAGAGGACCAGCATGGTCGGCTACGCTTTCCCTGGAGGAACATTTTATTTGGCCATTGAGTTGTAGGCGAAGGGGGACAAAAAGAATTGTCCCTGAGATGTGGTACAACTACTACTGAGAAAAATATTCAAAAGGTATCTGTGGCATTGATGCATTAGAAATTAAGATCTGAGGGAGGTGTTTGATACTAAATAAGCATTTGTCAAATAAGAAATGGAAGGATGAATGAATTCATCTGACTAATCTGATTAGAGCTGAACTCTAACAAATGCTACAGTCTAACACCCCATGTCAAACATCAGCTGGGGTCCATAGTCACAGGATATAAGTGTGGTATTAGTGTCGTAGGGTTCCCATAACAAATGCCACAGACAGGTGGCTTATAAAAACAGAAATAGATTGTCTCACAGCTCTGGAGGCTAGATGTCTGAAATCAGGGTGTTGGCAGAGCCGTGCTCATTCTGAAACCTACAAGGAAGGACACTTTCTAGCTTCCTCCAGCTTCTGCTGGCCCAGACGCTCCTTTGCTTGGGCAGCATAACTCCAGTCTTCACTTGGCTGTCTCCTGCCTGGGTCTGTTCACACAGCGTGGTTGTCTTCTTCTGTACATGTCTCTGCATCCAAATGTCTTCTTTTTATAAGGACACCAGACGCATCGGATGAGGACATTCCCTAATGACCTCATTTGAACTTGATTACCTCTGTAAAGACTCCATTTCCACATGAGGTCCCATCCAGAGTTCCTGGGGCTATGATTTCAACATATCTTTTTGGGGAGCACACAGTTCCGCCCCTAATTAGCACCTCTCATTCTCCTGACGTCCTAGCAGGACTCAATGAAGACAGCTGATGGCAGGGGAAGATCATTCAGACTTTAGCCTTGAAAACTGGAACTACTGATGACACTAGTTCTTGGGAGGCAGACTAGGGCTACCAGTCACACCATCACTGGCATCCCTGTGTCCACCTCAGACTCCCCCCAACCCCGTGCCCGCTGAGCACCCTCCTCCCTTTCCGAGCCAGTCCTTGACAGAGGTTTTCTATACGTATGTTCAGATCGGTATAAATTTGTAAGAGCAGCTAATGCACGGTCTTTGTTCTTTTTGACCAAATTATTCCGCTACACTGATAAAGTGTAGAACTAGAAATCTAAACTTAGTCAAACACAGAAGTGAAATTAAATCACACAACACAGTTAAAACTTCTGACTGAAAGGCCAAAGAGAATGTATCTGCTTCCAAAGGCTGATTACGTTGAAGGCTGATTACTAATTATCATCTTGTGATAGAAATGCAATCAAAGGTTTGCATAGAGAAGCAATAGCCTTCGTATTATTTGTAACAGGAAAAAGTTAAAACCCAAATGACCAATTAGGAATTGGCTAAACAGACTGAGGTTTCTTCTCCAAAGGATGGAATCGGATGCGTCTACATTAAAAGCGCATCGTCAATGAGTATTTAAGGTAAGAGAAATACTGAGCCACGTTCAAAGCTCAAACACAGCACATATAATCTGCCCTTGATTTTGCAAAGATTTATTTAACATACATTCTTACTTACGTGCCACTATATATCTCATAGCTAATATATAAATGTATATATATCAAATGCATATGTTTATTTATGCACGTGGAATAGAGCCTGACGTGTAGGAGGCATTCAAGGAATATACGTTGAGTGAAATGAGTGGATTTGATCAATGACATGAATGAAAGACAACAGTGTGCTCTGGGCACACGTGGTGGGAGGGGGTCTGGGCAGAACTGAGTCAGGGGAGACTTTCTGGAAAATATCACACCAGCTGAGTCTGCTTCGTCTAGCATAGTTGTCTATCTGTCCCTCTACACTGTAAGCCTCTTCAGGATGGAGACCATGTCTAATTAATCCCTGTACCACCAGCATCTAGCCCAGTGTTTATTACTTAAGTGGGATTCTAATGAATGTTGGTTACCTGTGTGGCCTGATTCTAGTTGGATATAAACTCGAAAAAATAAGTTACTTAATCTATTTTACGAAGTCAATCATTTGGCTTCCTCATTTCTTCCTTACCACACTGAAACACTTTATAAATAGAAAGTTTCTTCCCACTGAGAGTTTAGAATGGAAAGAATATCCATATATATGGCATCATGTTTCAAAATGAAAGTAAAAGCCAAAAAATTTTAAGGCACATAGGATCTCTAGAAAACTTTGATTTAGAGTGCCTTCTTCCTTTCTTGTGCAAAGATGAAACTGCTGTTTCCAAAGACTGCAGTGGACCCAAAACTTGGCCTCGTAACCAGGCAACGATGTTGAAAGTGAAATCAGATGCCTGTCCCCATCAGGAACCTGGCGATCCTCTAATTAGCCCCTAGTGCAGAGGTTGCAAGCTATCAATAAAAGAGTTATTAGGAATAATGACAGCAGTTATAAATGTTGGTAGAAGCAAGTTCAAAGCTGGCCACTCCAAACACTGTCTTCCAAAGACAAATGTAAATCAAGTTAATCTGACCATCTTCTATCATAGCCAGATATGCGTGGATGTGAATAGTTCTTGATAGTTATCCATATAATTACTATCGGCAGTTGGTATCATTTTTAGTGCCCTTAAAATTATTCTAGACAGTTTTAAATAAATAGCTATTCATTTTGTTATTTATCTTCTTTTGAATCTTAATGAACAATCTTAGTGATAACCATGCAGTTACGGAAAAGAGCGATTTTGTATTTATCAATCCTATATTCCTGAATTTGAAGGATCACCAGCAAGGTTGGAAGCGACAAAGGTGGTTTCAATATCGTAAATTATATTACATGCCAAATGGTTTACATTTGATTAATTGGAATGAAGACCTATTATGTTTATGGAAATTTAAACTATTAAATTTATATAGTATTTGAAGACCTTATTTATACATTGTTTGAATAACCACAATAAAATCAGGGCATGGAAATAACTGAACTGTAGAAATAACTTTATGGTTTCTTTTCCTTGAGATTCTTCACTGTTGCCCATAAGTGATGTCATAGGCAATAAATATATCAAACATGCCGACAAACATTTAAACATAAACTCCTATGAATATGAACACATAATTGGAGACTTCCCTCCACAACTAACTTTTTATGCAGTACCCGTGATGTACCAGGAGCTGTTCCAGCCATGGAGATTCAGCCACGACAAAATGAACAGAGTCCAAGTTCTCATGAAGTTTGATTCTAGTGGCTAAAATGCTGTGCTTTATAAAGGTTATTTGTTCTCAATTATACATTTTCTAAAATATTGGCATGTTATTAACTCTCTTAGCAAGGCAAATTCAATCAGAAAACTGTGCTTTGGAAAACAGAGTATTTCAAGGCAATTTTTTTTTACACTTTTAACGTCACATTCCTTTTTCTCATTGCCTCTGTCCTGGACTGAAAAATTTGGTAGTTCCTAAGGACATGCATAACCAAGAGACAGTTCTTTTTATCATGCCTCTAGTTTTAAAAACTCTTAATTTTTGATTCAACACAATCCAGAGTCTTGGCAAACATCAGGTAATTTAGACTGTGCAAAAAAGAGTTTGGTCCACATACCAAGGCTCCCATCTCCTTTAGCCCTGGTACACCTAACCTGGGCATGCTTGTGAAGCAGAGAGCACAGAGAAATGGTCCTGCTTCCAAATCCTGCATCCTTAATTTTTATGTGGGCCAAGCAAGCCTCTGGCTAAGACAGTGAGATCAGTTGTGATGGCGTAAAGGCACGTTCAGTATGGCTCGCTGACCACTGTCTCCTCTGTGAAGCTGGCCAATAGCATAGTTTCTCAACATCTCACTCATTTGTCTCTCCCACTCCCACTCTGACTGCCAAAGTTCCACTTCAGAGCTCTCCACCCCTCTCACCTGTGTTACTCCCATCACTCGCTCTTAAGGTGATGGATTTCGAGGGGTTTCTCATTAAGGAGGTGACTGGACAGGGAGACCCCAGAGCAAAGCAGGAAGTGCAGGCAAACCTGCAGCTTGAGGGGCAGAGTTCAGCCGGGAAGTGTGAAGCTGGCTGGATCTGGGACGCATCCGCTAAGCAGATGGGCATGCTTTGCAAGAGCTCCGTAGGTTATAATGTTGCCAGCTAAAGGCCACAGCGAAGTCTGCCAGGGAGAGATTGCAGGCGAGAAGCCAAAAAAATGTTCTGATTGTTAGAGATATATTAAGAACTACTAGCGCAGCATAATATTTGATGGTGGTGGTAGTAGAAGCTTGTTAATTTCTCTTTTTTCTGAATCTTCAGGTACAAACAAGTCTGACAACACTCCTTCCTGAGAGTTCTTACATGTCCTGAGAAACGTGGCATACGGAAAGCGTTGCTTATGTACCAGTTTGAATTTTGACGCTACCCCTAAACCTGTGAACCTGACCAAATCATTTAATCTCTGTAAGTCTTTGCTCTTTATCTGTAAAGAGAGAACCATGGGGGACATGGATCGTTCCTTAAGGAAAAGCAGCCACTGGGGAAGGCAGAAGGAAGGGTCAGAGAACAAGGAGGAAGGAACGATTGGGTCCTTAGAAACCGAGGGTAGGGCCTTCCCTGGTGGTCCAGTGGTTAAGACTCCACGCTTCCACTGCAGGGGGTGTGGGTTCAATCCCTGGGTGGGAACTAAGATCCCGCATACCACAGGACCAAAAAAAAAAAAAAAAACACTGAGGGTAAAAAAAAAAGTTTCAAGGAGAAGCAAGTTGTCTATAACATGCTGCAACGAGGGGTAAGATGTTAGGGCTTGCTGTCAGGATCCCCAGTAATGTTTTCCAGAAAGGCTCAGTGGACAAGGGGAGGGATGCTTTGGGGCAGGAGGTGAGGTGGGGAAGGAAAAGCTAATGATTAGATGATGCTTCCTTGGAGTTCAGCTGTGAAAGGAAGGGGAGAAATAGGCAGGCACAGAATGGAGGAAGGGATTTTTCGCGGTAGGAGAAACCTATCATGTTTTAGACCATGAAGGAAGATCCAGGAGGGAGGAGGTGCTATAAATAAAGAAGAGCAGTAATGATTGAAGGAGAAAGAACACACAGGGAGTGGAAAGGGTGGGATTAGAGCACCAGAGGGAAACTGTCCTTGAAAACGAGAGAAGCGTGAAAGAGCTGCAGGTCCAGGTAAGTCAAAGTGTGGGCATTTGACTCACCTGGACCCGAAATTGAGCAGAACCTGGGACGTGGGCAGAAATTGAGAGCATTTCTAATCCATCTCTCTATTCTCTGGATGACTCATTTCATTCAAGTGACACCCAACTCCTGCAGAAAAACCATGTGTCAAGCCGTCTGCCACCCTCCTTCAGAGAAAAAATCAGTTTCCCTTTTTTTTTTTACTCCCCGCCTTGAGTGAGTTATACAAACCCAGTTTTTTAAACAGGATCTAAAGTGGTATTTCTCTTTAAGCTTAAAAAATGAAAGTTATAATGATGAAAATAATGAAATTAATAGTTTCTTGCCTTAGCAAGTAACAGCTAATATTATTAGCTGACTTGGTGGTGACAACTTTTATTTATTTATTTGCTTTATTTATTTATTTAATCTGTTAGTGATAGTAAGAATTAGTTGAATTTTTTTTTAAAGCTTTTTTTGAAGGAGGTAGATGACACTGAAACGAAAGCCATTTTGTTTGGCAGTCGTTTACAAACATTTAGTCAGACAAATTTGGCTTTCAGTAGGTGTACTCAAAATTGACAGCTAGCTAAGCCTGGTGGTGCATTTTTAAAATCTAAAAGACAAGAGTCTTATTGATGTATTTTAAGAAAGGGACAGGAAGCTATTTAACTTATTTTTTAAATGTTTAGATTAATCTCATGTTCTCATGTTATAGGATATAGACTACACTTTGGTGGGTAAGCCAATCACCAGAATGACAGCTTGACATTCCAAAACCCTTTTTGGGGAAAAAAAAAAATCACATTTGCTCTATCTTCAGGTTCCCCACTGCCCCTGCCCTGCTGAGGGCTAGCTGCCGTCTGAACAAGTTCCAAGTCCACCCTCAAAGGTCCAGGGCCAAATGAAGCTCTTCTTCTTTTATGACTAGTGGCCAAACGGTTCCCTCACTGCGGTCTCTAAACGTTTTTCACTGGTATTAGAAGACTGAATTGTGAAATGACTAAAATTCAGAATCCATTCAAAGATTCAGAAGTCACGTTATTATTAGAACTTTCTAGATGCTTGCCCTACCTTTAAACTAAATTATGAGAAAACAAACTATTTATTCTCTACTAACACACTCCTCCAGGGTTTCCTTTATTATCGCGTAATTCAATATTGTGTTTTTGTCCTATACAAAGAGTAGGTGCTAATGTCCAACCAAACATTTCTGTATTTTTCTTGTTAAAATTGGTTTAAGCGTCCTTTAAAATAGACCTAGTCAAAATTTTTGAAATACTTTGTTCCAGGAGAATAGCCAGCACGCAGACATGTATGCTTTTTAAAATCAAAAATTAAAACCATTTTACTTAATGTGTTTGGTGTGTTGTTTTTGTTTGGTTGGTTTTGAGTCTTGTTGTTTTGTTTTGTTTTGTTTTGTTCTCCGTTTTTTGTGTTTTTTTCTTTTGTTTTGCCTTACTTGCCTAAAATCATAGAACTAATTTTTTAGTGTTCAAGTATAAACTTGTGCTTTATTATATAAAACTTTTAGAAAACTGTGTTTCAAATCTTAAAATACTTAAATATCTTTTTGCTTTTTTAAAAAATAGGTGAGCAGCCCCTTCAGGTAAGGGTACAGTTTTGTCCCATTATTTGCAGGGTCAATTCCCCACTCCTTCTTACCCACGACAAGTACCCCAGACCCCAGTGGCACAGACCTCTGCACCCACCCCTCCTGGATCTTCTCTCCCCAGCCCCAGAGCCCATTCCTCTAAATAAGTCAGGCCTGGGCATGAAATCATGGGCAACCCTTGCCTGTCTCTCAAAACATTGGAAGTAAGCCAGAAATAGCTGAAACAAAGGACCCCTCTGATGATTTTGCTTCCATGGTTAGTAAGACCCCTGGGTTGTTAAGCTCTGCAGAGCTTGGCCTGTCTGTACTCCAGAGCCCTGTATATTTGATTGTAAAAGAAGCATTTCAAGTTCACATAAATCTGTCAACTTTTTCAGCCACTGGTTGAGTTCGCACTTGGCATGAGGACATATTCAGGTCACAGCAGCAGTGATTACCAAAAGGAGACAAAGAAAAGACAAGTACCAGAAAGAGCTGAAACACCTAGCTCTGTGCTGACTGCCTTCATGTCTGCATGTCTCCGAAAGTCCATGTGCAGGGGGGCAGCCATGATGCTGTGTCAGTTCCAGGCCACAGCCACCAGCCACTGCAGCACAAAAATAAACAGAGGAGAAGGCCGGCTTGGAGCTGGAATGGGGAGGTCAGCTCTTCCGGAGCTCAGCAGGTTTTCTGCCTGACGCTGATTCTCCCAGCTCTCTGGGTGATCCCACCACTCAGGGGAGGCAGGGGTTCATGTCAGCGGAGTGGAACAGACTCCTTGTCCCTTCAAAGTGGAGACTGCTACTTTCTAGACCCTTTCATCTCTCCATATAAATAAACCAAGCCTGGAGAGTCTCCAAGCCACCTTTGTTAAACAAGACAGAATTTAAGCTCCTCCTGAGAGCTTTCTGGTAACCTGATTTCCAACCCAGTGAAGAAGTAAAGGTACCAGTGTTGTGGTGACAAAGCAGAAAGAGAATATGAGAAGCCGCCTGTGGACACGTGGTCCAGTGGTTACATCACTCACATGGATTTCCTGTTTCTTCGTAAAATAGATATGAATATTGTCACATTGAAAATTCACAAAGTTCCGCGTGTTTGGTTTCATCCTCACCTTCTTTGTTGATGAAGTGAAGTAGGAATTTTCTATCCAAGCTCCAAAAATGTGATGATGCTGAGAAAATTAAATTTGATGCGATTTGGCTACTCTTAAGTCCTCAATCAGGAAAGTCAACAAATAAACAAAACCATGAATAACAAGTTTCTTGTGAAACCACATGGCTCTTCTTCTCTGTAGTCAGAAAACCAGCTTTGGCCTGACTGAGGAATGAGAGCTTATCGTCCATTAAATTGAGTCGACAGCCATGGTAACAGGAGGTGTTTCTGGCCTGGGTCCTTGGGTATCTGATGCCAACACTCAGAACAGAGCTGGACAGGTGGACAAACTGTGTGTGTGTGTGCGTGTGCGTGTGTGTGTGTGTATGGTGTGTGTGTGTGTGTGTGTGTGTGTGTAACATGGTGGTCTAGCAGGCACTACTGCTGCTTTCTGTGATGTGTGTCTGCCATCAAAGGAGAGGCACAAAGGCAGTAGAAGAGAAAGGAAAAGCAATAGAAGAAGTAACTGATTTCGAATATAGGATATTGTTCTATAGAGAAATGAACACCTCCTGGAAATAAGCTCATGTGTGCCTCTCTGCTATGGGCTGAACTGTGCCATATGCTGAAGCCCTAACCCCCAGTACCTCATTTGGAGACTGAACCTTTAAGAAGGTAATTAAGGTAAAATGAGATCATTAGGGTGGGCCCTAATCAAATATGACTGGTGTCCTCATAAGAAGAGATTAAGACACAGACGTGCACAAAGGGAAGACCACGTGTGGACACATCAAGAAGGTGGACATCTGGGCTTCCCTGGTGGTGCAGTGGTTGGGGGTCCACCTGCCGATGCAGGGGACACGGGTTCGTGCCCTGGTCCGGGAGGATCCCACATGCCGCGGAGCGGCTGGGCCCGTGAGCCATGGCCACTGGACCCGCATGTCCGGAGTCTGTGCCCCGCAGCGGGAGAGGCCTCAACAGTGAGAGGCCCGCGTACTGAAAAAAAAAAAAAAAGAAGGTGGACATCTAAAAGCCACGGGCTGAGGCCTTGGGAGAAACCAACTACTTATAGCTCAGAATTTCAGTCTTCAGAACTCTGAGGAAATAAAGTCTTGTTATTTAAGGCACCCAGGCTGTGGCACATTGTTAAAGCAACCCTGGCAAACCAATACCCTCTTTTTGACTGACTTCCTTCCAGATGACGGTAGTTTCTGCCTCTGATCACAGTAAAGGACATTCCAGTCTTAACGACCAGTCACAGGCCTGGGTGACTTCTCAAGCAGGAGGCTGTACCAGGAGCAGGTAGAGGAAATGTCCCTTCTTTCTATGTCTTCCAGAACCCATAGCTATTCTGAATCCATGGGAAACAGACACTAAGTTTTTGCTATAGAAATATCTTTTTTTCATGAGCCTTTTCTAAAAGAGTCCACTATCACAAGTTAGTCAGACTCCTTTTCACAGCTCACAATTTTAACAGGAGAGAGACATTAATAACACATCCCTCTCAGGAAACAAGAATGTGTTTCTACCCTTGGAAGTGAATCCCAACTTCTGTGTAACACATTAGGCCACACAACTATTTTGTTTTAGTAACATAAAAGAGCCCTCTTGAAAGAATTATGAAGCGTTTATAAATATAAGCAAGTCAATGAAAATTAAAGGTTTTTTCCCTCCTAAAGTCTATCCTTTTATGTGATTTCATCACTGTGCTTCATTTTTCTCTCTTAGGGAAGATGTGAGTTACATACGTAGTATACTAGGTAAACAACAATATCCTTAATAAAAAAATATATCTAGTTAAAAATATATATTTATATATATAATATATATAATATATAAAATATATATAATATATATAATATATATATCATATATATTATTATATATTAATATAATATATATTAATATATAATATATATTATATATAATTATATTATATATTATTATTATATATTAATGTATTATTATATATTATTATATATTAATATATTATATATTATTAATATATAATATATATTAATATATAATATATACTATATATAATATATAGTATATATTATATACATATAAAATATAATATATAATATATATTATATATTTTTTAGTTAAATATATAAGTTAAATATATTTAGTTAAACTATATATATATAGTTAAATTCTGAAACTAGATTGTTTGAGAGATTTAATACTATTATTGATGAAATTACATGCATAACAAATGAAAACCTAATCAACTAGACCAACAAAGTATGTAAATTTTCCTTTTCTTCCCAGTTGTGAACAAGGACAAAAGTTCAGATTCAAATATGCATCCTTTCCAATAATTTTCCTTGGAAGGCAATGTTGATTAGCTAACTCAATTGATACTCAAGCCCCTGTCTTCGTTTGCCTGTCTTCATTAGAGTTTGTGGAAATTACATACTTACTTTCTAGCCTCCCTTGCAACCCAGGGTGGCCAAGTGCTACACAGTGAGATGAAACCACATGTCTTTGCTGTGAGGGATGGAGGGGCTTCTTGAAAAGTGTTTGGATTCTTGATAGAAGAAATTGATGGGATTGTACCATCCATTTTTCTTTCTTCCTCTCTTCAATATGCATGTAATTCTTAGAACTGTGCAGTCTTCTTCTGATTAAAAGACAATGTGCATATATATGAATGACTAACACATTTAAAGATAGTCTAACAGAAAGATAGGAAAAAAAAGAATTTGAGTCTTTATGGTATTGGTGAGAAATCTAACACTAAAATCTAACACTAGCAACCATTTTCCTCTAGACTTCCTTTTATATGAGAAAAATAACCCCTTATCAGTATAAGGGGCTGTTCGTTGGATATTCTGCTATTTTCAACTGAAATCATTCCCAACTAATTTGTGGTCCCAATCACTCAGTCTCTCTATTGCCTGTAAGAGGATTGCATATCTCCACCTGTCCGCATGTAGCTGGCAATACCTCCTCCATGTGGAAAGCAAAGACATCCTTTCCCACTGCTGCTGGGCTTGTCCATAATATACACTTTGGTAAAGAGGCATCCGGAGTTTCTCCCAGCTACCTGTTCTTTTCCCTCTGCCATGAGAATGACCTTTCCCTCAGCTTGTATCACAAAGTGAGGAGATATGTGGAGAAGAGGCACTGCCCCCAACTCATAACAACTCATATGCAGCATGCGTGAGATTTGGAGGTTACTTGTTACTGCAGCTGGTTGCAAAGCAGACAAATACAAAACCAATACCAGAAATGTGCGTGGTTATGTGACATGCTTTGGCCAAGGAAATATGACCTACAGTAATATAAGTAAGAAGGCAAATCTTTAGAGGATTTCCACCTGCTATTTTCCCTTTGCCATAAGAACAGCTTGTCTAGATCCCAGAATGAGAAGAAATTAGAACAAAACCCTGACAGCCAGCCTGCATCTGCAGAAAGGTCGTGTGAATGAGAGAAATATTATTGCAATCACGGGATTATTTTGGCTTAGGTTATCAGAGCAAAGCTAAATGATATATATGCTCCTTAATTTTTTTCTCTTTCTCATTGGCCTTTTTAAAAACCCCAACCCTTGTGTCCTAGTCCCAGAGGAGTGAGCAGGGGGTCACAGGGTCACATAGCCCTGGGCTGACCTCTTACACACCACTTAGCAGCTATGTGTCGATTTGTCTGTAAAATGAATATGATAATAAGATAGCATAACATTTCTCAAAGGGTGTTCTGTGTAACCTAATTACTGCTGACCTAATAAGTGTTACATAGAGAGAAGATGATCCGTGATCAGCTAAGTTTGGAAGACACTGAACTGAATAAAATCAGAAAATGTGTTACCTTAAGGTTTCTCAGAGCATTTAGTGTTACTGCAAATCTTGAAGACCAGAATTTAGTCTGTGGGTCTCCTAGATTTTTCTTTTGTCTTAGTACCATTT
Source organism: Pseudorca crassidens (assembly GCF_039906515.1). NCBI lineage: Eukaryota > Metazoa > Chordata > Mammalia > Artiodactyla > Delphinidae > Pseudorca > Pseudorca crassidens. The sequence continues at coordinate 79,881,010 of NC_090312.1, read as the reverse complement.
TTACTTTCAGAACATCTCTTAGGAGATAAGATAATTTGGACCACAATGAGATAACGGATATGAAAGAACAGTTTGTACGACACTGACCTTGAAGTAATGATGCATCTGTGCTCCTGAGCTGCTGCTGTCAGGAGGAGACCAACACCCTTATACAGAAGGAGCCGTGAACCTGCCCCTGAGGGCACTGAAGTTTAGCTCACACTCCAAGTAGTAAGTGGTTCTTCCCACCAAAACTGCTTTAAAAAGTCCCTACAGCTCACCAAGAAAGCTGGTTATGCAAAGAGAATTCAGTGTGTCAAATAACAGGGAATTCAGAGTGAAGCAAGAGACAGAAAGTTCAAGAACTTTGAAGACATGTTCATAAACTAGTAGGACAGCCAGCATTTTGCAGAGGCTGTTGGAGGGAAACACGCCTTCTATAGAAATTTAATTGTAAAAACTCAGTACTTAAAAATTGTAATTCAATCAAATATATAATCAAAAACCACACGTTCTCTACAATGACTAGGACTCTGAAGCCAGAAAAGGCCATTGCACTAGATAAAACATGATAAAAAATATGAGACATAGAACCTAGAAACGAGAAGATGAAGGAAGAGGAGGGGTGTAGATGAAGTGAGAAGAAGAAGAAAGAGGAGGTGACCCACAGCACACTGTAAGACCAGCTCAGCAGGTCTAGACGCCCTCAGGAAAGAAGAACCAGCAATTCAGAGAAGGCCACGTTGAATACTCTTCATGTGAGTGTGTAGACTTCTCCAATGATGTGGATTTAACCCTGGAGAGAGGGGAGGAGGAAAGTGCCTGGTTTCTACTCTTGCCTCTCAAGAGAGTGGGAGTAATTAGATCCCATCTCGGTCGAAGCGGGTGGAGTGTTTACCTTGTGCTACCCAGGTGCTGATGACATTAGAATGATTGCCTTGGAAAGCCGAGATCGTGGTGGAACTTCAGGCCCAAAGGCCAAGGTAAGGATGACCATGAGAGAGAATATCCTTAGGTCACTAGCAAGACACAGCGGAATCCAGAGGAAATCAGGTTTGCCAAGAGGCCCACAGGAATAGCTCAGTACGGAGACTGTCTGAGGCAGCGGTCCCCAACATTTTTGGCACCAGAGACCGGTTTCATGGAAGACAATGTTTCCTTGGACGGGGGTGGGGTGGGTGGATGGCTCAGGTGGTAACACGAGTGAGCGATGGGAAGCGGTGGGGAGTGGTGGGGAGCAGTGGGGAGCAGTGGGGAGCGATGGGGAGCGGTTGGGAGAGATGGGGAGTGGTGGGGAGTGGTGGGGAGAGATGGGGAGCGGCGGGGAGCAGCAGATGAAGCTTCGCTCACTCGCCGGCCACTCACCTCCTGCCGTGTGGCCAGGTTCCTAACAGGCCGTGGATCTGGTACAGGTCCTGGGCCCGGGGGTTGGGGATCCCTGGTCTAAGGGATGGGCATGCAGAGGCCCCCAATTTCCTGATACTTGGAGCGGGTTGTGGGGTCAGACAGGGCAGTCTGTGGAGCTACGATGTTTGAACAGCATATTTTGAGGGAAGTTTCCTCCTTTATCTGTAGTTTCACAGCAAAAGCCCAGACCGTATTCGTCCATTGGCTATACTTCCTCGTGGTCCTGTCTATAGAAGAGGAGAAAAATCCTGTTCCTCTGCCTATCTTGGGCTCTCCATCTGGGACCCTGTGCATTAGACTAACAAAAGGCAGATAAATGAGAGAACAGAGACAGAAGTTTGTTTCCATGCTTAGTGCGCACACATGGGAACACTCAGCCATGAGTAATTCAAAGGGGTGGTTAGAACTTGAGCTTATACAGCACATCAACAAAAGAACAATAAATTTTCAGAGCAGTGACAAGACAAAAGAAAAGGATTTTGAGCTTCTAGGGGTGGCAAATACTGTGCAGGCAAATATGGGGGAATTAATTGTGGATAAAGGCTGGTTTAAGCAAAAATTGTTATGCAGATTTCTCTGGTGCCATCTCTGGGCTAATAAGGGTCTAGAATTTTCTCCAGTGATCAATTTCTATTCCTCATGGTAAAGAGGGAAAGGAGGACACTTTTGCAAATATATGTCCTACTTTTTAGGCATATGGTGGGGGGGGGGGGCGGTGAGGGCAGAAAACTCGTACCTGCTTCTCAATTGCTTTCAGCTCAAAATAATCCTTATGTCAAAGTGGCATGGGTTTGGGGTGGTGTATGCTGCTTGAAAGATAAAAAGATAAAGAATTGTAAAGTCAGACATAACTACAATGATCGACAGAGGTATAAACATGAAGATGTAACATATGACATCAAATATATTCTAAATAAACAATGATAGCACAGGGACTGTGAAAACAAAAAGAAACAGAACTTGAGTTACTTCCATCCTGCCATCCCATCAAAACTGCCAGTTGTAGATTTTATTTATACCTAAATTTCAAACAGTGAAAGGCATGTTTTTACTTGGTAAGTGCAAATTTTAGTTTATGCATGAAAAATTTTGCTGAATTTGAATAATACCTTTAAATTAAAAATTTGTTTTTAGTCATTAAACAATGAATCAAGAAAATAAAGTGTAATATTTTTGATGGTTACCTAAACTAGACCTTTTACAGACTTTTTGGCTTTGCTATATTTTACTTAATATTGTTGTTTTTATTGGCATGATTAGGAGATTCAACAAAATAACATGTTCATTGTCTACGTTTCTTTTTGGCCACTATTATTATTTGTGTCACTTCAATATTATTACTGAAAATAATTTTCCTATAGAGAGGAGAGGAGTTAAAAGGGGTCCACACCCTAGGTGTGGAAGCCACTACCTTCCACTTCCATCACTTTGTCCTTTACCGTATCAGAGTGGCAGTGGGCGATGGTGATGTGGCCCATGCAGAGCTGTTCTTGTCACAGAAAAGAAGGGTATAGTGGGGTCCCAACTGCTCGAAAGTAATCCATTAAATAACTTTGGCACGATTAAAATAATTATTTTAGCAGAATAATGTTTTAAGTTAATTTAAATATAACAAAAGGACGAGGCAGAAGAGGATCAGGGAGGAACTGAACCATAAATGTCATCTATATCACAACGGCTTCACTAAAGGCTCCCGTTGAATTTCCTCCATGAGCGAGGGTTTCTCACGTGAACCATGGGAAAGCTGCCCAAAGTGTGTTGAGTTCCGATATACTTAGTCTGGAAAGATCAGCAGAAACGAGCATGAGCAGTATGTCTCAGAACATCCAGATAGGAAGGGGGTGATGCCAGGAGAGCCGCCCAACAGTTTGGAAAGCAGCATGAAATCAGGTCAGAAAGCTCCTGGTGGTAGTTGTTCAATGTTGAGCTCAGGCTTCCAGAGTCAACTCTCCTCATCCTTCCAGTTGGCTCTGGGGAGTGAAAAATCAGCGTTTCCTTAAATCCAGAGCTGCCATAGACGGCTGTCCAAACTGGTGGCTACCCTTTCTGCTCCACAGAAATCTTACTGCCTACGGTCTCAGTCTCCCTTTCCTTTCAAAATAAAATGTGTTTGCATTTGACGTCTCGCAGAACTCCTCTAAGGTGGGGTAGATAAAAATCCATGCAGTATTTCAGAAAAGACTGGAAACTTGCTGATTCTCCGGAACCCAATCCGTTTCTTAATTTTATACTAAAATGTAACATGCAACAGAAAAGTGCACAAATTCCAAATGAGGAGCCTGATACATTCTCACAAAGGGAACCCACCCTGTAACCAACACCACATCGAGAAAGAAAACATTACTAGCGTCCTAGTAAACCCCCCAAGTCCCCTTCTACTCACTGCTCCCCAGCAAGGATAACCGCTTTCTTCACTTCTATCATCAAAGGTAAATTTTGCTGCAATGAAAAATTTATGGTATTTGGTGTGTATATTCCTACGTGTCTGGTTCTTTAAACCTAACACTATGTATGTGAAAATCATTTTGTTGTATTTGTTCATTTATTCTCCTTGCTCTATTCCATTGTAAGAATATAGCACAATTAATGTATCCCTTCTACTGTTATGGGCATTTGTGATGTTTCAGTCTAGGGCTATTACAAATAATGCTGCTATGGAAAGTCTTATACATGTGTTTTCGTTTACAGATATACATATATACCTGAACAGTAGGCATCTACCTAGGAGTGAAACTGCTAGGTCATAAGATGTGGCATGTTCAGCTTTTAAAAATACTGCCGAACAGTTTTCCAAAGTAGTTATGTCAATTTACACACCCATCAGTTGTGTAGTCATGTGGTTGGCGCCTAGTGGCGTTGAATTATAGTTTGCATTTCCCCGACGGCTAATAAAGATGATGGCCTTTTCATATGCATATTGGAACTTTGGAAATCTTCTTTTGTTAAATACCGGTCAAGTCATTTGCCTATTTTTCTATTGGATTCTCTGCCTTTTTCTTATTTGTTTTTATAGTAAGAAGCCAAGGATATGAATGACTCCTTGGCCAGATAGATAACGTTGCAAATATCTTTTCACAGTCCATGGCTTGTCTTTGTACACTCTTAGTTACATGTTTTAATAAACTGAAGTTTTTAATTTCAGTGTAAACCAGTTTGGCTCTTTTTTCTTTACAGTTAGCGTTTTCTGTATCCTGTGTATTAAATCTTTGCCTTCTCTGACAATTCAACCCTCCGAACTTAGGCACGATGGCCCAGTATCTCATTTGGAAGCTGTTCTCCCTATGATGAGTCCTCTGAACTCAATTTGTCCTCTCTCCCCTCCCCCAAAATATATAAACACTGAAAGTGGTATCCAATTCCTTGAGTCTCACTACCTTGCTTTGTCCCAGAACAATTCAGAAAATTCCCTCTTGAGCCTTTTACGCATAATGACATCTCAAGCCACTAGACAGTAAGACAATAAGGGTCTTATTGCCACTAGACAAAGAGGACTCCTGTACCCACTGGTCCGGTGTAGCTGCCTGAGGCTGCCCTTTTCTGGGAAAGAAGCAGTTGTCCCTACACTGACAGAAACCTGCCGGCAGCAAAGTCCTTAATCTGCTTTTTTTTAAATGTTCTTGTCCAGTAACGTGTTCTGAGATTTTTATACACAACCTGTCATACTAGAAGTCAATTTTTGCTGCATTTTTTTCACAGAGTAGGGTACGTGGGATCTCGAATCAGAAAAATTTCTACTAACCTACAATTCCATCACTGCCTTTTTACTGGCCCGTGGCGGGACTACAGTACTTCAACTTTCTGAACGTACTTAAACTTTCTCCACCTGAACTCCAGTTTCCATCCCCTGTAAGAGGCGGGTGGTAATGACTATTTCACACAGTCTCGGGGAGGTTTACATGAGATGATCTGTCTGAAAATATTTGTATCATCTAAAACACACATATACCATAAAAACTGTCCATGTAATTACTGCAATGATTAGGAATTTTAAACACTTAAATGAATTAGAATTAGAATCTGAACAGATATTTAATAATACGAGAAAATTCTGGAAACTTAATCAATGTGTCAACAAATGCATTAAAAACACACTGAAGAGAAGTCACTAATATATAAACCTTTTTTTCCAGGATTATAAAACCTACCAGGAAAATTAGCAACAATGGCAATGAATTGTCCTTTGATTTTATAGGATTAAAAAGACAAGGGAAAGCAAATTCGTTTTCTAGATGTATGTACATCCACACATATGAGAAATCAGAAGTGTATGTCTAAGAAGAACCAAAAATATGTTTGTGTGTCTACAGATAATATGGGTCTGGTATTTTCTCCCCTTTAGCAGGGAAAGAATGCTACATGTGAAAATTTTTACGACTTATATTAAAGATTTAATATATTTAGGATGCAGAACTATATAATGTTAAGCTAGCAGTCATTTTATGACCTTGTAAAATAAAACATATATTATTAATCAACGAAATAAGATTTTTATTACAATATGTGATGAGCCTGATCTTGCCACTTGTAGGTTAAAGGTCGAGCTAAAAATAAAACTCAGTCACTTTACAGGGTTAGAATACAATTCATATCTTCATTCTACGGGGATGGCAAAAGAAATCTGCTCTTGCTTATCTAGATATTATATTCTTTCTTCCTACAGCAAAAGGAAGGAGAGAGTTTATGGGGGAAAAGGCTAGTCCTAAAATACACAGATTTGAAATAAAGTAAACGAGTGGCTAGACTTCACCCTTATCAGTCTTCCATGAGTCTTCTAGACCTAGCGATCAGGATATGATAGCCTCAAGTCTTTGATTTTTGCAGCCATTCTCTGCTCTGCGGCCACCATCACATCTGGAGCTTCCTCTGTCTCTCCTCATCTTCAATTCAGGGGCAGCACAGAAGAAGGAGCCTGCAGTAAGCCAGTTCTCGTACTCTCTTGTCCTTTTCTCAAGGCTGCCAGGATGCAACGCTGTTGATTCAGCTATGCTGCCAGCGGGACAGGAGAGCTGATGGAAGTCGGTATGCCTCAGAGATCAGTCACAGAAACTTAAACAGCTGCTTTTGAAACAACAAGGTAACAATTAAATTAAGTGAAATTGCATTTTAGAAGTTACCTAGTATGTGAATGCAATTTGCAAACAAACTGGCAAAAGAAAGATTGGATTGAATAGGAGAACTTTCTGGAAGTCCTTGGAGATGGCGAAAGAAAGCATTTGGGAAAGAAAGGTACAAAGGCTTGAATATAACTGAGTGACATCTGTGGGAACACAAGCTGAGCTGAGGGTAAGCAAGCACAGGATTGGGGAAGTGTCTTGTTGGGATAAATGTGCGGCAAGTTAGGAAATCTAGACTAGTGTTTCGGTATTCAAGAATAGGTAATGGGGGCTTCCCTGGTGGCGCAGTGGTTGAGAGTCCGGCTGCCGATGCAGAGGACACGGGTTCGTGCCCCGGTCCAGGAGGATCCCACATGCCGTGGAGCGGCTGGGCCCGTGAGCCGTGGCCGCTGAGCCTGTGCGTCCGGAGCCTGTGCTCTGCAATGGGAGAGGCCTCTCACTACAGTGAGAGCCTGCGTACCGCAAAAAAAAAAAAAAAAAGAATAGGTAATGGGAAAATTTAAAAGGGAGTAAATTAAAAGTAAATAAATATGTGCCTCTATGGTTAAAAGATTGGTCCATTTTCTCTTTATTGATTTTCAAAATCAGACCATTTCCCCTTAATGGATTTGGGTTTTTTTTTCTGCTGACGTGATCATGTTTACTGCGCTCTTTTTAAAATTTCCTTTTACAACTCTTCAATAACAATGTTAACTTCTATTATACCAGAAAACTCCCTCAGCAAGCATGACTTACCCTTTTTCTGCTCTCCACCCCCTACCCCATCCTGCCAATACAGCCCTGAACTTCGTTTCCTTTTTCCTTTTGTCTTCACTTGTATAGTGACAGCACACATGAGCCTCCTTCGTGCTGCACAAAGCGAATTCACATACACTACCCTTCATTCATTCAGTAGACGCTCACTGGGCCCATATTATGCTAAGCACTCTACTCGGTATTAATAAGCTAGAACCATCAGATTAGGTACAAGGAGTGGGCAGGGTTGTCTTCCTCTTGTAGGCAAACTACACTCCGCAACACTGACTGGCTGAGGTGAGTTTAATGCGGAAAGCCTATGGTACAAGACACCAACCCACTGGGGACCGTTACTCATCAAAGGATCCTGAGTTCATGGTTTAATCCCTTCAAGTCTCAGTGCTCTCGTCTGGAACTGGAAAACAGTGATGTTTACCTCCTAGTGTATTCTGAAGGTGAAAGCACACACCATGTGCAACGTGCCTCATGCAGGCGTGGCTCGTGTATGCACTCCGCGAGGGAGAGAGCTGAGTGTCCTTGTGAAAAGTTAAAAGACTGCGGTCCTGCAGACACGTGCTTGAATCCTTGCTCTGCACAACAAACGTTTTTAAAGTATAATTGACCTACTTACAACACTACGTTACTTCCTGGTACACAACCGTATGAGTCCATATTTCAGTCCATTTCCAAATGATCCCCATAAGTCTAGTTACCATCTGCCCCTATACGAAGCTGTCACATAATTATTGACTCTATTCCCCACACTCTCCATGTCGTACCTCGGACTCATGTATTTTGTAACTGAAAGTGTGTATTTCTTAATGTATTTCTTTTATCATCTGAAAAAAATATGAAAATACCGATATTCTCTAAAATTGAATTGGAAAGATATACCATAGCACGAATGACATAATATAGTTTCTCATCATTTTTTCCACAATGTCACTTGGTTTCATCAGCTGGCAATCCTGACTCTGCAATCTCTTGGCTGGGGGTATGCAAGTTGGAAGATCTCCATCAGTAGAAAGCAGAGGGCTGTTTTAAGGATATTATGGTCCCCATGAGAGCCAAGGAAAAGCTAGGCAGGGGGCTAAAATATTTTGAAGTTATTTGGGGGGAAAATGGCAGATCCATTTGGAAAAATTCTCTCATTTCTGGAGGCAAAACCATTTTAAGTCATACTTCCTGAACAAGAAAATAAACGATTCTTATTGGGTGATGCGATAATGGCCTTGTGCAATAGTTTACGAGGCTTACGTTGTAGGTGTTTACTGTAAAATATTTGACTTCTACATGTAAGTTAAGGAAGAAACAGTCTGTGTCAAAGAAAAGCACAGCCTCCTCACAGCTGGTTTTTCCAGCAGCGTCTCTGCATGTCTGTGGTGGCGAGGGGATATACCAGCCACTCATCCGTACCCAGGAAAAGAGGACACGTCAGTCTGCCCGCATGGTTCATTTCCACGCTCTGAAACGCTGTGCAATGCCACGGTCACGTTGAATGGCCCAGACAAAGTACAAGAGGAAACCTGCCATCCTCTTAAAGCTATGAAGCGCTGGAGAATGAAGCTGGGACCAGAGTGTTGGGAGTGTGCACCTAACACACTTCTGAGTTCTCAAAACAAGCGAGGGCTGGTCCCCGGGAGCCCTATCCACTTTACAGGCACAGCCTCCTGAAGAATGATGTCAGAAAACGCTCTTAAATCATTTCCTGTATTGTGCTCTGAAAGGGCAGCCTTGTCTAAAACTATCCCGAGCACTTCATTCTATGGCACAGGGCATATGTTTATCTTAAAGAGAGCATTGCTTCCTTACGTGGAAAGTGATCTAAGGATGAAAGTGGGCTTGGTCTGGTTGATTTTTTTTCAGAAGAGGGTCTACATGCTATTAAGAGCAGGTAATCCTAATACCTGCTCCAAGGTTCCAATACGCACAATAACAAGACCTCATCACTACCGTCTCCCGCCTGAAATAGACTCCACTTGATTTCTTGCAGACCTCAGATGGGTTCCTGCCGGGGCCACAAACCAACCAGACAGCATCGTCTCCCCTATCGTTCTCTTCCTTCTGACCACACTTGCCACTTGGAGAAGCTTTGTCACCATCACATCACATGATGAAAAGGCCACCGTCCATCCCCAAAAGGCATCTCTGAGTGTCTCTAAAATGTACAGGCCTCAACGTGTCACAAGCACAGGGTCCAGGGCAAAAGTATGGGAAGTTCTCCTTTCCATCCAATGACAGTCCTTTTGAGTCTTAAAAAGTGACACCCAGATAGTTCTGTTGACTCCTGGCCTTTGCTTCTTGCACAGAAAAATACCATGTTTCTCAGGAAAATTCGTTTCAAACATCCATAGTCCTGGTGTCGCAAACAAAACCTGTGGAATTTGAAGAGGAAGAGTTGCCATTACATTCCCTGCGCGTTCTACCGCTTAACCAAAAGCCCCTTCATCCTCTCCAATTACACAGGTTCCCACGTGGGCATCGGTAAATTCCAGCAGATGCTGGGTTAGGGGAGCAGGAGGGGGGGTTGGGGAAGACGACAAGTTTCTAGGGATAGCATCCTGGTCTCGGCTTAGCCAGACTAAAAGCCCCAGGCGTCAGATTCAGGAATATTGGTTTTTACCTGCAGGCGAGGATGAAGGATTCCATCGGCAGGAGCATTCATCACACGTGGCACTTGCCTTCCAGCTGAAATAATGTACTGTAGAGTTCAGAGCTGTTGACCAGAAGTAAAGAAATTTGATTCCAGTTCTGGTTCTACCTCCTTCTCGCCTGGTGTCCGTGGACACACAGGAGGGAAAGCACTTTGTCTCGTCTGGACCTCTGTCTTCACAGCCTGGCAACTGCTTGATTAACACTTGTAGCCCAACGTCCTCTGAGCTCCCCGCATCCGTATCCATAAAGCTGAGATGATAACACCTATCTTACCTGCCAAATGGGGCTGTAAGATTAGATACATTAGACGCAAACATGTCCACCAACTAGCTCCCTTCTTATGAGTCGAAACACAACCCCCGTGAAGTTTGATGGGCATAGGATCGTGCAGCTGGACCTCCTCACCCGGGACAAGGACCAGCACCCAGCTTTTCAAATCCTTTCTGGAAAGTACTCAGACGTCTCCTTCAGAGGCTCCTGCACCATCACAATATATGAGCACCTCCTCCTCTAAAGAATCTGCTTTGTTCAAGCATGAGCATTCAAAGAGAATCTTTAATGTGTTTATTATTCATTTTATCCCAAGTATCTTCTACTATTTTTCACTATAAAATGGCTCATGCCAGAGCCACCGAAAGGGCCACACGTGGCTGATAAAACAACCACAAGGCCATGGACCCTCTGCTCACATGGGTTCTCCAATGACTACAGAGAGCAGAGCCCCTGCCGACCCTCGCTGGCCACACAGCAAGAGCAAGGAGACAACTTCCTTGCGTTCAGCCACGGGAATTTCAGGGCTAGTCTGTGATCTCGGTGTAAACTAGGCTACTGGAGAGATTCAGGCTCGTGATAAAAACCCACCTTTGTTGGGATTTGATAATAGTTTGTAACTATTGCATGAGTTGAGAACATGCTGCAAAACAGTGATCACAGAAAAATTCTTGTACGCTAGGGCTCAGGAGCCCAGACTCCAGCCCCACCCGGACCACTCACTGTTGTGTGGCTGTAACATCTCATTATACGATACAGGCCTCACTCTCTTTCTTTAATAAATGAGGAAAGAGGACTAGGTTGGCTTTAACGGCTTTCAAGTCCAGCATGTGATAAATCAACTTCTGGTTGCTTGTTTAGGAACCTACCCATTGGGGCAATACGCTTATTTAAAAAGTAAAAAAAAAAAAAAAGAAATACTGACAATTGTTTGGAACACAGCATATTCACGGGCATGGGATTACGTTAAATTCAAAACCTCATTTACTGTCAGGTTACTTATAAATCCTGTATTTGTATGAAGTAGTTCTACCTTATGAAGCAAGTTTTGTGTGTGTGTGTGTGTGTGTGTGTGTGTGTGTGTGTGTGTGTTTTAACCATGCCATGAACACGCCTACAATTTATGCAATTTGAATACACGAAATGTGTGTTCCAAATTATCAGTGAGTGAATTAACAAAGTGATAATAATAATACTCATATTCAGAGTAATAAAGGAGAAGATACTCTGGAAAGAAGCATAAATGAACAATAATGAAATTAAGCTACCGTCATAGCAAATGGAACCGAGACGGTCAGGGAGCTTCCCATACGATGTGGAAGCAAGCCTTGAATCCAGAAGGTCCAGTTCTGCCTTTTGATTCTTATGTCACGGAGCTTTCACAGAACTTTAGAAAAATTGGATTACAACAAGAGCACAAACGTTTCTGGAAAGGGTATGAGGAAGCCAAGCCTTTGTATTTTCCTATGAACTGAGTTTTCATCTCTGGTTTGGAGCTGAACTTCTGGCTTCGGCTCAGGTTTTCCCTGTAACGTTTGCCTTGGCTGCAGAGCTAAGCTGTAACGGCATCAGTTAACATCTCCCGCTTTGCCCCATCCATTTCCTGCTTGTCGCACAACATTTTACTTGAATCGTGTTCAGATTCCCCCTTCTGAACAAACCTGTGCTTATTCCATGATCGGGTCCCAACATAATCAAGTCATGTTTGTTCATGTATTCTCTTTTACTTTTATAGAGTGGATAAAAAAATGCAATTATATTATATTCTAAGATATATATATATATAATATAATTATATTCTATTTTTTTTGCTTTCCAACACTACTTTGTATTTTATAAAAATATGTGTAAAACAAGGAAAATAAATATAAATGGAATAATATTTTGAAAATCATTTATGAGTTTGCCTTTTTGCCTTTTTGCCTTTGCCAGCCTGAAGCGTATGTGTCTGGGAGGAGATTTGTACCTATTACAGGAGTTAAGGAGAAAGACGGAGGCAACATTCAGCGTCTGATATTCATAAGATTTTACAACAGGTCGAGGGTCTTGAGGGCCAGGTGTTGCTCGGGGAAAGGCCTTCCCATCCCCTTCTCTCCTCCCTAGGCTTATCTACCGCAACACTGGAGACCCAAGCTCTGTGTGTTCTCCTATAATTCAGAGATTCCCTTTCTGCCCAAGAGGTAGAGGCTATTAACTTGATGCTCTGTGGTAAAAAGAAGATAGATTTAAGGGAAATGAAAGGAAAGCTTTCTCCTTCTGGTCTCCAGAGACGGTAAGAAGAACAAAAAGAGGCAGAGACAGAAGCCTGCCCCACATCCGCCCGGGGCCCAGAAAGGGGGTGAGATAGAAGTCAAGGGACAGAACACCAGCGATGGCTGAACCCTCTGACTTCCATTCTCCCTGGGGTTTCTGGGAGAACCCCTTCCTCATGACCACCTACAGCCCATGTGTAGCTAAGCCGGCAGAGGCAGGACTTGAGGTCTTACTCTTCCAAACTGTCCTTGGCTTTCTCACGGGATGGACAGAAAACTGTGGCCGCTGAGGGTCTGGCGGCAGAGCTTGCCAGAGGGCATATGCCAGAGGGCGACGGACAGTGTCCTGTGGCGAGGAATGCAAGCATTCAGTTAAGGATGCCTGACCCACAGCCAAGTGGGAATCCCAACCAGGCCAGAGAGGAATCTGTGGTGCCAGGGAGAGTAGAGCCAAGGGAAGCTGGGAGCACTGCTGAGACACGACCACGTGTTCCCCAGCCTCAGCCAGCGGGGACCCAGCACCCAGACTCACACTGGAGAAGCCAGAGGACCCTGGGCCCAGGGGCTCCCAATGTCTCCTCTGTGCTTTGTGGTCAACCAAGCCTTAAACGTCATCTTGAAAAGAGGGAGCCAGGAGAGAGATGGACCACTGTTCAGACTGGTACCTCACTGTTCATCTTTATGGACTGAAATGTTAGTTATGTTTGCCCAACGACCATCAGTGGAGATTCATAAAGGAAACGAGATCACTATAAATGAAATAAATTACATTTTTTTTGCAGATCTAAGCTGTCATCGGAGTTAAAATGCTCAGTGCACTACACAAATATGAGGAAGTGAATCTAAAGTAGATTCGAAAGAAAATAATACTCTTGTGCTAACGGACGGTTAACTTACCTTTAAAAAACATCATCGTGATGGGATTGATTAGGTTTAAAAAAGGCGTGAAGCGCGTACATCAAAGCAAGATGTTTACCTTCGGAGTCAGCTTTTGAACAGTCCTATTAAAACTGCATTAATTAGGGCTTCCCTGGCTTCCCTTATTTTATTTTTAAAATAAATTTTAAAAAAAAAGAAAAAGGCTGATAAATTTGTATGTTAAATAATCACTATTATGTGGCAACTAAAAAAAAGAGAGAGAGAAAAAGAACACACTTGGAAAAATATTTGTACCATATTCACAAAATATGAGTATTCCTTATATATAAAAACTTCTACAAATAGAGAGAAAAAGGCCAACGGTGGTAACAATGGTTCCCTGCCCAAATCTTAGATTTTCGGTGATTGTGTTGGTTTCTTATTCTGAGGCTGTGTATGTAGTGTGCGCTGGGGCAAATGAGCTAATTAGCTTTTTGACCTTAAAAACTGGATTTTCAGACTGTTTGAGATGTAAAATGAATGAGATTATGTAAAAATCTTGTAGAGCTAATTTTGAATGTAAAATTGGAAATTCATGATGTATTCTATCTTAAAACATACATTTCCTAGCTTTTTTTTAATCAAAAAAATTTAGAAAAAAATGACTAACTCTGCTGCAGGGAGTACCTGAGGGTGCAGATTTATGCTAAAGAAACTGACACTTCTTGGGGAATGGCAGGGCCCAGGTCTGGGGCAGGAGATGAGCAACAACCCTTGAACATCTTATACCTAAACCAAGGAAGACATCCAAGGTTACTAGGGTCATGGCACAAAGATTCAGGACCCATCTTGAAAAGGTTGCCATGGACCAAAGATGGAACCATTTGAGAATCAATAAGCACAAGAGTATTATTATTATTATTTGGTTTTCGAAAGACTTTAATTAATGCAGTATTTTTTTGTGTGTGTGGTACGTGGGCCTCTCACTGTTGTGGACTCTTCCGTTGTGGAGCACAGGTTCCGGACGCGCACGCCCAGCGGCCATGGCTCACGGGCCCAGCCGCTCCGCGGCATGTGGGAATCTTCCCAGACCGGGGCTCGAACCCGTGTCCGCTGCACTGGCAGGCAGATTCTCAACCACTGCGCCACCAGGGAAGCCCCAGCCTTTTTCTTATTGCTTCTGAGTTTTGAGTCATACTTAAGAAAGTTTTCCTTACTACCAATTTACAGAGAAAGTCACCTACATTTTTGTCTAAAGTCTTTGCTTGATGTCATATTTTACGTGTAAATCTCTGGTGTATTTGCAATTTATCTGAAGTTCAATGGGAGGAATAGTTGTTTTTTATAGTATACTTTTTCAGTAATCCCAGTGCGGTTTATTAAAAGTCCATCTATTACCCATGTATTTGAGTTGCTGCTTTTGTTGTACTGCTAAATGTCACTATGCACGTGAATCTAATTTTCCATTTTGTTCCATTGCTCGGTCTATATAAACCAAAACCAAATTTTAATTACAGAGGCTTTATATTATCTTTCAGTATTTTGTAGGGAGTATTCCAATTCATTGCTCTTCTTTTTCTAATAGGGTTTTCTAGCTATTCTTGCTTATTTTCTCACAAATAAACCCTACCCCCCAAATCTGATGGCATTTTGATACGGAGTATATTAAATATATAAATCATTTTTTAAGAATAGCTGATATCTTCATGATGTTGAATCTTTCTATTCATAAACATGGTATGTCCTGCTGCTTATTCAATTTGAATTGTGTCTCTCAGGATGTCATACAGTTTTCCTCATAGACAATTTTGAAATTACTTTTTAAGTTAATATTACAATATTTTTTTCTGGTTTGCTGTCATAAACACAGTCTTTTATTCCATTACATTTTATAACAGGTTAGTGTTTGAGTATATGAATATAAGAAGCTTTTGGTAACCTACTACGTTACAAAATTTTTTACTAAATTATTATTTAAAGTAACTTTCCTTTCACTTTTTGAGGTTTTCTAAATATATAATCACATCATCTGCAAGTACAGACAGTTTTACCTTTTCCTTTCCAATCCTTATGCCTCTAATTGTTCTATTTTTATCTAATTGCACTGAGTAATTCTTCCAACACAATGTTTAACATAAGAAGGCTTTTCCCCCCTGAATCTAACAAGAAAACCTCTAGTGTTTCTCCATTAAGTAAGATGAAGGCTTTGGAGATAGTGCGCGCACACACACACACACACACACACACACGCACATATGCACGCACACACACACATATGCACGCACACACACACACACACGCACATATGCAGGCACACACACACACACACACACAGTAGAGATATTGTAAGTTTTAAGGAAGTATTCATTGATTCCTACTTCATTTTGTCTTTTTCACATGAATGGTTGTTGAATTTTGTCAAATGTATTTTCTGTGTCTATAAAGACAATCATATTATTTTTCTCCCAAACTCTATTAATATGATGGATTATACAAATGCATTGCCTAATATTGATCTATCCTTGTATTTCTGAAATAAAACACATTTGGTCATAGTTTCTTAATTTTAATGTACTTTTAGATTGTATTTGCTGATAATTTATTTAAGATTTTTACATCAATACTAATAGGTGAAACTGGCCTGTAATTTCCTTTCTGTTGCAATCTTTGTCAAGTGTAAGGATCAATGTTACATCCACTGTATACAAAGTAGAAATTCCCCATTTTATATATACTCCGAGTTGAGTAGAATTGAGATTACCTTATCCTTAATAATTGGGTAGATAGAACCTACGAAGCCATATGGACCGGTTTGGTTGGAGACATTCTAACTGATTTCTTTGTTCTGTTGTAATTAGTCTGTTTAGGCTCTCTGTCTTCGTTGAAGTCAATTTTGGTAAGTTGTATTTTTCTTTAAAAATAATTATCAATTTTATTTATTCATCATTCAGTTATTTCACTTACTATGTGGTTTGTTTCAGACAATGCAATTTTGCAAATGTGACACCAGCTAAGGCTTGAAAAGCACTTGTGCACCGAGGCTTGCTCTCTTGCTGCAGTTGAAGTGTTGTGACCACCATGTAAATGAGCCTGAGCTAACCTGCTGGAGGCTGAAAGACCACGTGGGAAGAACCAGGATGCCGCAGCCATCAGCCTGCCAGTGGTCAGATGCCCTAGTGAAGCCAGGTTGGACCCTCCAGACACCAGCTGATCCAAAAGCCCCATAAAGATTAGCCAAGGTGGCCTAAACCAGAGGACCATCCAGTCAAAACACAGAGAGAGGAAAAACAGTTGATTATTTTCAGCTGCTGACCCTGAGGCTGTTTGTTTTGCAGCATAAGCCTATTGATATAGAAGCCAACACCAAACAGAATCACAAAATTCTGCGGGGGGAGCTATTTAAATAGAGAGCCACTGAAGAGGTGATGTTTAAGCTGAGGTCTGAAGGGTGAAAAGAGCCGAGGTTTTGAATGACGTGAAGGTGGGGATGGGGATGAGGATGGAGAGGGAAGAGAAGAACAAAAGCTGAGGGTAGAGCCGTAAGGCTTTTCAGGGGATTGTAAAACAACATATGGAATTTGGAGTTTACATGCGCTAAGAAGCGTGAAAAGGGTCATGAGGAGGAATGTAACATGGGGTTTCTTTTAAAGCTTACAGATGATTCCGATATATAAGCCGAAGTTGAGAGTCACTGGTTTCGAAATTAAAGGAAAAGCCAAAAGGGAGACTCTGAAATAAATCACTAGCTATTTTAGCCTTCCTTCATTTCTTCAGTCATTTATTTAGTGTCTACTCTGTACCAGGCACAGCTGGTGATTTAGCCCATAGGAGCTCAAGATACAAAGAAGAATGATACTATGGAGAACAATAGGGAGGTTCCTTAAAAAACTGAAAATAGAGTTCCCGTATGATCCAACGATCCCACTCCTGGGCATATATCCAAAGAAAACTAAAATTCGAAAAGATAGATGCACCCCAATGTTCATAGCAGCACTATTTGCAATAGCCAAGGCATGGAAACAACCTAAGTGTCCACTGACAGATGAACAGATAAAGAAGATGCAGTGTGTATACACAACGGAATATTACTCAACCATAAAAAAGAATGAAATAATGCCATTTGCATCGGCATGGATGGCCTAGAGATCCTCATACTAAGTGAAGTAAGTCAGACAAAGACAAATATCATATGATATCTCTTATATGTGGAATCTAAAAAAAAGATACAAAAGAACTTATGTACAAAACACAAATAGACTCACAGACATAGAAAAATAACTTATGGTTACCAAAGGGGAAAGGTGGGGTGGAGGGATAAATTAGGAGTTTGGGATTAAAATATATACACTACTATATATAAAACAGATAACCAACAAGGACCTACTGTATAGCACTGGGAACTATACTCCGTATCTTGTAATAAACTATAATGAAAAAGAATTTTTAAAAAGAATAGATACAGATATAGACACGTATAACTGAATCACTTTACTGTACACCTGAAACTAACACCACATTGTAAATCAACTATATTTCAATAAAAATTTAAAAAAGAAGAAGAATGATAAAATGGCCTCCACCTAGTGGGACAACCAAATAAAAATAAATAACATTAATGCAAATCAAAATGAAAGTTTAACTTTGACTAAAGTCGATACCATGGTTTATGTGCTGAGACCATCTTACACTTTCATAATTTCAGTTATTCACTTGACCTGTGAATACTGAAGAGCAGTAAAAGGTGGGGAAGGAAGTACCCCAGAAAAATGGAAAATAAAGGCATTGCAAAATGTGCAGGCTCAGCACATGTAAGTCATGGCGGAGGGTGAAAAGAAAAGAAACGTGGCAACAGCATCTGGGGATCAACCCTACAGCCAAAATGTGAGCGTCCAGAAGGAAGGAAAGGGTGAGCTCAGCTAGTGCACGCAGGCCAGGCTTCAACCTCCACCAAAGACTGATTCCGCTGGTAGCAGCTCAGGCTTCCGAAGGCCTGGGCATCCCTGATGGTGTTAGGAGAGCAGCAGCCTGGGGCCTGGGCACAGCAGACTTTGTCCAGCACAGCAGTTCAGCCCGGTCCCCATTGGGCCTGGCGCTCCCACCTTACAATCTGATCCGACCAAGGCTGACTCAGGATTTAGGTGGGGATCACACACCAGGCTATCGTTTGAAAGCGTATGCTCTGCAGGGTGGACAAAACAAATGCCAAACGTGCAGGAGCAAAGCAAGTAAAGTAAAAGAACAAAGCAAAAGAGATTTTAAAATTTGGGACATTCTACGGCATCCTACTTTTTAAAAGCAGGACAATAAGCCCCAAATGGAGTTGCTTATGCTAAGCCCCACCTAACCAAACTGAGACTTATTTAATTACAGTTTCAGTTTTCCCAGAAATGGAATCTTAAACCAGTCAATCAGGAATCACCTGATCAGTTAGGTCATCTTCCTGAGAGACCCCTGCCTTCCCCGAAAGTAAAATAACCTTGCAATAACTAACCTGCTTTTTTGCCAGGATAGCTTCCTTGTTCCTACTTCCTTCTGCCTATAGAGTCTTTTATTCAGCTCCTCAGAGCTCCTTTCCATCTGCTAGATTGGATGCTGACTGATTCGAATTGATTTTTGCTCAGATAAACTCTTAACTTTTTAAATATGCCTCAATGTATCTGTTGACACACTGGTTTTGATTTTCTGTCTTTCACCTCTGGGCTGGAGGGTAATAGAGAAAGGTGAGGACTGTAGCAAAGGGAAACAGACATGCCCAGCTAAAGGCAGCTGACAGACTCCAGTAATTCAAGTGCAGAAAGAAGGCCCAGTGTTACTATGGTTTTTGAATTTTTTGAGAGAAGCCAGGAGATAACTAAAAGAAATCCTCCAGGGTTTTTTTTTTTTTTTAATATTATGACTTTTTAAAAGTTTGGTTGCTCTCCCCCAAAAAAGATACTGCAGATGACACACTTATATGCCGAATCAGGTCCTCAAGTCCCCAGTTGAAGACTTGTGATCTATAAAAATTTCAGTTGAATAAGAGAGAAAGGGGCAGAATCTGACAAGTGAGGTTTTCAGTAACAGAAAATTCCTGCTGCTCCAGGGGACAGAGAGCAGAGGTTCAGGACTTAAAAGAAAGTTGGCGGACAGGCGGGAACAACACACTTATAACATCAGCCAGCGCTTTGCGGTCACTAGAAGTTAAAAGCAGATCTTGGTTATAGAAACTTAAAGAAAAAAAAAATCAGACTGTCTTTGACTTCAAGAATCTTTTTTCTCTATCCTCTTCCTCTGACTTTTCTAGCAAGATTTTATTCTCTGGCTTCTT
Organism: Pseudorca crassidens; assembly: GCF_039906515.1. NCBI lineage: Eukaryota > Metazoa > Chordata > Mammalia > Artiodactyla > Delphinidae > Pseudorca > Pseudorca crassidens. The sequence continues at coordinate 79,861,433 of NC_090312.1, read as the reverse complement.
TCTAAATGCTTCTAGCTCCCTAATCAACTAAGTTAATTGTATCCTTTCCCCGTTCCAGGATTTATTGCTTCAAGATTCTTCAGATGAACCATTTTCTCAACCCTAGAAGTTCATCTCATGGCAAATAAGCACATAAAAAGATGTTTAACATCATTAGTATTCGGGAAACGCAAGTGAGAACCACAATGAAATACTTCTACACACTCATCAGTGTGGCTGAAATAAGGAATCGTGACAACACCAAACGCTGGCAAAGATGCAGAGAAACTGAATTACTCACATCTTTTTTGGTGGAAAAGCAAAACGGTATAGCCACTCTGGAAAGCAGTTGGACAGTTTCTTATAAAACTAAACCTGTAATAGCTCTGTGACCCACTAATTTTGCTTGTGGGCATTTATCCCAGAGAAATGAAAACTTATGTTCGTGCAAAAATCTGTACACAAATGTTCATGGCCACTTTATTCATAATATAGCCCAAATGGAAACAACCCAGATGTCCTTCATGAGGTGAAGAGTTAAATTACGGCACAAGTTATTGGTAGGAACAAACTATTGACTTTGTAATCTTGTCCTTCTTATTAAGATCTTTAATCCATCAAGATTTCTCCTTTGTAAATAGTGTAATAAAGACATTAAGTGTTATTTGTCCTAGCGAGTTAGTGTTCTCAATACCACCCGACTGAAAAATCCACCACTTCCCCAATGTTTGAGGCCCCGTTTTTATCACACATCAAATTCCCTTAGATACATTTATAAGCTTTCTATTTTGTTTCACTGGTCCTCTTGCATGTTCTTGTACCCACCGTTTAAGTTTTTATATTATCACAGTTTTTATAGTGATACTTGATCTGGTGAGTTTCACCTCTTTGCTCTTCTTTTTCAGAGCTCTCTTAGCTGTTTAGGCATATTTAATATCCTAAATGCAGTTTAGAATATCTGTCGAGTTCCATAACAAATCCTGCCAGAAGTCTTATTGAAATTGCATTGAATTTGTACATTAACTTTGAGAAAATTTACCAAATACTGTTGAGTTGTCCCACCCATGAACAAAGTATACGTTTTAATTTAATCAAATTTTGCATCCTTTAATAATGTTTTTAATTTTTCCTATAAAGTTCTTATTCATCCCTTGTTAGTTTGTTTCTTAGATACATCACTTTTTGGTTGGTTTTGCAAATAAAACTTATTTTCTTTTTTTTTTTTCTCGTTAACTTTTGCAGAATGGACGAATATTGTTGATTGGATGCATTTATCTTGAATACACAAACTTGCTGGACTTTCACCAGCTTTCATTGTTCTTCTGTTTATTCCATTGCTTTTTAACTTAGATAATCATATCACCTGCCAAAGATGGCATTTTGTCAACCTTATCTCATTATGACATTTCCAAATATTGCACTTCTTATGTGGTTTTCTTATACAAAATTAACATCACCTTCAGCCACATTAATCAGTAACGGTGATATTGAACATCAGTGTCATGTTCTAATCTTAACGGCACTGCCTTTCTAGCTTCTCCACAAAGTATGATGCTGCTTTGGTTTGGGATATAGCCCTTGTGCCAGGCAAGACCTGTTTGCCCTTGAATCCACTCCTTGCCTTTCCCCTGCTAAGTAAGCTCTTAATTCAGAAAAAAAAAAAACGCAGCAGTTGCATATCCCGGTGCCCGCGTCGGCTCGTTCCCAGCTGGGTCTAGCCTCCTTTGGCTCCCAGCCAACAGTCCTACTGCGATTTCGTTCTGCCAGGTGACCTCAGCTCCGTCTCCTCCCTGTGACCCCCACGGTTGGGGTATTAGTGGCTTCCTGCTTGCCGATCTCCTCGCTATCTGTGCCTGACATTTCAACCTTTATCTGTGGAACGAATTCCCTGCATTAAATTTCCTCTGTTGTAAATATTAAAGTGCTTTCTGTTTTTCTGGTTAGACCCTTGGAAAGTTGGATAAAAGGTAGAGCCTTTATAGGGTTGATAAATCTCCTTCCATGGCTAGTTTTCTGAAAGCGTTTTTAAAATAATAAGCAAATATTACATTTTGTCAAATATTTCTTCTGCATCATTTGAAATAATCATACGCTGTGTCTTTTTTAGTCTATTAGTATAGAGATTACACTGGTAATTCTGCTGCTATTGAATCATCAAATCATTTGGTTACCTACTATTTCGTTTATAATGATGGCATCCTCCTGCTACGTCTGATTACCGGAGTCACGTCTAAGCTTCTGTGCTCCTTGGACAAGGCTGCCTGGGACAGCCCAGCAGCTCTTCCTTATCAGCCTCTGCAGCCAAACCCAGCCTGGCAAAGGCTTCCCCAATGTGCTTACCCTTCCCTATTCCACACCCACACCCTACCAATGAACAGAATTCCACCTGAAAACGAGCTTCCTCTATTGATGGACCAAATTTCTTTCAACTGCCATCGTGAGCTTCCTACTGCTCACATGCATTCAGTCCTAGTAAATTGTTATGGCTGAATTGTGTTCCCCCCCAAAACTCCTATGTTGAAGTCCTAACCCCTGGTATGTCAGAATGTGATTGTATTTGAAGATAGGGTCTTTAAAGAGGTAATTAAGTTAAAATAAGGTCAAAGGTGGGCCTTAATTTAATATGACTGGTGTCCTTATAGGAGGAGGAGATTAGAATGCAGACATGCACAGAGGCAAGACACGTGAGGACATCTTGGGAAGAAGGTCACCTGTAAGTTGAGGAGAAAGCCTTCAGAAGAAGCCAACCCTGCTGAGACCTCGACCTCAGACATGTCGCCTCCAGAGCTTTGAGGAAATAAATGCTCACACCCAGTTTAAGCTGCCCTGTCTGTAGTACTTTGTTACTTCAGCCCTAGCAAACCAACACAGAGGTACATGAGAGGAGAAGTATGTGCGTGTCACAACTGGGGTGGACCTGGAAGTGAGCAGACACCATCCCCACCCTAGGGCAACATGTGCATTCATTCCCCTTTACCCACACGTGTACATGAAAAGCGTTTACTGAGGAAAAGCTGAACGACATAAAAATGATTTCTGATAAGTAAATGACCACTATTGTATTTGGGGTGGGGATGGGAACTGATAAAACAGAAATAGTAGTAGTAATAAAAAATAATAATAACAATAGTTTAAAATATTAATGATTATAGAAACTGGTTACTGAACACGTACTATTAGTCAAACCCTGCACTGTAAGATTTGCAAAGGTTGTTTTTTGTTTTAATCCTCAGAATCCAACGAAGTGATTCTCATGAGCCCCATTTAAGCGATGGAAAATGGAAGCTCTCAAAGCAAGTAACAGATCTGAGGAACACAATAAAGGGCAAAAGAAGATTTTAACTGAAGACCTGACTCCAAATGTTCTTTCCATCTCAGCATAATGCTTTTTAAAATTACTCTATCTTCAGTTGATTTTTACCAGGGAGAATAAATGTAAACAGGATTTCATTTAACACCTCTGGTAACGTAAATGATTTTACGTCTTGTCCTGAGAGGAAAGTAAACCTATAATCAGCACAAGATAAATCGCCTTTATCTTTCACAGAAATAACTATAATCAAAGCTGTTCTCATATCTCATGGATGCTGACTTCCTTCTTAATGGCTTGTATTTCAAACTTGAGCTCAGGCACAAATAGAAGACAAAATGGAATATGAGTACATCTGCATTAGCCAGAAGAATTCTCGGACTATCTAGTATTAACCATTTCATACTCCAAAAGTAGAATCTAAGTATTTTACCCATGTTAAAAGGTATAGGAAAAAAGTTTCAATGCAAAAATTGAAAAACACTAACCAGGTTTAAGTGGATGGAAGAATTTGAAATCTCTATAGAACTTAATATAAGAAATGGTAATAAATACATTCTGACAGGAAAAAAATTGAAGCATATTTTAAATAAATTATTCCTATTAGCATGTTTGGGGGCCATTGTGTTTTTCTCCTTGACTTATTTCCATGTATCTTTTGTTTAATTTAAGAGGATTTATTCAATTTAAGAGGATAATAGGAATCCTCTTACATTAATTTCATCAAGCAGTATCTTGCTTTTACCTTTAATATTTTATCCAAATTCACCTAATGTAAGACAGCTGTGTCTCACTTTGCTATCATTAAGAGTTGGGACTAAAATCTTTATCTAGGGAAAGAAGTATAAAGAAAGGCCACCATAACTTTATGGATGTGTGCTTCAGAAGACAGATGGAATTTAAAATTTGGGAGAACAATGTTTAACCTTTTAACTACATTAATAAAGATTTTATCTTTGTCCAAAGATGTGATTATATTTTATAGATGAGGTCTGGTCTGAATAGAATGTCTTGTCTCTCCCTCACCCTACACCCCTCCAAGATCACTGTTGCCTGAGATTTCAATGCTATATTATTGGGTTGTTTATTTTCCAGATACATGTTATGACCTTAGAATCTGAAATCAAGAAATGATTAGATCACAGTAGTTTTTAAGGAACTATGGAGAGATTTTAAATTGAGCTATCTTCTGTTTTCTTCCAAATGTAACTTAGTTTTGAAGGGATTCCTGGTGAATGAATGGCTGTTTTGCATAATGCTGTCAGTGTTTCTCCAGGAGGATCAGACTTAGACGGTGCACATGAGGTAAGTTCTATTCTAATCCCCATTGTACCAATGAGGAAACTGAAGCACATGTTCCTGCCTCAGTCTTCTGATTTATGAATGGAAGGGTGTATTAGTTATCTACAGCTGCATAACAAATTACCCTGAAATTTAGTGTGAAACAAAGAGTGCTGTAGCTGAGTGCATGTGGATGAGGTTTGCATCACAATGTCAGCTAGGACTACAGTGACCTAAAGGCTCAGCTAAGATTGGGGAAACCACTTCCAAGATGTATCACCTGCACACTGTTGGCAGGGGGCTGTGGGCAGGAGATTTTCTACACAGGAGAAAATCTATTTATTTATTCTTGTATTTATATTTATATCAATATCAATATGGACTCATGGATATTTATTTTGTATTTTGGGTTATAATCCTAATACTCCTTTATTTATTTTATTGTTCAAATTGTTCCAGCTTTGACCCATCAAAGCTCTTTCAAGTCGACTCTTGTCCCTTTGATATACCCCTAACATTATGTGTATGAGGTTTTGGGGTTCTTTTTTATTTTTTAGCACTGTCTTATTTTCTTGCACTCTAAGATGCTCCAGGATCATCTTGTTTATTTCCTGCCTCAGTCCTGGAATCAGCCATTTCTCCATAAAGCCCTAATTCCTTTTGTTATAGAATGGTATTAGAAACCCAGATCTGGGCACTAGGCCTGTCTGTTGCTACTGAGATATCATTTCTTTTAGGCCATCTCAGCTAACAGAGGAAGGAAATACATATGTGTATAGTAATCTGTGTATATACATATATCTGTAAGTATTTCTAATATGTAACCATCTATCTCTATATTAAGCTAAACAGGGGTTCATCCTGATGTCTTCAACTCTTATCCATTATGCTATGGATCATTCTAGCCTCTCCTTTTTACATACAATAACCTCCCACTCCAACACGGAGGGGACCATCCATCATGCAGTTTTCTTAATGGCTCAATTCCAGTACACGTGTGCAGCAGTGTCAGAATTGGTAACTGGCATCTCCATGGGAATCATCTTTATCAACTTGAGTCCAGTGCTAATCTAGTTTCTTTTGCCTGAGTCTTACAGGTTCCACTCATTTCTGAAATTACTTAGGTCAGGACCTGCTTCCCTTTCACCCCCAACTGGCTTTATTTTTGCAAGAGAAAGGAAGCAGGAAATAATCAAGTGGTAAACTTTGACACTTTGGTATTTCCACTTACAAATTAGAAAACTGAAGCAGGAATGAATAACTCGCCATGCAGATCTCAGTTCTAATATTTTATGTGAAAAGAAAAAGCCTTTAGAACAAGAATTAGATAGGTTCTGAAGGAAAGCATTCTTTTTCCAGAGAGAAATATAGAACACAGCAGTTCAGGACATTGATTTTATTTAAGTTTAACTACCCAGCTGTCCCTTTGTGTCAACAGGCCAGCTACACAAAGAAAAAGCATAACATAGGAAAGGAGATAAGACAGGATCCTCATGATGGAAGAATTTTGCAAGGCTCCTTCAGGCTCCCCAGGATAGAAAGCACAGCTGTGCAATTTATCTTTTAAATTCAACATAGTCTCATATATCAATATATTCTTTTAACATGCTCTTTGTTATTAGTAGTAGGATTGTGAAACAATAGCTTAAAACCTCTTTAAGCTGCCAATCTTTAAGGAAATATTTTCTTTGTAAGTTCAACTCTCAAACTAACCCAAATATTTGAGCACAGTATTGATTGGAAATGAAGGTTCTTATTACCGAAACATAAAGACAGATAATCGTGGACTTAACATCTCTTTAATTACTGGGCACCTACCTCAGGCTCTGTAGCACCTACTTTAAATAGTGTTTCTCCAAATTAATTTTCCTTTCTTCTTAGTTGTATGATGTCTAATAACCTGAGAGCCTATTTTTGAACAAAGATGGATACATTAGTCAGTTATGTAGCTGAGTGTATTTATCATGATTATGAAAGTGGTACATTAAATATATTAATAATATATATATTGTCCTAGCTCAAGGTAGAATACTAACCAATAACAACAAAAAAGTCTAATTTCTAAAAGAGACAATGCTTTCCTCGCTGAAGTTCATGTGATCAAGACAAAATTTTGTAGCCTTCTTGGAATATTGCATTTGGAATCGTAGTAAGAATTTAAAGGTAGTTTCTTTATTTGGAATTAAGTTTGGGGATGCTAGCATTGACTCTGAAAAAAAATCTTCTCTCTTTCTCTCATCTTCAAATTTTATCAACTTTTCTTTTTATGTACAGAAGACACAAAAGAAAATTAACCACTTTTCTACATTGAACACCAAACAATCGGCGGAACTTTTTCACTGATTGATTTGTTGAAATACCAAAGGCTATCTTTATTACACAGAGGCGTTACCACTGCTTGAAACGTGATCAGTCTCATTCCTGTCTCCCCTTACTTTGTCAGACAGTCAGTCTGCAAATATGTCTCCTATGCTGAACTCCAGTTGATAGTTAGTTGCTACTTAGATTTCTGGGTTGAAAAGGATTCTAAAAACACATGCATGATCAGAGAAGCCTGCTGTGAGTGACCAGCAAGGAAATGAGTGGCAAAAATTCTCTGTATTTACCTTTTCTAGTCTATAAGACTGACTGTTTGTGATGGAATTGACTCATGTTTTATAATCAAGTTCATACTTTATCAGGTAAGCATTTATGACTTTTTCATTTTTCACAAAACTGATTCCATTTCTGTGCTCTGTCCATAGAAATTTGTGCCACTCCTGAGAACCAAAGACTATCAAATATATTACATTAAGCCACACAAAGTATAATTTTTCTAAGTGATTCTTCCTAAAATCCACATTATGGATTATACACTCCATGAGGGCAGAAATAAAGCCCTATTCATCTTTTAACTTCCCGCAATGCCATAACTCAGAATTTACAGTGATGACTCTTGCATGACCCCTGCTTCCCACCCCACTAATGAGGAAGAGTCCAAAGTCCTTACCGTGACCTCCCGTCCCTACATGATCCGCCTTCTGACCCCTTCTCTGACCTTCTCCCACCCCCTTCCCCTCACATCAATGCAGCCTTTCCGACCTCAGTGCAGGGCTTCTTAGGGGTTAAACCCAATCCCACGCAGAAGTCTTTGTACTAGTTCCTGTGACTGCCACACTGCCCCTAGGCCCTGGCATGGCCCACCTACTCCCTCGCTACGTTTAGGTCTGCTCTGATGTCACCTCCCCTGGGAGAAATAGCCTCAAACTCTGACCCGTCCCCCTCCACCTCTTTTGTTTTTCTCCAGTACTTATCACTGTCTCATTATTATATTACATACTTAGGTACATTATATCTTTCTACCACTGGAAGGTAAACTCTACAGGGCAGGCAATGTATCATTTTTGTTCACTGCTAGAGTCCCAGCACCTAGAACACTAGATGACACATAGTAGATGCTCAATAAATGGATTAATTGATGAATAAAAACTGTTAGAAAGAGCTTTTCCTAGAGGTCAACCCCGTGTCACAAACTCTGCCTAGACCCCAGATGCTTTAGCAGTGAGGGAAAGAGCTAAATCCCCACCAGTCAAGACCTGGGTTGAGGGGTTTCCATTTCAACTTTTTTTGCAACAAAACCCCTCTTTCACACATAGACACAGATATAGAATCTTAAATATATAAAACAGTTTAAAAAAAAAAGTCACGCTGGCCCAGTCAAAAGTAGAGCAGCCCAGAACACTCATTTTCTTCCTTGAAGGGGCCACAAAGGCATCTCTCCAAGACCTTCCAGCTCTCAGATTTCCACGGACCCCTCCCAGCTTCTGCCTGCTGAGTCTGGGCATCTGTACACCATGTTCTGGACACAGCCTGCTGTTCACGGTAGCAACACAGGTGGTTTACCCTCTCTTATTCTTGAGCCTTGAATCACAGAGCCGCTGACCTGAAGCATATCGTTAGATTTCACAGGGTAACTGCAGACCACACTTTACTGCATCAAGTTTCTCAGGGGCAGAATGTGGACTATTGCCCTTTTCTCTAGCTGGTACACTAACTAGAGCACATGTGCCCTTAATAAGAAGGTAAGTATTTTCACTAAGAATTATATATTTCTAAATGTATTTGTACTTGAGACAGGAATTCTTTACATTTAATAAGGTTTTAGGATGCAATTGATACAGAGCCCTTATAGCAACAATTTTTAAATATTCATGAAAATATTATCATACAGTTTGCTACTTTTTCGGCTGAAAATAAACCATGAATAATCCATTTCCATCTTCTGAGAGGACAGAAAACAAGGAGTCTGCAGAATAAGAATGTGTGTGTTTAAATGAGAGCTCAAGAAAGCCACTGTGACAATAGACATCCAGCAGTAGAAAATGTACAGATGGAACTGGACTACAATCATGGTGATTTCAGACGTTGCAACCAGTGTAAATAAGATTTTAAAAGTCAAGTGTGTGGGATGGAGGGAATGTAAGTAAGCCCAAGAGGGAAGTAGCATTTTTCCCTACCTTAAAATTTTCTAACTGATATAACTTCATACGCCAATCATCCAGGCCTTCCAGCTAATTTTACAGTAACACTTCATTTTAATCTCCAATTTTCAGACGGAAATAATGAAGGGAGAGAAGTTCAGTGCTTGGTCCAAGGTTCTCCACCTTCCATATTTTATCAGTTCTCATCACCCACTTGTGATGTGGAAATGGGCAAATCTTGTAGTCATATTGTTTACACTCTGGCCTTTACTAATACAGGAAACAGCTTTAACATCTTCCACATGTACAGTCACCGAATAACAAGGGAGCTATTATTCAAAATCGACTCTAGGCCAGTGTATCAGATTCTGTCGTCTTCACTCTACTCCTTGGCTGTATCTGGAGCTTCCACTCAAGATTTCCTGAGCCTGTGGAGGAGTGGAAGTGGAGCTGCCGTGGAGCTGGTCTGTTCTACAGACGCATTGGTACTCTCTTCCCGTGTGGGCAGCGTCCCATTTGGGAACAGTTATCTAGTTAACAAGCTAATGGGTTAAGGCAGTCATTTAGACCTGGAATATATTTCCCCACGGAAATTGTGTCACAAATGGTATTTAGGTTTTCAGGCAAGACCACAAAGACTGTCTAATTCATAATGAACCAAAATTAACACGTTAACGCACCATTTCCATCATGCTGAAGCCCATTTTCAACTTTGTATCTATAGAAAAATGGACCCTGAAACCCAAATGGGACCCTCAGGAATATGTGTTTTCTGAGGAGGGGACACTGGGGACCAGGAACTCTATATGGGGTGCAGGATGGATATTTCAGGCAAAAGGAACTTACAAATCTCTTTACCACTTCATAAAGAGAGGCAGCTAAGTTAAGCAGACTCCAAATCCAAAAGGTTGAGTTAAGAAACCAATAGCGGTTATTCCTGATGGGTAGACAGATCAATGATGGGACTCACCTGCCAGACGTGTATTGGGGATTCTTTGTGGGTCATGTGATTGTACAACAGGTTGAGATCTGTTGTTAATGAGGCAGACCCTGTAGGTTGTTGTCAGGGACCAGACAGTGTGCTATAAGGGGCCCTGACTAAGCCAGCTTCCCAGAAGTACTTTGCTTCCTTCTCTGGCGTAATACTGCTACCTTATAGTAAAGTGGAGTTAGCAAGCTACGCATCGACAGGTATGCACTGGCAGCTTCCACACTGAAAATAAAAGCACAGGCATCCGAATGCAGATGGCCATTAATCAGTTGGACTTACATCAGTCTGTATCTCAAAAGTGAGATCTGTCCAGGAGATACAGACAGTGTCGACATCAGTGTATGGCTTTAATTTCAGCTTTGAGAGAAGATAAAATTGTTGCAAGATATGTAGAGGGAGGAGGGAAGAGGCAGATGAAAGAGGAAAAAAAAATCAGAAGAAACGCCAAATGTAAGGATGGGCAGAGGAGGAAGAGCTTTGAAGGAAACTAAGAAGGAGGAACAAGAGTTCACAGCATCCAGGGAAAAGGAACATTTCAATTCTTTCAAAAAGGTTAGCTGTGCCCAGGAGAGATGCAGGGCAGCAGCTGGGGGAAGGAAGCAGAGTTTAAAGACGACTTTTTTAAGGTAGAAGAGACTTAGTACACTAAAATGCTAATGGAGGATCCAACGGAGAGGGAGAAGTTGAGGATGCAGGAAAGTGAGATGAGTGATGCTCCCAGGCAGGGGGAGAGGATGCATTCTGAGCCCGAGAGGAGGGTTAAGCCTTGGACAGCGTGGAAGGCTTTGCATATCAGGCTGAAAGCAGCACTCAGAATCCACAAGCACTATGTCTTCACTTCATCTCCAGGAAAAAGGCAACAATCTTGTATGAGAGTTCCTGGAAAGCTGGATCAGTGGTTAGGATGCAATGGAGTCTCTCGAGCTGGGAGCAGAAGTTTGAAAGGGCACACTGAAAACATTTGGAAGGAAGGGGAGAAATAGGAGGTTGAGCCTTAGAGCAAGAACCTAGAGCATATGGAAATTAAGAGGATGGGGGAGCCTACAGGAGGCACCCAGTATTGACATTGGTGGGAGTGACCAAGGATAATGGCACAGGATGAGACGACCTGACCCCATTTCTGTAAACAATTAATCAACTTCAAAATATAAAGAACCTGGAAATCGTCAATAACAACTGTCCTTACAACAAGAAAAATCTGGACAAACTAAAAATCAATAAATTTTCTTGGACCTGTCAGAGAACTGAAGTCATGGTACAAACCGTTACCCAGGAATCCTGAGTCAGGTGCGTCTAGACAGATACAGAAACAAAGGTCTGCTGACCCAGAGCAGAAGCTACTAGAGCCATAAACAAGTAGGAACAGTTAGGTAATGTTGACAAATTGCTGGGGCCTGAACATGGCTATCATGAGAGTGAGAAACTCTTCGAGGCCAGAGTCTTAGGGAGACTCCCTCACTCTCATGGGTTTTTCCTTTTCAGAAGCCCCACCAGGTTCTCACAGTGAGAATCCAAAAAAGATCCCCTTCTCTCCGGACTGACACCCAGTTTCTAAAACCAAGCACTATTGCTTTTCATTTCTTCTAGGTTTAGTGAAAGAGTCACTGATGATCTGTCCCCAAAATGACCAAGCCTTTCCTCTAAACCCCCGAGGCCCAGACTAGGGTTTAAATTCTCAACTCAGTGCTTCAGGTCACCCTACTTGCGTATCATCCCTGCCTTGGGTTCAGGACAAGTTCTTTTACTATTTATCAATCCTTCTACAAATGCTACTTCATCTTATTTTTACAGCAGGACTGTTAGGTAAGAATTAGTACCCCAGTTTAGAAGGGGTAGAGCCGAGCAATGATGTGATTTCAGGCAAAGCCCCAGCCTTAACCTGATTCAGCAGGACTCCGCAAGGGAGCAGGCTTTTATACCCCTTGCGCATCCACACATCACACCCTTTGTCTCCATGATTTGTCCCTGGCAGTGAGCTGCCCCTGGGCAATGGATGGTGAGGGTTAGGAATACAGACTCCCAGGCACTTTGGGCAAATCGTGTCCAGGAGCCCGATTACAGGTATGCAAAGACAGCCACAGTCGCCAACCATTAGAAGCAAAAGCTCACAGATGCTAGGGGTAGAGCGCAAGATATGGTCAAAAGGATTCCAAGGGATTTGGATAGAACATTGACAGAATCAGCTACAAAAAGACTAAGTGATTTTCCCAGGCAAATTTGAAATTAAAAATAGATCTTCAAATTTAAAATATCACTACTGCACTGAGTCTTCCATTGTCTAAAACTCACACTTTTTCAGAACGTTCTTTGATATTCCTATCATGGCATATACCGAAGACCTAATTGCCACTCATTCTGTGCAGCCTCTGTTACAAAGCTACCAAAGACACCTAATAAATCCCCAAAGATAAAATAACAAGCCCTGCTAACTTGACTGCTGAAAAAAAATAAGGAACGTATTTTGTCAGGTCACTAATGCGACTGTGGCTTCTCTCAGCAAAACGCAGGCTGGGACCGAAGCAGAAGGACCAATGACGGCTGAAGGAATGACTGGAATAGAACACCTAAAGTAAGATGAATTCACAGGAAATGAACCTTCATTAACTCAGATGCCTCCATATGGAACTAGTTGGGTCAAGAGCTTTCCAGAAAACCAGATGAAACCCTGGGAAATGTCTGTTTTGGATGCAAGAAATCTCAAGGGATTTTATGGAGTCAGATCTTTGTTATGGAAAAAGGAACTTTGAGTTTAGCCTGGGAAGTTTGCTTTCTGGGAGGCATGCCAAACTCCAAGCTGACGTGATTTGCAATAACCTAGTTAATCAACCATAAAAAATCAAGGCTTTATCGTTTTTTTAGAGATAATCACACACAGTAATTTTGGATAGTAAGACTTCTTGTGAGAAAACCATGTGTTTAGCTAGGGTGTATGTTTGTTTAAAAGACAACTGAATGTAAAAATCTCAGCCAGCAGCTTGCCTTGTACATAAATATCCAACAGACTGATCTCTTCAGATACCTTATGCCCATATTTTTAAAAGACAAAGTGACTTCAGAGACCTTTCATGACTTCAACTTGGCTTTAGTAATTAAAGAATTATTCTTTAAGTCAAAGATATTGACTTCCACTGACAAAAGTCAGAAATGCATTCATCACTTATGTGTTGTATGAAGCTGAAGTTTCATGCAAACAAATCATCATTTTGAAACCAGAGCACAGGCAGGCAGGCTCGTTCCTACCAGCATGACTCGGTCTGAGACTGTTATTTCTCATAAGTAATCAGAATTGTACCTGCTTTTTTTCTTTTAATACAGATTATCTGGAATCCTAAACTGAAATTTTATAAAGGGCCTAGCACAGCAGTTTGTAGAATCTGGAAGGAAACAAGGATGAAATTGAAGAGAGGAGCAGATCAGAAAGGTCAATCCCAAGAGAAATAATGAAGAAGCAAAAGTGAGCCCTTTGTCTCCCACTTCAGGCCCCTCTGTTTGTTTGTTTTTAATTTTTTTTTAAATTTATTTTATTTATTTTTTATACAGCAGGTTCTTATTCGTTATCTATTTTATGCATTTTGGTGTATAAGGGTCAATCCCAATCTCCCAGTTCATCCCACCACCACCCCTGCTTCCCGCCTTGGTGTCCATACATTTGTTCTCTACATCTGTGTCTTTATTTCTGCCTTGCAAACCGGTTCACGTGTACCATTTTTCTAAATTCCACATATATGCGTTAACATATGAGATTTGTTTTTCTCTTTCTGACTTCACTCTGTAGGACAATCTCTAAGTCCATCCACATCTCTACAAATGACCCAATTTCATTCCTTTTTATGGCTGAGTAATATGCCATTGTATATATCCATTTATATATATATATTTATATCTTCTTTATCCATTCATCTGTCAACGGACACTTAGGTTGCTTCCATGACCTGGCTATTGTAAATAGTGCTGCAATGAACATTGGTGTGCATGGGTCTTTTTGAATTATGGTTTTCTCTGCGTATATGCCCAGTAGTGGGATTGCTGGGTCATATGGTAATTCTATTTTTAGTTTTTTTAAGTAACCCCCATACAGTTCTACATAGTGGCTGTATCAATTTACATTCACACCAACAGTGCATGAGGGTTCCCTTTTCTCCACACCCTCTCTAGCATTTGTTGTTTGTAGATTTTCTGATGATGCCCATTCTGACTGGCTACCTCACTGTAGTTTTGATTGCATGTCTCTAATAATTAGTGATGTTGACCAGCTTTTCATGTACCTCTTGGCCATCTGTTTGTCTTCTTTGAAGAGATGTCTATTTAGGTCTTCTGCCCATTTTTGGATTGGGTTGTTTATTTATTTATACTCAGCTGCATGAGCTGTTTATATATTTTGGAGATTAATCTTTTGATTTGCAAATATTTTCTCCCATTCTGAGGGTTGTCTTTTTGTCTTGTTTATAGTTTCCTTTGCTGTGCAAAAGCTTTTAACTTTCATTAGATCCTATTTGCTTATTTTTGTTTTTATTTCCATTACTCTAGGAGGTGGGTCAAAAAAGATCTTCTTGTGATTTATGTCAAAGGGTGATTTTCCTATGCTTTCCTCTAAGAGTTTTATGGTGTCCGGTTTTACATTGAGGTCTTTAATCCATTTTCAGTTTATTTTTATGTGTGATGTTAGGGACTGTTTTAATTTCATTCTTTTACATGTACCTGTCCAGTTTTCCCAGCACCACTTATTGAAGAGACTGTCTTTTCTCCATTGTATATCCTTGCCTCCTTTGTCATAGATTAATTAACCATAGGTGTGTGGGTTTATCTCTGGGCTTTCCATCCTGTTCCGTTAATCTATATTTCTGTTTTTGTGCCAGTACCATACTGTCTTGATTACTGTAGCTTTGTAGTATAGTCTGAAGCCATGGAGTCTGATTCCTCAAGCTCTGTTTTTTTCCCTCAAGATTGTTTTCGCTATTCGGGGTCCTTTGTGTCTCCATACAAATTTTAAGATTTTTTTGTTCTAGTTCTGTAAAAAATGCCATTGGGAATTTAATAGGGATTGCACTGAATCTGTAGGTTGCTTTGGGTAGTATAGTCATTTTCACAATATTGATTCTTCCAATCCAAGAACATGGTATATCTCTCCATCTTTTTGTGTCATCTTTGATTTCTTTCATCAGTGTCTTATAGTTTTCTGAGTACAGGTCTTTTACCTCCCGAGGTAGGTTTATTCCTAGGTATTTTATTCTTTTTGTTGCAATGGTGAATGGGATTGTTTCCTTAATTTCTCCTTCTGATCTTTCATTGTTAGTGTATAGGAATGCAAGAGACTTCTGTGCATTAATTTCGTATCCTGCAACTTTACCAAATTCATTGATTAGCTCTAGTAGTTTTCTGGTGGCATCTTTAGGATTCTCTATAGTATCATGTCATCTGCAAACAGTGACAGTTTTACTTCTTTTCCAATTTGTATTCCTTTTATTTCTTTTTCTTCTCTGATTGCTGTGGCTAGGAATTCCAAAACTATGTTGAATAATAGTGGCAAGAGTGGACATCCTTCTCTTGTTCCTGATCTTAGAGGAAATGCTTTCAGTTCTTCACCATTGAGAATGATGTTTGTTGTGGGTTTGTAATATATAGCCTTTATTATGTTGAGGCAGATTCCCTCTATGCCCATTTTCCAGCGAGTTTTTTTTATCATAAACGGGTGTTGAATTTTGTCAAAAGCTTTTTCTGCATCTATTGAGATGATCATATGGATTTTATTCTTCAATTTGTTACTCTGGTGTATCACATTGATTGATTTGCATATATGGAAGAATCCTTGCACACCTGGGATAAATCCCACTTGATCATGGTGTATGATCCTTTTAACATGTTGTGCATTCTGTTTGCTAGTATTCTGTTGAAGATTTTTGCATCTATATTCATCAGTGATACTGGTCTGTAATTTTCTTTTTTTGTAGTATCTCTGTCTGGTTTTGGTATCAGGGTGATGGTGGCCTCGTAGAATGAGTCTGGGAGTGTTCCTTCATCTGCAATTTTTTGGAAGAGTTTGAGAAGGATGGCTGTTAGCTCTTCTCTAAATGTTTGATAGAATTCACCTGTGAAGCCATATGGTCCTGGACTTTTGTTTGTTGGAAGACTTTTAATCACAGTTTCAACTTTATTACTTGTAATTGGTCTGTTCATATCTTCTATTTCTTCCTGGTTCAATGTTGGAAGGTTATATCTTTCTAAGAACTTGTCCATTTCTTTCAGACTGTCCATTTTATTGGCATAGAGTTGCTTGTAGTAGGCTCTTAAGATGCTTTGTATTTCTGTGGTGTCCATTGTAACATCTCCTTTTTCACTTTTGATTTTATTGATTTGAGTCCTCTCCCTCTTTTTCTTGATGAGTCTGGCTAAAGGTTTATCAATTTTGTTTTTCTTCTCAAAGAACCAGCTTTTAGTTTTATTGATCCTTTCTACTGTTTTCTTTGTTTCTATTTCATTTATTTCTGCTCTGATCTTCATGATTTCTTTCCTTCTACTAACTGGATTTTGTTTGTTCTTCTTTCTCTAGTTCCTTTAGGTGTAAGGTTAGATTATTTATTTGAGATTTTTCTTGTATCTTGAGGTAGGATTGTATTGCCATAAACTTCCCTCTTAGAACTGCTTTTGCTGCATCCCACAGGTTTTGGATGATCGTGTTTTTGTTGTCATTTGTCTCTAGGTATTTTTTAATTTCCTCTTTGATTTTTTCAATGATTTCTTGGTTATTTAGTAACGTATTGTTTAGCCTGCATGTGTTTGTGTTTTTCATGGTTTTTTTTTTTCCCTGTAATTGATTTCTAATCTCATAGTGTTGTGGTCAGAAAAGATGCTTGAGATGATTTCAAATTGCTTAAATTTACAAAGGCTTGATTTACGACCCAAGATGTGATCTGTCCTAGAGAATGTTCCGTGTGCACTTGAGAAGAAAGTGTAATCTGCTGTTTTTGGATGGAATGTCCTGTAAATATCTGTTAAATCTACCTGGTCTATTGTGTCATTTAAAGCTGTGTTTCCTTTTTAATTTTCTGTCTGGATGATCTATCCATTGGTGTAAGTGAGGTGTTAAAGTCCCCCACTATTATTGTGTTACTGTCAGTTTCCTCTTTTGTAGATGCTAGCATTTCCCTTGTGTATTGGGGTACTCCTATGTTAGGTGCATATATATTTATAATTGTTATATCTTCTTCTTGTTTTGATCCCTTGATAATTATGTAGTGTCCTTCCCTGTCTCTTGCAACATTCTTCATTTTAAAGTCTATTTTATCTAATATGAGTATTGCTACTCCAGCTTTCTTTTGATTTCCATTTGCATGAAATATCTTTTTCCATCCCCTCACTTTCAGTCTGTATGTGTCCCTAGATCTGAAGTGGGTCTCCTGTAGACAGCATATATATGGGTCTTGTTTTGGTATCCATTCAGTGAGCCTGTGTCTTTTGCTTGGAGCATTTAATCCATTCACATTTAAGGTAATTATCGATATGTACATTCCTATTACCATTTTCTTAATTGTTTTGGGTTTGTTTTTGTAGGTCCTTTTCTTATCTTGTATTTCCCACTCAGAGAAGTTCCTTTAGCATTTGTTGTAGCATTGGTTTTGTGGTGCTGAATTCTCTTAGCTTTTGCTTGTCTGTAAAGCTTTTGATTTCTCTGTCGAATCTGAATGAGATCCTTGCCGGGTAGAGTAATCTTGATTGTAGGTTCTTCCCTTTCATCACTTTAAGTATATCGTGCAACTCCCTTCTGGCTTATAGTGTTTCTGCTGAAAAATCAGCTGTTAACCTTATGGGAGTTCCATTGTATGTTATTTGTTGCTTTTAATAATTTTTCTTTGTCTTTAATTTTTGTCAGTTTGATTACTATGTGTCTTGGCGTGTTTCTCCTAGTGTTTATCCTGCCTGGGACTCTCTGTGCTTCTTGGACTTGAGTGGCTATTTCCTTTCCCATGTTAGGGAAGTTTTTGATTACAATCTCTTCAAATATTTTCTTGGGTCCTTTCTCTCTCTTCTCCTTCTTGGACCCCTATAATGCGAATGTTGGTGTGTTTAATGTCCCCAGAGGTCTCTTAGGCTGTCTTCATTTCTTTTCATTCTTTTTTCTTTATTCTGTTCTATGGCAGTGAATTCCACCATTCTGTCTTCCAGGTACTTATCCATTCTTCTGCCTCAGTTATTCTGCTACTGATTCCTTCTAGTGTATTTTTCGTTTCAGTTATTGTATTGCTCATCTCTGTTTGTTTGTTCTTTAATTCTTCTAGGTCTTTGTTAGACATTTCTTGCATCTTCTTGATCTTTGCCTCCATTCTTTTTCCAAGGTCCTGGCTCATCTTCACTATCATTATTCTGAGTTCTTTTTCTGGAAAGTTGCCTATCTCCACTTCATTTAGTTGTTTTTCTGGGGTTTTATCTTGTTCCTTCATCTGGTACATAGTCCTCTGCCTTTTCATTTTGTCTATCTTTCTGTGAATGTGGTTTTCATTCCACAGGCTGCAGGACTGTAGTTCTTCTTGCTTCTGTTGTCTGCCCTCTGGTGGACGAGACTATCTAAGAGGCTTGTGCAAGCTTCCTGATGGGAGGGACTGGTGGTGGGTAGATCTGGTGTGCAGAGCTCAGTAAAACTTTAATCCTCTTGTCTGCTGATGGGTGAGGCTAAGTTCCCTCCCTGTAGGTTATTTGACCTGAGGCGACCCAACACTGGAGCCTGCAGGCTCTTTGGTGGGGCTAATGGCAGACTCTAGGAGGGCTCACGCCAAGGAGTTCTTCCCAGAACTTCTGCTGCCAGTATCCTTGTCCCCACAGTGAGCCACAGCTGCCCCCCACCTCTTCAGGAGACCCTCCAACACTAGCAGGTAGGTCTAGTTCAGTCTCCTATGGGGTCACTGCTCCCTCTCCCTGGGTCCTGATGTGCACACTACTTTGTGTGTGCCCTCCAAGAGTGGAGTCTCTGATTCCCCCAGTCCTGTCTGCAATTAAATCCCGCTAACCTTCAAAGTCTGACTCTCTGGGAAATCCTCCTCCCATTGCCTGACCTCCAGGGTGGGAAGCATGACATGGGGCTCAGAACCTTCACTCCAGGGGGTGGACTTCTGTGGTATAATTGTTCTCCAGTTTGTGAGCCACCCACAAACTGGGATTTGATTTTATTGTGATTGTGCCCCTCCTACCATCTCATTGCAGCTTCTCCTTTTGTCTTTGAATGTGGGAGATCTTTTTTGGTGAGTTCTACTGTTTTCCTGTTTATGATTATTCAGCAGTTAGTTGTGATTCTGGTGCTCTCACAAGAGGGAGTGAGCACATGGCCTTCTACTCCACCATCTTGAACCAATCTCCCCAGGCCCCTCTGTTTTTAAATACCTAATACTTTGAAGCTGCTCAGGATTCCACAGTAGGTCTCAACCAGGCATGTCCAGCAGAATAACCTACAGTGCTTACAAAATAAATACAGTTCCTGAAACTTCAGGTTCCCAAAGTATGTTCTAGGTACCCCTGGAGAACCCTGAGACACTGTAAGAGAGCTGCACAGGTCAAAACCACTTTCATAAGAATACTACAATGCTATTTGCCTTTTCACTCTTATTTTCCCTTAAGTGTGCAATGGAGTTTGCCAGAGGCTACATAATGTGATAGCGTAACAGATTGAATGCATATTAAAAATAGCTAGAATAACAACTACATAGACATAAAGCATATAATTTCCCAGCAGGTTTTGATTAAAAAAAAAAAAAAGTAAAAAAGTCTCAGTCCAAAAGAAGGCAGGGAAGTTCCTGGTTGTCCAGTGGTTAGGACTATGTGCTCTCACTGTAGAGGGCAGGGTTCAATCCCTGATCGGGGAACTAAGATCCTGCAAGCTCTGCAGTGTGACCAAAAACAAACAATAACTGTAACTTCTTTTTAAAAAGGCAAATACAAGGTGGGGGGGTGGACAGCAGAGAAGAAAAGAAACAGAAAAATATGTAATAATGGGAAATAAACATAAATGTATGAGAATTCACAGAAGTAAATGGATTAAACCATTGAGTTAAAGGATAAAAATTAATCTAGAAATTATCTTTTAAGTTACTACACATTGTTTATAAGTAAGACTAAAACAGAGTTGGCAAACTACAGTCCACAGGCCATGCTCCACCCCATACCCCACCTATTTTTATATGGTCTTAGGCTAAGAAAGGTTTTTACAGTTTTAAATGACTGGGTAAAAAAGAAGACAAATATGTGACAGTGACCACATGTGGCTAAGATATTTAGTACCTGGCTCTTTACAGAAAAAGTTTGCCAACATTTGTTTTAAAACATAAAATCATTAGATTATTGAGAACAAACTTATGGTTACTGAGGGGAAGGTGGGGGGTAGGAATGGATTAGGAGTTTGGGAATGGCATGTACACACTACTATATATAAAATATATAACCAACAAGGACCTATGCTGTATAGCACAGGGAACCCTGCTCAATATTCTGTAATAAACTAAATGGGAAAAGAATTTGAAGAAGAATAGATACATGTATATGTATAAATAATAAGTAAATAAATACTACGTCTTAAAAAAACCCAAATATCTATTAGGTCAAATCAGTAGATAGTGTTCTTCAAGTCTTTTGTGTCTTTACTAATTTTTTGTCAACTCATTCTATCAATTGTTGAAAGTTTTGAAATCTACTCTAGTTGTGAATTTTTTATTTATCCTTTCAGTTTTACCAGTTTTGTTTGATGTTTTTTGAAGCTCTCTTACTGGTGCATAAAAAAATTAACTAGGGCTTCCCTGGTGGCGCAGTGGTTGAGAGTCCGCCTGCCGATGCAGGGGACGCGGGTTCGTGCCCCGGTCTGGGAAGATCCCACATGCCACGGAGCGGCTGGGCCCGTGAGCCATGGTTGCTGGGCCTGTGCGTCCGGAGCCTGTGCTCTGCAACAGGAGAGGCCACGACAGTGAGAGGCCCGCGTACCGCAAAAAAAAAAAAAAAAAAAAGAATGCGTTAAGAATTCTAAAACTCCTTTATTTGCATACTAAGTTTGATCAAATAAGTAAATACAGTGTAGATAAGGAGAACCAGATTTCTTATTGTTAGAGAAAGAAGACACAAATAAGGAAAGGGGAAAGGCTAGAATGAACTCTGTGGTACCAGATTGGACATATCAATATGGAGTCATAGTTTATTACCTTCACACACACACACACACACACACACACACACAGGTAAGTTGATTCTCCAATAAAAGAAACCAGGGATTCTTGGAGAAATGATTGATTCCAGGGATGAGGCTGGAAAAATACAAGGTGAGCCTGGAGCATCTTATGGTTACAGAAAGTAAGAAAGAACTGAAAAAGAAAGAAAGAGAAAATGGCAGGGAGAAAGAAGAGAAGGAAGGAAGGAGGGAAGTAAGGAAAGAAGGAAAGAAAGAAAGAAAAGATGGGGACTTTGCAAAAGTCATAGGAACCAACCTGAAAGAGCTCCTGGTGGCCAGCATTAGAACAACTTAAGCAGCAAATCAGTAACAATAATTTCATATTATGGGACAAAGATAAAATAGATATCCATGAGTTCATATTGATAGAAATAACTATTTTTGGTCTATAATCCAAAAGTATTGTTACTTATTTCTTACTCGAGTTGTTCTGTTTTTGCATTCTGCTCAGCGTTCCACAGCTACTAAGTGGCAAACACAGGGTTGAAGCCAGATTTTTCTAACACTCAAGCCCATGCTAATTCTCCTGTAACCACATACCAGCTAATAAGATACTTCGTTTTACAGTTTACGATCAAGCGATTTTTACTTGTTTTACTAGCTCCAAAGCTGGCTTCACATGCTTTATTTCTCCATGATGAGTCTTTACCTTTAAAACTGAAGAGTGAGCCCCATCCTCCCATAAAACTCTCTCCTCACAAAAGGAATTTTCATCTATCTTATCTTGATGGACTCATCCTAAGTGTGTGAGTAAGAAGAAAGGTTTTCTACAATCTGTATAAAACCAGCCCTGATCCGTGTTCTTATGTGTGAGTCTGGCAACAATTCTTTCTTTTCAAAGTGGCACTTGAATTCATCTGGCATAGCAAGGCATCCTAGTCTGAGCCTTACTGATGAATTATGTCTCCACTGGGTTTTTTTCTAAATAATGTTGAATTAGATTTAATCTGAGAACTTCTCCAGTCGGCTTATTTCCTTATAGCAAGTATTGAACTGGATCTCTCTTCTGACTCCCTTGGTTCTTTTCAGATGAGAATAGCCCATCTAATGAGATCTACATCATTCCTGGATTTGAACAAAACCTTCAAAGCCCATGTGACTTAGCACAGTAATAAATACCTCCAATGTAGGTAACAGAAGCCAAGGTAGAAAGAGGTACCAGAACTAAGGCAAAGAGGGAAGGAGTAGGCAGACATTCTTTGTGGTTAATTGCAAATTAAGTCTGTCTGCCAAGAAAAGAAACCCTTCCTGGTATACATATTTCCCCCTCAGGATCTTAACACGGAGTTATGCAAAATCTTTTGATAGTGATTGTCAGTGAATATTGCCATTGTCTTGATACATATTATTTGAAAATTGGTGTTATGGAAGTAATACTCCAGAGTAAGTTTTTATTTGGATGTTTACTCGTCACCCCAAACTAATCATGTTCTAAACTGAATTTACTAGTTCCCTCCTCCCATTTTGTCTCTGGCCATTTCTCTTCCTTGGGTTACCTCGCCCTGGCAGCAGCCTTACCATTCTCATGTTGAACTTGGAGTCATCTCCAGTTTTACATCTTCTTTAAGAGGAAGTACAGTGCTGAGCAACTGGGCTTTGAAGTCAGATCAACCTGGGCTCCTACCCTGAGTCTACCTCCTGTTGGTTACATGCCACTGACCAAGTTATTTTAACCAATTTCCCCTTTGGTTTACTCCTTGGTGATACCAGGAGCATAAAAGTCGCCCTTGCAGCACTATTGTGAGGGTTAAATGAGGTAGAGTAAATAGAACATCAGGGCCTGATGCATATTAAGAGTCCAAAGTATTATAATTAGGTTCTCATTCTTAAAGATAGAAAAGAGGGGCTCTTGAAAACATTGCCTGCTTTTTTAACCAAACCATGGGGTTAGTAAGCCAATTTGAAATTGCACCGGTAAGCTGCCATAGAACAATGGAAGCTAACAGAGGAAGGACTCAACAGAAATACTCAGTAACAAGAAAACAGCTTGGTTTATACCCACTACCTCTGGTCAACCAGGCTGAGAGGAGAAATGATTACATGACCCAGAGCAGAATTTCTCAAAGTAGGACGTTTGGGGGCAACTGGCTGGTTGCGAAGGACCAACCAGTGGGCAGTGAAAGGCTCTCAGGGAAATGCAATGTCCACGCCCACAGTGTTTTTAATTTCACATTTCACGGCAGGCTCTGTATTAGTAACCTACTACGTGAGTTGTTAAAGATTAATATTATTCATTATTCTTATTCATAAATAATCATGCATAAAGTGAGTGTAACCATTTGTTTATAAATTGTAAAGTTCATACCATGCACACCCATAGAGTTCAAATGCCTACATTTCTCAAGAAAGTTCCAATCTCCGTGTTTTTGCCAGATACTTATGTAAAGGATATTTCTTTTATATAATATGCCCCACATACAAGTGCTAATAAGTAGTAATTATTACTGTTATTTAATTCCCCGTAACCATTCACTTGCCAAGTCCTAGATATTCTTCCTCCAAAAAGTTTCTCTCTCCACTTCTACCATAACCACCTTAACCCAGGCTGGCATCATCTCAGAGTTTGATACTTTCCTACTAACTTTAGGCTCCCTGCCCCTTCTGCTAATCCACCCTACAGCTAAATCAAACTCCCTGAAATACCACTTGAGAGTAGCATTCACTTTCTTAAGATATCTAAATCTAGACACATTGACGTGTCTGATTCTTAAGACCACCATCCGTAATCTGCCCTTCCTATCCAGCTATCCTTAATTCCCACAGTTTGTTGATAAAAATTCTCCCTTCCCAGCAAGCCAAGCTCTTCACAGATTCACAAGGTCTACTGGGAATCCAGGAGTGGGAAGTAGGTGGAGCTTTAATTGTAGATAGGTGGAGATCTTCCCTCCACCTCTCCCAGTCTCGCCAGTCACGATCCACACTCTCTGCCTCCGCTTCCAAACGTTCTTTCCAAACCGCTCCAGCCCACTTTCATTTCCCATCAACCAACCCTCAAAGCACTTAAATACTGTGCTACCCACCCAATTCAACACTGTATAAATAATAAATTAATTATGCATTGTCTCACAAAGTTCTTGAACCACTCCGTATAAACTTCCTGTAAATCATCATTTCCTTTCCAATAGATAATTTCCCCAAGGATGGAAAGTATGCTTTATTCAGCTCCTGCATTTTAAAATAGTGAGCATGTAATATAATGAGTTATCACATAGCATACAGTAATTACTATGAGCAAATTACGAGGCATTTTAGCTGAGTTATTTAATTTAATATAACAGCAATCCTATACAGTAGATATTTATTATAAAGATAAATATTCTGAGATCTGAAAACAAAGTGATGTGCCCAAGGTCACAGAGCTACGAAACAGCAAAACCACGCGTTAATTCCGGGAATAACTGATGCTTGAGTCTTGACTGTGGCACGTACTGAACACAAAGTTGACGGGTTGTTGATCTTTAATACCTGCCTGCCCTAATGTATACAACTTCAATAACTTCCCCACCATGGAACGGGGCAGAGCAGAGTCTCAAATCTCAGTAAATACTTGTTGGTTGATTGACTATAGGCAAAAGTCATGTAATTAGCCTAATAAGCTCTTAGCATTTCAGTGATGAAGAGAGCACATGACTACATTTTCCAACACCACTGAGAATTCTTTCAGCTTATTTTCAAAAACTTGGAGTTCTACTACACATTTTCCACTTGGGGAAACGCACAAAGGCTACCCAGATGAGAACAAAGGGATACTATTTATTCAGAGCTTGTAATAGCAATGGGAGTCAGCCACCATCACTTGTGTTTGGCAGGCAGCAGGGAAGTGGGAAAGCTTTATGTTGTAAAAAGGCAAGGCTTCAGGAACGCCCTGATTGGAAGTTGTTGGCCTGAGGGACGTGGCGTCGAGCTAACCAGAGAAGGTATCTCATGGGATGGGTTTGGGGAGCATATGTACCTTTCTGTGTTTGGCCCTGAGTTGAAATGGAGGTGGGATTGACAAAACTAGGAAAGCTGGCGGTCACTGACCAAGTTCTGACCTTTCTGGGCCACTTGCTGCAGAGACTGTGGGTCAGAGATCCATTGTCCTGGCCATTGTCCGTTGGTTTATTCACTCTCTCACATTTAACTCTGAGCCACGTTTTATCCTAATTTATATTTTGCAGGTATGTGGAGTCCTGCTTTTATTTGTTATTATAGAAATCCAACTTGATTTGTTTCCAAAGACTTAAGTTTATTGGGTTAATAAATTGCTTTCTTGGGAAATGCAATTTTCTATAGAGGCTCCTCATTTCTTAAAAAATAAGCTTTTCTCCCAAAAAAAAAAGTATGAAGAAGCAATTAAATCAGAAGATGACTACAAGCATCACTTTTCCTACATGAAGCACTCAGGGAAATTCTAGTGCTAACAAAGAATGTTATTCCAGCAGCCATAGGTTATAAATAAGGACATTGGCCTGGTTTCAGTATAGATTACAGTGAACCCTCTCCCATAACCACACTCAGCACTATTTTAAATCTCTGAAGGTTTTGACATTTGTAAAGTTGTTGGGGTTTTTTTCTCCCACTTTTACAAGATTCTGCCTAGCTTGTTTCTGAAAGTACCTAAAATACAAAAGGCAAAAATCCTACAAGATAATACACGTACTGGGGCAAGGGTTATATGGGAAACCGTTGTGCCTTCTTCTCAATTTTGCTGTAAGAGCAAAACTGCTCTAAAAAGAAATGTTAAGCCAAAAAAAAAAAAAAAACCCTATTAGGTATCATATTTTTTCATGATAGCAACTCTATACCCAACTCATTTGAATTTTTGTCAAATACAGGTGTTGAAGGACTTTATTCTCTGAGACACTTATCTTTTTTGATGCTCATTTCACTGAATCACAAGCCAATTTCTCCAATTCTCTCTCTCTTTCTTTTTTTTTTGGCCGCACTGGGTCTTCGTAGCGGGCTTCTCTCTGCTGCGCATGAGTTTAGTTTCCCCGCGGCATGTGGGATCTTAGTTCCCCGACCAGGGATCGAACCCACATCCCCTATGTTGAAAGGTGGATTCTTAACCACTGGACCACCAGGGAAGTCCCTCCAATTCTCTTTATGCAGCTCCTACTGGGTTGGAAATTACAACTGGTTTTATTCAAAGCTTTAGTCCTGGGTCCAAGAGAATACAGTACTTCATTATTTAGAATTGTGCCATTACCTGTTACCTGAAAATTATGGACAAGTCAGCGTATGCTCATCCAAAAAAAAAAAAAAAAAAGCAGTTTTCTCAGGAAAAAGGTAAACTAAGAATCTTTTTAAAAATTAGGATTCTTAAAAATTAGAATTAATTAGCAGGCAACACTTTGTGCTACTGAGTAAACCGAAGGACATGGAAGCTGACCTGGTTTTCAAGAAGTTCTGATCTAGTCAAGCGTCACAGTCCTAAGTAAACACACGGAAACCACCAGCCCAGGTAGAGTGGAAAGAGGGAACTGCAAAGTACTGGAATGGGAGCTTACGCATGTGGGCCAGGAGTGGGAACATTAGTGAATAAAGCTTCCCAGAAGAGGCCAGTCTTTAGCCAATTCTTGAACTGGCAGAAGCATTTATGATAATAAATATATATTGTAGAGTATTTTAAATATGTTCTACACACCCTAGGTGGGCAAGATAACTCACCTACCCACTGCTACTTAACTTGATGTCAACTTTCAAGCTGTACTTCCTGCCACTCCGAACTATGATTTAAATGGGGTCTTAAAAGGGAAACAAGTTCGGAATTCAGCATCGCATTAGCCCAGCTGCCGGTTCGAATACTATGCCTTAGGAAATAGTTCGGCATATTGTCTTCTAAAAGTGCTTCTAAAACAATTTTTCTTTCTCTCTTCTGCTGCCATAAAAATGAAAATAAGAAATTCCTATATGCCTGGTGTTAGAAAGATAATAGTGAATTAAGCAACATGAACACACACACACACTCAATACACATCTTAATTCTCGCGATAGTATTTGCACTGTAGCTCAGTTGAATGGGTGAGTGGTAATGGTTCAGGTGTAGTTTTGAAATTCTAGCTCAGTCTGCTTTTTCTAGTTATGACTATCAGCTAAGTCATCTGCATTGGAGGTCAGCCCTGGGAGAGAAGGGAAAAGCTTTGTTTCTGGCCCCCAGGCCACTCTTTCCAGGGAAGGAGAAACGCTTTCTTATTTCAGTCCCATAACAATCATCTCTTTATGTGTCCACCTTCCTCACACTAGACTGTGAACCTTTCCAGGGCAGGGGCTGAATTCCCCACGGGGAGATCAAGGAGAGACTGCATCAGGGGGCTGGATGCCTGCACGGTATATCTGCCCACCTGCGTCACTTTCTTTCCTTGGCAAAGTCGAACCTTTAAAGCATTTACAATTTTGGCTTCGCGGCAGCCATCGTGGAATTCCTTCTATCAATAGTTTAACAACGGCTTTAGTTGCTTCACCTCTGGAACCAGCAAAACAGCCCTAACGCTCTCCGCTTGTGTGTGTCTGTGTGGTTACTGAACACTTAGTGTGTGATCTTCAAATTTCACTGTCTGACGTTTCTAGTTTACCAGCATTTGGGGAATAAATGCCCTTGACAGCTGCACTTGAGCTGGGTTTTGGTGATGAACTAGACCAGAATGAGCGTGCCTCTGGGGTAGGATGTGTGGTCCCATCTGTTTCTTTGGGGTTTTTTTAATCACGTTTTCCTTTTAATTGACACGGTTTCCTCTCTCGGGTGCACTTTGGTAATGATTAGGTGCCCACCTCTCAAGAACGTTGCATCTGAACAGGCTGAGACAGAGCCAGTGTGAACGCAGACCGCAAAGCAGGGCTTTTGGAATAAAAAGAACAGGAAAAAACAGCCTTTCTCTTCACTTACAAAGGGAGTCACTCAGAGGGTCCAAAGCTCTGTTTTCCAAATATAGAAAACCTGGAGCTCAATGCAACTGGAAACCAAAATATATCAGAAATGAAGCAGAGGGCTTCGTCCAATCCTCCAGGTCTGATCATCCCGCCTCTTCTACAAGGAATGGCCCCCCTCCAGCCTTTCTAAAGGAAGATGTTTTGTTTCGATTTCTCTTTCCAACTGGGTATAAAGTCTACTAAAAGGGATGCAATGAATCAGAATAAGTCCGCTCACTCACAAGATACTCCCAGGTAATGATTTTTGGTTTCTGAGATTATTCAGCACATTATTTCAAAGTGGCAAAATTCAGGACAATCAGAAGAGAATTCAAAAGTGGCAGCTACATTCGCTGATAGGTTCAGGTGAGACACACATACAACCCATGTTTCAGTGTATATGTCAAGGGGCCAAGACCCCTGATCAGCTCAATAAGTTATTTTGTACATTACAGTGCACAGAACAACAGAGGGAGAGACACTTTCTTGGAGGGGTTCAGTCTCTCTGAAGGAGGCTGGAGCCCAGCGCCCAGGGCCCTCATTAGCTGGACCTCTTCTCTTCTTTGGTTGCGATGGCCTCCGAGACAGCCGTTTCCTCTAATCGATCCTCCTCCTCCTGGGGATAGAGGTCCGGGTACTTCTGCATGCACTCCTGCATGGCCCGGATTGGTCTACACAGTCCGACCCCTTGACATCCTCTGTGCTGCAATGGAAGCGGGAGAAGGCCGCCTTGAACTGTTCCCCACACGGGCCTCCGGCCAACCCCCCCCCCCCCCCCCCCCCCCCAGGCACGGGCAGTTGCAGTTGATGTCGTCTCGGTTGGGTAGGATCGGTCCGTGCTCCTTGTACGGATCATTGGGGTCGTCGGCCACCAGCTCCGCGTTGCTTGGAGTTTCACGGTCTTCTCTGGTCACCAATGTGATTCTATCCTTCCCTTCGTGCCGGCAGTAGGCCATGGTGCAGCCCGGCGCTCCGACCTCGCGGCGATTGCGGCGGCGGCCTCACGCCGTCGGTCCCATCTGTTCAAGGCTGATGTTGAATAACTGATAATGAGAGACCAGACTCAAGTCGTGTCCTGGTAACAAGACTGTTTGGAACAGCAAATCCCACTTAAAAAAATACTACAGATAAATGGTATCTCTTTGAATGCCTGGTGTAGTACTTAGAGGCCAGTTTACAATTTTTCAATTAAAGTGATTCCTTCTTGGTTGCATTAGTGGCAAGAAAAAAGGGACACTTTATTTATTTATTTCTTGGCTGTGTTGGGTCTTCGTTGCTGCATGTGGGCTTTCTCTAGTTGCGGCGAGCAGGGTCTACTCTTCGTTGCGGTGCGCGGGCTTCTCACTGCGGTGGCTTCTCTTGTTGTGGAGCACGAGCTCTAGGTGCGCGGGCTTCAGTAGTTGTAGCTCGTGGGCTCAGTAGTTGTGGCTCACGGGCTTAGTTGCTCCGTGGCATGTGGGATCTTCCCTGACCAGGGCTCGAACCCGTGTCCCCTGCTTTGGCAGGTGGATTCCTAACCACTGTGCCACCAGGGAAGTCCCCCCCAAAAGGGACACTTTAGAAAGAACAGCAAATCATCCGGGTAGAGATATTTTAAGTATAAACAATGATTTCAGGAGCAAGACTAAATATGTAATCACTTTCTCCTTAACTTCAGTGTCAAACTACTAATGATCACAAAATAAAGTTAAAGAATGTAGAAAAAGGAATAGAAGGAAGGAAAGAGCTTTTGTACTTTTTCAGGTTTATCAGCCAGTTTTCTCCTTCCCAACACTATAGCCGTATTATTTAAAATATAGAATGAAAACCCATATGTATTAAGACATGCTTGTTATTCACACAGCAACCCAGATTTGAAGAGAAAGATTAATAAAAACTAATTATGGCACAGAAATAGAATGAGAATTAGAACTCCAGTTTCTCTTGGTGTTCAATCATATTTTTATCAGCCTTAGAAACTATAAGGGAAAAATCCAAAATCAATAAAACCAGTAATTGATGGAAATGTCTTTTAAAGAGGCAGCAATGGATATAAACTTTCTGCACACAATTTTAACGGCAGTGCTGTTTTTCCCCAACATTTCCTAGATCTGTGGCTTTGAGCCCGGCCCCATGCTGTCAGTCTGCTTTAGCACATCATGAAGGGAAGATGGGAAACACTACTTTTGGAACTGCGTGATAGGATTTTCTAACACAGTGCCTGAGTGTGTGCTTGGTATCTTACCACTTGACTTAAAAACCACTTTGAAACTTTGAATTAGGATCATCAATATAATAATTTGACAGCATTCATTCCCCTTGGTAATAAAACGTGATTCTTTTTTGGATTCTCTTAGCCTTACCAAAAAAACAGAGTATTCAAAGATCTCCAACACAAGTTCTGGCTCAAGGACACTTTTGTTCTAATATATATTCCTAATATATATTTGTGTTTAAAAAACATTAATATCCATTAGCCTCATAAATCTCACCATTATAATTTTATTTGTCCTTATTATTAATCTCGTATGAATACTGAGGATCAAGGAATTGAAGTATAATTTGATTTGAGACCGTCTGTGTCAACAGACTCTCAGCTAAAGCCAGTTAAATATGATTTTAGGTTTCTGAAGAGCCCATGGATTATGAAAAATAAATTAGTCATTAAGAGATCTAAGATGTGGGTGATGGAAAATGTTCCAACCAAAAACACTCTGAAAACAAACTGACATAGAAAACAAATGTATGGTTACCATAAAGGGAAAGGGCAGGGGAGGGATAAATTAGGAGTTTGGGATTAATACAATAGCTATACACTACTGTATATAAAATAGATAAACAACAAAGACCTACTGTATAGCACAGGGAACTATAGTCAATATCTCGTAATAACCTATAATGGAAAAGAATCTGAAAAAGATCTGAATCACTTTGCTGTACACCTGAAACTAACACAACATTGTAATTCAACTATTACTTCAGTTTTTTTAAAAAAAAAAAAACTCTGATAAATTAGGAACTAAATAATGGCAGAGTCTGTGACACAGTGTAGAGAAGAACAAGAGGATTAAACAGTAACCTACCACCCAGATCCATCACACGGGGCCAGAAGAGGAGGAAAAGGAAATAGCACATCTAAGGCATTAGTGACAACATTCTGACACACATTTCCACAATAGCTTCTATGGTACAGAAGACACACACCAAAATTTTTCTGTTTGCTTCTCAAAATATATGCATTTTTAAAAGTTTACTCAGAAGTGAGTTAATTTAGTAAAGCACAAATTCAATTTGACTGTTGAAACAGGTGCAGGTAATTGCCTAGACTAATAAAATGAGCTGTAAAAACGACTGAAAATGTTAAATGATCTCTTAAAGCTCTAATTTGTCATGGAATAATAATAACGCCATAAGGAGTCAGCATTAGGACTGGTACTGAAACCGTGCACCTCAGGTTGGGACTTGAACCCATGTGCCCAGACTCAAACCCGGCCAAAACCCACAGTCTTCCAACTGAGATCACACACCTAGTTTCAGAACTTAATGAAACTCAGGTTCTCGATGTCTCATCATAGAAAGAATTCAGTGAGAAACAAAGTGATAAATAAGAAGTGGATTTAGAGAGAAACACACTCCACAGAGTGTGGGCCATCTCAGAAGGCGAGGGCAGCACCAGGGTATGGAGGCTGTCAGTTTTTATAGGGCTGGGTAATTTCATAGGCTAATGAGGGGGAGGAGTATTCCTGCTTTTTCTGGAAGGGGCAGGGATTTCCAGGAATTGGGCCACCACCCACTTTTTGATCCTTCTGGTCGGCCTTGGAACTGTCATGGTGCCTGTGGGTGCGTCATTTCACTTGCTGATGTGTTGCAGTGAGTGTATACTGAGGCTCAAAGTCTAGTGGAAGTTGACTTGTCAGCCATCTTGGACCCATTTGGTTCTAATCAGTTTATGTCATGTCCTCAGGCTACCTCATTCTTCTAAAGGTTGTGCCCTACCCCTTTCCCTCCTGTTTCAGTACCCTGATGTAGGTTATTGAGAAATCACGCTTTGTTGTTAATTGCCTGCTCAAAGTTAAGAGAGGCTTCCCTGGTGGCGCAGTGGTTGGGAGTCCGCCTGCCGATGCAGGGGATACGGGTTCATGCCCCGGTCCGCGAAGATCCCACATGCCGCGGAGCGGCTGGGCCCGTGAGCCATGGCCGCTGAGCCTGCGCGTCCGGAGCCTGTGCTCCGCAACGGGAGAGGCCACAGCAGTGAGAGGCCCGCGTACCACACACACTCAAAAAAAGTTAAGTGAGATCAGAATTTGTAGGCTCGAGGCCAGATTCGAGGAAGCTGGGAGGTCTGTGTTTTAGGCTCTTCTCACCCAATCCTTCCATTTCTTTGAGAACCCTGGGAATGTCTAGCTAAACGTCATTTCCTCCAGGAAAACTTTCCTGAATTTTCCCAACTCTGAAAGTTCGCTGTTGTCTGTTTTTCCTACACTTTTTGGCACACATCCCAGCAGGCTTGTGCATGCAGAACAAAGACTGACTCTTCATATTTGAATTCTCAACCTTTCGGAAGTTAACCGTAACGGTAACTAATACGCAGCAATCAGCGTGTGCCAGGCACTGTTCTAAGCACTGCGTGTTTATCAACTCACGTCTTTTCTCATAGCAGCCCTCATGTAGGTAGTACTCTGATCCCCATCTTTCAAGTGAGGACTCTGAAGCACAGAACTGGTAGGTAGGTCACCCCGGATCGCAGAGCGGGCACATCCTAAATGACCTCACCTCTGTCATGCGCTAGACAACGGCACTCCGTGAACGTGCCTAGATTTTGTATTTGACCAACTACCCAAAATCATCCATGGAGAGTTTCCTAAAGTCTTTTCCACACCCTTAACGATTTATTCTTTTAGGGTGTGTGTGTGCGTGCGTGTGCGTGCGTGTGCGTGCGTGTGTGCGTGTGTGTAAAATCTAAACCTTTTTAGCCTCATAAAATGCAAATTTATTTTGAGTGTTAAGACCTAGTACCATACTAATTCCATTGTGGCAGCCTCCCAGGGCCTGGGATAGAAGCCTGGGGCCACCTGCCTTTTGCTTAGCGATACAGGGCTGGGACTAAGCCCAGGTCCTGGTTTCCTCCAATCCCGACAGAAAAGCTGCCAGTCCGTGTGGCTGTGGATGTGTGTTCTCAGGAAAAAAAAGTAACTTTCTTAGTTCCTTTTCTTTTTCTTCATTTTTCTTTTTCTTTTTTTTTCTTTGCACATATCGGTTCCTTTTATTTACAGGGTAGCAAAATAGTT
Organism: Pseudorca crassidens; assembly: GCF_039906515.1. Classification (NCBI taxonomy): domain Eukaryota; kingdom Metazoa; phylum Chordata; class Mammalia; order Artiodactyla; family Delphinidae; genus Pseudorca; species Pseudorca crassidens. Next base: position 79,828,057 of record NC_090312.1, on the reverse strand, counting down.
ATATTTTTGTGCACTTTGTCTGAACAAATCACCACAAACTTAAATACATACACCACGAACTTAAATAACATTGGCTCGCAGTGTGTAGGGCAGAAGCCCCAGCGGGCTCAGCTTGTTTTTCTGTTCCAGGCTGCACAGAGCAGGAATCAAGGTGTCAGCCTCCCTATTTGGAGGGAGGCTCAGAGACGGATCTGTTTCCAGGCTCACTCAGATGTTGGCCGAAGGCCGTTTTTGGCAGCTGTAGCACTGACGTCTGTCAGCTTCTGGAAGCCTCTACACTCCTTAGCTCACGGCCCCCTTCCTCCATCTGAAAGCCAGCAAGTGTCCCTCTCCCACTTGGAATCTCTCTGACCTCCCCCTGGACATCCTCATTCTGACCCTTTGCTTTCCTTTTTGTCATTTAAGGTCTCATGGGATTACACTGGGCCCAAACCCGTCATCTGGGATTATCTCCCTATTTTAAGATTAACTGATAAATTACCTTAACTCCATCTGAAAAGTCCCTGCACAGCAGTATCTAAATTAGCATTTGATTGAATAACTGGAGGACAGGAGTCCTGGGGGCATCTTTAGAATTCTGCCAGCCACACCCTGTTGACCCTCAAAGTGTAAACATGAAAATGTTTCCTTGACCACAAGTTAAGAATGCTCATGTGTTTTCATTTTTTTTTTTAAATAAATTTATTTATTTATTTATTTTTGGCTGCATTGGGTCTTCATTGCTGTGCGCAGGCTTTCTCTAGTTGCCGTGAGTGAGGGCTACTCTTCGTTTTGGTGCACAGGCTTCTCATTGCGGTGGCTTCTCTTGTTGCGGCGCACGGGCTCTAGGCACGTGGGCTCAGTAGTTGTGACTCGCAGGCTCAGTAGTTGTGGCGCACAGACTCAGTTGCTCCGCGGCACGTGGGATCTTCCCGGACCAGGGCTCGAACCCGTGTCTCCTACATTGGCAGGTGGATTCATAACCGCTGTGCCCCCAGGGAATTCCCGTGTTTTCATTTTTTTACTCCACATATTTTCCAACTTACTAGCTATGGTACCTGTTAACAACAAATACACTGAAACTAGGAATTTAGTTAGAATTCTAATAAAAAGACGTTTTTACCAGTGGGTGGATTACTTTCTATAACATCCCTTTATGATGTGTAAATATACCAATTGAATTGAATGATATGAAATATATGAACATGTGTATTAGTATCCGGGATTTTTTACTATCAATAAAACTGTCTATAAAAATAATTTCAACGTGGTGATTACATTTTGCTTCAGGTTTTACGTGCAGCACAGTGATGCTTACAGGGAAGATCTTGGCAAGTTGATGGCACATAGCCTCTAGGTGTTGTACGCCTAGAACATTCCAGAAAGACAGTGTCGATCTTTCTCAAAAATCTCCCCAGTTACCCTACTGCATCAGACTCTCAGTGTTCACGTTTCCTCTCCTCTGACATTTCCACTGCGGCAACCAAAGGCCATTTCCTCTTGGCCTGTCAACAGTGAAAATTGAAAACAGCTGCTCCCCAATCCTTTGGATAATAGGTTCTCTGTGTACGTCGGGTTACCAAGTCTTTAAGGTCACCTCCAATACCTGAAGAGGTCACAGAGGTGGAGAGTTTTGAAGTTGAAAGTGGTCTTTGTAATCATGTAATCCAATTTCCACCCAAGGCCGGGGTCCCATCTGTAACTTCCATCCCCCAGCCATCCTCTGGCCTCTGCACAAACACTTCCAGAACAGGAAATTCGTGATCCCTAAAGCAACATATTTCTCGTTTAGATGACTTGAATTGTTAGAAACGTTATTCTTTTTTTTTTTATGGCTATACTATTTTATTATCGCTTAAATTTCACCAAGAATGAACTCAAGTACATGGTAGCCATATGTTCAGATTTTTGAAATAAAGATAAAATGGAAAAACAGCTTTAAGGGTGCAATGTACTTAACACTGCATAATATATTCAACTAGACAATCTAGGGGGTGGCATAACTATACACTTAGGAGCACAGAAAATATAGGGATAAGCTGTGGAATTGGAGGGAAAACCATTCGGGACTGAACAGAGGTCCCTGGTTGCTGACAGAATGTCCCCTTGACTTCAGACTTGAGATAAACCTAGGGAGTCTGTCAGTATACAAAAACCACTGATTTCAGAACAGTAATAGGATAGATTGGCCACAGCCAATTCAGACTGCGGGGTCCAGTATGAAGCGAGCAGGGTTGGCTGGAGGTTGGAAATGTTGTAGCTGGAGCCCAGCATAGGTAGACGAGCAGCCATCTTCTAAAAATCGCTGATTTATACACAAGTTCCTAAGATGCTTTTCCCAAAGAGAATAGAAACGTTATTCTTATATTTAACTGGAATCTGACTGTCATTTCTACAGAAACTTATGAGAATGCATTCATGCATTTTCTTTTACACAGTAGTTCACCTATATGAAGAGGTCTCCTGTTCCCTTACGTGGTTTATTTAAACTTTATCACTTCTTCATGTGAAATGGTTTACATTCATCTTATCCATTTTATTAATTTCTGTATGCTCTTTATTTTGTGAATGCCCCTCTTTTAAAAACGTATCCAAATAATGAAATAAGTGACCCACAGTTACAGTCAAAAATATGATTGACATTTAAAAAACAGAATACTCAGTAGCATAAGGAAGGCTCAAAAGAAGATAGTATATTTCCATTCCTATAAATTCAAAATCTATCTTGTTTACAGTTGCATATATAGATAATATTATTATAAAGAAAAGCCAGTTAACAATTATTATAAAAGTCACTATAGTGCTTAATTCTTGAGACAGAATGAGGTGTGAATAGGGAAGCCCATGGGGTTGGGTTTAGGGAATGTTTTACAGTATCAGCAGTGTTTTTGTTTGTTTGTTTGCTTGTTTGTTTTGATTTTGGCCATGTGGTGCAGTTTGTGGGACCTTAGGTCCCCAACCAGGGGTCAAACCTGTGCCCCCAGCAGTGGAATTGGGGAGTCCCTAACCACTGGACAGCCAGGGAATTCCTCTCAACAGTGCTTTATTTCCTGACTCTAGTGGTGATTTCATGATATTCACCTTACAGTTTCATTAATTGTGCATATACTTTTTTTTTTAGATTCCATATATATGTGTTAGCATGCAGTATTTGTTTTTCTCTTTCTGACTTACTTCACTCTGTATGACAGTCTCTAGGTCCATCCACTTCACTACAAATAACTCAGTTTCGTTCCTTTTTATGGCTGAGTAATATTCCATTATATATATGTGCCACATCTTCTTTATCCATTCATCTGTTGATGGACACTTAGGTTGCTTCCGTGTCCTGGCTATTGTAAATAGAGCTGCAATGAACATTTTGGTACATGACTCTTTTTGAATTATGGTTTTCTCAGGGTATATGCCCAATAGTGGGATTGCTGGGTCATATGATAGTTCTATTTTTAGCTTTTTAAGGAACCTCCTTACTGTTCTCCATAGTGGCTGTATCAATTCACATTCCCACCAACAGTGCAAGAGTGTTCCCTTTTCTCCACACCCTCTCCAGCATTTATTGTTTCTAGATTTTTTGATGATGGCCATTCTGACCAGTGTGAGATGATACCTCATGGTAGTTTTGATTTGCATTTCTCTAATGATTAATGATGTTGAGCATTCTTTCATGTGTTTGTTAGCAATCTGTATATCTTCTTTGGAGAAATGTCTGTTTAGGTCTTCTGCCCATTTTTCGATTGGGTTGTTTGTTTTTTTGATATTGAGCTGCATGAGTTGCTTGTATGTTTTGGAGATTAATCCTTTGTCAGTTGCTTCATTTGCAAATATTTTCTCCCATTCTGAGGTCAGAAGAACCTAAGGGCAAGATGGGAATAAAGATGCAGACCTACTAGAGAATGGACTTGAGGATACGGGGAGGGGGAAGGGTAAGCTGGGACAAAGTGAGAGAGTTGCATGGACATATATACACTACCAAACGTAAAACAGATAGCTAGTGGGAAGCAGCTGCATAGCACAGGGAGATCAGCTCGGTGCTTTGTGACCACCTAGATGGGTGGGCTAGGGAGGGTGGGAGGGAGGGAGATGCAAGAGGGAAGAGATATGGGGACATATGTGTATGTATAACTGATTAACTTTGTTATAAAGCAGAAACTGACACACCATTGTAAAGCAATTATACTCTAATAAAGATGTTAAAAAAGAGAAAAAAATTGTGCATGTACGTTGTATGTATTTTTCTGAATGTATATTTCACATCTGTGCCCAGTTAGTTATTAGCATTTTTCTCTAAAAATGTGGATGCATATATTTTGACTGAACAATTCACTTTCTAGAAAATTGTCCCAAGCAAATAATTAAGAATATGCACAAAATCTAGCTCAGTGTATGTTTAATGCAGTAATGATTATAATAGGCCAAAAAAAAAAAAAGGCCCAGAGTAAATTAAATACCCAAAGTTAGATTGAGTTATTTATGATATATGTATGTATATATATTATATATAATGTATATATAGTATATGTTATATTATATTATATATATGTATATATATTATGTATATGTATTATATATGTATATATATGTATTTATGATATATGTATGTATATCAATACATATGTATGTATTGATAGAAAAACAGTTACGATTTTTTTTTGCTAAATATAAAAAAATAAGATAAAAACCTGTATAATTACATTTTTAGAAAATCTGAAAAGGACTTCAATGAAATATTAAGATCATCTCTCAGAGGTTTAATATGGTTTATTTTTATTTTCTTCCTCTTTTCCATCTCTGCTTTTAGATTATTCTGTAATGATGTGTGCACAGTACAATTTTGTAATACAAGTATTATTAAAAATAAAAATATAATGGACCTCGTGGACATAATACTCTAAATGTGGTGTGGATCCTGGTGACTTGCCTCCTACATAGAGCCCATGTGCAGCCAGTTTTGCACAGCGTTTATAGAAGCAGCTATAGGACACTGTGTGAGAAAAGAAATGGGAATAGTCAAGTGAAATACAAGATCAGCTGAATTCAAACCACACCTTTTTAAATTTAGGTTTTTAAAATCAAAGTTATTTAACAGCATAAAGAGTCAAGTAGTCTCGTCAAAGCCTTGGTAGGAGAAAAGCAAGCATCAGGCTCCTCTCTTCCCCTCTTTTCCACTTCCCAGATGCAACAATTTCAAACCGTTCTGCTGATTCTTGTAGTACCTGCCTCCCTATTCTAAACAACAGGTGGATATGTCTCCATCTTGTAGCTTGAAGAATTATCTATTGATTTCCCACTACAGGAGGTAAAGATTTATCTCTTTTCACTATTACACACATGCACATTCCTGTCCTCCCAACTTCACAAGATCACAATTTAGCTTATAAATATTTAGTGTTTACATCATCATGACAAGATGCAACACAGCTGAGTCATGTAGTAGTCATCACTGAAAACCTTTTTGTTTGCCTTGGCGTTAGTAATTGTTTCCGTTTATTTGCTTGGTTTTCAATGTTCTTATCTTCCTCAGTTGTACAAACCCCAAACTCATCCCCAGTTGTATAAACCTCCTCTCAGTTCATTCAATACATTCTCTATTGATCAGGTTAACAATTTTTTTTTTAAGAAATCTTTCCCAGAGCTCCTGACTGTCTCTCATAGACCTGGATGCTCACGCCGACCTCTTTTGTCATCCTGGGTATTCCTTTCCCTTCTCTTGTGTTGACCTGTGTCCTGGATCCTGTGACATCCTCCTTCTTGAAATGTTTCCTCCCATATTTTGGTGGAACACATTCCTTTGTAGCTTCCTAAACAGAGCTGCATGGAAAGTCATTTCTTTTGCTATTTCAAATGTCCCAAAAGTCTTTATTCTACCTTTTCACTTAATTGATGATTTCTGTAAGTACAGAACTCTAAGCTGGAACCGTTTTCTCTCAGAATTTGGGAAGCATTTCTCCCTGTCTTCCAGTTTCCAGTGTTGCAAAGTCTGATGCCAGTTAGATTCTTGAATTTTTACAGGTAATCTTGAGTTCTTCAGTTTTGGAACTGTCTTGAATTCTTTCTTTAATAATTTTTTCACCTCCATTTTCATACTTCTTTCCTCCTGAGTCCTCTCTTATTCAGATGTTGAAACTTCTGGAAGAGCCTTAATTTTCTTGTCTTTTTTATCCATTTTCCATACTTTGTCTTTTCCTCTGCTTTCTGAGAGCTTTGTTCGAATTTATCTCCCAATCATTCTATTGAGCTTTCCATTTCTGCTATTACATTTTTAATTTCTAAGAGCACTTATTTTGATCTGTGAATGCTCTTTTTTGTTTTTTTTTGATAGTACCCTATTCTTAGCTCATCAATGAAATAGCTTCCCTTATCTCTCTGATAATAGTTTCTTTTTTATTATTATGATTATCTTCCTTTTGTATTGTCTCTGTTTCTTCCAAATTGCTTTTCTTTCTACCCCCTTGTTTTGATCTCTTATTTTCTGTGATTCTTGGCTGGATACCAAAAAGCTGATTAGAAACTCTACAAAAGAGAAAAGGACTTGTCAATTATGGGTGTCACTGTAGGGTCATCTGGCTGAGCCAATTAGCTGGAGAATCTCCAATGTTCATACCTTTAGATCTTCCTTCCTGGAGTTACTTGGCTTGACAGAGAGGAATTTTCTAATCTCTGCCTGAAACCAAGAGGGACCCTGTGGGGCTCCTGGGTACGGAAGACTTTCCGTGTTCCCCATTTCTTGTATGTAGAGAACAGACTCCAGGCTCCATGACCTCCCCTGAATCCCAAAGGGCAGATTTGAACAGCCTCTAATCAGGGAAGGGAGGGGATACAGAGACTAGGGAGGAACAGCAGAAAACAATAGTGCAGCCTTAGGGCAGAGACCTGGATTCCCCTCAAGGGATACACATAACAATATCTTTGAGCTCTTTACAGAACTAAAATCCCCAACAATGGAAGATGTCAGCATTCTTCATTCCAGAGAAGATCACCTGAGGCCAGATTAAAAGAGCACAGGCCCTGCACACACCCTAATCTTATCAGCAACCCCATCCTTGAACCCCTGCTATAAAACTCCTCACCAAATTCTCCTGGGCTGGGAAGCACAGTTTTTGAGGGCAAGAGCTCGAGTTCCCTGCGTCCCTCTTTGCCTGGCGGAGCAATAAAGCTATTCTTTTCTCCTTCACCCAAAACTCTGTCCCCGAGATTCAATTCGGCACCCGTGCACAGAGTCTGAGTTTTCAGCATCACGCCTAGAGTGAAGAGGCCAGCATCCTAGGTCTAGCGGGGGGAAGAAGACTTGGTGGTAAGGGGGTCTCAGTGTCGATATGTGCATGCTGTCACATAATCCACCCGTTTTCAGTAGAGAACACCAGCTTTCAACTCTCCCAGGAGTCCTCCAGTTCAGCCAGACCCACCCCAGATACTAACGTCCAGTCTTTCCCAAAACAGGAGGGGAAACTGGGAGTACCAATTTCTTAAAAACACTTTCATGGAGTCTTTCAGTTTCTAGCTCCCCTCTCAGCCATCTTCCGGGGGTACTTGGTGCTGTCAATCCTCAGCTCTGGGGATTTTGTCCAACATAAATCAGGTGCTTCCCAGCTTTCCCGCAGCCAACAGAGATTCAGCTTTCTTAAGTCTGCTAGACCAGTAACGATTCATCCATCTGCTTTCTAGCTTCCAGCTATCTTCTCTTCCTTTTCTTTGCCCTGGACAGTATACATATATATTTTTTTAATAATCCAGTTTATTAGGGATTTGGCAATGTGCATGGATAAACACGTGTGTCTAATTCGCCATCTTAATTGGAAACTACCCATATGCTTTGTCATATGAACTTCTCTCATTACAAGTTTTTCCGTATTTTATATGTTCCAATCTACTCCCTGAAAAAAAAAGTAGGCATGTATACTTTCAAATTTTAGCCTTGTGTTTTTTTGCTCGTTTTTCACCATTTAAAGGTAATTTGGAAACTCAATCGTGTGGTAGAAATGACAATAAAAATAAAGAGAGCTACTATTTTATGTGTATACAGCACTCTACTAGATGAAAGTAATATGTATCCCTCATAAATGTATGTTATCTGCACATCTGAAAGCTACGTTCTTTGTCTTCATTTAAGTCATGGGCTGGGAAACTGCAGCCATGGCCCCAACCTGGCCTGCTGCCTGTTTTTGTAAATAGTTTCATGGGGGCTCATTTGTCTACTATTGTTTATGGCAGAGTTGAACACTTGCAACAGACAGCATATGATTTGTAAAGCCTAGAATACTTACTCTTTGGCCCTTTAAGATGAAGTTGGCCAACCCCTGCTTTAAGTTATTGATAAAACATATTAAATATGACAAGACTGGATCTAATCCCGTTAAGTGAGGCACTAACCTCCCTGTCGGCGGACATTGATTAATTAACCAGGACAGCTAGACGACGAGCAGTAAGCCTACTTAACTGCATGGTTTTTAGATTATACATATCAATTATATAAGGTAAACACTTAAAATTTAATGCTGACCTTAAACTGAATGTATAGTCTTATAAGAAATCCCCTTTCTCCTTGCATTTAAGTAGTGATAACATTCAAACACAAAAGAATCACTGTAGAAACATATTTGGGTACAGGTTTCCCTAACCCTGTGCATGGGATTCTAAGGAACGTGGAATTCTAAGGGATTCTCGGAACTCTCAAAATGGGTTCTAAGGAATATTAGACCTGTGGAAGAAGAAAAGGATTAATGCTACAAGTTTGTCAAATACCATTTACTAAATTCTCCCTCTTGGAGATTACCAATATGTTAGCACATGAAAGATTTTGAAAATTCCTGCGGTAGAAAAATCTGAATACCTTTGTTTATGCAAATGTTACCCATTGGAAATTATCTCTTCCAATTCCGAGCCTCTGTGATTCCATCTTACCTGCATTTATATCATTAGAAACATTGTCAAATGCTTTGCTGACATCATGGGTACTAACTAAAATGATTAAAAATATTTTTCATGGTTTTCAGAAACCCTAACTTTATGGTTCTCTGGGTATTCTAGCAGTGTTTTTCATGGAAGCTAGTCTAAAAGCAGCAGATGGTTAACCAAGACAGAGTCCAAGGTGTTTGTCATTCAGAATCATTAGTCATCAGGATAATGCAAATTAAAGTCACAAAGAGATACCACTACACACCCACTAAAATGGCTAAAATGAAAAAGATTGACTCTGTCAAGTGTTGACAACGATGTGGAACCATCAGGACAGTTGTACATTCCTGTGAGGACTGCAGAGCGGTACAAACACTTTGCAAACAGTTTGGTAGTTCCTTAAAAAGTTTGACATATACTCACCATGACTCGGCAGTTCAATTCCTAGGTATTTACCCAAAGAAATGAAAATGTATGTTCCCACAAAGATTTGTCTTTGAATGTTCAGCAGCTCATTATAATAACCAAAATCATTCAGTAATACCTGAATGCATAAACAAATTATGGTGTACTCACGCAACAGAATGCTATTTGGCCATGAAAACAAAGAACAACGGATAAATGCAGCAACATGGATGAAGCTAAAATAATTAGGCTCAGCAAGAGTTGTCAGACACAGAAGAGTGATGCTGTATAACCTCATTGTATGAGATTCTAGAAAGGTGGAAGCAATGCATAGGAACCGAAAGCAGACCAGGGCATTCCTAAGGTTTGCAGTACAGGTGGGGCAAGATGGAACCGTTCCTAGACCTGATAATGGTGGAAATTACACAGTTGAATATACTTGTCAGAACTGTGCACTTAGAATGGGTGTATTTTATTGTATGTAAATTATACCTCAGTAAAGTTGATTTCTTAAAAGTGTCCATACAGAAATAGAAAAAAAAATCCAGAAGTACATAATTAGGTGGTGGAATTATGGGTGATTTTTACTCCCTTTATTTTGCTCTTCTGTGTAATCTAGCATTTCCACTATTATATATAATGTTAGTGATTAAAAAAGATTAAAAAAATGGGATCTATTCATTAAAAGAGGAAAAGCCATGTATGTGTTTTTCTCATCCCCCAGAGTAATTGTCTTATCTTCTCATGAGAGCAAGGACAGGCTTGTTCATCTCTTAATCTCCTTAATCCAACTGTAGAAACTCTAGTCCAGGTGCCTGAGCAGAGCAGCCCTTTGTATTTGGTGAATTGAATTGAAGTGTTAGATTCACTTTAGATTCATCCATACCTACTGCCTGGCCTGCTGCTTCTTGAGAATCATTTAGAACTTTCTCCATCAATGCTCTCTTTCTTAACTATTGTCCTCCACCTAGTTTTATAGCTCTACAGAGTGTATCAATGAAAAGCTAGAGATGGGCGGGAATTAAAGCGGTAAAAAAATTTTACTCAAGAACTATTGCAATGGGGGAAAAGAAATCTCAGTATAAAACTAGGCTCAACTCCAAAGACAACAAGGAAAAGTGAGGATTTACAGCCAAGAAGCAGGGTGAGAATTATTAAGATAAAACATCAAGAGTGAAGGGGATTCTGGCTAAACTGAGATCACATATCATTGGGGGACCTGGAGGATGAGGAATTTGATCAGATACCAAGGGTAGCGATGCTCACTAAACGGACTTAGCAGGATTCTTGCTCTTGGTCTCAAGATGACCCAGGGGAAGAAGGGCTCAGAGAAGCCTGATTCAGGTGTGGTCTTTGCCAGGTGTCTTTTCTCTTCCCACTCCAAATTTCAGGTATCTGCCCTGTGTCGGCAGGCCCTCCTTCCCTTGTAAGACCCAGGCAGGTAGCAGTCCCTGGAGGGAGTCCCTGGCTGCCGTGACAACCTCTTCCCAGAGCAGGGCTGTTGCCCATCCCTGGCCCTGAGCCCACTTCCTGCTGGTAAGAGGGCTCCCCCCTCCCCCAATGTGGGGAGAATCACTTGTGCCGTTCCCTCCTCCTGGTCCCTTCACTCCTGGAAATCGTCTTTTTTTTCCCTTCTCATTCCTCAGGCAGGGAGAGCAGCCTGCATTTACATCACAGCCCTCTGGCTTTTGCCTCCTCCAAGAGAAGATAAAGAACGTATCTAGTCTGTCCTGTACAGCACAAGGGGCTCCCCTGGGCGGGGGTGACAGACCTGATTAATTGAATCAGGGACAACGGGTGAATTCCCAGGCAGAGGAAGTAAACCTCTAACACACCAGGAAGCCAGCCCGACAGGAGGCAGCAAGCTGTCGAAGGTTCCTGTGTGTCTTACCGTCTTGCTTCGCAGCGCTTCCTCTAATGTTGGGTTTTTTTAATCATAGTCTTTTAACCACGATGTCAACAAATCATCTCAAAGAATTGCTGAAAAGGTGCCACTTTCAGAGGATGTGATCAGGAGACTTGCAGCCCTGCCCAGCTGTGCTTCTGCTCCCGGGATGTGCAGGGGGCCTCACAGAGGGCACAGAGTCCTGGTGGCACTGAGCCACTGGTGCAGACAGGACTGACAGCTGTGATGAGCCCTGGGCTGTGGAGACTCTAGTCCGGGTGCCTGAGGAGTGACCCAGACACGTGCTTAACTGGAGGGCATGGTTATATGCATTCTGTGTCTTCTCCAATACAATGTTCCACCTTCCTGACTCTAAATGTTTACTTTTCTGTAGAAGGAAGACAAGGAAATATAGTCATCTCTGTAGGACTCATGGAGTTGCAGATAGATCTGTTGCTAAATAATTTTCAGTTATTTTAGTTCTTATAGAAAACGATAAAACTGATTTAATTCTAATGGGGAAATCTGTGGTGTTGGAAATGCCGCAGACCCAGCAAGGTCACTGTCATATTCAATATTTGATAAGAGCGTCTGTGAAGGATGAAGACAGGTATTTGGTGGAGAAATAAACCCTTGAGCCCTGCACGGGGTAGTCTCCGTGAATGAGTGTTCAGGGCTGAACAGAGGGTTAATGGGAGAGAGATACAAAATAATCCAAAGGTTTGAAAAATACAAACCTTTCCTCTTTCCCTTGTTATGTCCTATTTCACTTAAAGGGCAGGCTTTTTAACGTGCCCTGTCTATTATCAGTATAACAGGCAAGAGTAGGAGTCCTTAAGTTAAACAGTTGCTAACTAGAACTCTTTGAGACCTGGTGTGAGTTCTTCCCTTTCAGTTCAGTGCTCTTTGGTCTGAACAGAAGGGACACACAGTCAGTAAGTGGGGTCAATGAGATTACCCTCCTAAATTCTTAATTAAGTATAAGATAGAAGGAGCTACTCATTCTTCTGAAAACTCCCATTTTGCCTGCAATCTATGGCTTTAGTAACTAAATAAAATATTGTCATGATCTTCATTTACTCCAGAACAGGAAATTCATTTATTCTAAAAAGGAGAGAAATACAGACTCATATAAATTTTAAAATTCAAAAACAAATTTTTAATGCATTTTTGCCGGCCAAAATGTTTTCTTAGTATTTCTGTAAAGCAGGCTCACAATAAGGTTGTTCTCAAGATCGATTACAATGTCATTACATGAAAGTAAAATCAAAATCAAAATATATGTATTACCAACTTTTCTATTTTGGTCAAATTTATTTATGGGGGGGTGGGATAAAATACATTAAGGTGTTCTCCAGCACTCTTCCCTGAGAAATAAAAATAAAGTTGTGCTTTTGAAGTACTATGATTTGTGTATTCCTGAAAAAAACTGAAGAATATTTGAATTTGTTCTTCAAACTCATGAGACAAATAGGCTTGATAGGTTGACAACTTAAATGCATCATATTTTCATCAAATTTATGTCTTCATTCTGAGTGTATAATAAGTAGTTATTGTGGGATTTATTGGCACCCGTTATTAGGAAGGGAAAGGTTAGTTATGGCTAAACCTCAGGATCTGGTGACAATCTGTCTCAGGGCCGAACTTGTGGAAACAGCCGGTGATCCTGCTCACTGAGAATTTCTGGGTTCTACTTTTGTACCAGTCAACCCAGTTGAGCACTTTTGCCAGCAGGAGCCTGGTGAGTTCTGGTGGTACTGAATTTTCCCTGGAACTGTAAGTGCTACATGGAGTAGACACAGAAGGGGGCTCTGGCTCTTGTGGGACCCACCTTGAGTTCCCAGTACCTTCTAGTAGGTCAGAGATGCCTGCTCAACAAGTGCCTGCTTTGGTTCATGGATGCAATTTTTAACTCAGGGGAGAAAGCAAACCACTGTCTACCCAGGTTTCCACCTATTTTGGAAATATGAAAAATTCCCAGGCTGGCCCTTTACTGGACTCCTTCCTCCAAACATCTTCTCAAAGTTTGGTCTGTAAAAGTGGAAACTAAGTTATGGGAGGGAGCTTAAATCAGCCCCGTTTTCCTGCCAACTTTCTAAGATTTCCTATTTTCCACCGAGATAGAAGAATTAGTGGGAAAACCCTTACTGTAATGTTTTGTATACATCCAAACTCAAAAATGGAAGAGAGCTGTTTGTGGAAACTTAAAAACAAAGGAAAACAAAATAAAACCCCACATTCTTAGATCTGCAGTTGATGAATCCCAGACCTTTGCAACTCTCTTGAATCTGCCGTTCTTAAAAGCACTTAATTCTGGAAAAAAATCATCAAAGAAAGGTTTCATTCCCCTTGAATTTAAGATAAAGGCTGGGGGAGGAGGAGGAAGGTGTATAAACTGGAAACTTGATTCAAATTGTTCTCCAGATTCCCTGATTCTCTCCTTCCTTTTCCTTCCTTACTTGAAGTGAAATTTTTTTTGAGAGTCAAATCTTAGTTTATAAGTGCATGAGCTGAAACAGCCATTCAGGGTTTTCTCCTGCATTTCTCCTTCTCTCTCTTTCCTTCTTCTTGCCCTTTGGTTCCTCCTCTGCCCAACTCCATCCCAAGTCTAAATTACAGCAAGTCCCGTACATACAAATGAGTTCCGTTCCGAGAGCACATTTGTAAGTCCAATATGTTCCAAAGTCCAACGGTGTTAGCCTAGGTACCCAGCTAACACAATCGGCTATATAGTACTGGACTGTAATAGGTTTATAATACTTTTCACACAAAAAAGAAAGAAAACATTTTTAATCTTACAGTACAGTACCTTGGAAAGTACAGTAGCACGGTATAACAGCGGGCATCCAGGGGCTGGCATCGAGTGAACAGGCAGGAAGAGTTGCGGGCTGGAGGAGGGACAGGAGGCGGGAGATGGTAGGAGATGGAGGGTGAGCTGCAATTTCACTCACACCTGACGCTGATGGCACAGGTTCTGGCTCCTTGCTGGAACCAGATGCACGTTCGAATCTTTGAAAGTTGGCATCTTGAAGGTTCGTATGTAGGGGACTTACTGTATTTTGTTCCTAAATTATTTAGTCATTATACATTTCCCTCAGTGTTTCGAAGTCTCTTTCTCATAAGTGCCCTAAGGAGCTCACCATGCTTCCTCCACACTCGGCCAGGAGAGAAGGACATTGGATTCCTCCCCCTTCATTTCTCATCCACCCCATGAACAGAGAGATCATGGCTCCAATTTTCTCCCCAGAAACCTAGGCTGCTTCTGAAGCTCATTCTGGTGCAAGGAACTTGCAGTGAACGTCGAGAGAGACAAACTCAATCTTGTCCCCGAGCAGAACTGGTAGCTTCTGTGCAAGTTTATCTGCACATAGAATCATTCCCCTCCACACACACCCCCTTGGCCAAATCCCTACCCCCCTTGGACTCACGATTTAGGACTTGGAAAGTTCTGAGGGAGTATCATCTATCCTACATCCTCAGGAATGCATCTAGTAATAACTTCCTCACCCCAAGGAAGCAATTCAGGCACAGTGGAACTTGGAAAATTTTCAAATCAGAGCTCTTATTCTTAGCAGACGTTTCCAAAATCGCGTTGAACCAAATTCATGAATTTTCACTTATAGAAGTCACAAATTCTTTTGTCTCAAATCATGACATTTAAAAAACTAATTTGGATTTCTTAATTAGATAGAATAAGTAATACAATCATTTGCTTGCTTACGAAGTTTATGTCACTTTGCTTAATGATGCTAATAATTGCTATTCACTAGAAATATCAGTGAGTTAAACATACACTCCTCTTCTGTTTTCATTTCAATCATTTAGTGGAAAAGAAAAATAAGTTGAGATATCTTGAGTTACACTCAAATAACAGAAAAAAAATATTTTCAAGGGATTTCTTTGTAGAAATGTTGATGTACTGGTTCTTAGCTAAGAAGAATCCACTTATGAAAATATTCTTAGTGGTCTGTGGAACAACATTAAATTCAGGAGAGCACTCTTGGGTAAAAATTGAAGCATCAGATTGCAATGCCTAACTTCATTTATATGATTGCTATTGTGCTGACCTTCAAATCAATATTTCTACATAAAGAAGAAAGAAGTTTCCCTGGGTAATAATGCATTCCCGGGACTGAATCTTGATTTTCATATCTGAATGTCATTTCCAAACTTACCAAAAGTAGATAATGAAAAAGTGAGTCATGAGACTTCCTCTTACAAACCAAGCATGTTGTGGTGAGGTCAAAGTTTTAAATTCCTCTCCAGAGTCACTTTTCACAAATCTCAAATTTGATGCATTTAAAGACGATGCAATTTTTGAAATGGATGCCACAAACACAGCCTGATTAATATCTACCAAATAATGTTTTTCAACCTGATGAGTCATTTATATAGTCTGGTGAAAATTTGGAATTCAAATATAGGGATATGTCCTAAATCCGATATCATACATGGATACTGTACACATACTCTGCAGATGTCAGCTTGAACTTACAAACCTTTCCCAGGAAACTTTGTGTAGCTCAGTGCAATTTTGGAGCTTCTGTGATTCCCCGATCTATAGCTAGAGTTCAGCTTGGGAAGGGTCGTTACAAATTTTTCCATTTCAGAACTGTCCCTAGGAAATGGGGAAATGAATGACCTCCAAGTGGGCTGAATAGCCTCCAGGATGGGCTTCGCCACATTCTGAATTCAGACACAGTTGTAGAGAGTTTCCTAAATAGCTTATTATAACTCCACCACCACGCAGATCCAATAGTGTTAGGTTAAATCAAAGAATAACAGTAGGTACCAGTGTGCCCTTGTGAATATCTACTCTCATTTACAACCTGAGAAACAAAAAGTAACTTGCTTTTGTGGGTCATTATTGTTTGATGTCTGTTCTTCAACAGCATATTCAGTGATTCCTGAATACTTTGATAAAGTTACTGCACTTAAGGGCAAGATGGTATAGGCACATGTATATGCTATGTAAATATGTAGAAACTTCTGGTTAATGAGTCTTAGAGTAGCACACTAATAAGCCCTATTCTATTCAGTCATGTCTGCTTCAAGGACCTATACTGAAAAGCCTTATTCTTTAAAGTTAAAGACCTTGAGAACTTTGTGTTTAAAACCATATCTGGGACTACAAAAACAAAATAACTAAGCTGGGTCGAATCAGAATGGTGAGCATGGTGACACAGCCTCACTTCAGTCTGGGGACAATGAAATTCTTTTCCTTCTCTGATAGGTCCCATGGTAATTTTCCCACTTCTATTAGAACTAGTCAACACCCTGTTCATTCACCCAACGTGCTATGTGTGCGATCTGCTCCTATATTGGTGAGTGGTCTTCCCAAATGCAGGTCTTTCTTGCCCAGCAAGAGTAATAAATTCAGTTTTCTCTTTTAGCTGTTTTGTATTCTTATTAACACTTACTCTACTAAACGCATTTGTCTGCTCAGACTTTTATGTTCATGTATAATTGCGATGTAGACAAAAAACTTGATACCTGTTTGCTCTTAAGCCTCTGACCCGGGCTTCCCTGGTGGCGCAGTGGTTGAGAGTCCGCCTGCCGATGCGGGGGACACGGGTTCGTGCCCCGGTCCGGGAAGATCCCACATGCCGCGGAGCGGCTGGGCCCGTGAGCCATGGCCGCTGAGCCTGCGCGTCCGGAGCCTGTGCTCCGCAACGGGAGAGGCCACAGCAGTGAGAGGCCCGCGTACCGCAAAAAAAATAATAACAATTAAAAAAAAAAAAAAAAAAAAAAAAACCTCTGAACCATTTCTCCAATATAAATAGAGGTAAATATTCACAGGATTGTCATTATGACTAAATGGATTAAAAACACAGAAACAGTTTGTAAGTTAGAAAAAGTATTTACAAATGTTGTTTATTATTATTATAGTATATAAATGCATTTACTGTATTTTTCCTTAGATTATATCATAAGGAGAAAGAAAAATTAATACTTCAGTAGTAGACTTTGTGAAAACACTTATGGATTTAAAATACTTCTTACTTTTGAAGTAGAGGCTGAAATTCATTAACTTGACAAAAGGATGTAGAAAAAAATTCGTAACTTTTGGAAACTATCAACTTAAAAGCATTATTCACCATTGGCATTACCTGTCCACAGCACACTAGACGTTGGTGTGAAGATACAAATATGCATAAAAGACAGCTCCTAACCTCAAATAATATGCAATTTGTTTAAGCAGATGAAAACTAATGTGTACAAAATAGAGATTAATGTAGTACTAAATGCCATGATCTGGACTAAAATTAATATGAGTTCAAATAAACAAGTATAAATGAAAATTTAGCATTCTTTGCCACTTTTTAAAACAGGAGAATCTCACTAAGGAAAAAAAAAGAAATCCATAAGACTAAAAGAAATAGGTCCTGAATCAGAGTAATGGTACGAGAAAAAGCAATTCTGAACCTCAGTTACAGGCCATAGGAAATTATACTCTCATGGTTCATTATATAATAATTTTTGTCTTTAAAAAACTTTACTGTAGTTAATAAAGTACTCTTGAGGGAGCAAATCTTACTGTTTTGATGAATAAAAGAGGTTAATTAAACAAGGAGAAAATATTAGGGTTAACAGTATTATATAGCCAACTTCCAGTTGACTAGTTTCTATAACCTTGATTCTCAAACCTTAAGAATCATGTTAAAATGCAGATTACCTGTCCTAGAATCCTTGACCTATTGAATCAGAATCTCTGGAAGGTAGGTCCCATATATCTGAATATTTAATAAAAACGCTGGAGATTCTGGTGCAGTTAGTCGAGGGAAAACTCATAGAGAAACACAGCTCTAAGAAGTGAAAAGAAGTCATAGAGAATATGGCGTCTTATCACTTAAAGGAGTAAGCAGTTTAGTTTACAAGTTAGGAAAAATGTTTTATTTAATGGATATAATTAGAAAGATTTACCCAACTTTTAGAGAATATATATATATATTTTTTTCACATGAGGCATTTATAAATATTTACCACATTCAGTATCATATGAGTTACAGGATATGTCTATGAGAAGAAAATATTTAAAAACTAGAGTTATGTTTGTAAATTTTAAATTATACTTCTAAATAATTAATTTATTATATAGCAGGGGGAATTAGAAAATACCTAGAACTGAACAAAAATACTATATATTGAAACTTGTAGGATATAACTTCAACAGTACTTAAGGAGAAATTTATAGCCATAAATTCTTTTCTTAGGCAAAGAGAAAGGTTGAAATTTAATGAGCTAATTGTCAAAGGTAAGACAGAGAAAAACAAGAAGAATTGATCCAAAGAAAATGAAAGTAATGAGATGATAAAAATAAGAGCAGAAATCAAAGACAGCAATTATATAATGAAGATCAGCATAGCCAAAAATTGTGTTTTTCGAGATATATAGCAGAAAACACCACACACACACACACATTTTCACGAGACCTTCCATTTCAGAGTCTAAAGAACATTTGGTTCATGTGGGGACATATTTCATAACCTTAAGAACGTGGAGTGGCCAAAGCCCAAGTGAATGAAATATCATGGAAAGTATATTCAGCGTTACTTGAAAAGAATTTTATTGCAAAATGGTAAAGATTTATGACTGAGTCATGAAGATTAACAGTACAATTTTCTCACTTTCTTTAATAAATAAATCATATTAGTAATAGTTTTGTAAAACATCAACCGGTACTGTATAATGTTTAAGTTACATAATACATAGTGACTGGAAATATTACTAAACCAATTAAAACTTATCTTCAAAATTCCCTAGTAAATTTACCTATAATTATTTTAGAGGTCTGTGAAGGTTTCCATCTTGCTGACCTGAATTTAATTACCACTTGATGTATTTTATGCACATATGTTCAAAATTTTAAGAAGATCTACATAGATTATTAATCACTATGTCATATTCTCCCCCTCCAGTTGAAAGGTATATGGAAACAGCGAGAACAAACAAAGAGTAAAAGTTTGCTGTGCGTTCTTCCATGTCCTGTTCAACAGAGTGTAAATGTTGTTCGTTTAGAAATCTGCTCTTCAAGGATCATCTTTCTGAGCATAAATAAAAGAGATTCCTAATGGTATAAAGACAAAGGGAGCCAGCCAGCAGCAGGGCAATGGACTAAACGTCCATTATGAAAAGCAGATTTTTCTGACACAATATAATGGGAGAAATATTTCAGCACTTATCACAACTATTCTGACTTCAAATTTTATGACATTGTTTTATTCTTTATGAGTTTTAAGACCATGGGTGGAATTTTACCGTGATTCTCAGAGCCCTGTGGTTGGTGTGATATCAGCAGGTTTTCAGAGGCGGTTTTCACTGCTCACTCTGCCTAGCTGAGCTCTAAGAACACCATCTGTAGGCTCCTTTGCCCATAAATAAGTCCATTTGCTCCTTTTAGGGAGGTATATAAGACACTTACAGAAGTACGGTGTAAAGCATAGACAATGCCCCGCCAACAATTCTAGATTCAGGTAAGAATATTGTCTTACTGGGAGGTTCAATTTATAAAGCCAAGAACTTCTGGGGAGAAAGTATGTTAAGACCCCAAATATAAATATCCCAAGAGCAAGTTGCCTGTTCCACGACTTTTCTCCCAGCCTCTCGGCCTCTATCTGACCATAGCTTGCCTCCCCAACTAGCTCTGTCATGGGAGGTCGCTAACTGGCACAGAGCATCTAAGAAGCAAACATGGAGAGAACCCTCCGAGTCTAGTTTGGGGAAGGTTTCCACAGCTTTCTGTTGCTGAGGTGTGTGCCCCGACTTCCAGAGTGTCCTCAGATATTATTCCTCTGTTCTCTGCTCTCTGACCTTTTGGAAGCAGGGCCAACTCCACAGTTAATACACTGAATAGATACTGCCCCTTGGGGGATATTAGGCAGGCTCTTTCTCCAGAAATATCTCTCCTTCATCCCCTTAAGACAACTGACATTTCACCATCAAAGAAAACTTCACTTATTTGGGTTTCCAGAAAAAGAAACACCACTGGAAGGTTAATAATGTCTCTAAGACTTGCAAATCCAATAGACAAAGGGACTAACTCATAGGTTAAAAGCCCAAGTTGTCAGACTTCTCATTGAACAAGGAAGGGTCTGAGCACCACTTGGCTCACCTTTTCCCAAATTTCCATTAATATCCCAAGGCAATACACAAACAAAAGCATGAAAGCTTATATCTGCATTTTAAACTCAGGATGAGAGAACATGATATGCCAAGATTCTAGGCAAGCTTTTACTCACTAGTATTAGGGCTCAGCTGAGAAAAAGGAGAGTGGGTCACCCTACACTCAAACCAGTACAGCATAGTTGGGAGAAGGAAAACATGATGATTTCTGCTCACTATTCATTTTAAACATCCATCCCTCCCACCCACCAGAAACTGAAACTTCAAGTACAAAATACAGAGAGCATCCCAGAAAGCAAAGAAACATTAAGGGGGAAAAAAAACGAACATTATAGGCAAGAGAAGAGAGAAGATTCCTCAAAGAAATGTATGCTAACAGACGTTGTCCCTTGTGTACCTAGCCTGGACCAAAAAGAACTGCTTTCTAAGCAATAAGAAGGCAGCGGGTAAAAGAGAATAATACAAATCTCACCTCTCACCTCGGTCTAAAAGATGGTACTGAATAAATATTGGATCAGTCAAGACTCTTTCTGTTGGCAGTGACAGAAACCTGGATCATCGTAAGCCAGAGGGAAGTTTATTGGCTCAGAGTTTATCTACACTCCAGCAGTGGCAGAGGTGAAGCTGGCCTCAGGGGAGGCCTGATACCACATCTAATTACCTCCCTCTCCCTTCCTTCTTTCCATCCTTTCCTTCCTTCCTTCCTTCCCAGTCCCTCCCTCCCTCCCTCTCTTCCTGTCTCCTTTCCTCCCAACCCTCTTCTCTCTGCCCCTTTCTTCATCTTTCCTTTCTTCACCTCAGCTTTATTCTAAGTGCAGACAGGCAACTCCACGTAGTGGGAAAACAGGCTTCCAGCTGCCCTGGGCTCATCCCCAGGGCTCTAACAGCAGAAAGAAAAGGTGTCTTCCCTGTTAGCTCCATTTTAATCTTGAAAGACACCGAGAGGCTTGGCTTGGGTTACAGGCCCATCTCCGTGACAGGAGAGACAGTAACATGACCAGCATGGCCAGGATCACATGTCCCCATCACCATGGCTGGACTGGGAGGAAAGTCACCTGAAGGAAAGGGAAATGCTTTAGAAGAAAGGGTGAAAAATTCACATTATGTTTTTACTGCAAATGCCTGCAAAGCATTGGAATTTTTTGCTAGGTCAGTGCTAACCTCCTCTCCAGGTATAGATTTTTTTTTTCCACAACTTTATTGTAGCACCATTGGAGCACATTAAACTTCACATATTAAAATGTACAATTTGATCAATTTTGACATACGTATACACCCTTGAAATCACCACCACAATCTAGATAATGAACATTTCTATCACCCACAAAAACTCCATCACGCTTCTTTGCAATGTATCCTTCTCTCACCTAGGCAACAACAGACCTGCTTGCTATTACGATAGATTAGTTGGCTTGTTCTAGAATCGTGCCTAAGCAGAATCATACAGTAAAGCCTCTTTTGTGGCCTGACTTCTTTTACTCAAGATAATGTGTCTGAGAATCATCAACGTTGTTGTGCACATCAGTGGGGAGTTCTTTTTATGGCTGAGTTGTATTCCATTAGATGGAAGTCCAATAATTTGTTTATCCATTAAACTGTTGGTAGACCTTTGGGCTGTTTTCAATTGGAGGCTATTACAAATAAAGTCATTATATATACTTGTGTACAGGTCTTTGTGTGAACATATTTTTTTGTCTTTCTTGCATAATTACCTAAAAATTGAATGACTAGCTCATATAGGTGATGTATGTTTAACTTTTAAAGGAACTTCCAAATTGTTTCCAAAGTGGTTGTGCCTTCTCCCTTTCCCATCAGCAGGATATGAGCCTTCCAGTTGCTCTACATCCTCGCCAGCACTTAGTATGATAGGTCTTTTAAATTTTAGCCATTCTATTTGATCTACAGTGGTATCTCATTTTTATTTCAAGTTGCATTTAAACCTAATGATTAATGATGGTGAGCATCTTTTAACGTGTATACTGTCCATTTTTGAACTGTACACTCAAATCTTTTTAAATTGGGCTGTTTCCCTTCTCGTTATTAGCTGTAAGAGTTCTTTTTATGTTCTCCTTGTAAGTTCTTTGTCTAATATATAGGCTGTAAATATTTTCTCCCAGTCTACGGCTTGCTGAGGTATAATAACAAATAAATATTTGGTGCTTGTACCCTGTTCTTGGCACAGAGCTCCTAAAACCCTTGGGATTTCCTGAGTGATAGGAAAGTCTTTTGTTATTCATAACAGGTCCCTTTCAACCACACCTGAGTTTTACTAATGAGGTGGCTTAAGGGGAGGCCAGTAAATAGCCTCAGAATGGGGTCCCCAGAAAGACCAAATAATTAGAGCATGGTTGGAACTTTAAGTCCCACCCACCTATCTTAGGGGAGGGAGTCACCTGGAAACTGAGCTCTATAGAAGCTCTTGAACATGAAGATTTGGGGAGCTTCTGAGGTGAACACATCCACGTGCTGGGAGGTACCATGCCTCAACTGCATGAGGTGAGAAGCTTCTGAACCAGGATCCTTCCAGACCTTTGCCTTATGTATCTCTCTATCTGGCTATTCATTTGTATCCTTCACAGTAAACCAGTAAACATAAGTAAAGTACTTTCCTGAGTTCTGTGAGCCATTCTAGAAAATTATCAAACCTTAGGAAGGTGTCATGGGAACCTCCAACTTATAGCCAAGTGGTCAGAAGTGTGGGAGGCCTGGGACCTACAGCTGCATCTGAGATGGGGGCTGGTCTCATGGGGCTGAGCCCTTCAGCTGTGGGGTCTGTGCTAACCCTAAGTAGGTAGCATCAGAACTGAATTGCATTGAATTGTTGAACAACCAGTAGGATTGTTGGAGAATCAGAGCTGGTTATTGGTGTTGAAAAACACCCAAACTTGCCTTTTCATTTGCTTAATGGTGTCTTTCACATGATACAGTCCAATTTCTCAATTTTTCCTTTGTCTTTCATGCTTTTGGTGATCTAGGTAACATATTTTTTGCCTAATCTAAGGTCTCAAAGATTTTCTCCCTATGTTTTCTTCTAGAAATTTCTATAGTTTTACATTTTATATTTAACTCTATGATCCATTCCAAGTTAATTGTTGTTTATGTGAAGAGTTGAGGTTCTTTTTTTAATGCAAAGATCCAGTTAATCCACCACCATTTGTTAAAAAGTCTTACCTTTTCCACATTAAATTTCCTTGGCATCTTTGTCTAAAATTAATTGATACACATGTGTGGGTTTATTCACAGAAAATGGGAGCAATAAGTGCCCCAGCAAATCTCCTGCATTCCAGATACACTGTTTATATATTCTGTTCCACTGATCTATAGTTAACCTTTTCACTAATTTCAAAATATTTCCATTTACTGTAAGGTAAGACTAAAATCGAAGAGTAGAGTAAGCCCTACTTGTGAGAGATTGATAACCTGTCTCAAAACTGTTTCATCTATCATAGGTCCATTGCATTTTAATATATATTTTATTACCAGCTCTTTAAATTTGTATAAGAAATAAATGGAAGATACGTTGGGAGTGTACTAAATCTATCGATCAATTTGGGGAACTTGCATTTTTACAACATTGAGTCTTCCAATCCATGAGCATTGTATACATCATTTCATTTATTTATCCAGGTCATCTTTAATTCCTCTATGCCGTACTTTATAGCTCCCAGTGTAAGGGGTGGGTGCTTCCACTTCTTTTGTTATATTTATTCCTGTGTATCTGTATCAGTTACAGTTCAATCAGAGAAGCAGAGATATTATATACATATATACATTTGTAACAGGAATTTGATCTAATGCACTTGTGGGAATCTCTAAAACTGTTGTCTTTGTGTTTAATGCTGAAACCTGAAGACACAGAGCAGGCAATCCTGAATGCAAGATAGTTGCAAAGTGAGGAACAGCAATCCATGAGTCCGAACTGGAACTTATGAGTACGAGCTGCTTGGAACCCACAAGGACATACTGGGTCCCTGTCAGTTCTCACTGCCTTCGCCCTGATGAACTGCGTGTCCTGCAGCAGAAGTGAAAACCTCAGTCATGGAGATAAACACACACCTGCAGAAGCTGAAGGATGACTCATGGGAAAGTGGAGCATTTGCAGGCCCAGGCGTTGCCCCAGACCAGCGAGCTGAGCCGGCAGATAAACACCAGCATGAGTGAGCTACAGAAGGTGTTTGCTCCAGCTTCTCAGGTAAATACACAAAATGGCTCCTTCTTTACTTTTGCGTTCCAAATCTCAGTTAAAAATATCTCTCGTAGGGACTTCCTTGGTGGCACAGTGGTTAAGAATCCGCCTGCCAATGCAGGGGACACAGGTTCGCGCCCTGGTTCAGAAGATCCCACATGCCGCGGAGCAACTAAGCCTGCAAGCCACAACTACTGAGCCCACGTGCCTAGAGCCCGTGCTCTGCAACAAGAAGCCACGGCAATAAGAAGCCCACACGCCGCAACACATAGTAGCCCCTGCTCGCCGCAATTAGAGAAAGCCCGCGCACAGCAATGAAGACCCAGCACGGCCAAAAATTAAAAATATAAATTAATTAATTGATTAAAAAAAAAAAGAAAATATCTCTGTGGCCCTCCTGGACTGGAAATATTCAGGGAAGGGAATTCCTGGAAACGATGATCTTGGACGAGTTGACACATTACAAAACCACACCAGTCCACACCTTGTCAACTTGCCACTCATACACATGTCTTTAAGCCATGCTTAATTTCCAAGTAGAAATAATAGCAAAGTCACATTTCTCCAAAACATGAGGCATACAACAAAAACAGGGTAACCCTTTGCCCAAAAATGAATGCAAAAACCCTTCTTTGTCTTAGGTTGATGTTTATTCTTCTTCTAGATGAACTCCTCATTTGCTATCTTGTAACTTAAATACTGAGCCGTAAATAAACCACTATTAACATATCTTATGTTAAAAGATTGGGAAAAGGGGAAGAGAAAAACATTGGTATTAAAAAACATTCGTATTAAAGTCAGGAAAAATGCTCAACTATTACAATACTCGGTTCTCTAAAGGGTACACGGTCATAGGTGGGAATTATAAATAAGTTCTTCCACCACCCATTCAAAATTCCCTTTGTCTTCAGGAAGTGCACAGTTGATGGTGGCTGGGCTCTCGCAGGTGACCCAAACCTTCATTCCTGAATGGTCTGGTCATTAGCAATCCTGCCTGAATTGGGTTTTTGTAGTTTCTATTGAATTTACTCTCAGGACAGAGAAGTACTAAGACGTGCCCCCAGGGGACTGTGTGCATTCCAGTCACACTGCTTCTCACCCCACTGCAGAGTAGAACCCGATTTTTCCTTATGGTCATGATTAATCATCCCAGCCAACAGAGTAACTACCTTCTTTGCCTGTTGGTTCAGTGGCTACAGCATCCCAAAGTGGCCAGGTGATAATCTCTACTTCCATTTTCATGGAATGACTGCTGTTTTCCCTGATGGAAGCATTCCTCCCACTGGAATTTAGATCTCCAGATAAAGAGTCTGAATTTGAAGGAACAGGAAGTGCACATTTTTTCTCATGCATCACCAAGAGTCAGACATTTCCAATCCCTGATTCCCAGATGCCTGAAGCCAGGGTACGAGAGAAGCAACTGATGAGGAGTATTACCGTATCCTGGAGGAAATTTCCCTAGCTCCCCAAAGTGCTGCTGTAGAAATGATGCTATACGTGCGTCTCCAAGGTCAGTGTATCCGTTGTTTCAGGATGCTGGGGGACGTGGTAAAACCAGGGCCCAGAGGTGCACTGCATTTGCTATGAAGTGAGTTTCTTATCAGAAGCAATGATATCTGAAATACCATGATGGTGGAAAAGGCATTCTGTAAGTCCACGGACGGTGGTTTTGACAGAGGCATTGCGGGCAGAGAAGGAAAATCCATGCCCAGAGTAACTGACTATTGAAGTGAGCACAAAGCACTGCCCCTTCCATGATGGAAGTCGTCCAAGTAATCAACCTGCCACCAGGTAACTGGCTGACCGCTGTGGGGAATGTGCCGTAGCTGGTGCTCCGGGTTAGTCTCCACTGCAGCCTGGGCACTCATAGTGGCTGTAGTCACACCGGTCTTGGTGTGTAGAAGTCCATGTTGCTGAGCCCAGGCAGAACTTCCATCCCTGCCACTAGGGCCATTTTGTTCATGAGCCCACTGGGTGATGACACGGGGGCCTGGGGAATGAGGCTGACTGGTATCTACAGAATGGGTCATCCTCTCCACCTGTTTATTAAACTCCTCCTCTGCTGAGATCACCCTTTAGTAAGCATTCACATGGAGCACAAATAGAGCCACATTTATTTTCCAATCCTCAGGCCTATCCCTTCTCCCCTTCCCCTTGTGACTGGCACTTACACTATCCTGAGAGCAAGAACCTCCTTAAATCTTGTGCTCACTTGTCTCACCGTCATGCTGACCCACGCTCATATCTCCAAGTCCACGTTACTGAAAGACCAAGCACATTCTATTTTAGAACTTCTAGTGTCTAATTTTTTAGAAATTGAGGAAAATGGAAAAGCTGCCAGAAGACTGAAGAGGAAGAATTATTGACCAATCCTGCCCAGAAATTCTGGAAGCTATCGACTCATGCATCTCTTTACATAACCTCTAGAGCATGTCAGGCTGGGCAGTTTGGACTTTATGCTGAAAATAATAGGGAGTTATCGAAGAGATTTAAGCTTATGGAAAATGACAGGTGTCATTAGAGTTGTGGTATTCAGAGAAGTCTCTCTGATCGCAGTGTGGACCAGATTGCAAACGAGGAGGACATGTGTTTTTCCTGAATAAGCTTAAAAGAAATGGTGGTCATTACACCTCAAAAAAGTTGATAAGAAAAGAAGTAGTGTTCAGTTCTCATGCTAACCTAGTCTAGGGGTGAGGGTAGGGGTATTATTGGAGTAGGAGAAACAGAGAAGTTGTAAAGATGAGATAATACTTACAGAGTCTTAGAAAAATGTGTAGATAACAAAGAGATGAGAAAAAGGGGAAATCAAATTCTAGGTAAAAAGTGAGCTGATGATACGGATCTAGTTTAAGAATTATCAGGATATGTACAGAGTTGTTAATATGGCCCCGGACAAGATAATGTCGGGGAACATCAGCCCCTAGGGAAGAAGTCACTTTTTTCATCAAACTCTGAGAAATTCTAGTGCACGCAATGACACGCACATATCTATCTGAGTACTAACTGTCCTATTTCCTGTTGTGGTCCTCAGACAATTAATTTATTTAACCTCTCTCACGTCCAGGTTTGTCTTATGCACAATGCTCTGAAGATTGTTTGGAGAACTGTGAAAAATTTAACTCCATGCCCTTGTGCCTTAATTGCTCACAAATGCTAGTTATTATTATCACAATTATTAATAATGGCAACTTGAAGAAATGTATAGTTATGTAAATTTGTGAATCCCTCCCCAAAACTGATCCATTGGTTACTGGATGTTATCCTGAAATAGGATTTGGAATTGATTCTCTCTTTGGGTTATTCTTGATTTGGTCCTATTCAAATTATTAGCAATAGCTTCAATGAAAAATAGAATATAAGTTTATTAAATTTACAAATGACATCAAGCTGGGAGAAAAAGTAGGTTTGATAGCAAACTAGAATTCAAGAAGGAAGCAAAAATGGTGTCATGGTAGATCATTAGATGCAATTAGCAGAGATTTCTTTGTTTGGTTTGGTTTGGTTTTTTGTGCTACGCAGGCCTCTCACTGCTGTGGCCTCTTCCGTTGCAGAGCACAGGCTCCGGATGCGCAGGCTCAGCGGCCATGGCTCACGGGCCCAGCTGCTCCGCGGCATGTGGGATCTTCCCGGACCAGGACACAAACCCGCATCCCCTGCATCGGCAGGCGGACTCTCAACCACTGCGCCACCAGGGAAACCCAGAGACTTTTTTCAAAAAGAATAAACCTGCATAAATTTTCTTTTTATTGTTCAAACACGAAAACATACTGAGTTAATTCTTGCATTATGGCCTTTGTGCTAGTTTTTTTCTTGCCAGAAATGTTCCACTCACTTGGCTGGCTCCACAGTGTCATTCAGATCACAGCTCAAAGGATCACCTCTTTGGAGTGGCTTCCTTGACCCCGTCTTAGACAGAATATCCTCTTCCTACCGTCAAGTTATCTTATCATTTTGTATCATTGCTGTCATTTCATTTATCCAAGTCTAACAGGTTTTCATTTCATGAAGCTCAGTTGGAATATGGCAGGTTCTTCCTTTTGTCTAATGCTTATTTCTCTGACAAGATTCTTCTTCAAGGCATTTATAAATCCAAGATCCTACACATCCAGGACTCTTCACATCTAGGCTCTGCCTAGACTCAGAGTGGGCGCTGCTGGTCCCATAGTCAACTGCCTTCCATCATCTCTTTAGGGAGCTGCAGTCTCCAAGCTAGAAAAAGAGCTACTGGTAACAGTGGGGAGAACAAATAGGGAGGCCATTGTCTTCTCTCTGAATAGGGCCAACTCTTGTTTTCTGTTTGGGTTGGCAGGAAACGAGGGAAGGAATTGCTGGATTCCAACATTTATTCTTGCTCGGAGCTTTGCTCCATTTTATCTGACCACATAGCTTCAGGCTAGTGATAGAAATTCTTAAAACTCCACTGATTTTTAAAAAAATACCTTATAGAAATTCTTAAAACTCCACTGATTTTTTTTAAAAAATACCTTCTGGAAAATTGTCCCAGAAAATTGTCTGATTTTTGCAATAGGTTGACTGACATTTTGGTCTTTTCATTCTATTATCAGCATCTCTATTGCTATTTTAGAGAAGGGTTAACAGGGGCTTGGGGACTACTATCTAAACAACATTTTAACCACTTCAACCCCCATTCATAGCCCTTGGACAACTTTTACATGTTCTGTTGACTGCGTAAGAAGAGGTTATTTGTGGTTCTTTTAAACAGATGAGAATGACTTCATACTTATACCTATTGAGCTCCACCTTGTAGATTTGGTTTATTGTCCCAACCTGTTGCAATCTTTTAAAAATCTCTTTCTGTCAATTTTTTCCCTTAATTAGATGCAACTTTGTGTTTCTTGAGATATAATAGGTTATGTTCATTGTTAGTAATTTATCAGTGTTATTTTAACTCCTTTCTTTGTGCGTTTTTAGTACAATTTTAACTGAAACATAACTGACATGCAGATATTATTTACACATATTTAGTTAAAATGTAACAATACAGATTTACATATCTATATATTTAATGAGTATAACTTAGTATACAAATCTTGAATGTAAACTTGCTGAATTATCACAAAGTGAATCCCCACGTAGCCACAGCCCATTAAATAAACATCGAATTACTATCAACTCTTTTTTTTTTTTTTTTTTGCTGTACGCGGGCCTCTCACTGCTGTGGCCTCTCCCATTGCGGAGCACGGGCTCCGGACGCACAGGCTCAGCGGCCATGGCTCACGGGCCCAGCCGCTCCGCGGCATGTGGGATCTTCCCGGACTGGGGCACGAACCCGTGTCCCCTGCATTGGCAGGCGGACTCTCAACCACTGCGCCACCAGGGAAGCCCTACTATCAACTCTTAAGCCCCTCTTGTGCTGCTTCCAAATTACTAACACCACCCTGTTGCCCAGAAGTAACCTTTATTCTGACTTCTAAAACTATAAATTAGTTTTACCTAATATAAAAAGATACTCAACATTGTTAATTATTAAAGAAATGCAAATCAAAACTACAGTGAGATACCACCTCATGTCGGTCAGAATGACCATCATCAAAAAGTCTACAGACAATAAGTGCTGGAGAGAGTGTGGAGAAAAGAGAAGCCTCTTGCACTGTTGGTGGGAATGTAAATTGATACAGCCACTATGGAGAACAGTATGGATGTTCCTTATGAAACTAAAAATAGAATTACCATATGATCCAGCAATCCTACTCCTGGGCATATATCTGGAAAAGATGAAAACTGTAATTTGAAAAGATACATGCACCCCTATGTTCATAGCAACACTAATTACAGTAGCCAAGACATGGAAGGAACCTAAATGTACATCAACAGATGAATGGATAAAGAAGATGTGTCATATATATATATATATATATATATATGTATATATATATATATATGTCATATATATGTGGAATGGACGACCACTCATCCATAAAAAAAGAATGAAATAATACCATTTTTAGCAACATGGATGGACCTAGAGATTATCATACTAAGTGAGGTAAGTCAGAAAGAGAAAGACAAATATCATATGATATCACTTATATATGGAATCTAAAAAAATAATACAAATGAACTTATTTACAAAACAGAAATAGACTCATAGACATAGAAAACACACTTATGGTTACCAAAGGGGAAAGGGGGAAGGGATAAATTGATAATTTGGTATTAACAGATACACGCTACTATATATAAAATAGGTAGACAACAAGGACCTACTGTATAGCACAGGCAACTATATTCAATATCTTGTAATAACCTATAATGGAAAGAATCTGAAAAAGGAGATATATATATATATTATATACATATATAATCACTTTGCTGTACACCTGAATCATTGCAAATCAACTATACTTACTTCAATTTTTTAAAAAATAAAGAAATAATAAAATAGTTTTGCCTATTATTAAACATTTTATAAATGGAATCATGTGGTACTGATTCTCTTATATCTGGCTCCTTTTATTTCATGATGTGTTTGTGAGTTTCTCCCTTGTGGTTGCACAGATCAGTAGCTAAATTATTTTCGTGCTGTGTAGTATACCATTGTATGAGCATACCACAATCAACTTATCCATTTTGTTGAAGGACATTGGCTTTTCCAGCGCTTGGCTCTTGTAAATACTACTACTGTGAACATTTTTGTGCATGTCTTCTGGTTCATGTGTGTACATATTTGTTGGGGGCATATATCTAAAATCAGAATTGCTGGGTCTTAGCGTATGAGTATGGTCAGCTTTGGTGGACACTAACACAGTGCTTGCACAAACTTACACACCTCTCAGCTATGTATCAGAGTTGCAGTTTTTCCACAACTAGTCAGTTTTTTTGTTTTTTAAGTTTACCCATTCTGATAGTTGTGTAATGATAATTTATTGTGGTTTTAATTTTCATTCCCCTGATTGTTAATGAGGCTGAACACACTTTTCTTATACGTTTTCTGGCCATAGGGGCATCCTTGTTTGTGAATCCTGTTCAAATGTTTTGCCCAGTTTTCTTTGTTGTCCGTGAGTTCTTTACATATTCTGCATATGAGCCTTGTGTCACTCATGTGTGTTGCAAATGTCTTCTCTTACTTCATGCTTTACCTTTGGATGAACTGAACTTCATAATTTTAATGTAGTTCATTTCAATAATCTTTTATGTTTTAATTACTATACCTTTATAACAAATCTTGGTATTTAGCAGTAAAATTCCTCCAACTTTGTTCTTTTTCAAGGTAGTCTTGAATAAAATTGTTGAAATGTTATTTAATTATTCTTTTGTGCATTTTTTAATCCAATGGGTTATAAGTTACTAAAAGGCAGATCATCATTTTTCCTAGGAAAATGATTTACAAATTGTGAAAGTTTCACATCTGTGTGATAAAAATCTCTATCCCTCTGTTCTTTTCTGTAAACTAGATTAAAATCCTTGCTGACCCCAAAATGGGATCAACAGTGTTTCTGTTGTACTTTGGCTTATCCTCAATCATATCAAGCAACTGGGAGAGTTTTAATTCACTCAGAAGACACATAACCCGGTTTTGACATTAGAGAATCATATGTTCCTCTGCTTTCAATAGATGGTCTTAATTACCCTGAACTAATTGTTTTCTTAGTCTCCTAGGGATACAAGACTCAAAAGAATTGTGAAGTATACTTTGTTTCTTAAATCTACAAAGTTCTTCCTGACCTCAAAATGGAATATTTTCCATTACTAATTGATGTCACTTTTTCATGCCTAGTCCTTTACAGAAATACGGAATTGCTCAATCCACTGTCCTCCCCACTACTCGAACTCTCAAAAATTTTAAGGGTCGTCTCTCTCCTCAGTCCATCTATGACCTATTTCTAATTCCCTGAAAAAATTATCTTTAAAATGTGATAATAAAAGCTAGACAAAACAGAAAGTGAGGGAAAGGCTATTTCTCAGACTTCGAAATTAACATTTTTTTTCCAAATATACATTTCCACTATCATACTGACTTTTGTAAAACAAAAAGTCTCAAAATTGTCTCATCTGCAACTTATGATTAGCTGAATGAGGCTAATGAAACCGTGGTTTCCAGATGGGGTCTCATCACTGGAGTGTTTAAGCAGAAGCTCTGTGACCACTGCCCACAATGAAGTAGGTAGCTGGGGCTTGAGACTGGACTATACATCCCATAAGAGCTAAGGCTAAGATTATTTGACCCCTGAAACTGTTCCTATTAGTACTTCCTTAGCCTGCATTATATTGTATTTTCTTTTATTTATTTATTTATTTTTGGCTGCATTGGGTCTTCTTTGCTGTGCACGGGCTTCTCATCGCGGTTCCTTCTCTTGTTGCTGAGTACGGGCTCTAGGCACGCGGGCTCAGTAGTCGTGGCTTGCGGGCTGTAGAGCGCAGGCTCAGTAGTTGTGGTGCATGGGCTTAGTTGCTCTGCCCTGGTCCGGATCTTCCCGGACCAGGGCTTGAACCTGTGTCCCCTGCACTGGCAGGCGGATTCTTAACCACTGTGCCACCAGGGAAGCCCTATATTGTATTTTCTATTGTCAGTATTTATCATTAAGGGTTACCATTTTTTAAAATTCTGTATCTATATCTAATTCAATACATTATACCATCCATCTTCAAGTTCGATTCATTGAACGTTCATTACACATTCCTCCGTCTTCGTTACGGCCACCACGTAGCAAGCTGCCTCCATCTGCTTCCCTAGACCCCTGAGAAACTTCCAGACTGGTCTCTCAGTTTCCATTCTTAACACCATCCACCTCCCCTCACCTGCCCCCTGCAATCCCAGCGAATGTGTGACACCTCAGCTAGATTAGTCTTGCAGGAACACAGGCAAGTTATACAGCTTCCAAAGGTTCTCACCACATGCAAAATAAAATGTACATTCCTTATCATGACCTTGCCTCTTCCCCAGCCTCACCTCCAATTCCTCCTTGCTCAATAAAAATCCAGCTATACTAGGCTTTCTTTTTCTCAAACACAGCTAGCTCCTTCCTACCGCAGGGCATTTGCAATAGCTATTCCTTCTGCCTGGAATGCACTTTCTCCTTATTTTTGCATGGCTGGTTCCTTCTATTTCCTTAGCTCTCAGCTCAGATGCCATCTCTCCAGTGAGACCTTCCTGACTACCTGGTCTAACAACTCCACACCTCCATAGCCACTCCCTTTTTATCCTATTTAAAACAAACACACTCACCATCATCTGAACTTACCTTATTCATTTATTCATTTATTATTATTTGATGATTTTTGCTCTTCCACCATGAGAAAACGGTACAAGCACCTTGTCTACTTACCTCCTGTTGTATTACCAGAGACAGAAACTTAGCAATATATGTTGGTTGAATAAACAAGTGAATTAATGAATAAATGAATGAGTGAACTCTTTTTATGATGTACCCATCCTTTCTGCATTTTCCTTTACTATCTTCCTCCTAATTGACTTGCTATTGTAAAAACAACATAATGTAATTTATGTTTATAGTTTGTAGAGTATATAACTGCTAAGGTCTCATCTTGCTTGGTGAATTCTATAAGTCTACGTACATACAATCAGACAACCATTATCTTCAGCTTATAAGTGTTCTAGATTCTTTAATCTTTGGTTGGTCAGGTTGTAAATGATTGGAAGGCTTTGCCTGTCATCTGGAGAAGCAACAAAGATACATCATACTATTGCTGCGGTCCAAGTAACCTTATACATACCTGGAAATTCTCTTATATAAAATACTAGTCTTAGCCTCTCTTTTAAGAGTTTTGAAGCTTTTCTTATCACTGCAGAGAAAAAGTCCAAATAAATTAAAAGGAACAGAAGCTGGAAATATGCAGGCATATTTGTGGCTGGAGTTATTCCACTACTTGTACATTACGTGGTTTACCTCAATGTGTGGAAAAATACAGTAAGTGCTTCATTGTATGGGGTGTAGTTACAGTATCGTGTAACTTAGATGGTTTATTCTTTCTTGGAAATATTTTATGATAAACACACAATATGTTGAAGTTTTTTCTGAATAATTAACATCTACTTACTTAAAGAAACCTAATTGTTATCTATAAAGGCTCTTTTTACAAAGTATGTTTCTGCCTGCTTTACCTTTACCTTTACTAAAAACCATCACTGAAAACATTCCAACCCCACAAATGTGGGAGAAAAAGTGTCTTCGGGTTTACTGAAGTCATTTATGCATGGGAATATATGGAATTAGTAAGACCTGCCCATCAAGAAAGAAATAAAGGAAGAATTCTGAGTTATAACTATACCAGACTTGCTTACAACAGGAAATTTACAACTTTTCTATTCCAGTTAGCAACATTTCTCTACTATTGTTTGGGGAGGGTGTGTAAATTAATGTGTATAGTGTTTACAGAGTTTTATGTTCCATGTTTTGCATTCTTCAATATGAACTATTTAAAAGTAAAATCATCAAAATATTTGGCTTAGTTCCTGACACTCTCAATAGTGTTATCAATTTCACTAACAAGAAAAAGAAACACTTTTTTCTGTATTTAATCTTGAAAATTAAGAGGGTCTTCAAGATCTACTGCTTTATTTTTCATTGCAATCTTGAGAATTATGGGGACTTAATGTTATTTTGCTATATCTGTAATATTCTGATTTAGACATTCTAATCTGAATATAAAATTAAGGTGATTTCAAAAGCATAAACTAAAACTCTTTCTTATTCCAAATGCTCACAGTTGTTTTTTTATGTACAATTTCAAAACATCTGTTTTATATTAAAATTTGTTGAATAGTAAATCATATAATTATGACTCATATTACTGTATACTTCAACTAATCCTGTCTTTATTTGTACATTAGAAAGTCTTATTTTACCAATTAGTCATGCCTGTCTATAGAGGTCAAAAATACCCAACAACAGGGCTTCCCTGGTGGCGCAGTGGTTGAGAGTCCACCTGCCGATGCAGGGGACGCGGGTTCGTGCCCTGGTCCGGGAGAATCCCACATGCCACGGAGTGGCTGGGCCCGTGAGCCGTGGCCGCTGAGCCTGTGCATCCGGAGCCTGTGCTCTGCAAAGGGAGAGGCCACAACGGTGAGAGGCCTGTGTACCGCAAAAAAAAAAAAAAATACTCAACAACAATATTCTATATTAAAGTTAGAGATAAAGGAACAGTGACCCTCTTGTGACTATCTAGAATCTTTGGAAACACTGTGTAGAAGCAATAAATGGCTGGCATGCTACTGGTCATTCACTGGTGATTCTTACCCTCTCTACTTCCAAACTATCTTCCTTTAATAAATCTATCTACCATAGACTCTTCAGAGTAGTTATCAATTTTTTTCTAATTTGTGCCTTATTTAATTTATAATTGCAATTTCTCTGTAAGAAAAACATGACCCTCCTCTTTTTAACCCTCTCATTATATAAAGTCCTATTAAAACTTCACTTCCTTAAAGAAACTTTCATAATCTTCCTCCATCTGATTTCTCTATAAAGCATCTGTTTGCACTTATTTGAAACTGATCCTGCATTATATTTATTAGACCTTTTTCGTCTGCTCAGTTTTTTTCATGGGTGTATTATGTTACTTAAAGAAACTGAAAATTACTTATGGATAGAAATCCCATCTTATAATTTGCTATGACTCCTCGCAGCCCTCCTACATCATATGCACAATGGATGTTCTACAATTTAGTGAGTGATCATTGTAAAACCTCTTGTTATGACAGGACACAATTACCGATGAGGTTCATCTCCGTAAATTATGTAATCGCTTTATTCTGGTGGGACAGGGCAGAAGATCGCAACCTGTATATGCCAATCTATTCCTCATGCAATGGTTTATTAAAATGCCCTTTAAAATACAATAACCTCCGACATTTAAGTAGTTTTGTCCTTGTTTAAACGATTCTCTCCTTAAGAACAGCAAAGACTTTCTTAGTGAAATTATTAGTACGTGTACATATATAGAGATAGGCAGAGAGATGCTAGTGTACACATAGAACACTGGAAGCTTATGAACAATACAGTTATTGCCTAATGTCACTGTAAGTCACAAAACACTTTGCAAAATGATTTATAGTACAGCATTTATAGTTACAGCATTGGGTCTGTTGTGCCAGGGCGGAAATCAGAGTCTGTGGTGGGGAAAGACAGAACAAGTTACAAAATAACATTTTCTAGCACCAGAGTCGGTGTGTGCAGTTCCTTCGTAGGGCACTGTCTGGAGTGTGGCCTGTGGAGTTGGGCAGTGGAAGCTGTGTGGTTTTGTGTGGCAGCCCTGCAGAAACCAGAGGGTATAGAGATGCATGCTGTAAAGTCTGGACTAAACGTGTTGGCTAAACCTAGTGTGGTGATCACTTCACAATATATACATGGACCATATTATTATGCTGTACACCTTAAATTTATACAATATGTCAGTTATACCTCAATAAAATTGAGGGGGAAGGACAGAAAATATTAGCACAGCCATATGCTCCTAGAGGGAGAGAGCCGAGTCAGGTGACAGGCAGGCATGCCCAGAGGATACCCCTGCCTCCAGGGTGCCAACATTCTGAAAAGCCCGTTCTCCTGCAGACCCTCCATCACCCCCATAACCCTGCCCGGGTGATTCTCGTATCTTGTTTGGTATGAGAACTCGCATCACAATTCTATTTTCTCAAATATAATATTTACTTCTAGAGAAAAATAACACCTTATTCATAGGAGATTAACAAGAATATTTTGCAATTCATATTCTTAAATGTGTGACTTTATGCATCTTTTCAGATCCAAGAAAGAGTTAGATCTTCCTGGAATGCCCCATTCTCATTCTTTCCTGGATTGTGGTGGGTGTCGCCAGCTGGGAAAGGTGCCCTGCTGGCTCTCAGTAGCTGCACTCAGACTTGGCCCTTCTCCAGAATGACAACACTTCCTGTGCTCAGGACTGTGCAAGAAATGCTACCGTGTCCAGAATTTGTACCAGTTCCTGGGGACTGGAAGTTCTTGACTATAAAGTGACATCATAATTATGCCACTATTGGAGGATCTATGTACCTCAGTGAGTGTCTGATGAAATTCTGTCAGTTGCCTCTGCTTTTGCTAAGTAGTGTGAGAAATCGCACCAGTGGGGTCAGCTCCATCCCCTGTTTTCATGTAGCTCACAGTCTGGAGAGGTTAAGGAAGAGACACTCGGATACCATCTGTTGAGCTGGACAACTTATTAGTGTGTAGTGAGATCTGAGTTCCACTCTGCAATCGAATCCAATGTAACTTAGAAAGACCTTCTAAGAACAGCGTGAGTAAGATGTTCACTCAGAGTTTGCGAACCCAGCCAACGCAAAATTCATAAGGAACTCTTCTTCTTTATGATTATGAGAAAATTGTGCTGGTATTTAAATTACCTACCACTTTGCATAAAACTCTCAGCTAACAAATAATAGGAAGTACAGGCTGTCAGAGGAAGACAAGTGCAAATTGATAAAATGCCATAATTACACACGGACATTTTTGTAGTCGATGCTGATGTGTGTGTTTCCACACTTCTATCAGAAGCATCAAAATGGCAACATACGCTGATTTGTTTTCCCCAAAGATTTCAAAACAGACTCTGATTTCGTTCTCCAGCTGAGTTTGGACAGAGCTTTTCTGATTGGGTGGAATGGTGAGCTGGGGAGTAGAGACACCCCCTCCGTCAGCCCGTTTTGTTTTCTCCCAACCGCCCTTCCTGCATTCCTTTACCTCATCCCTCTCCTGTGACAAACTGGCTGGCAATTCGCAAATGTTGATATCCCAAAAGGATATCTACTTAGAAGTATTGGCTGCTGGTGGTGAGACTAGCAGAAAATTAAGGGTATGTGGAATTTGTGAGTAAATAAAACAAGTTGGAATCTTTGAGTGGCTGCTCAAAAGATCGATTTTTACCAATTTCGAGAAAGGAAGAATAGTCATAGAAGAGGTAACAAAGAATCCATCTGACTGGTTGTGTGATTACACAATGAACAGGGAAGCTATTGTACTAAGGGCAGGTAAGATGTGAATGATTGGATGCACAAGTGAAAACACTGACAGTGAGAGATTCGGTGACAGATAAGTGAGGGAAGAATGAGTGGGTGGATTAGCTAAGATGCACATCCCTCCCCAAAGCATTCTGACATTTTGCTAAAATTTCCCGATAATTTGCAGGTGATTTCTACAAATGCCAGTTATAGCATTGCTCATCCTTACGATTGATACCAGGTGACTGAACAATAGAATGCCTACATGAAATTCTGAATATATCTTTATCAAACGCTGAGAAACCAGAACATCCATTTTAAAAAGAGTTCAGGAAAAAGATACACATTGAACCATAAGACTCAGAGGTCTGTGTACCTACGTACACGTGTTTTAAAGAGAAGAAACTGGTGATTAAGCGTCGTTACCATCTGTGGCTCAGAGACCTCCTATTCCCTTACTTGTCCTTTTCTCCTTGTTCTCTCCTGCTTATTATCTATTTTGCTCGTTAGCTGCTCTATGATATAATGGTAGAAAGAGGAGAAAAATCCAAATTAGTTCATTTTTCTGACTACTAATGAACTGCTTTAATATTTGATTAGGAAGAAGTTGGCATGAAATTAGAGATTCCAGCTATTTGTGTCACCTCTGATTTTTGATTCCAGGGAAGACGAGAATTGGTGAGCTCTGCACAAAATAGCTGGATGAGAGTTCTATGAAGTAGACGAACATTCTAAGTTCACCTTGTCACACATAGTTTAACTATCCTTAGTACATTATTCCACCCTGTCTATGAGAATACAGAGGGCACATAATAAACCTAATATTCCATGTACTATGCAAGCAAATTCTGACAATTTAATCCTTTTGAAATAGTTGAAAATCTTGAAGTAAGTGAAAGTTCCCAGCCAAATGAAAATAAGAGTTCATGCATTTATTTCACAGAAGCAGACACAGCATCTCAGTGCTGAAGCCTAGATCAGTTTTAGAGGTGGAAAGGGGACCTGAACAGCTTCAAAACTTCTGCATCACTAACTTGTTATGTGCAATATTTAGCGATCAAGAGTTCCCCAGGAAATTTCTATATGTGCTCAGTGTCGATAACAGAATAGGAAATTCAGTTCAGTTCAGTTAAACAGAGATCATCTGCCTGCCCTGTACCGTCTCAGCTCCTGGGGGCAAAACTCGTTATTCCTGGTAACTGATCAGTTCATCAGCTCCAAATCCCAGGGCCCAATGACACCACCTTCTCCTTTATCTGCTCTCTTTATGGGAGGGTTTCCTGCTCCTGCTAAAATCTAGGTTGGCTCACCTTCTCTTGTTTGTCTTTTCAGCTTCTCCAGCATTTTTGTAAGTGGTTCCCTGTAATCACTTCCCTGTTTCCTGCCTGGATCCTGACTCATGCTCGGGGGATAATAATAACATCAGTATTGACAAGTATAGGTAAAGAGCAGTAGGGACCCGGGAGACAGTCATGTGGAGTCAAGTGCAGTGTTTGTTTGTCTGTTTGTTTTAAATTTCCAATCCATGGCGGTTTGTTATTTACGTATATACTACGGAATACGACAAATCATGTCCCAGCAGTGTCAGATTGCTATAAAAGTGTCTAAACACAGGCTTCCACCTTCTAAACCCATCTTGTCCTAGAGCAGTATCAACAATTCACAGACCACTGCTGTGGTCCAGAGACAGCACTCTGAGTAGCACCGGTCCGGTAAAGGGGTAGAAAAAGAAACTGTTCTGAAGATCAGAAACTGGGGTGGGAGTTAGAGATGAAAATTCTGCAGTCACTGGCAAACTGGTGGTAGTTGGAGAGATGGAACTGGGAAAAAACCCATAGGAAGCGTGCATGGATAAAAGTAGAAGCAGGCTGAGGGCGGAACATCAGCGAGCACCAGAATGTGGCCAAAAGCAGGTAGACAGTCTGAGAAAAACAAGGAGTAAAGGTAGAAAACAGAGGGGCCAGTGGACAGAGAAGCATGGGCTTGGGGTTGGCCATTTGGGTCCAGTGAG
The DNA here is from genome assembly GCF_039906515.1 of Pseudorca crassidens. Taxonomy (NCBI): domain Eukaryota; kingdom Metazoa; phylum Chordata; class Mammalia; order Artiodactyla; family Delphinidae; genus Pseudorca; species Pseudorca crassidens. The sequence continues at coordinate 79,787,643 of NC_090312.1, read as the reverse complement.
GTGGATGCCTTGCCCTGAATGCTTCAAAGAGACATTTCGTTCAGTGTGCTCTGCTGATTAAGGCAAGCTGCAGTGTTTGTGCACTCCCAAAATTCATTCATTGAAATCTTGTCCCCCCTCAAAGTGATGATATTCATAGCTGAGGCCTTTGGAGGTTATTAGGTCATGAGGGTGGGACTCTCAGGAATGGGATTAGTGCCCTCATAAAGGAGACCCCAGAGAGCTCCCTGAGGGCATTTGAGGGCACAAGGAGAAGCTGGGCTCTCAATAGACACGAGATCTGCTGGTGCCTTTATCTTGGACTTCCTGGCCTCCAAAACTGTGAGAAAATAAATTTCTGTGGTTCATAAGTAACCCAGTCTATGGTATTTGTGTTACAGCAGCCCAAACAGACACAGGCACATAAATGTATGACATATTTTAGAAAAAATTCCATCCAAACAGTTAACATAAAGTTGGAATAATTTACTTGAAAAAATCCAGTCACAGAGAACACGGCCTTCATTGATGAAATAGACAAACATGTGAAATGTCACTGCTGCTAACAGGGATTTCTGGGATAATGTTTTTTATCTGCGCCTCCAATGTGTGGCTAGTGGCACTTGAAAAGGGGCTAGTGTGCCTGAGAAACTGAAGTCTTCATCCAATCTAATTTTAAGTTATTTAAATTTAAATAGCTCACATGGTCAGGGACTGTCTTATTGGGTAGATGAGTCATAGACAAGTTTGGTTTAGAGTAAAAGACACACAGGCTTTGACACCACGTGGACCAGCCTTTAAATCCCCTAATTACTAACTCTATGACCTTGGATGTGTCACTCACCTTCCCTGGGCCTGAATTTCTTCTTTATAAAATGGGGTCAAAATATTTATGTTTAGGGCCATTGTGATGGCTGAAGATTAGGCAGGTATACAGCCTAGCACAGACCAAATAGTCAATAAATGAGAGCTATTACTGGTATTAAATGATGTGAGTCTGTATTCATGAACATAACTCAACTGCTTTGACTCCTCTGGTCATTAGCATGAACACGTAATAAACAGTGAAATATGCAATAAGAGATCCCCCGGGCGACTGTCCCTGGAGGAGTCACCTCTTCCCGAAGCAACTGGCCATGCTTTTCTACTTAGAGAGTCTCTTATCTCCGCCTTGCTGTGAGTTGTCCTTTTTCAGCGTGATTGCTTCTAGCAAACCCTCCTCCTCCTAAGGAGCATTCCTCTCTGTTTTTTCTATAACCTTGGAGGAACTAAAGGCTGTTCAGAGGAAAAGATAAATTGAGCTTGTTCAATCAACAACTTTAATTTTACATACAATCTTAAATCAGTGGAGTCTGATCAGAGGGTTTCTCAAGTCTCTTCCTGTGGAATTAAGAGCAGGTATTCACAGACCTTATTTACTTTCACCCTGGCTGATCATCACAATCTCTTAGGGGAATTTCTTTTAAAAATACACGTCTGTCCCTCCTCCTCACAACCTGGAGACCTGGAATTCAAGAGTACTCAGGTGATTCTGTTTCAGGGTTTGAAATCCAGTGGTGTATGCCCCGGGGTGGGTTCTACACAGACAGATGAGGCTGTCGGAGCCCAGGTGAACTGGAAGATTGCTCTTTTCACTCTTGGGTAAGGAAATGGCACAGACATTACTTGGATCCGGTACAGGGATGGGGGCAGACTCTGCATATTTGATAGACATTTTCCCTGGAGAGTCATAGCCAGTCAATTTGGAGGTGTCATTCAGAGCCGGGCTAGGATTCCAGAACTACTTTTTCTTTACTTTTCCTCCTAGGTTGCCCTGTCATGTTGCTGGAGATGGTTCACCTCCGTGTACTGTTCTTTTCTGGGACTCAGATCGGTTTATGATATATTATTATTTGGCTCGTGGGCTTTTATACATGAAATTTCACTAGTTGTCCACACAACTGGGTACATATCCATGTGAACTGAGATCAGAGTTCCCATAAGAAAAAACTCTCGGAATCAAAGGCTCAAAGCAATGCCTTTGGGTGCATCCAGCCCACTCCCTTGCCCTCAGCACTCCTACTGTTCACGGTGACCTGTGAGTCATGGTTAAGCAACACACTGATTAGTGTGTGAGTGCTCGTTAGGGTACTAGTCAAATATTTTTACATACTTTTAGAGACAAAAGTCTCTGTGAGACAAAGAATTCCAGGCATAAGCCAATGGCCTACTTCTCCTCAACAGTAAACTTCCAGCACAACAAACCAATCTCACCAGTCCCCAAAAGTCTGAAGCTGACCCTACAATTGTGAGTCCAGAAAAGAAGAAAGGTCTCATATCAGCACATATTCGGGATTATGAAAGCAACTTTTATTGGAATAATTGATAAGACAAAAACATTTACTGGGATATTCTAGTTTCGATGCGTTTTTCTCTTCTCTCTCATTTTCTAACCACATTTTTATTAATTTTTGGTTTGGGGAAGGACAATGTGAAAATATGAAATCTACCCTGGGCAACAGTAATTCTCTAAATGAGACCCTTAGTCCTGCCACAAGGTAGGTCTTCCTGGTAAGTGGACTTCTTGGTATCTACTTTATTATGAAGATGCAATTTTAGTGACAAGGAAGCTACAACTCATTGGTTACCTTCCTGATTTTCAGAGCATGGGTCATCTAGGAACTTCCACGGCTTTTTATATGAGTATTTTGAAAAGCAACCTAGCTCAAAATAGAATAAGCTAAAAAGACAATTTATTGGTGCATTTCCTCAGATGTCCAGGAGTCTTGACCGGTTTCAGAGATGGCCGCCTGGAGGGGCTTGTTAATGTCATCAGGACTCTGCCTGTTTCCGTGGCGCAGGTGGCTTTCTTCTGGTTTGGCTTTCTTCTCTAATAGGCTACCTCCAGCTGCTGTAGGCTTTCATGGCATGGTCTCTGAAGCTGCCATATCAGTTCAGAAAAAGGACCCTCCCGCCTTTGAACATGTGCCAGCCCTCTCCCCTTGGATGGGGGCTATGAGATGCACTCTGGTGGCCAGACCTGGTTCTTGAGCCCCTGAAATGGCAGGGGGGAAGGTGTCACACACAACAGCACGGAGCAATTCCCAGAAGGAACTTGTTGGGGCAAAGAAGTTATTATTATTTTTTTTTAATAGACTACTTTGGAGTGAGAGAAGTTGGTTCATTTGCTATGGGAATGATGAAAAATAACTTCATTCTACTGTTACAGGACTTTTGGAGTTAATGGAGACCACAACATAATCTGTGATCACATGGAATGCATTAGTATGCCAAAGGAAAGTTCCATTGAAAACCCAGTATCATGTCACTTCCTTAAAATGGTTCTCTTGTAAATGACCAAAAATTTATTATGGGAGCCTGAGTTTTATTTATTTGATAATTTCTGAACTAGAGTGAAATAAGAGTCATACAATTCAAATATAGATGATCTTTCTGAGAAAATGGGATGAATGCAACTGTATTTCAAATGTACTAAAAATACAAAATACATATTTGCTACATATTTTAGAGACGTAATCATGTTGTGAATTCGTGTCGCATTCAAAATCAACCATTTTGATAAATATAGATTTTTGCCTTTTAGAATTCCGAGTAGCAAACACTCAACCGGAATGGGTTTAATCTTCCTAAAACAGTAAAACCCTCAAAACCCCAATCAAGTTATTAAGCAAATCTAAAGAAAAAGCATTACCAAACCATGCAATATGAGATGAATAAGGATGCACCCCAAAACGCTTACTTGATTTTGAAACATCAGCTGGCCCATTCTCTAGGGCCAGTACCTTGTGCTCAGAGATTTTTTTTTCTATATTCTCTACTGTGTTCTTCAAATCTTTTTTGGAGTCTTAAAAGTGCCTTCAGAAGTTTAGTCTACAAATACTAAGGCGGTCCGTCTTATGTATGAAAGTTAGTCAACAGAGAATGTTGTCAGGCACCGGGATCTGGACGGGCTGACTGGCGGGTTATCACGCTCACAGAACAGGCTCCGGGTCTGGGGTTTCCTGGCGGTGGAGGTCGGGCGGTTCTCCACCGGGGAGGGAGCGGGGGTCGAGCGCGGGGGGTTTGGTGGCGGGGCGGGGGTTTAGGGGCGGGAGTGAGGGGAGGGGGTGGGGCCGGGGCGGGGCGCTCGGGGGCGTGCACACTCGGCGGAGCCACGCGCTCGGGGCCGCGGCGACTCGCTCCAAGTTCCCTCCCTCGCGCCCTGGCGAAGGCTGCCCGAGCCCTCCCACTCGGCGCAGACCGAGCCGCCGCGGCCGCCGCCGCCAGCCGGGCCCTCAGCCGCCCCGCGCCCCAGGGCCCCTCGGTCGGCCCCGTCCACGCTCCGCCCTCCCGCGGGCCCGGCGGACCGGCCCCCGTCCCTCGCGGGCCCCGACTCCTTGTCCCCGCAGCCCCCGGAGCCCGGAGCCCGGCTCGGGCCGCACCGCTCGCGGCCGGGGAGCGCGGCCGAGGTAAGGCTGGGCCGGGGGCCGGGTCGGGGGACCGCGCCGCGCCCCGATCGCGGACAATGCGGAAGCCGCGCGCGGCCGCGGAGCCGCCGGGTCCGTCTCTGCCGCTCCGGCCCTGCCTGGGGCTCGGTCCAGCCGGGCCTGGGGGCCGCATGGCCCGGACCGACGCCGGCCGGCGTTCCGGGCCGCGAGCTCGCCGCGCGCCCAGGGTCGGCGGGAGACCGGGCGGAGGCCGGGGCGGGGGCGGGGTGCGCGGGGCGGGGGGCGGCGAGTGGACCCCCTCGGCCAGGGCTCCTCGCAGGGCCTCTCGTCTTGGGGGCTGGGTGCTTTGGGAGCATCGGGCTCTCCCCGTCGCGGGCTGGGAATTCCTGCAAGAAATGCAGATTCGGAGGCAACGAAAGTTTGTTTTTGGTGGCCCCCTCCAGCTCCATCCGTGGTCTCCGTTGTGTCGACTTTATTTGAAAGCGTACAGATTTGAAATGGAATTAAGTGACCCCTGGCGCACTCGTGCCCCGTCACGCCGCGGAGCTCGGAACTCGGCCGCCCAGCGCTTGCAGGTTGGGGGAAGCCGCGGAGCCCGCTGCCCAGCCCGGGGGGCCCCGCTGGTGGTGAGAACCCGTGCGGCAGGGTGTAGACGGTGGTGACAGCTCTCCCTCCGTGCAGGGTGCAGGCCGGGCAGGGAAGCGGAGAGAACTTCGCTGTAAGCTTAAATCACTCTGGAGAGCGGAAAGCAAACACCAGGTGCCCGGCTTTTTAACCCTTTCGAGTTGGTATTCAGATGTACTTAGCCACAAAAATAAGCAGGCTTTATTTCCCGCAGGAGATGCAAGCTAACTTTGCACTTTTCCTCCCGGCCACGTCCTGTGCAAAATCTGGCTCACATCTGTGACAACAACTGCATGGCTGGCGTGGTGAGGACTGCACAGGGGTGTGATTCTGAGAAGGGGAATATGATAGTAGACTAAGCATTTTTGCAGCATAAATAGTAAATGACTGTAAATGACTTCCATTTTCTTCATTTCCCCTGTTGGCCGTGAAGATATTTATTTAGCCTTTTCCCCCCGATTTAAACTTAGAGTCATTCCATGGAAAATACCTATATTAACTTGTACTTGTTTTGTGACATCACCACCCCTGGTCTTTCCAATGAGCTATTTATTAAGCATAGTTTTTTTTTTAACATAAGGGTGAGTTAATGGTAAGCCAGACTTCTTCCTTGGGTTAACATTCCATTGCCTTACCCTATGGTACTTAATTTATGGTATTACTGTAGATGGTATTTTGACAGCCTGATAATCTGTAAAGAGCTTAGAACAGTGCCCTCCCTCCGGAACACGGTGCTAGGTGCCAGCTGGTTTTAGTTTTCATTTGTATCACCGGGTCATGTGTTTTTTCTCTTTGGAAAATGGTTGTTTTGGTTTTTTAAGTCCCAGATCTTTTAAATCACGGTCTATTTTAAGTCTGCAGTTTAATTTTAGATCAGAATTGAGGTTGGGCTGTTGTTTTGCTTATGACGGACGAGCTGTTCTGTGTATCCTTATGTATGAAGTATAGCAGGTTTGTGAGGACGAGAACACAGTCCTGCATCAGGTCGTATGCCGGTACGTTTCGCGAGACTTCATTATCCTGAAGGGCCTACCTGTCTAAGGAAAAGCCTAGACATTAGGAGAAACCTGGGCTCTGAACCCCTCCCCGAATCCCCTCGTTCTATAGGTTGAAAATCATACTTTCCATTCCGCGTTGCTGCTAGCAACAGCCGTTAGGTAACTCCTACCATGTCAAAAGGTAATAAAAGATAAATATATGTACTGTATACACACGCATCAACCAGCGCATATAAATCTTACCCATGCTTTAAAATCTGCAGAGCAGAGTTTATAGCGTAACTAGCCAAGAAAAATTAAAACTACTTGATTGTTGTATGTTAGTAACCAAAAGATTATGTTTGTTGTCTAGGTATTTGAAAAGATTGTCAGGCGTTTACCTTCATTCTGAGGTCGCCCCCGCTTTTAACTTTGAAGTGACATCTTTTTCATTCCTAAACAGTTAATTTAGCTAAGCCGAGGCTTGGCGTTAATTCTTGGGGGCCCTGAAGAGCCAGGGCTGCTGTGCGGACAGTTGGGCAGTAGATGGTGCTGAGGATAATGCTGGGGGACAGACGTGTGCTCAGGGAAAGCTGCAGGGATTCCTTTAGCAATTTCATTGCTTGCCCTCTCCGCAAAATATACTCTGTCTGCACTGACACATCCTAACAGTCTTCTTAGGAATAAACTTTTAAAAAAGTTTGTCCTTTGTCTTTTCAACTTTTAAAGAATATTGGCCAGATTTTTCTCTCTGAAAACCAGGGTATTCCAGGTATTAAAACATTGTCAAAATATTATTTAGTCGACTGTACGCTTTACTCTTATTTTCCCATAATAGAGTAAGATTGACTGTTCTGAGCGTTGGGGATCTCCAACAATCCTGGACTTTTTTTTTTTTTTCTTCGGTATTTAACTTCTAGGAGAGAGAAACGAATGATAAGAAACCTACTTGCTTGTTGACTTTATTTAAGACAACAACTTCCTAGGGTGAATTCTCATTTATTCTGGTTTTTACCACCATTCTGCCTCCCAGTATGATGCAGTGAGAATTGCAATTCAGGCTGAAGGCTCTGGAGCTCTGCAAAGCCATGACTCATCCACGAAAACATATATTCATTCTACTTAGTACAGCGCCAAGGAGAGGAGGTGCGCTCGGAACAAAGGCTTTGTGGATTGTGATGGGAGTTATCTCTGCGGCCGGCGCGGGGACCGGTCCAGTCCCAGACAGATGACGGTGCGTTCCCTTAACTCCTCCAGCGTGGGGTCCTTGCTCTTATCTCCTTGCTGCAGGTGAGGCAGGTGACTCACGGAGCTCAGAAGAAGCAAAGCTGATTTCATGTTGTAATGGTGATCTTGTTTGGTATTGAAAGCATTATAGAAACACACAAAAGTAATGCTTGAGAATTTTTCAGAGGAGAACACAAATTATGCCCAGAAATGTTCATCGAAGAAGCTAAATGTAACATTGATTCTGAACTTCGTCAGGATAAGTTACGGGGTGATTTGCATGGAAGATTTTGGAGAATGGTAGTTAAGAAATTTAGTGTTTCATTGTTCATGGATGTCATGGTCCAAATAATTAATTGCAGGTAATTAGTAACTGGCAAGGAAGTGTATTGCAGAATACATTTTCATCCTGTTTTTAAACCGGGGTTAGTTTCTGGATGATCTTTTGTAATACAACATTAATGAACTTAAGTCATGCATATTCACTCCTATTCTGACATGTTTGGTTCCCTCCTGCTTGTGAGAAGGGCCTGCATGTGATTTTCACATTTTTAACTTTTTGTGGTTTGAGTCTCACAAGGAGAATCACGTAAGAACACAGCATTTGAAGTCATCAGTCTTGTTTATTAAAAAATTTAAAAAAAAATTTTAAGGAAATGTTAGTAGGTGAAACAAATTACTTCCTTTTTCCAGTACGATTAAACAATTCTAAAGTGGAACTGGCACTAAAGATGGGATTTTTAAAATTGTAAACACTTTAGGGAGAAGTTCAGAGGTGAATCCTCAGCCCAAGGAAACAATACGTCATTTGGCAGACAGGTGTCTAGAAGAACGATAAGAATTCTCTGCTGTAGTTTATACCTCAGAGCGAGCTCAGTGGGTTTTGAAATTGTCCAGTTCCGGATAAAGCTTTTCAAAATACAATTCGGAAGCATATGGGAAATTTTGGAGTCGTTATGTTGTAATGCAAAGCATTTTACCCCTCAGGGCCCCTTTAGAAGTTAGTTGCATCTTTTTGTCTTTTTCAGGAAGAATCACTGGTATCCTTCAAAACGGTCATTTTGACAGCAAGTTTTTTGTCCCCTTGACTGGACTGTGATGAAAAGGAAGTAATTATGTGAAATAATGTAATTTAGTAATTTCTTCTCTTATGATTGTTATATATTTTTTCTTTATTTTTTGGCTGCGTTGGGTCTTCACTGCTGTGCGCAGGCTTTCTCTAGCTGCGGCGAGCGGGGCTGCCGTTTGTTGCGGTGCGTGGGCCTCTCATTGTGGTGGCCTCTCCCGTTGCAGAGCACGGGCTCTAGGCCCATGGGCCTCAGTAGTTGTGGCACGTGGGCTCTAGAGCTCAGGCTCAGTAGTTGTGGCGCACGGGCTTAGTTGCTCCGCGGCATGTGGGATCTTCCCGGACCAGGGCTCGAACCCATGTCCCCTGCATTGGCAGGCAGACTCTTAACCACTGCGCCACCAGGGAAGTCCCAATGATTGTTACGTTAAACAGATATTTATATATTGATTGTGTGCCAGGTGCTGGGGATAAGCAGTGCCCAGGAAAGACAAGGTCCCTGCCTCTCTAAGGCATCCTAGTGTCAAGTGGGGCAAAATAGATGATACAGTAAACAAGCAAATAAAAAGCTAACTTGAAGCAGTAATAATTGCAGTCAAGAGTGAGGGTGGTGTTCTAGTCTGGGCTGGGCGGTCTGGGAGGGCCTCATGGAGGATGTTTGAGCTGAGACATATGTGAAAAAAAGGGGCAACCTCTGGAAGGCCTCTGGGCAGAGAGGACAGACAGCCTGTGCAAAGGCCCCGTGGCCTCTGTGAGGAACAGGAAACAGTGGCAGAAGAACCAGGTCAGCAGGGCCTTCCTTGTAGGCCACCTCTGCATTGGAAGCTGCAGTGGAAACCTGCGTCCTGTGCAAGTGGTCTTACTGATTCTTACAAACCACATGAGAAGGTATTTGCAGATGCTGTTGCTTCCAGGTGCACTGAAGGCTGATGGTGTCAGAGATTAAGGAGACTGGGACAGCCCGGATTTGTCAGGTTCAAGGGGAGTCACAGACACCATGAGCACATTCAGAATGGGTGATAGATCCCTTGGGAGTTCTAACTTTGTTCGTCTCTCTTACTCCATTGAGGGCGGGGCAGGGTGAGGGCTTGAGCTGTGGGGATTCCAGGCCAAACACTTAGCTGTCCCAGCAAATAGGTAAGTCGGTGCCCAAGGGGCTGGGAGGGGGAGCATTTCTAGTTGAGCCTGTCTGGGCGCAAAGATCGGCTCTGTAGGTTGAACAGGTTACCCAGGCTTCTGGAACCTCAGTATCCTGATCTGTAAAATGGGGAAAACTGCAGGAACTACTTCATGGGATCGTTGTGAGGTTTTAGGAGGATGATGCTTGCAAAGTGCCGGGCACTCCATGGCGTTTGATTGCTGTTGGGTGTTACTGTCTCGTGGATGTCATCCATCCCTCCATCCGTCTTGTATATTCTTATCACACGGGTAACAGGGTGAAAGGCCCTTTTTCAGAGACTCACCCTGACTGCTGAAGCTAAGGTTGCCCCTCCTCCAGCCACTCTGTGTCCCCCAGTCCTATGTTATTTTATTCACAGCCCTCATTCCTAAGGGAAATTGTATACTTTGTTTACACATTGTTATTAGTACATTTCTCCTGGTTGAGAGGGTCACTGTCGTGTCAGCTGCTGTATCCGCAGGGCCTGGGATGGGACTTAGTTACCAATCAACTGTGCAGGTGACACTGCTGACTATGGGGTCCTTCCCACGGGAGCCAAAGGCACAGCAGAAAGGCCTGTTCTCAGGCAGGGTTCTTCTCTGACTCTGTTTTTTGTGCTGAGATGATGGGCCTTCCAGCCCAGGTGTATAAACCCGGGGTCCAGTGGGCAGGCTCCAAGCCGGCCTTGAGAGAGCATTTTGGGGACGGGGGTCAGAGGAGAGGGAGAGTTGGTATCTGGAAACGTGGGTTTCTCGGGGTAGTGGGACATGCTTATGGCTTCACCCCGGCCCTTCAGAGGGTGTCACCTGCTTCATCTTCCATAAATGTCAGCGGGGGCTTGCCTAACACCTGAGATGCCAGCTTAGAGGCACCCACCTCCTTCTATAAACCACAAGAGGAAACATGGTGGGGAAGTGCACCCGCTGTGAAAGGGACCATGCTTGCCTCCCCCCTGCCCCCGGAAGCGGGCACTGAAATCAGGACCAGAGCTGGCAACCTGGTGGACCTGCGTAGTCAGCACTCGGGACCGTGGGTTATTCCCCCCTGTTTCCAAGTCATATCTTGTCACTAATGATACTGTGTCCCATTATAATGACATTTGTTGGTGCACTGATTTTGATTCTATATTTTTGTATTTTTCAAAAGGAAATCATACCCATTTTACAAATAAGAATATTTATATGTTCTTCTCCAGGCTTTATCTTTCCCAGTACTTGCTTGTTGACTGTAGTCTTTGGGTGAAGTTTAGTGAATGAAATGTAAAGACGTGTTTTCAAATCCTTGTGCAGACACTCCACCATCCTAGAGGTGTGAGCCTGTTTATTTGCACACACGCAAGCTATCATCTTCTGATCCCTGGCTACCGAGGGGGCCACCGTTTCCACTAGGGGGTCAGAAACGGACAGGTGGAAACGGGAAACTCAGTGGTGTTGGGAAGTACCAGTGAATCCTGACAGCACTTCTGTGTTTTGACTGCATCGTTAGAACAAGGTGAATTGGGAGTTTCCCTGTACACTTAACTTGAGTTGGGGATTTTTCAAATCCTTTTAATCTATCCCTGGCCGTTGCTCATTCAAATGATCACTGATTGGAATGTTGTGATTTTTAAGAATCAGATGTTTTTCTTCCCAGTAAAGTTTGTTCTTGTTCAGTGACCATGAAGGAAGAAGAGAAATCATTGTGTTGGTTTGGAATTTGACAAGTCCTGGGTGCTCCTCACAGCTTCCGTAAGCTTTGTTTTAACTTACAGCAGGACTCGGGTGTGTAACTACAAACCTTCTGACAGTTTTTGGTCAACGTGGCCACCGTATTTTAGGGGATAGACTGGCTGTCTAGTAACTTAGTTATTTAATTTAACGGAGATTTTTTTTTTAATCCTTGTTAGTGAATTTATATTTACAGTTCTTATAGGGGGAGAGTATTATAGAGTCATATAAATCTATTTTCTGTGGGAAGTTGGAACATTCTGTTAGGTCATGCTAGAGGAGATTTGGGCCTTATCTGTAGAGTCTGGAATTTGGTTTTAAGAGAACTTTCCATATAAGTGATGGGAGTCCCACACATGTCACACAGTTGGGGTGTGTGTGTGTGTGTGTGTGTGTGTATGTATGTGAGAACTTCACTTCTCCAGCTCTAAGCCCTGTGTTCAGTGTGAGCTTCCCACGGGCCACGATTCCCCAGTTAGATGCCGCCCTGCCCCCGCTCCAGCATTGAAGGGTTCCAGCTCACGTGGCCTGATCGGCTTATCGGGTTTCTCCCACAGGTATTTTTCCTTTCAGAATCCACTGGCACGGGACCGAACCGCTTTGGTTCTTAGCCGCCCATTGCTATTTCCACATGCTTTTTCCAGAGTGATTTCAGCACGAAGCACTCAGCTATTGAAAAGCTCTGTCCTTTCCTTGGATCTTTCCCCAAAAGCGTTTAGGTGAGTCAGTTAATGATAGAGAGACTGCGTCCCAAAGCCTTTTAATTCAGCGCGCCAAGACGTTATCAAACATCCTTACACGTTTTGTGTTGGAAATACCTAAGGATCTTCATTTGAATTTGGATTTTTCATGTTACCAGGTAGTACTTATTACTCACATACACCTGGTGTCAGTCAGGGTACGCCAGAGAAGCAGAACCAGTAGGATCCCAGTCTTGATCTCAAGGAAGTTTACTGTAAGGAGTTGATTGGCGCGTGTGGTTTTGGAGGCGGAGAAGCCCCAGGATCTGTCGTCTGCAGGCGGGAGACCCCAGAGAGACGAGGGCTCAGCTCCGGTGTGAGGGCGGGTGGAGACCCGGGTCTCAGCTCAGCCGGGCGGAGAGATCTCCCTCTCCCTCTCCCACCTCTTGTTGGGTTCAGGTCCTCCTCGGATGAGACAAGGCCGCCCACACCGGGGAGGGCCACCTGCTTTACTCAGTGCACCAGTCTGAATGTTAATTGCATCCAGAAACGTCCTTACAGACACACCCAGAGCCACGTTTCACCAAATACCTGGGCACCTCGAGTCCCAGTCCAGTTGATGCGTAAAATTGACCCTGACACGTGGGCAGTATAATCAAAGCATTTCAGGAACTAGATGAGCTGTTGTGAAAACATTTTGTAGAACTACTGTTTCCCAAGCCTGTTTAAATGAACTGCCCCCCGGAGGGCTAAGGCCATGGACCCGCCTCCGTGAAGGCTCTCCCAGAAGGACCTGCAACGTTGCACCTGTGCCTTGCTGGCCAGCACTTCCTGCACTCATTCAGTTGATCGCTGTATTTTATGATGTGTTCTTGGTTCCTGGTTCCTTTAGTGAGACAGTGAGTTCATCAGGGATGGAGGCACTGGGTGTATTTCTCCGCATGAGTGTCGCCTGCGTGAGGAAAACACGGTCGTGTCACTGACACCCCTTCTTCTCCCTACTCTGTGTGGTCCTGGTGTAGGCCACACCCATGGAGATGACCTTCACAGCCATGAGCACGGAGGCCTAAGTCTCCACCTTATGGTGGATCCCCGACACAATTTACGTTCAAGTTTAAAGCAGTTTCCTTGTATAATTATGTCTGATTTCCAGTTTGTTTGTTTTGGGCCGCGGCTTGCGAGATCTCAGTTCCCCAGCCAGGGACTGAACCCAGGCCACAGCAGTGAAAGCCTGGAATCCTAACCACTCGGCCGCCGGGGAACTGCCTCCCTTTTTCTTTTTTTGAATGAAAGATAGGTGCCTTTTGTTAAGAGAGTTCCCCTCACTCTTATTTGGTCTTAAGATTTCAACCTGTTAGGGAAATGTCTCAAAACTTGGTGCTCTGTGATGAGCTCGATTGGTAGGATGGGGGCGGGAGGCTGGGGGGGAAGGAGGTCCGAGATGGGAGGGGACGTATGTACACATAGAGCTGATTCACTTCGTTATACAGCAGAAACTAACACACCATTGTAAAGCAGCTGTACTCCAATTAAAAAAAAATGGAAAGAAGAAACTTGAAAACATACATTTCTCTGGTTTCAACAGAAGGTAGTTTTCAGATTTGATGGTAGATACTATTTATTATCGCATAACCTAGTGCATATAGGAAGGAATTGAGTGCAGTATTGGTTTTCTATAGGATTATTCATACCTCTGATTTTTCCCCTCCTTGGCCTGTGTAATCAATGATAATGATAGCGATATCGTTATCACGTCAGACCCTTATACAGTGTTTAGTACGTTCCATCACTCTTTTCAGCACTTTACCTATATTCTTGGTACTTGCATGGTGGCTCTGCCATCTTCTAGTTGAAATAGTTGATGCATTTACGCTTCTTTTCTTCAGTGACGTTGAGCTTTAAGAGGTAAGTAACTGATCAGTTGCCTATAACTAAAACTTTAATTTCTCCCAGAGGTCACTTTTAGGTTGACTTGTGTAGAACGGTCTGGGCTTTCCTGAGGTTCCTTATCTGGCCATGTTTGGATTATGAGTTGGTTTGAGACGAGAAGCAACCACAGGCAGCGGTTTGGTACAGGGCCTGGTGACCTTGACAGTGGTGGGCGGCCTTGGCATGTTCCAGAAGGCTGACTTTCAGGTCTGTACTAGACCCCAGAGGAGAGCTTTATCTAGTATCCTGCTCTCCTTAGATAAAACTGGCTGAGGCCAAGGTACGTAGCGCTAAAATCTTCTCACCTGCCACGTTTCACCATTAGGCCATGGACGCCATGGCTTCACTGAGCTGTTTTCCGAAAGCAGTGTTCAGATTTGGGTCAGCTGATGCAGGGACTAGTGGTGTCCCTAGTCACTGGTACCACTTCCGTTTCAGCACATACATGCTTGAGTGCCTGCCGTTGGCCAGGGACTGTGCTGCTACCGGGCCGCGTGGACGTCGCATCTTCACTCGTCTTGAAGCTCTGCGTGGCTCTGGGCCTATGGGCCACCTCCCTCAGAACTTCATCCTCATCTCAGCCATCTCTTAGACCTTCATTTCTTCAGTTCTGACCCCAAGACCCTGCCTGTCATGGAGCATCGACGTGACCTCAGGGTGCTTCCAAACGCGTCCATCCTCTGAAATGTCCTGTTGCTCCTGTTGAAATTGTCAGGGTTCCTTGTGAGTGGGGTCACGTGATCCACAGTGTTGCCCACTCACGTGGGGACGGCAGCAGCAGTGAAGCGAAGACTCTTCTTTTTATTCTAGGAGAAAAATAGAGCTTCGTCCCTTTTTCTTTTTACCGTTACTTTTTGGCCCCTCTATCCCCACTTTGAACAAAAAGTAATACCGAGTAAAAAGAAAAAAAAAAAAAAAAAAGTAATACCGAGAGAATATTATTCAGAAAGTATTTTTTTCTTGCATCTTGAGAAGTAGCAGCAAAGCTCCTGTAAGAAACTTCCTTCTACCGATAAGAGCGTGAATTCCTCAAACCTAAAAGAGCAAACTTAGTAGCACGCAAGACAACTTTCGTCTGTGCTCGTAGATGTTACATGCTTTGTGGTCTAATGAAGCGACAGTGTAGGAGCCGTGGAAAGCTTGCCGTTGGGAAGGGGTGACTTCTCCACCCGCCCCTGCATCTGAACTGACGCTGCCACCCTGGGAGTGGGAGAAGCCTCCAGGCTGATGGCAGAAGGCAGGTCGATGTTCTTCAGCCTGTGCTCTGCCAGCTGATGCTTATTGGCTCACTGTCACCCCATCCTGAAAGGAGGACCCTCGTCCCCTTTGACATCCTCTCTGGGTTTTCCCCTCCATCTGATTCTGAAATGTCTCTCCTGCCCGGCCCAGCTCTGCGTTCCTGGCGTACCTTCCGTGACCCTCGGTCAACTGAGACCGACCCCCAGGCCTCCATCCTCTCTTCTTTTCTGGCTGATACCCCCGCCTCGGCCTTCTTCCCTTTCCTGCCTCTATTGCACTTTCTCCGGAATTAGCCGCATTGCCGGTCTGTCACGTTGCTCAGCTGCTCCAGGCCCCGCCCAGGTGCCCAGGACAAAGTCTTGTTAACCCACCGTCCAGGCTTCCCTGACTTGGCCCCAGGGCCCCTCCAGCCCCTTTCCTGTCGCCTCCCATCCACTGCACCTGGTGTTTCCTCTCTCTCTGCTCCGTGAAGTCCTGGTCATCCTAAAAGGCTCCGTCATGCCTCCTCTCTGATTCTTTTCCTTGACTTCATGTGGTCTGAATAAAAAGAACAGAGGAGACAGTCACGTCTTTTGTGATGCTCAAGTAATGTGAATGCAAAGGCGTGAAAGTACGTCTCTGCCTTGTCATTCGATAGAGGGACGGGAATCATATCCAAACCAGTAGCCTCTTGTGAGAATCTGCTTCAGTCTTAGTCTGCTCTGCTACCCTGAGAGTGGTTTGCATCTCACAATTGAGGTGAAGGGCCTCTCAGGTGCGGAGGGAGTTTGCAGATGGGATCAAGGTAGCACTATTGATAATATCCTGAGAGATCGTGGAGAAGACAGGGCGTGCCAGGATTAAAATAAATGCCCTGAATTTTCAGAAAACGCCAAGAGATCCTAGCCCTGCACTGTCCAGTGTGCTGGCCGCTGGTTATGTGACTGGCCTGAATTGCTATATCCTCTAAGCGTGAAGTACCAGATATTGAAGATTTGCTTGAAAAGAGAATGTAAAATGCCTCATGAATAATCTTTTACGTTGCATGTTGACATGATACTATTTTGGACGGATTGGATAAAATATATCATCACGATAATTTCACCTGTTTTTTTTTTAATTTTTACTACAGCTACAAGAAAACTTACAAGAACGTACACGGTTCACGTTTGCGGCTTGCATTCTGTTTCCCTGGGAGGGTGCTGTTTTAGATTCTACGATTCATCGCTTTTCCTTCACGTCCTTGGCAACATCCTACGGCACAGTGTGGAACAGATGGCTGAGCCCTCGTAGGAAAGGAAGTAGTCAGAGCTCAAAGCAGGATAGTCTCCCGAAGAACTAATCATGCCAAGCCAACCTCATTTGTTTTCCGTAAGGTTACGAGGCTAGACGATCAGAACGGTTCTGCAGGTTCCTATTTGAAACGCCTCCTCTGATGAGCTCGAGGACAATTTAGGGAACGTAGAGTTGTGGTTGACGGCATGGCTGTGTCTGTGGCTGACTGAACTCAGTTCCCAGAATGTCGTATATTGATGGTGGTGTCGGGAACAGGCTGGGGGATGCTCTCAGGCTTCCCAAAGAGCTTGTTTCCTAAACGAAGGTCATTTATGAAGATGTCAAGTTTGACCAGGTTTTGGTAGTCTGGAGAAGGTTACCCACGCCAGCTGCAGTCTGGAACTCGTTCACTGAGCACGTGTGTTGAGGGCACGTGTGCCCAGGCACCTCGTTGGTTGGGTGCTGGGAGTGAGGACTAAGGATGTATTGTCCCCGACCTCGAGAGTGACCTTCAAACTGTTGTTTCTGAAAGAACATTCTGGCTTTGCCCACTAGGTACCTGTTTGGCTGCATCCGTACAGAAGTGGATCGTTCGGCATCTGGTCAGGGTTTCTGAACTTTAGTTGAAAGTTATGGACCTTGTGAGCTCTTAGCAATCTGAAGCTTGTGGAAAGTTCTTTCTCATGTTTATGCAGCCCATCCACTGCTCTGCTTCCCTCAGAGTTCATCTTCCACGTGTGTAGGAAGTAGCTGTAGGCAGAGTTTAGGTGACCAGGAGTTATCTTAGACCCTCCTAGAATCACCTTCCTGACCGAGAAGCCCTCTGGTCCATCCTGCGCTCTATTGTGGTTGGAGGATATTCCAGAAGCGGCCACGTGACACCTTTGCCTGTATTTTGGTGGAGATGTTGTCAGTATGTCCTGCATTGTTATCACTCAGTGCACTCAACAATTTACACACTTACAAATTTGTCAAAAACATGCAAGGCAAATCATTTGATGATAAACGGTAAACTTTAGGCAAAATTGAAGCTCGACTATAACAACTTAGTAGGAAATTATGGCTGGTTTCTTCTCTATCTTGTCCTGTTTCTATGCTTTAATTTTCTCTAAGTCCTGAAATTTTAATTTTCTGTTTGTCTCTGATTTTATTTTCTTTTTTCTTGAAGGTATCTCACATCTTTTTGTGAAAGAAAGCAAGGCTTAAAGTAAAACTAGGCGCTTTCTTAATGGTTATTTAAAGTCTTTACATTGGGAAGGTAGGAGTTTTATATTTGACTGTATCGGAGCTTTCATATTACCTATTTAGATCAGCAGTGGGCAGCTTTCCAATTTTTTATTTATGTATTTTTTTGTAGATGAGAAAAATATTTAGAGGTTACATTTTGTTTTTCCATTCAAAATTACAAGACTTATTGATAGCTTTGTGTGGAGGAAGGGTGGGGCAGGATTCTTACAACTTAATTATCTCTTGGGTAGAAAATCTCCAAGAGAAGTTTGGTTATGTTTCTGGGCCCTGAACGGGGCCCTCTCTGGGCGTGTTTGGGTGGTCGCAGTACCTGGCAGGCAGGCTTCTGGGCTCCCGTGCTTGTGCGGGGATGCTCGGGGTCCCCTGGGGTTGGCCCATACATTTCTCAGAAAAGCCTGCAGGGCTGGTGTTTCTACTGTCCCACCGAACTTGGTGCCGAGAGCTGAGGTGGAATCTGCAAGGTGCTGGCGAGGGGCAGAGCTGGTCTAGTGCCTGCACTCAGGGAGCCAGGGCTGTGGCCTTGGCCGTGAGCAGAAAGAGAGGCCCTCACCGCCCTCCTGGCCTGGCCTTCCCTTTCCTGGGGTCGTGCATCTCACCACCCCCGACCTGGGCTGGCAGAGGGTGGAGTAAACATCCCCACCTTTGTCTTCCCCAGCTGGAGCTCCCTGCCCGGGGCTGCTCCCAGAGGCCCTGAGGTGCACTCTACCCTGGGCTGTCCCTTCTGCCCACCCGCCCTCTCCAGGCCTAGAGGGGCTGTTGATGGGGTGGCAGGGCTGGGGTCCAGAAGGGGCTGGACAGTCAGCTCTCCGTCTCCCACGCCGAGGCCCAGATGATTTCCATCCTGACACGTGTCCGCTTCACCCATAACCTGCTGTTGCTGTTGCCATTTCTAGCACCATCTTTTTTTACTTCTCATTTTGGGTTTATTCCATCTCGTTTAGAAGCTCTGCGTTGGCTCCACAGTAGATTTAACAGTCTATTCAGGGCGCTGTCTCAGGGGCACATTGCTGGAAAACAAGGTCACGTCTCCCTTTAACACCAAGACAAACTGATAAATGCTTGCAAGAGGAGCGAAGTAGCGGCCTTCAGCTCTGGAGTGTTTGTTCCCGTGCTGGGAAGGAGGTCGGGGACGGGGGTTTTCTGTGCCCTGAGATCCGGGCCTCTCGTGTGCAGCGTTATGCTTCTGCCCTCTGTTCTCTCTGGCTTGGCAAAGGGCCAAGCAAAATGGGAACTCTTAGGGTGAACTTGGTGTCACAGTGCTTCCTCAAAAGGCCCTTCAAGATTACCTGCTCCAGTGGTCCCCACCGTGGACCCCTTAAGGACACCTGGGATTCAGTAGCATCCGAGTGGGAGCCGGGGGAGCACCCAGGTTGCCTCTGGGGGGGGCCAGTGATGCACAGGTGGCTTTAGGAGCCCTTGATCTGGGCCATTGATTCCCAGAGTCTAGCACATCAGAGTTAACCTGGAGGGTGAAACACGAATTGCTGGTCTGTCCCCAGAGTTTCTGATTCACTGGGTCCTGGAGGGCCTGAGAGTGTGCATTTTTAATGGATTCCCCGGTGATGTTGAACCTGATCTGGGGGAAGTCCTCATTCTTAAAGATGCCTGGTGCTTGCTTTGCGAGCCCCCAGGCACCAGAAAACTTGGCAGGATCCTGGGCTGGAGGGAGGGTGATTGAGGGTGCATGTCTTAGAGGCAAAATGTTGGGAAGACAGAAAGGGTTATAAGCGCTCACCCTGAGGAGGTGAGCTGTGTGTCACAGGTTTTAACTTTCTCACCAAGAATCTGAAACAGCGTGGATAGTTTTTACTGTAACGCTTCTGCTTATAAGCCAGGGATGTGTATGTTTTCCTGTAGCCGATTTGCCTTTGTCTTTAGTCCGTGTGCATTTTCACAGTTAACGTATCAGTTCCTTTATGGTTTGCTTTGGGCGGGTACCATTTATTAAGCATTTTAAGACATCTGGAAGCAAAACTATGAGCTTCATATTCTATTTTAAAAGAAAATAATTTTAATGGAAATCTGTTCTTGGAGCGTATTCAACTTCTATAACATATTTTAAAATGAAGTGAGTATAAGATATCCTTGTTAATTAACATCAAGACTTTGGACTGTGAAAATGTACTTTATTTCCCTAGACTGAAAAAAATGTTTTTATGAA
This sequence comes from Pseudorca crassidens, assembly GCF_039906515.1. NCBI lineage: Eukaryota > Metazoa > Chordata > Mammalia > Artiodactyla > Delphinidae > Pseudorca > Pseudorca crassidens. Next base: position 79,767,967 of record NC_090312.1, on the reverse strand, counting down.
ATAATATCCTTGTCTTGGGAATTTTCGTTTTTTCAGCTGAGTTAGTTCTGTTCCTGCTCTCAGACAGCTTGCTTTTTTTTCTAATTGTTTTAGAGTACATCAAATTTACATTCTCGGAACACTTTTTCTTATTTCAACAAAAATTAATGTAGGTACTATTAAATGGATTATATTTAAATGAATATAGTGAAGATAATTTCTAAATTTAGTCTTAGACCCCTTAAGTAAAATTGCCCTCAGTGAGCTGAAACTTTTTTTTTTTTTTTTTTAGTTACAGGGATTTAAAATGACATCTAGTGAAATGTATATTCTATAATTAAAATAAGTCCCATTTGGAAACAAATTTGACTCAGATAGAATGTTGAACTATTTCTTATTATATCATTCAATGCATTCTATTTTTATGGTTTAATTATAGAGTTGACCCATTTAATCTGAGTATCTCACAAAACAGAAACTAGGGTATCTTTTAAACTATTTTAGAATCTGAGCAATCGGCTGTCTCTTTGGTGAGTGTGGCCAGAGGGAACCAGAACACGTATTCTCTGTGTCCCTTTGATGATCTTTTTATCTATGAAATAGATACTTTTAGATAAATGATTACACTGGGCAAAAAGAACACTAGGAGTTGAAGTAAAATCTGTATTATCTACTGTTGCATAATGAGTGACCCCAAAACGTAGCATCCCCAAATGATAAAGGTTTCCCATCTTCACGTTTCTGTGGCATTCGGGTGTCTAGGGGGTGGCCGGGTCCACAGTCACCTGGAGGTGGGACAGGGCCCGGAGGAGCTGCATCCGAGGTGGCCCAGCTGGGTGGCAGGTGGGTTGATGCTGCTCTAGGTGGGTCGGGAGAGCTGGGTTCACCCTCACCTGGGACCTTTCCCGGCACTCTCTGAACTGTTTTGGTTAGAGGTCCACCTCTTGGCCAGGGAAACGCCAGACGGGTGGTCCTTTGCAGTGTCCCAGACTGGCTCGCTGCCCATCTCCACGTGTTTGTCCTGAGGTGCCACCTTGTGCCAGGAAGTGCCAGGCACCACGTTCCGTGCCCCCGGTGAGGTGATGCCCTGAGCAGATGTGCAGGTGTGGGAGGGATCCAGCCCAGGGAGGCTTTCCTGCAGAGGGTCCCATCTGGGCCCAGTCAGATCTTCCTACCTCTTAGGGAAAGGTGGGTGTTCGGTAGATGAAGGGATGGGCTGGCGGAAGGCCGTTGGTCGGGCAGAGACTCAGAGGGACATTCTAGCCAGGTAGGTAGGACCAAGTCAAGGGATTAAGGCGTGAGATGGCAGAGCAAGCCTGAGGTGCTTCCGGTAGCCTAGGTTTGCTGTGTGAGGTGAAATGCTCGAGCTGCAGAAGGAGTCGGGGAGTGGAGGACCTAGCACGGCAGGTGCAGGGCTTGTACCTCATCCTGTAATTCCGCGCTTCCGAGCCGCACAGCGTGGACGCGTGGCCACATTGTTCATCGCGTGCATTGTCTCGTCATTCCTTTGACTAAGGACTGAGCACCTACAAGGTTTAAGGCTTTGCACCGTGCCCCTTACTCCCGCGAGGTGGACATGTCTCCATCTTGCAGAGGAGAGGCTGGTTGAGGGAGGTGAATAGACTTGCGCCAGTTCGCGTGGCTGGTGAGCACCGGCTGAGGGTTCCTATGCCTCCATGTGAAAACGTAGAGTTAAATGCAAACTGATTTTTCGTAAGAATCACGCGAGGCACATGTTTAAAACAAAGAGTTCCAGCTCCACCTTAGAGTTACTTACCTGTAGGGGAAAGGCCTTGGGGGGTGCTGAGAACTGGTGGAGTTGAGAGCCTAGCTTTGCTTTAGGCTGGGACTTTGTCTCAGTGTGGGTGGGAGAACTGGGGGAGAGGGGAAGTTATATATGGGTTGAGAGGCATGAAGACCAAAGGATTTATTGGGAAAATTCTGAGTGACATTACAGGAGTATTTTCTTCTAAAAGATTTCTAAAGTTTCGAAAAAATAAATTGTGAAAGAAGATACCCATAAGCTTCAGTATCGTGGAAAGCAACACACCATTTGATTTTTGATAATTGATTTGATTTGGTATTTGTCGTTTGGTTTGATTTGATATTTCATTTGAGTGAATAGCTGAAAGGTGCTAATGAGGTATTTGATACGTATACTGGAACCAAAAGCTGAGAAATACCTGGACACAAGAGCCCAGACCAGCATTAATGTCCTGGCTTTCCTTAGAACTAGAGAAAACCGTAAAGAGTAAATTCCTAAGAATTATTTTTAAAAGGTACTTTGGTGTTAAGGATTGCTCTGTATTTCAAGTTTATTTAGAAAAGAACACTAGTTAATTATTATGTTGTTAAATGCTCAAACCAATATATTCATATTTTTATACCCTTATCAATTTTTTTTTGTCTACTTCTATCAGTCATTGTATGAGAGCTGAAAATCTCCAACTATCCAACTATGATTGTGGATTTGTCTATTTCTCTCCTTAGTTCTGTAAATTTTTGCTTTATTTAGTTTGAGGTTCTATATTAGGTGCATATACATTTAGAAATCTTAATGTCTTTGCGTTGAATTGATTCATCATTATGTAATGTGCCCTCCTTATCTCTGGGGAGGCTTCTTGTCTTGGAGTCTACTTTTTCTGATCTTAACGTAGCCATACCAGTTTTTATGATTCGTGATGCATGATATCTATCTATATCTATCTGTGTATCTCTAGATATATAGACACAGATGCCTATGGATATACACATAGTCATGCACTATGATATATATCATGATATAGTATATATCATATTACTATATTTTATAAATATATATATGTTGTATTCTTTTATTTTTGACTTACCTGGTTTTTACACTTAAAGGATGTTTCTTATAAATTGCATATAGTTAGATGTTGCTTTTTTATCCAGTCTTGGCAAACTCTCCCTTTTAATTGAGGATTTTCTCCATTTACATTTAATATAATTATTGATATGGCTGATTTTAAGTCTGCTCTCTTATTATTTGTATTCAGTTTGTCTGATGTGTGTTTTTTTTCTTTCCTGCCTCATTTTGAATTAATCAAGTATTTTTTAGTATTTTATTTTACCTCCTTGGCTTTTTAGCCAAGGTTTGGTTTTATATTTTACTGGCTGCTCAAGGGGTATATATACATACATATAAAATCATTGTCTACACTGAATTAATATTACTACTTAACATTTAATCTAAGAATATTGCTACTATATATTTCCATTTACTTTCTTCCCCTACTTTGTGCTGTTGTTATATATTTTACTTCTACATATGCTATAAACTCCACAATATATTATTATGCTTTGCTTTACAGCCAATTACCTTTTTTAAAAAAGTTTTAAAAAAGATACCTTTTTACATATATCCCCACATTTATCATTTCTGTGTTCTTCATTCCTTCCTGTATATGTGAGTTTTTCCATTTGGTACTATTTCCCTTCAACCTGAAGAACTTTTTCAATCATTTATTGTAATGTGGGTCTGCTAGTAACAAAGTGTTCAGCTTTCATTTAACAGGAAACTTCTTTAATTTGCCTTCATTTTTGGGGGGGTAATTCTGCCACGTATAGGATTCTAGGATGGTAGCTTTTTTTTTCCTCTTAGCATTTTAACTATGCTGTTCCATTCTGCTTCCCTTGTCCCTGATGAGAAGTTGGCCACCATTATCTTTGTTCCTAGTGTGTCTTCACCGCACCACCGCCGCTTTTTAAAAGTTTTTTCTTTCTGTGTTTTATTTTCAGCAGTTAGACTATGATGTACCTAGGTCTGGTTTTCCTTGTATTTACCTGGGATTCATTGAGCTTCTTGGGTTGGTGGGATGATTTTATCAAATTTGGTACATTTTATTCACATTTCTTCAAATATTTTTAATCCTATTGTTCTCTTTCTTCTTCTCTAATTACCATATTTTTTATCACAATAAATGATACTGATTCCCAAGTCACTGATACTTAGTTCATTTTCTCCTTTTCTTTTTCTCTGTTTAATTTGGAAAATGTAAGGTTACTGACTTGTTCTTTTGCAATGTCCAATTAGCAAGTCTATCCAGTACATTTTTAATTTCAAATATTGTATTTTTAGTCCTGGATTTTTATTTAGTTCTATGTTAGAGTTTCTTTTGTATCCTAAAATAATCAGTCTCTTTTCCCATTATACACTTAGTTTCCTATAAATTCTTTAACATGTTTATTATAGTTCTTTTAAAGTACTAACTATTAATTTCATTAATGGGGTCATCTGAGAGTCTGTTCTTATTAACTGTGTTAATTCTTAATTATCGATCACAGTTTCCTATTTACTTATATGTTTTGTAATTTTAAAAATTGTATGCCCGGGGTTGTGAATAAAGTAATAGATTGAAGTATAATATTTTGTTTCACTTGTCGGAGAGTGCAAGGGTGGAGTGAGAAGTGGACATTCAGATCCCTCAGAATCGAGCTAAAGTCAGAGTTACACTTCTAACTAGTTTGAGTTCACCTAATCTGCTTTTTTCATCTTTGTCAGTATTTCAGCTTGGAGAGGGTAGGACTACAGTTTTAGCTATTTTTGATTTGCCTTTGGTTTCAGAGATGGAAGCATCATAAGAATGTATAGGCTGTGTGGTTTCTCTCTGTTTTCTAAACTTTATACCGTTACTTTCTCAGATAATTTTGGGGGTTGGGGCAGACTTACTAGGAAAGGTGATTTGCTTTTCACTTGTTGTTCTTGCAGATTCCAGTCTCTCCTTGCAGTTCCCACTGTTGTGTCAGGCTTGTCTGTCCCTCCTGTACCTGCCAAGTCTCTCTGAGGGCTCCTCCTCCCCTGATCCAGGCTGGCAGGGCACAGCCCTCAGATACGGAACCTCCATGGGCTTTCAGCTCGCCAGCGAAGGCCTTTTTTTCTTGTTGAAATTAGGATCATTAAGTCTCCTTTATATTTATTCCTCTTTCCTAGACTCATAGAAAAGTATGTTTTCATTTTGTCCAGGTGAAATTTCTTGTTACCATGAGATCAAAGGCCTTTCATGTGTCCTGTATCTTAACTGGAAATGGAAGTCATACATGCATTTTTTTAACATCTTTATTGGAGTATAATTGCTTTACAGTGGTGTGTTAGTTTCCGCTTTATGACAAAGTGAATCAGCTATACATATACATATATCCCCATAGATCCTCCCTCTTGCGTCTCCCTCCCACCCTCCGTAGCCCACCCCTCTAGGTGGTCACAAAGCACCGAGCTGATCTCCCTGTGCTATGCGGCTGCTTCCCACTAGCTATCTATTTTACGTTTGGTAGTGTGTATATGTCCATGCTACTCTCTCACTTCATCCCAGCTTACCCATCCCCCTCCCCGTGTCCTCAAGTCCATTCTCTATGTCTGTTTCTTTATTCCTGTCCTGCCTCTACGTTCTTCAGAACCTTTTTTTTCTTTTTTTCAGATTCCATATATATGTATTAGCATATGGTGTTTGTTTTTCTCTTTCTGACTTACTTCACTCTGTATGATAGACTCTAGGTCCATCCACGTCACTACAAATAACTCGATTTCGTTTCCTTTTATGGCTGTAAATGCCTGAAAGTATGAAGTCCATTTCCCTTGCCCTGTGGCCCTGGGTTGACCCATGGAAAGCAGTGGCAGAAGATCAGTACCCAATTGAATGTATTGAGTGACATTCTTCTAATTTTTCCTTTTCTGGAGACTAAAATTTGTGATATCTGTGTTATTCTAATGGGCCACTGCTGGTTACAGATAACTGCCAACAGAACAGGATATCTGAAAGGGAATAAAAAATAAAATCAAGCATTGTTCTCTAGGACTTGCCCTGAGACAAACTCCTTTTCAGTTATGAAATTGCCTAATCAAATGTAGGTCAGAGAACAGGAAGAGTTAAAGATATGGGCATAAAGTGCATTCATAGCTGTCGTGGTCTCTTTGGGGGGCTTCCCAGACTGGGTGGCTTGCCCAGCAGACATTTACTTCTCACAGTTCTGGCAACTGGGAAGTCCAAGATCAAGGTGCAAGCAGATTCCGTGTATCATGAAGGCTGGCTTCCTCGTTCATAGACAACAATCTTGTTTCTGAGTCCTTTCTTGGCAGAAGGGGCAAGGAAGCTCTCTGGGGTCTCTTTTATAAGGGCACTAATCCCATTCCTGAGGGCTCCATCCTCACGACCTAATCACCTGCCAATGCCATCGCATTGGGGTTTAGGATTTTAACATTTTAATTTGGGGGGAACACATTCAGTCCATTGCAATAATGGTCCTACTACTAATGGTTTAAAGGTGATGGATTATTTACCATGTTTCAGGTTCCAAGTCAGTGGTGTTAAACGTATTGCCATTTAATTCAGAACAAGTATACCTTTAACCACCAAGATATAAATACTACCTGGTTTAACCACTTTATTTGATGATTAATCAATTTATTTTTTATGTTTTAGATTGTCCTATCAGTTCCTTTTGATCAGCCCATAATATTTTAATCTAACACCTACTTTATTGTGGACATTGATTTGAGAGTAGAACATGATGGACATAAAAGAATTCAAAGACTGTTTGTGAAACATACAATTTAGTTAGAAAAGTAAGGCTTACATAAAAGAGCCAAACAGCCAAAAAATGCTACAAACGATCACATACTAAATGCCCTATTTTATGGAGCTAGCCGTATTTCTTACCATGCCATTTAGTATTGCCATTAAGATAGCAGAACTGCCTTAAATGTAACGGAGCCATTAGTGTGATGTTTACTCATAGCGTCCCACTTTACCTGCCAGTCCTTCCTATTGACGTTCATTTCTCAAAGCCCTAAAGGTAGCCTATAGCAGACACTGAAGACGAAAAGTTCGGTCCTCGGTGAAACTTCACCTTGACTTATTTTACAGCCGTGCCGGTAGCCTGGCTCACACCTCCCCTTGCTCACATGCTGGGGGGCAGTGCTGAAGGTTTGAGGGTTGCACCAGGGAGAAGGGGGCTGACAGCAGCCTTCTGCAGGGCTGGCGACACTCGTCGTTCGGGAGGGGGCCTTTGCGGTCAGGCTCTTCTTGTCATAACCACAGTGGTTATGTGGTTCCGTCCATTCTTAGGGCTTCACAGGTGAAGAGCACCTGACTCTGCGTTTCTATCCTGAAGCTGTTTTCCTGTGACATGAAAAGTAAAGAGGTGCCCATTAGACACCCGCTACCCCATGGATGAACCCGGAGGGTATGGCGCTGACCGGAGTGAGCCGGTCACAGAAGGACCACTACTGTACCATCCCGCTTACAGGAAGGACTTAGAATAGTCCAATTCCTAGGGGCAGACAGTAGAGTGGTGGTTGCTAGGGACTGGGGGACAGGGGAATGGGAAGTTAGTACTTAACCGGTACAGAATTTCCATTTTTCGAGATGAAGGGTTCTGGAGATGGATGGTGGTGACGGTCACACAACAGTGTGAATGTACCTAATGCCACTGAACTATATCCTTAAAAATGGTTACAATGGTAAATTTTATGTTATATGTATTTTCCCAGATTAAAGAAGTGTAATACTATGAAACAGGATGCCTCAGTAAAGCCCTGCTTAAGTGTTCACAAAAAAGCGCCCATAGATTGTATTACATTTTATTGATATTATGCTGAATTTTTGTAGGAGAGCAGAAGATACCAGTGTTGATGTTGGCAGTGTTCTCCACTTGCTTGTTAATGAGATGTATAGCTTTGTTTTTAGAGAAAGCTACAAGTAGAGAACCTTCGGCCTGAAATCATTGCCACGTGCTCTGGAAAGCGCTTGAAGGGGACTCCAGTTCCATGTCTCACCTAGACAGGAGAGCCCCCAACCTCAGGGCTGTGAAACAGGTTTGTTCTCTTGAGGACCAAAAAATAATGTGGGAAAGCTGTGCCCATGTGCTCAGTGAGCATAAGGAGTGTGTGTCTTTCAAACAGCTTAAGTGGTACTTGGAGCCCCTGTAGTCCAACATTGACTATACTATAGAGGCTAATTTTTTAAGAAAAAAAAAAAGAGAAGACTTTAATCTCATCAATGCTCTCTCTTATTTGGTATTTAGAGATGCCCAGGAGGATGGAAAATTGCCAGTTTATAATCATAGCAGAGAAACAGAAATTTGTTGACAAAATTTCTTGGCATGATATTCTAGGGTTATTTAAATAATATCACGTAATTTCTATTTTTGTTTTTCAAGGAACATAGTGATTTATTTAATAGATAGTCATTTAAAAAATGTAATTGATAGAAGTAGAATTATCATATGACCCAGTGATCCCACTGCTGGATATATACTCAAAAGAATCTAAAGCAGGGTCTTGAAGAAATATTTGTACACCCACGTTCATAGCAGCATTATTCACAAAAGCTAAAATATGGAGGCGACTCAAGTGTCCATCAAAGGATGAATGACTAATCAAAACGTGTTCGATACACATGATGCAATAACATTTAGCCTTAAAAAGGAAAGAAATTCTGACCTGTGCTACAACGTGGATGAACCTTGAAGCCTTCATGCTAAGTGAAATAAACCAATCACAAAAAGACATACCATATGATTCCACTAATATGAACTACTGAGGCAGAAATTAGAATGGCGGTTGCCAGGGGCTGGGGGAGGGGGAATGGGGAGTTATTGTTTAATGGGTCTAGAGTTTCAGTTCTGCAAGATAAAAAGTGTTCTGGAAATGGATGGTGGTGATAGTTGTATAGCATTGTGATGTCTTTAATACCACTGAACTGTACACTTACAAATGGTTAAGATGGTAAATTTTGTGTTCTATGTATTTAGCGCAATAGAAAAATTGAAAAAAAAAAAGAAAGATCAGCCTCCAGATGGGATAACTGCTTTCTGCCTTCGGTTGTCGTGAGTTCCTTATTCTGATGTTTTTTTCTTGAAAGAAATATTTTTCACAATGTAGGTTAGTAAGGGATTTTGCACATCAAAATTTGAGTAACTACAAACTACATGTTTTCTACAATGGTGTCTGCTGGGTAAAGAAGAATAGTAACTTTGTCTCGTTAGTTTTCTGAGCAACCTCCATACTGTTCTCCATAGTGGCTGCACCAGTTGACGTTCCCACCAGCAGTGCACGAGGGTTCCCTTTTTTCCACATCCTCGCCAGCATTTGTTATTTACGGTCTGTTTGATGATAGCCACTCTGACAGGTGTGAGGTGACATCTCACTGTGGTTTTGCTTTGTCTTTGCCTGTCGATTAGTGATGTTGAGCACCTTTTCATGTACCTGTTGGCCATCTGTATGTCTTCTTTGGAAAAATGTTTATTCAGTTCTTCTACCCGCTTTTTAATTGGGTTGTCTGTTATTTTGATATTGAGTTGTATGAGCTACTTATGTATTTTGGATATTAACCCCTTATCAGATTATCATTTGCAAATATTATCTCCCATTCAGGAAGTTGTCTTTTTTGTTTCTTCGGTGGTTTCCTTTGCTGTGCAAAAGCTTTTAAATTTGATTAGGTCTCATTTGTTTATTTTTGCTTTTGTTTCTTTTGCCCAAGGAGACAGATCAAAAAATATTGCTACAACTCATGTCAGTGAGTATTCTGCTTAGACTTTCTTCCAGGAGTTTTATGGTTTCCGGTCTTGCATTTAGGTCTTTAATCCAATTTGAGTTTGTTTTTGTAAATGGTATGAGAAGTACAGTGACTTTGGAAGAACCGTGCTGACCAAAAAGAAAATCTCTCAATATATTTTGGATTTGGGAAATCTCTGGTGTTGTACAAGTTTGAAAATTTTTAAGGAAGGAAGCGCCTCTGTTCTTTCTTCCCAGAGTAGCATATTAGTCCCACAGAATATGGCAAGATCACTCTTGTTTACATTCAGGTTCCTGCATCTAAATAACAGTCCCACCCAGCTGCTGCTGGTATTTAGTCTGGAACCACTATAAACTCTGTTTGCTTTGTTATTTTACTAATCTCTTCTAAATGAGATATTATTTCCAGCTACTGACTCAGAATCATTAAAACCCTGGAAAATGACAATATTCGTAATTGGGTTGTAACCAGTTAATACCATGCTAGGTTTAAAAACATGTATTTGGGCTTCCCTGGTGGCACAGTGGTTGAGAGTCCCCCTGCCGATGCAGGGGACGCGGGTTCGTGCCCCGGTCCGGGAAGATCCCACATGCCGCGGAGCGGCTGGGCCCATGAGCCATGGCCACTGAGCCTGCGCGTCTGGAGCCTGTACTCCGCAACGGGAGAGGCCACAGCAGTGAGAGGCCCGCGTACCGCAAAAAACAAGAACAACAAAAAAACATGTATTTGGGGCTTCCCTGGTGGTGCAGTGCTTAAGAGTCCGCCTGCCAATGCAGGGGACACGGGTTCGAGCCCTGGCCCAGGAAGATCCCACATGCCACGGAGCAACTAAGCCCGTGCTCCACAACTACTGAGCCTGCACTCTAGAGCCCTCAAGCCACAACTGCTGAGCCTGCGTGCCACAACTACTGAAGCCCGCTCGCCTAGAGCCTGTGCTCCGCAACAAAGAGAAGCCACTGCAATGAAAAGCCTGTGCACCGCAACAAAGAGTAGACCCCGCTCGCTGCAACTAGGGAAAGCCCACGCACAGCAACGAAGACCCAACACAGCCAAAAATAGATAAAATAAAATTAAAAACCCAGTATGTACAATATAATCCAAAATTTTAAAAAAAAACATGTATAATAAGCTGTGTGTCAGAGTCCCATTTTGAAGAGTTGTTAAAAATGAATATTTGAGGTGTGCAACACTCTTTTTAAAAAATGTATTATTTAGAACCAGGTGAATTTATTCTTGAAAATAAAAAAGTCATGACACCAACGTAAGCGTTTTACAGGTTTTTCCATTATGACATTCTTCAGAAATTTCTGTCTTGGATAATGTGGGTTTGCTAAGTGTTACTGTGTCTGAAGAATCAATGAACAAAAGTGATGGGATACATCTGAGTGAATTTAATGAAACCTCAGTATACTTCTTTTTGTAAAAAAAAAAAGCCTAGAGAAATAGAGGATCTGTTTCAACTCAGTCCAAATAAATGAATTATTGGAGCACATGAAAGCCTTCTTTTCAAGGTAAATTCACAGCATGTGAAGAGCATGACAGTGAGGTGATTATGGTCTTTTTAGTTTGAACCTCAAGAAGATGTCTCTAGTTGTATAATCCTGCCTTTTTGGAAGTAAAAGGTAAATTTCTAGACTGTTTCAGAATCAGTGATTCATAATCAAGTGACTCCCCTGTGCCTGGTGTTTTTACACATTTTTGCTGAAACATCTTACTCCAAAGTAGGTATTATTTCCATTTGTTGACGAAAAGTGGGCAGAAAGAGGTTGCTTAGCGATCAGCCCCCATTTAGTGAGGTGAGCGCCATGTACTGACGCCTTTGCTAACTCCTCTGTGATACTCCGGCATTTAATCTTTGCAGTGACCCTTTGAGGTAAGGGCCACAGTTATCTCCATTTTCAGACCAGGAAATCTGGGCTTTGAGAGGTTTACTTACTCAGGGTCACATGATAAGTGAAGGTGTGAAAGCAGGATTGAACCCAGCCAATTGAAGAATACTCAAGAGAATCCGTCAGGTAATCACTTTGGTTCCAGTGATGTATCCCGACTAAGGCTGCCTGGATTCCTTAGAGAGGAGCCCATCTCCATCTTCTGTAGCCCCAAGATGATGGAACATTTGCCCTGACTTATTCTATACCAGCGGAATAACCCACATTGATATGCTGCCAATGGGTATAAGATCGGACAGGACATGCAGAACTGGATTACCTTAGAATCCCTGACTCATTCAGAAATATCTATGAAGTGTCACATCCTGGGAGCCTAGGGTTTAAGTCTTAGGGATTGAGGTAACCAGGCAGAGTTTATGGTTTATCAGGGAGATACAGCCGTGACTAATCTTTCTACTTGGGGTGAATGTTTGCATGGAGATGGGTGAGGCACCATGGGCATGGGGAGGACAAAGTGGTAAAAGCATGGAGAGGTCCAGAAAATGCTTCTCGAGGGAGGGATGGTCTGAGCTGCTAAGGCTGAGTGGGGGTGATGGAGAGCCACTGAGGGAGTGGGCAGGGGTGGGAGGATGGAACGGCATGGTCATAATCCGATATTAAAAGATCATTTTTGCTGCCACGTGGAAGGCTGACAATCTGGGCTTTGGGAGACGGGTTGTGAGGTGCTGGTACCGATCCAGGTGCCTCATTATGACGAAGTATGAGGACGAGAGTGTGGCTGCATTTTCAGTTCAGCAAACTTGCTGCTGCCGGGTCTCCCTAACTGAGGAGGCGCTCTGTTCAAATTTGAGGTTGTTCAAGGCTGGAATGCGTTTATCATGAACCACATTTGCCTCTGTCACTCCTGCCACTCAGAATGATGTCTCTTCTCCTGTAGGACGGTCTGCCTTCCACCCTCCACACCCCGCCAGGCACTTCCTCAGTTAACTGAAATATTTCTAGGTCCCCTCCCTAACTGTCTGAGCCTCAGTTGTCAAGGTCTGGGAGTACTCAACACTCTTACCAGCCTGGATTGTGTCATAGGTACTGGGTAGTTCCAGGCTCAGGCGTCATCTTCGACGTGTGGCGGGGTTCTGGGGTGGGTGGCAACACTACAGGAGATTCAGGCACCTAAGCTGGCCTTCGGAAGGGGGTTTGTGAGGAGTACGTCCAGAGCACAATAGAACATTACCCACACCCTACACCAGCTGACCAGTGTAGAGCAGAGTAGTACTTGTGTATATCTGCACTGAATTCAGTACTTCTCTCAGTTCAGCCTGTAACTTCACTAGAATTTATGCTGTAGCTAAGAGCTGGAAAATAAACTGGTAGGTCTTTTCCAGACTGATTAGTTCATAACTTCCGTGGAGCACATTACTTACATTTTTTGGATGATGAACTTTGTAAGGTCAAGGGCTCTTTCCTACTCAATCCTGGTGCCTTTTTCCATCTAGCTTAGTGACTAATACACGGTAGCCCTTCAGGAAATAGTTGTTGAATGAATGCAATTTGGGTTCTTTTGACCTATATTTGACATTAGTATTAGGAAATTGTTCCATCGTCACACGTTTGGAGTCATGATTCTTTTATATAACATTTTAGTCATTTTAAACCTCGGATTAGCTGTAACAGTGATAAGCCTGTTTTATATCTTTATTTACATCATAGCTAAGCATGTCCAGTGGACTAGGAGGTAGTCTTGTGGATGTTTAAGAAGTATTTCCCAATTAATGTATCAAAGAGTTTTTTTTTTTTTTTTTTTTTTTTTTGCGGTACGCGGGCCTCTCACTGTCGTGGCCTCTCCCGTTGCGGAGCACAGGCTCCGGACGCGCAGGCTCAGCGGCCATGGCTCACGGGCCCAGCCGCTCCGCGGCATGTGGGATCTTCCCGGACCGGGGCACGAACCTGTGTCCCCTGCATCGGCAGGCGGACTCTCAACCACTGCGCCGCCAGGGAGGCCCTCATTAAGGTTTTATTTTGCATTTCCCTGCTGGCTAATTATGTTGATGAGCCCTCGTGCTTACTTGGCATTTGTTTGTTTTCTTTGTTGAAAGTGTTCATTCAGATTGTCTTTTTTTTTTTTTCTTTTCATGATGCTGTTTTGGGGCACTGAGTTTTAATACCATTAATGAGTTAATACGAAAAATTATAAGGGAGGTATTTTGTTGCTGACATATTTTCAGGAAAGGAATCTTTTTAATGGATATTTTGTGTCCTGCACCATTTTTCTTTCTTCTTTTGGGCGTGTAGAGGGAAATCTCTTGTCATCTGTTGGCCTATTTTAATTTTTCTTGCCTGCTTCGCTACATGTACTTTTTACTGAATCTGTCAACTCATAATCTCTGGGAAAACCACATGTGAAGGTACTACCTGCCTCTCTAAACCTACTGTCACACGTGTGCTTCCATCGTGCGTAAGCCTCGACTCCCGTGCCACTGTGAAGGCCCCTTAATTGACCCCAGTCGGCAGCCTGTAGTAGGCAAGGACATCCTTCCGTGCTTTTTGGTTCCCTTGCACCTACCACTGTACACTGTAAATTATTGGGGAGTCAACAAGTGACTGTTGGTGATGATAAGCTGCTGATCTGGGTAAATTAAGGGCTATTGAATGATTCCAGAGTTTTAGAGAATAAGAGTCTGTCTAAACTGATGGATCTAATAGTAAATTATCTTGAAATCCTTACTTTAGAAACTGCTAACGTAAGCTGTAGAATACCTACATTTTGCTTGAGAACTATCTATAAAAATCCACTTGAAAAAATATATTGTAGCAAAGCTATGATGATGATTTGGCTGTGAGTAAGGTGGGGTACATCTATTTGTAGAGTAGATGTTTCTAGGTTAGATATCCTAAGAGAATCCCAAATTTGGTTTCAGATTTCTCATGGGCCTTAATGGTTTAATCTAGCTGTATCCATAGAGCCAAGGGCAGAGTATGTTCTAGAACATTTTGAGCCGCGTCTTGTATTAACATAAAGTTGAGTTGGCTCATCAAGGGGGGTCCATGCTGTGTAGGATAATGGATGTGTCGGAAGACAGATGAAATTATGAGCCCTTAAGAAGTTATATATGGAGACTATGATCTAATAGAGCACTGGATTGGCACCCAGCAGATCTGAGATCTAGGACCAGCTTCGCTGTGTGATTTTGGAGAGGTCACTTGACCACTCTGGGGTTTCATTTCATTTCAGCTCTGAAATGAGTCAACTGAAAGAATATGTGCTATGAATTATTTCTATTAGGATGGCTTTGAGGTCACATGACAACTTTGAAGATAATTCCAGCCCAGAAGTTCTTCATATATGGTGTTACTCCCCATCGCGATCATAATTGTGTAACGTTCCTGTCTCTGAATTGTGAGGGTAAAAGTTCAGCACTTTGTTACTTTGTCTCTTCCAAAGAATGAGAAGGAAAAGGCAAAAATAATGATAAAGATGAAAAGGAATTTTTCGTACAATTTTAGGACAAAACAAAAATACTGTTTTCAAGGTAGTAAGATACAAACCTCTTTACTTTGTTATTATGGGTCACAATCAATTTAAATGGGGCCCAGAGATATTTTGGATTAAAATTTCTCTAACGTCCTTATAAATGTCTATGATGTTATTCATTTGAATTCCTGGAATCCCACGTATTTCATCAGGCAGATAAAATACAATCTTAAATTGCAGGCAGTAAACAGTCAAAAAGAGCCGTAGAACTTGGAGTTTATATTTCATTTTAATTTAGCACCAGTTCTGGCTTCACGTTCTTGCTGAACATTAGGTAATAAGAGAAAGTAGATTATTTTGAAAGTTTTAAACGTGAGAGTGGGAATTATCAGTCTTAGTGGTTATTTAAGTAGACATTTTCAGGCTCGCTTTTTATTTTTTTGAAGCTATTCAAAATCTAGGTCGAGATTTGCCTCCTGACTCCTAAACCCCTGGCACACTGTTCATTACACATCTCTCCAGAAAGGAGCTACTGGTGGTTGGGAAGCTGGCGTCGACCTTAATGAAGTGGTTCTCAGGCGTCATCTGTTGAAGTCCCAAGTGCCTCCTTAAGAATTTTACTGTTGGTTACTCCTACACGCATGCAAAACATGAGTAACTCTCAACAAAACACACAACTTTTACAGTCAGAGCAACTCCCATCCCTGTCTGCTGGCTCCCACTGTCAAGTAAAAAAAGATGTCGTTATCCGGGCTCGTGGCATCCAACGAAAGCAGATGCTAGAGGAGAAGACGTTAAGACGTTAAGTTTTCCAACATATTTTCTTGAGTTGCTAGATGTCCAGGTAACAATCACTTTCATGACTTCATATCTAAGTATCTCCAAATAGAGTGAGAACACCTATGTGTCACTCAGACCTGGGGACACGACTTTCCTCAAAAAACCTCAGTTTCTTGCCCCCTTTGTAAAGTGGAGTCACATTGTTTCTGGACCTGAGTTATGTGTCCGGTCAGTGTTAATTATTTCCTTCCTAAAAATGAAATACTCAAAAAGTGGGGCAGTGTCACCTCCCAGGGCTGTCCTTGCTTCAGGAGGAAGAAAGTCGGGACGACAAGGCGCGTATTTGTGAGCTTGGGTAGGAACTG
The DNA here is from genome assembly GCF_039906515.1 of Pseudorca crassidens. Classification (NCBI taxonomy): domain Eukaryota; kingdom Metazoa; phylum Chordata; class Mammalia; order Artiodactyla; family Delphinidae; genus Pseudorca; species Pseudorca crassidens. The sequence continues at coordinate 79,751,949 of NC_090312.1, read as the reverse complement.
CATTTGGAGGACATGATGAGAGAAAATGCTAACTTGTAATATTTTATTCCCTTGCAAACATGAACAAAGTTTCTGCAATACAAACAATATATTCTTTGTCACCGCAGTTGTGCAGTTGCTTGTGAGGGGGCTGCATCATTTCCTGCGCGGTTTTGTGAATTGGAAGGATGCCCTGCTGCACTGGGGATGTCGAGCTTGGAGCGAGGCGGAGCCTTGCGGGGGTCTCCGGGCTAGTGGCAGCCCACAGGCTCGTTTGGTCGTTTTCCATTAAATGCACAAACATAGCCTACCTTATAGTTGATTTTTGTCTTCTTTCTGAATCGATTTAAAGTTTACTAGAGGAGCTATATTGGAAAGAGGCTTTGGACCCAGTTTTTTCCCAGGTATGTTAGGAAATACCCCGTCCCTGTTACTCAGTGAAAATTGGTTTCTTGTTAATGATACTTGAAAAATTCATCACTTCTCTTCTCCGGAATAATAATAATCTGTGCTCTTTTATTTTAGCCATCTCCAACTGGACATCCAGGGCACCTCTCCTGTCCTTTCTGAGTCTTCACTTGGAAGTTAACAAGACTCTACGGCCTGAAAGGGAAATCAAAGGTAATTACATGTTAAAAAGTGTATTATTACATTCCTGTATACATCTGATGATCATAAAGTAACGACAGCCCCTTATTTGTTGAGCGGAATTCGGGTGTCCCCCTCCCTCATTTTTCCATCTTTTCTCTCCTGTTTACCCCCTCCCTCCCTGCCGCCTTTCCCTCCTCTCCTCCCTCCTCTCCTCCCTCCTCCCCCTTTTTTGCATGTATTCACTCAGCAAACGTTTGTGGAGTCTGCCTTGTGGGGTCACTGTTAGGAATGGGAGGGACCACCTCTGAAAAGGGCCGTCCCGCCAGCTCTGTGCCAACAGGCCTGGCTGAGGCTGGCCTGGCTTCCGCCTGTCCCCTTGCCGTCCCCAGAATGCTCCCCCTGGGCTGTGAAACACATGCACTTCTGCTGAAATGCATGGCCTGTTCTGCTCAATAACTGAGAGCCTGGGGAGGTCCGGCACCTGGTGGGCCATAGGAGCTAAGCGATCGATGAGCGTTGGGTGGACATAGGGCATCGTCCAGACCAAGACTCTTCATCCTGGGACAACTTACACGCTGCTCAGAAGCTCCAGGGACAGTGGAGCTGTACCAGCTTTGAGGCAGGCATATTTTCCTTACAGTGAGTTTTTCCAGGGAAACTTGGGAGGACAGTCCCAGCCAGATTTATGAGTTGGCTTGTGGATGGAGGGGGTGCAGCTCTGGTCAACCCACCCCTTGCCCCCTTCCTACCTGCTGTTGGAGCTCTTCTCATAGGTGGGACACAGCCAGACTCCCTGGGGCTGGTGGCTTTGGTGACAGGAGGCTCTGGGTCCGCGTCTGGACTCGGCCGTGTGTAATGTACGTGATGTTGGAAAGCTGTTCACAGTCCGTGCCTCGGTTTCTCCACCTGCCACATCAGGATGATAGCAGTGCCCACATCATGGGATCGTTGCGAGCATTGAAGGATGAGTTGCTGTGTAGAGTGGCACGTGGGAAACATTTAATACGTGTTAGTAGCTTTTGTTCTATCGTCTTCTGCAGAACAGAGGTGATAATATCTATTTCTCGTGGTTACTGTAAGTGTTAAATGAGGTGGCGCGTGCAAAACAGGCGGTGCTGGGCACACAGCACTCTCCGCCTGTGGCAGTCCTCAGTGATAAGGTAAAATAACAACAACATTGTCAGCAGATGTGATCAGAACAGGGCAGATGTTGTGACCCCAAGTGTGGCGAACATCTAAGGGTAGAGGGGCCCAGACAGCTGTCCGTTCAGCTTGTCAACCAGGCAGTGCATGTATATCAAGTTATGTTATGAACTAAAATCTCATCCTTAGTTTATCAGACCATTGTCTACACTTTGGTCACAAAAGTTAATTCATAAATGTTTTGGTTGTGATTGGCCATTGGAGTGAGTAGTTAGGAGTTACATACTCCCATAATCCTTTTATTCTTAGCAATATTCTTATCTTTTGAATATAAAGGGCAGTGTTTTGGGGGTTTATATGAAATTTTAAAAGTAACTTCAGAATGAAGATGATAGATGTTGAATAGCATTAGAATCCATTAGCACCTGTCTGTGATCATGATACATACGTGTAGTTGTTCCGGTTTCTCTCTTTAGATGGTGATGATGCCTTTCTTCCATCACTCTTAAATGTGAAGAATCCTAGTGTTTATCACCCATGCTGTATGGTTGTTCCAAAACTATAAAAAGGGAAGCCAATGGAAATCTAATAACAGTTGATTCTACAATAGCTAAATTAAATGATGCTTGTAGGAAACACTTTGACATTCTTTTCCCGGTACTTTGAACCCCAAAAACATTTGAGCCATGGTGTATCAGAGAATTTCTTACCATTTGTTTTACACATTTCCTTTCTGTACACTTGAAACAAGGGATATTACTTGGCTTAAGAATATCTTTTAAAGAAAAGAGAACATTATGTTCTCTTTTCTGACGCTGAGTCACCTCAGAAAGCAAAGGTTTTTGAGCCCTTCTGGAGGTGGAGACCTGCCTTGTTATCTTCGCACCTGTGCCTGACATCGGGTTGCTCAGTGAAGCTGGGAGTGGCAAGGGGATGGATGGGAGCACAGGAGCTCCTTTGTTAGAATGCTGAGAACAGGATGACTTTTCAAATTTGCCTCAAGTGTTACCGTAACACAGTTTAAACCGTAAATAAAGACGTTTCCGTGGGGCGGTGATATTTCGTGTGTTTTTGAATGCAATGAAACTAGCACGTGTTCTGTCCTGAGCTTAGGATGCTGGTGGGCTGGAGTCTGTCTCTTCTTTCTTCCTGCCCTCCCTCCCCATCTGCCCTCTCCCCTACCCCCGCCTCCTGCCTGCTTAGGAGAAAGACCTTGACTGAGGCCCCATCAGTCCCTGCTCTCTCAGTGGCTCCCGAGCAGTCCTGGGCTTCTTCCGGGGTCCTGATGAGAAGTCCAGCTACCATCAGTAAGGAGGCTGGAGCAGTAATGCCACCGCTGCCCTTTCTGCTGCTGACTTGTATTCTGATCGATGACGCTCTCCATATGTAACACACCCAGGGGAGGGCCAATCTGCCTCTCCGTTCCGATCCGTGGTGAGGCATCTCTGATATTGACTCAGACCCACCTCTTTGAGGGTTTTGTCGATGTTCTTTGCTCTATCTTTTCTCAGCTAACTTGGGAGGAAAACATTCTGCTCTATTAGCATCGCTGCTTTGTGGCAGTGAACAGTCTAACCATTGTGTTTCGCAGTAGAGACCCAGGTTCAGGCAGAAGTTTTATGTTCTCTTTGAAATCAAGACTTAGTCTTTTATCTGCAGCGCTCATTCCTACGATAGAAATCGCACACTGTGACTCCTGATCTTACTTAGTGCTCTTCCCAACAGGACACATTAACCTCTTTGATTAGGTTGGTTGGGTTTTGTTGTTTTCGAAATCTGCACAACTTAAAAAATTCGACTTGGTTACATGGTTGCACATAGGTTATGATTTGTCCTGAGAATAAACAAGTAAAAACAATACAGCTACTTCTCAAAATTTGTAGCAGCGCTGAATGAAAGTTTCTGCAAATCTTGGAGTAGTTGAGTTGCTGCTCTGAGTGGCATAGATGAGTGGGTCCCTCCCCTGCAGACGCACAACCCCCAGAGGTGACATTTGGTCTGAACTCTCATTGAGTTTGCCTCCTTATTTGCTTTTGGCATTGATCTGACCTGAGTACCATCAAAGAGCAAACCATTCAAGCAGGAGTATATTTCAATATGTAGTTATATACGGTTCTTCAAACCCTAAGACTTTGAATTTTTTTTCTCCAAGTACTGAGTGTCCTGTCTTTTTGAATTTCTGTAATATAAGTTTAGGTTTTCCTTGACTGGATTTCCCTGATTAATATCCAACCATACTTTTATTTATTTATTTTTACCTTGTTTTACTGTTGAGTTAAAGGAGAAAAACATCTGATGGTAGGTTTTGCTTTCTGAGGGTTTTTTGAGATCATTAAGCTAATTTTAATTGATAGACCTCTCATGTATTCACGGCATAAAGGTACAAGTATGTTAAAAATTTTTTCTCCAACTTGGTCTCTAATCCTAGGCTCTGATTAACCTTCTGCAAAGCCTGTTATCTACAGTAAATGTTTCTAATTGGTACATATGATACTTTGCAAAGAAACACAATACTTAGCACTTTTTCAGGTTTTTGTACACAAAAGTGTAATTTGGCTTTCCTTCTCTGAAGGAAAATTTGTTTATTTTATTGACCGAAAATGTTTCCAATTTAAGATGCACACTTCATTCATAAAGATGATGTTCCATTTTAAGGAGGAGTGCAGTTTATAGTCTTTTAAATTTTTTTAGTAGCGTCTCTTTTCAATGAGTACTGTTCTTGGCTACGTGTTCTGACTTGTTTCCTAAGTTAATTAGAATTGGAAAGCAGACATTTCTTTTCTCTCTTTTTCACTGTCATTCAGGGCCACCAGGTGTCATTATCTGGATTTTCCTCCCCTGTGTCCACCCTGCAGTTTGCATTTTATCTCAAAGGATGCTTCTTTCTTTGGTCTCTGTCTGAGCAGATAGGCATCACCAAAACATGACACAGACAGGGACTGTCTGGGTTTGAGATGCAGGCTGTATGGGACCCAATGAATTCTAGATTGTTCTGACCTAGTAACTCACCCAATTTTTCTTTCTTAATCTTCAAAAGGTCCTTTGAGGAGGGTGATTGTATTGAAAAAGCGTGTCACTCTTCTTTCTGTGATTACTGATGACACATAAATGTGTCATAGCCTTTTCTCACTTAAATGTTATTTTATTTTTTAATTAATTAATTTATTTTTTTGGTCATACTGCACAGCTTGCAGGATCTTAGTTACCCGACCAGGCATCGAACCCGGGCTCCCTGCAGTGGAAGCACGGAGTCCCAACCACTGGACTGCCAGGGAGGTCCCTTCTCACTTAAATTTTAAATCTCAGGTGTTGCTCACTCTGGATCAGGTGGCACAGCTGGCATCACTCCCTCCATCAACCCTAGGACATCACTGATGGCTGTGCTGTTTACTCAGAGCTGTGTTGTATTTTCCATATGAAATCCTGGAGTGTTTAAGATGTTGCAGGTTTAACTTTAACTCCTTATTTTACAGGGGAGAAAATTGAGACCATTTGACAGTTGCCCTCATTTAATGTATTTATAAGAATGCAGCAAAGATGTCTTTTTCTATTGTTATTAATATAGGTATTCTTCATGTAATTAAAATATTTACAGAAAGTAACTAGTGCATTAAATCATACTGAAAGTGATCAGCCTTCAATATGCACCCTGGTAAGGGACAGCTGTGCTTCACCTGGGGGCTCTGGGAGCAGAGCTGACACCCAGGAGTTTCCTAAGCGGCCGTGTGGTTGCATCTGCCCCTTGAATAGTTCACTTGGCAGACGTGCCCTGGGCATCCACAGTACCATGTGAGAAGGCAGGGCTCCTGCTCTTAAGAAGTGCACAGTTAATCTAATCTGCCAGGGTTGTTACCTGATCCCATATTTCTATAAATTTAACATTCGACAGAGCCACTAAGATTTTCTGATAGAAGTTCCCTGATGGAGCTGAAAAAAGCGTACCGGCCCTGCATTAGTGTTGACGAACTGGCATTTTCCCTGTGTCCTTCTGGGGTAATCCTGCAGGGTGTTGCCTGCAGGGCCTGGGATTAGGGTCCATTTGAAACCGAGCAGGACCCTGCAGGGCCTTCCCAGGGACAGAACCCCCCATGCCCCCGTCTCTTACCTGTAAAAAAGCTTTAGCCTCCTAGACTTTCCCTGAGTTCCAAAGAACAAATTTAATCAGAAAGTTTTAAAAATGCAGAAACAAAGGAAAGCAGTCAAGCAGGACAAAATAATAATAGTTTAGCCATAAAGCAAAGTCAGGGACCTTTAGTTCCTCCTCAAGGGCTTATAGATAATATCCTGAGCCATATTCTTGAGTTGTTTTTCAGAGACTAAAACTCCCACCAGGTGGAAGACGTAACTGCATGCTGACCACCAACACCCAGACCCCAGACCAGTTGGAACCAGAAGGTCGAGTTTCCCAAAACACGTCCCTGTTACCTCACCACCAACCATTCAGAGAATTGAGCATGAGCCGGTCACACACCCTGTGACTGTCTCCCTCACCCTGTCTTTCAAAACTCTTCCCTGAAAGCTATCAGGGCTTTTAGGGCTTTTCAGCACTAGCTGCCTGTTCTCCTTTCTTGGCCCTACAATAAATGCTGTACTTTCCTTCATCGCACCCTGGTGTCAGCAGACTGGCTTTGCTGCTCCTTGGGCAAGTGGACCCACATCCAGTTTGGCGACACAGTTCACCTGGCTGTGTTAACAGTTAACGATCCCAGGACCCCTCCTCGCTGGCCTGGCTTCAGGAAGGGAGGACGAGCCCTGGGAATGGTGGGAGGATGACTCCTTGTGAGAGCCGCCTGCGAGTGGGGCGGGTTAAAAGTGCAGAGGCTTTCGTCATTCTGAATTTGAGTGAATGTGATGTGTTCAACACCTGCTTTGCTGGTTGGCAGCGCCAAGCGTGCCCGGGGAACCTCGGGCAGTGTCCCCACGAGCACAGAAGCCTTTGTCACCAGCTCCTTGTTCCCTTTCGAACTTCCCGCCATCCCTGGAGAAAGCCTTGTCAATGTGGGCTCACACTGGGTTTGCTTGGTCTTGCATTACTACCTGGAACTCTTTCTGCACAGTTTTTAAAATAATAATTAAGTTATTTCTATGTCATGGACTCTGCGCAGCCAGGCCTGTCTGCTGGGCCGAGGGAAGCACACCAGGGATTTCAGAACTGGGTCCTGCTCTGCCCTCTAACCGTGGTCCAGGCGGCCTGGAGAGAAGTCTGTCTCCTTCTCTGAAGGTCGCCTCTTCTTTGACTTGCCTCAGCTCTCCTTGGGTTGTCCCTTTCCTTTTTTTTTTTTTTTTTCCTGCAAAACATTTACCTTTCCTTACTCTTGATTGGGGCACAAATTATTGTCCCCAGAGCAAATTCATCTGTGTTCTGTGACAATTTATTGACTGTCTAGCAAGCAGAAGCAGTTTGCTTTTCTCTGAGCATTTCATTTTACCAACATCCAAAATGATACACTCAAAGAGAAACTGATGTACACACACTCAGAGGCCCAGACCAGGTGCTCCCGGGCCCTAGGTGCTCCAGTGTCTCCCTCAGATCAGGACCAGCGTTTCGTAAACTCAGTTTTAATGAGGCTTTAAATGTCCACTTACGATTTTTCCTTTCTCTACCGTCCTTATTTCAGCAACTTTGTTGGCATAGGATTTATTGCTAAAATAAATTTTAGTGACAAATGCACATGTTTTTGGTTTTGTTTTTTTAAAGAGAGGTTTAGAAATGGGAATATCTCCATTGCTAGGGCACCACACAATAACTTAACCATGTGAATAAACATTAAGTGGAAATGGTAGGACCACCCTTTAATTCTAAACCATGGTGCTGTTTCCCACTCTTCTCCTATTCTACCCTTTCACTCAAACTTAAGACGTCCTGTCCTGATTATGTATTTTGGTGTTCCCCATCACTTAACTGGTGGTAACATTTCAACCAACAACCACAGAACGCATGAAAGTGTTCTTTCATGATGCAGTGTCTCCCCACCCCCCATAGTGACATGATATTGTTCTGTCACTTCTGCCTGTTTGGGGGGGAGGCCACAGTCAGAGGAAGCCCCAGTAGGTGAGCCGTGAGCTGGGGAGTATTGCTGCCAAGTAGGGAAATTCACTCATCAGGGTGGTCACCAACTGTCACAAGCATGTGGCATTGGGGTTTTGATGGAGGAAGGACTTCAGGTCGACACCACTTTCTGGTGTGACCCGACCGTAAGTGTGCACACGTCACCCCTCTCTCACTTTCAGCTACAGGACTCGACGAACCTGTAGGGACCTGACCACCAGCACTTAAACAGTGCTGCTGTAAGTCAGGAAGCAGCACTAAGCATTGAACTTATTTCCTGGTACCCAGGTCTTTCTTGTAGAGAATAAGCAGGGGTCTGGCTTCAGCCCTTGGCAGGATTTGGCCTCAGATAAGCAGTATAAACTCTCCAAGCCTTAGTTTCCTCATATTTATCTTGAAGAGAGATTGATCCGGATTTCTCTGCTTCCATAAGACATCATTTTTTATTTGACTGTTATAATAAAGCAGTAAGTTAGAACAGGTAATGCTGTTAGACTGAAAATAATGTTATTCCTTCTTTTTAGATACCATATGCTATGTTTGATCCAGGATATTACACTAATTACATTTATGATGAAGACATTTGAAAATCACAGATGTTCGTTGATTTAAAAATAGAACATATGGGGCTTCCCTGGTGGCGCAGTGGTTGAGAGTCCGCCTGCCGATGCAGGGGCCGCGGGTTCGTGCCCTGGTCCGGGAAGATCCCACATGCCGCGGAGCGGCTGGGCCCGTGAGCCATGGCCGCTGAGCCTGTGCGTCCGGAGCCTGTGCTCCGCAACGGGAGAGGCCACAACAGTGAGAGGCCTGCGCACCAAAAAAAAAAAAAAAAAAAAAAAATATATATATATATATATATATATATATATATGCATTTTGATTAAGCTGTTGAGAAACAGGGTTTGGGTGCTTTTTCCTCATTTTCTAGCTCAATGCAACAGTGATGAGAACTGTGGATGAAATGCTAATGTCACTCAGAGATGATGTCATGTGAGCCATTTGGGTTTTGGCCCTTTTACACAGATTGTCTTACACAGCATACCTGTTCCTGGCTTGTTCAGACTTCTGGTTTATCTGGATTTTTTACTATACAAATTTAAATTTTGCCCACTGCAATCTCCCGATCTCATTTCTTAAGAGAGGGGAGCTAGTTAGTTGATGTTAATGCAGCCCCTGGAGAACAGTCTAAGAGGTGGGTGTTCTGGACGATTTTGGAACAGCTGGACAGTGTGTGCATGGCCCGTGTATAGTGCTGGCAAGACTGCACTCTTCTCGTGCACTCGACGGAGGTGCCAGGGAAGAGCTGCTTTCCTGTGCATGTTGTTTTCCATTATCTAAGAGCTGTAATCTGCATCATCAGAATCAGTGATCAAATCTCCCTGGACCCTCGTTTCAAATTTGAAATAGATAAAAAGCATCCGCTCTTTAACGCACCCGGACCTTTTCTGGTTTCTAGCTGTCCCACTTCACATTGTGGAAATAAACCTGGCTCCCTCGGGGCGCCAGGAAGGGACACTGTTTGCACTGAAATGAATGAGATGATTTTCCAAGGTGCGAGTGGAACGCACCGGGGATTGGCTGATATTTAAAAAACATGAATGAAAACAGTAGGCACCTCACCCGGCCAAGACGCAAGAGCTCTCTGAGAATGATTCTCTTCTAGGATTTAAAGTCTCATCGACGGCTCATAATGTACACTGGACTTGTTTGTCCACTGGGTGTGCCCCTCCCCACGAGGAGAGGCAGCCAGTAAATGTCAGCCCCGGTGGCCCGTTAGGGATGACCTGTGTCATCATCAAAGCCATGAAGTGCATGGGAGTTTGCTTTTCAGACCTAAGTATTACTTCAAGTCGTAGGTTTTACCTTTTCAAAAAGTTGGAATGTAAAACGTGGTCTCAGGGAAACTCTTTCTTGTAAACCAAGAGCTTTCATTTTCATTCTGGAATAAATCACTGACTAATTCTCACACCCATGACAAGTTATTTAATCTCTTTCTGCTTTGATTTTCTTACCCAATAATACTAACACCAAATCTGAATAGTTAAATAGTGGTTACTATTGCCAGGCCCTGTTGTAGCTACTTGACATGTTTTGCCTCATTCAATCCTCATCCCATTTTAATAAATAAAATAAATAATAAATAATATATATTAATAATTTATATATATTAATAAATAATATATATAAATAATAAATAAAATAATAAAATGCTTTATCCCCATTTTATAGATGAAGAAACTGAGGCATAGAGAGGTGAAATAGTTTGTCCAGGTTACACAGCTAGTAAGTAGTGAAATAGGATTTGAACCCAATCATACTGGCTCTAGAATTCCGTTCTCAAATGACCTGCCTCTCTGTCCTTCCAAAAAAAATTAATATACTGCTACCTGATTCCTTTGTGTTTGGTTTGATTGTGTGAATGAATATACATGAACCCGTTCATCGGCGGTATTTGAACCAATGGATATGACTACCCTTCGTCCCGTTCTGACATACCTTTGGGGGGCTTGCACAAAGCCCTGTCTGTGCTGCTTGAGAATTGCTTTCTGTAGCAGCACAGGTACACGTGGAGACATTTGGGTGGTCAGAGGCACCATGTGCACTTACCAAGTGAATGGCGTGCGGTCCTAGGGCGCCACTCACATGGACCACAGTGGTCGTGACATCTCCGAGGATGAGTAGTATAGCACAGCTGTACCACTGTCTGCTTTGTTTAGAAAACTCTCATGAACATATAGAAAATGAATATACTGTACCTATGAAAAGAGTTCATGCTTTATAAACTCACCTTAGTGCATCAAGGCTCCCTTTCAGTTAAAAATGTGTGAATGAAAAAAATAAATGTTTTCTGTAGCAAACTTCCATACGCTAAAACTCCTGTATGAAAGCAGCAGCTACTAGGAAAGTAAAGCTGCTGGGACTGCAACAGAAGAATCACAATAAACCCCGGTGCTAATTTCTAAAGTAGATGGAGCTGGCCAGGCTGTGGATGTTGCACTTACAAAATAATCAGCTTAGTCATTTTGCAAGTTATAGACCTCACGCAATAGAATCGCAAACTAAAAGCCAGTGTGAAATCGTTTGGCCGTCTTGAGCTGCGGGCCAACAGAGCTCACTTAGCGTTGGAATTCGGGGATGCGCGGGTGCTCTAGGAAAGTGCTAGCTGTGGTTAAAATCTGGCGGCACTTGGAAATCCTCATAACACAAGGACAAAAGACTGTGTGGATGAATGAAACGAAGCCTGCAAGCTGCTTTGTGAATTAAATACGTTCAGCATTAAATAGGACGTAGAGCATGTGTACTCCTTAGTTCTAGGAAATAACGAGTTAACTGGCTAAAATAAAAAGCTCTTTTTTTTTTAAAAGCAGCTTTAATTCGTTAAAAGTCGAAGTGTAATAGTCTGTTAAAGAGTTGTTTTAAAAATTAGTGAAGTGACATGAATCGTCATCTGACAGTAAGTGGGTGAGTGCAGGTCTGTGCAGTGGGCCGTCTGTTGCCATGTTTATTGCAGGAGGAGACCCAGCACTGGGTCTCCCACATGTGTGGTTCAGGGCACTAGAACTGCGTTCTGTCTCTCTGTCTCTTTTTTTTAATGTGTTCTTTTCCCATATGTTGGTGGTAATTTTTTTTTTTATTGAAGTATAGTTGATTTACAATGTTTGTGTTAGTTTCTGCTGTATACAAAGTGATTCAGTTATACATATATATACATTATTTTTTATATTCTTTTCCATTATGGTTTATCCCAGGATACTGAATATAGTTCCCTGTGCTCTACGGTAGGACCTTGTTGTTAATCCATGGAACTGTGCTCTCTTAGCCCCTCAGAGCGCCACTGGGTGTGTCACGTCTCTGACACTGTGATCACACTCTCCCTGGCTGCTGTGTTGCTGTTCAGTCAGGAAGTTGACAAGTAGAGCTAGGAGGTAATAAGTGTCGTGAGAGCATTTTGTATGTTTGTTGACAGCTCTGTCCCCAGGGTCTGGAGCAGTGCCTGACCCCAGTGGATGCTCCAGTGTATGAACTGACCTGCTTGCTGCCTTGCCCGGGTACCCTCTGTGCTCAGGAGGCCTGGGTCTTGCATGTTTCCATGACCAGCTGTACTTCATGTGCTGCCTTTTAATGCAATTCCAGTTTTATCTCTTCATTTATTCATCTATTCAGTGACCACCTGTGCAAACCATTGCAGTGGTGGAGCACACAAACCAAGGAGTATTTTCATCTTATAAAACAAAAAGAGGGACTTCCCTAGTGGCACAGTGGTTAAGAATCCGCCTGCCAATGCAGGGGGACACAGGTTCGGGCCCTGATCCGGGAAGATCCCACATGCCGCGGAGCAACTAAGCCCGTGCGCCACAACTGCTGAGCCTGTGCTCTAGAGCCCGTGAGCCACAACTACTGAGCCCACATGCCACAACTACTGAAGCCCGTGCACCTAGAGCCCGTGCTCCGCAACAAGAGAAGCCACCGCAGTGAGAAGCCCGCGCGCCGCAACGAAGAGTAGCCCCTGCTCACCGCAACTAGAGAAAGCCCGCGCACAGCAACAAAGACCCAACGCAGCCAAAAATAAATAAATAAAATTTTTGAAAAAAGAAAGAAATTGTATTAAGATTGTCATACCAAAAGGCAGGCGTTTCTTTAAGGAGAATTTTTCTTTCAGCTAAGAGCACTTATTCACATCAGGAAAGTAAAATGTGATACCCCCTGGGCACGATGACCAAATTCGCATGGTCACATTAACTATGTTGAATTTTTATATTTTATGCAACTAACTTATCAGAACTAGTCTCTACTATATATTAATACACAATGTAGACTTTAAAATAGAATATTAGTAATTCAGTCTTCAAGATTCTCAGAAGTCATTTGTTGTTTTGTGGCAATTCTGGAGTGCCCATTTCGTAGATGAGGAAACTGAGGCACGGAGAGGTTGTAGGAGCCCAGACATTAACTGTCAGGTATAACCTGAAGCCTTGTCATTCCATGCATTGTGTTCTTCCTGTTATACTGTATATACCAAGAAGCCTCGCTAAGTGCAAGTTACCCTTTAAGGAGCCCGAGATAAACAGAATGTCTCAGTACCACTTCTACATGTATAACTTCTTCCTGTCTGGCTCAGCTTTGGGAACCCCTCAGGCCAGGGATTTGAAGGAGGTGTGCGAGCACATCTCCCCGTTTCTTAGTCTTCAACTTGTACCACCTGCTCACATTCACTTTTGTAAAAGAACGATTGATGCCAAGTCAGGCAGGCACTAGTTGTAAGTTTTAAACTCTCCATCTCCTTGCTTACGCTAGACCGCGCTGGGTGTGTGCTGTGTGCCCGAGGACGGCTGTGGGTCACATTCCCCGGATTGATCATGGTCCAATTGAATATACAACGCCAAGTGGCCTTACACGTGCCGGAGAGAATAGTACGTAGGGTCTTAGGTCTTACGGCTTGAATCAAGGAGCCTGTTCAGATTTCTAGAGCTGACGCTGGTGACGACCATCACGTTAATGCACTTTCAAAGCACAAGAAAGTTGGATGGACATCACGAAGAGCAAATATTGGTGATGGCAGGGAGTGTTTTCAGAAAATGTACGGAAATAGTGTTCCCCGTGTGAACCTAATTAGGTGGAAAGTGGGAACTCAGTCGACTTCCCTGCTATGAGAACTGAAGACGATACAAGAAGAGTGAGCTGCTTTACGTTTCGGGGAAGCAGCGACCTGAACCTTCTGCAGGACTCCGAGTGGTGACATCACTCTTATGCCTTAGCCCAGGCGTCCCGGCCGATCTGCAGGGAAGAGGTGAATATGAATGACCTGAGCTTTGGCGTCATGGTCTGTGTTTGGATACGATGCTCGTAATGAGGTTTGAGGACGAGGGAGTCTCATGGGCTGGAGCCTCATGTGGGTGGACCTAGAGGCCGCACTTTTTTCTCTCATCACCTCGTGTTATGCCTGGAGGCTGCGGGGCCTGGGATGTGGTTCCGGGCACTGCGGCCCAGTGGTTCGCCCTACGCCCAGGAACATCACACCACACCTGTGCTTCCCCATTGATTATCCCAACCTTTATGCCACTTGCTAGACCCACGTCATCAATATTCCAGTCCGGACTCAAATTCGCGATGTCACGAAGGCTCCCTGATCTTCCTGTGAAGCCAGCGTCCTCTCCTGACTGTTATTCTAGTACCACTGAGCTTCTCTTACCAAGAAACCGTCTCCGGAAAACCTTGGAGCGTCCGCTCATTAAGTATTTTTGTTCTTTCACGTTTGCCCTTTTCTTTCTACCTTTCGTGTTCCAAGGTAACCCCCATCTTCTCTTACCACGTAGTTTTGCCTCCGATCAGTCCCTCTGTCCCTTAGCTGTTCCCTTTTCAATCTTCCCTGCATGTTGCCTGTAGGTGGATCTCAGTGAAATAGTATCTTCATTTTTAGAAGCCTTGTGCCAACCGCCCTGGGCCATGGGGGTAAAAGGTACGCATGTGGACCCTGGGCGCTCAGCTGCAGCCGTAGTCGAGTTCAGATTTACCTCCCCAGCCATTCCCGATCTCCTCCTTGGAACTCTTCTCAGCTGTACTGATCTACTTGCCATCTCGAAGGCTCTTTTCTCGAAGACTTTCTGCAAAACCTGCTCTTTTCCTTTGCTTGAAATCCCTGCCCCATTTCTTCGCTCAGCTAAGTAATGGTGATACGTGTCATTTTTGAGGTACTGCGTGCCTGGCAAAACGCTCATGATCATAAAATATTGTTGTCACTTAACCCTCACAACGACCCTATCCTGCTGGCCCCATTCTGTTATTATTTCTAGATTGTTCTCCCGGCACCTGCTTCGAAAGGTTCTGGTGAGAATTACACGCGACACTCCTCACAAGCGCTGGTGCAGTGCTGGGCCCGAGGTGCCCTTCACACAGACGGTCACCATCCCTTTCATTATCCGCGTCGGGCAGACAGGACACCAAGATGCAATGTCTGTGGCGGGGCTGGGGGCGCGTCATGTGTGACCATGGCTCCAGGCTCCCCCGTGCTGTGCCGGCATCTCCCCAAGCCTGGCTCTGAGCGCCGCCTTTGAGCAGCCTTTAGACTTTTGTTTTCAGTTGGGAATAAATGGTTACTCCTTAGTCACTAAGTTAAAATAACTAAATTTTGGTACTCATAAACTGAAGAGGCCCCATCTCACCCCCTGTGGGATGTCGCACAACAGAGCAGCTGCGGGACCTCGTGGCAGGTGGGTTCCCTGCCTTTTGGGACAGAGCAGGGATCATCTGTTGGAAGTATCCCCCTTCTGCTTCTCTTGTTGCTTCATGTATTATTGCTTTCTAATGTCTTGCGTGTTTATTCACCAAATCTCTACAGCCGACGCATAAACTCCGTGACGGCTTGGGGTCACGTACTGTCCATTGCACTGTATCCCGTCAGCGTGTTCTTCCGTGCCTGTGATTTCTAAGCACTGTGTTTTGCATCCCTGACTTTGTCAAGCGCACAGCAGATGTTAAACATCTGACAACTGAGTCTAAGAAAGTTCTTTTAGGAATAATTTTAAGGGGTGGAATTTGAAAACAGCTTGTGTGAAAAGTCACGGCTCATCCTTTTAAAAATAAACGCCAAGTAAGACAAGCATTATCATGGGGAAATTTCTCACTTAAGAAAAACCTTGGTACAGTGATGGGGATTAAGATTTTCATTTCCTCCCAGCAGGACTGGTATAATAGATACTGGGTGTGCGTGCGTGTGTGCGCAGGCATGCACATGTGTGTGTGTCTGTGTGTGTGTATGTGTTCATAAACTATAACACTCAGTATTTTCTACTTTAATGACTCTACCCCTCCAAGAATACAATTATTGTCACTTTACATTGCTGGGTCAGGGGTGAAATGTTTGGTTTGATTTAGGTCCCAAACTCTCATATACTCTTTTTCTGGGGAGTCAGTGTGATTTTAATGCCACTTTCTATCAGAACTTTAGAGGTTAGCGAATAAAATGGTGTTCCCTTTCCAGGGGTGGGTAAAGTTTTGTTGTACTAAGACTGTTGTGTTAGAAATGTGTGAACTCAATTGTGACAGATTAAGAACTGGTAGCTGCCTTTCATATTTGAGTAGACGACAGTGCATAGACGTGTTTCATGAAAAGCTAGTTTTCCCTCGTTAAAAAAATGTACTTGATCACAGTCCTTAGGCACACAGCAAATGTCAGAACGGCCCTTAGTTCGGGCAGATGTTTCCGTTTAACTTAGATGGATGGATGGATGGATGGGTGGACGGACCGACAGACGGATGGATGGATGGGTGGAGATACACACTTTCTTAATTGACTACTCAGCACCATTGCACTGAACATTATATAATTCCCAGGCTACACTGCATCTTACGTAATCCCCACACCACTAATATTGTACTGATTGAAACTGCTCGTTTCAATTCTTAATAGCCTTGTTTCTCTCTCTTAATAGACTCTGGGTAACTGGAAATCAGGGGCTGACTTACTATCTATGTTTCTTAGTGCCTAGCAGAGAGCCTAGCATGGAGTAGAAATGAAACAAATATCTATAAATTAAAATAATTAAGATTGCTTATAAAAGCAAAACGAAACACAGAACATTTGTATTTTAGTGATTAATGGTTACTGTTAAGAAAAACAGTGGGCAAGCATCCTCTAATATTTACTTTTTCTTGTAATAATATGTAGATGGCATGTTTTTCTTAGCCTTCCCTGGAATTAGTCAATAAGCACTTACAAAGGATACTGTGTATAGTAGGTAATTAGTTATTCTTTTGATGAATAAAAGATGAACACCTTTCCTAATATACGTCATAGGAACCTGAATAAATTATAATGTTCATGCGGCCATTATTGATGTTAACGTTAGTAAAATATCGTGGAAGGGACGATTCCTATTTTAACACTTCTGAGAAGTATTGCTTATACATGGTGATCTTTAGAGCAGGCACTGTCTGTCGTTACAGATTCGTATACTCTACTTGTTCCCAGATCTCATGGTTTTGTAAGAAGGATAGAGATTTCCTTGGAGGTCTCTTATGCTTTTCTTTCTCTTTGTCCTTTTTATACATTCCTACCCATGAGAACAGTTGACAGTCTTGGAGGTGCTTTTAGGATACCGTTTCATGTGAGCAGACGCTGCGCTTAGAGGAAAGCATGTTGGTTTTCTGCATGACATTTCCACAAACAACAGCTGTTTCTCAGCGCCTATGAGTCCTGTGGTCACAAGTGCTTCCTGGTTGGACTTGGATCTGCTCAGGGCCTCACAGTCAAGATGTTGGCCAGGCCGTGGTCTAGATCGAGGCCCTGGGGAGGAATCAGTTGCTAAGCTCATTCAGGTTGTAGGCAAGACTGAGGCCAAGGCTGCTATCAGTTCCTAGAAGTTTCTAGAAACCACTCACCGTTCCTTGCCCCGGACCCTGTCATAACATCACAGCAGCATCGCCTTGGACCCCCTCAGCTTTCAGTCGCTTCGTTTTCTCTTCTGTGACCTGCCAGAGAAAACTCTGCTTTTAAAGGATGCGTGAGAGTGCAGGATCCATCCGGACAGACCCCCTAGCTGAGATTAATGTGACATGTAACATTCCTGATCACAGGAGTGAGATCCACTGTGTTTACCGTCCTGGGACTGTGCAGGCCTGTGCTCCGAGGGGTTGGGAATTCCTGGGGCCCCTGTTGGAACACTGCCTCCTCAGAAAGCTCAGTTAAGATGCTTGGGAGGACTGCCCTGGTGGCACAGTGGTTAAGAATCCGCCTGCCAATGCAGGGGACGTGGGTTCGAGCCCTGGTCTGGGAAGATCCCACATGCTGTGGAGCAACTAAGCCCGTGTGCCACAACTGCTGAGCCTGCACACCTGGAGCCCGTGCTCCGCAACAAGAGAAGCCACCGCAATGAGAAGCCCGCGCACTGCAACCAAGAGCCCGCTCGCTGCAACTAGAGAAAGCCTGCGTGCAGCAATGAAGACCCAACGCAGCCAAAAATAAATAAATTTATTTCTAAAACATGAAACTACATTAAAAAAAAAAGATGCTTGGGAAATGCCAAATTTACCTCCGTAATACTTTCAATTTACCCTTATTGTGCTTCACTTTGAGATGCTGAAGACCATGTTTTATGGACTTTCTTCCTTCTTAACCTTGCTGTGTTTCTAAGGGAAAGAGAAGCAGTCTGTCCTCCACGTAAAGAATGTCTCTGCCGTCAGTGGGGCTTAGGGTTTGATGTTTGTGATTTTCATTCATTGATCTGTGTTCTTTTAGCCAGTCACTCCAAGGCCAGTGGTGGCCAGATGAGGATGGAGTCAAGTGGTCAGAGTCTTGCTGTTAACATAGAAACCAGACTGACCCAGGCTACGGGCCTAACCCAGGTTAGGAACTTGACAAGCGAGACCCCAGAGAGGGCTGTGAACTTGAGGAGCGAGGCCATAGGGAGCCACCCTGAGTTCATAACCAGAGGAGGGACTTCCCAGAATCACTGTTTTTGGCAGATTAACCTGGACACTGTACATATGGTTAGAGGAGGAAAGCCAGAAGCAGAAACCAGCCAGGAAGGCAGAAATGAGTGCTCATTTATCTTTGGTGAGGGAGAGTTAGAAATTTATTGTGTTCCTTGAATTGCATTAGTAGTCGTAGCGCTAGTAAAATAAACAAGAGTGGGGAAAGTTAAACAAGATGCAAGAGACAATCAGCCTGCCTTTTACAACCTGTGATCACCTGAGTGGCATTCGGTTACTTTTAGTGGAGGCCGCGTGTGCGTGGTTTTTAGTCTGGACGTCAGGTAATCATCAATTTGTTATAGAACTTGCAGTTGGGTTTATGAGTATTGTTTTATGTGCGTACATTTTTTGATCGCCTAAAAGAACGTTGCTAACCACAAGCGCATGGGGTAAAACAGATACCCAGTGTGTATGTTTCACAGTTATGTTCACTGCCTCTGAAAACCATACTTCTCTCTTGTTTCAGTCACCGACTTAGTCACATACTCGTGGTTTTCTTGGAGTCATTGTTCAAAGGGAGCTTGGCTTTTACTTCCTACTTTCTCCACTGTTTGACTGAAGATTATTTTTAAGATTAAAAAACAAACAGAAGTCATCTCAGAGCCTGGGAACCGGACATTAAACGTATCTGTTTTCGCGTGTGCTTAAAAATGGTGGTTTTGCAAATACTCAGTGTGGCATTCTCACTACATAGTTGGCTGATAAAACTATAAATAAACTAAAACTATATAGCTTTGCGACCATGGGAAGGATAACATTTAGCTTGATCTTTTGTGACCAAACAAAGTTCTGATGTAAGGCACCTCACTACAGTGGAAAGAGGTCGCAGAAACCTGTGCTTAGCAGTGGAATGGGAGATGTTGAGATGCTGATGGTTTTTAGGCAAGCCTAGGTAGTGAATCATTCATTCATTCAATAAATATTTGTGGATAAGTGCTCTGAGCCAGGCAGGATTCTTTTACAGGCTGGGGTTATAGCAGTAAACAAGAACAGGCAAAACGTTCTGTCCTGGTGAGGCTTATATTTCAGTGAGATGAAGCAGAAATGTGGACGTGTATAAGGTATTTATTATTTCAAATGGTAAAAAGCACTATAGGGGAAAATAAAGCGGGGGGGTATATATGCGTGTTGTGGGAGTGAGGGGCAGCATTTTAGAGGCGTGGCTGGCAGAGTTCTGAGGTGCCCCCTGTGTTGGGTGGGTAGGGCTAATAGCGTCTGGTGAGGGTGATGGATAGCACTGCTGTGATTACCAGGTTACCTCGCGTAAGACTCCGTCTCAGCAGACTGGAGTGGAGATTCTCCTGCTGGCCTTGGAGAAGGGAGCTGTGAGCTGCCCCTAGAAGAGGAGGGTGCACCCTCACTCACAGCCAGCAGGAAAACTGGGGCCTCAGTGCTCCAGCCTTAAGGGGCTGAATTCTGCTAACCACCATGGGAACCTGAAGGAGGCCCCTGAGCTTCTTAGAGGAAGGCCGTCCAGACCACACCGTGATGGCAGCCTTGTGAGGCCTGAGCCTAGGTTGGAGCCAGCCAAGCCACGCCCGGGCCTTGACAGAGACTGCGATAGTAAGCGAGTGGGGTGCTTGTTACACAGCAACAGAAACTAATGCAGATGGGGGGCCAGGGAGGGCCTCACTAGGAGCAGAGAGACACATGGAGACCTTGAGGTGCTGTTGGACATACCAGTCTGGAGGTCGGGAGAGAAGATGGGCTGGAGATGGACGTGTGGGAGCCGGGAACACATATATGGGATATAGAGCCACGTGCTCCCAAGAACAGTGATTGCAGAGAGGCAGGAAAAGGGGTTCAGACCTGGGCCTTGGTGCTCCAGGAAGATGTTTTCAGTTATTGTGTCTCAGTGACTTATGCCTTATTCTAAGCTTTTGTTCGATATTTGGCCTGACTTACAATATTTTTCTCTCCCTCTCTGGAACTTCAGCTCAGTTTAAAGTTTTTTCTGCTTGGTTTCAATGTGCAGTATTAGATGCGAGACCCTGGCAGGTGGGCAGTGAGGCTGGGTGTGAAAGTCCTCCTGCCATGTCCTGATAGGAAGAGTCTAGCTTCAGTCAGGAGCAGTGTACACCCAGATCCCTTCCTCCTGACGGCAAAGGGATGTGTACATCTCAAGTCTCCTTCAACCCCAGCTGACGAGAGCAAGCAGATCGTTTCTGTAACTTGCCCTGGTCCTCAACTGCATGACTGAAGAATCAGTAGCGATCGCTGTGGTTTTCCAAAACGGGATTTGCAGAAGACCCATTGCTAGCTGGGTTTAGTTGCTGTATTTCTTTAGACACAACGGAACAAATAAATAAAGAAGAGGAGGGTATACTCTGGGGATTTAGTAAATAGGAAAAGATGGAGACTGTGAAGATCAGAGCAGTTGAGAGGAGTCTGTGGACCGTTTTGTAACCTGCATTTACCGAGATATTTGTAGCTGGAGGCCTGTCGGACTTGACGGTGGGAGTGTCCCTCAAAAGCGAAAGACCTCTACACGTGGATGCATCTGTTTGTATATAAACAATAGCTTTAGTTGGTAGTTTTCTTTTTCAGACTGGTTACATGTTTATTCATATATCTTAAAAATTAACAATTATTTCACAGCACCTTCTCAGTCCTTTGTTTTTTTGTTTGTTTTTCCTCTATTTTCTACACCATATTATCAGATGGGCCATTGAATCTTGGACTGAATTGCTACCTTCTCAAAGTAGTACTTTTTTAAAACGACTCCCACGGATGGTGATATACAATCTGAGATCATTATTCATACCCTCTCTTGTTCCAGAAAGGACTCAGACGGCAAACTTTGAGAGTTTGGGTTTTGAGTAGTTTGCCTTCCATAGTGAGGGTGCCAGCCCGGGGAAGCCCCTGTCACCTGGGAGAGTGAGCATTTTAGCACGTGCCCCGCGGTTTACCATGTTAGGAGTCCAGCAGGGCCGTGCCTCTACCTGCCGGGAGCCTTTGCTGACCCCTGGTGGCAGGTGCACTGCCGAGGGTCTTGCGTTAGCCCACGTCATTTGAATAGGCTCATTCTTCTCCCAGTTCTCTACTTCAGCTTTTTTGTCTCTTTTTTCCCACTGGGGGTTATGTTCCTTTTTGGCATTTGAATAGTCACCATTCCTGATCTAAAGATTACATTGTAGTTAATTGTCCTTAGACCCGTGGACACACATTCTTTTGTGTCATCTGAGGACACGTCATGCTCTTCCCTACTCCTCCGTGTTTTGTGTGTCTCTCAAAGCCTGGCATTTCCAGTGCCCTTTGGGAGCTGAGGGATTCAGTTGTGCTCTTAAGTGACAGCAGTGGCTTTTTCTTTTTCAGGTGCCTTGGGCCTATTGAGATCCAGCCCGAGTCAGATGAAGCCTTCCCTTGTGAGTAGAACCCTTTGTTTGCCATCTCGAATCATACCCAGGACACGCTGTTTCCAGCTGTGATCAGCATGAACACCCATTAATGTGCTGTGTGGACTTTCAAACCTTGTAAATTAGTAACATCCAGAGACTCAAGAAGCATTTGCCGCATCTAACATTATACAGCGGGATACAAGGGGTTGCTTTCTATAGTTCTTTTTTGCTCTGAAGTATCAGTTTCCAGTACACATTAGAGACCAGATTCCACACTATTTTAGTCTAGCCTTGATCAGAGGCTGGCAAAGATGGCCTATGGGCCAAATCCGTCCAGCTGTTGGTGTTTTGTAAATAAAGTTTTATTGGGACACAGTCATGCTCCTGCATTGAAGTGTTGACTGCGGCTGGTTTCAAGCTGCAGTGAGGACTGTGTGGCCTGCAGAGCCTCAAATATTCACAGTCCGGCCCTTACAAAAAAAAATTGCCAAGCTCTGGTCTAAAATATATAACTTTTTTTTAAACTGAAAATTTTCAGTCATAAAATAATTTTGGAATAATGGATGTCTCTAGCTTCTTAAAGTTCTCAGGACAAGGCTGTCTGAAAAATAGCCAGTGGTTTAAAATAAATGAAATTTAATTTGTCATGTTTTTTAGTACCATTTCAATTTCTACCGGTTACCAAAACTTATTTAACATAAGCAGCATAATGTGTGGAAATGTAAAATAAAAACATCAGCTCACACTGAAAGGGAGCACTGACACGTCTGTGTGAACCCAAGCACCAGATTACATTTTCACTGGGCTTGATCACATTGAAAACTAAAATCTTTGGGAAGGCAAAATTCACACGTCTCCCGAGGGCTCCCTTATAAACTGCCCAAGACGATACGTTTGTAGCTTACACTGAAGGCTGAGTTTGCTTTGACTAAAATCAAATGAGAGCTGCTTTTGCATAGATTCCTGTGTGTATGCATGTCTGTGAAGGTTTCGGTGCTTTTCTGATGGGTTAATTAAATTTTCCCACTGATGCGTAGTTTATTTGAACTGCTGTGGCATTTTCCAGCTTGTGGTTGTTAATGTGGGTTCCAGTACGATGAGGACAGACCCCTCTCTCCCAGTGCTCTTTTCATCCCCATCCCCGGTGCATTTGCAGGGTGTTGTCACTGAACCTGAACCCTGAGAGAATGTGCTTTCCAGGGCTGTCTAGTGCTTTGGGGGCCAAGGTGGAGCACAAGCCAGAGTGAAGAGGCCTGCGTTTTCAGTGGGAAGGGTCAGCCTTTCTTTTCCACCCGGGCCACTAAGTGAGGGCAACAGAGGGGTTGGGTTAAATGCTGCAAAACCTAATTACCTCTTGATTTATAGCCACGTACACACCATGGCTGAGGGCCGAGTTCACCACCTTGAAAACACACTGACGGTTGTGGGCTGCCAGGAGGGCTCTGCTCTCCTCTGTTGGCCCCTCGGTTGGTCATGGCTCTTCTCAGTGAGAGCGCCGGCCAGCTCGCAGGTCCCCTGCCATGGGCCCACCAGTGAGGCTGAGGAAAGGCTCGGCCTGCTGGTAGAGCACCTGAGAGGGGCTGGGGGTGCCACGCACACACATGTACACACACACGCACATATACACACATACATATGTACACATACGCACAATATACATACACATGTGCATACATACTTACACACACATATACACATGTGCACACACGTATCCATATATACGCATGCACATATACAGGCATACGTGTACACATGTGCACACAGAATATACACACGCACACGCACGAGGCACATTTAGGTAGCTAAGCGCACCATCTGGGGCAAGGCTGCTCTCCTCTGCTTCCCGACGCTGGGGGATTAGCGTGTAGGAGCAGAACTGGAGGCTCTGCCCTGTTCACTGTGCTGCTTTCCTGTCCTGCTGCACATCACGCTGGAGGGTCCAGATTCTTCAAAACTGTTTTAGTCGAGATCCCCCCCGCTTCTGACCCCGGCTCCCTCGCCATCACCGGAAGGGTGAATGCCTGGAAGCTCAGAAATAAGAGTGTGGCTTCCTGGTCAAAGGCGGGCGTTGGACTGACCGCCAGCCCCACCCGCATCCCACCACCCACCCGAGGAGCCTCCGGAAGGTTCCCGACCTCTCAGCCAGTTTGCTCCACTGAAAAGTGGTGACAGTGGTATCTGCTTCCTGGAACCGTCGCAAGGATTAAATGATTAATGGGCTTTAGTTCAGGGCCAGGCTCGTAGGAAGTGTTCAAGGAAGGTAAGCTGTTCTGGGTCCTCAGAGGGGCTGCCAGGCTGTGACTCTGGGGACGGCTTGCCCCATGGGGACAGGTATTTTATTCCCGATGTGCTTTAGAGCTGTCTGCAAGGGGCTTTATGATTATTGTTTACATTCTCTGCAGACAGGGCGCCTCCTCAGCAGCTGCAGGGGCCCAGCTCCCACCCCCCCTCCTTTTTATGAAGCTATGAAATAGCTATTGGTACAACCATTTTTATTTAAGAAGAAACTGTCTTAAGGAAATTAAATAATTTAACCTAAATTCATGTAACTCGTGAAAAAACAGGATATTCAAACTCAAGACTGTTATTAAAATCTCCTTTGGCCTGAAGATGCTTAGTTGTGAGTTTCTTTTATGAGTGATATACAAGTCAGTCTGGGGGAAAGAAAGGCCACTGTATAATTATATTCGTATAAAATATATACTGATATCTTCTGGAAAACTGCTTTCTGACAAACATGAAACAAACAAAAGAAAAATTGGTCAAAGCTGACCTCCCTTACCAAAAATTGGTCAAAGCTGAAGAGGTAAAAATAACTTAAAAGAAAGGTGTTTTAAGTGGATGTTAACAGCGGTTCATGGTTTAAAATGAACTGAGGGCCTATGAATCAAAAAACAATATTCTAAGGTTCTGATAAAGCAATAACATAAGGTACAATATGACATTCAAATGAGTAAACTTTAACTGTTGTTTAAAATCACGTAGAATTAGAATTGAGTTATCCTTTTCTTCTCTATGTATACACAGCATACTACATATAAATAAGAGATTGAAAGGTTCAGAAGAATTTGAGATATAAATAATTTCATTAGGATGTCAAATCAGTAATACAACCTTCTTCAAAACTTTGTAGCAAGACTATATTGGTATTACTGTTTTTTAATACGATATGGGTTTTTTTTTTTTGAGGTAAAGTTTACAGATCTTAGATGTACAGTTTGGTAAGTTCTAACGAATACATGCACTTCTGTAATCACCCTAATAAAGACATGGAACATTTCTATCACCCCAGCCAATTCTCTCTTGCCACTTTCTAGTCAGATCCCCCTTTTCCACCCAGGGAAAAATGATTATTCTATCACCATAAATTAGTCTTATGTGTTTTTAAATTTATATGGATGGAATCATCCAGTGAATACCCTTTGTACTGGCTCCTTTCTTCCCATACCATGTCTTAGAGATTCATCGTGTCTTTGAGATTCGTCCTCGTTGTATCAGTAGCTGAGTAATATTTATTTCATTATGTGCGTGTACTGCAATTTGTTTATTCTTCTGTTATTGGGCATTTGGATCGTTTCCAGTTGGGCATTTTGAATAAAAGTTGCCATGAACATTGTTGAATGAGTCTTTTTATAGATATACGTTTTCCTCTACCTTGGATAATACCCCTTAGTGGAATTGCCAGATAACGGGGTCAATGTTTGATTAACTCAGACTTCCTTGTTAGCAGTGTGTGAGAGTCCATTTGTTCCATATTCTTGCTAACGTTTGCTATTGTCTCTTTATCTTTAGTGATTTAAGCGGCTATGGAATAGTGTATTATTGTGGGTTTAATTTGTATTTACCTCATGACGAATGACGTTGACTCTCTTTACATATACTCACAGGTCTTTTGTGTATCTTCCTTTGCAAAGTGTTCGTTCGACTTTTTGCCCTTTTTTAGAGTTGGATTGTATGTCCTTTTGTTATTGATTAGTCACTCTTCATTTTTTCTGGCTAAAAGTTCTTTTTCATATCTATGTATAAGATATATTTTCTCTCATTTAGTGGTTTGTCTTTTCATTTTCTTCACAGTGTCTTGATGAGCAGAAGTTGAAAATTTTTTTAAAGACCATTTTGTCAGTTTTTTCTTTTACAGTTAGTGTTTTTGTGACTCTAGGGAATTTTTACCTACTCCCAGGTTGCAAAAATATTCTCCTCTGTTTTTTTTTTCTAGAAGCATTGTAGTTTTAGTTTTTAACTTTTAGGTCTCTGATCTATCTCAGGTTGATATTTTAGGCGTGAGGTAGGGATCAAAGTTTCCTATTTTTTCCAAATGGGTATCCATTTGTTCATCATCATTTGTTGAAAGGGCTTTTCATCCTTCATTGAATTGTCTGGGCTCCTTTGTGAAAAGTCAGCTTTAAGTGTGTGGATCTGTTTCTGAGCTCTCTCTCCCTTCTGCCTCGTTGATCTCACTTGTTTATCCTTATTAAACCACAGTGTTGGAATTTCAGTGTCTTCATGGAACAGCTCCCCGTCCTCTTCTGGGAGGACAATCCTTTCGTATCCGTGGGAACTCAGGGGAACCACCGTCTGGACTCCTCACTGTTGCACACATTTCCCCAAAATGCAGAACATCGCGAATGGATGACCCTGACAGGAGTTCTGCAGGTGAACTGAGTTTTGCAGTTGGATGACTTCAGTTTGTTCATATATGAAAAATTTGGTGTCATACAGTCCATTTCACCGCAATTTAGGTCAGAGAGTCATGCTGAAAAGAAACATGTATGGAGGCATGAGTGAGCACAGACTACAGAACAGCCTCCAAACTAGTAAATCAAAAAGGACCATAGGTTAATTGAAATTCCAGTTAATTTCACACAACAAAGACTCACCAGTGTTTAAAATGTCAGTGCTTTAAGATTGCTTTCTCTTGGTTGCCAACAGAGGGGGTTTTTTGTTTCATCCTTCCGAAAAGTACACAGCATCAGCATCTTTGGGGAAGACAGAAATTGTTATTTTTCAAAAAAGAAAACAAATAATAGCAAAAATTCTGTATAAGTTCCATTGCTGAAAATGAGGACATTTTAAGGAAAGTTGTAATTACAAATCAAAAAAGACGTTTTTTCACTCTCCTTCCTCCCCTGGCCTGTCCCAGGCTTGGGCTTGGGGCAAGAGGCCCTTCATCTCTGCAAGACCCTGGCTCTCACCGAGAGCGTCTCCAGGGGTTGGAGTATTTACTCTCATCAGCGGGACCACCCATCACTACCGTTGGAGGAGCGATCAGATTTTCTACTTACTTCAGCCAGGGAAGCCAGGATCCACTCTTCTATGTGGATGAGCTGTGCCCATTGTAGACAAAATAAAATTAACTAAGAACCACCCACTTCTCCCCCATCCCCACTCTCAGGATAACCTGGTGAGGTACCATCTTTCTAAAGCCTGGTACTGACTTACATCACATATTCAAATTATTTTTGTTCTTAAACAACGCTGAAAACAAACGGGAAGATTATGCTTACACCTTTGGAGGAAGATGATTAAAACTTCAAAAGCTTCTTCACTCTATAAAAGGTGAAAATACCACCAAGACGTCAGGTGGGCAGTTTCTGTCGCTGCCCTGCCGACTCCTGCAGTGCCTTTACAGTAACCTGTCAGGTCCTTTATGCCATTTATTCCCATGGCAGCACATCTCTGGGATATTCGTTTAAAAGCCTCCTATATAATTTAGTACAAAAAATCCCACTTGTGTAGGCTTGACTCAGACTTTATGATGAAAAACCTTCATCATGTGCGCTTCCATGTAAGAGGAATTTAAACTCTCCTCTTCATTAGGAGACCTGCCTGCAGTGGAATTAAAATAGCTTCGCCCTGAATGGGAACACTGACTTGGCAATGATCAGGAGGAAGTCATTCAAGAGGAATGTAATCAAATACTTGAAATTTAAATTAGCTTGTAATCTGACTTTGAAAATAAAGTAAAAGACAAGCCCAAGAAAGTTTCCTTTAAGGTGAATTAATGTCCTTCAAATCACTTCCAGTCTCAAAGCTAATAATGTACACACGATAAAAGGAATATGCAGTGAAGCTTATCTTTTCTGTGTGCTTGTTCTCCCTGATACACTGATACTGGGCTTAGGAAAGGTGC
Organism: Pseudorca crassidens; assembly: GCF_039906515.1. NCBI lineage: Eukaryota > Metazoa > Chordata > Mammalia > Artiodactyla > Delphinidae > Pseudorca > Pseudorca crassidens. The sequence goes on along the minus strand of NC_090312.1, from coordinate 79,724,249 downwards.
CCTACATAGAGAGAACCCACATCTGCAGAAATAACTTGCAAACTACACCAGAAATTTACAAACTGTTTCAGTGCCGTTTAGAGGGACAGCTTTTTTCTTTATTGTGTCCATAAAGCATACATTGTTAACCCAAGAAGGAACCTTAAATAAGTGACACAGATTTTCTTCTTTATTTAGAAACTATTCAGATGTTCATAGTTTCAAAGGATTCTTTCTCTTCAGTAAGTTCTTCCTCATTCTTGAAGGACACGGTATTTTTTCTGTTCAAATCACTGAGTGGTAAACTTTCCAGGAGAATAACATTTGTTAAGTGAAAAAACTTCCCTAATCATTGTCCCTGCCTTGAACAGGATTACATAATGAAAAATTGTCTCTTTGCTGTAAAAGAAAACATAGAAAAGGATCTCTACATATGAAAACAGAAACAGGAGAAATCTAGGGAATCCAGATTCAGAAAACCGTTTATGAACAACTTAACATTCAAGAAAGCAACTGGGGGGCTTCCCTGGTGGCGCAGTGGTTGAGAGTCCGCCTGCCGATGCAGGGGACGCGGGTTCGTGCCCCGGTACGGGAAGATCCCACATGCCGCGGGGTGGCTGGGCCCGTGAGCCATGGCCGCTGAGCCTGCGCGTCCAGAGCCTGTGCTCAGCAACGGGAGAGGCCACAACAGTGAGAGGCCCGCATACTGGAAAAAAAAAAAAAAAAGCAACTGGCGGGGTGATTATTTTCAGTAAGAAAAAGAAAATTCTTGGCTTTTGGCTTTACAGGTAATTAGACACTTAACGGTATAAATAGAACAGAGCTCAGTTTGCTTCAAGGCAAATTTCTGTTAAATAAATCCCATTTGCACATTATTTTCTATTGTAGAACTTTAAAAATTGGTCCCTAGATATAATAAAATTACCTTTAAAATATACACATATAAATGGAAATATCTTTCTAACAAAACCTTGGAACCATTATCTGTTAATGATACTGAGCTATGGTTCACAAGACTTTTCAAACTGTGAAAGCAAAAACGGAGTCAGTCTAGGCAGACACACTGAAAGGTGATTGCTTTGCTTTACCTTATTTTAAACTCGATTCCTACTGGAGTGGGTAACAGTCCATAAGCTTCCGAAACTTGCCAAGGTTCCAGTCAGTCTTCAGTGACGCTAATGTTTCTAACTTTATATCCAAAGAAATTATTTTCCTTTCTTTCTCCATCACTTAAACTTACTGGTGTCTTTCCAGGCGTTTGAACCTGGACATATCTTTTAAGTGCCTAAGAGCGCCTTTAGATAGAAGGAGAGAATTACACAAATAACTCAGGGAAGGAATGTCTGGGCTGTACAGTAATTTCCAGGGAGGACTTGCTGTAGTGTCCGCAGAGGCCCTAATGCCGAATCATCATCAGCAGACTGACTGACAATCCAGGCTGAACTTTAGGTTCCCACCCTGACGGTTTGAGTTCTGGCTGGGATCGATTAGTACATCAAAATTGTGTTTGCTAAGGCTGCTGCTTACTAGCTGGTTAGAAAAGCTGAGCTGCATCCTGTAGACTAGCTGAAGGCCAGAGCCGATGACCAGGGAAGGCAGCAGGAACCTCCAAGTCTGAGACTTCAGAGGGGCCACTCATTAAAAACTTGCCACCCCTAGTTTTTTCTTTTCCTTGGGTGGGAGTGGGAAAAATATCAAGTTTTAATTAAAAATTTATGTTCGGCCTGAGTAGCCCAGTAGAAAAATGAAACAATTTGGACGAGTTGACCATGCAAAGATAAAAACTATTCACATTGTGACATTTGCCCCTAGACTTTTTCTCCGTATATAGTCACAGAGATATGTGCGTGTATACACAGAGAGGTAATTTTAACAAAAATAGAATCATAATATACATCGATTTGACTCTCACTTAATATTCAGCTATATTTCCATTTAATATTCTATAATATTCTATAGTATAATATTCTATATTATAGAATATTATAGAATATTCTATATTATAGAATATAATATAGTATAATATAGTATAATATAGTATAATATTCTATATTATAGAATATTATAGAATATTCTATATTATAGAATATAATATTCTATAATATTCTATAGTATCACTTGAATAGCTGCATACTGTTGCATTCATTTTATTTATACGCCATCATGTATGTAGTAGCTATTGTTGAATAAGATTTTTGTTTCTTTTTTTGGTTCTTTTCTTTTGGTTCTATAAAGGATACTGTGATAAATTCCTTACTTGTATTTTTTTTTTTTGCACATGTCCTTAATCATTTCTAATTTTTAGCACATGATCCCAGCTGTTTCCTGGGGATGATTTTCCCTAAGTGAGTGGCCAGGGGAAAGGTATACATATTTGTAAAATTTTCAAGAAGGTTTTCCAAATTGTCCCAGAAAAGAAGTCACGCTTATATAAGTTTCAGAATTTCTAGATGTTATTAACAAACTCTTAACAGTATAGCATTTCCCATCTGGGTTGTGCTCAGGGCATGCATGATAGTTATTTATTTTTATTATCTAGTTCTTTTTCTACAGAGGGTCAGTTTTTCTAATTACATTAAAATCATTTGGCCTGGATGTTTTAATTTTGCCATCAGCCAAGTGGAGAGAACTTAGATAACGTTTACAAAATGCTGAGTGCTCCCTAAATGCTTTCTATATATATTAACTCATTTAATTACACATCATCGTCATACTCATGTTACAGATGAGAAAATTCAAGCATGAGGAAGTTAAGTAATCTACCCAAGGTTACCAGCTGGAAAGTGGCTAGATTGGGATAAAAAATAATGGGATAGAAGGTGAGAAGTATATGATGATATTGTCCTAGCAACGTAATTCTCTCAAGGAGTGTCCTGCAGACTGTAACCTCCGAAGTTCTGATATGACATTTTTCAAGACAGCTATTCTTTGGCCTCTACTGACTTGAAGAGTTTCATAAGGACCCCAGATGAATTTCATACCAGATCGTGTTCTGTAGTTACATATTTGTTTGGATAAGAGCCTAATCTTTCAAAATTAGTATGTTAAAACATAATTATGAACATTCATGCCATGCATACTTGAAGTTCTTCCATGAAGTTTTTACTTAAAGTAGCAGCATGCGTTACCCATGCAAGATGATATGCCTTGATTTTGGACCATACATGTAGTAGAGTTATATTCCAGAACTGGTACTGATGCTTTACAGAGCTTTTTAGAAGTGTAGGAAACTGCATTTAACTGAAATGTGTGGGCATTCCACTTCAGAAGACAGAGCTGAAATCTAGGACGTTAATCCACTTATTATAATTTAAGGTTTCGTAGGAATTATGCGATGGTCAGTAGAGATAGTCTAATCCTGGTCCTTTTGGTAGTACAGAGATTACCCATGAGGTAAACACTTTCACGACCTAGAAGATGCCTGACAGCATTCAGAAGACATGGTACGGTTTGAGAACAGAAGAGAAGCTAATAAGCGCAGGAGAACTTCTGCCACCTAATTCATAGCTCTTATTATGTAATGATATCTAAATATTATTATTATATCTAATTATTAGATTATAATAATTATATATCAGATTACTTAATAATATTTAATAATGTTTAATTCTATACCCATGAGTTATAATAATTCATTTTTTGTGTGTTGGAACAAACATGGTTTTAGTGAAAAGACGAGCAAAATAGGAAGGAATTGAGTCTGGAGTCCTGAGCAAACCTGTAACTGCCCTGGGCTCGTTTCCTCATCTCTAAAATGAGAAAAACTGTAAGAACACCTCCCTGACAGCGCTTAGGAGAGACTCAAAGCAAAAGTGAATGTGAAATTTCCTTGTCAGTTTGAAAACTTGGTTCAGATCATTGGTGGTGTTTTATTTGCCTCCTTCCCTGGTTTGGAGGGTCCATGTCCGCCTCCTAGCACAGCATCTGACAGATGATAGGAGCTAAATAAATACGAGTTAAGCATCATTATGACGAGATGCAGGAAGAGCCGAGATACCAAGGAACCCCATTTGAGAACCGAGTAAGTTCCAGGCCCCAGCGGAAGAGGAATAGGAACTTCTCAGCTCCGGGTGTTGCCCGGTGGCTGGCAGCCTTCTCGGTGCTTTCCACGTGAGTTCACGTCTAATCACCACAGGAACCTTGGGGAGACGTTCTGCTGGTCGGTTTACTTGCTGGGTGAGGACAGTGCGACACCCATGAGGCTCAGTAACTTGACCGCAGTCACAGTGCCCGTGAGTGTTGGGGCTGGATGCCCCAGTCTGCTTCCGAGTGTGTCTAACTGCAGGGCTGCCCACCTCCGGACCCGCCTTCTCAGCACTTTGAGGCCAAGGCCGTTCTACTTATCTTCATGTTTCAGTGCCCCGCAAAAAACAGCACCAATGTTTGCCGAATAAATTCAGGAAATCCTTTCTGTTTTACATAATTTTTTTTCTTTTTGGCCAAGAGCCTTTACACACCACATTGAATAACATTCATATCAAGATGGCCCCATTTTCTGTGAAAAGTCTGAGGTGAAGATATAAAAGAGTCAGTTTTTATAGTTTGTGGAGAGAAATCCATATGCTTCTGTGTGCATATATAGAAGATGACGTCAGTAAGTCTTCCGAAAACAAAGATGCGGTCTCTGCTCTTCCCGCTGTGAGGCTCCAGGACCGTCCCCAGTTGGGTCTCGACCTGACTTCCAACCTACTGTCTTGCTGTGTGTCCCCAGGCCCGCGTCTCTGAGGTCTCAGCTTTGTCGTTGGCCAAGCGGGGTGGTGAACACAGTGGAACTGTAAGGACAGAATTCCACATTTGAAGACAAAGCCTGCCAGGAAGGCCTGAGACAGCATTTCAGTGCTGTCCTAGTGTGGTGGCTCTTTTTCTGAAGCCCATCCCCCTCCGGCAGGCTCCCAGGTGTTTAACCGTCTCCCTCACTGGTGAGCTGTGTTCGGGGAGGGGCCACATCCCAACCCATGATCACGTCATAGGTGCTCAATATGTATTTCTTGAATTAATGAAGCCGTGTCCCCTTAGTATTTTAGGTTCTCCCCCCCACCCCCCCGGGCAGCCAGTGTGAAATATACGTGTTTTCACACCTAGTGCAGAGAAGGGTAAGTGAGGGTGGGACTTGGAAGATAACTAGAAAGAAGGGGAGCTGGAGGATACATCCTTCCTGTTGAGGATACAGTCAACGCGCAGCTTTCCAGAGGCTCGGACCAAACCCTTTCCTCGCCCCGAGTCTGCTGTTTGCGGCTGTGCCTCTACCTTCCGTCTGGGTCCCCTGGCTCCATCTGCCTCTCCGGGACTCCATAGCTCTCCTGGTCACACCCACCCTCCAGCCAAAAGCATCCTTCAACTGCAGACCCGACTCTCACCCCAACTTGTATCCTTTCGCAGCACTTTGCCTCCCATCGTAATTACCCCTGTGTTGACGCATCACTTACTGGTTATCCCTCATTAGAATGGAAGCTCCACTGAGAATCCGGGGCCCCTGCCAACTCCCTGCACGGTCCTTACACAGAGTAGGTGCCCCAAACTCTTCATTGAGTTTTGATTTTTCAGAATCAAGGCAGAGTTGACTGAAGTTCAAAGACAAAAGCCCTCATTCCAGGGGTTAAAAAAAAAAAAATCTAGGCTCCCCCGGCAGAGGGGCAATAAGAACGATCAGCAATTAACTGTTACTCAGTTTCAAACTAATATAGGGGCTCTCAACTTGAGACCTAAGAAAGGATCAGTTGCTTCTTTCTCTTACAAAGTGTCTGTTTAAATGTCTTGTACAAAACAGGAACGAGACAAATTAATCAAACAGCTTTTTTTTTTTTTTTTTTTTTTTTTTTTACGGTCCGTGGGCCTCTCACTGTCGTGGCCTCTCCCGTTGCGGAACACAGGCTCCGGACATGCAGGCTCAGCGGCCATGGCTCTAGGGCCCAGCCGCTCCGCGGCATGTGGGATCTTCCCGGACCGGGGCACGAACCCGTGTCCCCAGCATCGGCAGGCGGACTCCCAACCACTGTGCCACCAGGGAAGCCCTCAAACAGCTTTTTAAAAGTGCCCCCTTTTTGAGCCAGCAGTCTGTTACATGAAGAGGAAGAGCTGTTAGCGTTTCCCAGATGAATGCCTGCGAGTGGTACCAGGCTGTATCCTGGCAGCCTCCAGGGAGCGCTGCCTTAGGCCGAATCACTGAAGCCAATTCCTCTTGAAGTTTTACTCCTGATAATGGTGATGGTGGTTTGATAATCCACATGGACACTGCTTCAAGGTAGCACATGTGAGGGTCATTTTAGGAAGTTTGTCTCTATCGTATTTTCTCACAGTTGGTGTCTGTGTCTACGTTTCTACACACGTTTTCACTCTTGGATGTATAGACCATGAGTTTCTGTGCTTTCCCCTGACGTTTATGGGCCATGCTGTTCCTTTCCTTAGTTTATTTCCCATCCAGTTTGTGGTACCCAAAGATGGAAGGATGAAGGATGCCGCTTAGTCAGTATTTTTTTCCACAGCTACTAATTAACCCCTGAGAGTGTTTGGTTCCTCAGAGCAAATCATAATGGCTGTTGAGCATGTCAGCTTTTTGTAAAGGTTTTCAGAGAAAAACCAAAGCACAGCATAACTGCAGAAATGAGAAGTTTGCATGTTATCATTGGATTGGAACTTGACTGGTGGAACATATACGGATTTGGGGAAATTACAGAAAATAAGTTTAACAGATTTGATTAATATCATTGGAGGACTGTTAATTTTGTAGAACCTATTGAAGAAATGACTTGAAGGGAAAACAAATAAATAAATAGATACGGGGACAAAAGTTGCACTTGACTAGCTGACCTCTCTCCTCTCCCCTTTTCACATAAATGCGTCATTTTAAATTTAATCCACCTCCTCATTACAGACTTGCCCCAATTTATAGTCCATCGAAAACACTTTCTCAAATGTATAATGGCATTTAATCTATATTGCAAATCATTAACGAAATGCAATTTTAAACCCCAATTTCCTGCAAGTTCCTTTTGAGATTGGTTCATATAGAATAAACTGAAATTAGTGACTAACGCATATCCAGAAAGAAGTAGGTGAAATAATGTTTGTGACTACAGTGAATACCAATAATGGTTCTGCATGATGAATCAGGTCTGCTCCTGGCTTGTCACCATTAATTACTTCGAAATGATATTTCTGACAAAGCTGTACACTGGAGAAGTTTAGATGCTTCTTTTTTGAGTAGCCTGATACCAGAAAAGAAGGGAGACACTATGGTATTGTGAAAACGTTGCTGCTGTTAATAATAGCTTAATTTAGAACTCACTCTGTGCCAGGCCCTGCGCTGAGCGCTGAGTGCGCATCGCTTCTGGCAGTGATGCTGCAAGGTGCCTCCCGCTATTGCCTCTGACACTCAGAGACATCCAGTCTCTTGCCCCAAGTCACCCAGGAGGGCATAGCTGATCCAGGCAGCCTGGATATTGGAATGCATGGTTTTCTCCTGTGCCTCCTGCAAGATTCAGCTTCTAGAACTCTTGTCACCATTAAATTGTGCCGTGGGCAGATTTCCTTAATTTTTCCTTTACAATGACTTCGATATTCCTTTTCCATCTCTTGTACCTCTGAATTATTATTCATCAGTGTAGCCAAGGTGATGATTTTTGACACCTTGATTGGTACATTTCCATGATGGGTGGAAATTAGTACATTTCCACGATGGATATTTCAAACTATATTGAGAGACTAATTAGCCCTTTAGGACAAATAAGTGGCAAATTGCTAATCAGGGTGAATAAAGTGAAGTCTCAGATTTTATAGCACCACCACTAATACCTTCCTACTATTGACTTTATGATTTATTCTTCAGTGCTGGAATCTGTGAAGTTTTTTTTTTTTTTAATTTATTTTAGGTAAGTATAGTTGATTTACAATGTTGTATTAATTTCTACTGTACAGCAAAGTGATTCAGTTAAACATATATATGAATATATATAACTGAATATATATATTCAGTTAAACATATATATACATATATATATATAGTTTTTCATATTCTTTGGAACCTGTTAAGTTTAAGGAAACTGGCTATACCATACATTGATTTAACCACTCTTTGTTTCTCCAGATCGGAAGAAAAACAAGAATGCACTTTAAAAACCACTTCTAGTTTATAAGGTGACACATTAATCCTCAAAATGACAAGAAATCAGGATGATTGTGTCTGCGGGGTTTCATTTATTAAAATTTAATTTGCTCCCGTGCTCTGCTCCAATCGCTCTGTGCTAGCAAACTAGCTATAATTAGATTAGCAGCCTGCTAAACGCTGCTGACAGCCGGAGCCTCAGAGAGCATGTGCCGGATTCCGCCCGAGCCGCTCCTCATTGGCTGCCAGCCTAGCTGCTCGCCGGTTTGATAGGTTTCCACAGTACTCTTTATGCTGCATTGGAGACACGGATACAGAGATACTCTGCTGCGTTCTGCCCACTGTGGAGGTGCTTAGCTGGTAGCATTACAGGAGGAATCAGGCACCGAGGAGAAGGCGATCGTCTTTGTTGAGGGAGCACGGCAGTCACCGACTGCCGGCTGCCAGAGGAGATCAAGGAAGAAGTTTCAGTTCATGGTAATTACTCTGAGTCTTTATCTCGCCTGAAAAACACGGCCATGCATGAAATGAAGTGTGTGCATCATGTCATCTGTTTAATTTGATCTTGCTTTTGTTAATATCACACGCTCTCCGGCGTTCCATGTAAAATATGTCCTCCCGGAGGAGGCTGGGCTGGTAGACAGCTACCGTCTTCATGTAGGAATCTTGTTTTTACCTGGATTCAAGAGTGCATGTGCTGGGGAGCTCTTCTCATTGGTTCTCTGCTGTTTAGGAAAGCCCGGTGTTGCATCCATTTAGGTGTCTTTGGAGGTGCGTTTCAGTGCCCTGTCGACTTTGTTTGCATGGGGTCCGGACTCTCCTGAATAATGAGCCGTGGAGGAGAGTTCGGAGAAACACACTTTAATTAGGACAGAGCAGCGGGTCTCCTGGTGTCAACGCAGGGTCTCAGCAGAAGTAATGTCCATTGTTTCTTCAGAGATGTGTGCAGCCTTCATTTTGGATGGCTCTCTTTGTTTCCCCTTCTGTAGTTTTCAGGAAGCTTTTTTCATATAGAGGATGTTAGCATATCCCGCTCTGCCAGAAACACTCCTAGGTGTGTATTCGGCCTGTGCTGAACAGAATTTTTGACTCGGGCTTTGTTTAATAAGGATGTTGTTTAGGGAGTTGAAATCACAGAAGGTGGGATTCTCACCCCTTTGACTTATGTTTGACAACATTTAAAAATTTCTGTTCATGGTTGCCTGGATGATTTTCCAAATCAAATAGTAAATAATCTTGAATTCTGTGATAAAGATGATACATTCAGAAGGAAAAATATTTAAATGGCTAAGGCTGAGCTTAAATAAATGCAAACAAATGCAGTGCGAGCGTCTGCTTCTCAGCGTATCTTCTCCGCAGAGTTCTGTATTATTCGGGAAGAGCCCCTTGCCACCATTTAGCCCTCAAACTTCAATACTGATGTCCTCACTGTATGAGACGGTGGAGACCACAGAAACTTGTGTATTGAGTCACCAGTCACACGGCTGGCTGGCTGCCACCATGCGTCTGGGATCCGTGGAGAGCTCTGCTGGTATCTGAAGGCTGTCAGGAGTTACCTCCTGCTCCTGAAAAGCCAGACATTGCCATTTCAGAATTTGCTTAAAGTAGCTGCTTTGATTTGAAGCTATAATCGGGTTCAAGGGGTTCGTCGTGTTCTTTGGTCGAGGAAAACTTCAGAACCCTAACTGTGCTTCCCTCCCCATCCACACCCTCAGCCCCTGCGAATTCCCTCCCTCGTCCATTCCTGGGGTGTACTGTTTCTCCCAAACAACAGTTTGAAGAAAAGAACAAGGAATATTCTGAAAGTTTGTCCTTTACTGTGATAGGGTGTCGCCTGTAATAAGAAAGTTGAGTGTGGTTCATTGTCATCCGGCATCTGGGTTTTGAGATGCTGTGTCTGGTGAAATGGGCACTGGAGGGGTCACCCTGCGGGGAGCACTGACTTCCTCTTTGGACGCCCCGATGATGCAAACCACACCCCCGTCACATTTCACAAGGTTGCGTGGTGAGGGGCGGAGGGCGCAGCTCAGTTCTGGGCTTTGCTCTTCGTCATGTGCCCGGAGCCCTCCTGCCTCTTCATTCTCTGCCTGAGGTGCTCCCTGTGCAGACGTGGAAAATAACCTCCTATCCACAGACGGGCTTAGACCCTCACTTGGGGAAGAATAAACAGATGCAATCCCATCGTTGTCTGTCCCTCTCCCTTTTCTTAATCTTGTGAAACGCTTCCTAAATTACCCTGGTCTTAGAACATTCTAAGAAGTCGGCTGCCTTAAAAGTAAATTATTGGGCTTCCCTGGTGGTGCAGTGGTTGAGAGTCCGCCTGCCGAGGCACGGGACACGGGTTCGTGCTCTGGTCCGGGAAGATCCCACGTGCCGTGGAGCGGCTGGGCCCGTGAGCCATGGCCGCTGAGCCTGCGCGTCCAGAGCCTGTGCTCTGCAGCTGGAGAGGCCACAACAGTGAGAGGCCCGCGTACCGCAAAAAAAAAAAAAAAAAGTAAATTATTGTTCAAACGCAAGCTGTGTGACTCTCCCCTACAAGCATCGTTGTTCAGCTGTGTGTCACGGGAAGCCGTGGGAAGTGGTTCTGGCCGATGCTGACTGTGAGGGTTGGATCTTAAAAGACTTTCTGTGTCTAGAAGGAACTTCTTACAGAGGTAAATATAAATATAACCGTGTGTGAATACTGTGTAGTAATTTACTATGATATCCCGGAGGGCCTTTTAACATACACTAAAGGGGCATTTTTCTAATAGCACTAAGTAAAATGTTATTTATGTTTTTGCAAAGTAACAAAATCTGCACTTTTATCTTCAGATGAGTCACATCTTAACATTTTTTTTTTAACTACACGAATCTTTATGTATTTCTGAGATAAGAAAGTAAAAACAAATGTCTTGGGCACTTAAAATTTTGTTCTCTCTCATCCTTATAATTCCATAACTCTTCATGGATGAATGACATTTCTGACCAATCAAAAATAGGTCTATTAGCATGAGCTAGAGCATAAAGCGTATAATATTTTAAAATTAAAACAGTCTGCTATAAGAGATACCTTCTCACTTTTTCTTCTAGGGGCTGATAATGACAGCAGGAAAAATGATAATCAGTTTAAAAATGAAAAGTCCTTCCATGTAGAATATGATGTGCCACAAAGCAACTGGGCTGCACAGGGCCTGAAAGTTCCAGTGAAAAGGAAGGAGTGGGGGGCAGTCCAGGGCATGCGGTGAAGAGTTGCCAGGTGGCGCCCGCAGGCGATTCTCTGGCTGGTCCCCTGGCATCTGTGGCATCAAAAGCACTGAGGGAGGCCTGTCATTCACAATTGATAAGTATTTCAGGGTCGATCCTCCAGAACCTGCCTGGGTTGGAAAAATGTCTGAGGAGCCGTTAGGCCTCATCTAAGTGTGTCTAGTCTTTCTTTCGTTATTCATTCTGTAATTACGGGCACCTACCATGTGCTAGGTTCTGTGCTAAGCCTTAAAAAAGGAGAGAAGGCGCAACCCTCTCAGCAGGCAGTGGCAGACTGTGGAGGAGAGGCCGTGAGATAAATAATAATGGGGTGCAGGGAGCAGAGGGAGGCGGCCAGCTTGGGGATCCTGAGGAGGAGTGACCAGGGGTGCGGTGTGAAGACTTCAGGGCAAGGGCAGTAGTGCTTGACCTAGAACGTTTTTGCACCACAAGCACCGCTCTTAGTGTCAAGTAGGAGTCAGCGTGGGCCACAGACCTGGTTCCTCTTTGATAGGGACTTTCAGTCTCCCTGTTGCCGTATGTGTGATCTGTAATAGTAAATGTCATAAACAGGAACTGTCGTGTCTTTTCTTCCTCCTCCCAACCCTCCTCAGAATGCACACTAGATTGCTGCCTGGAAGTTTTGTGGGTTTTTTTTTGGTTTTTTTTTTTTTGCGGTACGCAGGCCTCTCACTGTTGTGGCCTCTCCCGTTGCGGAGCACAGGCTCCGGACGCGCAGGCTCAGCAGCCATGGCTCACGGGCCCAGCCGCTCCGCGGCATGTGGGATCCTCCCGGACCGGGGCACGAACCCATGTCCCCTGCATCAGCAGGCGGACTCTCAACCACTGCGCCACCAGGGAAGCCCTGCCTGGAAGTATTTTTATTGCAATAGATTTTTATCACGTGGAATTCGAAAAAAATTTTTAAATGCATCCAGTAATTTAAAGATGCATCTTAAAGGCATCACAAAACACCTTCCTCACTGTTGGACTCTTAAGTAATTTAGGGATTGCTTTTAGAACTGCTTGCATTGCCAGGAGTTATCATTTGCGGTGGGATGCCGGTTGACTGTTTTATTTATTTAATTAGCTCCTTTATTTATTTCAGTCATTTATTTTGTATGTGCTCATTAAAGACAAGCTTGTAAATTCTGGGCTTGGAATATAACACTTGCATTTGACCTTCCTATGATTAAGGCCTTCTGCTCTCCTTATACATTTGATGGAATTTAGACAGATTTTCAGTCTTGCCAGATTTGGAGGGGAAGTCCCACTTAAGGGTCACACACATTAGCTCTTGCCGCCAGGAAAATGTCTACATGGAACCAGGCCCTGCATTTCCGATACTTTGGGGCCTGCAGTCAGAACACCCTCCAGATGCTCTAGTGTTCTGCCCTGTCAGGCTTGCACACCGACATTTGCACAGCCCGTCAGAAGAGCAGCCTCTTGTCTTTCCCTCTGTCCTTACCCCGCCCTCCTCGCTGAGCTGGAAGTATTCTCCGTCAGAGCTGATCGCAGAGCCAGCAGCCAACCCTGCTGGCTTCCCATCCCTGGCTGTTCCTTCCCAGCTGCCTTTTCTGCCCCCCTTTTAAACAGATGTTCTCCAAGGTTCTGCCCTCCGTTAGCCCCCCTGTTCCCTGCATTCCATCGGTTGGTTCATCCATGGCCACAGACTCAGCCGCCTTCCTGCGTCTCCACAGTGTCCCCGCTTCAGCCACATCGGCCTCCTTGCTCCCCCTGCTCGGGGCCCCGGCTGCCCCCTTGCTCGGAGGGTGCTTCCCCCAGTAGACCCCAGGCTTGTCCCCTCAGTGCTTTCGGGATTATGCTCAAGTGTCCCCAACTGCCATTCCAGTGGGACCGTCTAAGACAGTATCTGTTGTTATTTAGTCTCCCCTCTCTGGAGGTCAGAGACTTGGTCTTAACCCCCAGAGCCTAGAATAGAACTTGGTCCATAGGAAGTGCTCAGTCAGTCCTGGAGAGTGAATGAATGAATGAATGAATGGCTACAGGCGTGGCAGGCTGCAGTGCTGTGAAGGGTGCCCCTGTGGCAGTCAGGAGCTCTGCCCCAGCCAGCTGGGTGGTTTGTGCTGAGCCCTCGCCCTGAGTGGGCTCTGTGTAGTGGACTGAAGTGGGGTTTGTCCCAGGTGGGCTCTAAGGCCCTTTGAGACTCTGACAGCCTGTCACTCCCTGCACACACGCGGACTCCCGTGTGTAGAGCAGCAGTTCTGAGGATGAGATGACGCCCTGTCAGCCTTCGTTTGTATGACCTCCCACAACTTGGTGTTGACATTCTTCTATCTTTATACTTGCTATCTGCGGTTAAATGTCTCCTTCAAAAACTAGTCAAGGTGAACAAAACACTTAGCTTCTAACTGAAATGTGTATGTAAAAACTAACACAGTTTGGTTTACCTCCGTGTTCGTTATCTGTCTTTTTAAATTTATTGACCAATTTTTAAAAGAATTTTCATTTTCTGTTGTTGTAAATATTTAATAGCCTGCCTATTTTTGTCAAGTAAAAAAGCAATAGCGATCTTTTCTTTTCTCTGTTTTTAGATATTTCGCGCAGCAGAGAGTACTTTAAGAGAGGGAGGATTCCCTGTGACTTCTGCCAGCAATCTGTAAAATACTCAGTCCTCTTTCAAGTAAGTGTGTTGCTTTGCTTTGATCCATTCTGAGCAGAAGGTATTGATTCTCTCTGAAAACCTCTGTCATATTACACTAAGACAAAGAGGCTGAGGTTTCAGATATTTTGCTATCTGGCAAAAAAAAGAGGAGTCCCACCTTTGAGGGCCTGCAGGGCCAAACTAACAGTGATGATGATTTCCTTCCCCAGGGGTTTCCGTGTTATGTTGCCTGCATGTCTCCCAGCAGTTCTGGTCTTTTAAGGGCTGTGTAATATTTACTCGTAATCTCCCTGGTATCTAGAAGTGCATGGATTCGAAAACAGTATCCAAAAAATGAACGTTTTTACACTCCAGTGCGAAGTCCACGGTCCGTGCTTGGGGAGTGAGGTGGTGTTTTCTGGCAGCCCTAATGCTGTAGGGACAACAGCAAATGCCTGGGAGCCTGGGGCACAGAGATGTTTGCAGGATGGCCTCCCTAGGGAGGTCCCGTCAGGAGGGCAGAGCCTAGATGTCAGCCAGGGGACAGACCAAGAGAGTGGGGCAGGTGTTGAAGGACAGTCAGCAGACGTGGGAGTGTGTGTGTCCGTAAAGGACGTTGCTGGGTGCTTTGTCCCACGTCCACGCCACCGGATTCCTTCCTGATGGCGAGCCTGGAGACATCCTTTAGCCAGACCCATCTTCCCATGAAGGAGCTGAGGAAGTAGATGAGCAGTGGTCAAGGTCCAGATGGTTCCTCCCCTTTGACAGAGGGGCTGAGAGCTCAGTGTCACCAAATGAGGAAGTTGAGAATGTTTAGGAAATGGACAGACAGCTAGCTCTCCAGTTAACTCACGTGTGCAAGGGCCTGACACGTGGTAAAGAGCAGCCCTTGTGAGGTCACCAAGCCTTAGCCTCGGCACCCGTGTTCCCGAGTGACCACGTGCTTTGGTTTGATTGGCAGCTATCCTCGAGCCTCTCTTCCAGCATCCATATGTAACGTACCATTACCTGGATAGCACGCTGTTTGTCATTCCGTCATGCAGAACTTCGTTGGGTAGACGGTGTGGGTCTCCTGGAATCCTAGCATCTAGCTTAGGCTGACAAATAAGAATCAGCCTCTACCAGGTGGAATTCTGCCATCTGTGGAAAGGGGGATTGAAGAAAAAGCCAACAGCACGTATCAGCGAGACACACTGAAATCCGTCAGTCTTCTCACCGTGTTCCCTTACCACAGATATAAGAAGTTCTGATATGAAAGCCCTGGGCTCCTCTTGGCTGGAGGGAACTCAGCATCTCCCATCCCCAACCCCCAGCTCGTAGAATTGCACCTCCACACAGGTGGGCTTAATGGGGGTCGTCTCCACCAGGGCCTGTCTTCCCCACTCTGCTCGTTCTAGGAGCCCACCCATCTCGATTTGCCCACAAGTGAGAGGTTTTCTGGAACGTGGGACTTCCAAGTGCTAAAAGCAGGACAAGTCCCCAGCAATCAGGGGCCTCTTGTTCCCTCTTGGGGTTCCCTGCGCCCCTCCTCCCGCCCAGCTGGCTCCTGCTAGCAGGTGAATTGGCAGCCCTAGTGGCCAGGAAAGAACTGCAATGTTGAGTAGACGTGAGTGTATACCCAGCTCCGCTGCCAGTGGACTTCACCTCTAAGCCTCAGTTTCCCACGTGCCAAGTAAGAATACCAACACGCTCCTAGGGGTTTGGGCAAGGTCACATGACACAGCCACAGCATGTGCCGGGGAGAGGGTAGGCCTGGAGAAGTGGGGGGCCCCTCCTTCCTTCCTCCCTCCCGGATCAGATAGTGGGTTACCTTCACAGGCATAATCGTCTTGAGCTTTGTCAATATTATTATTTGGCCACAGGCCCTGCGTCAGGAAGATTAGAAAGGATTCAGCCCTGTCACTCATTAACACAGTGTCACCTGGGTTACGTAGACTCTGAATCTGGGCTCCTGTGTCTGATTCCCAAGTAATGCCAGGTCTCTGTGCTGGTTACTTTAAATCGTTTTTATACCAGTTTCCCCTAAAGAAGATAGAAACGAACAAAAAGGTGCTCTAAAGATTGTTGTGAAAAGCGTAGCTTTTGTCTTGTTATCCAAATGCTTTCCATTGTTTTAGGCTATTTTCACATTTAAAGTTCTTTAAAACTTGTTCTTTTCTGAGTTTGTAAATGACAGATAAGTCGCCTTATAAAGGACATGTATTATTAATCACCATCAACATTTTTCACCACTCCTCAATACGTGTATTTAAGGTTATTATGTTTTAAAAGTATAAGATGGGTCTTTTTTAAAAAGTGATCCCTTCTTTTAGGAGACTAAAAAAGAAAACGCAGGCACAAAATGACCTTGTAATGTGCTTTGAATCAGACTTTGGCGTTTTTTCAACCTAGAACCTCAGTCGTCCTATGTAATGTACATGTGAGTCACCTTTCAAGGGACACACAACCACCAACCTCTGTGCATTATTCAGGTGATTGCAGTTTCAGGAAGTAAGTTACAATGTTTCCCTTGTTTTTAGTTGCTCATTATCTTCATCAAACTGAAATAATTGATAACGTGAGTTTCTCCCGGAAAGTTGCCATTTTCAAAACTTCTCTGGGATGGAGTTTTGTTCTTTTAGAGTGTGAGCGCTGGGAACGTGAGATTGCTGGGACCAAAAGCAGCCTTGCAGTTTTGTTTGTGTGTTAAATGGTCCTGACCGAGACCACCTGCTAGCTTGCCACAAACACCTTTTCTCCATCTCAGTGTTTCCTGAGGCTGGTCCTCCGCAGCGAGGGATCCGTTTCCCCTCCATGACTCATCTGCCTTTCACGCCAGCATCTCTGACTTCTGCCTTTTGCCACATCAGTTCTTTGCCAAGCGAGTGACTCAGAGCTCAGGTTCCACCAGAACCGTCAGGTGACTCCCCGAGGCCGGCTCGGCTGACCTTGAGCAGGTCTCCTGGGGCCGGGGAGGGCAGGCCGCTGCCGAGACCCCCTGACCGGGCTCACTGCCTTTTAAAAAAGAAGAGGGAGAGGAGGGGGCATCCTTGGGAAAAAGCAGCTGGGATTTCAGTTGTTTTATTCCCCTTGTTCACAGAGATCCTATAGGCTTCTGGAAGGATAGATATAAGGATATTTCCCTCTCTAAAATAAATACCCCTCCCCACGGGACTTCCCTGGTGGTCCAGTGATTAAGACTTCGCCTTCCAATGCAGGGGGTGCGGGTGCGATCCCTGGTTGGGGAGCTAAGATCCCACAAGGCTCGGGGCCAAAATAAAGCAAAAGAAAAAACAGAAGCAACATTGTAACAAACTCAATAAAGACTTTAAAAATGGTCCACATCAGAAAATCTTCAAAAAAAATAATTAAAAAATAAAATAAAATAAATACCCCTGTATGCAGATTCTATTTGTGAGGATTTAACACACATGTATCATGAGGTTCAAGAAGCCACTGTTGATTACAATTTAAATGACTAAACTACCGTTTAAGTTATTTGGCGTATTTAAAATGCTGTTTTTTGAAATCGAATGAAAGACAAATTCTGTGGGTTGCTGTGTGTGCGTAGTTTGTTGTTGTTCATTATTAATGGCTGTTACACTTTAAGTCAGTTCATTGTCAACGAACTGACAATGAACTGTCAGTTCATTGCTTTCTTACAAAGACCAGCAGAAAGGTTAAGGCCGTCGTCTGTGGAAGACCTGCTCTGGGACCGCACTGCTGGAAGCATCACTTGTCTGCAGAGGAGGTGTAGAGTCTTCATGGTGTAGACAGGGGTACGAGAATCAAAGAGATTAACCTCACATAAAGGGCAGCCATGTGACCAGACACACGCTGGGCGTAGAACCCAGGTCCACCTCTTCTGTAAGACCCCAGACCTTTCACACCAGTTGATTTCTTTATAGTGATGGGGTCATAAATGGAACAGGAAAGTTGGTTGAGGGCCCCATAAGAGCATGCCCATTAGAGAGAGAGGAGGACGCCTACGGAGGGATTAGACCTTCACATTCATTCTCCAGCCCGCTCCATGTCTGCTGCATCCCTGCGGACTGAGAAAGCGTTTATGCGTTCTGAATACTCAGCGAAGTTCAGAAACATGGAGTGTCCTCTCCACGCTGGTCCACGCACGACAGCCCAGTGCTGTGGTCTCAGTGTGTGTGTCCCCCGCCCAAATTCATATGTTGAACTCCTGGTGGCCAATGGGGAGGTAATTAGGAGATGGGGCCTCTGGTAGGTGCTGAAGTCCTGAGGGTGGCGTCCTCATGAATGGGAGGAATTAGTGCCCTTTACGGAAGAGGCTCCGGGGAGATGCCTTACCCCTTCCGCCACGTGAGGTTGGGGCAGGGAGTCTGCAGCCCAGAGGGGAGCCTTCACCAGAACACAACCGTGCCGGCACCGTGATCTTGGACGTCCAGCCTCCAAAACTGTGGAAAATAAACGTCTGTTGTCCCTAAGCCACCTAGTCTGTGGCGTTTTGCTATAGCGGCCTGAACATTACAAAGACCCCAGGATAAAAGTATGTTCCATGTTCACTTCTGTTACTTTGTTACATACCTGTGTTCATAGATGCAACAGAAACCTGAGAATCCTCCTAATCTGCGCTTCTGCTTGGGGAAATTCCTCCTGTTCAGCTGAGGGGGAGAAGCCTCTTTCTCTGCTCCTGGTCTTTGGGCGGTGTTTGGACATGCTTCACGGGGCACTGGTCCATCGGTGACCAGAAATATTGATCTCTTGCTGTTACTTGAGTCTTGTGGGTCTGATTCTCTGTAGGACACACTTAAAGCTGAGCTCTGCATCATCCTAGGTCAAAGAGAGGCAGCTTTGACCAGGACGGTCAGCGGAAGGACCTTCCTCTGGAAGGACGCCCCATGGCGTGACTCCTGGTTCTGTAGCCCACGTGCCTGTATAGGCGTCAAGCTTTGCGGACCCTCCGTGTGCCCCGTGCGTCGGCACTGGCATCTCTTTGTCACCAGACAGCTCCATTCCTGACTTCGCCATCTGTTCGCGGGCCTGCCTTACTCTTTGCTCTCAGACCAGTCCACTTGGTAAGCAGAAAAGTCTTTTGCAAGCACTGTTTCCATCTTGTTACTTCCCTGCTCCAACATCCTGCTTCCTCCCAGTTACCCATTGGTCAGATTTAAATTCCAGAGCCTGGCAGTTAAAGCCACCTCTCAACTGGGATCCTCACCCTCATCAAGGCAGTATCCAGGGACTTCCCTGGTGGTCCAGTGGTTAGGACTCCGAGCTTCCACTGCAGGGGACACGGGTTCCATCCCTGGTTGGGGAACTAAGATCCCACATGCCATGCAGCACGCCCCGCCCCGCCAAAATTAAACCCCCAAACAAAAAAAGCCCCCAAAACGCAAATATCCATTTGCCTCCTGTTTTTCACGTACCTGTCTCATCAGAGTGGACGAGCGTTTCCTTGCCTGGAATTCCTTATCAATTCCCGTCTCCCAGAGGCTGGGCGTTCCTTTGAGGCCCATTTCAAAAGTTACTTTTTCCTTTTAAAACAAAAGTCTTGGGGAACTACGATCCCTCAAGCTATGCTGCGTGGCCAAAAAAAAAAAAAAAAAAAAAGTCTTTTGAGCAAAATCCAAGAATTTTTACCTTTCATTCCTTCAGATTTTTTCACAATTCAGTACATACTAGGTACATTTATAAGTAGTCTGGAAATTGTTTTTTTGCTTTAAGCGTTTATATGATTCTCAAGTTACATGGTAAGTTGATGTAAAATTTCTCCCTTAGTGCAAAGACGGCTCGGGCTCTCAGTTGTCTGAGAGAATGAATAAACAAGCAGCACTACGCAAGCCACCCCAGGCGTCCACAGGGCGCACAAGGAGAAGGTGGGCTGGAGTTGAAATCCGAGAGGAAACTGCGGAGCGTTTTGCCACGTTAGCAGAGTTCTGAGGACTGATTAAGTTACTGGACAGGGATGAAGCTGTTTGTCAACCTGGGAAGCCCTCCACAAAAATAACAATTTTATTCAACAACCCAGACTGGAAAGCTGTTGTCAGTTCTTTTTTTTTTTTTTTCTTTTTTTAAATTTATTTATTTATTTTTACTTTTGGCTGCGTTGGGTCTTCGTTGCTGTGCACCAGGTTTCTCTGGTTATGGCGAGTGGGGGCTACTCTTCGTTGCGGTGCACGGGCTTCTCTTGTTTCGGAGCATGGGCTCTAGGCACACCGGCTTCAGTAGTTGTGGCACGTGGGCTCAGTAGTTGTGGCACGCAGGCTTAGTTGCTCTGCGGCATGTGGGATCTTCCGGGACCAGGGCTTGAACCTGTGTCCCCTGCATTGGCAGGCAGATTCTTAACCACTGTGCCATCAGGGAAGCCCTGTTGTCAGTTCTTAAATGTCCATAATTGAGTGACATCTAAATAGACATGTACTAACAAAATCAAGAGGAAAGTAACAGCATCACCTCCAGAAGGTAGAACAGACCCACTGACAGCAAGAAGCACAAGTAGAAACTCAATCAAAATCCCCCTCAGTTGGGGGGCTCAGTTCAGATTTCCTCTGCTGTGTGGAGACTCTTCTTATCCCTAACTCTGCGTTTATTCAGAATTTACAGATTCCGTGTACTCGTGGTCCCTTCGGGCTATGCGTGCAGTCACGTCCTCTTTTCATTCTCTGAGGACATAAAGGGCGCTAATTAGTCTGGTTTGTGTTACGGGAAGTTGCTGCGCCTGTTTCTAGTAGATTGTAAGTGATATGAGGGTAGGAATTTTGTTTTAACTCTGTGTCTTTAGAATCCAGCACAGAATCCAACATGATAGAGGCCTGAGAACAGTCTGTGGGCTTTAACAGGACTGAAGGATGTCCTGTACGCGAAAAGGACAGTTGTGGGTTTCACGTCTGCTGTCATACAAGTGTGACAGCAGCGTCTGCGCATACAGGACATGGCCACGCGGGGGTTAAGAGGGCCAGCAGCCCAGGACCTGTCTCCATTATGCAACGTGCTGCATTCTGCTTTTGTGGAGCTGTTTACTCCTCGCTGCATTCCTTGAGCACCACTGGTTTGCACACGCAGCATTGGTGTCCATCAGCTGTGTACTGGGCTCACTTCACAGCTGGACGTTCAGCTCATCTGAGTGGCCTCCAGGAGGGCCAGCCAGAGTCAGGTGCCTCATTCAGAGCCTTGGAGAGAACCTCTTACTCTTAACACCCTTTGGTCACTAAGCATTCAAATAAGAGATGCTCAGTACAATTAAGAAAAGCTATATTAACCTGTGACTTTAAAGCTCCGATTAAGAACCAGGAAATTAAGAAGACATTTTATGCCAGATCTGCAGCATTTTAGGGTTTCTCATTGTACTTTATTAGTGACACTTGACATTATGTGTGTTTGCAGTGTATCTCATTAATCTTAAATACAACGACTGTGTTTCAAAGCACTTTTTGATAATTAGACATTCACATCCAATCGATCTCTTATTTTTAAGACTATTGAAACCCGGTTTTGAAGTGCTATGTGAAGTGTTCTTAAATTTTAAACTAATGCGTAGCCACTTTATTGGCACTTAGCCTCATGCATGAGTAGGATGGCTGTGTGCTTCTGAGGATACGTCGTAGAGCGCTACTTCTGTTTTCAGCTTGTGCATTATTGCTGCGATGTGTGGCATACTTCACAAACCGCCTCCTTTAGTCCCCAGTCTCCTCCCAGGTCAACCCCAGAGGGTGATGCTCTAGAGTGCATTTCGGGGCTTGTGCATTTCCCAGCGAAGACACTGGCGTGGGAACGGACGGATAGCTCCAGAGGGTGAGGGTGCACGTGATGTGGCCCAAGTAGGAGACTGTGGAGCTGGGGCTTTGCTTGGCATGTACTGGGCACTTCTCAGGGGCCAGGTGTGGCGCCAAGTCCTTTATGTGCATCACCTCCAGTAGTTCTCACGGTGGGTAGTTGTTGAACAAAGCAGGTAATCACGTGGTGAGATTCGAGCCCTTGTCTGTCTGGCTGCAGATCCGTCCTTACCCACCTTGCCAAAGTGCGTCGACTGTGATGGTTTGGTGTGCCCGGTGTTTCTCAGACTTTGGAGGAAAGTGTTTGGTGTTTTGGTTTTTGGGGGGTTTTTTCCTATTTAGAAACTGTATTCTTTTGACAGTTTAGATTTACTGAAGGTTTCTTGGAACCACAGGAGTTGCTGCAGGTGCCAACCAGAGGTTCCCCTTCCAGCGGGTTTATCACATGGTGGCCCCGGAGAGACCAGTGCTGTCCGTCACCTCTGTCCTCATCTGGGGGCCATGATGGTTCTCCTGGTCACCGGGGACTCAGGTCACGGGCTTCGCTCCCAGCCCTCTGATTTGAGGCTACCTATCAGCAGTAGCGATTAGCTTTTTGATGACAGACTTACACGTTTCACAAAGTGCGTTCACTTCAACAGCCCTGAGGGGTGGGGGAACTGTAATCTCAGCTTGGCCGATGAGGCAGCAGGTGCCTGGGAGACAGTGATTTTTCAAAGTTGTGTGGTTCACACAGGAAGAGCCAGGATACGAGCCCTTCTGTCTCCTCCTACCTACATCCAGGCTCCGAAAGGAGACCTCTGCTGGGGCCGGCACCTCGTGGGCCAATCTGTAGAACGAATGACTTCACCTTCATCGGTAATTTTCCAGCTGTGTCCCCTCAAGTACTAGGGACTTCAAGGCCGAGGGGCATTGAGATTGGAGGCTCTGCTCTAGCCCAGGCCCTCTGCGTCTGCCTGTTTTACACGTTGATGTCCCAGTGAGCTCGACGTGAGGTGATGCTTCTGCAGCTGGAACATGCTCCAAAGACAGCCGAACCCCAAGGTTCTCACCACGCTCGGGCCCAGTGCCAGTTTCCTTTTAAATCAATGAAATTACTATAAACATGAGTCAATTGTCAATGGGAAAATATTATTTGGCTTACAGAATTTGTTTGCAGCTTTTCAAAAATATCTGTTGGATGAGGCCAAGAGACGCCCCTCAAAGGAAAACTCCCTCCTGCACAGCTCATTATGGGACACCTCGTTCAAACCCAAGTCCCTCCTTCCCTGGAGTTTTGCTGCCCTCCTTGCCCCCTTGGATCTGCTCTGCACACTCCAAAGAGCACCAGCCTGACTTAAAGCATCAGGTTGCTCCCTTTCAAGGTCAAGTTCAGGCCCCCTCACTTGGATATAGGATTCCCTGAGACCGTCTGTCCACCTCTCCTGCTCTGTCTTCCTCCCTCACAGGGTTTCCCGCAGGATGGGGAAGGGACCCACGGCCCCCGTGAATGCCAGGCTCCCTCTGCCCTCGGCCTTGGGCTTGTGCCGTCCCTGCTCCTGGCACGGCCTCGGCAGCCTGCTCCGGGAGTCCTTCCTTCCGGGACGGCTTATTGTTTCCCTTGAGCCTGTGACTTAGCCTCGCCCGCCCCTTGCAGGTGGTTTCACGGCCCCTCGTGTGCCTTCATTCTGCACTGAAATAGACCCTCTCCATTCAAACGGAGTCTCTTCTCTCCGGTCTGTGATCTCAACGACAGCACAGATTGCAGTCATTTTTGTATCCCTCGTGGTCAGAACAGCACCTGGCTCCTAGGAGCAGCCCAGGAACTGTTTTGCCAAAATGAAATTAAATGAAAAAGTAAATTGTGTTATGGTGCCTGTTTCAGGCAATGCACAGAATATAAAATATGCAATTGCTTTACACCTGGTGTAGTGCGCTAGGATTACAGATAATGTCATAATTAATTGTAAACAATAATCACAACTTCCAGTTTTTCCATTAAAACTCATTTTACTACATGCATACATATATTCAGTGAGTCTGTATGAAACACTGAATTTCCTCACCTCCCCAGTCACTCCACAGCTGTCTTCATTATTTTACTGACTTGCTGAATTCCCAGTTCCTTTAGGGCCCAAATGATGTTTTCAAGTCATATGTCTAGTTTAGAACGCCTACAATAAAAGGACAGACAGAATGCTCCATCCTTCACAGTTAAGTGCTGAACTCAGTGAAATATTCCTCTTTCTTTCCATAATGTGTTCTCTTCGTTCTTGGAAGAGATTTGAGGGGGGATCGTATATGCTGCTTTTTATGGGATACTATGAATATGAACACTGGCTTCATAAACCAATTTCTATTTCTCCCATTTCCCAAACTTAAGAAACATTTAGGATTCTCGGTTGATTGCATGCCCTAGAATTTGTGTGGACGCTTTGAAAACACTGAACGCCAATGCAGAGTTAGGCCCTCATCCTCGGCGTGAGAGGACGGGGTGGTGCCAGAGGGGAAGTGACATTTCGTCCAAAAGCCATCAAGGACAGACTTTTTGGCCTTCACGCTTGCTTTTCTGTCAGAGGGCTCACAAGGTGAAACCCAGGCACATCCACTTGCTACCATGTAAATTTGATCCCTTGTAAATCTGCGACATTTTCCCTGGTTACAACAGTTTTATCTTCTCATGGGCATAAATACTGTCTTTGACAGGAGCAGAGCCCGGCACCATGAATATTCCTTTAGCAGCGGTGAAAACTCTGCAATAAAGCTTTGAGGTTTTAGGATGACAATTAAATGGTCCGACAAAGGGCAGGGACAAGCTGAAATAAAACCTTCACAGACGAGTGGTTTTATTTCACAGCAACTCCATGGTCTCGATGCTGCCCATCATAGGCCGCCTCTCGTCATCGGCCCCGTGAAGCCGTGGACTTCACTGGGCAAGGATCATAAAGTATTTCGTCACTTGAAGGCCATCGGTGGCTAAGCTGTAATTCCTTCAGTTCTGAGAACATGAGCGATCTCTCTCAACCTTATCCTTGGCGTTGGGGAATCTATTTAGTTGTTTAATGCTTATATCTGACTGCTACTTCCCTCAGCTGGGGTGCTCAAAACAGTGCCTTAGACTCTCAGTAATTTAGTTCTGTGATTTGATTTACTTGTGGGTGTCTCAGTTTTATGGTTTTTGCTTTCCACAAAAAAGACGTAATAGAATCTGAACTCAAAGCCGTGACCTTCTACTACTCAAAGTACATTTCTTCCCCTGGTCATTTTGTTGTTGTTGTTATCAACACCTGTGGTTTCACTTTGCAGTTATTCAATTTGGTGTGATAAATGGATTACGACGCAAATAAGGACCAAAATAATCATGACAATTTGAAAAGACACTCACTTGCAGCAACACCATAAACATCCTAGCATTGTAATGATATGACAGAGACTTTGAGAAGTAGATGTAATATGGGGGCATTGATGATAAAGTTTACTTCTAAGTTAAAGTTATTAATTTTCAAAGTTCGTATGGCCCTTCTTTACTTTCAGATCGGGAGATCATCGTTTAGGGGAAAAAAAGCATTTCATAGAAGTAAAATACCATTGAAACTAATTTTTACTTTAAAAACGTATTCCTGTCATTATGGCATCTTTTAGAAAATTTTCTTTGTTGCCCCTGAAGTATGATTCTGTCCTTCTCCCCAAATGTGTCACCCGTTAGCAAGATTCAGTTCCAGTTAACTAGTTTTGTTAAAAATAAAGGCTAAGGTCTGTGCACACTCTGAAAGAATGTCAGTGTTTTCCTCTCATCATTTATAAAGATTGACTTGAGTTTTTCTCCACATGGCCTCGCAGAGGACACTGCCTGATTTTTAATATTAACAGTACTAATAACTTGAACAGTAATAGTTACAGCAGCTGACATTTATTGGATGCATGCTGTGCACTCCGCCCCCTTTTAAGCATTTACCTGAACTTTCTCACTTGATCCTCAACATGGTCCAGATCCTTGTACCTGGAGGAAACTGAGGCACACAAGTCCCGTCCCCGTGGGACTGCTCTCCACTTAGGTCCATGACTGCAGGTCTGGCCGGGCCCTTGTCCCCCTAATAAATGCTGCCCTTTGGTGGACCACAGGTGTCTGTAGAGGGTCAGAACAATGCCTGTAAGACAAAAGAGAAGGGCATTTTCACACTCACCTCTCCAGCCAGAATTGCCGGTGAAGCAAAGCAGAATGGGAGCATTTCCTTCCAGCAGCATCCCTGGTGGAGACGCCCTAGTTCAGGGATTGGTGACCGTCAGCGTCCGGTCACGAGCATCGCTGCACCTGTTTGCAGTTGGGGTGTAAGCCTGCCCTCGTCCATGCTTTCTGCTCGCTCCTTCTCGTAACCCCCTGGCCATCGGTCACAACTCATTTGTCCAGCTGGTGTTCGTGAGCCCCTGCTAGACAGCGGCCACCGTGTGCTCCATCTACTTGAAAGCTGTTGTGAAGGTCCCACGTTTCAGCTCAGCCCATCTCGTCTCTGGGGACACAGCGTCAGGACTGGATTAAGCGGGGCGCTGTAACTCACAGCAGGAAGCAGAGGGAAATCTGTGGGTGACTTTGTCACCCCCGAGGCCCCCATCAGAGCACACATCCCAGGTCGTCCACACACTGGAGAAGAGGAAAAATTGAAGCCTAGGCAACTTCTGACCATGAATGCCGTGTGCACGCTCATAAAAATAGAAATTCTACCAAAAATCACCATGGATGATGACCCTGAAAAGCGAAAATGCAGATCTCTCTTCTCCCCTTGTGGTCGTTGTGTTTTAGGGAATGCGTGAAATGATCTCTCCCTGGTGAAGCAGTCTGTTACCATGGAAACACACTTAATAGTCTCTAAGCCCTTCCGGGTAGTTCCAGGAACATTAACTCTGCTAGTATTTTAAAAAAAAAAAAGTATCTAAGATTAATATCTGGCTTTTGAATAGTTATAATGATTGAAAGGAAAGCATTCATTTCAAATTACTAATAGACTCTTCTCATCTGAGAAGTATTACATTTGATGTTATTAATAATCATACTTCACATAAGCAGAGTAACGCCTGCTAGGACACGGCATGTTCTCTTGCTGCTAATTGAGCCTTCCTTTTCCATGACTTTGGGCCTGGCTTTAGACTGATCTGGGGAACATAATTTTATTTAATCATACTTTGCTGTTTCTGTACTCTTTCTGTCTTTTAAATCTCAACTTCCTTATGGAGACGTGCCCACCGTCCCTACCCAGACAAAATGAATAATTGTTCACTGTTCCTCCTGGACAGTAGATTTTGTGTGCAGTGTCTATATTCCTGCTAATTTCTTAGTTTAAACTGAGAGTAACATCTAAAGGAATGTATGGAAATATTCAAGGTTATATAGTAGGTAACTGTGATACACTTAAATATTTAAATGTAGTTGTTTTTGTTTTTTTGCGGTACGCGGGCCTCTCACTGCTGTGGCCTCTCCCATTGTGGAGCAAAGGCTCTGGACGCGCAGGCCCAGCGGCCATGGCTCACAGGCCCAGCCGCTCCGCGGCACGTGGGATCCTCCCGGACCGGGGCACGAACTCGCGTCCCCTGCATCGGCAGGCGGACTCTCAACAACTGTGCCACCAGGGAAGCCCTAAAATGTAGTTTTTAAAATGAATACTTAATAAGTTTATAAATTAAACACGAGTAATTTTCAGTGTTTAAATATATTTTTGAAACTCTGAGAAAAGTATGTATTTTTTATAACATTTCTTAATGTGTGTTTTTTTTCCTATCATGTAGTATATGGTGTTACATGGAGGTGGGCCTAATGAAGTCTGTATGTTTTACATGCTTATTTTCATTTAAACACTTTTTGTTGATTTCCGTCCGCCCCTCCATTCTCTTTCCTGTTCCCTAATTTCTAAGCATTCAGAATACCGCCCTTTTGTTCAGTGTCCTAGTTGCGTTTTGTGAATTTATCCAGGCTTTCTGCATCCAGAAGTGCTCCGGCAATGCTGTCTGGCTAAACTTCTCCCTGCCCCGATCTCTGTTCTTTGTCCCGTTTTTCCCTCTTGTAGCTTAGATTCTAGGAGAATCTTTTGGAATTCAGGGAGTATGAGCTCTCTTCTCCTGGTGCTGTGTCATACCCATCACATACACGTTCACAGACTGCAAATAGTGAAATAGCACTTATTACACTTAACCTGGCTCTTCCTCCGTAACTCTGAAAATAGTCATTAGTTCAATTTGCGGGGCTTGTCGTTTAGTCCCATAAGATTATTATTCCCTTTGAAGGGGGGTAGACTCCTTCACAGAGGGCAACCTGCAGGTGTTATGTGTTGATTCTGTTCTCAGTTGAGTACGTTTCACATACTGTATTCGTTTGCTAGGGCTGCCTTAATGTGGTACCACAAGCTGAGTGGCTCAAACAGCAGAAATGTATCGCCTCACAGTTTAGGACGCTAGAAGTCTAGGTCCGGGTGCCAGGGCTCATTCCTTGTTCCATGCCTCTCGCCTGGCTTCTGTGGTCTCTGCTGCAGTTCTTGGGGTTCCTTGGCTTGTGGAAGCATCACCCTGATCTCTACCTTCATCTTCACGTGGCGTCTCCCTGTGTGTGTGTGTCTGTGCCCAAATTTCCCCTTTATATAAGGACACCAGTCATATTGGATTAGGAGCCCTCCCACCTCTGTATCATCTTAACTTAACCAATTACATCTGCACAACGCTGTTTCCAAGTAAGGTCACATGCTGAGGTCCTGGGGTTGAGGGCTTCAGTATAGGAATTTTAGAGGGACACAATTCCACCCATAACACCTATCGTTACAATAAAACTTGTTTCATATCCTAAGTCTGTTCAGCAATTTTACAACAATCAGATCTTGTGCCTGGATCACAATACAAACCAAACACAGGTGGTGTGGATGCCTTTAGTAAGCGGAGTCCTGAGCCTTGACCAGCTCTCCTGAGCTCTCTGCTTGCTCTTGACCTTGGAGGGTCCATTTATTCTTAATCATACCAGCTTAACCTCATTTAAAAAGTAAATTAATTTGTGTCTAAACTTGCGCCAGCAATTGTTACTCCCCAATGGCAATGAAATCTCTAAACATCTTTCTAACCTTTTCATCAAATGATAACTTCATTTTAATCCCAAAATAGCCTTGACTATAATGAGTATTTAGTTAGAATTAACCACAGGATATCATTAATTAAGAGCTGTATTGATTTCCAATCTAGGTAAACTGACTTCCTCTAAAATCGAATATTTTTCGTGTTTCAAGAGTTAATTTCTCGATGGTGCATTACTGCACTGTAATTTAATCGTGGTGTATTTACATCACCAGCCAGCAAGACGGCCAGGTTCTAAATGGCGAATGGCCTCTGGCCGCTCACCATCATTTGTACCTCTTGGTACCTATTTCCTTGATTCTGCAGGTCTGTGCCCACCAGCCAGGAGGCAGTAGTAACTGTCTTAGCTTGAGTCCCAGGCCATGTGCTTTGTGTATTCCCCAAGGGAGACACTAAAGCCGAAAGCTGGAGCTATAGCGTTTGCTTACTTGTATTCATTCTGTTTAAATGGTGCTCAGGCCCTGTATCTAAAACTTGAAAGGAAAGGAAATCTTCTGTATTAACGCTGCTTGTAGTTATTTTCTAGACCAGCCCATCTTAATTTTCCTTTCTTTCAACAATGCTGACTTATTCACCAACACGTTTCAATAACATGTTTACATTAAAGCAGAGTGAGGATGTTAACAGAAGCAGATTGCAGATAACTTTGCCACCACTTCAGTGGAATTCAGAGTGAGGCACCCTGCCTCAGTGACAGAAGGAGGACCTCTGATCGACAGAACTTGGAAAAGATGACCCAGAGCAGCAAAAGGATATTCCCACAAATCAATTCACTTCTGTTTTAGAGCAAAAAAAATAGGAAATGATCTATCTACAGTGTACTAATTTCTTCTTGTGTAATTTGATTGTAATGCTAGAGTTTACCATTGTTTACATAATTTGATCTTCAATAAAATTATATATTCCTCATGTCTGACTTTTGCTTCAGATTATACCTAAATTAACTAATTAATATTTTTTTTAATGTAGCCAACTACTTTAAACCTAGAGTACATGATTTCAGTTATGGAAAGGTATTTGTTTGGGCAAAGATGACTATAAAGCTAGTCACATTCGTTGTCTAAATGAGTTGATTTCCACCAAGGTCCTGGCAATACAGGTGCCTTGCGGCTCCCTCCTCTGCCTCCGCCCTCAGCTTCTGTTTTCTCTTCCTGCTGCTGTGCCTTTGTCACAACCCCCAGTACGGGCTCTGCTTTTCTCTGTTCTCATTCCACGTGTGTTTTCAGTGGGGCATCTCAACTTCCGCAAGCCCCCACCTCGCCCTCCCTACCTCCACAAAGTCCACTGCCTTCCCACACACACTGCTTCTTATACGTTGGGCATTCCATGAACCAGGATGGACGTTGCTCGCTCAGGCTAGAAACTTCAAAACTATTAAAGAGGTTCAAGAAGAGAGTAACATGATCAGACTTGTGCTTTAGAAAAGTCAGTCATTCTGGGAGAAAACATTATTGTCATATCATTGGCACGTATTAGGCAGTGGGTACTAGCAGTTCTGTACAGAAAAAGAAGTCTGTCTTTTCTTTGCCTTTCCTGTGAGATGAGAGCTTCCTCGAATGGGTAACCAAACACGTTGCAGCCGAGAGCTGTCACCAGCAGTAGAACCAGGTGCTCTGGTATGGGGGCGAGGAGGGGCTTGTTTCAAAGACTTTGGCCATTTCCGTAAAATCGCTTTGGGCTGCATGTTACCTAAGGTTGGAGAACAAGTTCTGGAGCTGGATACACCTGGGTTTCATCATAACTGTACGACCTGATGGGTTGTTATTTTTCAGAACGTTTCATTTTTCCTAGATTCAGATGTCTTTTTCAACTCTGAATGTTCATGCAAACCTTAGGAACGTGACTGCTGTCCCAGCTTAAACAAATAGGAAACACTCTGTTGTAGCCCGTGGAGCTGGAAGAAAACTGGTGCATTTGAATTCTGCCCCATCATTTCTCTTTGCTTTATGGGGTTCCAGTCTGCGTCAATTTCTGTTACACGTTTTAGCTGAATAAAACCAGTTGCTTAAAGCCACTGTCCAAATTTCAGTTACTGCAGTGTATTAGCTTTAGTTGCATGAAGTACAAACCTCATAGCTAGCTCTTCAGCCCATAAATCACGAAGTAAACAGCAGTTGTGCATCTTGACCAATGACCAGTCACATCACTTTATTCAGAATCTGACAGTGATGGGTCACTGCACAGTTACTAGTCAGTTCACCCAGAGACAGGGAAGCATGGAGTTGTGTTTCCTCCTTGTCCCAAGGTGATAACTTGTGACATTTTATAAACCTGGATACTTAAAAAGGGAGCTTCCATCAACCAAGATGGAAATACAGCAGAGCAGTGAAAGTGATGATGCTGGAAGTGAGATTCCCATCAGACGTCGCTAGAGGCCGCGCTGACTTTGGGGAGGTCAACACCGCTGTCATCCCAGAGGCTCTAGAGATGCAGACTGAAGCTGAGCGAAGAGAAGCGAGGAAAGTGATTGTGACAAGAACAAAGACATCCCAGAGCAAATGACACCATTCAAAACTTCACTTTAAAGGAATTCTCAGACATGTTCCGACTTTGAAAGCACGAAGTACTAAATGTTGGAAGCTGATCCAAACTTAGGAGAGTGACAGTTCTTGAGAGCATAGAGAAGATGCTCGCCCCGTTCATATGCTGTGGGATGAAATGAGGAAGGCAAACACAGAGCATTCAAACTGCTCTTAGCAAGCTCTTACGAAGAAACAACAAATCCCCGTTGTGTTTATGTTGCTGAATCAAATGTATTAAGTTATAGTGTTCCTTTCCCTATGCATTTATAACCAACAGTAAAAAGAGTCTGAACGTTTTGACAAAAAATTGGTAAAGCACACAGAACCATCATTTTTTGCTATTGATCGTTGAGCACACATGGCCCGGTTTCAGTGTATTTGGTTCTTTCGACAGTCCTAACCTTTTAAAGCGAGGGACCATCTGTAGTGAAAATAGTCAGACAAGTCCTGTTGCTATTTGGAATGTCTGTCACTGAAAAATTGTTTCACACATCCAGTTTAATATTGGCAACTATTTTTGCAAGTATTTGCAAGTATTTTCCTAGCCTTTTAAAGGCAATTCATATCGTCATAGATGCCTTAGTGATTGTAGAACTTCCCTGACTTTCTATTATTTGTTACTTTTAATTATCAGAGTCCAGAAGTTAATATTGAGAGACGTGTATTTTCGTGGTGCTTTTAGTGAAATATTTTTGTACTATAAAAGTTTTTGTTTGTTTGTTTTCATTGTAAAAGAAGGCCCCGCTGGTATGCTCCATAGGCAGACTGCCAAGTCGCTGGATTACACAGAGCGAGTCCTACTGACAGTTCCAGAATGATCGCTAGGTTTACCGTTCATATCTGCCGTCTCTTTGGGGGTGAGAGATGCCGTCTTCTTTGCTCGTTAAATCAACAAGCTGTCTGTGGGGCTTCACTGTGTGTTTTGTGGTGTGCAGGCAGAATCTCCTGACTTTAAAAACGCCTAAAATAATTAAAACCATCTTGGATCATTCAACCTTGCAAAGAACACCTATAATTTAAAGCCTCCAGTCGTTTACTTTGGGGAGACGTTAGTATAATGAATAATAATAAGAGCCTCTGGGTTGTCTGAATGAGTCAGATCCTGTGCTATGGTCTGTACAAGAGAAAGGGGCCTTGATTACAGTTTTGGAGAAGGTCCCCAGTGCCACCAGCATGCCCAAGACGTTGTGCTGGTCCCTGTGGGGCTGCATGCTGACAGCGTGCTGGGTCACAGATGGTCATGAAAAGCTTTGGGTGGTGAAGGTTTGCACATTTAAAGATTGCAGCACTATTTACAATAGCCAGGGCATGGAAGAGGCCTAAGTGTCCATCAGCAGACGAATGGATAAAGGAGATGTGGCACATATATACAATGGAATATTACTCAGCCATAAAAAGAAATGAAATAGAGTTATTTGTAGTGAGGTGGATGGACCTAGAGACTGTCATACAGAGTGAAGTTAAGTCAGAAAGAGAAAAACAAATACCGTATGCTAACACATATACATGGAATCTAAAAAAAAAAAAAAAAAGCTTCTGAAGAACCTAGGGGCAGGACAGGAATAAAGACGCAGACGTAGAGACTGAACTTGAGGACACGGGGAGGAGGAAGCTGGGATGAAATGAGAGAGTGACATGGACATATATACACTACCAAATGTAAAATAGCTAGTGGGAAGCAGCCGCATAGCACAGGGAGATCAGCTCAGTGCTCTGTGACCACCTAGAGGGGTGGGATAGGGAGGGTGGGAGGGAGGGAGTCGCAAGAGGGAGGGGATATGGGGACATATGTATACGTACGTATAGCTGATTCACTTTGTTATACAGCAGAAACTAACACAACAGTGTAAAGCAATGATAGTTCAATAAAGGTTTAAAAAAAAAAAAGATTGGTTTAATTGTGTTCAGGGAGCAAAGCTGATTTAAACACAGCTCAGAGTAAATCTGAGGGTGGGAAAACTGACTTCTGTGCTGCCTCTTCCAACTTGTTGCTAAAGTAACCTCCTCAGTGGCCGTGTGGGGCGAAGGAACTCACTGATTTCATTCTTTTAGGGGTCAGCCCTTCTCACACACCCGAACGTTCATATAGTGTTTTGTGTGATTTATTTTATCATATTCATCAGCTCTATAGAGAAAAAAACAAAAATTTTTACTCCAAAACACTTTTACCTGAACCTGAGGTGAAGATTCCCGGGAGGAGCAGCATGAAGCTGCCAGTGTCAGTAAAGAAAAGGCTTCAGAAACGGTGATTTTGAAGATTTTGAAGATCCTTCACTAATTCTCAGACTGTGGACGTTTATTTTATTTTTTTCCATAAACAAGGGCAATTTCTTTTTCCTTTAAAATAAATTTATTTATTTTTGGCTGTGTTGTGTCTTCATTGCCGCGCGTGGGTTTTCTTTAGTTGCGGCGAGTGGGGGCTGCTCTTCGTTGCGGTGCGTGGGCTTCTCATTGCAGTGGCTTCTCTTGTTGCGGAGCACAGGCTCTAGGCACGTGGGCTCCGTAGTTGTGGCACATGGGCTCAGTAGTTGTGGCACATGGGCTCAGTAGTTGTGGCACGTGGGCCTAGTAGTTGTGGCACGTGGGCTCAGTAGTTGTGGCTCGCAGCCTCTAGAGCGCAGGCTCAGTAGTTGTGGCGCACGGGCTGAGTTGTTCCGCGGCATGTGGGATCTTCCCAGACCAGGGCTTGAACCCGTGTCCCATGCATTGGCAGGCAGATCCTTAACCACTGCGCTACCAGGGAAGTCGAAGGGCAATTTCAGGAATAGGGAAATGGGGGCTATTCAAACCTGAACCAGCACTGACGTGGGGAGACCTTCAGAGTGGGTGCAGGACCCCAGAAGGCAGCCCTGATGCCACCTCCAGGCAGGCCTTAACTTCAGACTTGACCTGAAAAATTCCAGGAAGCCTCTCCTCTGGCTTGAGTCCTGTGTGAGGCTTTCCAGTGCACTCAGGAAAACGGGCGACTTGGAATCGGCTGCTGGTCCTTGTTGGCCTCCTGGACTGCAGTGTCCCCTCCTGGGGACATTGCTGCCCCAGAAGCCCCACAGATCCCGGGAGCCCGGGTACCCAGGAGGCCTCCAGCTCCAGCCCTGGCTCCGCCTCACCCCCCCACCCAAAAGCAGCGCCTCCCACCCTCCCTGGTTTGGCTTTTGGTGGGTCATGACTTCTGCCAGGGGCACCTGCCCCTTTTCCCGCTTTGCCACCTTGTGAACCCCAGTGAAAATGCTGAGGAATTCTTCTTCACCCTTCCCAGGAACTTCATTACTTCCTCACCGGGGTCCAGCCGGAAGTAATTAATTCTTCCCACCCTGATACCTCCTGTTTATTGGGTGCCCATTATGCCCCAAGGCACCCGATATGCAGCATCTCAACTACCCAGTGACCCTGTTCAGCTCTGACAGATGCTCCTAGAGGTGGAAGCAACTCCTCCGCTCTGGGTGCTGCCAGTAGAGTGGCCTTTGGATCGCAGCGCCGTCCTCTTTTATAGCACACTGCACGTGGCAGGACTGTAGTCTGCCTGCTTCATTTTTATCTTCCCCCCTAGACTGTAAAGTCCTCTGTCTTATCTGTTTACTGTCACTTCCGCCTCCACCCTAAACCTCCAGCCCCGTGATTGGCCCAAAGCCCTCGTTCTAGAAATAAAGCTTATCAAAGGACCAGATGAGGGATTGAATGGAAGTTTGCGTCGGTTCCCAAGGAGCCACATGGTCGGAACAGAATCAGCAAGAAAGACTAAAATCCACGTTAACAAAAGTAACCTAATATGTGCAGGAATCATTTTCTGCTATTCAGGTTTGGCCCTGGTGAGAGTCTTGTAAACAGAAATGTTACAGACCCCAGGGCTGAATTTACTCATCGCTCTCAAACACAGTCACGGTAGCTGTTTCTGTTAAGGGCGCTAAAAAATGCTGATTTCGTTTTCTGCAGTACGAAGCCTGGGTAGGACCCCTTTTCTGGTTACTGGCCAGGTGGTGCATGAGGGCAGTTTGGGGAGGACAGCTTGTCGGTGTCTCGAGTGGCTTTTATACTCCTCCACTGCCATGGTTGAAGGACAGACAGGAAGATGAGGTCAGCGATCCTGGACGGTGGCAAGGTGCCCAGACACTGATGCAGAAGGAATTGAACTTGCTATCTTCTTAATATCCATTGTTTACATTTGGGCTGTTTAGAGGTATTTATTCAAGAAACTCTTTCACGCAGGTGATTTATATTATCATACCTACTTGTTTGGAGGAGGAAACGTACTTAGCAGTCTAATTTGCCCCAAACCAGAAAGTACTACTAAATGCTATGATTAGAAAAAAGAAATGTATCTTTATTTATTTATGAAATGTACTTATGACATTATTATGCACTTTAATCTGTAGAGGACAAAAAGGAAAGGAACTGGTTAAGACAATTAAAACGTAAATTTCTCCTATGGAGAATCAGTGAAGAAATAAATAATAAATAATTGATCACAGTTGGAAATGTTACACTGGTTTCTGTATAATGAAAATGTAATTCAGTTTTAAGTAAAGATAACAGTATTGCAAGTGTATTTTACCTGGCAGCATTATTTTTCTCATAATTTCTTTATTTAGCATAAATCAGCGCCCCTGGACCAAGCATTCTCTTTATTCTGGAAAAATTATATCAAAACTTGATGTGGACTGTGTTATTGGCCAAGTATTAAACATCCTTCTTTTATTTCAAATGCAGACCAACAGAGGGAAGAAAATCAGATTAAAACAAGTGCATTTTTTTTTCAGTTTTTGTGAAAATTTCCACAGAAAGTCAGTTATATATTAAGCATTTGCATGTGTCACTTGAACGGTGCTGTAAATTGTGCCAAACACTTTAAGGAATGACACAGAAGGGGAAACACTGGTGGTTACTGTTCCCCAAATAAAAGGTTCCTCTTTAAATAGCTCTGAAAGATGCTATGGGAAAATAGATTCCAAATTATAATAGGCCAAATAGAAAATCTCTTCTAAATGTTATTTTGGAACTTTACTTTTCTGAAGATAGCTTTATTTCTGATTCTCTAAAATGGATTTGATTGGATAATGTTACTTGATTATAGCAATTTGTAAATTTTATGTTAGGAAAAAGGTTGGACTTTTGAATTATGTGAATTTATTAATCTTTATAAAAATAATTTTATGTTTATTTGCAATTCTCTGCATCTCTTTTGCAAACAGAAAGCAACATTCTAAATGCACACATTGATTTTGTGCCAGACCCAACCGCCATCTACCTGTAAATTTAAAAAATAATTCTGTGCTCAGAAAATGGCCCTCTCAGTATAATGCCGTGAAAATACACTCTTCCCTCCTAAACTGTCCCTCCAGTGCCTAATTGACTTATATTTAATGCGGATTTTTAAACTTTGAACTTAAATAGATTAGAGGAAGGAATTGTGAAGGGGTTGGGAGACTTCTGGACACAAGAGTAATGACAAGACAGTTCATAACTAATGGCCTGGTTCCGTGAGAAGTACCGGAAGTCTGGAAAAGCGGACACCTACAGACAGTGTTTACATGTACTGTAGTCATGTGATAGCCGTGCATTAGCAATAAACAGGTGTAGAAGTGTATAAACTACTTCTAAAAGGTCCCAGCACAAATGCTTCTTTAAGCAAACTGTTTAGACCCTGAAATACACATGTGGTGGGTCAGTAGAAGGGCTTGTCTTTTCTGTGTCCCCGCATAGGCCCCTCATTCCCTGACTCCAGGAGCTACTGGAGGGCCTAACACTGCATCCTCTCAGCCATTCACTGAGGCCAGGTTTGTCCCTGGCCTTGTGCTCTGCACTTTCTGTGTCTCATCTAACTAAGAAACAAATTCACCCGTGGATATCCGGATAGCCATAGCTCGGACTAGTTACACTTACAGCCAAAGGCCATGGGTAAAAAAAATATAACTCTGTTTTGGGTTGGTTTTAGTACAATTTACAATTATAACAATATTAAAGTTTAAAATTAGTATCTTCCCATCAGTAGCTTACTTAGTCATTTTTACAAGTAAGTTCGAATTCACTTTTGCTTGAAAAATGATGACCTTGTGTAAGGTCACCCTGTGTAAGCTAGACTTCCAAAGTCTGAGTGCCCCAGTCTGTCCTTGAACATTTGTTTGTATCGCTCATAAGGACCCCCATGCATCCTGCAGCTACACCTCACTGCTGGGACTGCTTGACCCAGCCTGGTTCTAGATGAGTGCTGGTTCCCATCAAGCCTGGTAACAATTTCTAGCCATGTGTTCCCAGGAACATCCCCAGAGGAAATATCATCTGGCTTTATGGCTTTAAGGGATCTTTTAAAGTTTCCTGCAAAAGAAGAAAACAAATCTCTCACTGAGAGTGATTCGCTGGTAAAGCAGGGTCCTCTGGGTACAGATCTTTGACGGTGTTTCATAGGTATCTATATCCACAGTTGCTCTGGACTCAGGTCTTGGCTAAAACTCAGCAAGCAAAGGAAGAAGGTAGATGTCAGAGGAGGGTATAAGTGACTTCTCCAGCTTTTTTTTTTTTTTTTTTTGCGGTACGCGGACCTCTCACTGTTGTGGCCTCTCCCGTTGCGGAGCGCAGGCTCCGGACGCGCAGGCTCAGCGGCCATGGCTCACGGGCCCAGCCGCTCCGCGGCATGTGGGATCTTCCCAGACCGGGGCACGAACCCGCGTCCCCTGCATCGGCAGGCGGACTCTCAACCACTGCGCCACTAGGGAAGCCCTCCAGCATTTTTCAAAAGGCTCACACTCACTCCTGGCCTCTTTGTTTTGGTATTCTATGTTTTAAAGTAACTCACATCCTGCCCTGCCTTCAAAGCCATCCACGAACTTAATAAGTTTGCTCTAGCCTGCCCTCTGGGTCTTTAATGAGCAAGTCCTGTCCCTTAAGAAGGGAAGGACTCACTACTAACTCCAAGGCTAATATTTGTACAGGGAGACACCGTTTTCCCAGATTATTGCCGTGATGTGAGATGGACTCAGAAGTCCTGACAGATTCTATGACTGGTCGCCTTTCCATGACAATGGATAGTATTAGCCCAGGAGGATTCTCCCAGAAGCCATAGTTGCTGTCCCCAAAGTAAAATAGATTTAATATTTAATAATTAATTATTCTGGTAACGAGACAAGAATAAATTACACATTTCCAGGAATTCTCAGGACTTTCTTTGAAAGCTGTAGTTAAGCCCCGGGGCCACCCTCATCACAGCCAACTTCACACTGGCCTCGTGGTTTCCGTCCTTGAAAATAAGACTTCACGCCGATCTCTCTTGAACCTCAGGAGTGGGATGCAAGCCTTCTCCTCCCGGACTCACACAACAAAGAGGGTTTCGTAGTTACCTGGATGGGTCGGGGTGTTAGATGCATTTGCTGGCACTGGGGTGAGAGACAAAGCCACAGGTGAAGTAACCAGCGTTCAGTAAGGGTTAATCATCCCTGTGAGTCAGGCACTGTTCTAAACGTTCTGCACGTGTTAATTTATTTCATCCCGCTTTCATGTTCCTAGGAGACGGGCCATATCTCTTTTTACAGGTGAGGCAACTGAGACACAGGGAATCGAAGTATCTTGCCAAAGGACATTTAGCTGGTCAGGTAGAGGCCGTATCTAAGCCCAGCAGGTGCCTGTCCAGACTCTGTGCTGTGCTGTCCTCGGGTTTCAGGCAGCACGAGAGACAGTCTTAAGTGGCATCAGACCCCAGAGAGGCCGAGTGGTGGTGTTGCTGTTTTAATTTGTAGCTGCATCGCTGTGAATTCTGGGGAACTTCACCTTCCTCAGAACCTGTGACTCACCTTGACGAACACTACTTTCTGAACTATTCCATTGCTCACCTACTCGTGCCCATCCCCACACCCTATCCCAGCCAGTTTCTTAAAGTGACTTTCCTGGCTCGTTTTCCATTTTCTTTAGGACTACAGAAGGGAATTCCCCTGCATGTCCTCGTAACGTTCTGCATGTAACGTTAGCAGAAGCAAAACAACACAGTGATTATGAGCTGGAATTTGGAAGTGAGACGGGCCTGGGCTGGAACCTAGTTTGGCCATTTGGTTGCGCTTGGAACTTGGGCAGGTTCACCAGGTATCTGTAGACGTGTGTGTCCCAGGCACTGCTCTGGGCTCTGGAGACGCAGAGAACAGACAAAGGCTGCTCCAGTGGAACTGAATACTAGTATAGGAGACAGACAGTGAACAAAGGAAGATACAGCAAGTCCCCTACCTACGAACCTTCAAGTTGCAAACTTTCAAAGATGCAAATATGCGTTCTCAGGTCCAATCACGTAAGTTAGTTCACGTGTCTGGCGTTCACTGCCACGTGCGTGCATCCTCTTTAAGGCTCGTGCTTTTGTGTACTTTGCGGTACTGTGTAGAGCACAGTAGTACAGAATCTTTATTTCAAGCCCAGGATGTCCGGAAGCAAGCGTAAAAGCAGCGGTGATGTAGCTGGTCCTGTGCTGTACTTGTCAAGGTACTGTACTGTAAGATTAAAAATGTTTTCTTTATTTTTTGTGTTTGTTTTTTATGTATGATCTGTGTGAAAAGTATTATAAACCTATTACAGTAGAGTACTATATAGCCAATGGTGTTAGCTGGGTACCTAGGCTAACTTTGTTGGACTTAAACAAAGCGCTCTCAGGACGGAACTCGTTCGTATGTAGGGGACTTAACTGTACAATAATCCTGTCAGCTCCACCTTTAATATATATCCAGAAATTGACCAGTTCTCCCCACCCCACTACTGTCACCAAGCTCCAAACCCCTGGGATCACTGTGAGAGCTGGTTTGCTGGTCCCCGCTTCCATCCTGGCCCCTGCAGCCTCTTCTCAGCAGAGCATCGGAGGAGGGCCCCCTCCGACTCCTGAGTCCAAGCCCTCACTCCAGTGGCGCCGGCTGTGCGCGGGGAGAGTCGTGGTCCTGCAGCAGCCCCTGGCGCCCGCCTCCTTCCTCTCTTGCCAGCCACGCGGGGGCCTCCGCACTCGTCTTCCCCCCGCGTCTCTGTGATCCCTCCCTCACCTCCTTCGCAGCTTTGCCGAGGATGTCCCCTTTCCAGGGAGGCCCTTCTGTCTGACATGTAGAACCTTGCCGGAATGTAGGAGAAACTGACTTAGCCCTTTAACATACAAACATGTGCGCCCTAAAATTCAGACCAGATGTGTGTGCCTTCACACTTCTGGTCGTTCTGTGACCTGGCCGTAGAATAATAAATCAGCCCATTTCACAGGTCTTGGGAGTCCTCTTCCTCACAGACACTGAGATTTGGATGTGTCATGACAGTTAACCCAGAGATTATGAAAGAGTGAACATTCATCCTCTTAGGAAGAGATACGGAAGAGACAAGTAAATGACCTTATTCTTGTCCAGAACAGAATTTATTCCATTTCAGGCTTGTGATTCTGGATTCCAGAGGCTGGAGGATATAACGAACTGGAAAGCATCCGGAATAGTTTGTTAACTCAAAACCATTTCGAGCTTCTCCTTATGCGATGCACACGGCATCTGGGGGCTGCCTCTAGGAGTCTAAGCCTAGCCGCTCCCTCAAGACCTAACAAAAAGCAAGTGAGAAGTCCAGAAAGCACATGTCTCATGACCCCATGGGATGGCTTAAAGCAAAGAGCCTCTTTTGTAACAGGTTTATTTTATAGCGTTTTTGTGCAGCTCTGTCCAGAATCCCTGAAGCAGGGAAAATAATAAAATAAAACATAATCGATAGTAGGTAAACCAATTAGGGAATCTAAGTGACGTCACTTCTCTGAGTCTAACAAAGCAGGAAGCAAACCGACGCCATGAGAAGAGTCGATAGGGTTCTGCGCTGGGCTTTCCTAGTGGCAGCTGGACGCAGAGTCAGGAACAAAGAGCCGTTTGTTCAAGTCCACTCCCCAGCGGGACAACCCGTGGACCAGCATTCAGGAAGAGAGCTGGGGAAGCTTAGAGAGAGGAAAGGTGCAGAGGTCTCAGTCTTACGTGTAAGTACAGAGAGACAGAGCTATTGCCAAAGGTGGGGGGAGCAAGTTTGGGGGTGTCCTTAACCTCTCGGGACCTTGGTTTCTTCATCAGGCAGACGTGATCGTGGCCCTGCATGGTCCCATTCACGTCCCAGCTCCACTTCTTTCCAGCTGAGGGGCAGAGAGCATTTTCTTGGGCAAATTCTTGAGCATCTTAACATCTCGGGGCCTCGGTTTCTTCATTTGTAAAATGAAGGCTCATGACAGCTCCTGCCTAATAGAACTGCTGGGGGGAGTTGATGTGTGAATATTCGTAAAGCCCCTTCCAGCTGACCTGATGCACAGTGATACCAGCCAGGGGTGATTTCTCTGATCATTGCTGCATGTAGTAGGTACCTAATGAATACTTACATCAATAAACATGGTCTGTCTTTATAACCAGAAGGCATCTTTGCAATTTCCTTATTTAATCTGCATTAAATTTAATAGAGACTCTGGTTTCCTCTTTCATTAGAAAACACAAAGAGATTAAGTACAGGACAGCATTTTAAAAAAATAAGTCAAAATGTATCTGTCTTGGGCTTCCCTGGTGGCGCAGGGGTTGAGAGTCCGCCTGCCGATGCAGGGGACATGGGTTCGTGCCCCGGTCCGGGAGGATCCCACATGCCGTGGAGCGGCTGGGCCCGTGAGCCATGGCCGCTGAGCCTGCGCGTCCGGAGCCTGTGCTCCGCAACGGGAGAGACCGCAACAGTGAGAGGCCCGCGTACCGCAAAAAAAAAAAAAAAAAAAAAAAAGTATCTGTCTTTATAAATACTTCTGCAATATTGGGAAA
The DNA here is from genome assembly GCF_039906515.1 of Pseudorca crassidens. Classification (NCBI taxonomy): domain Eukaryota; kingdom Metazoa; phylum Chordata; class Mammalia; order Artiodactyla; family Delphinidae; genus Pseudorca; species Pseudorca crassidens. The sequence continues at coordinate 79,682,253 of NC_090312.1, read as the reverse complement.
TCTCTTGTCCTCCAAAATGCGAGTATCAGAAAGATTCTAGAGTGAGATCCTTAGATATGAAAATGATATGTCCTGCGTGCACAGATGTCATTAAGTTTTTAAAATGTTTCCCAGTTATCATCAATCTCTTTACTGATAACAATGCCTTTTCCATAATCCCGAGGAACTTAATTGGACATATTCCTTTTCTCTTTCCTCCTCTCTGCACCGACCTTGTTCTGTGACATCATTTCCACGCCTTTGATGAATGAGCTCATTCTGTCGTGGAAATGCTTATCCCACTAGTGGGGGCCATGCAGGTTGATAAAACCAGCCTCGCGTTCCAGGGTGTTCAGATTTCAAGCACTCTTCCCATCCTGAAACTGGCCGTCTTGTTTTGCAGGACCAAATGGGACACCAGGGCGCTGTATCAGAAGGTCTGTGCTGGGAGGTTTAGTAGGTGGCTGGCTGGGATGAAAAACTTCATCGCAAATGATTACTTCTAAGCAGGGGGTCCTCAGGGAGGCATGTGTGGCCATGGTACAAGGAGCCGAGAAGCTTCCAGAGAGGCTGCACTCTGAGATTTTGACTCAACATACTCTTACTTCCAGCTGCAAATCAGCAAGCTCAGAAGCTTCAGTTGCGAACATCTTCCAGGGCACTTAGGTTAAAAACTCCGAAGATTCCCTCTTGAACCTTAAAAGTGTGGTTTGAAAAGTACCTTTTTTTTACAGCTTAGACATGCAGACGTTAATGTGGTGCAGTAGTTTCCCTTTGCTAGTCTAAAACAAGTAACAATAATAATAATGATAACATTTTAAAAACCACTCAACCATAGTTGTGCTCCTAGCCTTACAATCTCATCTTTCAATTCTCATTTGAACATTGCCTACAGACATAAGTTACTTTAAACATTCAGAGTGAATGTGTTACTCATGATTTTTCTGAACACGTGGGATAATGGTATCCTCCCAAAAGTCTGAGATGTGCCCATCCACACGCCTCTGTCTCCACAGCAGGACTCAACCCAGGATGGAGGAATAAAGATCGGGCAGCCTCACTGAAGAAAGTGAATGTTTCTCTTAATTTGAGTTTGAGGGGGAAACAGTTTCTCATTGGGATCGGAGAGCTAACACAGCAAATGACTTGCTTCTCACTGGTAAGGGTTGAGATAGATTCTTTACTTCTCATGGGGGTCCTTGTAGCCTTCTTCTGGCAGTGGCCATAGAACGTATTCAGAGAACTCCAAAGGCCCTGGTCCCTCCTGATGGCCCGTTAGCAGACACCGCAGGCTGTGCTGCTTCTCCGGCTGCCCTTGGGCAGGAGTGTGGCCTGGCTCTGGTGTGTGTTTACCATTCTCAGCATCCTGCTAAGTGCTTTGCACCTGTTACCTCGTTTTCAACCCGCAGGCATCCGGTAAGGTAGCTTGTGTGTGCCGTTCTTTTACTGTCAAGAAAACCGAGGCTCTGGTATAGGTAAATAACCTGCTTCAGGGACATACAGCCAGTGAGCGATGGAGCCCAGGGTCAAGCCAAGTTCATGCTTACGTCCGGTCAGCATTTGTGCTGTCACTGAGATAGTGAGCAAAACACCCTGCTTCCCACACTTGTGTCCCTGACTCCAAGGGCACCTTCTGCCAAGGCACGTGGCCTGAGCGCGTTTAAAGAAGCTAGCCAAACTGCCTGTGCCCATAAATACTTTATCATTATGCAGGGTGCCCTGAATGTAACGCGCTGCCTTCCCCCTGACATGGCTTTGGGAAATCTTCATTACGCATCCCTTTTTCTGGGTGCTTCCCTTTTGATCTTCCTGACCTAGGTCTCCTGGTCTGAATTATCCTGTTAAGTGTTTGACAGGATGGTTAAACAGTTTAGTGAAGAGTGATGGGGGATGTAGGAATAAGAAAATAACCCAGTGACACTCAGTATCTAGCAGGAGAAATCCCAGGCGGGGCACCTCGGGAAGGACGCCTCGTATTTCAACAGGTAACTTCATTGTCTGTAGTTTATTTTTGAATCAGAACACGTGCTTACAGGTGGCAGGATCCCACCCCAGAAGTAGCTGCCCCTTTGTTGCAGCCCAAGTTCAGTGGTCGAGAACTCAAAGGGGGATTACCAGCCCATATTGTTGACGGTTTTGACTTACCCACCCAAGAGCGGAGTGGTAAAGAATCCGGCATTTTAAGTGCACGCCTCTGGGATCCATGCAGTTCCTGAGGTGGGGAAACAGAAGGGATGTGAGTCGGGGGAGTTCTGTAAAACACGGGAGGGCAGGCTGGGATCAATCATCCAAGGTCATCGTCCATCAGACACGTGCCTCGTCCATCCGGGCAACAACCCGTGAGTGGAGCCTGAGGACTGGTGTTCAGAGCGCCCCCCAGGAGAAGCGCCAGGTTAGGGGTGCTCGGTGGAAGCTGCTTTGGAGGCGTGTGAGAACCACGTGTCTCCCCCTTCTTCCCATTTGACCATTCAGTCATTTGAATATTAACGACGCCCCCTGGAGATACTGAGGGGAATAACAGAGGCTGTGATGTCCTCATGGGGCTTGCGTTCTGAGGCAGGAGACAGATGATAAAGGAGTAAGAGTTTAGTCCGTGACAGGTTTGTGCAGAAAAATAAGCATTGTGAGAGGATGGGGAGCGATGGGAGACCAAGTGCCGCGACTGCTGGAGGGAAGAGGTGACATCAGAGCAGGGACGGGAATGAGGTGAGCCAGTGGGTCCTGGACTCCTCTGTCCCTGTGCACACACCGCAGATGCAGCTTAAATTGTCTCACTGACAGAGACACATACTAAAGGCTTTGGTTTATCCTAACGTGGGTCTGAGAAGTGTCGTAAAGATCATCACATCAAGAGAAAGCGATTTGAATTGTATTCACCGTTAGGGTCCCAGGTCCCAAACATCTATCTGAGAATGCTCTATATATAAAGTTTCGAAGCTAAAAAATTTCATCTGTACTGTACGCAGGTGCAGCGTTTCAAGCTCACTTTCTATTGTTTTATCACTTGAATTAATTGCCCAGGGAATAGCCAGACAGCAGAAATTGTATAACGTGTAGTCTTTATAATTAGTTTATGTTTTATGTTAACTTGATTAGGAACGGCGTGACATAACCACACACTCCGCTATGTACACAATTAGTTGATGTGCTACAACCGAATTTTTCTTTTCAAACACTGTCCTGTTTTGTAGAGTTCCTCGTGGCCTCTTTCTGTCTTTTACCTTACTTTCTAATCTACCTAGAGTCAGTCTGTATCCCGAATGTTCCAACATTTCTGCCATATGCCTCTGAACAGTATTTCACCAATACTCACACAGTATTGGAGCGTTTTCTCCCGGGGCCATTCCAAGCCCAGTTGCTCTGAGCTGCTCAACAGCTGCTGTAACGTCTCGTCGACAGAACCCGAGAACCGACCTTGGCTGCTTCTTGAGACGCGGTGTGTGGCGGGGGGAAGGAACCCCCGCCTCTTTTCTTGGGTTGCTGTATCTTTTCCTTCCAGGTTTATACCCCCATCTGACAAAGCACATCCTCTGTAAGCCTCAGTGCCTGGGAGGTCTATTTTTGAATTCTTACATGTCTGAAAAGTGTCTTTATTCTGTCCTTGTGCTTGAAGCAGGATGACCTGGACATAAAACTTTAGGCTAAAAAGTATTTTCCCTCCCTTGTGAAGACTTTGTGCCATTGTTTTCTAGAATCTAGTGTGCCCTTAAGAAGTCCAGGGCATTCGGGCGCCTTATGTATCCTGCTTTGTGAGACCTCTTTATCCAAATGACCTGAAATTTCACAGCGACATGAGTCTTACTGTGGACTTTTTTTATTTGCGTCTTTATTCTTTGGACTCTGCTATTTCTGCCTCTGGATTGCTGGACCCTTCCATCTGACTAACTTTTTAGTGTTATTTCTTAAATAATCTCTCCCCTTCCATATTCTGTGATCTCTTTGCCTAGAGTTTTTAATTATTTGAATATTGGACCTTCTGGATGGAGACTCGCATCTTTGTCATCTTTTCTTCCCTATTTTCTAACCTCTGTTCTTTTGCTCAACTTTCTGAGAGATTTCCTTGATTTTCCTTCAAATCCTCCTATGGAAGAAATCTTTATTTCAATTAAATATTTCATTTCCAACTCTTATTTTTGCCTCTTCTTAAATTTTTTTTAAGAACATCAGGTTTTTATCTTAGGGCTTCCGTAGCCTCCCTTATTTTTCTAGACGATATCCTTGACTTTTCGAAGTTTTCATCAAATGCCCTTTGAATTTCTCATTTTCTTCCCAGTTTCTTTTTTTGTTTCTGTTTGATGACTTGAGTCTCCAGCTTTCACGTTAGATGCTTGACTGACCGTTAACACTTACAAGGGAGCTGCTGAGCATCGAGCATCGGGTGGGGAGCTCGGTGTGTGAAGGTGAGGGTTGTTGATGGCGGGACGCACTGGATGGGATCACACGCTGAGCCAGCTTTCTCCAAACTGGAACCCCTAAACCTCAGTAGGTGCCCCGTCCCCGCGTCCCAACACACACCCCCTAGCCAAGGCTGATCAGTTTTTTCAGAGAGGAAAACGTGCTTTCCTTCCTGGAAAGCCCCCTCTGTCCCACCGCCGGCACTGGGAGGGTGCAGGGGTGGAGGCGAGCTTCAGGCACCTTCACCATAACTCACTCAGTCCTGCTATTGCAGGAAGGGGGACCCTTTCCAGGGCCCGAGGGAGCTCTTGTCTAACACTCAGAAAGGCACTGTCCGAGGAGACACACGTGCTGACAAAACAAAAGACTTTATTGGAAGGGACGCCCGGGCGGAGAGCAGCAGGGTAAGGGACCCCAGGAGGACCAGTCTGCCACGTGGCTCGCAGTCTCGGGTTTTACGGTGATGGGGTTAGTTTCCGCGTTGTCTCTGGCCAATCACTCTGACTCAGGGTCCTTCCTGGTGGCATGTCCTCAGCCAGGGTGGATTCCAGCGAGGAGGATTCTGGGAGGTTGGTAGGACATATGGGCTGGCGTCTCCTCTCTCCTTTTGACCTTTCCCGAATTCTTCCGGCTGGTGGTAGCTTGTTAGTTCCGTGTTCCTTACCAGGACCTCCTGTTGTGACATAACTCATGCAAGTGGCTACTATTGAGCCTGGCCGGGGTGGGGGGTGGGTTCAGTCAGTGGTTCCCCTAACACTGCCTTTGGCTGGTTTCTGCCCACCTGGGAGTCCTGTGGGCCACGCAGAGGTCACGGTGGGATCTCGAGCCAGTGAGTACTGTGCTTGGAGTTTCATAAGATCCGTATTTTCAGCTGGGTTTCTAACCCTCCGCTCTGGGTCTGTCCTGCTCCGAGGTCCTGTCACTTTGTGGTGGTGGGAGCGATGCCAGAAAAATCAGCCGCTCTTCCCTGGAGTCTTCCACCAGACACTTAGAGTATAACTTCCAAGGCCCGTTAGGTTAGTTACTAGTCACCCTTCTGCTTTGTGTCTCTTGCTCTTTTTGCCTTTTTATTATTCTCATTTTAGCAGGGTCCGGGGAATGAAAGGAGATAAACAAAGGCAGTCACACTACTGTTTTGAACCAAAAGTAACGTTTGGGATTTTTTTTCACTTTCTTTATGTATATTTCACATCATTCAAATGATATACATCTGTTGTGTGAGCTAATAATAGTCCCCCTAGGATACTTCCGTCTTTAGAAACCATTGTGCAGAAGAAGCTAAATCCTGTAACCCATCGACATGATATGGTAAAGACTTTGTACAGTTAGTGATTATAAATTATTTGATCATTCACATGACTTCTGCTTTATAAAGATTAATTGAGAGAGAATTTGTCAGTTGTGCCAGACTTGGTTTTGTTGCTGTCCTGATTATAGATTCTGAGATACAGTTTCCTGGTGTACAGACACCCTTTGGAAGACAGAATAAAAGCGGACTTCTAAGTTAATTAATAGTGTTTGCGACAGGGATTCAATTTTGTTCTATTTCCATGGAAAATGTGTTATTCCGACTCCTTACAAATAGGGAGGATTTGATAGCCATATAGGAAAAGGGTTTTTAATTTTGTATCTTCTTTTATGTCTCAGTGAATCTCCTTTACCTTATCTCTCTTGTATCTATTGTATCTATTTCAGTTCTTTATTTTGGGGAGGGAGTAGGGTGCTCCCTGGTTAATTAATAAAAGTGTCAACCTAGAGAAATTGAAAATGGAAGCATTCAGCCCTAAAAAAAAAAAGACTGGGTTCCCAAGTGACATCTTCTTGGCCACAGGTCTAATAATTAGATTTAAGCTTATTCTACAGATCAGACGCCATATATACTGGCAGAACCTTCAGAACTGGATTACTCAGTCACCCTGCAGTACGATGAATTGGACTCGAGGGGTCTTTTAAGTCCCTTCTGACTATGAAATCTGTGAAATCGTCTGCTTCCTTGATAGCGAGGCATAGTGGACTTGTAATAGGTCCGTTCTTGGGTTGCTCTGTCTACCAGAAAAATTTATCCTCAAAGCCAAACAGATCTAACAGGCTAGCTTTAAATAGAGATTGGGATTCCATATTACACTGCACAAGTCACTTCTTTCCTTAGACCTTTTTATTAACTTTGCTTACACTCTTTAAATCCCAGAAAAGCGTAATAGCCCATATCCTAGTGACCTGTGTCGAGGGAGGTAGGAAACAAGAGGGATGCCTCCTGAACTGGCCTGGGGCGTTTTTGAGACCTACCAAAGGATAAGAAACCTGTTTGCTTATTTATTCATTTAGCATCACTAATTCTAGAACAGGTTTCCACATTTAAATAGAACTCAAGTATACAAAACAAGTGTTGTTTTTAAAACTTGGCCAATCACTTTATACACATCTTTATTAGCATGGTCATTTAAAATATAGAATTAATGAAGAAGATTTAGGAAAGGTCAAGTATGTGTCTGAATCTTATTCTTCTTAGTAGACTATAGAGAAACTGAGGAATTTTAAAAGAAAAATGATTTATTCCTTTTAAGTTTGACCAACCAGTCAGTTCTGCCCCAAATCCTGTTCTTTGATGCTGACTTTTTAAAAAATATAGCTGACATGCAATATTATGCTAGTTTCAGGTGTGCTAGGTAGTGATTGGACATCTACTTACGTTACAAGATGATCCCAAAGGTAAGTCTAGTAACCATCTGTCCCCATACAAAGTTACCGCAATACTATTGACTATATTCCTCATGCTGTGTATTACATCCCCATGGCTTATTTATTGTATAACTGGAAGCTTGTACCTCTTAATCTCTTATCAAAACAAGTTGAAAGCACTTCAGTTCAGAGTAGGAAACCATTGAAATCTGGAATTGTTCTGTTTGAATGATGGAATCCTTATGTGAAAATATTTTTGGGAAACTATTTCAGAAAGCACCATGAATGTATTAATTTTCTTTGGTTTCTGGTCTCATCTGCTCTTACCCCTTCCCCTTGGTATTGCCTGGGCAAGAGTAAGTTCATATGATAGTGCCTTACTGTCTGCAGTACTGTTTAAATGACACATCCCAACCCAGGCCATATTCGGAACCATAATAAGGGAAAAACACTTTTTTTCAAAGCAAAGTTTCATTTTAGAATTTTGGAGCAATTTAGGAAACTTAGTCCCGGTCTTTCTGATTTTTGAGGCCAAAGTTTGAGCCTTAGGTTGTTTTCTCGATAGTAAGATATGACAAAATAAACAAAAAAACCCTAGAACTAAAAAAGTGATTTGGCAAGATCACAGGATACCAGATCGACACGCGAAAGTCAGTTGTATTTCTATATAGAAGTGACGAGCACATGGAAGCCAAAATTAAAAACACAGAACTATTTACAATGGCTCAAAAAAGTGAAATACTTAAGTGTAAACCTAACAAAACCCATATAGGACTCATATGCTGAAAACTCTAGAACTCTGATGAAAGAAATCAGAGAAGGTCTAAGTCAATGGAGAGACATAACCATGTTGCAGAACTGGGAGACGCAATCCAGTAAAGACGTCAGTTCCTGCCCCGTTGCTAAACGGATTTAGTGCGATGCCTCTCAGAATCCCAGAAAGATCTTTTGTAGATAGATTCTGGTTTGATGCATTTCTTTTTGACAAGAACATCTGGGACTTCTGTGTGACTTGAAAACAATAAATTGACCAGGGAAATGATTTTCCTGTGATACCTACAGGTACTTTCAGTGCTTTCAGTCACGTTTACTGTAAAAATACAGTGCCTGCCTTCTGTGAGCCAGGCCCCATGCTGAGTGCCTTCCGTTCTCTGTGTCCCGTCATCTCACAGCCACCCTGTGGGGAAGGTGCTGCTAGGATCCTCACTTTACAGACAGAAAAATGGAAGTACCTAGAGGGAATTTACTTGTTCCAGGCCACAGAGCTAGAGGATACAGAAGCAAGATTCAAGCGTAGACCCACTTGGGTCCAAAATCTGCTCTTCACTCAGTGTTCCTGTCCCTGTAGGGGTCTCAGGCCAAGTGCCCTCTTAGATAACCCTGCTTTCTGAGAATCTCTGTAGTCCTTACATCACTGTACTGCCTAGTTCCCTGCCAGGCTCTGTCGTGAGTATCCCCAGTCTACACTCCGGTTCCAGCTAGAGAAATGCACCCAAGAACTGTTCCAAATTACCCAGCTAGAAGGGAACATTTGATACTTTTCAGAATAACTTTTTTTCTTGAAATTCTTATTTAAAAGAGACTTTCCCATCTGGGATGACTATAGAAGTATTGTTGCTTGCCTTGCAAGAGGGAGAAATGGATTTTGGAATGACACATCACTTTTCTTAGGTGTCAGGGGAAATAGGTCACTTTAGAGTGTTTATCATAATATTTGAAAAAAGCTGGCATTGAAAAATGAGAAGTTGAATATTGAGTAGTTCTCCAAAGACTAGAAATGGACTGCTGAAATATTTTCTGAGATAGACCATAGCTTTTTTATATAGTTTCTTTTCCCCAGTGTCTCCCTAAGATAAGTTTTATTTTAATGGTCAATTGTAGCTTGGTAAAGGGAGCAATTTAGTCTTTATGGTATATATATTGGCTTCATTTATTGCAATGTCTTTCTAGATATAAACACAGGAAAGCTCTAACCTCCTTGAGTTGTTGAAACAGCGATTGGAGTGATCTAGAGGTCCTTAGTAAGTAAAATAGATGAACATGAATGCTTAAAAGCCTCCATCTACCTTTAAGGCTGTTAAACAAAAGAGAAAAGTCCAATCCCCTCTCTGTAGAAATCAATAAAGAACAAGCAATGTCGCAGAAGCGTCGGATCCCCTCTAAGCTAACGGAGGAGAAACTACACAAATCCAGACGTTCGACTGGAGACGTCGGCATCGCATCCGAAGTGGTTTCTGGCAACATCTCCCAGTTCGGAGCCCATGGCTTCCTTTTGCACACATACCAGGTCCTGACTGCAGAATTTCATAAGTCGGTTACTAAGCTGCAGTGCCGGCTAAATGTTTTCTGAAGAATTTGGGGTAACGTGATCGCAAACACAGACTGACATGTTACACGCCAGTATAACTGCCGTTAGCATGTTTACTACAGGGACCATCCAGCCCTTGGTAACAGGAGAGGCTGCCTCTGACCTCCAGGTACCAGCCCCCCTTCCTCAGCCCTGGTCATCACCCCTCAGCCCCGTAAATGGTTCCTGGCAGTGATTCCCTCCATCAGGCTGTAAACTCATGGGCAGTTTCAGAGTCTGTGCGCTGCTTAAAGAACTCTGCACGTTCTCTATACGGAAACAGGCTGCGTAAGAAGTATGAGAATTTCAAGGCCATAAAGGGTATAAGAGATCATCCGTGTTGCAGATCCGGGACGACTAGAACAGAGCGGAAGGAAAGGTCCACCACGTTCCAAGCACAGTTGGGTCCTGCTGTCTCTTCATCCACCCCACCTCGCTCATACCTTCCTCTTCTTTACTCTCTGTTTCTTGGGAGATTTAATCCACTTCACGTTCTTAATATATTCCATTTGACTCTTTGTTCAGTGATCAATACCTTACATACAGTTTATCTTCAAACTTTCCTCCTGTCTGCATCTTTTCTCTGTCCCCGTGTTCCTGTCTTCTTGCTTTGAACACAGTAAATTAAATACCAGGAGTGAGAAAAAGTTTCAAAGAATCACAGGACTTACTATTCGTCTGCCACCCCCTCATCCACTGCAGGAATCCCCTCTAAGGTTTCTTGGGCTGATGGTAAGGCTTTGTCTGCACAGGCCCATTCTGGGATGTAAAGCTCACTCTTTACAAAGGAGTTAATACCAGTTTGGGACAGTTTTAATTCTTTAAAAATTCTTCCTTAAATCGATCTACAAATTGCCTCTACAGTCTGTGACATTCTGATGGCGTTGTCTCTAGCTCATTACAAAGGACAGTGGCTAACATGTGTTACCCCCAACACACCAGGAAGGGCTCCTGCTGTCATCCTCGTGGTGCAGGTGAGGAACCCGAAGGTTGGAGAGACCCGAGGTCACACGGGCGTAAAGAGTGGAGCTGGGAGTGCGGAGCTCGTATTCTGACCCCAGACCCTGGAGGATGGGCCCCGCCAGCCCCTCCTCTGCCAGGACGCTGTCCTCCAGGGTCACACCTGCTCTCTGGGCCCCTTTCTCCTTGCTGTTTTCTTACCCCGCTAGGTCCTCTGTCTTGTTTCCCAGATGCCTTTCCCCTGTCTCACCATCGGAATGGTTACGGGTTACCGTGCTCTCGTTTCCACTCCGGTGCTCTGCTGCCCTTCTTCCCTGGAATCTCCCCGCCCTGACACTGCATCGTGCAGGCTGCAGCCGGCACACTGTGAATGTTGTGACGGCCACACTGCTTCCGTCTCAGGCACGTCAGCCTCTCCTGGCCCATGGTAGGCACTGAGTGGTCTTTGTCGAAGGATTGCATTCCCTTCCTTGGCTATTATATACTCTACGACTTCTTAGTTGTTTTTCCCTGGGGTCTCTGATTCCCCGTGGTTAAACCTTAAATTTGCAAAAGCAGTACATTCTTCCTCTCTCTGCTCCGAGATGGAATTAGAATCCATCCAATGATTTGCTTTTGGCAGGAGGAGAAGCAAATGGGGACTTGCTGCTTCCCAGCACTGTTGAGTGTTGCTTCTGTGACAGCTCAGCAACTGTACTAGAAGGTAACTGCTGACTCACTGGGTCTGTATCCTGCAGCAGCATCACTGCCCTTCTTCTCGTCCGTCGGCCCCGGCAGGTGCTCTGTGCCCCGAGCCCAGCTCAGGCTCCGGGGAGGGTCCGTACAGGTACTGCCCTCACCCCCAGGAGTGCTAGCCCCTGCCACTGCTGTAGCGCTGTCCTCATCTCCAGAGGTCTCCTCCGATGTCCCGGGCCAGGTATGAAAAGTCCTGTAGAGCCTCCTGACACCTGTAAGCCAGAACTTACCCCTGTGCTAAGGTTTCTGCTTCTCATTTTTACTTCCCTGTTTTCAGTGCCTCCGTATGAAATCTCTCTCCTGCATCCTGTGCGATGGTTTTTCTCTTTCCACTGTACCGCTCTTGTCAACATACAAATGTGCTGTCATTCTACCGTCTTAAAGAAAACCCCCTGTGTTCATCCTGCTGACACCCCCAGCCCTCGCCTCCTCTCAAAGCTCCTGGGACACACCAGCAGCCCTTTTCCCCACTACTGAAATCAGCAGTAGTTTCCACCTTGCTGAATCTTGGTTCTCCCCTTCTTTATAGCACCTGGACTTACCATGCTGCAAATTGCATTGAGTTATGCCATAGTTGTGAGCTCCATCTATGTTGTGTTCATTGTGTTCACTGCCTGGCATGAGTAGATGCTCGGGAAACATTATTTTCTGAAGGCACAGATACATAACTGGTGCTCTGTGCGTTCTAGATCTTCGGTCTGTATAAACATGCCCCCTTGGGGGTCTGTCCCTTGAGGGTGGGGGATCACAGGAAGTGGTCTTTGTTGTATTGGGTGGGTCTCCGTGGCCTGGAGGATTCAGGCCCAATCCCCCAGGCAAGTGCAGGGAAGTCTGATTTTTATCGAATCAAGTGATGGCTAGATTGTTATTTTTCTGTTGTTCAGAAGATATTCTAATTTCCTTAGCAAGATATTAGAATAATTATTTCCTCCCACAAAGGGAGCAGTGAAATTTTGAGAGCTCCTTAGAGAATTTTACCAAAGGGCTTTTATTGTCACTGCCACAAATTGGATTTCGTGGGCCGATTCTTTATATTTTAGGAATGCCGTCTCCCCGCAGAGTTTCCAGAGCATCTTCCCGCCTCTTAACTCCCCCTCACTGCTTTCTCCTCTGGCACAGCAAGTACTGCGAACTCCAGCTTCTCTGGTAGTGGGCACACAGATTCTGCCACCACAGCAGGAAAGAGGCTTTGTTCTGGAAGCAGCCTAAGGCCTGGCAGCCTCCGGGTTAGGCGTGGGGAGGGGGGCCCAGCTAACGTTCTTTCCTCCCTTCCTTCCAGGCTCCCATCCAGATCCAGCCCCTCTCACCCCGGGAGCCCGGGACGCTTCCAGGCCTGTTGACGGCTGTACCTGGGACATTTCCATGACTGTTGAGGGCTGTACCTGGGACGTGTCCATGACTTTTGAGGGCTGTACCTGGGACGTTTCCATAACTTTTGAGGGCTGTACCTGGGACGCTTCCAGGCCTGTTGAGGGCTGTACCTGGGACGTTTCCACGCCTGTTGAGGGCTGTACCTGGAACGTTTCCAGGCCTGTTGGGGGCTGTACCTGGGACGTTTCCAGGCCTGTTGGGGGCTGTACCTGGGACGTTTCCAGGCTTGTTGGGGGCTGTTCCTGGGCACAGGTTTAGAAAACAGACGGACCTGGGGTTGCTCCTTCAACTGACCAGCTTCAGGCAACTCACTTAAACCTTCCGAGCCTCAGTTTCCCCATCTGCTAAGTGGGACAGGTGATACTTGTTGATTCTAAGTTGTCCATCCCATCTGGCCGGAGGTGTTGCAGAAGGAAGAGTCCCCATAAATGGTTGCCGTTGCGTTTCTCTCCTGAGCCGTTAAGTGATGCGCCCAGAATCAAAAGCTTCAGATACCAGGAAGCTGTAAACATCAACAACTACCTTTCGCCCCAAGCAAAATAATCCTCTTTCTTGTTAAAAAATAATAGAAAATTTCATTTCTCACTAAACAAATTTAAACAATGATAGAGACTGAGGAAAAAAAAACTATTTCTAAAAGCCAACTCCCTTTTTTCACTTTGGATGAGTCATTTTTTTTTTTTTAGTAAACAGGAATGAGAAACAGTTAATCAAGATAGAGGCAGATAGTTTCATTTTAAAAGAAAAGCATGAAGGAATAGGGTAAAAAAGCGTATTGGGTTGGAAGGAATATGGAAGGCAGAGTTTTCAGATCTCAAGAAAGATTTGCTTTGTCCATCCAACAGTGTCTGTAGCTTTTAAAGTATTTATCAAGATTACTTTTAATATAGGTTTTTTATTATCATCATCCTTAGACTCTTCAGTGAGCTGGCTTTGTTTGTTTATTTGTTTTGGCAGCGGGACTAGGAAGGTGGGGAAGTAAGCAAAGCCTTTGTGATAGTTTTAGCTTTTTATTCTTTTGCATTGGGGCAGACACACATCCTGTGCTGGATACATGTCAGACAAGGATCCCTACAAGAGATTCTGAGCTCTGCTGTCCCGCAGGGTCCGGTGCTACGCTGGGCTGACCAGGTGTCCGTGGCTGGGGAAGGGCAGTGCCAGGGAGGAGGGATGGGACACAGAACGAGAGGTCAGAAAAGATTTCGCAGTGTGTTTGGGGACACTTGGAAGGCTCTGGTCCAGGCCAGGCAAAGGAGGGCTGGGGGATGCCAGGGCGAGGAGCAGAATAAGAAGGTGCCGGCATCAGAGAGCGTGCCCGGGAGGAGGGGGCCCTGGGGGCAGGGGAGGATGGACAGGCAGGGGAGGGCCTGTGGCCGCAGAGCATAGCAGTTTGGCCACCTGCCCGCTGCTTTCGCTTCAGCCAGCTTGGAGCAGAGCTGGAACGGGCCTGGGCAAGGTGCAGTGACCGTATCAGCCACTCCCGAGCTCCTTGTCGCTTGGACCCCAGAATGACATTTCCAGTGTAGACTGTGGTGAAGCCTTACCTCATGCCGTTCTAGGCTTGAAAATGGTTTATGTGAGACGTGTCAAGTGCTGAAGATTAAAATATGTGCTGCAAAAATAGGTGTCTACAGACTTGCCTGTCTTACTCTGAATTGTCCCAGAATTCAGTGTGAATTCTTAAAAGTGAAAAAATACCGTTTGTCTTCTCTGAGTACACTCGAGGCAAGGAACTAGTTGTTTAAAAAACTGCTGAACTTCTCCAGCACTAAGATTGATTCCAGAGATGGAAAATAATTCTAGGTGTTGCTTGGCAAATAACATAAACAGTATTCATTCTTTTTTTTTTTTAAAGCAGAACCTACTGGTTCTGCTTTAAAATTCTACCTTGTATTGATTTCCGTTTGGACTGGATTTATGTTCTAAGCACAGTTCAGGGCTAATGTGTTCGTTAAGCTGTGAATAAACACTTTCTGTGCGTTTGTGGGCCGGTGCCCCACGCTCTCCAATCAAAAGGAGGCACTTGGAGTGTTGTTTCCAATTTATAAACAGCACATCCTGAGGTTCGCTTCCTGGGTTTTTTATCTGAGGGCATCATTGAGCTTTTATCATCTAAAATAACGTGCTAGGTAGTCTGCTGAGGGTTTTGCATTTTAGTTCAGCTGGGTGCCCATTTTATTGAGCGCCTACTGTGTACACGGCTGGGGGCTTTAGTAGAAACGGCAGTAAAAAGTGAGTTCTCCCTACTCTCCAAATGCTCCGTGTCGTAGACAGAATGAAACACAGTCTCTGTTGCTTGTTGTTCTTAATCTCTCAGATTTTCATCAGAGCTCAGCTAACTCTGATGGATCTGCAGTCACTGGTGTCAAGAAAGAAAATGAAATTAATGGAACTGAGTTGATAAACATTTCACCTTCTCTGCTTGTGCATGTAAGCTGTAAGCAAGTAACGTGATTATCTGATGTAAGAAAAAGTTTAAGCGATTTCTTGTCCTCCTCTTCCTGCTAGGGGAAGCCGGTACTCAGCAGTGAATGGCCGAGAGAGTAGATCTTCGCGCTTCGGGACTAAACTATAATTAGTGTTGTCTTCCTAATGGAAATGCACTTGCATTACTTAAATGTAAACCATTTAGAACTACATCACACCCATCTTTCTAAGAGCTGGAATGAGGGTGTGACATGGAGAGGTGGACCAAGGGGTAGGTGTGCAGGTGAGGTTGTGGAGCCCTCAGCCACCCGGTAGCCGAGTATCTTAGACAACTTTGTGGGTGTCTTTGGACATGACTTTCCTCATCTGTAAAGTGGGGATAATAACACTTGCTTTAGAGATGTTGGTGGATTGAATCTTAAACCTTTAAACTGCGTTAGTACAGTTCTCTGTGCCTTTATTACGTCATACGTGCTTAACAGGAAATGGTCACTGTGAACAGGTTAATTTTTAAACATAATTTAAATAGCAGTTTTCCTAATACACTCCCAGTGAACTGGGTCCACTCCCCCTAAAATGCTGCTTTATTTTTCCTTCTTTCAGGTTGATATGTGTCACTTTTTTTTTTTTTTTTTTTTTTTTTTTTGCAGTACGCAGGCCTCTCACTTTTGTGGCCTCTCCCGTTGCGGAGCACAGGCTCCGGACGCGCAGGCTCAGCGGCCATGGCTCATGGGCCCAGCCGCTCCGCGGCATGTGGGATCCTCCCGGACCGGGGCACGAACCCGCGTCCCCTGCATTGGCAGGCGGACTCTCAACCACTGCGCCACCAGGGAAGCCCGTGTCACCGTTTTAACACATATTTTTTTCAAAGTATTTACACACATATGTATTTACACATGTATTCACACACATATTTAATACATACTTATTTCACTAGAAATTGAAAATATTTTCACAAATAAAGGTTCTGTCTATATTGCCACCCTGCTACGGCTGCCGTAGAGTATGTACAAGTTTACACAGCCAAAGAAAAATGCAAATTGCGGGTGCCTACAACCCACGTCAGTGGGACAACCAGATGCCGGGTCCCCAGATCCACGTAGACACGCAGGTACTCACCCTCTTGCTGGTACAGGGGGATCAGACGCCTCGTGAGGGAGTAACTGTGAGGATGGATGAGGTGGGGCACGTGAGCCCTGCACGGTGTCTCCATGAGCTGCTACTAACGTTCACAGCCCTCGAGTTTGCTGAGATGTCATTGCTGCTGCCAGAAAGTGCGCTCCTGGTCAACCTAACTGGGGAGCCAGCTGACTCTTAGCCTCACGTTAACTAGCAGTTCTCCCGAAGCCTGGGACCTGAAGGGGCTAGCCTGCGTGAACGGCCGGGGCTCTCACTAGAGTTTGGCCGTGCCTTGCACGTTCTCACACGCCGAACACAGAGCCGAGTGAAGCCCCCTCCAGGAGGGGACAGAGAGGCCGTCATGGGATCACTTTATGTTTGTCTGGACAAGGCAAGCAGTCCTATTGGAATTCTGTCATTAGGAATTCTAGTCACCCTGCTTTTAATTACTTGTCGTTATGTCCATCAAGCAAGCCTCGTATTTCCAAACGATTTTTGGTGCCAGCTTCTGAGATCTCGGGTGCAGGGCAGGGCTCCCCGACATCGACACAAGCTGGTGGACCTGTTATAGCAAAACTTCCTCTGCCTTTGGCCACGGAAGACTGTTGAACCAGAAATGTGATTTTTTTTTTTTTTTTCTGATTCTCGATTTCATTTTACCTGTAATTGTCTTAAATAAGAGTAGGGCATTTCAAAAGAAACCCATGACATTTCTTTTTAGAATGGACTTACTTACAAATGAAAGTGAAGCCTGTGAACGTGTTTTCTAAATGACCTTGGAGAATGACGTCCAAGTCAAGACTCCATCCCAGACTGAGATGTGACCGGCTGTTTTTCTCCTATCAACCTTAGGTTTGATTTCATTTTTAATAATGGCTTTATTATTTTCTCTAGGCTGTTTCACTCGCACAGCTGTTTGCTTTGAAATTTGAAACCACATATTTTTGTTGTAGCTCAAATAAAAATGGGGTCACACGAGTGACCTTGTAGATAGAAACTGCGTGGTCGACCCACTTTGACAGAAATAGCTCACACGCTCTCACCTGAGACCAGCGGAATCATTTTAAGACAAAAGATCATTCAGTGACCGTAAAGCTGGAAACCTGATGAGGGGGGACGAAATGTAACAACAGCTCACGTCGCCTGAACAGACGCGAGGCTACACACTGGTCCTTCAACGCGCTCCCTCGCGGAATTCTCACGACAGCCCCAGCGCACGTAGGCGTCATTACGGTCAGCGTACGGTCAGGAGGAAAGTGAGGCACACCAACCTCGGGGAACGTGCCCAGGGTCGCAGAACTGTGAGTGGCCGGGCTCCGGAGTAAACGCAGTTGACCTTGAACCCTGGACCTGGCTCTGGACTGAGGGGCTCCGCGTCAGCAGGCGGACAGACAGAAACCCCAAAGGATGCCACCTGGACCGGTTCTACTGTCTGGCCTGGATTCATTAGGGGATGAACAGGAAGCGAGTGTCCTCTTTTCTCAGGCCCTAAGAATGCACCCTGAATTCTCCTCTCAACACGACCCGTAGCCTCTTCGGTTCATCTTAAATAATTCAAAGTCCTCAGGTCAGTTTCAGGCATGAGCGACTGAAAACCTCCAGCCTCTCACCCTGTTTCAGCTGGGCCCCCACCCCCCTCCCAGCTCAGGCCTGTGTTGGCTTCGAAACGTCGGTGGAGGAGGGGGCTGAACAAACCTTGTGGGTTTCCCAGCTCCTTTCCGGCTCCGTATTAGGCATCACTTCTAACCTGGGGGCAGGTCCATGGGGGTCTGTGGACGTGCGGGGGGACGATGACGGGTCCTCTTCTCGGCTCTGACACCCGTCATCCCCTGGGCATGGGGGAGTCCAGAGCTCGTTCTCTGTGGGAGCTTTTGGGCTCCCTGGGGGCAGCCGCACATCTCCCACCGCTGGCGGTGCTCACGGCCTTCCCCTCAGTGCAGGGCTCTTGGCTTTCTCAGGGCGGGCGACTCTTTGGGCGCAGTTCCTTTTAAGATGACCCTAGACCACCTTTCCCCAAGTTCACGTGTGGCCTAGGAAACCCTTGTACTCGTGGAAACGCAGCTTCCTCTGGCCCGTGTCCTGGGTGGAGCGTCCAGCACAGACTCTTTCTTTAGACCTCTCAGACTCCAGCTACAGCCAGTCTCCGTCAGCTCCGGGAGACCTGGGTCGGGCTCTCTGGAGGTGGGCAGGGCTCCTGAAGCCAACCTCAGTCCGTCTGGGGTGAGGGTAGGCGCACGCCAAGGTCCAGACCACAGCTCTGAGCCAAGAGTGGAGTCAGCCCCGATACCGGCTCCTTGGGTGACATTGTCTCCCACTCCTCCTTTGCTCCCTGACATCACGGGGAAGCGCTGTGGGTAACAAGCTGTACCCCCTCCGTTCTTCCCTGCAGATTTGCTCAGGTCACAGTGCCACCTGGAGGCTGCTGCCGTAATACAGTACACGACCGTCAGTAATTTTCACGCGTTTATCAAAACGCCTGTGCAAGTGTGTGCTGCTCACCTGTGTGTCCGGCACACCCTAGGAGAGCCCTGGGAGGGCATTGCTCCTTGGTCCATATCCGTGAAGGCCTAGAAGGTAAAGCTGGCCTCTTGGCATCTCTTCGCTACTCCAACGTGCATTTCTCTCCTCCGGCTGCACAGAATGGATGTGTCAGAAGGAACGAGGCTCAAAGGACCTGCTGAAAAGTGGACAGATGGTTTACCCAACAGGTGGAAAATGAAAACAAAATCATGAAAACCCAGGGCAAAGATTTTTTTATTATGTAACATTTGACGACCTACTCTAGCCAACTGAAAAAGTAAGCTAAAAAATGACTAGGATACCAGAATCAAAAGTTTTTAAATGTTGTTAGGACAAGTCCATGGTTTCCAAGAATATACAGAGTGAGAGTGTTGTTGGCAAGAAGATTATTTCATTTACAGCTTGGAGCTGATCGCTGATGGCAACACTGAGGTCAGAAAAGAGAAGATCCAGCCATCAGGATTATAGATGTTGAGGGATTTCACCAGGCAATAAGCAAGGAGGCACGTCATTTAGTAAATGAAAAAAACAACAGGTCCTGAAGGGGCGGTGGTTTTGACTTAACGCTTCCAGATGTTTGGGCCTCTCATTTCTTAGTTTCCGTTCAATTTATCATGTGCAAATTTAGTCTTTTTTGGATACATGCTTTTGTTACTCCCGTTTACCTTCTCATTTTGTTCTCCTTTTGCACTCTTTACAAGTTATTTTCACAGCATAAAAGGAGTTAATAAAGTGAATGGTGTTAGGAAGGGAAGGAAAAGGGAAAATGGTGAAAAACATGGCATATTAATTAAAATGGATAAGTTAATGTCTTCCAAACGCAGTGCCATTACTTCCTTTAACCTACAGAACTAAGCATTTAATTTAGGAATACATCTTGCTTCTAAATATAATTTTCACGATGGCCACAACATTGTTAACTATTTGCGATGCGTATTAAGGAGATGACAAGTTTCCTCTGAAATCCTGCTGGTTACAATCGTCTCGGGCAGAGGGAGGACAGATGTGTGAACGTGCACAGCTGGTTCGGAGGGGCTGCCATCGTTCTGTTTGGCTCAGGCCTGGGGTGCAGAGGAGGAAGCTAGGGAAGATTAGACTAGAGTGTGTGCTTCTTGCCCACACACCACGTGTCAGCAGTCAAGCAGGAAGCCCGGAATCAACCTCAACGGCTCCCTCACCCTCCACAACCAGACCGACACCAAGTTCGGCCCAGTGCAGGTCTTAAGCATCTCTTGAAATTGTCCACACTTCTCTCCATCCCCGAAGACCCCCTCCTTATTAGGGTGACGTGAGTGAGAAGTGCCTCTGTGCCCTTATTTAACCTTCTCAAGTGCCCTGAATAGGTAGGTGGCATCATTATCCCCATTTTAGAGATGGGAAACCTGAGGCCCAGGATGGAGAAGTGACCTGCCCAGGGCTACTCAGCCCTTACGGGGCAGAGCCAGGATTCGGACCCACGGGCCGTGCCCAGGGGGCCTCCGCTCAGAGCCCACTGCCCCTCCCTCCCCTGGGCAGCTCTGCCCAGCCTCTCTGCAGCTGCTTCTGCTGCCGCTCTCGTCCTGGTCCCTCCCACAGCCAGGGGAGCTCTTAGAACTCCAGACCTGACCCTGTCACTGATGCATGATCGCCCTCTAGGGCTCCCCCATTGCTCCGCATGAAATCCAAAGTCCACCTGCCCCATCGTCACCCCAGTAGGTCCGTCCCCGTCCCCCCGCCACCAGCACTTTGCACCGGCTGTCGGGTGTGTTTCAGGTTTCTTGAATGAACCACGAACTCAGTGGAGAGCTTCCCTGAGGATGGAAGCCCCGTGTCCGTGCCTTTGCTCCGGTTCTTGCCTCCCGCTCTGCCGTCTGACTCCCGAGAAGTGGTTGGTGGGGAAGTGCGTTGTGACAGTCCTGCCACACTGATCAACATTATTTAATTAATATTCACTGTATGTATTTTGAATGTTTTTTTCTAAATTGCCATAACTTTCCTGTTTCTTTACATCTTACACGTAATTGCTCAGTCACTAGGTACTAATCGATTGATTCAACCCAGCCCACAACTCAGGAAGCTGAATTAGATTCCGCACTCTTCGATTTTGAGTGCTTTTCTCTTACATTTGTAAAGAATTCAAAAGTTAGCGGTGTCACCTGAGACTGCATTCTTACTTCAATTATAAGGAGGTTTCTCTGCTCTTAAATGGGATAAACCAAGAATACAGTTATGAAGGTGGACCCAGTCAAGTTGGAATCTTACAGCTAAAGTCAGTAAGCACAGATGCTGTTCCCCCCAAAATTAGAGAGCAACATGCGACAAGTTTGCCCAGATTGTACATGTTTTGTGATCTGAAACTAGAAGAATCGGTTCTTCCAGAGTTCTTATTAACCTCAAAGGTAAATTGCTTCTTTTGCTCTTTGTCTCCAAGAGTGTTTGAGTGGGGCTTCCCTGGTGGTGCAGTGGTTAAGAATCCACCTGCCAATGCAGGGGACACGGGTTCAAGCCCTGGTCTGGGAAGATCCCACATGCCGCGGAGCAACTAAGCCCGTGCGCCACAACTACTGAGCCTGCGCTCTAGAGCCCGCAAGCCACAACTACTGAGCCTGCGAGCCACAACTACTGAAGCCCACGAGCCATAGCTACTGAAGCCCACGCACCTAGAGCCTGTGCTCCGCAATAAGAGAAGCCACCGCAATGAGAGCCGCAACGAAGAGTAGCCCCCGCTCGCCACAACTAGAGAAAAGCCCATGAGCAGCAACGAAGACCCAACACAGCCAAAAAAAAAATGTTTGAGCAGAAAGCATTTTCAAGCTCGCCGAATTCAACACATTCATTTTCATAGATGAGATCCAGACACCGAGATTTTAGGTGACTCAGAGTGGAATTAGTCAGACTCCCTCTTTAAAGCAGTATTTTCACCTTTTTTCTGCCATAACACATGAGAAATGACCAGTTTTCACATATTTGAGAAACTTCTACGGGTGAATCTGGGATTATGTTCATCCCCAGGGTGCTTTGCTGTAACTGCAGGACTCTCGTCCTGCCTGGAATGTAAAGATCAATTAGGCGTTAATTGTCTGTTTCTCTTTACCAGAAGCACATGGCCCACGGTGTTTTCTATGATTAAATCTTAAAATCAAGAGACACCACACAGAAATCTGGGTTTGCTGTGTCAACTGTGAAAGCCATTCCCCGCGGCAGCCCCGTAGCTGGAGGCCCCTTCACACAGGCCACAGTCACCGTGATCCGACTGACCTCAGAGGCACCGAGGCTCACGTTGCCTGGGTTACAGGAAATTGGCTTTAAGCCTTTTTCACATAAACTGTGTGTACGGCGGCTCACTTTCTATCCCTCACTGCCCCCAGGGTTGTAAATGCCCTGAGACCAGCGTGCTGGGTCTCCCCAGTGCCGCCCGTCAGCCCAGGTCCTGGTCTCTACCTAACTGCCCCCATGAGCAGCTGGCAGATTTGAAGTTAGACGGATCCAGGCCACTTTGGTTTGGGAAGTTTCAGTTCTCTGGGATTGCTGTTTCCATGTCCCCAAAGCCCCAGACTTTTACTCATGTAAGAGACAAGAAAGCCTGGCTCACGTTCTCCATGCCAGCATCTAGCAGCGACTCTGATGCTCGCTGGTACAGGGGTGAGATTCTTTCCATTTCCTCTTGCCACTCAAAGGCTGGACCAGCCTCCCGGGCGTCACCTGGGGTCTGGTGAGAAATGCAGAGTCTGGGGTGTCCAGCAGATCCCCGGATGCACAGGCACATTCAAGCTTGAAAGGCATCCCTAGAGCCAGCAGGAGTCACCGTGTCTTTGCCCCTGTGTCCTCTGCCCCTGGCTGGCTCTGTGCCCCATCAGCCCTCCCCACGCAGATAACATGACCCCTCTGGCCCTGGTCCTCCATCGGGAAGGAGCTGCTGGGGGAGCTCTGCCCACGATGACCCCCCGGGCTGCTGTTGAGTGCACGTTGCCCTGACTCAGAGGGCCGCTCTGTCGGTCCTGCACATTTCTTTCTCCAACCCATTTTATGCTTTCATGAAATTTTTAAATGGATATTCAGTGGGGCAGAATGTAGGCAAAATGGCCTGTGAATGGAAGCTTCCCTCAGGCTTGTGTTCTCCCTCCTTAGTCCTCCATCAGGGATGAGGCAGGGCCGGATAACTACTTCTGTTGATGAAACCTCACGTGGCTGAGGTCGAAGTTTTCTGAAACAAGATGAAGAGGCATAGAGGCCCCTTCAGGCCTGCTCCCACCGATGCCCGGGCCTGTCCTGATGTCAGGGGCCTGGGCAAGGCTGCCATCAGCAGAGGACCGTGTGCCGGGTGCTCCCTGAATACAGGCCATGGTTATCACATGTGTGACGTCACGACGTAGCTCCAGGCTTCCAGGTGTCTTGAATGTACCTGGTCTGCATCGCACCGAAGTCCACACTCCAAAACCCTGGGTGGGTCTGTACAGCTCCACCCCAGCCAGCACTGTTTGAACATCAAAAAGCCAAAGAGCAGGGCTTCCCTGGTGGCGCCGCGGTTGAGAGTCCGCCTGCCGATGCAGGGGACGCGGGTTTGTGCCCCGGTCCGGGAAGATCCCACATGCCGCGGAGCGGCTGGGCCCGTGAGCCATGGCCGCTGAGCCTGCGCGTCCGGGGCCTATGCTCCGCAACGGGAGAGGCCACAACAGTGAGAGGCCCGCGTACCGCAAAAAAAAAAATAGAGCAGAAGCTAAGGATTATGTCACAATTAAGAGAAGGAGCATCCTTTGCCACCTTCATTATTTTTGAAGTAGTGCGTTGGCTAAAACAGGTAGAAAACATCAACTGTACCGTATTATTATCCTGTAGCACCCAACCAGTTCCTACAGCTTTTTCCGTGGCTTTCAAGCCTTCTAATAAGACGCTTTCCTCCTCACCTCCGGGAGTTTAAATTAGAACGTTTCAGCTGTGACCACGGTCATTTCTAAACATCATCAGTGTGTTGACAGTTATTAGGGAAATTGGGAATAACAAAGGAAGGACAGACGGAAGACGGGTAGAATCAGAAAGGAAATGGAGTGTAAATTAGTTACAAATGATTACTGTTTTTCTGGGCTTCCCTGGTGGCGCAGTGGTTGAGAGTCTGCCTGCCGATGCAGGGACGTGGGTTCGTGCCCTGGTCCGGGAGGATCCCACATGCCGCGGAGCAGCTGGGCCCGTGAGCCATGGCAACTGAGCCTGCGCGTCCGGAGCCTGTGCTCCGCAACGGGAGAGGCCACAGCAGTGAGAGGCCCGCGTACCGCAAAAAAAAAAAAAAAAGTTACAAATGATTACTGTTTTTCTAACATAAACTCTCACGCTGGTTCTGTGTCTAGTAACTGCTTCCTCAGGTGTATGGCGTGCACAGTGGGGGTGCTTGGAGGGGCCGTCCTCTGGCTCTGGCCTCTGTTCACCCATTCTCAGGCCTTCTTTTCCGTGAAGACAGAAAGCAGGGCGGAAGGAAGACGAGCTTCCCGGGAAATGCTTCCTAGAAAGTAGCCTGGGAGTCCTCGGTCCTGAGCGTGCAGAGAGATGACTTTCATTTCGTTCTGAGCGGCACCAAAGTCCCCCTGGACAGACAGCTCGGCACACTGGAAAGTCGGTCAGTAGCGGTGGCCGTTTGGGGCTTCCGGTCCGAATATGATGGAATTCGAAAAGAACAGGGTCGCGCGGGCCAGCGTGAGCTTTACCGCCAGTGACCGTCACGTGATAACTACACCTCATCATGTGAAGAGCCTTCTCCTAAGAACAGTGAATGCCGGGAGCATCGAAGAGTTCACAGGCCAGTATTCCCATGGGCCTTTTGTGAAACTGGAAATAACTCACTGGTCCTTAGCCCCTCAGGGCCACGTGCTTTTAGAGGGAGAAGGACTAGTGGGAATCTCTTCCAAGCACTCCTGTCACAGATGAGGACCGAAGGCCCCAGGGGAAAGGGCAGAGGCTCTACCTCCTGCCACCCGCTGGGCGATCTTCCCACTTGCTGGAGGTTTGCCCTGGTCCTTAGGCGCAACGGTCACAGGCACAGATTTCCGTGGTGTCCTTCACTCTGCCCCTGTACCTTCTGGCACTGTCCCCTCCGTGGACACATTTTGGAAGCTGCAGAGGTAACCAGTGAAGATGTTATATGCGCTCGGGAGAAACAAGGCCTATCCAGGGGGCTCTCAGGTGCCCTGGGGGTGATCCAGCCCCCTCCTGGAGGACCAGGCTCGTCCTCCGGGTGAGATGTACCCAGGGTAGTGGACGAGCAGACCCGAGGATCTGCAGAGGAATCCTCACTCCTCCTCTGGTATTTCATTCAGAATATGTTCAAAGAAACAATCTTACTTCATCTTCATGAGAGGAGGTGATTTTTTTCAACTAAATGGAAGTATCATTAATAGAACCGCACAATTAAAAGAAATCATTACGGAGGAATTACCTTGGGGCTTCTTACATCTTGCATAGGAAAATATTTCTATTAGAACGAATCCTTTTGCAGATTACCAAAATGGTCTCTAACAAAACATAACGATGGGTGTAGTTAGAGATAAAGAGTTTTAAAAGATGTGAAGGAAAAATATGAGCCCCCCCCGCCCCAAGTTTATTTTAAGACACTTCATTTTCTTCCCCTGAGAGCAGATCATTTCATAGTGATACCGCTTTATTTTGTAAATTAGTTATTTGACGAGTTAGTTGACTACATTATTCTCTTAACACTCCTAGTTACAACCAGAGATGCTGAAAAGTGCTTTGGAAGGCTGATGCGTGCATCCGTGCTCTCTGCCAGCAGTGATGGGCAGAGAGGTGGTTGGACTTCAGAGGGCTGCAGAGATAAATGTTTCACTGTGTTATGCTCTAAGTAGAAAGCGTCCCTCAAGATTTATATTGGGAGTATTGATGAGTGTTTCCTCATAGTGGGCTTGGGTGGGGGGTGAGGGAGTCAAGTTGTTCAGAAAGCCATAAAATAAGCCCCATGAATGCTTCCCTATTATACAAGTTTTCCATAAAGTAACATATTTAGGTGTGATTGACACCTTACGATTGTGTTCTTAGTTCTTTAGGGGATCTGGGAAAATACATACCACAAAGGAACTTGATTCTGCTCATTGTGTGAAAAATTTGTGGAGCATTTATAATCAGTATCTATTTATATGGTTGATCTAGAAGTATTTCTAGGCTTTTTGTTTGTTTTAGTTAAAAAATAAGCCTGTGTTTAATGGGTTGAACTTCATACACATTCCATGCGCAGGAGAATGGGTTTTCAAATATATTGGTTGGCAAAAATAAGATAAACATGTTGACTTTTAAAAAAATATTTTCGTGTCTACTGCCGTTTCTTGCCCATCTTTTCAGTTTTTGAAGAGTTGGGTGCTTGTTGAAGTGTTAGGAGAGATTGATAGAAGTCTGAAGGTTTGCTTCATTGCAAAAGAGGCATATTAGACGTCACCGATGCCGTAGCCTAAAGCAGGAAAGGGATTCTCAGGAACCCACTGGCATTTCATGAACTGGGAACGACCCGCATTTCTGCACTCGTCTAGTGTTTCCGGGGTTTGGGTATAAGTGATGCCAGCCGGGCGTGATCGGGAGGCGGGTCTCCCCGCTGGGAAGGCGGCGGGAGGAGGTGGCGCGTGGGAACCCTCTGCCGCTCCTTCTCCGAGCGCGGGGCGCGGGCCTCGTGCGGCCGCCGGGATCGCCTCCCTCCCGGGCGGGCGGCGGGGTGCCCTGGGGCGGGGGCGCGCGGCTCCGCCGTTGCTGCAGCCGTGATGTCACTCGCCCATCCTAACCCGCGGTTGGTTGTTGTGTGTTTCAGCTCTGCCTGCAGTCGAACACAAAGACCTGGAGGAGACTCCCACATCCTTCGGGGAGGAGAAAGGAGGCGGCGAAGCAGCTGAAAGGAACTTGGGGCTTGGGGCCTTTCCGCACCGGGCGGCCGGCGAGGCGGCGAGGAAACTAAAGCCACGGGGCGGTGAACGAGCCGGGAGATGAGGCGCTGCCGCCGCTGCTGCTGCTGCTGCTGCCGCCGCCGCCGCTGACACTCGGTTCCGGACCGTCCGCTGCCCTTTGTGCCGCCCGCACATGTGTCTGCCCGGCGCATCCGGAGGCGCGCAGACGAGCATCCACCACGGCCGCCGGGGAGAGAGCGCCCGCCATGCCCACGGAGAGCCTACAGACAGGTAGCATGGTGAAGCCGGTCAGCCCCGCCGGCACCTTCACGTCGGCCGTGCCCCTGCGCATCCTCAACAAGGGGCCCGACTACTTTCGCCGGCAGGCGGAGCCCAACCCCAAGCGACTCAGCGCCGTGGAGCGGCTGGAGGCCGACAAGGCCAAGTACGTCAAGAGCCAGGAGGTCATCAACGCCAAGCAGGAGCCCGTGAAGCCGGCCGTGCTGGCCAAGCCCCCCGTGTGCCCGGGCGCCAAGCGCGCGCTCGGCAGCCCCACGCTCAAGGGCTTCGGCGGCGGCGCCAAGAGCGAGGGCGGCGCGCCGCGCGAGACCCTGAAGCTCGAGATCCTCAAGAACATCCTCAACAGCTCGGAGGGCTCGAGCGCGGGCTCGGGCCACAAGCACGGCGCGCGGAACTGGCCGGCGCCGCGCGCCGACGCGGCCGAGCTGCACCGGCACTCGTTCGCCGAGTCGCTGCGCGTGCGCCCCACGCCCGGCCGCGGCAGCCCGCAGGAGGGCGGCTCGCACGTGGGCCGGCGGCCGCTCGAGCCCGCCCCCGACTCCTTCCTGCACGTGTCGCACAGCTCCTCGGACATCCGCAAGGTGACGGGCGCAAAGCCCCTGAAGGCCATCCCCTGCAGCAGCTCCGCCCCGCCGCTGCCCCCCAAGCCCAAGGTCGCCGCCCCGGCCGCGGTCAGGTCCCCCGAGGCCGAGGCGGCCGAGCCGGCCTGCGGGGTGGGCCGGAGACCCTCGCTCCAGCGGTCCAAGTCGGACCTGAGCGACAGGTACTTCCGGGTGGACGCCGACGTGGAGCGCTTCTTCAACTACTGCGGACTGGACCCCGAGGAGCTGGAAACCCTGGGCATGGAGAACTTCGCCCGCGCCAACTCCGACATCATCTCCCTCAACTTCCGCAGCGCCAGCATGATCAGCTCGGACTGTGAACAGTCTCAGGACAGTAACAGTGACCTTAGAAACGATGACAGTGCCAATGACCGGGTGCCCTATGGCATCTCCGCGATCGAGAGAAACGCTCGCATCATCAAGTGGTTGTATAGCATCAAACAAGCCAGAGAGTCGCAGAAGGTGTCCCACGTGTAAGAGGAAGAGCGCGCAGCGGAGGGAGGGGGGGGTCTCTGTCCGTGCCTCGGCAGTTATGGAGGTTGTGAGGTCTCCTTGCAGTGTTGTGAGCTTCTCCACTCTCTTTGTGTTGCTTGTTGTGCAATGTCTTTCAAGTTGCATGCCCGCCAACGTGGGGACTGACCTGGCGTCCTCGGCCACCATCGCTGCAGAACCTGGCCGATCGCTCGCCATCCGCCAAAAGTCCCAGGCCAGATTCACACTAGGGCTTCGATCTTCAGCAAAACTGTTTACAAGGAAAACGGTATACAACTTCTTCAATATTTATGTGGTTCCTGTGTTTTTATATCCCGCGCTATGGTGTCTTAATTAAAAGTTTTATCCACTGGCTTTTAAGTTGGGAGTAGCATCTTTTTGAAATAAAAAAAAAAAAAGCCAATCTGCCTACACTGGAGACCGAAACAGTGGGGAAATAAATGGGGTCTGCTTACCAAACAGATAGTGACTGACCCGAGAGAGAACCGGGCTGGGCTTTCTGAGGAAGAAAGTGGGGACCCTGGTGTTAATCATGTAGGTATTGACATCCGCTCGTCACGTACTCAAGTAAGGGTTGGGGCGGCGGTGCTATGTACGTTTTGTGTCCGATTCGGTGTGTAAATGTTGGTGGTTCTGTGTAATGCTGACCCCAAGGAAAGACAATCAATGAAGGTGATTAAATCCGGAGGTTGGGTGTTGGCGGGGTTTGTTGATATTGTTCTGATTTAGGTTGATTCAGAAATTTCCACTGTTAATCTTTTGACAGAATGGCCACCCTAGAGCTGATACTGAATGTCTTTTTTTTTTTTTTAAGTTTGTTTTTTGGTCAAGAACTAATCCCATGCGGATTCTCTTCCCTCCCTTTGTTGTTGTTGTTGATAAAGGGAGAGGGGAGTGGGGCTTGGGCAGGTGGGCGCTATCTGAAGACATGAACACAAACGGAAATACCAGCCATATCGGTATAGAGCCTCCCATTCACAAGTCAATACCTTTGGTAGCTGAACCAGATCTAAGCAGCACGACCGTGCCCTCGCGCATATGTTAATCCGTCAGGTTGTGGACCTTTGTTACGCTCTAGGTAACCAGAAACACAACTCTAGGTAGCTTTAAGAGCCTGTGGTCCCTAGAGCTGCATATCAGCTTGTTCCTTTTCCCCCATAACCTGTCCTCCAGGTGGTCTAGTTAGGAGTCCATCAGCTGCTGTAGCAGAGAGGTCCACCTACAGTGCCCAGCTTCCTTGCTCTTGTAGACACGCTCTGGAGCTCCCAGCAGCACCGCCTTAGGCTTCATCAGCTAATAGGACACTTTGTACGGTGTAAATGCTGTAAGACTTTGTACATACTTCAATTGTTATGAAATCTTTAAGAAGAAAAAAAGGAAAAGTTACTCTAATAAATAGCTCTGGTGCAGGCACTCATGGTGGTGGTTTCTTTGTCCCTTCCTTTGCTCCCTCCATGGAATTTTCACCTTGGACCGTGAGCCAGAAGCAGATTTTTGATGGTCTTGAAGGAGCAGCATTTCATTGTTATTTTCGCCATGACACAGTTATTCTGAACAGCCGTGTTCTGCATTGTGTGCGTTTTGCTAAAATAGTTGCATCGAGGTTCCTAAGATACGCTGCTGCCGCTTTACTTAGTTCACACTTTCAGCATTTTCATCTTTTCTTAAACATCAGAATTTTTCACATCTTCCACCAAACTCTTCAGTTGTAAATATTTGTGAGTTCTGACGGTAGAGACATACTTTTGAAATTTATAGCCTTGTTCTTATTTGTACAAGTCCAAGTCATTAACATTACATGTGTTCAGACACTGGTCCACTCATTCATTCATTCATCCATTCCTCTTTCAAAGGGGTGTTCGTTGAGTGATTCCCTTTTCAGGCCTCACCGTTGACCCGGGACTGCTGTGGTCAACAACACAGTGTTTGCCTCAAGGAATTTAGATTTTCACTTTTACTTTAAGAGAAGAATCATTCCTCTCAATGGACATGTCTTACCTCCTGTTATTAGGACATTGAGTATTCAACAGGTATTTAATGAATCAAGTTATCTGAAGATTAACATTTCTTTTAAAGTTCCATATAACATGTAAAAGTAAAAGGATTATTTTTAAAGTTTCAGAAACAGAAACGATATGATTCCCAACTCTTACTGTTCACAAACATTTTCCTTTTGAAAATCAAATTTGGTTCCTTGACTCTCCACTGATTTTGAATTTTTCTGGTTCTCTGCTTAACTTCTAGTTCAACTAGAGCTCTACTTTCCATAAGAAAGACTTTGAAATACTGCTATGAGTGGTGATACTACAATGCATTCAAGATAATAGGATGAAAGTTTTATATTTTTATATACACACACGTTTTCTTCCCTCACCATTTGGATAGAAATGTGGCCATTTAAAATATTCATGGCTTAGCATTTATATATCCATCTCTTTCTTGGGCTATTGAAATACTAAAGATAGATGTTATTTTCCTAAGGTAACTGGTTTTGGGGGGAGATGAGTACTTGACGAATTTAATATCCCTGCCTATGCTGATTTTGTTTGAATCTCCCAACACTTCAAAACCACCTTTAATCTGTGTTCCAACAGAGCTATAAATCACCCCACTATAGTTCAGTCTAATCTTCTGGGGCCTCTTTATACCATGGACAAATGTGAGGCTTTGGGTGCCTATGGAAGAGGGGAGTTCATTATTTTCTTTTTGTTCTTGAAATTAGAGTTTCTATAAAGGACAATTTCAAATGCTTAATATTAAATCCTGAGAGTAAGACATTTCCTAATTGTGAAGTCCTCTTTGCAAAATGCTCACTTTTGTAGCTCATGGGATTAAGTATCTTGAGTGTGTGTGTGTGTGATGATGATACTGTTGGTGTGAATATACGGCTGTAATATAGTTCAGCCCACTTTTATTACCCCACACGATGCAGAGTGACACAGGATTGCACTAGATGGCTCTGGAGACTGGTCGTTTCTTTTTTCAAACCACCATGTCTTAAGACAGTCCTCCCATATCCACTGCCTCTGCTATTGCCGTAGTTCAGGCTCTCATCTTCCCTTAACTGGACTGTCTCTCTAACTGGAATTCCCCCTCCCCACAACCAGCCTCTTCCCATGCCATTTCATGCCAGGGATATCATAATCAACTCTGATGATGTCACTCCTCTATGCAAAAACATCCTCCAGCTTGAATAAGTTGCTGATAGGATAAATCCTAACTTTTTGACAGAGAAAGTCGGGCATTTCCTTCTCAGACCTCATCTTCTGTGTCCCCTTCAGCCACCCAGCCTAGGCCTCCAGGCTCCAACCAAAGAGAAGTTTCCACTGGGGACCTTTTACCACTGCATCAGTGATCTATGGCTGCGTAACAAATTTCCCCAGTACTCGGCAACTTAAGGCAATAAATATTACCTTGGTTTCTGTCGGTCAGGAATCCTGGAGTGGCTTAGCCAATTGGTTCTGGCTCAGGGTGTCTGGTTAGACTACAGACAAGATGTCAGCCAGGGCTGCATCATCTGAAGGCTTGACCAAGGCTAGAAGATCTGCTTCCAAGACGGCTCACATGGTGTTGGCAAGAGTCCTTGCAACACGGCATCTGGCTTCCCCCAGAGGGAGTGACCTGCGAAAGCAGGGGGGAAGCCACGGTGCCTTTGGTGGTCTGGCATCCTAAGTCACACACCTGCACTGTGCTCAGCTCATCAGGAGGGTGTAAATGCAGCCACACTCATGGAGAGGAGAACGAGGCACCACCTTTTAAAGGAAGAAAGATCAAAGAATTTGTGACTTGTTTTAATATCACCATTACTGCTGAGTTGCCGTAGCTTTTCATTCTGTGAGGAATGCTTTCTTCTCCCTCCGTGGCCTCACAGACTCGACTGTCAACCACTGCGATATTTTTGAGTTTCAACATTGCCTTTTCAAGTTAAATGATCATTTTTGTCATGATCACCATGGACCCAGACTTTCCTAGACTGCATGGGTGCCTTTGTGTGAATTTTGAGACAGTATACTTTCCTCAAAACATTTTATCGTCTGCCCTAGGGAGGAAGGGGGGAAACTGTCCTAATAAATGCACAAATCTCTGATGGTTACTATGTGAACTATGGCCTGAGAGTCGGGCACAGAAGCCCAAGGTGTATAGTAGATGCTTAATAAGTGTTGATATTTTTAAGCTATCACATTTGAGTCCTATACTAGTTACACTATAAATGTTATCACACTGAACCCAAGGTGATAATTACCGACCCATTTTAGAGATGAAGAACCTCAGTTCCATAGAGATTAAGCCCCTTAACTAAGATCCCAGGGGAAGTAAGTGGCAGAAGGGAACCTGAACTCAGTTCTGTGGTTGCTGCTCTGCACTCCCTACAGCCCAACTCAAGACAAGCACAGGCGGACTGAGTGTGTTGTACTAAAAACCAAAGCGCCCTTAAATTCATCTGGATAATTTTATCTGCCTCCTGTGTATACAAGCATATCTCAAACAGTCAGATTTTCAGCAATCTCACTCTTACCCAAATGGTAACCAATAAAATTTTAACAAAGACTTCAGCCCACTGAGTTCAAAGAGACAAGGCTATAGAATCGCATTCTTTCATTCTTGAACGAGGCATTTTGAAGCCCGGTCCTTTCTTTTTTGATCAAGGACTTTGAGAAGGGCAAACAGTGGAGGGAAAGGTCTGGCCACGATTCAGCAATCAGGAAACACGTGTTGACGATTCGGTGAATCAGCATCGCTCTCCTGTCCCAGCCTTGGGGATGTACACAGTGTGTACTGACCAGAAGACGCACTGGGGAAGGAATATATAGGTGAAGGGTGCTCCGGAGGAATGGAAGAGATTCTTCACTGAGAAAAGATGACTCACCTCACCACGATTTTTTTAATATAAATTTATTTATTTATGGCTGCGTTGGGTCTTCGTTGCTGCGCACGGGCTTTCTCTAGTTGTGGCAAATGGGGGCTACTCTTTGTTGCGGTTCACTGGCTCCTCACTGTGGTGGCTTCTCTTGTTGTGGAGCACGGGCTCTAGGCGCGCGGGCTTCAGTAGTTGTAGCTCGCAGGCTCAGTAGTTTTGGTGCACGGGCTTAGTTGCTCCAACCCATGTGGGATCTTCCCGGACCTGGGCTCGAACCTGTGTCCCTTGCATTGGCAAGCGGGTTCTTAACCACTGTGCTACCAGGGAAGCCCTCACCGTGATTTGTGAAAAGTCCACCCTCCTCGTCCACTTAGCCCTAGAAGATGACAGAGAGTTCTGCCGGCTTCCACTCTGCTGGCCATGAGCTGCCACGCCCGGGGCCAGAGGCTCGGCGGCTACGCATCTGGCTCTGGACAAGTCAGGTGCACAGAGGGTTTCTCGGGTGTTCATCTCACGCCCTTGCTTTGGCAGAAACCCAGCAGAAGGAAAGTCCAGAGGGAGAGGGACCTCCACAGCCCTTTGGAACCCCCTTCCTTCAATAACTGAGACCCATCTGCCTAAAGTTTGCCTCCACTCCCTCATCTGTGAAATTCGAGGGAACCAGCTGATGTGTGTGTTCTCTTCGGGGCTTTGTGACGGCACCGAGGGCTGTTTGGGGAGCATCAGGATGAGGTGTGAGGAATGAAAATTCAGGGAAGACTAGGCTGCTCTTGTCCTGGCAAGCAGGACAGCAGGCAAGGCCTGATGGGGGCCAAGCACGTCGCTGACGGGCATGTCATGCACCAGCCGCCCGAGCGAGTTTTAGTTGGGGAAAGAAATAAAGTCTATAAAAGGATTCTTCTCTGAATGGAAGGAATCTCCTGAAAACTTTCAGGTTGGCAGAAGCTGGCAGAATTCAACGTGGCCAGGTACACACCCTGTACAAAGCTCCAAGGGTGATAATGAAACAGTCTTTCACTAGCTGGGCATTTCATTCATTTCACAGTCATGAAACAGCTAGCAGGATGTCTTCGACGCACTGCTGAGCCCGTTGTCACATCATCTTATGTTACTCTCACAAGAACTTTGGAAATAAATTAGAATCCATTTTGCTGATGAGAGATCAGAGGATTAACCAACTTTCGAAGGCACACATCCAGTAAGTGGAAAAAGTGAAATGAAAACCCAGGTTAATAAAGCACGTCCTAGGACTCATTCCACAATGAATTTTTAGCATCTAGGGTGGCAGGAGCCATTTTGCAGTAAGTCACCTTGCAGAATATTTCTCAGAAGCTTAAAATACCATTGCATATCCTGGTTTGTGATTTTTCCATACAGGGAGTGACTCAAAACTCTTCATCCTATTTGATCACATCAGGACTGAAGCTTCTGGGTTCTTCTGAGAGACGTTAGCGATCCAGTCTCTCTCCAGCTCAGTTCGCAGAGGAAGAAACAGATGCAGAGAAATAAGGCGGTGGGTCTCAGCCAGGGCTGAAGAGCAGTTAGGTGGCAGATGGGGGTAGAGCAGAGGAACCTGGTGCCCTGGCACCCCCACTGAGTACCAGGCTCAAGGAGCAGCGGACTGGGTACCACTAACAATTCCATCATGCGACGTGATTACCACAAACTCTGGTGTTCCTACGCTGTGTTCCTCGTCTCAAAAACTATCAGATATTTAAAGAAATTTCAATTAGGAGGCTTTCTGTTAACATACATTAACTATTAATTAATCCTAGCAGATATAAAATTCTATTAAAAGATTAAGAAATTTCTCTAGGGACGTTATGGACAATTTTGGAAATAATTACCACTATTTTAATTTTATTTATTTATTTATTTTTTTGCGGTACGCGGGCCTCTCACTGTTGTGGCCTCTCCCATTGCAGAGCACGGGCTCCAGACGCACAGGCTCAGCGGCCATGGCTCACAGGCCCAGCTGCTCCGTGGCATGTGGGATCTTCCTGGACCACGGCACGAACCCGCGTCCCCTGCATCGGCAGGCGGACTCGACCACTGCACCACCAGGGAAGCCCTGAGGATTGTTTTTTGTTTTTCTTTTGTTTTTTAGTTTTTTGTTTTCTGCAGCACAACCTAGCCCATCCTGACTGTTGCCTCAGGGGAAAACCAATACAGACATGGCAGCAAATACATAAAACACCACCATGGTATTCCAGCAGGGGGCAGAATCAAATGGCCAGGCTTAACACATTATTTCTCAAAGTGTGCTCCCAAAACACATTTGAATTCCTTGAGGTTCTCAATAAAAAGCTCAGTAAAAACCTGAGCTCCACACCAGGTCTGGGAATCTGCTTTTTTTTTTTACAAGTACCCTCCAAAAGATTCTTAGGTGTTAAAATTCCAGAGTCTCTACTTTCACAAATAATCAACTTTCAGTGTTACTAACTAGAAAACTGGTGAAAATGTTACAGTTGCCAGATATTTGAAAATACCTTTGTTACACTTTAGAATCATAGTTACAAGCGCTAGCCTTTTGGAGTCTAATTTTCAGAAGTGAAAAATACATTCAAGACTACCTGCCATAAACAGGACTAATTACTACAGTTCAACTCTACTGATTGGGATGGGCAGGGGAAGGGGACAAAAATCTAAGTCTGCAGACAGGATTTTCAACTTGACTCCTTCATTTGTCCCAAAGGTCAAGGAGTAGCATACATACCTTTTCTTTGCCAAAATACAAAAGCTTACCCCTTACCTGAAAATACACAGTCAACATGGCGCTGCTGGGTAGTGACCATTGAAGGCCTCCTAGCCGACTGTGTCCAAGGCATAGAAACACCTCCCACTTTTCAATGTGTGTGTGCTGACCTCTCAGCCATGGGTTCACCATCCTGTTCTCTGACAGTTCTGCTTACTGGGGTAGAGAAAAAAAAAAGGCAAGCCACGCATGAGTACAACTGCTCCCTCCACCGAGTCAAACTGCGGTGGCTCGTAATTGAGAACATACGGAATTTCAACTGGGGAAGGAAAAGGCCGACAGTGCCTGGCTTCACAGGTTTCGCCTTCATAAGTGTAAGTAAGTTTGAAGCTTTCGAGGATTTCTAGGCATCCTTAATCTTCTCCAGTTTTTCTTCTCTTTTATAATAGATGGAGAAGAGCAGCCAGGTGAGGTCTTAACGTGCATCACGAGCTCACCTTCTGGCAGACAGGCTTCCAAATGCTTCGGTCACATCCCTTTCCTCTATTGAGTTCTAGACCGTTTTAAGGACTTGAACTACTGAGCATTTTATTTTGGTGGAAAAAGGTGAAACATTCATTTAGTAACTTCATGGGCGTGTGGTTATTTCACTAAAGGCTCTTCCTATTTTCTCCCAATGAACGGACAGCTGCACACGGTTTAGGAATGTGGGGCTCACGTCTGTGGCGGCAGGAGAATAACTCCACTTGGTCTGGGCAAAGGCTTGATGTGTTCTGTCCACCTTTCGAATTTCCCAGAGCATCTCAGTGTACAAGCATCTGATATAAAACCAACCTTCTCCCCTAAAGGCGCCTTGCTCTGAGTTTATGGATTTGCGTCCATCTGCTAAGAATTCTTTGCTTGAAAGAATTTGAGATTTGGACGGCATTTCAGGTTCCCGAGGGTTTGTTTTCACCCCCAGATTCACCACCTGATGCCGTTTAAATACAGTTTAATAGTTGAAATGGATTTTTGTACTTTCTGCACTCAAATGATTACGTGTTCATGTGCCTGCACACGCTGGATTTCTTAATTCCAGACAAGTGTGTGGAGGGTCACATTACATCCCAGTTATTTCTTTAAATTAGAATCCTAGTGATTTGGGGAGGTCTGTTCAGAGGGATTTGAAATTCTATGCAGCCCAGCAGATAGTAAGGCTGATTTCAAGCTGAAAAGGAAATATTAAGCATCTTCTCTTCTTTAGCACTGATTTGCTCTTAACCCTTTTTCCTGGTGATTGAGCTTTTTCACACATTCAGTTTTAGGGGAAAAGAAAACAATGGAGAGCAAACGTCTTGCTTAGTGAGAAGACAAACCTACAGCTAATGCGGTGGGTGCAGTTCTGCTGCATTTTCCTCTTTCTGTCCCTGCACACGCGCCCGCCAGTAGGTTGCCTCCCCATGGGCAGGCGCTATTTTCCCCACCGCTGGGTCACCGCTCTCTGGTTAACTATCTGGTGCGTACTGGGCGTAGGTGCTTGATCCTTGTTGGAGGAATGTGTGGTAGGGAGGAGCCAGGATCACTTTAGGAGTGTAATCTGAGAGGAGAGACCAGAAAGGCTCAGCAGGTGGCTCCGCCAGCTGTGCCCTGTCCCCTCACTGGGCTCCCAAACACACGCGCCATTTGTCTTTCCCTGCGGCCGCCTCCATCTCATTCCCCTGCCGTGAGTCGCTGGTCTGCTCTAGGCTCAAGGCAGTGAGCCCACCAGAAAGAATGCCCACCCACAAGGAGGTCTGGTCCCCTTGGAAAGTAAGTTAAATAAGTCAGCTACATAGAATGTTAGACAATGGCCCATGCTTAGGAGAAAGGAATAAAACAGGGATGAGTGATAGGAAGTGGCGAGTGATAGGAAGTGGCCTTACTCAGGGTGACAGTTGAGCAAAGACTGAAGGAAGTGAGGGAGGAAACTTGCAGAGATCTGGGGAAAGCAATCCAGGCTGCAGACGCAGCAGATACACGGTGGGAAGCTGGCCCACAGGGCTGAATGGGAGTGAAGGGGGATCAGGTAGGGCCCATTAGCTGTTTAGTGGTAAGTGTCTAAGAAAGAAAAATGTTCTAGAAATCAAATGCCACTTAGGAAAAGTCCAGGTTAAGCAAACAAGCTGGTTCTCTGGGATCTTTATTGAGCCATTAATCTCCAAAAGGCAGTTTTAGTGCAAACTGTTTCCTAAGTGAATGTGAGACCAGAACCACTTTTGGGGAAACTCAGTTCTGTAGAGATCACAGAAGCAAGCTGAGGGACAGGAGGGTGGCTGGGTGGCTGTGCTGGCTGACTTGAGGGCCCCCAGCTGTGTCCCCAGCGTTCCCTAACCAGCCTGAGACATTCAACCATCAGAGAAAGAGGGGGAGGCCTAGAGGGAGCTGCTGTGTCAGGCGCAGAAAGAGCATCATAAAAATATTACATTTTCCTTACACATAGGAATAGAACTAAGTCCCACTATTCCTTACTACCAATTGGTACTGTTGGTCAGTCCTATATTTTCTAATAAATTTATTTATTTATCTTTTTATTTTTGGCTGCGTTGGGTCTTCATTGCTGTGCACAGGCTTCATTAGTTGTGGCATGTGGGCTTCAGTAGTTGTGGTGCGTGGGCTCAGTAGTTGTGGCTCACGGGCTCTAGAGCGCAGGCTCAGTAGTTGTGGTGCACGGGCTTAGTTGCTCCGTGGCATGTGGGATCTTCCTGGACCAGGTCTCAAATCTGTGTCCCCTGCATTGGCAGGCGGATCCTTAACCACTGCACCACCAGGGAAGTCCCTGGCCAGTCCTACTTTTATTTTCTTTGTTAATAGCATTTGTGTAACAGAAAAGTAAATAATACAGAATAATATAATTTCAGGGCTTCCCTGGTGGCGCAGTGGTTGGGAGTCTGCCTGCCGATGCAGGGGACACGAGTTCGTGCCCCGGTCCGGGAAGATCCCACATGCCGCGGAGCGGCTGGGCCCGTGAGCCACGGCCGCTGAGCCTGTGTGTCCGGAGCCTGTGCTCCGCAACGGGAGAGGCCGCAGCAGTGAGAGGCCCGCATACCGCAAAAATAAATAAATTAATTAATTAAAATTAATTAATTAAAAAAATAATATAATTTCAAATAGACATCTTTATTCATATCTTTATAATAAAGCAATAACACATATGTGTATAATTGTATATATACATATATAGTGAGCATACACTATATATACATATATAACATACATTTCCTTAAATATACACGAGTATATATATATATATACATGAGTACATACTATACCTATATATGTATGTAACATACATACATATACTATACATAAACGTATACATATATAACATATATAACCTATGCTAAATGTACATATATAATATACACACATGTACTAGAAATATATTATACATAGTGGCATTATACATACATGGTGGCATTAGCCACCAGCCCAACCTGGAGAAGAAAGACAACAGGAACCATCAAAACCATGGAGACCAGCGATCAGCAGGGTGAAATCTCCTAGAGCCAGAAAGGCAGTGACCTAGGCTGAGCCGACCACAGGGGCTGGGGCACTTCCGAGAGCTCAAGCCTCCCAGCTCCTGCCCACGGAGACATCCCCACCCTCCGACCTGCTCCTGGGCAGGGCCAAGCCCTCCCCGACTCCCAGCAGGAGGCAGCAGAGGGTGGGGGCGCCCACTCGCAGGGCCTTCCCTTCCCGCCCTGCACCTTCATCAGCTCCCTCACATCCGCTGAGCCTCAGTCTCATCATCTGTGAAGGGGATACACTGTTGCCTCCTTCTCTGCAGATGCGAGGGTTAAATCTGTGTGCACAGGGGTCGGTGCCTCCCCGCCTCCTTCCTGCTGTGCTCTTTCCTCCCAGGAAGGACAGACCAAATGTATTGTCACCACAAAGCGGGTGAACTTCAGGACAGGATTAGCCATGGGAAAATGGTTTTCATTCACTTACATAAGAATTACCACTGCAGGCCTGAGTCTGGAACCCAGAAAGGAGTCAAACAGGTGAGCAGAGGAGAGGGCGGGGCATCCGCGTCTGGAGCTCCGCCCACCCCCTGCCACATTTGCTTTCCCAGCAGGAAGCGGCCTCACTTCTGCTTATGACAGTTATTCATTGCACAGAACATTTGGCAGTAAATCATGGGTGGCCTTGTGGCATGTCTTCTGTAGTGTTTCAATTTGTTGTTAGAAATTGTTGTTTAAATCTTACCTTAGTCTATTTAACTTTTCCCACTGGGAAGGCGATGGGAAAACCCACCCATGGAAATTTTCACACTGCGGCTTCATCTGGGAAAACCCACTTTGCATACACACTGCCCTGACATTAACTCAAATGCAAATTGACTTCCTAAGACTTTCCGGTGTGGGTTTAGCTATAAAAGTAACTGTAGTTCTAAAAATAACTGTGGTTCCAATGGGGGGGGGGCGGTGTAGAGGCATACACACGTGCAGTTAATTAAAGACCTAGATAGACCATCCAGGCTCTGAATTGAACGTTGCCATTCCTTTCATTATGCATCATTGTGAATGCCTGCAGTCCAGTATCATTTAATTGCTTTAAATTGTTTTCCATTGTGCTGCATTGGTACAGTAATAGGAACTTCAGTTGCGGGGGTAGGGAAACCAAGGACAGAGAGAGAGAGAAGTTTCCCTGAGCACCGTATACAGTTGTGAGCTAGACTTACTGCAATAAAGCTTTCTGTAGAACTCATTTAGTATTACAACTCTGCAGCACGCCGTACCTTACCTAGCAGACAAGTATTTATACCTACTCACCGTGGATCGGAGCTCAGCTGTGCAGCACGGTGTTCCGGCCCTGAACGTGAAGTAGAAGGAGGCAGCTGGCTGGAAAACAAACCAAGAGTGGCAACTGAGTGAAAACCACGTTTACAGAGCTCACCTGAGATCCTTTTCCTACCGCAGGCCCAGGAGGGCTGAGGGGCTGCAAGAGCACCAAACGAGATTGAATGATGTTCTAGATACTGTTGGAAATTGAACACTGGAAGGCTTAGAAGCGTTACATCCAAAGGATTTTGTGTGAATGCTTTTCTCGGGGTGTGTGTGTGTGCGTTCATACTTTCATCAGAGAAGTCGTGCTCTGTAATTTAGGGATTGGAAAGTGTGCCTAGAGGGTGAAGCCTCTGCACTGTGGGCTTTGTCTGCTGCTTCTTGCTCTGTCTGAGCTGATATTTCAGGCACGCTGAGCTCATTTCCACCCTGAGACCTTGCAGATAAGATGGATGTCCCAGCAGATAAGACAAGACTGCCTGGGGAGCTGCAGACACCCTCCCCGGGGACGGTTCCCAACACACTGGCCAGTCAGAGACCAGCAAAAACAATGGCCTTTTTTCTCCAAAGAGCACACGGTGTCCAGCAGAGCCCGTTAAGCCTCCAGCATCACTGACTCTGTGTGAGGCGGCATCTCTTAAATGACGGCAGTTTGTCAATTCGGTGGAGGCGGGTACATCCTGAGGATGCCGACAACGGGGCGCTGTGCTCCCCGCAGGACAGAGGGGAGAGTCTGTCCCCAGGTCGGGGGCAGAAGAAGCGAGCAGAGACCCCACACCCACCCAAGAAATTTAGAGACAGAAAAAGGGAAGGGCAGCGAGCTAAGGCCGCTTCCAGGACCGAAGGTCCAAGCAGGTCAGGTAATGATCGTGGCCTTGATCTTGTTGCTGTTGTTCTGATTGTAAGTGCTCCGAGCAGCTTAACCTCTAACAAGTGTTCTTCTCTCTCGAAATTAATACCTAGGTATTTTGTCCAGCAGAGGTGTTGTTGATTACGTCTGATGCTCCAGCAGGACAGCACCGAGTGCGTCTGCACAGCGCAGGGGCAGCTGGCCTGCGGGGACCACACGGCTCCCCGGTACCTGCCTCGGAGCACGGCCACGGATGCAGGACACACACGGGGCCCCGGCGTGCTGTCCTCAGCTTCACTCACTCAGAGGGAACTAGAAACGGTCTGTGTGAGCCACGCTGCTGGCCCACGTGCCTCAGAGGCCGCGCCTGGTTTCGCGGCAGCAGTAGTACACGTACCCCTACCTTCCTTCAGACGCCGAGGCTCCCCCCACGCCTCCCCCCATCCACTCTCAGCAGAGGGTTCGTATGTGACTCAGGGTCCCAACTCCTGGGCCACTTGACCCAGCCCGAGGTCCCCCAGTGAGAAGTGGGGGGAGGAACCCCTGGGGGGCCTGGAGCTGCTGGGCCATCCCCTAGGGGGAGGTTGCTGTCCAGCCACACCCAGCAGACTTTCAGTTCCGTGGGCAAAAAATAAAGAAAATCGCTCCCGCCTTTTTGCATCAGGTTGAGTGGGGTTTTCTGTGGCTTTCAGAGAGGTTCTGACTACCGGCCTCTGTATGGCGTCTTTTGAGAGACTGTGTTCGTTTAAGGACAGTGGATGCTTGCTCAGAACAGAAGGCAGTTTCTTAGACCTCTGCTCTCCTTGGACCTTGTCCATATGAAGACTGCTTAGAGCATCAGAGCAGAACTTTCCAGAGGGAAGGGATCCGCGGGTGTTAAGATGGTCTGGGCTGAAGGGTGCCACTCGGTCCCCCCAAGTCAGGGGGGCCCCTTCCCCAGGAGGTGAGCTGCCCTCTGACGTGATGGGCCCTTTCAAACATAAACTTGTTTGTTCTCATCATGCAAGTGATACATAGTTATAGAAAAACTGGAAAAAACCGATAAGATAAAAAGAAAGTAACATTTCTCCCTGATTCTCCTGTACATGTAGGTAAAGAGGTTGCTAATTCTGGTCTCTCCCTCCAATGCCCTTTAAACACACAGAAGGGGCTGTGTCTTTTTCGCTCTTACATATTCATCAGGGTTTTTTTTTAACACCTTTA
Organism: Pseudorca crassidens; assembly: GCF_039906515.1. Taxonomy (NCBI): domain Eukaryota; kingdom Metazoa; phylum Chordata; class Mammalia; order Artiodactyla; family Delphinidae; genus Pseudorca; species Pseudorca crassidens. The sequence continues at coordinate 79,640,072 of NC_090312.1, read as the reverse complement.
TTGGAGTATAATTGCTTTACAATGGGGTGTTAGTTGCTGCTGTATAACAAAGTGAATCAGCTATATGCATACATATATCCCCATATCTCCTCCCTCTTGCGTCTCCCTCCCACCCTCCCTATCTCACCCCTCTAGGTGGTCACAAAGCACCAAGCTGATCTCCCTGTGCTATGCGGCTGCTTACATTTGGTAGTGTATATATGTCCATGCCACTCTCTCACTTCATCTCAGCTTACCTTCCCCCTCCCCGTGTCCTCAAGTCTATTCTCTTTGTCTGTGTCTTTATTCCTGTCCTGCCCCTAGGTTCATCAGAACTTTTTTTTTTTTTAGATTCCATATATATGTGTTAGCATACGGTATATGTTTTTCTCTTCCTGACTTACTTCACTCTGTATGACAGACTCTAGGTCCACCCACCTCACTACAAATAACTCAATTTCATTTCTTTTTATGGCCGAGTAATATTCCATTGTATATATGTGCCACATCTTCTTTATCCCTTCATCTGTCGTATTCATCAGTTTTTTTATGCTAAGTTCAAACTCAGCTCTTAAAATTCTATTTTGGAAATTAAACAGAGTTCAACAACCATGTTAGTTTTCTTTCTACATGATGTAAAATTATATCAAGTAGCTATTTTAATGAATACTACATTGAAATAAAATATATTATGTGATGCTATATTATATATTCATGGCATTCGGTATTAGGCCATACTATATTATATTAATTGTTGGCAACTTATGCCATATTAATAACAGTCATCAAAATATACCCTGTCTCTAATGATAAAAAAAAAAAAAACACAAAATAAAAGCGGGAACCAGCCTTTAGTACATTCATCTTATTAGTTAGGTGTAGGCACTGAATTCTCGAAGAAACATTGAAAGAAAAGTGTATGATTCCCCCTCTGCCCGGCTGGGGAAACTGAGACAGGCCACTGGGCAGGATTTCGATTTTGCATGTTCAATCTAGAGTGTTATCTCAGGGCCTTAATTCCCGGAGTAAAATCCATGGGATGTTGAGGTCTAACCCAATACTTGAAGGGAGGTGTGTTGTTTTTTTTCTCCCTCTAAGACACAAGCACATCTCTCTGACGGGGCCTGTCTGGGACGGGAGGCGGAAGGTCAAGCTCTGCTTCCCTCCACAGAGGCCAGGCTAACCAAAGCGTCCTCTCATGGTGACAGGAATTCAGGCAGTGTCCTTTGGGTCCCATGTGAGCCCCGCTGGAGGTGGGTGGCCGGGACAGTGTTGGAGGGAAAGCATCCTCAAAGCTGCCTGTGTCGGTCTCTGCCCACGAGGGCCCCTCGGCCTAGAATGTGCTTTTCATCTCCCCAGCCCCTCACTAGCAAATGCCTGCTTCCTGCTCAGATTAAACACCACTTACGGCGATTACACAGCCTTCCCTGACAGCCCTCAGGACCCCACAGCACTTTCTGCAGATTTGTCTACTCTCGATCATTTGCCCACGCATTGATCGTCTTATCTTTGGCATTAGAGAGTAAACTCCACGGGGAGGGGGCGGTGATGCCTTATTGTCTGTTGTACCCGCAGTGCTTAACCGCAGTTCCCAGGACGTAGCTAAGAGTTAATAACAAACATTTATTGAAAGAATAAACAAACTATGTAAATTCCTTGAAGCAAAGTCTTTGTCTTATTCACTGTTATACTATCAGGGTTCAATTCAGGCAATGAATGAATGCAGAAGCAATGATGGATTAGGATTTTACCATTTTACCACCAACACAGCAATAATTGATTCAGGCAAGAGTCATCAGAGGATGCTAAAACTGATGGATGCATGCTTGGTGAGGAACAAGGATATTTACATAGCCTCCAAGAATCTCCCCACAAATTCCTAGCTCATTATAAAGGGACAAATAGCGGAAAGCCTAGTGGAGACCACCTTAACCAGTGGACCCAAGTTAACATCACTAACGTTGGGACAAGCCAACCGCACTTGGTACCTGATAAGATGCTCCAAAAGGACAGAGCATCATCTATGTAGAGCCTGTGTGGAATAGGAATTGAAATACGGAAGGAGCAGAAAGATTTTTAGTTGGCTCTCATGACAAGCCCAGTGACATAGGAACCTTGTGATTATAGGAAAGGCTCATCCCTATAGTATCAACGAGGAAGTAGATTCAGTGCAATTTGATGACTTGGCAACATCAAGGCTAGAAAGTATCAGAGTCGGACCTCTCAGCAGGATGTCCAGCTCCAGCCTAAGTCTTCCCTCCACTTCCTGCTGCCTCTCTCTGGCCTCAGACATACAAGGAAGGTTAACGAGTGGCTCCAACAAGGGGAAGGAGGCCTAGTGGTGAGTGCACAGAGAGGGACGCTGCGGACTCCAGCTCCTTCCTCTCCTGCCTCGGCCACCAGCCATTGGTGGGAATGCACAGGAGGCATCCTCTGCACCCCTAGTTCCCTTTCTGGAAAAGACAGTTCCTGCCTCATCTATGATTCTACGAAGTAGATCCTTCTGTCCAAACTTTTGTTTCATAGACTTCGCAACCACTCATTTGTAGTGTGATTTGGAAACTTGCTACGAATGTTGTAAGAGAAGCAATTTCCTTCAGAGTCAGATGTTTTGACAAAATGACTACATTATCTTAGATTTGAGACAGGAAAAAAGAAAGGAACTTACTTCCTTTCCTTTGCCCACTAGGCAAACCCTTCCAAGTATGATAAAAAATCAAGCAAATCTCCCAGTGTCCCCCGACAACAGGTCAAAGTCATTCATTCATTCATTGAATCATTTACTAGTTGAACCATACTTTCCAAAGCCACATCTCTAACAAAAAAATCTTCACTATATAAAAATCTTCTGGCACTTAGAAACCTGAGTCTTGATTTGCTGAACTAAACAACAAAATGACACTGCCCCCATCCTGAAGAGGAAAGAGTTCTTGCTTAAATGTCTTCATCATGGGACATTTAATGAACATCTATTGTGCGCAAGGGCATTCTGCTCTGGGATATCAAGGAAGGTTTAATGTAGGACATGAATGGGCGGGGGGGGGGGGGTAAAGGACCGGTGGACTTTGTGCATGTGGATTTGGAAGGCAGGGGCCCTACAAGCACAAACCAGGGGTGGGAAGGATGGGGCTTATACCGCTGGTCGTTCAGTTCAGTTACCTGCCCCGGTGTATGAGTATCCGCGTGGGAAAGGGAGATAAGGGTTAAGGAAGTTGAATCTGCTTTGTAGCCATTTAGGATTCCTTAAGAATGATCATTTTTTTAACAGAAGCTCCATGCTTCCAGAGTTGTTTTGTTTGTTTGTTTAACTGGTGCTGGAATGTCTGGAATGTCCCCTGTAGAGTACAGGCCACGGGAGGGAGCTGGAGCCCAGACCCAGCAGCAGAAATGAAACCTCTGATTGAAATGGGTGCTTGAAGCACAGTGAGTTGGAAGGGTCTCACAGGGTTTCTTTTCCATTTAAATTTTTAATTCTCTTTTAAAATACTATACAGTGAAAAATGAACAAGGCTTCTCAGCCACCAGACAAGGCTGGTTTCCCTCTTGGGGGACCCTGTCACCGCCCCCCGTACACACCCCTGCTTCTTCTCCAAAATCCTCCCCACACCCCCATCCACTTATACCCTTACTATCCCTGTCTTCCACAGTGATGAGGCCCCAGAAAGGGGGCACAGGATGGGAAGATGGAGAGTGGGGGAGTCCCCTTGAGCTCTCGAATCTGGGTGGGTCAAGGAGCACCCCGCATCCACAGGCGGAGAGTGGGGTGTTCAGGGCGAGATGGGGGCCTTAGAGGATAAAGGCACATCCAGTCTGATGGAGAATGAGACGGGGAGGGGGGAGGAGAGGGAGGGAGGTGACCCTGTTACGCACCCCTCCACTAGCCGCTGGAGGCTGGGGGGACCCACACTGTGGGGCTGCCCCCTCCCTGGTAGATAAGAGCAGCTCCAGAGCCGGGCAGAAGCGGTGAGGGTCATGGTGTGGCGCCGCAGGCAGGCTGGACTGGAGGTTTTATGAAACTCTCTGCTGGGTCTTGGACACCTGTTCCAGGTCTGGAGCTCCCCGTTCCCGCCTGGGTTGGTTAGGAAGAGCTGAGGCTAAAGTCACGGCTGAGACGATCCACTCAGGTTGTACAGGAGCTACTCGAGAACCCGGAAGCAGACAGGAGTCAAAACAGCCCATAAACACCTGATGCGCAGGCAGAAGCTCTTCCTGGGTCCTCGGCGAATTCTATCAACAGTCCTGGGAGCCTCTGAGGAAGTACTCGCGCATTCCAGGCTCAGGCCAGGCTCTTTTCCTGGAGGTCACGGTCCCTTGCTGGAAATGTGTCCAGGCTTGAAGCATTCTCAGAAGCTCCCCCGCTGCACATCGGAGATTTCTTTGGAGTTGGCCCAACACTAGACTCACGTACCTGAATATGTACCAGCTTCTATTGTGTTTCTAGAGGAAAACCAGGCTATGGAGAAGAGCGAGGACAAATCATCTGAGAGAAAACCAGTGACGAGATAAGTGATGGTTTTGCCCCTTGGCTCTAAGTTCCTGGACGGCTCTCAGAGGGTGCGTCCGCTGATCTGCGTACTCTACCTGGCAAGGACGTCAGGGGGACACTCACAAAATCTCCAGCGGCCCTATTCAAAGGGAGACGGGGAGCGGTCTGGGAACCGGTGCTGGCCTACAGGATGCCTGTTACTAGTCCACAAAGAGATACATTCGGAAATAACGAGTCCACGTTCAGAAACATTTCTGGCGACTTGACGTGGCTGCAATGTCCAAGCATCTGATCCAGAGCTCTGTCTTGCTGGGCAGATAAAACACTGGTCTGCGACAGATAGGAAATGAAAGCAACAACAGTGGACACAAACAAAAGCCAAAGAGATCCTTCACTGCAGCGCGTTTTAACAGCGGTGCTGTGGAGAGCACAGTGGCGAGGGGACTGCATTTCAGTGGGTTGTCATCAACTTGCTTTGAGTGCCAGCTGTGGGGCAGCAGCCGGGGAAGGAGGGCTCAATACTGTCCTTGAAGAGTTCTCAGTGCAGTCGGGAAAGCAGACGGGTCGGCCGATGCTTAGAACCCAACTGGACAGACACTAGGACAGAGCTCACTCTCGGGGTTTACCGCCCAGCACCGCCAAAGCAAGGGTGCTCTTCCTGGCCATTTGGGATGCCTGGTGTCGATGATGACAGTGTCCATTTATTGAGCACTTACATGGTGGCAGACTCTAAATTTAAAACTTTACATGCATTATTATTATTATTTGCCACGCCGCGAGGCTTGCGGGATCTTAGTTCCCCAATCAGGGATTGAACCCGGGCCCTGGGCACTGAAAGCGAGGATTCCCAACTACTGGACCACCAGGGAATTCCCTATATGCATTATTTATTTAGTCCCCACAAGAACCCTCTGGATTGGGTACCTTATTGTCACTTTCAATTTATAGATGTGGAAATTGGGGCTCAGAGCGGATAATAAATCTTGTTCAAGATCGTAGATTTAATAAATGGAGCAACCAGAGGTCACAGATTGCCTGACTTCAGAGCTCAGATTCTTAACCCCAGCTCTACTGCCTGTGACGGATCCCGCTGTCTTTGCCTGTGTAGTGGGTGGGCAGCAGGGGTAGAGAGACCCTGAACTTCTGGAAGGCACCGCCTCTTTAGCAGCTTACAATGGTCGGCACAGAGGAGACCATTGTTTAGCAGGTATTCATCCCCTCCCTCCCCCACCAGACTCCAAGGAAGATGTGTACCTCCATCCCCACACCACTGACGGTGGGCGTGGCCCCGTGACTAGTTTGGCTAATAGAACGCACCGGTGTGCCAGCTCTGATCACAAGAGCAGCACATGTTTCGTCCTGCCCCTCTTGTGCTTCCGCCAGTCTTGGCTATGCAGTGATCTAAGGAAGATGGAAAGTAAATGGAGCGGACCCAGATCCATTTCACAGCTGAGAACCAAGTTCAGCACAGCCAGCCGGCGTCAGCCTACACCCACCTAACGGGCAGATGAGTGAATAAGAAATAAAAGCGTATTGTTGTCTGTCGTGAGGCTTTATAACTGTGACTGGTCATTTTGCAGCAATACCTGGTGATCAGAACGTTGAAGAAATATTTGTTGAATAATGAAGCTGGTGCCTTGGGGGCACGGAAAAAGGTACTGACTCAGTGGAAGGGGAAAGAAAGGAATCCTCCCAGGGGAACGCTTCCTTGAGATAGTTATTTATGCAAGCTTATCCAAGAATGGATCAATCCCCAGGGCTTCATCCAGCGCCCAGCACCAAGTGGGGGACTGACATCAATTAGGTGAATGAAATCCAAAAATGGAGATTCATATAAAGTGATGTATATGAGCTAGAAAAGACTTTTTAATCTAAAGGATTAAAGTTAATACTACTAAAATTTACAACTTAAAAGCACAGTGTCCTTAAGTTTTATCACAGTTCAGTGTCTCAAATCTGAGATGGTCACAGCTGTCCCTTTGTCCTGGACATCCATTGATGTCACATGAAGCCAATGGTGAACGTACAGTCCTTCCTTTCTCTCTCAAAATAGGGATGTTGACTCAGTACCTGCATCTCTCCTTTGCAGCCAGGGCTCAAAGGAGAAGTGATGAAATGCCATGAGGTAGATAATGTACCGAGGATTGTCAGTGTGAAAGAAAGCCAGCAGTGCTGGCAAAGTTCCCCCAAAAAGGGCTGCTCTCAAAAAATCCTGGCTGGAGTTTTTGCAGATGCAAGAGGTTTAAATAAACATCCAAACTTTCTCATGCTTATCAAGACCGAACCCCTGAACCTGCCACATACAAAAAGATCTAAAGCAAGAGACTAAGAAAGACTCAGAGAGCTCATGAATAAAAATTATATTTACCTGAAAATGCCCCCTTGCTCCCGGTGGCTCCCACGGAAGGACAATAGACAGTATTTTGAACAGATCAGTCAAAAGCGTCAGCACACGTAGGTTACATCTAAAACAAAGTAAGCAGCGTGTGGTGTCCCCTTAACAGACACAAACCTGATGACAAAAATGCAGATTTGCCTGGTGTAGCCCATCTAGAAGTATCAATGATTTTTTTCTAAAGAATGTATTTCTATTTGATTTCCATGAATATTTGATGTATCCATAGTCCCACGTTTTCATTTGTCTGCTGCATAAGCAGATGGCTAATAGTATAATACCTTGGAACTTATTAAAACATCTGAATCCCAGGCCATTTGGTTTACTTTTAATACCAAATTGAGTATTTGAATGCTTTAAAGTGCATAATTCTTTCCACCTTGATTAGATGTTTAAATTCTGTACCTAGATGAACTAATGAAATCACAATCATGGAAAAGTTAAGAAATAAGGCAAGATAGGTCCTTTTTTTTTTTTTTGCGGTACGCGGGCCTCTCACTGCTGTGGCCTCTCCCGTTGCGGAGCACAGGCTCCGGACGCGCAGGCTCAGCGGCCATGGCTCACGGGCCCAGCCGCTCCGCGGCATGTGGGATCCTCCCGGACCGGGGCACGAGCCCGTGTCCCCGGCATCGGCAGGCGGACTCCCAACCACTGTGCCACCAGGGAAGCCCAAGATAGGTCCTTTTTAAGAAAAAAATTATTTATTCCTTAGGATGGAGGAGGCAAAAAAATCTTATGCCAACCCCTTCTTCCCTGATTATTTACATAGCACACGTTATAAAGGAATCTTATCTTCTTCCATGTTACTCAAGATACCTTGTTTTATTGTGTACTGAAACTAGTCGGCCCATTGGTTCCCAAAATCCCGGGACGTGTCCATGTTGGCTGCACCTCCATTTTTCAGTGATATTCTCTTCCCTTCTCCCTCCAAACAATCCATTTCTTCTGAGCGGCTTTTCCCACGTTATTCGATAAAGATATGGGCAATTCGTTTCTCGGGTGACTTTTCGGGTGGGGCTGCAAGAACAAGTCCACATCTCTGCGGACGTGGGAAGTAAAGCAGGCAGGCCAAGCACGTGCTGTGCTGCCTCTGCTCTCCCCCAGCTGGCCCGACGCTTCTCCCATTGCCTGAGGATGTGGTTCCCGCCGCCGGGGGCCCACGTCCGTGCAGCTTCAGGCCCTGCCTCCCGTGTGGTCCCGCCTCTCAGCCCTTCCTCCTGCTGTGGAATCCCTGAAGTTACAAATACCACCGCACAAGAATGATCCAGAGCCTCCCAGACACCCTGTCTCGTCCTCTGTCTACCCAGAGCCCAACTTCTCAGATTCGCCCCCGTTCTCTGCTTCTGCTTTTCTCCCGTCCCTTTCACACCTGCATCCAGCTTCAAGTCACTGAATCTGGCCCGTCAGCGGCACCCATGCCCCCCCCCCCCCGTTGCGGGGTGAAAGGGGCATTTCTCAGCCCGCCCTCCCTCCCGTTCTCAGCTTTGCAGCAGCAATTGGCACATTCCTGCCATTCCTCCTGGCCCTCCCTCTCCGATGCCTTCGCCTACTTGCACTTCAAGGCATCACACTTTCCTGCTTTTCGTCCTGCTTTGTCGGCCACTCTCTCTCAGTTTCCTTGGCCAAAACTTTAAAAATGGTGGGGCTCCTCAGAGCTGACTTTGGAGCCCATTTCTCTCCTCTGCTGTATCTCCTCATTCGGCCCCGTCGATGTGCTGACGGTTTACAGGTTTATGTCCTCAGTTCTAGCATCTCACCTGACTTAAAGGCTTATGACACTCCCTCTCCGCTTGTTATTTCTACCTACATAATCTAAAACCAAAAACGGGTTACGCAACAGCAACTGAAGCACTGAATCACCGATTTAACTTCCCCATCTGTCTCCCGGCCCCCAGCCTTCCCCACCTTAGTAACTGGCAACGCTTATCTCGTTGCAGTGCACGTCATTTCACTAGCCCCACTTCAGGTCGCTAAGGCAGTCCAACTGACTGACGTTATCGTCAAGATGTTTCCCCAATCTGTTTACTTCTTTTCACCCCCAAGGCTACCATCCTTGTCTAAGACATTGTTGTCTGTCACCGCGAATATTGCATCAGACCAGTGGTTCTCAAAGTGTGGTTCCTGGACCACATCTGGGAAATTGCTAGAAATACAAATTCTGAAATATTGAACCAAAAACTCTGGGGTGGGTCCCAGAAATCTGTTTTAACAGGCCCTCCTGGTGATCAAGACTAATGTGTCTTTCTGCTTACTGTTTGTCTTAGATTATACTCTTGCAATAAAACTTCCAGTGGCTACACTTCTACTTTTTATTTCTTTTTTAATTTTTTTTAATTTTTATTTTTTTTTAATATTTTTAATTTATTTTTTAAAAAATGGTAGAGTCCATAAAGTTCTACCTGGTCCCTTTCTGTATCTCATATCATATCTCATAGAGCATCCTGCCCCCGCCACAATGCCCCGTTCTCATCGGCCTTCTCTGTTCCGTGATTCCACCAAACTCGGTTCCACCTCTGTGCCTCACGCTGCCTGTTCATCGTTCCTGCAATTCTCTTCCCCAGCTGCTCCCAATCTGCCTCTTCCGTATCGTTCAGTTTTCAGCTGAAATGTAAACTCTACAAAGAATCTTCTCTAACCTTCATATCTGTACCCCAAACCACTTTCTAGTGCGTAAAACACTGATTTTGTTCCTACTTACAATTATTTATTGGTTCGCCTGGTTATTGTTTTTGCTCTGCAATAGACTTTAAGCTCCAGGAAAACAGTGACCTCACTCATTTCTCTATCACCAATGCCTAGAACAGTGCCTGACACATAGTATCTGTTGAATGAATGAAGATCTGTGCTCTAGTGCTAACCCCACCTCAAACTTGCTGTGTGACTTTGAGTTAGTAACTTTTCTGGTCCTGAATAACTTGCCCTGTATAAATAAGGCAGCTGAAGTACTTAATTTTCTGAATTTCTATCCTTCTCTACAATTTATTGAAATCTTTAAATGTAAACCCTCTTCCTGCCTCATGTTTTAACAAACAAAGATGTTTCAAAAAATAATTTTATATACTGTAAAGGAATATCAGAAAAGATGCTTTAAGAAGAAGAAAAGGAAGATGAAAGAAAAAGGACTAAGGAAGCAAGAGAGACAAAGAGAAGGAAAAAACAAGAGGAGTAGGAAGAAGAGAAAGAACCACCTGTGGTCCCACAAACCAGAAATAATCACTGTTAGAATTTTTGTGTTTTCCAGCCAGTCTTTCTACTATGGGTATTTCCCTTCCCCACCCTTAGAAAAGGAATTACATTGTACCTTTTTATAAATTCCCAGTTTCACTTAATGTTTTATAGTCACCTTTCCATATGTATTAGTCAGGGGTCTTATTTGCAAGCAACAAAAGTTGGTTGACTCTGGCTAAAATTAGCTAGAATTAGAAAAAGAATTCTGAAAAGGATATTGGGTAGGTTACAGACTCACCCAAAGGGCTGGAGAATCAGGCCTGGAGCTCACTGGCCAAAAGAAGCACCGAAAATGATACCGCAGAATTGGAAAGTATGGATGTAGCTATTGCCACTCATGCAGTCTATTGCCAGAATGAATTTTTTTTGCACCGCCAAATTCCAATTCAATACGTGATGGCAAAGGCCTACTATGCACACATCCCTTCACTACAAGACAGCCAAGAAAACGAGTATCTGGCATTTTCAGCTTCTATAGTTGAAGCCAAATTGAGTTCCATAAGATAAGAAATTCCCCCAATTCCTCACAGATGCTATGTGGCTTAAAATAAAAGACAAATTTTCACTACAGCTCACTCTTAAGACACACACACATACACACACACACACACACACACACACACAAAATGCAATTAACCCTCTGAAAATATGCTCACCACTTCCCCAAAAGTGATCAATCCAAATTCTCATTAATTACTGCAGTCATCATGATTCAGAATGTCAAAATCCTGAATGTCACTCTTCCTTTAGTTCTGTCACAATCCTGTCTTTTTATTCTGTAGCCTATGGACTAAATGGTGCAATGACAATAAACAATAAAAAAATACACACACACAATGGATAAAAGGAGAAGACAGAAGAATAGTAGTTAATAAATATATGCATGAAAATACCAGGAATAAAATGCAATTACATGCCCAAGTTCTTGTTTCTAAACTAATCCCTAGGCTTCATAACCCTATTTTCTTACCCGCTTGTCCAGTGAATGAAGGGTCTGAAATGGCCGGTTAACAATCTCAGCATGACCAGCTATGTAATTTGCAGAGCCCAGGGCAAAATGAAATGTGAGACCCTTGTTAAAAATGTATTAAGAATTTCAATGGGACCTCCCTGGCGGTCCACTGGTTAAGAGTTCGCCTTCCAATGCAGGGGATGCAGGTTCGATCCCTGGTTGAGAGCTAAGATCCCACATGCCTCGCGGCCAAAAAACCAAAACATAAAAACAGAAACAATGTTGTAACAAATTCAATAAAGACTTTAAAAATGGTCCACATCAAAAAGAACTTTAAAAAAATGTATTAAGACTTTCAAGATGGCAACAGCAGAGCAGTGAACCAGACATGGGGCCCTTCTAAGCAAGGGGCCCTGCGTGACTGCAGTGGCCACCTGTCCATGATCCAGCCCCAAGTCTCAGTTTTGAATTCAATGGAATAAGCATTGTGTCCTATGATAGACTGTATCTTATTGCTGCATCAGTATGTCTTCCATTCCACATGCTCGTCTTCCAATGTGCCATTAACACTCCCCCACTGAGAGGTGAGGTCTATGTTTCTTTGCCTTGAACCTCCCTCCCTCCCTCCCTCCCTCCTTCCCTCCCTCCCTCTCTCCCTCCCTCCCTCCTTCCCTTCCTCCCTCCTCCCATGTACTCTGGTAACTCTAAGCTGCCCTGAAGCTGCCATGCTGGAAAGATCACAGGAAGACGTGATGGGCAGTGAGATGCCCAAGGAGCCCCAGCTGTTCTGACCCCCAGATGTTCTAGCCTTCCCACTCCAGGCACCAGACTTGTGAAGGAAGACGTTCTGGAGATGAGCCAGCCCCAGCTACCATCCAACTGCAATCCCAAGCTACAATCTCCCAGTCAAATACACCCCATCTTTTTACCCAAAGAAGTCATGTTAGATAATAAATGATGATTACTTTTTTAAGCCACTAAGTACTGGAGTGAATTCTTTTTCTACAGCAAAAAGAGGTAACTAATCCATGTCCCCTGAACAATAAGATCTCCACCCAGCAGAGTCCAAGTCTTGGGTATGGGAAGCAAAACAATGATGCAAGAGGGTCACGGAGTGTAACCGTGAGAGATGCCACACCTCCTTCCATCCACGGGTTCCTGGACCCTGGCATTCTACTGATAGGAAGAACAGCACCGTATGTGGACCTGGGTTCAGACCTGACACTGAATCCTGAAGGACAGCCCCACAAATCTGCAACAGTGGTTCCCCAAACAAAGCTACGACAGAAATGTCAATAAGAAGAGTGATTGAATAATTTAGCATCCACAGCAGGACATTTTGAGAGCACTTTGAAGGATTATTCTGGAACAACAGGCATAAACCAGGGTCATCCTAGGCAAAATGGGACATATGGTCCCCCTATCAATAATATGCTTCTGGGTCATAAGGTCTGTGGTAAGACTGGTAAATCACGTGAACATCAACAGTCATCTTACTGAAGTAGAGTAAGTTGTTTGGTCAAAAATAATGTTGTCCGGGCTACCATGATAGAAAATAAAGTCTTCAGCAAATCAGGGACAGTGGTATTGGCAGAAACAGGGAATGAAGATAACTCCAAATACAGAACACCCGTGTATATTCCACTGGGGACAAGCTGCTGCTCCTCTATGGCAGGCACAGACGACTGGCCGGCCCACCCAAGATGTGTCGGTCTATCGGGACTCACAGTGGTCAATGTCCCTGCAGGTCAGCAGCCAGTTGACCATAGTGCGTGTCTAATAAACGGCGGCTGGTAATTACAAGTTCACATTTCAGTATCTGATAGACAAGCTCACACTTTTATTTTCTAAACCATCTTCACTTCTTGAGCATGTATTATTTTAGTTGAATTTCAGAATTCTGCTCCACTCTCCAAAAATCTCCCAGTGATTCTGAGTAGAATTCTATTATATTTATAGATTAATTGGGGAGCTAGTGAGGACTACAGAGGAAATGGTGTGTTCTCAGACATGCAAAGTAGTGAAGGTATTCTCGAAATGATTTCCCACTGTTTACCGGGGTCCCTGGCACATGTGAATGCAAGCATTTTTAAATGGACCGACCGTCTTCAAATATTTCCTGGAAGAAAAGAATCAAGTTTTCCCAAACGGCTGTTGAGATGTGTTCATAGGTACAATTCAAGAAGAATATGCAGTAATAGTCCACAGTTTCATAAAAGCATCAATTAGATATTTTGCTGCATCAGTTTCCCTCCAAGCCTGGGAACTACAATCAGACATGAGGTCTCCGGAGCTTCATGTGTCTTATGTAAGTGTTCATTTTAAAATACTTCCTAAAAAAATATTTCTTATATTTTAAGTGAGTAGCTTTTCTGGTGTGCCAGCTGTACTGATACAGGCTAGAATTCTATTTCTGACAAAAGAATTAATATGCAACATTGTTTTTGCTTGGCAAGAGAAATAAGATGTCAAAAAAATTTACTGCCATTTATTTTTTGAGAGTGGAAGACAACTGTGTATGTAGTAGATGAAAAATGTTTTAAAAAACAGAGTTATTAAAAATCATAAATTAGGTAGTTATAATTCAGTGATTGTTTTCTTATTCTCCTGAGGCAGCTTACATCATAAACTATTGGGTTATAAATATATTTATAAATATATATAATATATAATATAATATATATTTATAACAAGATTTATAATCCTATTGAGTTATAAATCTTGTTAATTGTACTAGCACCTAGCATAATTAATATTAAGGTGCATTTCTGTGGCATGTTAGTCCTCTACAATGAGGGTGCTGTGCTGATGGAACGTGGTAAACAGGAAGGGCCAAGTTCTCTGGGTGCCCTAGTAAGCAACAGGGTGCCAAAGAGTAGGAGATACAACTGATTATTACAGAGTGGCCGGCAGTATTGTAAAGTTTTAAGGGGCGTAATGTTCTGGGCAAACCGGATCGTCCCCCTTATGGTAAAGGACAAGATGCTGCATCTTGCACCCGTATCACTTGGATCTGTAGGCAACATACCCCTTACTTGGGACTGCTGCTCCCACCCTTTATCAGATGACTTGAAGGGGGCCTATTCTGAGTGACGCCCAAAGCAAGGGAGACCGCCGCTGTAGGTTTAGGTTCTGACACTCAGGCTCTGTGGCCCAGCAGACCCAGCAGTGCTGGAGGAGCCTGTGTGTAGCAGCACCCAGGTAAAGTATTGCAGCCTAGAGCCCTAGAGTTCTGAAGTGAGGCCTGCCCTCTGCAGCAGGAACTGTTTGACTAGCTACTCCCATGTGCCGCTAGGTCCCAGTAGAGACTGAGCACTTGACAATGGGCGATCAAGTAACAGAGTGACCAGCCTGCCCGTCATAGGCTGAGATTTGTGACAAGGTAGAGCCTGGGAGCGATCCATTGTGCCACGGAAATGGTACAATAAGGGATCATGCCAGAGTAGGGAGAGGGCCCAAAAAAGATGAGTAAGAGTGCCACCTCCCTTAGCTCATACCTGTGGCTTCAAAGGACGCTGATGAAGGAGGGAGAACCTGGGGCTTCTCTGGGGTTGGCTCCATATATCTTTGTGTGAGCTGAAAAGGGGTTCCTGCAGGCCTGGGGCCAACTGTGACCAATGACCTCACCTGTAACAAGAGAGCTCATCTACTTTCAAGGAGTGACCTTGTATGCAGATTTTCTCAAAGATAAGGGTATAGGCTAATCTCTCAAACATTCTATGTTTCATAGGGAAATGACATCATTCTGTAATTATAGTACTAATCTTAAGTTAACCCTGCCTTTACTTGTTATAGGCAGATTATTTAGCTAGAATTAATGAATAAAATTTGCAATTTAGCTGGTAAACAATTACAAGACTTCTTAGGCCAATGTTAAATGAACTGTCAAAATACTTTTCATGCACGTACAGGTATATATAAACAATAAACAGATATATAATTTTAAAAAATTCTTTGTAGTTTACTGTATATCTCAGGATAATATTTTATATTCATAGTATTATACAATAACCCATCATATCTATCTATCAATCTATATCAACTTGTTTTTTGATACCCTTTAGCTCTGCTAAATAATAACCTTTGTATTATATTAGTGTTTGTCATGAATTAGAGGTGTCCTGACTTCAGATACTCATGAAGTTTTATTTGCCAGTCCATTTGCTTGTATTCAGTAACGGAAGGAACAGAATAGAGTTGCAAATGGATTCTTTGGTTCTAGCAGCTGTTCTAAATGTATCTAATTTGAATTTTCCATTTACACAGCTGGTTTTATTTGCTCTGAGGTATTACTGCAAAACGGATCAAAGCAGCATACGTGTTACACTAAGCGTAAGGCTCATTTAAACATTTTATCTTCCAAATCCTGAACTACAATTGGCCCTTTCAAATTCAGATTTCTACTTACTACTAAAATTATTAAAATTCCTGTTTTTAGAAAAGAAGTTACAGAAAAAAAATATTGGGAATAAAATCTATCTCTCAAAGCCTACTAAATAATTATAAATGGAACTAAAATTATTAATATTTCTTAAATAACTCTAAAAGATATGAGTGAAGTACACAAGTACAGCAATTCTGTATTTGCTAGTATTCCATTTGTTTAAAATATTATTGAGATTTGTTCCTACTTCTTTATTATCTAGACTCCTGATTCCAAGACCTCAGGCATGAAAGCCCTCTTGAATTTGTCCCATATTCTAATATTAGGAGCCTTACCTATGAATATTAACTTTACGTTTTGTTGATGACTTTCTTTATGATATCTATTATAAAGTGATGGAACCATAAAAAATATATAAAACACATCATGTGGAGTATTTTATATTAAGCTTAAGACTAAAAGCTACTGCAAAGGAGGATTTTCTGAGGTAATAAATCATTGTTTTGAAAATCACATCTTTTTAATCTAGTTTCATTTTAGAAAGATGAAATGCAGTGTTTGTATCAATAGAAACACTGGGTTTCCACCCACTCCCCAAAGGCACAGTTAGATTACCGACAGAAACAGAAAACGGGTCTTCAGCAAAGCTTAGAGGTGAACACTGTGACTTGCATCAACATTAAGTGCAGGCCACAATAATCACTCCCTTAATTTAGTGATTCGTAACACCCTTGGGAGATGAGGGTGGGGAAAGTTAAGGAGGAAGATGATTGGCGGGACCGAGGATATTAAGACAGAAGAGCATGGGAGACATTCAGGGAAGGGCGTGCACTTCTGCAGGCAGGACCCTTGCACAGGAGCCCAGATGGTCAGACGTGATGGGCAGAAGCTCAGCCGAGCCATGGAGGCTCCTGGATGCAGAGGAAGCAGGACTTTTCTTCGTAGGCAATAGACGGGGCTACTGAAAGGATATATATATATATATATTCTTTTGCTGTACGCGGGCCTCTCACTGTTGTGGCCTCTCCCGCTGCGGAGCACAGGCTCAGCAGCCATGGCTCACGGGCCCAGGCGCTCTGCGGCATGTGGGATCTTCCCGGACCGGGGCACGAACCCGCGTCCCCTGCATCAGCAGGCGGACTCTCAACCACTGCGCCACCAGGGAAGCCCGAAAGAATATTTTTAAATGAGTCTTAGGCACAAACAGTGACTTGTTTAGAGAGATTACTCTAATGCATGGTTACTCATTCATTTATTCAACAAACGTTGTTGCGTTCCTACAATGTACTGGGTATACCCTAAATACTGGCAGCACAGCAACTTTCATATGGTCCTTTCCTTCCAGATTTGTTAGTCTAGTGAGACTGCATAGGATGAACTGGAGAAGCAAGATGATGAGGGCAATTAGGAAACACTTTTGGCAGTTCGGGAGAGAAAACCTAAGCTGAGTTAGTAGCAGTAGGAATAGGGATCGAGCCATTGGTCCAGGTTTGATATGTAAATCTATGGAAAGCTGATAGAAGCTGATAGATCACTATACACTGTACACCTCTCCCCAGCTCCACCATCTGCGAGGTCATGTCAGTAGCTTGAAATCAGCCACGGTGGGTTTATTTACACCAAGAACATAGCTAAACGCTGCAAATCACTCCAAGCCTCCAACCCTCAACCACAAGAACTGCTTGTTAAATATTCATATATTCTATCCCATCATCTGTAGATTTTGTGATAAGAATTAAGGGGATTGCACTTATATTTACCATTTATCATAGGAATTGTTAATTGCGAATTATAGTCAATAAGTTGTTAAATGTTTCTATGGGACTCCTTTTCAGAAGTAAACTCTCGGGAAGGAGAGTGTCATATTAGCACTTGCTGCACAAAGCAACTGTTTTAGGAGCTGCCTGACCATTTAGTTGGCTGAAAGCACTTTATAAACCAATATTTCTCTGGGAAAAAAAAATTCACTCTAGTAATCATACATTCAGACCAAAAGAACCCCACACAGAACCTTAGCTTGGACACTAGTCTGTATTCAAAAATATAGATTTTATTCTATATTCCTGGATTATAAGCAATAAATCTCAATCTTCTGGTAGCTGGCTTGTTCCTAAGCTCATGGTACACTCACAGACTGACGTGGCTCATTTGACTTCCGGGTATTATTTTCACACTTGTGTTTACTGCTCTATCACTTTGGTGATTCTTTTTCTTGATAAAAACATAACAGAGAAAGCTTACTTTTAAAACCCAAATTAATTTGTTTCTAACCACAGTCGTTTTGCTGTAACATATTTACGTGCCAGAGCAAATGAACTTACTATTTAATTTTTCTAACCAATGAATGTAGACCAGATTTAAACAGCAGGGGCACCAATACTGTCCTCAGGAGAACGAAGCCAAGGCTATCTGTGTTCCCTGTCCCAGAATCTCAAGGAGTTGCCAGTCAGCTGATTTGGGTTATAACGTTACAGTAGCTCTTTTTGTTTGTTGCTTTTTTCTGCTGGTGTAGATTCCATGGAGACCTCTTTATCAGACTGGATAACGTAACAACAACTGGAAAGTCTGATTTCATTTTCTTTTCCTTCTACTTGTTGTGAGAGGCTTCTAGAAGGCTTGAATGCATAAGAGGTGCATTTTAATTAATAAATCATATAATAGGTTTTACTGTATAAAATTTGGAAGATCAAGAAGAAAAGCGATTTATACATGGCATCTATGATGTAGTATTATTTAAGACATAGATGCAATGTAATACAATAAGTTAAGTTTAGCCATTATCTGTAGGCTCCATCCTCCCCCAGATTTATGGAACCAAATAGGAAGACATGATTTTAATGACTCTTCCGAAACATCATGTTAACTGCGTGGGCGCTTTCAAGGAGCTACGCCTAGGAAGAGTATGAGACTCTACGAGATCTTACTAGATACCACTTAATTTAAGCCCTCACTACAGCTAATGGCTGTAGCCCCCACAGTGCACAGGACAAAGTCTGGAGTTCCTCTTTCCTTTTACGAGGCTTCCGGAAAGGATGAAAAGTGGGAGGATAAGGCAAGGGTCTTAGGCAGAAACAGTAAAAACAGGAGAACAATTTGGACACAGGGTACAGTTGAATTTTTATCTTTTCTTCCACACATTTTTTCAGCATTAGAACTGAAAAGCATCTGGCTATACTTTAAGCAACAAAGTCATTATCTAACTAATCTCATAGTTACAAATATGTAACTTAAATATAAGAAGTGCAAGCCCTGAGTGCGGAAATTTTTTTTCTAGGTAATGTATTCTCTAAGGATATTTCAGTAATAAACAAATCTTTTTTTTTTTTTTTTTGCGGTACGCGGGCCTCTCACTGTTGTGGCCTCTCCCGTTGTGGAGCACAGGCTCCGGACGCGCAGGCTCAGTGGCCATGGCTCATGGGCCCAGCCGCTCTGTGGCATGTGGGATCTTCCCGGACCGGGGCACGAACCCGTGTCCCCTGCATCGGCAGGCGGACTCTCAGCCACTGCGCCACCAGGGAAGCCCAATAAACAAATCTTATGGGTGTATACGCTCTTTAATAGATAATAGATAGATAGATAGATAGATAACAGAGACAGACGATCAGATACATTTATACGAATATACATAACTGGCCCCATTTCTCTCCCTTCACCCTTGGCCAACTCCCTATGGGATCCAGGAGCACAGGATCTGTCAACCTCTTCTTTCCGTGCCCACAGGCATAAATGTCCGATGTGCAATAAAGTATCTAAGCTACCACTGCTCCTGTCCATTTTTAAATCTCAGCCCTGTACTCATCACAAACCATAGGACCCCCTACCCCGGATGAAGAAAGTTTTCAGTTGAAGAATTCATAGACGTCCTAATAGGAGCACAGGCCAGCTTGGGAACCAATTTATGGTTTCTGTCTTTATCCAGTAACTCCCTCAGGAGTGTCACTGCTTTACTCATTGTTTTGATAGAAGCCTCCTAGAAGGAGCATCTTAAGTACAGGTGCAATGCCCCCCACAGAGACAGCTGTCATCAGTAAATCAAGCTCCTTCTCTTGTAAAGTCCATTTTATGTTGCTAAGGAAGTAACAGCACTGAAACATTCGTCACGTAGAATATGTTTTTCAACTTGGAAAGCAACAGAATGTATCTCTGAGGAAAACTAATCTGAGGCTAGCTCTGCAAATTAAATGGGAAGTTTCTGAGTCTGGAAATATGATTTAAGGAATCATTTTTGCACAAATAGATTTATATTTTCATTTTCAGGTAAATATAAGCAGTATATCACTTATTTCACATGTAACCTTACAGCTAAAAATGGCAGGGGGGGTCGATTGGATGAGGACAGTTAGGGGAAAATTATAAGAAGATAACTCTTGAAATAAAATATGATAAAAGTTGTAGCCTGGCATTTTTTTTTCTTTCTGATTTAGACAATGAGGAAAGAAAATTATAAATACTTTCGGTAATGAACTTGAGTTCCATGCAACTGACAGTAGAAGTGGGATTGGCATATATTTTGATTGACATTAGCAGTCTATTCCTGTTTATTTAACTCTGAGTTACCGTTATTTTGATATTAAGTTAATAGAGAGAGAAAAGACATACTATCATCTTGTCAAGCTATGCAGAGAAATAGAACTGACTTCCTACTGGGAAATGATAAACATATCTTCTTTCCTGTTGGGATACAATCAGAACTGTAGTTCATTTTCTATTGGCCTTATACTGGCTGCCTCTGTAGCACTGCTAATGTAGAAGTGGTGAGATGGTGTGTGTATCAGAATCATGACGGTGAAAAATATCTGTGCAGGAAAAGAATGCAAAGGGGAGCCTAGGATATAGGAATATGAGATAATCAAATGCATATGTTGGTTTTTTTTTTAAAACATCTTTATTGGAGTATAATTGCTTTACAATGGTATGTTAGTTAGATATGTTGGTTTTTTAACTGTATTTTTAAAGTAAAATCTTGAATGTGCATAATTAGTATATGCTTTTCTTCAGATGGCTGGTTTTTTTCTCATCTGAATATATCATTTTTTCTTTGTTATAGCTCAATACGTGTTTATTAAAAGGTTCATATTATTGAAACTGTCGGTTGACTTTTGTTTGTTATGCAATTATATGTTTATCAGAAGCAGAAGATGAAAACTATTTAGAATGTCTGGTCTATACAGGGCAAAGGATGACCACGGAGGCCACTTATGAGGGAACTCTACCTCGGTGAATTACAACGCGATGGGAGTTAGAAGCTCCATGGAGCTCTTCACTCCCGCAATGGATATTTGAGAGAACATATGCGTTCTTGCAAAAGGAACACACTGTCAGCACGTGTCATCCCCACTAGGCCTGGGATAAGTCATGAGATTACATCTCTCCTATGGTGGCCACACATCCTGAATGACCACATTCTCCCCACTGTGTTATGTGGTACAAGTCAGTTCACCTAACCTTCAACAATAGTTCTTTCCTCTTTCCTAACATAAGCCCTGGTCAAGTCCTCTGGTATCTACAAACATAATCAGGAAAAGGATCTCTACCTCATCACAGGGGGCTCAATGGGGAAACCAAAATAAAAGTAAAATGTAGAGATTTAATGGCCTTTTAATAGAACATCATTAAGTCATTATTAAAGCTGCATTTCAGTGTTTCACAGAGTGGAATCATTTCTTCCCTTGTTGATCTTTAAGTTTTCAGAAGTTCGTTCCTCTCCTTATGATAATTACAAGGACATGAAATTAGATATAAAAAACTGTATTTCTTCATTCAAAAAAGTGGTTGCTATAAGCCTACTATGTGTTAAGCACTATTCTAGGCCCAGGATGCTGTGCTGATTAGACAAAGCTACTAACCTCATGGCGTTTATGTTCTAGGGGAGAATCCAGACAATAAAAAATAAATGTGTAATGCCATGGCCACAGCGATAAAAGCTCTGAAGGAAAACAAAGCAGAGCTGGGGCAGTGGAGGATGGTCTGCGAGAAGAGAGACAGGTGGTCAGGGAAGATGTCTCTGAGGAAGTGACATCTGACACAGAATGTACGCTGGTGATGCTAAGGTTGACAGGCCACACAGAGAAGCTCTCTGGAGGGGTATCCCAAGCCACGGGAACAGCAAGTGTGAAAGCCTCGAGAAAGGAAGAACCTTGATGTAAAGGAATGGAGCGAGTGAGGCTGACTTTAAGATGAGGTCAGAGAGACAGAGGTCAGAGCACGAGGGGCATCCTGGGTGATGTGAAGGACTTTGGGTTCTTCTCAGCGTGATGGGCAGCCACTGGAAAATCTACTGCCTAGAAATGACATAGCAGAGTTATATTTAAAATAAAATCCCTCTGATTGCTGTGGGAAGAACCGGATGTGGGGGGAGGGCGAGGCAGAGTGGGGGACAAGGGGCAAGAGGAGGGGCAAAGAAGACCAGGCAGGAGATGATGGCGGAGACTCAGGCCAGAAGACGGAGGCAGACGTGGCAAGAAGATGTCAGACTCGGATCTATTTCAAAGGAGGAGCTGATAAGATTTGCTGAGGGACTGGACACTAGGGGAGAGATGAATAGTAGGGATGGGGATGTTTGTAGGATTATAAGTGGAAGAATGGAGTTATTATTTATGGGACAGGAGGAAGGAGCGTGCTGGGGAGGGGCTTCCTATGCCCTTGTGAAGTTTGAGATGCGTGTCAGGGACGCTGACATAGAGCTCAGAGAAGTGTTCTGGGCTGGAGGTATGCATGTCGCAAGCACTTGAATATTGATGGTTTGCAAATCCATGGGACGGGGCGAGACTCTCCAGGAAATGAGCTTAGATGAAGAAGACATATGAGGGCTGAGCACTGAACTCTGAGATGCTCCGCAGTCTAGCGACAGAGGAGAGGACTTGGCAGTGAAGCTGAGGAGGTCACAGTGCCCTGAAGCCGAAAGAAGAAAGACTTTCGGGGGACACGAGGCGTCCCTACATCATATGCTCCCCAGAGGCTGAGTACAATGACCTTGGGACCTTGACAATTATGTTTTCAGTCTGGAGGCATGGGTGGGGCTGGAGTGGAAGGAACCGAAGAGAGAATTGAAGACAAGGAGGTGGGGGGTCTGCAGACACAATGCTTTCGAGATGGATGGTTACAAGGCCACAGAGGGTTAGGGCTGAGTCTGAACGTGATGAGGACCCTCAGAAGTGCATTTTTTTTTTATGGGGAATTAGTATGTATGTTTGTTGATAGTTATGATCTAGGACAGAAAAATAAACGGATGAACTAGGAAAGAGGGAATAATTACAGGATGGACGTCATCGTGTAGGTGACATCCAACACATACGCTGAGTGGTTGGCCTCCGACAGGAGTTCACAGAGTTCAAGCATCGTAAGAGATGGGTACACAGACAATGGGCAGAGATGTCAGTAGGCTGGTAGATTTGATGGAGGACAGACAGGCTAGTTCTTCTCCTAATAGTTATTACTTTTTACGTGAACTAAGAAGTAACATTATCATTTAAGAATAAGAAGAGGGCTTCCCTGGTGGCGCAGTGGTTGAGAGGCCGCCTGCCGATGCAGGGGACACGGGTTCGTGCCCCGGTCCGGGAAGATCCCACATGCCGTGGAGCGGCTGGGCCCGTGAGCCATGGCCGTGGAGCCTGCGCGTCCAGAGCCCGTGCTCCGCAACGGGAGAGGCCACAACAGTGAGAGGCCTGCGTACCGCAAAAAAAAAAAAAAAAGAATAAGAAGAGAAAAGGGGTAATTGGAGTTTTGAGGAAAGAGAAGATGTGAAGTAGTAATCTCTGGGTGGAAGAATTAGCTGACTAGGTAGTTAAAGCTGATTTTCAGGGCGGTGTTGAAGGCTTACTTGAAAATGTTGGCCATAAATGTCAGCTGAGCCCATCTGGCTTCGGCATGGGTTTCTGTTCAGCCCATTCTGCTGCTAACGGGCGGGTAAGGAGCGGATGGGAAGTGGAGTTCTTCCAAGTGAATGTGATGGAGACAGGGTCTTGGGCATAGATTAGAAAACTCTTCCTGTAAATGGTCAGACCCTAAATATAGATGTTTTAGGCTTGCTCTGTGGCCACACAGTGTCTGTCGCAACTCCTCAGCTCACCACTTTAGTGCAAAAGCAGCCAGAGGCAGTACGTAAATTAAAGGGGGGCTGCGTGCCGATCCCACTGTTTATAAAACCTGCCCACCTGGCTGATTTGGCCTGAGGGCTCAGTTTACTGACCCATCGTCTAGGGCATTGAGAGCATATCCAGGAGATCTATTATAGTGATGAGCCATGGACTGGAAGCCGGTGATGGATGAAGTGGACGTACGAGGGGGTGATGGATTGTAAATGGCTTGCAGGGCCCATGGGGTCATTGAACTACTGCAATGCATGCGCTGATGAAAAGGAACTGGAAAGAGAGAACTTAGTGCTTGGAGTGTTCGCTACTTGACATGTAGTCATTGGAGGCGATGCCCTGTTAGGTAAGAGCCCTGTGAGGACAGGAAACAGGGAGCCTCAGAGCTCTGTGGGCATCCTTTAGAAGTTCCAGGGCTGAGCCTTGGTGATGGGAAGGAACACCGTACCAAGAGCGAGGAAACCGCTCTCACATTGGGGCACCTAGTTTGCGTAGGTTTCCTTTATAGATTGCCATGAGCGGCAAGATGGGCCTGACATTCCAGGACTCAGATGTCCCCCAAACCCTGAGAGGGCTGGCACGACCAAATAGAAGTCACTTTGCAAGAGTCTGTGTGCCCTAAATTCTCACTTTAATTCATTTGTTGATTACTTCCAGCATATCTGACACCACATCTATTCCAGATCATCATTTGTTAATATTCTATGGGGGTGGGGGTGGGGAGGGACAGGGTTATTATTATTCTTGCAATATCACCTTAGTTGATAACTTTCACCCAGCAACATTCTTGCTATATGTTTCTCAAATAATGCAGTATTTTTGTTGCAAGTCTTCTCATTAGGAAAATTTAACAGTCATTACAGATATAAAATATTATTATTGATAGATTCTAAAATTAACTCATCTGTTTATTCATTCATCTTATATGTTAGTCAGATAAAATATTTAAGGCATAGTCTCTGCCCTCAAGATACTGAGACTGGAATTGGAGTGGATAATGTAAATAAGTAATTGCAAGACACTGAATTAATTGCTACTGCGGAGCAAAAAGAGTAATCATTTGTAATGCATCACACGTTTCTTTTTTACTGCTCTCTACCTGCCAGGCAGGTAAAAATAAAGAAGATATTTTCTTTTCTGTTAGGGTGCTTAGAGGCTAGGTGTGGATATATAGACAGGTAACTGCAAGACAACACTTACTGCTACACTAAAAGATATGACTAAGCTACAGTGATAACACAAAGGAGGGAAAGATCACTTTGCATGGAAGGGGAAGAAAGCTTTCACAAAAGAGAAAAGTCCTGAACTGGGTCTTGTAAGATGATTAGGATATCGTCAAGAGCAAAGGAGCATCCTAGGGCAACTGGTAAACGTGTAGAGTTTGAGTTTGGCTGGAGAACTGGGACAAGAAAGGTGAGTAACAGGCCATGAGGCTGGAAAGTTAGGAGAGCCAGAGAACAGGATGCCAGAAGGAGGAATTCAGACCTTCTCAGGCAGGCTTTGGAAGACCCAGAAGAGTTTAATCAGGAAGATAAACATCAAATTTGCATCTCAGAGAGATGGATTAAAGGAAGGTGAGAAGGGAGGTGAAATGTTTCTAGTTTATTTTTCTTTACTTAAAAAGCGTTTTGTTTTGGTTATGACCAAATAAATTGATATCATAACCACTAATGGGCCGAGTTATGAAACACAAAACTCAGAGCTGGATGCTTCGCCAGGTGCTCCATCATTTTCACCGGTGCTGGTTAAGGTGCCCTCGTCTGCATTCAGTGCTTGGAGCCATCACTGCACAGACCAGGTCACATGGCACATATCCATATATGGGTCTTTCTCTGATACCGAACTGGGAATTCCTTGAGGAACAAGACTTGTTTAGCTTAGTGTACATCTGCCTACGGTCTCATTGTACAAGCTCAACGACGATTACTGAACTGAGCAAAACACTTATTGTTTTATAATCAATAGATGTCGCATAATTGGAGTTGGCGGGCAGCGGGGTGGGGGGAGAAGAATGTCTAGTAGCAATCATCTTGGTGACCTGAGGCCTTACTAAACAATGGAAACAGGGTAACATGCTCAAACTTCTAAAACGTAGCTTAGCTAATACTGCTAACTTAAATAATCTAAAAGAAAAAAGAAAGGGACATCTACTGGGTTTAATGTGATTCTAACTTGTTCAAAGTAGATTTTTTTTAACGTGCTTATAATTTACTTCCTAAGATGGTTCCTCATCGTACAATACATGAACGTGACATAAAAGCAATTTTGGAGGTGATATTAGAAAACCCTGAAGTTAGGTTCTAACTCAAAAGGATTGTCAAAAGCAAAGGTAGAAGATGATCTTGTACACAGGTAATCAGCTTTTTATGACTCTATTGGTCTCTGCTGCTTCAGGCATTGTTATCTCTGTAGTTTAATCACATCACCTGCTCCACTGTACCAAGAGAATAGCTGTTTTAGTAGACTTTATTTGCTCATTTTTCCCCTAAACATTGCCTAACACAACTTGGTAGTCATGACACTATTTCAGTAGTGTACTAGCCACTGGATAAGACATAACTTCAAAAATGAATTCCACGTTATATTCTTTCTAGTATAATTTAAAATATATTGATGCCCTTCAGCACTATGGAATAGATGAAGCACAGCTCTGCCTAGAAGTCCTAAGACTTGAAAGTTGTGTTATTTTAAAAGAATGCTGACAAATAAACTATTTACAGGTCGCAAAAGGAAATGATCCTTGGGTTCCCTGCAGGAATGGGAGGGGCAGTATGCCTAAAGGTTACTGGTTTGAGATCTCTGGTTATGGTATCAAGCATGAGTGTGTCTTTTCCAGGCTTAGAGTACATGACATTTGCAACCTGATGCTAGAACTCCCGCATTTATGGCATTCATATACAAAGGTGCATTCTCAGAGAAGATTTGTTTTTCTTCCTCTGGGCAAGAAAGACCCCAACTATATAACTCTTTTCTTTTCACAGTGACAAGAGTAACACTTAGTACTTATATAATAGACCCACATGCTTTAAAAGATATCACATTTCTATGAATTATGTCTTGTGGCATTATTTAATATTTATAGCTTATATATCACTGACGATGAACAGGTTGTTGTGACTTTCCAAGGGGGAGTGGGGAGACAGCCAAATGAGGCATTCTTTAGTGAGGAATCTCACCATGTTTCACGTTAGTTGGTAGTCTCTTTATTATTGAATTTCTTCATATAAAAGTTAATAAGTAATCAGGAATTTCCAACCCTACAGAATGTACTGAATCAGTCTGATTCGGCCACTGGTCAAAATATGACACTGGTTAACTGCCAGAAAGCGTAGAGGACCTTTCATCAAGGAAGTCTACAGATGACACAACCACTTTACTCTGCCCCAGGCACCACCCTAAGTCTCATCTTCATTCTTCACGTCAGGACCTTTGCACTCCATGACACATCCATGCATGTGAAGTTTCATAAGATTTAGGTAAAGAAAAGCAGGAATGATTTGGGCTAAATAAGAAGTGAACTGAAATGAGTCACCAAGGGAGGCTGTCAAATCACTTTCATTCTGTGGCATCTGAGCTGTTTGGATGTGATCCTAGAAAGTACACGTGATGCTTATTTTGTGGGTTAACTTGGAGGGTGTTTGGGGTGAGATTATTTAAATCAGTGAACTTTGAGTAAGCAGACTGTGACCTATAATGTGAATGAATCTTATCCAATCTACTGAAGGCCTGAATAGAACAAAAAGACCAGCCTTCCCACATAAGGGGGAACTCCCCAGTAGACTGCCTTCAGATCTCATCAGCACCTTCGACTCTCCTTGGTCTCCAGGGGACCCTTAGACTGGAACTTCATCAGTTATCCTGAGTCTCAAGCCCGAAGGCCCATCCTGCAGATTCTGACTCGCCAGTGTCCATAACCATGTGATCCAACACCTTATAACTCATCTCTTCTTATATATACCCATCCTATTGGTTCTGTTTCTCTTGAGAACCCTAATAAGTATGATAATCGTCAACAGACCAATCGTTTATCAGTAGACTTACGGAACTCGGAACCAATGTTGACTGGTCTGTGAGACCACACTAAAGATGGCTGCTCTGGTAGGTATTCTTTGTCATCACTCTTTGGCTTATTTGCCACTCTTTGAATTTCTTCACAACCCAGTGAAGGGCAGGTCTAGGTACCCAACTGCATGGCTACAATTTCCTGGACCAGATAACTGACTAGGGAGGTTGGAGGGTGGCTAATCCATGGGTTAGCCTGAGCAAACAGGCACTTAGGGATTTGAACTCAGAGACATTGAGACAGTCAAGGTACACATTGCTGATTAAAACAAGTACTTATAAGAGGGTCTCCTGCCAACTTCTGAACCCACGGGAGGCTAGCCGAAGAAGGCATGGGGACTGGAGAGGAAGGAGAGCAGAGCCCCTACGGTGAGCTAAAGTGGGAAGGGCCTTCGTTGGGGGGGGGGGGTCACGCATTCATGTGCTAATAACTAGGGAGGCTAAGAAATACACAGGGCACTGAGGACCCAGAGACACCCCCACCTCCGCCAGTGCCCTGTGGACTTAGCCTCTGGCTCCAGCTACACCAATATCTGACCCTGGAAAAGTCACTTAACCTTCTCTAGGCTTTAGTTTTCTCATCAATAAAATAAAAGGCTGAGCTTTCATGTGTGGAGTTCTAGAGAATCCAGTGGTTTTTAAGTTTGTCCTATGAAATGGGGACTGTTTAATGGTGGTTTCTCCCTTAATGTTATTAGACTCTGGATCCTATCAGTTTCCGATGCAACCATGGGGTTGTGTTCCTTGGCGAAACCATTTTCAATTTTTTTCTTTTGCCAGGGAGAACTTTGTTAAAAAGATGTCTTCCAGGGAGTTCTAAGCAACTGAAACATAAAAGTTGAGCAGATCTGATCAGAGTGACTGAGTCTTGAATCTTCACCCCCGTGGCCTTTCCTACCCTCCCCCATCCCCACATACTCTATATCCCAAGCTCTGCAGACTCCAGTTTGAAAGCCTTTGCCCTTGAGAAAGAACCGAGATGAATTAGGAAGAGGGAGAATGAAATAAAGTTATGAACTCCAGGAGCAGCTGGAGACCAGCAGGATTTCAGAGATACACAATCTGGAAGTATTTCTTGCCTTGGCTTGGTGAATTCCAGCAAACAGCACAGGCACCTTGAAGGGCAGGGGCAGGAACCTTGAAGGGCAGGGGCTGGGGAGAGACAGCTGCAAAACCAGGGCCAGAGGTAAATGGGTACCATGGGGAAAAATAACAGGAGGGGGCAAAAGTGTGCGACGTGGGGTTATTATGTCCCTGGCTTCAGACGACATAGGAAAAAATATAAGAGAAAAAGGAAGGGGAACACCTCCCAAATATGGTTAAGAGGTTTAAAAGAAGGATACTTTTTAATTTCCCTAAAAAGAGGAAACAAGAAAGACTAAGAAGGAGCTTTTCTTATACATTTTCTAGAAAAGACCAGATTTAGTGTTATTTCCATCACAATCAGAGAAGATGAGGACACCAACAGAAATGGCAGAGTAAAGATCTCCAAAAATTCTCTCCTCCATAAAAGCAATGAGAACGCCAGCAAAACTTGTCAGACTCAACTTTTTCCGAACTCTGGAAATTAACCAAAGCTTGCAGCAATCTGAGGAGCATTTATTCACGTAAAAGAGCTAAATCTCGGTGAGAATAGCGAGCTTTGTGGTGTTCTCACTTGCCCTGTCCTCGTTTTCCCCTCTACAGTTCTGTGGGAGTCTTGAAAATGAACAGCCAGGAATCACGGTGGAAACCAGCAACTGGCAGCCTCTGGAGGTGGTGTGGGGCTGGTGGAGCTCCTTTAAGACCTATTCGCAGAGGATCACCATTGTTTAACCTATGCGGTATTTCCCTGTACTATTCCACTTGCAAGGTTACCTTTATTTGACCTGACTTAGAGCTCAACCTGTACAGGAGCCTTTCCCCCATGGACGTTTGTTGAAAACAATCAGAAGCAACTGAACATCATGGCTGCTTGAAGCAGTAAATAATAGTTGAGGGAAACAAAATCCAGAACAAAATGATTAGCAAGTAAAGCTGGATCATACGATGTCCATAGGGAGCTTCGAAAGGCTGAAACATATTCCTGGGAATCTAGAAGGCCACGTATATCTTTAGCACCAAATGCATGCACAGAGCTGTGTGCATGCTCGTAAAAGACCAGAGAAAACCCTAAGCTCTCACCTTGGTTAACCTTGAGCTTTTGCAAAAGCAAGATGTGAAAGCCAGGGCAGAGTTGCAAAGTGCCTGGATGACTGTTGAAGGCATGACCCAACACAAACAGAACCTCTCAGAAAAGAATGGAAGAATTACTGATTCCAGGTTCTAAAGGAAATTCCTGTTTAATCATTAGCTGACCAATATGCTAGCCAAGCAGAGATGTCAGCGGACAGCCAAAGAATATAGACTCTACAGAATTAGTTCAGAAGTCACTAAACAAACAAACAACAGCAAACAACCAAAACAACAAATTTTGGGAAAGTGGGAAGAATCTAATTTCCAGAGTCACCACATTGTATTATTTAAAATGTCCAGTTTAAACAAAAAATATGAGACTGGCAAAGAAATAGGAAAGTTTGGCCCATGCACAGGAAGAAAAATCAATCAACAGAAACTGCCCATGAGGAAGCCCAGACATTGGACATAAACAAAGTCTTTAAATCAAATATTTAAAATATGTTCAAAGAACTAAAGGAAACAATACCTAAAGAAATAAAGGAAAATACGAGAACAAAGTTTCAGTAAATAGAGAATATTGATAAACAGACAGAAATGATAAGAAAGAATCAACCAGAAGTTCTGTAGTTGAAAAGTACAACTGAAATGAGAAATTCACTAGAAGATTTCAATAGCAGATTTCAGCAGGCAGAAGAAAGAATCATCAAACTTGAAGATATGTCCATTTAGATTATCCAGTCTGAGGAATGGAAAGGAAAAAGACTGAAGAAAAATAAACAGAGCCTCACAGACCTATGAGAAACCACCAAGCACCCCAACATATGCCTGATGTCAGTTCCAGAAGAAAAGGGTAGAAAGAAGGGGGAAGAAAGAATACTTGAAGAAAGAAGGGCATAAAACTTCCCAAATGTGATGAAAAACATAAATATACACATCCAATCAAAAACCTTCAAGAATGATAAGTGCAAAGAGATTCCCACTAAGACACATTATAATCAAACATAGACTCAACATCCCACTTTCAATAATGGATAGAACAATCACACAGAAGATCAATAAGGAAAGAGAAGACTTGAACTATACATCAACTAGAACTTACAGACATCTATAGAACACTCCACCCAACAGCAGAATACACATTCTCCTCTAGTGCACCTGAAACATTCTCCAGGGCAGCACATATAATAAGCTACGAACAAGTCTCAGTAAGTTTTATTTTATTTTATTTTTTTACAT
The DNA here is from genome assembly GCF_039906515.1 of Pseudorca crassidens. Taxonomy (NCBI): domain Eukaryota; kingdom Metazoa; phylum Chordata; class Mammalia; order Artiodactyla; family Delphinidae; genus Pseudorca; species Pseudorca crassidens. Next base: position 79,609,106 of record NC_090312.1, on the reverse strand, counting down.
CTCTATTGGAGTATAATTGCTTTACAATGTTGGGTTAGTTTCTGCTGTATAACAAAGTGAATCCGCTATACATATACATATATCACCATAACTCCTACCTCTTGCGTCTCCTTCCCACCCTCGTTATCCCACCCCTCTAGGTGGTCACAAAGCACCAAGCTGATCTCCCTGTGCTATGCGGCTGCTTCCCACTAGCTATCTAGTTTACATTTGGTATTGTATATATGTCAATGCTACTCTCTCACTTTGTCCTAGCTTACCCTTCCCCATCCCTGTGTCCTCAAGTCCATTCTCTACATCTGCATCCTTATTCCTGTCCTGTACCTAGGTTCATCAGAACCTCTTTTTTAAAAAATTTATTTATTTTTGGCTCTGCTGGGTCTTCATTTCTGTGTGAGGGCTTTCTCTAGCTGTGGCAAGCGGGGGCCACTCTCCATTGCAGTGCGCGGGCCTCTCGCTATTGCGGCCTTTCTTGTTGTGGAGCACAGGCTCCAGACGCGCAGGCTCGATAGTTGTGGCTCATGAGCCTAGTTGCTCCACAGCATGTGGGATCTTCCCAGACTAGGGCTCGAACCTGTGTCCCCTGCATTGGCAGGCAGATTCTCAGCCACTGCGCCACCAGGAAGCCCTCTTTTTTTTTTTTTTTAGATTCCACATATATGTGCTAGCATACGGTATTTGTTTTTCTCTTTCTGACTTACTTCACTCTGTATGACAGACTCTAGGCTCATCCACCTCACTACAAATAACTCAATTTCATTTCTTTCTATGGCTGAGTAATATTCCATTGTATATATGTGCCACATCTTCTTTATCCATTCATCTGTCAATGGACACTTAGGTTGCTTCCATGCCCTGGCTATTGTAAATAGTGCTGCAATGAACATTGTGGTACATGACTCTTTTTTGAGTTATGGTTTTCTCAGGGTATATGCCCAGTAGCAGGATTGCTAGGTCATATGGTATTTCTATTTTTAGTTTTTTAAGGAACCTCCATACTGTTCTCCATAGTGGCTGTATCAATTTACATTACCACCAACAGTGCAAGAGGGTTCCCTTTTCTCCACACCCTCTCCAGCATTTACTGATTGTAGATTTTTTTGATGATGGCCATTCTGACTGGTTTGAGGTGATACCTCATTGTAGTTTTGATTTGCATTTCTCTAATGATCAGTGATGTTGAACATCCTTTCATGTGTTTGTTGGCAATCTGTATATCTTATCTGGAGAAATGTCTATTTAGATCTTCTGTCCAGTTTTGGCTTGGGTTGTTTGTTTTTTTGATATTGAGCTGCATGAGCTGCCTTTATATTTTGGAGATTAATCCTTTGTCGGTTGCTTCATTTGCAAATATTTTCTCCCATTCGGAGGGTTATCTTATGTCTTGTTTATGGTTTCCTTTGCTGTGCAAAAGCTTTGAAGTTTCATTAGGTCCCATTTGTTTATTTTTGTTTTTATTTCCATTTCTCTAGGAGGTGGGTCAAAAAGGATCTTGCTGTGATTTATGTCATAGAGTGTTCTGCCTATGTTTTCCTCTAAGAGTTTTATAGTGTCTGGCCTTACATTTAGGTCTTTAATCCACTTTGAGTTTATTTTTTTGTATGGTGTTAGTGAGTGTTTTAATTTCATTCTTTTACATGTAGCTGTCCAGTTTTCTCAGCACCACTTAGTGAAGAGGCTGTCTTTGCTCCATTGTATATTCTTGCCTCCTTTATCAAAGAAAAGGTGACCATATGTGCGTGGGATTCCATCCTGTTCCATTGATCTATATTTCTGTTCTTGGGCCAGTACCATACTGTCTTGATTCCTGTAGCTTTGTAGTATAGTCTGAAGTCTGGGAGCCTGATTCCTCCAGCTCCATTTTTCTTTCTCAAGATTACTTTGGCTATTTGGGGTCTTTTGTTGTTTCCACACAAATTGTGAAATTTTTTGTTCTACTTCTGTGGAAAATGCCATTGGTAGTTTGATAGGGATTGCATTGAATCTGCAGATTGCTTTGGGTAGTATAGTCATTTTCACAATGTTGATTCTTCCAATCCAAGAACATGGTATATCTCACCATCTGTTTCTATCATCTTTAATTTCTTTCATCAGTGTCTTATAGTTTTCTGCATACAGGTCTTTTGTCTCCTTAGGTAGGTTTATTCCTAGGTATTTTATTCTTTTTGTTGCAATGGTAAATGGGAGTGTTTCCTTAATTTATCTTTCAGTTTTTTCATCATTAGTGTATAGGAATGCAAGAGATTTCTGTCCATTAATTTTGTATCCTGTTACTTTACCAAATTCATTGATTAGCTCTAGTAGTTTTCTCCTAGCATCTTTAGGATTCTCTATGTATAGTATCATGTCACCTGCAAACAGTGACAGTTTTACTTCTTTTCCAATTTGGATTCCTTTCATTTATTTTTCTTCTCTGATTTCTGTGGCTAATATTTCCAAAACTATGTTGAATAATAGTGGTGAAAGTGGGCAACCTTGCCTTGTTCCTGATCTTAGTGGAAATGGTTTCAGTTTTTCACCATTGAGAACAATGTTGGTTGTGGGTTTGTCATATATGGCCTTTATTTTGTCGAGGTAAGTTCCCTCTATGCCTACTTTCTGGATGGTTTTTATCATAAATCGTGTTGAATTTTGTCAAAAGCTTTTTCTGCATCTATTGAGATGATCATATGGTTTTTATCCTTCAGTTTGTTAATATGGTGTGTCACATTGATTCATTTGTGTATATTGAAGAATCCTTGCATTCCTGGGATAAACACCACTTGATCCTTTTGGTGTATGATCCTTTTAATGTGCTGTTGGATTCTGTTTGCTAGTATTTTGTTCAGGATTTTTGCATCTATGTTCATCAGTGATATTGGCCTGTAGTTTTCTTTCGTGACATCTTTGTCTAGTTTTGGTATCAGGGTGATGGTGGCCTCATAGAATGAGTTTGGGAGTGTTCCTCCCTCTGCTATATTTTGGAAGAGTTTGAGAAGGATAGGTGTTAGCTCTTCTCTAAATGTTTGATAGAATTCACCTGTGAAGCCATCTGGGCCTGGGCTTTTGTTTGTTGGAAGATTTTTAATCACAGTTTCAATTTCAGTGCTCGTGATTGGTCTGTTTCTATTTTCTATTTCTTCCTGGTTCTGTCTCGAAGGTTGTGCTTTTCTAAGAATTTGTCCATTTCTTCCGGGTGGTCCATTTTATTGGCATATAGTTGCTTGTGGTAATCTTTCATGATCCTTTGTATTTCTGCAGTGTCAGTTGTTACTTCTCCTTTTTCATTTCTAATTCTGTTGATTTGAGTCTTCTTCCTTTTTTTCTTGATGAGTTTGGCTAATGGTTTATCCATTTTCTTTATCTCTCAAAGAACCAGCTTTTAGTTTTATTGATCTTTGCTATCGTTTCTTTCATTTCTTTTTCATTTATTTCTGATCTGATCTTTATGATTTCTTTCCTTCTGCTAACTGGGGTTTTTTTTCCTCTTCTTTCTCTAATTGCTTTAGGTGTAAGGTTAGGTTGTTTATTTGAGATGTTTCTTGTTTCTTGAGGTAGGATTGTAATGCTATAAACTTCTCTCTTAGAACTGCTTTTGCTGCATCCCATAGGTTTTGGGTTGTTGTGTTTTCATTTTCTTTTGTTTCTAGGTATTTTTTTATTTCCGCTTTGATTTCTTCAGTGATGTCTTGGTTTTTCAATAGTGTACTGTTTAGCCTCCATGTGTTTGTATTTTTTACAGGTTTTTTCCTGTAGTTGATATCTAGTCTCATAGTGTTGTGGTCAGAATAGATACTTGATATAATTTCAATTTTCTTAAATTTACCAAGGCTTGATTTGTGACCCAAGATACACTCTATCTGGAAGAATGTTCCATGAGCACTTGAGAAGAAAGTGTATGCTGCTGTTTTTGGATGGAATGTCCTATAAATATCAATTAAGTCCATCTTGTTTAATGTATCATTTAAAGCTTGTGTTTCCTTATTTATTTTCATTTTGGATGATCTGTCCATTGGTGAAAGTGGGGTGTTAAAGTGCCCGACTATCATTGTGTTACTGTCAGTTTCCCCTTTTATGGCTGTTAGCATTTGCCTTATGTATTGAGGTGCTCCTATGTTGGGTGCATAAATATTTACAATTGTTATATCTTCTTCTTGGATTGATCCCTTGATCATTATGCAGTGTCCTTCTTTGTCTCTTGTAACATTCTTTAATTTAAACTCTATTTTGTCTGATATGAGAATTGCTACTCCGGCTTTCTTTTGATTTCCATTTTCATGAAATATCTTTTTCTATCCCCTCACTTTCAGTCTGTATGTGTCCCTAGGTCTCAAGTGGGTCTCTTGTAGACAGCATATATATGGGTCTTGTGTTTGTATCCATTCAGCCAGTCTGTGTCTTTTGGTTGGGGCATTTAATCCATTTACATTTAAGGTAATTATCTATATGTATGTACCTATTACCATTTTCTTAATTGTTTTGGGTTTGTTATTGTAGGTCTTTTCCTTCTCTTGTGTTTCCTGCCTAGAGAAGTTCCTTTAGCATTTGTTGTAAAGCTGGTTTGGTGGTGCTGAATTCTCTTAGCTTTTGCTTGTCTGTAAAGGTTTTAATTTCTCCATTGAATCTGAATGAGATCCTTGCTGGGTAGAGTAATCTTTATTGTAGGTTTTTCCCTTTCACCACTTTAAATATGTCCTGCCACTCCCTTCTGGCTTGCAGCGTTTCTCCTGAGAGATCAGCTGTTAACCTTATGGGGATTCCCTTGTATGTTATTTGTTGCTTTTCCCTTGCTGCTTTTAATATTTTTTCTTTGTATTTAATTTTTGATAGTTTGATTAATATGTGTCTCCTTGGATTTATGCTGTATGGGACTCTGTGCTTCCTGGACTTGACTATTTCTTTTCCCATATTAGGGAAGTTTTCAAGTATAATCTCTTCAAATATTTTCTCAGATGCTTTCTCTTTCTCTTCTTCTTCTGGGACCCCTATAATTTAAATGTTGGTGCGTTTAATGTTGTCCCAGAGGTCTCCGAGACTACCCTCAATTCTTTTCATTCTTTTTTCTTTATTCTGCTCTGCGGTAGTTATTTCCACTATTTTGTCTTCTAGGTCACTTATTCATTCTTCTGCCTCAGTTATTCTGGTATTGATTTCTTCTAGAGAATTTTTAATTTCATTTATTGTGTTGTTCATCATTGTTTGTTTGCCCTTTAGTTCTTCTAGGACCTTGTTAAACATTTCTTGTATTTTCTCCATGCTGTTTCCAAGATTTTGGATCATCTTTACTATCATTACTCTGAATTCTTTTTCATGTAGACTATTTATTCTTCATTTGTTAGGTCTGGTGCATTTTTTACCTTGCTCCTTCATTTCCTGCGTATTTCTCTGTCTTCCCATGTTGCTTAACTTACTTTTTTGGGGGTTTCCTTTTTGCCGAGTGCAGGTTCATAGTTCCCGTTGTTTTTGGTGTCTGCTCTCAGTGGATAAGGTTGGTTCAGTGGCCAATGTAGGCTTCCTGGTGGAGGGGACTGGTGCCTGTGTTCTGGTGGATGAGGCTGGATCTTGTCTTTCTGGTGAGCAGGACTGCATCCGGTGGTGTGATTTGGGGTGTCAGTGAACTTAGTATGATTTTAGACAGCCTCTCTACTAACAGGTGGGGTTGTGTTCCTCTCTTGCTAGTTGTTCGTTATGGGGTGTCCAGCACTGGAGCTTGCTGGCCGTTGGGTGGCGCTGGGTCTTAGCTTTGGGACAGAGATCTCTGGGAGAGCTCTCGCCAACTGATATTACGTGGGGCCAGGAGGTCTCTGGTGGACCAATGTCCTGAACTCGGCTCTCCTACCTCAGAGGCTCAGGCCTGACACCAGGCCGGAAGACCAAGACCCTGTCAGCCACACGGCTTTTGCTAGATATTGTCCTCCTAAAGGCTGAAGTTGCATAATTGACATCAGATTAATGGTTTATTACCAAGGATATTAAAGCACAGGAATCAACAGCCAGATGAAGAGGTTCATAGGGTGAGGTCAAGAACCCTCAGTAAATTTTAAAAGATTGAAATCATACAAAGTATTTTCTCTGACCAGAGTGGAATGGAGCTAAAAATCAATAGTATAATGAAAACTGAAATTCACAAATATGTGGATAATAAACAACTCACTATTAAATAACCAAAGGGTCAAAGAAGAAATTGTAAGAGAAATTTGACAATACTTGGAGACTGATGAAAACAAAAACATAACATACCAAAAGTTATGATATGAAGAGAAAGCAGGGCACATAGGGACATTTACAGCAGTGAAATTAAAACATATTCAAAAAGAAGATCTCAGGAATTCCCTGGTGGTCCATGGTTGGGACTCCGCAATTCCACTGCAGGGGGCCTGGGTTTGATCCCTGGTCAGGGAACTAAGATCCTGCATGCTGTGCAGTGTGGCCAAAAAAAAAAAGAAGATCTCAAATCAATAATATAACTTTGCATCTGAAGGAAATAGTAAGAGAAGAGCAAAGGAAATCCCAAGCTGTGATGGAAGGAAGTAACAAAGAGTATAGTGGAGATAAACAAAATAGAGATTAGAAGAAAATAGAATCAATGAAACTAAAAGTTGGTTCTTTGAAAGGATCAACAAAATTGACAAAATTTTAGCTTAACTGACTAAGCAAAAGCAAGAGAAAACTCAAACTACAAAAATCAGAAATCAAAAAGGGAAACATCACTATTGACCTTACAGAAATAAAGGACTCTAAGGGAATACTATGAACAGTTGTATACCAACAAATTAGATACCCTACATGAAATGGGAAATTTTCTAGAAAGATATAAACTATAAAAACTGATTCAATTAAAAAATAAAAAGTATGAATTGACCTATAACAAGTAAAGAGATTGAATTAGTAATCAAAATTTTCCCACAGGAAAAGAAAATGCCTAGGACCAGATGGCTTCATTGGTAAATTCTACAACACATTTAAAGATGAATTAACATTATTTTTCACAAACTCATGCCCAAAATAGAAAAGCAAGGAATGTTGAGGAGGAAACTCATTCTATGAGACCAGTATTATCCTGACAGCAAAAGACAAAGACTTGGCAAGAAAAGAAAACTGCAGACCAATATATCTTATGAATATAAACACAAAAATCCTCATAAAAAAGACTAACAAATTGAACAGCAATATATAAAAAGGATAATACACCATACCAATTGAGATTTATCCCAAGAACACAGGTTGAGTTAATCAATCAATGTGATACATCACATTATCAGATTAAAGGACAAAAACTACCTCAGTGGATGTAGTAAAAGCATTTGACAAATCCAACACCCTTCATGAGAAAAACACTTAACTAGAATTGAAGAAAACTTCTTCAGCCCAATAATGGACACCTATGAAAACCCACAGCTAACACACTTATTGGTGAGTGACTGAATGCTTTCCCCTAAGATCAGGAACAAGGTAAAGATGTCTACTCTCACCATTTCTTTTCAACGTTGTGCTGGAGGTTCTAGTCAGGGAAATTAGGCAAGAAAATAAGTGAATAAATAATAAATAAATAAAAGGCTTCCAGGTTGTAAAGGAAGAAGCAAAACTATATTTCCAGATGACTTGATTTTGTATTTAGAAAATTCTCATGAATTCACAAAAATCTATTAGAGCTACTAAAGGAGTTTGGCAAGTTTGCAGGATACAAAATTAATATGCAAAAATCAATTATATTTCTATATACTAGCAATGAGCAATCTGAAAATATAGTTAAGAAAACAATTCCATTTATAATAGCATCAAGAAAAATAAGGTATTTAGAAATTAATTTAACAAAAAATAAAACTTCTGTATTTTAGAAAACTATAAAACATCATTGAAAGAAATTTTAAAAGTTCGTAATAAATGGAAAGATACCCCATGTTCACAGATCGAAAGAGTTAATATTGTTAAGGTGACAATATATCCCAAATTGATCTACAGATTCAATGTAATGCCAATCAAAATCTCGGCTAGATAGGAGTGGAATTGCTGGGTCATATGGTAGTTCTATTTTTAGTTTTTTGAGAAACCTCCATACTGTTTTCTACAGTGGCTGCACGAACTTACATTCCCAACAGTGTATGAGGGTTCCCTTTTCTCCACATCCTTGCCAGTATTTGTTTATTTGTGTTCTTTTTGATGGTAGCCATTCCAATAGGTGGTTTGGATTTGCATTTCCCTGATGATTAGTGATGTTGAGCATCTTTTCATATGTCTGTTAGCCATCTGTATTTCCTCTTCAGAAAAATGTCTATTCAGTTCTTCTGCCCATTTTTTAATTGGGTGGTTTGATATATGCACCCCAATATTCATAGCAGAGTTATTTACAATTGCCAAGATATGGAAGCAACCTAAGTGTCCATGAACAGATGAATGGATAAAGAAGAAGTAGTATATATATACAATGGAATACTACTCAGCCATAAAAAAGAATGAAATTTTGCCATTTGCAGCAATGTGTATGGACTTGGAGGGCATTATGCTAAGTGAAATAAGTCAGATAGAGAAAGACAAATAAAGTATGATATCACTTATATGGAGGATCTTTAAAAATATAACAAATTAGTGAGTATAACAAAAAAGAAGCAGACTCACAGATATAGAGAACATACTAGTTGTTACCAGCGGGGAGAAGGAAGGGGGAAGGGGCAAGATAGGAGTAGGGGATTAAAAGGTACAAACTATTAGGTATAAAATAAGCTACAAGGATATATTGTACAACATGGGGAATATAGCCAATATTTTACAACAACTATAAATGGAGGGTAACCTTTAAAAATTGCAAATCGTTATACTGTATACCTGTAACATATAATATTGTACAGCATCTACACTTCAATAAAAAAGAAATGCTACTGTGAAGAGCATGCTTGAATGATAAAATATACATATTGAAAAATATAAAATATTGTGCCACTGAAATATCATTTTATTATTTTGCAAAACTGGGATAAGAAATATATATAATTTTTTTTTTTTTTTTTTTTGAGGTACGCGGGCCTCTCACTGTTGTGGCCTCTCCCGTTGCGGAGCGCAGGCTCCGGACGCACAGGCTCAGCGGCCATGGCTCACGGGCCCAGCCGCTCCGCGGCATGTGGGATCCTCCCAGACCGGGGCACGAACCCGCGTCCCCTGCATCGGCAGGCGGACTCTCAACCACTGAGCCACCAGGGAAGCCCAAGAAATATATATAATATTTAAATGAAACAATATTATGGCTTTATTTTCAAATCATGAATTAAAATGATTTTATGATTGTCACAATTTAGGAAATTTTATTCTATGATTTCTAGAATGAAGGTTTCATAGACTTATAAATACAGAAAGAATTCAACCATTTAAGGCAAATAAAAATCAATTTTTAGTATTAAAAAAAATCTCAGTTGGATTTTTTGCAGAAATTGGCAATTTGCTCCTAAAATTCATGATAGGAGATGTAAGAGGCCCAGAATAGCCAAAACCATCAGGACAAAGAACAAAGATGAAGAACTCACACTTCCCCTATTACTGCAAAGCTCAGGTAACCAACACAGTGTGGTACCAGGATAAGGTACTGATATAGATATGTGGAGTAAAATTGAGAGTCCAGAATTAAACTCACATATTTATGATGAATTTATTCTTTTTTTTAATTAAGCATGTGGTACTTAATTTTTTTATATAAATTTATTTATCTTTTTATTTATTTTTGGCTGCGTTGGGTCTTTGTTGCCGCGTGCGGGCTTTCTCTAGTTGCAGCAAGCGGGGGCTACTCTTCATTGCGGTGCGCGGGCTTCTCATTGCGGTGGCTTCTCTTGTTGCAGAGCATGGGCTCTAGGCACACGGGCTTCAGTAGTTGTGGCACACAGGCTCAGTAGTTGTGGCTCGTGGGCTCTAGAGTGCAGGCTCAGTAGTTGTGGCTCACGGGCTTAGCTGCTCCACAGCATGTGGGATCTTCCCCGACCAGGGCTCAAACCCATGTGCCCTGCATTGGCAGGTGGATTCTTAACCACTCTGCCACCAGGGAAGTCCTATGATGAACTTATTCTTAACAAAGGTGCCAAAACAACTCAATGTGGGAATTTTTGCTGGTGTAATTGTATAGCCACATGCAAAAGTATGATATTGGAGCCCTACCTCATACCAATACAAAAATTAATTCAAAATGGATCAAAGACCTAAATGTAAGAGCCAAAACTATAGTCTTTTAGAAGAAAACTGTTGCCAATCTTTGTGACCTTAGATTAGGCATTGGTGTCATAGATATGACAACAAAAGCACAAGAAACCAAGGAAAAAAATAAATTGGACTTCATCAAAATTTTTGAAATTTGTGCTTCAAAGAACATAATAAAGAAAGTAAAAAGAAAACCTACGTAATGGGAGAAAATGTTTGCACGTCATATGTCTAATAAGGGACTTATGGCTACAACTTATAAAGAATTTCTATAATTCAACAATAAAAAGACAACCCAATTTAAAAATGGGCAAGGGATCTAAACAGACATTTCTCCAAAAATTTACAGATGGCACTCAGCAAATGAAAAGATGTCCAACATCATTAATCATTAGGGAAATGTAAATCAAAACAATAATGAGACATCACTTCATACCCAAGGAGCTGGCTCAGTGTTGCAGACCTGGCCAGGTGCATGTAGATTTACCAGAAACTGTTTCTACAATGAGGCAGATGGAACAGGTACATTGTGATAAGAGGTAAGAGAAAAAAAATGGCATTTGGGATGATTGTGATGGAGCACAGAGCAAGGCAGAGAAAGGGAAAAATTATTTTTTAAAAAAGGAGGATCTATGAAATAAAAGAGAAAATGGGAATATAAGTCAGAATACACAGAGTACAGGAGGACCAGATACCATATGATTAAATATGTAGAAGAACTAAATCAAAGTAATAAATTGTTAGATAAAATTTGTTCTAGACTCCTATTTTGACAAGTATTTCTTCATAACCTGGAAAGGCCGGTCAAATATAATTTTTGTGCCCCTTGGAATTCTGCAATGAGATTTGTGCCTATGAGAGAGCCCAGGAGGTCTGCCGCCCTTAGCTCTTCCCTTCCCACTCTGACCTCATCCCACATACAAGGGGAGCCTCCTGCTGTGGGCAGTTTGGACTGTGGATATCTCAGTCCAGACTGCCCACAGCCCCTGCAAACTGTGGCCACTCGGTAGATTAGCTCTACCTTGGGGTGCAGGGTCCCAGTGTGGAGATCTGTGGAGTCCCAGGCTTTGGGCAAGGATTTCCAGGGTCCTAGGTGCCTGCGTACGGTTGTCAAAGTTCTAGAAGGCGGCACAGATCGGAGTCTGCATGTTCCCTGCTCCCCCCTGGATCCCTCACCCCATGGTGAGGGGCACTTCCAGAGGAGCCGCAGAAAGGCTCCCTAAAGCATGGAGTCCAGGACAGGAACTTCTCTGGTCTGGGTCAAAGGATGGTGTCAACACGAGGGTTCTGTCCCAGAGATAAAACTCTGCTACTGACGGTTGGTGGAGGCATGAAAAATGAGTGAGATAAATAGAAAAATGGTAAAGATAGTAAGACTTAGTTTGCCGCAAGATAACCTGGGAGTCAACTCAATTCTCTTTTAGGAAACAGAAAGAATAGTATAAAGCTGGAAACGGGGGGAGGGGGGTAAACTCAGGGGAGGAAACTTGGACAATTTGTTCCGGAAAATTTAATGCATCACACTCAGGAGTATGGACGTAATACAGCCAAGGTTAGAGCTGATATGCAAAGAAGCAAAATACATAAGAAACAGATTTAGCAAGTGGAATTCTAATATTTTTTGTGGGTTTTTAGTGTAGCTTAAGCACTCACAAAAATTCAATTTTGTCAGTAGGAGAGGAGTCTTGCAAAGCAAGAGAGAACGTCGGCGATGGGGCAGTATGGCAGGCAGGGTATACAGGGGGAGTGCTGGGATGGTCAGAGGGAAACTGTCCTCCTTCCATCCTACAAGAAAGAGTCGTGAAGCTGGGTGCGCCCAGGGGCTGGGGAAGTAGGTCCTGTTACAATTTGTCATAGAACAGCCCTGACTATTACTTTATTCTTTTAAATATTTATTTATTTATTTGGTTGCACCGAGTCTTAGTTGCGGAAGGCGGGCTCCTTAGTTGTGGCATGCGAACGCTTAGTTGCGGCATGCATGTGGGATCTAGTTCCCTGATCAGGGATCGAACCCAGGCCCCCTGCATTGGGAGTGTAGTCTTACCCACTGCACTACCAGGGAAGTCCCTGACTATTACTTTAAATAGCATCAAAAACAAACTGGTATTTTGCTCTTAGGTTCATCCCTCCTCTTCCCATAGGGGCATACAAGGAAAATTCTATTTAAATATATTTCTATCATCCCAAATCCCGAAGATTCTAAAGTTCTGTTTCTCATAAACAATACTAAACTATAAAATGCCTAACCATTTACAGCTAAAATTTTCCTCAGTAGACATAGCATGGGAATCTGTCTTACTTCAAAAATGATTTTTGCAGTGAATGGAAAATTCTTCTCTCATAAGAAGCCATTTCCTAGTCATCTTCATTAATAAAATATGATAAATTACTGTTCTATTTTTAATTGTTACATATGCTGTTCATTATTTTAAACCTTAAGCTCTGTTGAATTTAAGGCAAGTATACATTTGCTCTGGGGATAGTGATTTAATTGATGATATTTAGAGTACAGAAAAAAGAAAGTACAAAATTTGTACACAAAAGCAGAGACTAGAAAATTTCCTCTTTTTATTGCATCTGGATATTCTACATGACAGAAAACATTAAACAGGGATTTAGAGGCTCTTTCTTATATTGTAGAGTGGAGAGCTTTTATGATTTTATTTTAATTATCTTCATATTTTTATTTGTTGTCTAAATTAATCAATGAAGGTTCTTTTGTCTTCCACTTATTATTACCATATCTCTTGAGCAAACTTATTTTCTTTGTGTCAGATCAGAGACAGACCAAGGAAGAAGAATTTTCAGAAATAAAATATTGAAATTATATTTTCTAAATTACCTAGAACACTGATGTTCATTAGGTGCCCAATGTAACAGTCAATACAGGTCCATATTTACATGAGGGCAATGACTAAACTTCAGGTTAATTCATGCTCCTTATTTTTTCAGATTTTCCCCAATATTTGTCTCCATCGTCTACTTTGCATATCCGTGGATAGGTACCTGGTTAGCACTTTTTGGTAGAAACAAAGAAGCCTGTAACACTGCAGATGAATTAGCATCAGATTTTAGCAGATGGGTTGCCACTAAATCTTAGGAGGTTTCCAACTGTTTTCACTTTACCACCAGGTTTACAAGTAACCACAGCAATATACTCGGAGCATTTTTACATCTACCACGTGTTGTTCCAAGCTCAGAAAATGTATTAACACGCTTAAGCTTCACAACAACTCTATGAGGTAGACACTCTTATGATCCCCACTTAACAGATGAGGAAACTGAGGCAAAGAGAGGTTACAAACTAAGCAAGTGAGTGCCAGCATGTGGCAGTTTGGATCCATCTCCCATGCTTTTAACTACATTCTCTGTAAATACCATCGTTGCTTTAGTATTAATTAAGAAAATACTGTTTAGAAGTATGATGACGGTAATTTTGAGGTTATCATCCACCTTTTTTTAAAGTCCACCTTTTTGATAGCCTCATAGGCATTACCTCTATGAGGAGTAATAATCCAGTCTTTAAATAAAGGTAAGATATGTAACTATGAGCTGATAATCCTGATAGCCTCAAAAATAATTTTTCTTTTATTTTGCTTTCGAACTTAAAAAACATATTTATTAACTCTAATATTTGGGAAGAAATTAAGAAAGTGTTATAACTAGTACACTCGTATGGAATCATTTTAATATATACACACTTTGAAGTAAGGGCTTGTAATGTAAGTGTTCTAATTTATTTACTGCAGTACATTATATTGTTGCAAAAGTTATAAAATTTCTTTATATCATAATGCTAAGAGCATATACCTGGGAAAACTCCCTTTCTCTAACTGCACCCTCAGCACCAAAGGAGGAGAGAAGACAGAAAAGTAAACAGAGAAGAAGGAGCCGCTGCCTTGGTCCCAAGAGGGCTCTCTGATCCCTAGGTGAGGGTGTAGTTAGAGCTATTCTAGGGACTATTTAAAATGGTAACTTCTGGTGGAATCTCTTAGACTGGGATGAGCACAGGGGGCTGATCTGTGCAAGTCTGAACATTTTGAGCTACACGTGTGAGCTGAGAAGCACAACAGTTACGTTTACGCCCTTCCCCTCGTTCTTGTGAGCACCAGAAGCCCAAGACAGCTCCTGGTTTTCATAGATTGTGTCTCTTAAACTCCACGTCCCTCCCAGGCAGGTACTTCACCCCGCATTGTAAATATTCATTGTAACACCGTGTTGTCATGTTTCTTGGTTGTCAACCTTCTCCTATAAAAGTGTTGTAAATTGTTGCATGGGTTGTGTGCCCTAGTAAATTTCAGTGATGGCTTTTGCTTTGTTGCTTGACTACCCCCTGCCACACACACACACACACACACACACACACACACACACACACACGCATGCGCACGCGCGCGTCAGGTAAAGACGGAAGCCACTTTGAAGGACTCAACTATTTGGAAACAGCTCTCTTAGTGAGAGGCACGTTTTCTCAGGTGGAACTCAAAGGCATCCTGCCAAATTCCAGGACAAGAAAGCTACTCTAATGGTATCTGGTATCCTTCAGATTATTTGAGAAGGAAAACAGATAGCAGTGCTCCTTAAACACAAGTGAAGAGTAAAGACTGTGATTATAATGTGCTGCATATAGGAACATATTGTGTCTCTGTCGTCTCCCTGGGAAGTAATTAAGGGGAAACCAAAGGATCAATGCAAACTCCAAGTTGGTCCTTCTGTACCAGTGGAAAGATTCTCTCAACCTCCTCAGTGATAATAGGGGAATATAGGGAAGAGAGGAGTTATACCCAGTAAAGTATCTGCAATGAAGAGATTTAATTTATTGATTTATTACATACCACGTTTCCTATTTAGAAAATAGTTGATTACTACGCATGGACTTAGAAAGTCACCTAGCAATTTGGTCCTTTGTACCATGCTGGTGAGTCTCTGGTCTGGACTGTTTGCAGTAAGACAGATTCAGTTGCCTCACCCACATTACTTGTTAGTAAAGAGCAAATAATCCATTACGGAACTTGGGGGATTCGTTATTATTAGAAGTCTTGGATTTATCCTCTGTGGTTGAATTTGGAACAAGATTAAATTATCTGATCAACAATAATAAACAACATGCAAAAATATGCATTATGAGAATAAAGAAACTTAAACTCCTCGCACAATAAAAGCAATGACAGAAGAGAGAGACACAACTGGCCTGGAATCTGGACAGTGATGCTTTTTTGCCGTGCCTTATCCAGGGTGTGTCTTTTTCTCTAAGAATCAGCTTAAAGATGCTTCTGAAGACAGAATGTCCAACTCAGAAATAAGCGAACGTGTCTCACCGATCTTTATTGCCTGTCTCCCCAGGTGGTATCAGCAAGGGTTCAGGATTATGGTTTTTTGAACAGAGCAGGGTGTCTGATCTGAAAAATTTGCTGAGGTTTTTGAAGATGCCTTAAAATGGTGGTTCGGATTCAGTCTTAAGGAGTAAAAACTCAGCTGACCACAATAAAACACCGTCAGGGAGAGGGCTGAAAAGCGTAGAAGTCCCCTGATTATCGTGAAATTAATTTTAATAATGCATTTTATTTAACCTAATATATCCAAAATATTATCATGTCAACATTAATAAATGTCAATTCATAAAATTATTGAGATACTACATATAGATTTTTCATACTAAGTCTTTGAATCCAGTGTGTACAGCACATCTGAACTTGGACCAGCCACATTTCCCAGTTCAAGGGCTCAGCTGCCACTGGTGGCTATTGGTCACATAGCTTCCATATCAGACAGCACAAGTTTAGCATAAAAGTCCTGTTTTTGGAACCAGATCAGTTTTTATTCAGAACATGACTGTATACTTATTAGCTATGTATAGGCCAGAGACTTAACTTTTCTCTCTCTCTTTTTTTTCTATAAAATGGATAGAATAACATCTAACTCCCAGAGTTTTGTGACAATTAAAATAAATGCTGTATGTAAAACTGTCCACAGTGCCTGTCCTGTGGTCGTTCCAATAAATGGCTGCTAATATTTGGACTGCAGCAGGGCAGATTACTGTAGCACAGCTATTGTTTTTAAGTCAGTTAGAAACAATTATCCTAACACTGGAGCATCTGCTATATTCCAGATAAAGTGAAGGCATTCCCAGACCTATGCCAGGCTATGCCGTCCAGCCCTGCGGCAATTTGAAGCACATCACTTCTGTGTAGGTTTTGGAACGTGTATATATTTTTGAGATTGGACTTTTCTGAACCTTATATTGGGAACTGTCAGTGGGAAACCTTCTGGCATTCAAGGATGTGATCTCCATGATAAGAAAGAGCAAATGAGCCTCTCCAAGACCAACTATTTACCTATTGTTAAGTCCCTGAGGACCTAAGGCCGGTGCTCAGTCAAGGGAGACGAATGAATTCCCAGAGGACCTGATATCATTTAGTCAATTACACCATCAACAGAATACTCTCATTTCATGTTTTGCAAGAAGTCACTGCCCTTGCTTGATTCCCAAAGAATGGTTAATGGTAACTAGCGTCTCAGAGAGTACTAGTACTAGTGGTCCCAAGACTAGTACTTAATAGCTTGATCATGATGTCAAGGATAAAGATGCTCATTGAACCCTCCGGTATCCACCGAACTATTACTGACCCAGCCATCTCTGACCCTAAGGAATTCACCATCTGCATCCCAAAAGTGAATAGTCTGGTGTTTTTTGCTTGCTTATTTACACTGTGGAATCATGTTTATCAAGATCTCTGCACCCTGACTAATCAGTAATTTTTGATCAACTTTTTTATCAAAAAGAGACACAACCAAAGAAAGTCACAGCAGCTCATCTTCACGGCTGAGCTGGCTACCTGTGCAAGAGAAGGGTGGTCCCAAAGTGGTCAGTGAAAGGTTTATAAACACCCTCCCTGAAAGCTTATAATAAATCACATATGGCAAAATCTTTCCTCAAAATATGTGCTTCTTGGGCTTCCCTGGCGGCACAGTGGTTGAGAGTCCGCCTCCCGATGCAGGGGACACGGGTTCGTGCCCCGGTCCGGGAAGATCCCACATGCCGCGGAGCGGCTGGGTCCGTGAGCCATGGCCGCTGAGCCTGCGCGTCCGGAGCCTGTGCTCCGCAATGGGAGAGGACACAGCAGTGAGAGGCCCGCGCACCGCAAAAAAAAAAAAAAAAAAAAAAAAATGTGCTTCTGTGGTGGAGCGGGAGCATGGGGCCAGACCCCACGGTGATGAAAGCCATCATTTTTATCTTCCCAGAACTCAAACCTCCACAGTCATCTGAATAGACTTGCAATGACTAGAGGATCCTCTTTGATTTTCACTACTCAGCAGCAACAGCAACACATTCTGAGCATGTAAAGTAGCTCAGCTGAGTTGAACAGCTGAGTCAATGCTTTTCATAAAAAAGCCACTCACAGCCAAAACCAAAGGAATCAATATCGTGACCCATAGTAGCTACGCAGCTGAGGATTCTAAGGCTCATTTAAATACGACTGGGCACAAAAGTGCAACACCTCCCTTGATGGGACTAGGGGGCGATTCACATTTACTTGGGAAGTGAAATAAGTGCTGTTTGTCGTCCTCACATGAAAGGTTGTGAAACATGCTAGGCTAGAAACTGGTCTGACGTAACCAGACCAGACCAATGGTTACCAGTTGGTAACCATTAGGTTACCAACCAGAAAGGAGAAGGAAATCACTTCTGTCTGTCTGGGCTGGAGAGAAGAAACCTCCTTCGCTGCTCTGTGCCATCTGTGGAAATACACTGAGCACAGACAGCACAGGTCATAAACCCACAGCCCTTGTCTGGGGGAGCATCATTTCATCGTTTTTCAAACTGCAGGGCTGGGTGTTTTCTGATCTTACAAATCAGTGTAGCCAGGCTGCTCCACATACCTAGTTCTTGTTTATCAAGAGACCTGAACCCGAGCATTGTAAATTCCAGCTGCTTGCAGCCAGAAACCCCATGAGGTTTCGTTTACAGGCTCCTGTGAAGATAGCATTTAAACATAAATGGGCAGTCCTGACATTGTCTCTCATCACTGCCTCCCTATAGGGGAATCTGGTTTGGGGAATGAAGAGACCTTCTTGGAGAAGCTTTGTGATGATCTGTGGGCAGATGCGACACATTGAGGTACCCCTGCATAACGGAATAAATTGCAAGGAGAAAGCTTAAAGGCACAACTTCTATTTCTGGTTCTACATGCTGTTCGCACAAGGACAAGATGCCGATGATAAGTGGTTGGTCCAACTATTAAGAGGAATTACTAATTAAGATGATTGTAAAATATTTATGATTATAAAATAGCTACAGAAAGTTCTAGAAGTTCAAGATAATACTACAAAACTATGCTCTTACTCTAAAATATAAAAGTCTCTCTAAAATATACACTTTCATGTTCCATGTAATTTATTTTATATCCATCTTAAGAGTGTAGGCACCATCTCAGACAAAAATTGGGGAAACAAGCTTGAACTACATGGCTTTAAAAAATACAGAAAATGTGACTGTAAGAAGCTGCTACTCTGGACACACAGGCTTGTCAAGGGAAGGTTCAAATACCTCTGCCTCTACCAAATCCCTGTCCCTTGCGAGGGGCATGGAATAAAGGGTCAGAGCCAAACTCCCCGTGGCTTAGATGATGTCTTTGTAGAATTGGATAAACCTTCTGGAGGGGTCCTTGGAGAGCCTAACATGTAGGCACAACTCTTCAGAAAGCATCAGGATGCTCTCAGGACCTCAGAAGGCAGGGAAGGGGTGTCTTCCAGCTGATATTCTGCCATGGCTCTGGGCACTCAGGGCCTTAGTGCCAGAACATTCTGGAAGGGCTTGGTCCCCTTCTGATGTTTCATGTCCCAAGGGATCTATCTGTTGGGAACACTTGAAGAGAGTGTGGTTTTGCTATTGATGCCAAGGAAAAAATGTTCTAGGGTGAAAGTGCTTGCCGTGTGGGTAAATGGGATTTATTTTTGGAGATGTTCAGAGCTGTGTCAATAATAAGCACGTGGGGAATTGAAAACGAAACGTTCTATGCTGTTTGGAATTCATTTGGGCCACAGCCAAAGGAGGATCTTTTGGTTTTCAGGTGAGATACAGTTCTTAGGTTATGATTAATGACCCATGAACATTTTTGTAAAAGTACTCTTGACGTGTTCTGGAGAAAATCCAATTACAGAAATTTTGTCTCTTCCATTTCCCTCTGGAGGTTAAATGTGGGTATGGTATTCTTTGCCGTTTCTTTCTCTGTGGTCTTAATCTTGAAGATCTTGGAAACTCTCATTTTATTTCTAAATGTTCCTATATAGACCATGTCTAGTTAAGCCTTTTCAGGGGGAAAAGAACTAAATAAATAATTAAAATCAAAGAACATCTTATTAATATTATAGCCAATCTCCACTTCTTTCCATTTACCAACTGGATTCTGTTTGATTTTCTTCAATCAAAAGATCTATATAGTGGTGCTTCCCTGGTGGCGCAGTGGTTGAGAGTCCGCCTGCCGATGCAGGGGACGCGGGTTCGTGCTCCGGTCCGGGAAGATCCCACATGCCGCGGAGCGGCTGGGCCCGTGAGCCATGGCCGCTGAGCCTGCGCGTCCGGAGCCTGTGCTCCGCAACGGGAGAGGCCCGTGTACCGCAAAAAAAAAAAAAAAAAAAAAAAAAAAAGATCTATATTGTGATAGCTTCTTTCCACGTTATCCCAAGGACAAATTTAAGAAAGGGCTTCTTTTTCTTAGAAGTTGTATTAAATAAACAAGCCACCACCTAAATCCTTTCTAATGCCTCATGTAACCTTTGAAGACTTAGGCTAATTCCTACGTTCAGTTGGATTTCAGAAAACCTGCAACATCGCTGTGTAAAAGCATTTCACTTGCACCGTGGCGAGCGGAGCGCAGTAAGTCTGGACTTTCTGGTATTGCATCGAGGTACTTTATGGTACCAGACGTACCGCCTTGCAGAACCTCCCTCCACAGTGTCCATGGAAACCAAGTCCTATTTACTATGCTGTCCTGAACAACAGAACCCTGCAGTGAAGTATGGAATTGAAAATTGCCTTTTCTCTACAAATTGTCACATACCAGAAATTTACAAATGCATTTTATCTTCACTTGGACAAAGAAGGAGTGGCAGCCGGCTGCACAACCCCACCACCAGCCACAACGGAGGCGACAGCCTGGGAGAGCTTAGCAGCCCACGCTGTTTAAAGCTTGGATTGTCAGTTCTTTTTACACTCTCCCTATGAAGCAGGAATGATTATCACACCTCTTTTATAGCTGAGGAAACGGAGGCATTGAGAGGTTAAGTGACTTGCCCGAGGTCATACCATAAGTAAATGGCAGAGCCAGGATTTGAATCCAAGAAAAAGAGAAAAATATCAAATGAAAAATAGCATCTGATAGATTATTGCTTAGTTCAGGATCGGCTTTTATTAATATCTGTTATTGGAAAATTACACTTAAAAATGATCAAATTCCTATTGCCGGCATTCTTTAAGCAAGGATCCGTGGATCCCTGGCAGAATCATAGACAAACTTCAGTTTTATGTAAAAGTAGGTGACATTTGTCCATGGCTGAGCTCAAAAGCATTTATTAAATCTTCAAAAGGATCTGCAACAACACCCCTCCCCCCAGGAATGAGCCTTTACTGGGACCCAATGACCCACTCCATGTACCTTCCCTAAATTCCGCAGCAGAACCAGCCCTTAGCGTTCAGCAAGGCAAGGCTGAGTGAGGTACTCGTTTTCACAGTTTAGTAATTTACCTGAACAGTTGGCTGAGATGTCAGTGAGCCACACAACTGTGCCATGACCACGCTAGTGCATCACTCGCACCGGCCACTGCCACACTTACCCAAGGAAACCGCGCGAGGTTTCTCAACTGTACCAACCCAACGTTTCCATCCAGTCTCATTGGCCTTGCAGTCAGTACAAGTTCCTAACATGGTAAGAGTTTGGTTATCAATGTTGTGCACTTTTATTCTTTGCTTTGTCTGCATGGTTATTTCCATGGAAGCGTGAAGGGCGTAATGGTCAGGTGCCGTTTGAAATCAAACTCCTCCCCAGAGACACTTAAAAGCATTTGGATGTGCTAAATGCCACTGCTGGAGTCGCCAGAGGCAGATGCTGCGATGGAGACTGGCAAGCAGGACGTTTACTGGGGATCGTCACCTGGAGGTGGGAGGGCGGGGAAGCAGAATCCAGAAGAAGGAGGCGCCTCTAGAGCTGAGCGAACTCTGGAGGAGCTGTGGCAGCTGGAGGCTGTCTGCCGATAACTGGCCGGCAAGTCCTCCCTCCAGAAGTAATCCAGGTGGTCCCCCTTCATGTCCTCTGCAGTACATGCACCATTAGATCTACTGCTTCATACCAGCTTGAGAAGCAGCTCCTTCAGTGTTCTGGAGGAAGCGGAAGGGCAGCTGCATGAACTGCAGCCCCCGCCGGGACCGCTGGTCTCAGGGCTGCAACTGAACCTCATCCTCTTCCCTCTTCCGCCCTCCATTCTGGACTCCATCACCTTCAACTAGAACTTCTGGTACTCTCGGCGGCTTACCTGGTGGCATGACCAAGACTCTCATCCCTGAGAGGCCTCAGCCCCTGGGTCCCACGTACTTCTCAGGCCAGGGCCGTGCACTTGGCCATTTACCATCAAAGCTGCCCAACAGTACAAAAGGGCACCCAAGGGGACCACGGGATGCCAGTGTGTCTCTCTGTGTTCTGCTGTGCAACGGCAGCCCTCCCTCCTCCTGGTGACCAAGGACACGGACGCATCTTCTTGCCTGTTGGCCCCTTGGTACAAGGAGTCTGAAGTGTCCAGGAGGCAGCAGCAGCTTACAATTCAATGGGACACAGGCTGTATCCTCCAGTGGAAATAATCCAGTTTTAAGAGCCAAGCTCTCTAAATTTCTGTAACCTGGAGTTGTGGGAACAGGAAGCACAAATTTCCCGAGCGGCTCACTGGAAGTGATGGTAAGCAGGGCCAACTCTCCTCCACCTGCTTCCCGGGCCCATGTATTCTTCTTGCTGGTGACACAGACGCATTAAGGTCTTTGATGCAAAGTGCACCCTGCGCCCCCATCTCATAGGTGGTCACACGGAGCTGGCACTGCGGCTGTGCTTGCCGGCCTCATCCTGCCGGCGGCTTCTGGACACTCAGCATGAGAGAGTTCGGTGATGCCAGGCCGACTCTAGCTCACGGGGGGACGACATTCTGTAACCACTGTGCTTATAATTCCCACTTCCCTCCACTTCTCAGACGGCTGAAAACTGCGCCTACCAGATGCCCTACGTAGGCTCTGGCAAATCACCCCACCTCACCTGACAATCTCTAACTCTCAAAGTCTTGGCTCTTCCAAAACCAAAGACCGAGAGAAGGACAAGAACAAACAAACAAAAACTCTATCCCTGATTATTTCTTCTTCTTCTAGTAAATGCTATTTTAAAATAGTACAAAAGTTGTCACTCTGAGGTGAGCTGAAGAAAAAGGCTGTATTTAGAAAGATTCTTACCAACAGTGCTTGTTGAAGAAGGGGCTATTTTTTTTTTTCTGATGACAAATGTAGGCTTTCCCACATGGTGGCAGGGTTTTTTGTTTTTGTTTTTGTTTTTTCGGTACGCGGGCCTCTCACTGTTGTGGCCTCTCCCGTTGCGGAGCACAGGCTCCGGACGCGCAGGCTCAGCGGCCATGGCTCACGGGTCCAACCGCTCCGCGGCACGTGGGATCTTCCCGGACCGGGGCACGAACCCGTGTCCCGGCATCGGCAGGCGGACTCTCAACCACTGCGCCACCAGGGAAGCCCTGGCAGGTTTTATAGTGCCTCGCATTGGACCCAGAACTTCATTCATGTTTTAAAATCTGTGTTTACAAATACCCATCAGACCTCAGCATGAAGCCAGGGGGGCATCCGCAGTGAGGTGATGACTGGAAGTCTGGGAATGAGGCACCTCACAAACGTGTGGAGAGAACCATGAATTCGCAATTTCGATTGCAAGCTGATTTTGTCTCCTCCATGACCCCGTATAATTGTAATCTTCTCTTTCCCAACTGAGACAAATTGCGGGTATCGGTGCTTTTAACCAAGGGGGAAACAAAATGTACAAGACCGCCTTTTTTCCTTCAACAACACAATCCTTACTAGTTTGAAAGGATAGTAAAGTAATCTGAAGGTCTCATGCCAGGTGACAAATGAACATGGCAATTCAGTAGCTCACTGTTGAGACACTGTTAGGGTTGAAACGTTTCTTATCTTAGTTCTTTATGGTTGTGTGATTGTGATAATGGAAAACAGACAGTAAAAACAGCTCCTTGGCCAGCTCCCTTTTCGGGCAAGAAAGCGATTGAATCAAAGGGATGTATGACCTGGAAAGCAAGTCTGGGCACTAACAGCAGACAGTGGTCGTAGTGTATATCCCAACCCCACATTCTAATGACACTAATTAGACTCTGGACACTATATTTCAACTAAAGACATAATTCCAATTTAAGCCGTTCTTACTCTGCCTAGTTTCAAGAACTATGTGATGTACTTTATGGTACAGCTGATTATGAATCTCCGTAGAAAATGTCATAGCGGAAGGCTGATTAAATCTGCAACCTCTGAAAGTTCTGGAAAATGAACTTCACATGTGAGCTCAAGGGTATACGGGTCAACTATACATCTTCCTGTAGCTAATATTTATATTTTAAGTAAACTTACAAAAACGTATAATAAATAATTGGGCAATTCAACGTTTATAGAGTAATTTACTTGGGGTGTCTCTAAAGGCAGAAAAATGAACATTTCTTTTGTGCATCAATAATTAAATAAGCCAAAGCAATTAGTTACACAGAAAATTAACCATAAATTTACCTCTTAAATGTGGTGAAGTATGAGCAAGGGTCTTCTTTAGAAAGAATGAATATATTGGCTACTCTGTTTCAACAGAATTCAAAATACCAATATATTATTATCCAACTATACAAATAAAAGTTAGTTAGTTGGTTATGCAAAATCCACTGACTCCTTTAAAAAGCATCTAACATTTTCTTACTTATTGGAAATATTCAACTACACTTTCACTTTCCCTATAGAACAATTTTAAATGTACATGGGGAGTATCTCAAAAGAATCATAACTATAAAGACCAAAGCTTCAGGACTTCGCTAGCAGTCCAGTGGTTAAGACTTCACCTTCCAATGCAGGGGTGCGGGTTCGATCCCTGGTTGGGGAGCTAAGACCCCACGTGTCTCGTGGCCAAAAAATCAAAACATAAAACAGAAGCAGTGTTGTAACAAATTTGATAAAAACTTTAAAAAAATCGTCCACATAAAAACAAAAAAACCTTAAAAAAAAAGAAAAAACCAAAGCTTCCATTTTCTTTAGGATCATTATTCCTCTGGAAATGTTATCAGACTAAATAAACCAGTACTAAAAAAACATGACTTGGTTAGGAAAAGCAAAGCAATGGAATCTATATTCCTATCTCAAGAATTTTTGTCTGCTAAACTTTTAAGATGATCAGTTCCAATTTCATTTAGACAGTCAGTTCTGATTTTATAAAGGGTTCTCAAATTTGCATCTAGAGTCATGATTTAAGTAAGATTATTACTTGCATCCCTGAAATTGATTGATATTGGATATTACATGAAGAAGAGTGAGGAACTTGATAAACATCTATAAACAATAGCATCGAGAATAGCAACATTTGTAGATTTAAAAAATACTCATGAAAAATACAAGAGACAATAAACACACGTATGAGAAAATATACTCAGAAATAGAAAGACCACCTTGGACTTTCAGTAACTCCGCGTTAGCTGTTAAAACTCTTTCCAAGTCAAAGGGAGTCTAGACATGCCTGTCCCCTAACCCCGCTCTGTGGCACGCTAAGTCAAGCCACTCAGTCTCCCCTCCTCAATTCCCTCATCTTGAGGATGGGGATGACAGCACTTACCGCTGATGGTTTTTCTAAGGATATCCTAAGCAAAGGGCTTGGCCCAGAGGGAGTGCTCAATAAATTGTAGGTATTATGATCAGAAACTAAAGTAGAAAGCTAAATTGAAAAGACAATGTCCTTTTAACCCTTGAACTAATGTGTTTTAAATTTACAAACGACAAGAAGTAAACATGGCAAACTGGACTGTGTACTGTTATTTGTAACTTTGGAGTGTATGTCTCCAAATTTGTTCAAAAAGCTAATAATATCACAACCTAAATGGGTAAAAAGGACATATTTTAGCAGTCAATCTGTTAAGAGTAGTGAGACATCTTAGAGTTTACCTATTTCTGTTCCAAGTCTATATCCAGCTGAAGAACTCGAGACCCAAAGAAGTGGAGTGATTTGCCCAGAGAACTCATGGTGGAGCCAGGATGTGGAGCTTATGTCTAGACTTTCAGCTCAACACTAGCACCATCTAGCCCACCTTCCCTTTCATGTTCACCTAAATCAGCCCACACAAAAATCTTCACACTTCCTTTTATTACATATAGAGGCAGACCGCGGGGCCTTTGCAGGTTTGGTTCCAGACCACTGCAGTAAAGAGAGTCACAGGTTTTTTGTTTTCCCAGGGCATGTAAAAGCTCTGTCTACACTATACTGTCGTCTGTTCAGTGTGCAAATGCCTTAATTAAAAAATACTTCATGGCTAAAACATGCTAACCATCCTCTGAGCCTTCAGCCAGTCTAAATCTTTTTGCAACAGTAACATCAAAGATCACTGATCACAGATCACCATAGCAAATATAACAATGAAAAAGTCTGAAATATTGCAAGAATTACTAAAATGTGACACAGAGACATGAACTGAGCAAATGCTGTTGGAAAAAATGGCACCAATAAACCTAATGCAGGGTTGCCACAAACAATTTGTAAAAAAATGCAATAAAGTGAAGCACGATAAACAAGAAAAAAAAAATCTCCTCTGTTGTCTTCGGCCACTAGTAAATTACATCCTATTGCAGGTTTCATTATTGATTACCATGACGACTCTCCAGCCTTTTCTCACAACTACTCTTTTCACTCCCATCGCGGTTGAAAATGAAGTACAATACCCATGTTGCACACTTTTTTTCTCGGCACTCAGCTGGGGTACTTTTCCAGCTGCCCTGGGTCAATGGACTCTTACCCAGTGGAATATGATGTGTTCCACTTCCACGCCTAGCACATAAAGTCTTCCTACTCCCAATTCTTATTGTTTTCTATTCACTGACTAAATGGAGACAATTCAGAGGACCTAAAAGTGGGTGGAGCCTTAGATAGAAGGAGACTGGGTCCTGAGTGACGACATGGGGCACAACATGTCACATCTCCCTTCCTCCCGTCCCCTACTGAACGGCATTGGATTGTGACATGAGTAAGAAATAAAAGTTCTTGGTTAAGTCTTTGAGATTTGGGGTTGCTTGTATAGTAGTTAGCCAACAGTTACTAATACTTTTTATACTCCAAATATTTTCACAATAGCATATCTGTTTGCTCATTTCCCAAGAACAAGATGGGAGAGTCTTCTAGAATCAAAACTTCTTTCAGTTACCTTTTGAAATAGAAAGAAGAGTTGAACAAAGACTAAAATAAATAGACATCATTACCATAAATTTGTCAATATCTATTAAAATTTTACCCTGATAATTTCTTACTATTTGACCTAATGATTTCAATTTGTGGGCTCCACATATAGAAACAAATATTTCAGTACTTATGGACACATGTACAAAGAATTTTTTTCAGTGTTGTTTCCAGTGGTTTAAAAAAAAGCCACCCCCCCCACCAAAAAAAAAACCCAACTAGCACACCTTAATCTCTATTAGTAGAAGAGTGATTGAATATACTATGACACACCTCTGTCCTTAAAAAAATGTTCCTCAGCTATTCAAAAGAATGAATTGGATCTATGATTATTGACTAGAAATAATATCCATATTATTTCTGCTAAGTCAAAAGGCAAAGATTGATTTAATGTGTCTCATGTCATCTCATTCTGTAAAATCAAAGACAGAAAACAAAATTCTTACATTTGGGCATCTGCAGAAAGAAATGGAGTAAAGATGGTGTGGAATAAAATTCATATTTTACAGAAAGACAAGAAAATTTAAACAGAAGAATTTTTCTCTGTCCTCTGGCCTCTTCTCTCCCTCCAACTATGCATTATGTATCTGCATTATACATCAACCAAACCTCCTCCATCGGCAGAAATAACCTGCTCAACTGCAACGTTCTCCCAGCATCAACAGGACAACTCCTTAAAACATAACAGTCCTGTGCCAGCTTCGGCAGCACATATACTAAAATTGGAACGATACAGAGGAGATTGGCATGGCTCCTGTGCAAGGATGACACGCAAATTCACGGAGAGTTCCATATTTTTAGCAGCACTATTCACAATAGCCAAGATATGGAAACAACCTAAGTATCCATCAACAGATGAATGGATAAAGAAGATGGGGAACACATATACAATGGAATATTAGCCACAGAAAATAACGAAATAATGCCATTTGCAGCCACATGGATGCAACTAAAGATTATCATACTAAATGAAGTCAGAAAGAAAAAGACAAATACCATAAGATATCGCTTATATGTGGAATCTAAAATACGGCAGGGAATTCCCTGGTGGCACAGTGGTTGAGAGTCCGCCTGCCGATGCAGGGGACGCGGGTTCGTGTCCGGGTCCGGGAAGATCCCACATACCGCGGAGCGGCTGGGCCCGTGAGCCAGGGCCGCTGAGCCTGCGCGTCTGGAGCCTGTGCTCCGCAACGGGGGGGGCCACAGCGGTAAGAGGCCCACGTACTGCAAAAAAAAAAAAAAAAATCTGCCTGCCAACGCAGGGGACACGGGTTTGAGCTCTGATCTGGAACAATCCCACATGTCACGGAGCAACTAAGCCCGTGCGCCACAAGTACTGAGCCTGTGCTCTAGAGCCCACGAGCCACAACTACTGAGGCCACGTGCCACAACTACTGAAGCCCACGCGCCTAGAGCCCATGCTCCCAACAAGAGAAGCCACCGCAATGAGAAGCCTGTGCACCGCAACCAAAAATTGCAGCCAAAAATAAATATATAAATAAACTTATTTTAAAAAATAAATAAATAAAATATGGCACAAATGAACCTACCTACAAAACAGAAACAGACTCACAGATATAGAGAACAGACTTGTGGTTGACAAGGGGGAGGGAGATGGGGGAGGGAAGGACTGGGAGTGTGTGATTAGCAGACGTAAACTATTATACATAGAATGGATCAACAACAAGGTCCTACTGTATAGTACAGGGAACTATATTCAATGTCCTGTGATAAACCATAATGGAAAAGAATATACAAAAAAGAATGTCTATATGTATATAACTGAGTCGCTTTGCTGCACGGCAGAGATTGGCACAATATTGTAAATCAACTATCCTTCAATTTTAAAAACGTAAAAGAAAATAAAGAAAAGCAAATTTGACAAAAACATTAGTGATATTTAAGTCAAGGGAAAAAAATGACATTCCTTCTTGATCTTGTAAGGGGCCACAATGACGCTTCGATCTGGATTGCGTAAACTGTCAATAATACGTCATTTACTGTACAGTCCTCCGTCTCAAAACACTGTGCCTTGACTTCTAATGGGCAGAACAGTTCTTACAGATTTCTCAGATGCTTTTCCCGGGTTATAATCCTCATATTTGGCTCAAATAAAATTTTCCTTTTCTTTCTTAGATTGACTGATTAATTTTTCGTCGACAATGGTATGGAAAGAGACAGACCGATCTATTGTCACAGGTTAACTTAGAATAGCTGGGGGATAACACTGGCATTTTCTTTACACACTCCAAGGTTGTTTTACTTTCAAAAGTTATGCTTTCTGATTTTTTAAACACTACTAAGATGGAGAAGCCCTTCAGCATGGTGGCTAAGAGCACGGTGTCTGGGGCCCCACTGCCTGGACCCTCCAGTTACCGCCTGTGGAACTTCGGACAAGGCAGTCCCCCACATTTGATCCCAAATTCCTCAATGGAGGGATAATAAAGCAGAGCTCCTGGAGCTGTCCTGGGCTCTACATCATGGGATGCACGTGTAAAGCAGTTAGAGAAGAGTCTGGCACTTAGTAAAATGTCTGTGAGCGGTGATTCATAGAACGGGAAACTCTCAAGGGTCCATCTGCACTGTTTCCCTCAGTGATAAGCGCTGTGATAAAGGAAAACTGGGCCTCCCGCTGTAGGTGACCAGGTACCTCATTGTTTAGCTTTTTGTCAAGCCAGTTTGGTTGCCCTGCTTCTTCTACCAAGGGAAGACCATGAATGTGTGAAGTGAGACGACATCAGCCCACCAGGCAACGACAGGTAAACCTCTGGAGGCAGCGTCGCATCTGAGTCTTACTTCTGGTCTGAGTACCACTGAGAAGCAGGAACCTGAAACACTTGAGTTTATCAAAAACCAAATCTTAAGCACTATAGGTGTCTCTGTTTTCATCTCTGACTCTGACTTTCTCAATCTCACACACACGCACACGCACAAGCACACACGCGCTCGCTCAGATCTCTACGTTTGTGGGTCATGTTCTGCATGTGTCTTTCCCCTCGTCGAGTTCTCTAGAGACGAAGCCTGAGTATGGGCACCATTACCTCCCACTCAGGCCCCTCTGACCAGGGCTATGCCTTCCTGATGGAGAAGGAGTTGCCTTTGGTAACCTTGAAAACACTAAGTCCTGACTCCTGGAATAAAGCTCATCTTGGGGCTCCTCGAGGCCGGTGGTTCCCAGAATAGCCCCAGTGACGAGTGAAACAGACTGGGGCTTCTGGTTTCTCCTCTAACAGGACACAACAGGTCCAGGACGTGCCTGCCCAGGTGGCAAGTGGCACTGTCCCCTTACTCATGGAGGGCGATGGAATTCCATCAGGTCGAATCTTGCTGCTGCTCCATCAGCCTCCCTGAGGCGGGCCAGCCCCGGCCTGGACACAGGGCTCTCCTCTCTGGCCGTTTCCCCCATATCCTCCCTCCCTCCCTCCCTCCAAGTCTCCATCCTCACTCTCACTGTTCTCAAAGGGAATCACACTCATTCTTCACTGAAGACACACCTTTATTATTTGTTTTTTGCTCTGAGAGACAAGCCTGCATTGGGTACACTTTGTGCCCTTTAGGAGCTGAAGATCTACCTCTTACCAGCTTGCTTTCTTTGTAACAGGTCATAATGTCCCAGAACATTAAATCATTTACATTCAATCCAGGTCTACTTATTCTAATATCTAATAACCAAAGGTACATTGGAAAAGAAAGAGTTGCTTGTAAACCCCCAAAATTTGCAAATGTGCAAAAGCAGATAGTCAAGTTTGCATTCTCTTGTGTCCGTGGCGTGGAATGAACCCTTTAGTCCCACAAACCCAACAAATGCAGAAGAAAATGTGTATCGAGTTGGGAAAAAAATAGTGTCTTCTGATAGAACATAGTGACGTCAAATGATTTGAGTTTTACTTTAGTCGCCAGGGCCTCATGTGGGTATTTTGGAAAACAGGCCCCAGAAAGGATGCTCGGAGAGCAAAGCTGTGTAGCAGCATTGAAGATGAAGTAGTTCCCTCTGGCCTGGAGACTCCGCAGCTGCCCCGTCATCTGCCTGGTATCCCCACGCTGCTTCAGTCCCTCGCTGACCACGTGCACTTAGCACGGTCACCAAAGGAAGTGTCCACTAACAGTGTCGTCTGCACCTTTGTTTTAGTGTACTTTTCATCCTTCTACCTTCAGGAGACCCAGGCAAGACTCTGTTTCTCTCATAATATTCATTCAGATGCCTCTGTACTGTTTCGCTCTGACTTTGGCCTTTGTAAAACTGAAACGGAAGCTTGTTTCTGTCGACAAAGAGACTTTCACTAACTTTATATCCGGCGGAGAGGATCAGCCTGATTTCAGAGGATGCAGTGATATGATGTGGAAAGCCCCCAGCAGAGGAAAACCATCCTTGAACCCTGAGACAGGAATCCAAGTTTCTGATCAAGAGGTTGTAAAGATCACCTGGGTCCCTGACGAGGCCACTTTTCACTTTACTAAGAACCAACTGGCCTGTGTCCGCAACAGAAACAAAGGGAAAAATCAAGGCCACAATCTGGATGACTCGATTAGCGTTTTAAGGAACTCTGACAATTAAATAAAGGAAATAAGAAAAAAGCTCCTGGTCCACCGCCCAGAGACATTCTGAAGACACGTGAAATACTGAAAGTGAAGGCTTTATATCAAGTGGGAGGCACAAAGATCTTTCTTAAAGTGAAAGCCCAATTTGTAATCTTATTTGTAATCATCATGTTGTTCACGTGATAATTATACCTTAGTTCTGTTGACCTTTTCAATGACAGTTCTTAATTTATCTGTTCACTATGCATTTATTTTGTTCGTGCTTTCATGCTACTTGTAATATTCCATACACCGTGTTCATATACTGATTTGCTGAACAGATATTTGATTGGTGCTATTACACCCCAGGCATCCCACTAGTGAAACCCAATTCCCTGCCCTCAGAAAGCTTACGTCCAACTGCAGTGCTAGACAATGAATAAGGAAAATGCAAGCGAATCGGACAGGGGTAAGTGCCAAGGAGAAATACAGAGTGAGGGAAGTGCCTCGGCCACGTTGGGAGGGCAGCTGGAGTTTTAGACAGAACAGTTAGGAATGTGACATTTGAGTGGAGACCTCAAACAAAGAAGGAACGAGCCCTGAAGCTCGCAGGGGAGGAAGCTTCCAGAAGGAGGAACAGGTAATACAGGAGGAGCACGCGTGGACCAACGGAAAGAGGGTGGGGATGCGGTGGGCAGGCGCAGAGAGAGATGGGCAGAGTGACAGGAGAAGTCGGGGAGAGTACCTGGGGCCTGGAGTCCTCTGAGCGGGGGCACAACCTGACTTAGCATACAGTGGCCACAGGCAGCACAAGAGTCCACTAGGTAACAAGCAGGCCCTTAGAAACATCAATAGGAAAAGCATTACCTATGGTGACACGTGTGGGTATTTTTCTCTGTGTTTCATTATTTACTTCCGATTGTCAGGTAAGGCAGTATTGCTATTCCAATTTGGAGATTAGGCATCAATAAATAGTCTTTGGGATTTCAGGACCGGTAAATTTTTTTGTAATGTTTAGAGATTTTGTTTGTTTGTTTCCTAGAACCAAGTAAGTAGGAAACGGACATAAGTGCAACTTAGAGGTCAGTTTTTCAAGTGGAATGAGTTTGGCTTTATGAAAACTCTTTTCTTTCAAGGTCTTGAGGAAACTACCTTAGACCAGGGCTGCTTGCAAACCAGTGATTAGGAAATACAGGGCTATGAGAGATTTAACTGTGAGAGCCAAAATATGGCCTGGCAAGCAGACCTGTGGGGTGCATTTCACTTCTCCAGCTGTAAGAAGGGGGTAGAACCTCCCGTGTCCCCCTCGCAGAAACACTGGGAAGACGCAGGTGGTAATGGCTGGAAGGCCTTAAATCACCGGGATAGAGAAAGGTCCTATTTTAATCGTGAGGTTAGTCACTCATATTTAATGCCACCACATTTACCTTTTATACAGAGAGACATAGTCATCTTTGAAAAGTTCTTTATGAATAATCCTAGCATCTCATTGGTCACTGTTTCGTACCCCTCTCCCTTTTCCATCACCTTTAAAACTTTTTCACCTATTTAACCTTTTCATAATGAGCTCCCCTAACCTGACTGTACTCTAAAGGCTCCGATGCAGAGTTTAGCATTTGAAAATACGGAGTTGAGGTGCACGCCAGGAACCTTCCGTTTTTAATGTGCTTTTGGAAGCTTCAGAGGGCTGATGGGGACTGAATTATATTCAAAGCTACGTGAGGGAAAAATCCCTTTTCCTCACAGAGCTGAGCTGTCTAAAGAATTTCTAATGCCAAGCACTTCGGCAGCAAGATTCTTAGCAATACGTACAATTAATTTTATTACAGCTTTTTCCTTTTCTCATTTTTGCTGTAGGAAAATGCACATTCCGTCATAAGCACTTTTCTTTCAGCTCATTTTGAACGTGATGAGCCAGATTCTCTCACACGGTACCAGCGGGCCGGACCAGGCTGAACAAAGAGATTAAAAGTTGAAAGATGGGACATTGTTTACCTGAGATATGACATGGGCTGAAGCATTAAGTGACACGACATCACGTAAGGGAAAACGGGGTCATACTGAGGCTTTTCCTTAGCTGGGACATTTCTTTAGATTTTTTTTTTTTTCTTGGCATAAAAAATAGGGGCTTTTGTGAAAAAGTAGAAACTTCATCTCACAAAGAAAATCTCATTATGAAGGTGAAGATTAGAGGTCTTTACTCAAAGCTGCACACAGGGTCTTTAACAAGTTTGCTTTAACAAGTTCGCTGTTTAAAATTTCCATCCAAATTTAAGAGGAAAATGTACAAGCAGTGATAAAGGTCAAGGTGCTCTGAAGGCGAACTGACAGAGGGCCGTTGAAAATTGCCTTCTCTGAACTCCTGGCAGAGTCTGCAATGGGCCAGCTACAGCAAAAGAGGACTTTTCTCGAGAAAGAATCATAGAGACTGAGACAGACTCCTTTGGTCATCTGTGAACGCAAGAATAAAATCTAGTAAAATGTCAGTTTTCTAAATTCAAATTCCAGTGAACCAGAGACCAAAGGCACGAGATGGAAAAGAGGCAAAGAAAAAAGGGGAAATGAGTAAGAACAATTTTTCAATTTATACGGTAGGCTGTTTCCCTAAAGAAAAGAGGAGAATGTGATTGTGAGCTGGCCTGTGTCCCCACCAAACAATACTGAAAATAGCGGCTTATAATTGACTGTGTAGCATCTTTTTCTCTTTTTAATTGTATTCAGTAGGTGCAACCTTGAACTAAAGATTAGGTTTAACCAAATAGATAGGAAGCCACTTTGGTTTCAGCTCTGACATGAAATGAGCTTAGAAGTTTGTCACTCCTGCTCTTAATACAAAGACAAAGAGAAGAGGAATGACCTTGCTTGGACTCATCCGAGAACTGAGATTTCAGAGCAAGCCCCACCCTGAAATCTGGAGAAACAGAGAATCCAGAGAGTCACGCTTGCCTGGAGCAGAAGCTTCAGGGGTCACGAGCTGGTGAGGGACAGCTAAATGGCAACTCTGACAAGTTACTGGAGGTAGAGTATGGGTGAGTGAGAGACGGAACCACTTTGCGGGCTTAACTCCAGAATCTCACCAGGATTTCCTGGTGCAGACCCAGCAACAATGCAGAGGGAGGAGAGGAGTCACCACTGTGAAATGTCAAAAGGCTCCTTGAGGGCTTCCCTGGTGGCACAGTGGTTGAGAGTCCGCCTGCCGATGCAGGGGACGTGGGTTCGTGCCCCGGTCTGGGAAGATCCCACATGCCGTGGAGCGGCTGGGCCCGTGAGCCATGGCCGCTGAGCCTGCACGTCCGGAGCCTGTGCTCTGCAATGGGAGAGGCCACAATAGTGAGAGGCCCGCGTACTGAAAAAAAAAAAGTTTCCTTGATAACAAAGCCTCCTCTCCAGGGAACGGACATCACCAGGGCCTTGTCTCATTGGAAGCTGAAAGGGAATCACCAACCCCGGCCCCCTTCTGGTCTTCCTGTCTCACCTGAGGGGAAATCTTTTTCTTTTTGTAATTTTAGAAACACTTGTGAAGGTATTAGCCCACAGACACAAGCTCACTGAAAACCTAAAATTTAATCATACGATTATAGAGCTTTGCCCCTCCTCCATGTTACCACCACACTATAGAGCTCCTGTGTGATAAAGCGCATTACTGGAAGGTGCACATGTCTGAGGAAGAGGACTTAGGGAAGCCCAAAGACAACAGGGAGACAAACACAAGAACCATAGAGTAATTTAAAGCCCCTGGACCCCTACAGCTACAACAAACATTAAACATAGCCCGAATCCTGGCTAGATTAACATAAAAACTCACGTTAAAGTGCTATTTACCTCAGCTCCTATGACCTGATACAGCACATCTAGTTTTCAACAACAAAAAATTACAAGACATGCTAAAGTTCCAGAAGGAACACAGTCTGAAGGCAAAAAGCAAACATAAAAACCAGACTCAGATATGACATCAGGTTTGGAATTATCATATAAGGAATTTAAAATAACCATGATCAAGATGATGAGGGCTCTAATGAAAGAAGTAGGCAACGAGAAAAGATAGTTATGTAAGAAGAAAAAGATGGAACTTTAAGAATCAAAAGGAAATACTACAGGTCAAAACACTGTAATTAATGAAAATTGCCTTAGATGGGCTCATTGGTGACTGGACACCAGCAAAGAAAGAATCAGCTTAGAGATAGGTCAATAGAAATTTCCTAAACTGAAATGAAAATAGAAACAAAGAATGACAAAAACAGGACATCTAATTACTGTAGGACAGTTTTTAAAAAGTACAACTACATGCAATGGAAATATCAGAACTAGTAGAAAGAGGAAATGGAGCAAAGGAAATATTTTAACAAATAAATGGCCAAGAATTTTACAAAATTAATGACAGACAACAAATCAAAACTTCAGCAAGCTCAGAGAACACCCAGAAAGACAAACACCAAAAAGCTACACCTGAGCATATCATAGTCACACTGCAGAAAACCAAAGACAAAGAAAAAAACCTGAAAGAAGCTAGGGTAAATGGAACACTTTACCTATAGAGAAACAAGGATGCGGATGACAGCGGTCTTCTCATCAGAATCAATAATCACTTTAAATACGAATGGTCTAAATACACCAATTAAAAGACAGAGGATGTCAGAGTGGATTAAAAAGCAAGACCCCACGGGACACTCATGTGGGAACTATATATCTACATAACTATACATTTTTAAGTACCTTTTAAGTACCTATATATAATATCTTGTAAGCAATTTTTATCCTCTTTAAACAGCGCAGAAATCTTATTACTAGTGTGTCTCCATTTAAACTGTCTCTGACATCCTTTTGGGGCCATCTTAAGATTAGGTACAGATCTAAATTTCATCTTTTATATTTATTAGCTGTCGTCTTTTGAAAGAGAAATTAGATCAATTTATTCTACCCTGTTATCTTTCATAACAACATAGCCCAAGAATTTCACTGAGCTCAAAAAAAAAAAGTAATGTGAAAGTAAAATTTTTATTGAAGTGGGTAAACATAGATACTAATACATGTATTTATGCACTTGTAATTCTCCACTTTCCTTAGAGGGATTTTGAAAATCTCTTTTATGTTTGCTCTTCTATTACTTCATCATTTTGTGTCTTTTTTTTTTGCCTGCCTGTCACTCTGACCAAGATAATTTCAAATTTAATCATTCTCACAATAATGTATTTCAAAATGACTTCCATGCAAAAAGTAAAAGCAACTGCACTGATGTGCAAATGTTAAATCCCTTAGGTTCCGAGACTTGGACTATGTCTCAAGAAATAGCCTTTGCTAATCTGCAAAGTGTTTGCATAAAAGGGTCACTGTGTCATTCTATCATGCTTCTCCTCTCTTCTCAAATTGCTATCCACCAACCTGAAATTGTCTGGCTGTGATCAAGCAGACAAGAGCCAACTTCATGTTTTTTAAGCAAAAGTACTTTAATGACCTCAAAACATAGTACATGAAACAGTCCCTCGGTGCTCAGAGTTCCTCGCTAAGCATTTCTTTTATTTTCTCTAGTTCCAGGAAGTTACTCTGTCTCTCTAGGGCTCCAGTTCCTTGGCTGTATAAAGTAGTCTATGATTCAAGGGACCGTGAACAGAATTTAATATCCTGTATTGATCAGAGTCCTTCAAAACTACAAGTCCATTTCATTTTTTCATATTTCTTAATTGAAAGACAATTCAGAGAAAAAAATGTTGGAAAGGGCTTGGCTTGCTGCTGGGTGAGCTGCACCTTTGCTTTCATGGCATTGCAAGAGAATCCCGAGGACCTGCCAATTTGCTATGGAAAAATAAATCCCATTCCTATTCAATTTGTACAAAAATCAAAGCCATTAATTTTCTTAATTTTTTTTTACTTTCATGGGAAGAAGTTATCCAGATTTTCTTTCACTGAAGTTAATATTTCAAGGTTTTCCTTTCTTCTTCCTCAATGTTTTCCATGGACCCACTCCCTTCTGCATTGGTGTCTTTGGGAGTTAAGCACAAAGCAACAGAGACATACTGGACATATTGATCACTAAGTGAAATGGTTTCTCTAGCAACCATAACTCAATGAAAGCCCAGAGAACTGCCTTTCTTTTGCACATGAATTCTTTTCTAATTACTTCAGACATCACAGATGGCAGAAACAGATACAAAAGTACCTGCTCAAATAGTGCTGCTGCAAAAATAAAGCTGATTCAGCGAGAGATACTCTGCTGTGTTCTGTGGTTAGCTAATATATTCCTAATTTTAGTATACAATTTCTCAATAATTATGAAATGAATTCATTCCTTTGTGCATTACAGTACGTGAATGTATTAGTTTTATTACTGCCATAATAAATCATTAAAACTTAGTGACTTAAAATAACAAATATTTATTATCTTTTTTTTTTTTTTTTTTTGCGGTACGCGGGCCTCTCACTGTCGTGGCCTCTCCCGTTGCGGAGCACAGGCCCCGGACGCGCAGGCTCAGCGGCCACGGCCCACGGGCCCAGCCGCTCTGCAGCGCGCGGGATCCTCCCGGACCGGGGCACGAACCCGCGTCCCCCGCATCGGCAAGCGGACTCTCAACCACTGCGCCACCAGGGAAGCCCCATTTATTATCTTATAGTTCTGCAGGTTAGAAGTCTGACACATGTCTTACTGGACTAAAATAAGGTGTCAGCAGGACTGCATACCGCCCTGGAAGCTCTAAGGGAAAATCCATTGTCTTTCCTTTGTCGGTTTCTAGAAGACACCTGCATTCCTTGGCTCAGTACCCCCTCATCCCTTTTTGAAGCAACATCACATCTCCCCAGTCCTTCCTCCACCATCACTTCACAGCCAGTAGGGATTCTTGCTTTTAAAGACTCTTCTGATTATATTGGGGCTGCCTGGATAATCCATAATAACCTCCCCATCTCAAGGCCATACTCTTAACCACATGTGCAGAGTCCCTTTGGCCACGTAAGGTAACATATTCATTCACTTGCTTCAGCGATGAGGCCACGTAGGTCTTTAAAGGGCCACTATACTGCCTGCTGCAATGAGGCTATCGTCTGGCACATTGAGAAAAAAAGATGCTTCTCAAAATACTGATATGCAATAGAGCATGCACTTTGAACTGCTTCTTCTACATACTGGTGAGTATTTCACATTGATTTAAAGCAGAGGTCAGCAAACCTTTTCGGTAAGGAGCAAACCCTATATATATTTGGCTTTGCCAACCATTCAGTCTCTGTTACAACTACGCGATTCTGCTATCGTAGTGTGAAAGCAACCACTGACCATACATAAACGAATGGGCTTGGCTGCATTCCAATAAAAATCCCTAAACAAAAACAGGCAGTGGGCCAGATTTGGCCTGTGGGCTACAGTGTGCTGATTTGTCAACTAGAGCTATGAAATCTCTAATCCTGTAAGTAAAATCTGACACACATTTTCAAAACTGAGATCTTTTCCTCTGGATATAGAATATAAGAAAACTAAAACTCTTCACCTGGCCTCTTCAGCAATATAACGAAGTATATAAACATTCTTCATTATCATAAAACCTTGGTTGAGTACCAGTGATAGGAAATAAGACCACGAAAAGCTAGAAGACCAAGAGTCAACCCTCAGTGGGCTTATAATTGGATGGGTGACACATATTCATTAAAAGGTAGTAGCATCATTTTTGATCTATATGTTTAGTTGAATACATTATCTAACCTCCAAAAATACCATCTTTAAAAGTTATATAATGGGAGTTCCACTTCTGGTGAGTTCCACTTCTGGTGATGGCAAAGTATTTTTTATTGGAACTAACCCTCCTGCAGACAATGATAAACTCTGGACAAAGTATTTTAAGAAATAAACTATATGTAGGCAGTGGGGACTGACCAAAAGCACACAGGACCTGGAGGGGAGTCTGTCCTTGAAAGAAAATAATTTTTCTGGATTAAAATTTGTGCTCGTATGACTTTTTGCTGAAGGGCACACCCCCATCTGTGTGTCAAGAGGCAGAAGAACTAAAACAGAAACCTGGTCTCACTGGCTTAAGAAGTCAAGGTATGGAGTTGGGAGATGCTAGGGAGCATAGGGAATAAGTAAGAAATTCCAGAAATTAGGGAGCCTCAGAACTGCATACGATCTCTGTCCAAACCCTGGCTGAACCCTGAAGTTTGTAAGCAATGGAGCAACACCAAGATTCCCTGGGAAAAGCGACAGCTGGAAGTTGGAAGAACTGAGCATTTTCAGCTGCTATCAATTCCAGGGGAGATAGAGATTAGGGTTTGAGTCCAATAATACTGATAAAGTTAAGTTACTGCTAGAACAAAAATCTACAGTTATAAGAGAAGGACCAAACTATCCAGAATCTCTATCTTTACAAATGAATGTTTCATTGAAAATGTGCAGTGCACTATAAACACGGAAAGAAATAGGAAAATGTGAACAATTGCTAAAAGAAAGGTAGCATATAGTAACAGACTTCAAGATAACACAGATGTTGTCATTAGTAGGCAAGGGTTTTAGAGCTGGTATAATAAATGTATCAGTGACTTAAAGGAGTACATGATCATTATAAATAAACACAAGGAGAAAATCTTCAGAGTAATGGAAACTATAAAAAGGGAACCAGCGCTTCCCTGGTGGCACAGTGGTTGAGAGTCCGCCTGCTGATGCAGGGGACACGGGTTCGTGCCCCGGTCCGGGAAGATCCCACATGCCGCGGAGCGGCTGGGCCCGTGAGCCATGGCCGCTGAGCCTGCACGTCGGAGCCTGTGCTCCACAACGGGAGAGGCCACAACAGTGAGAGGCCCGTGTACCACAAAAAAAGAGAGAACCAAATGGAAACTTTAGGAGAGAAAAAGTTAAGACATATAGAATTAAAAATATTTATTGTATACACTTATCAACTTATCAGAGATAGCCAAAGAAAATGTTAGTGAACTTGAAGATAAATCAAAAGTGAAAAAAGGAGAAAAAGAGTGTGAAAGGAGTGTGAACGAGCCTAGCTGCACAACAGCAAATGATTAGCATATGTAGGATTGGAGTACCAGAGGAGAGGACAGAGAAAGTGGCGCAAAACAAATTTGAAGAAATTATAACCAACAGATCTTCAATTGTACTGAAAACAGCAAGGCATAGATCTCAAGAAGCTCTGAAAACCCCAAGCATTTTTAAAAAAGAGAAAGAAAGAAGGAAGGAAAGAGAATAAGGGAGGAAGTAAATACGAAACACATCAGTTAAACTGCTGAACACTGAAGAGTAAATAGAAAATCTAGAAAGCAGTCAGAGAAAAATGTCCTGTTATATATAAGTAAGTAATAACATAACTAATGGTTGGCTTCTCATCAGAAACAATAATAGCCAGGATACTGTTGAAGCAGAGCAAGACCCTGTGGTCCTTCCCCGTCATGTCCTCTGCCTGCCTTTTGTCTGTGGAAAAACTTTAGCCAAAGAATAAGTTTAATCAGAGAAGTGAGTAAATTCAGAAACAAAGGAAAACAGTCCAACAAGACTAAATAATAATAGTTTAGTCAGTAAGCAAAGTCAAGGACCTTTGGTTCCTTCTCAAGGGCTATAGATAATATTCTGAGCCATATCCTGTGAGCTGTCTTATAGGTACTGAAACCCTCACCAGGTGTAAAGTTAACTACCTGATGAGCAGACTGTAGCCATGACATAAGCTGCCACAGTTCTAAGAACTGGCCTTAAGGAAATGGGAGCAAACCGGCCCTGGAACTGAAGATTAACTGTACTTAAAATAAATCAAGATGATGCTGGTCAGACGACCGAGGATCAATTTCAAGATGATGGTCAGAGTTGACTGTGCTGTTTCTGCATGGAGCCCCCTCCCTCCATCTATAAAATCTCTTGCCCACGGATTGTCAGTGGAGGGAGTCGGCCTTTGGACAGAAATCTGCCTTCCCCCCCACCCCCATTGCCGGCATCCAAAACAAAGCAAACTTTCCTTTCCACCAACCTGGCCTCTTTATTGGCTTTTGAATGGTGAGCAGCCGGACCCCACTTTCAGTTACACTATGTCAGGCAAAAATACAAAAAGTGACATTGGAAGAAAATCATTTTTAGATAAAAGGAAGTCAAGAGAAATTTCCACCCGCAAACCTGCACTATACGAAATCCTAACCGAAATTCTTTTCTTGGAAGGTAAATGACACCAGATGAAAACTAGGATCTACAGGAGAAATAGAGTGTCTGACACGGGTACATGTATAAAACTCTCGCTCCTTTTGTGCATGTAGGTGTGTATCTCTCCAGGTACTTTTTGCTTTTCTTAACATATTCGAAAGTCACGTGAATGTTTAAAGCAAAAATAAAAGTACTAATACTGTATTGTGGAATTTATAACGTACTTGAGGTAAGACACACAACAACAATAGCACTTAGGATGGGGCAATAAATTGTGCTAAACTGCTGCATGGTTCTTACATTTTACATGAAGGGCTACACTATTAGCACTAAGTACATTGTGATAAATTAAGTATCTGTACTGTAATCCCTAGGGCAAACACACACACACACACACACACACACTGCAAAGGAGCACAGCTACAAAGTCAATAGAGGACTTATACTGAAACACTAAAAAGTATTCGGTAAATCCAAAAAGGCAGAAAAGGTGAAATAAGTGAACATAAAGCTGATGGGACAAAGAGAAATGAATAACAAAATTTATGGACCTAAATCAAAGCATATCAATAATCATTAAATATAAATGAATTAAGCACTCCTAATAAGAAGCAGAAAGTATCAGCCTGAATTTAAAAAGCCATCTATGAGAGCGACACCTGATATATAAAGGCCTGAGTAGGCTGGAAGTAAAAGGATGGAAAGTGATATACCATGCAGAGTGACCTGAGTGGCTGTATTAATACCTGGAGAAAAATGACGTCATCACAAGGATTATTACCACAGATTAAGAGAGACAGCTCATCGTGATAAAAGCTGAATTCACCAGAAAGACATAATGATTATCAAGTCTATGCAATAGTTGAAGAGCTTAAAAATATACAAAGCAACCTTGACAGAATTCAATGGAACAAGTAACAAATCCATACTCACAGATTAGATGAGTCAATACTGTTAAAATACCACTTCTCTCAAAATTGATCTACAGAGTCAATGCAGTTACAGTTAAAGTCCCAGCAGGATATGTTTAGTAAATAATCACAAGTTAACTCCAAAATCTATATGGAAATGCTCAGGACCTAAAATAGCCAAATAAAAAAAAAAATTCGGAAGACTTCCACAACCAGATTTCAAGAGTTACTACAAAGCTATGTTAATCAGGGTAGTATGGCAGTGACATACGACTGACAAATAGCCTAACAGAATAGACCCATTCTTAGATGATCAATTGATTTTTTTAGCCAAGGGACCAAATTAATATAGTGGGAAAAGGAAAGTCTTTTTCAACAAACTATGACGGAAAAACTGGCTGAAAGTAATTTAATTTCGGTCATAGAGCTAAAAGTAAACCTAAAACTCCAAAGGAACATCTAGAAGAAAACATAGAGAAAGATCTCCAAACACTAGGGGTAGGAGAAGATTCCTTAGGATTCAGAAAGCGTTCTCCATGTAAGGAAATATTGGTAAAATGTATTTCATCAAAATTAAAAATTCTGCTCATCAAAAGACACTATCAGAATATGACTAGACATAAAAAAAATTACATTATGCATTATAATATTTATAATATATCCAGAATATTTAAAGAATTCTTACCACTCTACAATGAAAAGACAAACAACTCCAAAAAGATAAGGGGGAAAAATAAACTTGAAACAACAACAAATGTATGGACACCAAGGGGGGAAAGCAGGCTGGGGGGTTATGAATTGGGAGATTGGGTTGACATATATACATTGATATGTATAAAATAGGTAACTAACAAGAACCTGCTGTATAGCACAGGGAACCCCACTTCACTGTACAGTAGAAACTAACACAACATTGTAAAACAACTCTATCCCAATAAAAAAACAAATAATAATAAATTAATTAATTTTAAAGAAAAACCCTTTAAAATGGAATGTATTAAAAAAAAAAAGGCCAATAAGCACATGAAAAAAGTGTTCCACACTGTCAGCCAAAGGAGAAATGCAAATTATTACCACTAACACCCACTATGATGGCTAAAATTTTAAAAACAAAAACAAAACCCTTGAGTTCAACTCCAAATGTAGGTAAGATGTGGAGTGACTGGAAAGCAAATACCTTGCTGGTGTCATAGTCCAGACAGACCTCCTCTTACTGTGCTTCTCTTTACTGTGCGTCACAGGTACCGTATTTTTTTACCAATTGAATGTCTGTGGCAGCCCTGCATCAAGCGTTTGCTCACTTCGCGTCTCTGTGTCACATTTTGGTAACGCGCACAATATTTCAAGTTTTTTCATTGTTAACATATTTGTTATGGTGCCTGTGATCTTTGATGTTAGCATCGTAATTGTTTTGGGACATCACAAACCGCACCCGTATTAGACAGCGAACTTAATTGATAAATGTGGTGTGTGTTCTGACTCCCCTACAGACCATCTGTTCCCTGTCTCTCTCCCTCTCCCCAGGCCTCCCTGTTCCCTGCGACACAACAGTATTGAAATTAGGCCAATCAATAAACCTACAGTGGCCTCTAGGCATTTAAGTGAAAGGAAGAGTCGCACATCTCTCACTTTAAAGTCAAAGCTAGAAATGATTAAGCACAGTGTGGAAGGCTGGAAAGTCAAGACAGGCCAAAAGCTAGGCCTCTTGTGCAGTTAGCCAAGGTGTGGATGCAAAGTTCCTGAAGGAAATTAAAAGTGCTCCTCCAGGAAACACAAATGATAAGAAAGCAAAACAGCCTTATTCTTGATATGGAGAAAGTTTCAGGGGTCTGGACAGAAGATCAAACCAGCCACAACGTCTCCTTAAGCCAAATCCTAATCCAGAGCAAGGCCCTCTTCAATACTATGAAGGCTGAGAGAGGTAAGAAAGCTGCAGAAGAAAAGTTTGGAGCCAGCAGAGGTTGGTTCATGAGGTTTAAGGGAAGAAGCCGTCTTCATAACATCAAAGTGCAAAGTGAAGCAGCAAGTGCTGATGCAGAAGCTGCAGCAAGTTATCCAGAAGATCCAGCTGAGATATTCATGAAGGTGGCTGCACTAAACAACAGACTTTCAATGTAGAAGAGATAGCCTTCTATTGGAAGAAGATGCCATCTAGGCCTTTCATAGCTGGAGAGGAGAAGTCAATGCCTGGCTTCAAAGCTTCAAAGGACAGGCTCTCTTGTTAGAGGCCAGTGCAGCTGGTGACTTTAAGCAGAAGCCAAGCCTCATTTACTATCCTGAAAATCCTAGGGTCCTTAAGAATTATGCTAAATCTATTCTGTCTGAG
The DNA here is from genome assembly GCF_039906515.1 of Pseudorca crassidens. NCBI lineage: Eukaryota > Metazoa > Chordata > Mammalia > Artiodactyla > Delphinidae > Pseudorca > Pseudorca crassidens. The sequence continues at coordinate 79,564,571 of NC_090312.1, read as the reverse complement.
CTCTATCAATGGAACAACAAAGCCTGGATGACAGCATATCTGTTTATAATATGGTTTACTAAATATTTTAAGCCCACTGTTGAGAACTACCACTCAGAAAAAAAGATTCCTTTCAAAATATTACTGCTCATGGACAGTGCACCTGGTCACCCAAGAGCTCTGCTGGAGATGGACACTGAGATTAAACTGGCTTTCATGCTGCTAACACAACATTTATTCTGCTGTCCATGGATCAAGGAGTCATTTTGACTTTCACATCTTATGATTTAAGAAATACATTTTGTAAGGCTGTAGCTGCCATACAGAGTGATTCCTCTGGTGGATCTGGGCAAAGTCAATTGAAAACATTCTGGAAGGGATTCACCATTCTAGATGCCATTAAGACATTCATGATTTGTGGGAAGAGATCAAAATATCAATATCAACAGAAGTTTGGAAGAAGTTGATTCCAACCCTCATGGATGACTTTGAGGGGTTCAAGACTTCAGGGGAGGAAGGACTGCAGAGGTGGTGGAAATAGCAAGAGAACTAGAATTAGAAGTGGAGCCTGAATGACTATAATCTCAGAATAAAAGTTTAACAAATGAGGAGTTCATTTAATGAATGATGAGCAACGAATGTGGCTTCTTGAAGTGGAATCTGCTCCTGGCGAAGGTGCTGTGAGATGGTTGGAATACAACCAGGGAGTTAGAACATTACCTACACTTAGTTGACAAAGCAGCACAGGGTTTGAGGGGTTGAGTCCAATTTTGAAAGAAGGTCTACTGTGGGTAAAATGCTATCAAACAGCATTGCAGGCTACAGAGAAATCATTCGTGAAAAGAAGAGTCAATCAATGTAGCAAACTTCACTGTTGTCTTATTTTAAGAAACTGCCACGGCCGCCCCAACTTCAGCACCGCCACCCTGATCCGTCAGCAGCCACCAACATGGAGGCAAGACCCTCCACCAGCAAAATATTAGGACTCGCTGAAGGCTCAGATGATCGTTAGCATTTTTTAGCAACTGAGTATTTTTAAATTAAGGTATGTACATTTTTTAGACATAATGCTATTGCACACTCAGTAGACTACAGTATTGTATAAACCTAACGTTTATATGTGCTAGGAAACCAAAAGTCATGTGACTCACTTTACTTTGATATTCGCTTTATTGTGGTTGTCTGGGATGAAACCCACAATATCTCTGAAAAATTCCTGTGACCCCTTTTGGAGAAAGGTTTGGCAGCCTATTATGAAGTTAAACGTTTACCTACCCTACCAACTAGAAATTTCACTCCCAGATGTGGCTCAGTTTACAGAATGTTCTAGAACAGACAAAACTCATTTGTGTCTAAAAAAATCAGAAAAACTGTTGCCTCTGCGGAGGTGCAGGGGGAGGAATTCACCTGGAGGCGACATGACAGAACTTTCTAGGGTGATGGAAATGTTCCATTTCTGGATAAAGTATTGGGCAGGTGTATGTATTAATTAAATGCATCAAATTGTGCACTTAAGACTTGTGTATATCATTATCTATAAATTTTATGTTAAAGAAAACTCTGTAAGCAAAAATTAAACTCTAGTTAGTAAGTTTGCTTTCCACACTAGTATTGTTAGCAATTTGGAAACCACTTTGTGTTTATTATAGGAATGAGCAAACGAGCGGCTACATATGATGGTGGGAGCCAAGTCCCCCCGGCTGAAGAAGAGAGTTACAAGTGCAGGAAGGTAAGGACTAGAATTTATCCTCTGGTGTTTTATTGTTCTCATGGAATTGGATGTATCAGTATTAACTTGTACTCCTAACTTCTTGTACGGGACTTCCCTGGTGGTCCAGTGGGTAGGACTCTGCCCTCCCAATGCAGGGGGCCCAGGTTCAATCCCTGGATGGGGAACTAGATTCAACATGCCACAACTAGGAGTTCGAATGCCGCAGCTAAGAGTCCACATGCTGCAAATAAGGGTCCCACATGCCGCAACTAAGGGTCCCACATGCCGCAACGAGGATACCGCGTGCCACAGCTAAGACCCAGCATGGCCAAAATAAATAAAAATATAGAAAAAGAACTTTGCCTCTTTCTTTTTCCTCTTGCTTCATCTCTGTCTCTGCCTTCTCCTCCTCCTACTTTTTCTTTCCCCTCTCTCTCTCTCTCTCTGAATATGTAGACACACATACCCACACACACACACATATTTCCTAGCTCTATTTGCTCAGGAAATCTATAAACAATTATAATATGAAGGCAATGAGCACATCTGACACCTAGATCTTGGTTTCTAAGTACCCTTGCCCACTTCAAGAAGCCAGCCTTCTTCAAGAAAAATCTGATTCCAGGATTGGCAGAGAAAAAACAAGCTGAAATTGGAAGATCATTTGTCAGAAAATAAGTGTGATGGTCAGTTTTCTGTATCGACTTGGCTAGACCCTAGCCCCAGTTACTCAATCAAATGATAGTCTGTCATGGAAAGGGCATTTTGTAGACGTGATTAACTTTAAGTAAAGGAGATTATCCAGGATAATTTGCATGGACATGATCCAATCAGTTAAAAGGATTTAAGAGCCAAACTGAGGTTTCCCTGAAAAGAAAGAAATTTTCCTATGGACTACTGCTTTAGCTCCTGCACAAGAGTTTCTATTTTTCCAGAGTGTCTTACAGATTTCAGATTTGCCTAGGCAGCCCTACAGCAGTGTTAAGTCAATTCTTAGCAATACATTATCTATCTATCTACCTATCATCTACCTGTCTTCTACTGAGTCTGTTTCTCTGGTGGAACCCTAATTGATATGGTAACAGAGTACAAAATGATGACAACATATCAAAAAGACACAGCAGCTGGCTTGAAGAGGCTTCTACTTACCCAGATGGGAATTCAGGGCATCAAAACCAATAATGGGTTAAAACTCACTGAAGAAAGTAAAAATCTGTGTGTCTATACTAACATAATAAATAAATAAATAGGTAAATAAATAAATACAAGAAAGTGTGAAGTTAAGAATGATTGTCCTTAAATTCCATATATATGTGTTAGCATACGGTATTTGTCTTTCTCTTTCTGACTTACTTCACTCTGTATGACAGACTCTAGGTCTATCCACCTCATTACAAATAGCTCAATTTCGTTCCTTTTTATGGCTGAGTAATATTCCATTGTATATATGTGCCACATCTTCTTTATCCATTCATCCAATGATGGACACTTAGGTTGTTTCCATCTCTGGGCTATTGTAAATAGAGCTGCAATGAACATTTTGGTACATGACTCTTTTTGAATTATGGTTTTCTCAGGGTATATGCCCATGCAGTAGAATGCCAACTAACAAATGTAAAAGAAAGAGTGTACGTAGAAAATCCTCGATGGATGCTAAAACTGCTGACTACAACATCAACGGATATAAAAGTTGGTGAGGAACAGGATATTTACAGTCTCGTCTCCAAGTATCTCCCCAGGGCTTATTAATTATAGAGAAATATAGTAACTTTACAGTGGACCGCATCATCTAAATTGAAGGATCAAAGTCAACACCATCAATACTGGGACAAACCAAGTGCCTCTTGATATAACGTACTCAGAGGGACATAGCATCACTTCTGTGGTATACCTGACAATACACATAACTAGAATCTAATCAAGGAGAAATAGTCAAACCCCAAATGAAGGAGATTCTGTAAAGTAATGCCTGTTTTCCTTTAAAATGGCAATGTCCAAAAAGATTTTTAAAAGGCTGATGGATTGTTTGGGGATAAAAGAGTAAATTAGCATGACAACAAAGTATTTGTAATCCTGGATTACATCCTACAAGAGAAAATAAAATTAGCTATAAAGGACATTATTTTTATTTTTTTGTGTGTGTGGTACGCAGGCCTCTCACTGTTGTGGCCTCTCCCATTGCAGGGCACAGGCTCCGGACGCGCAGGCTCAGCGGCCATGGCTCACGGGCCCAGCCGCTCCGCGGCACATGGGATCCTCCCGGACCGGGGCACGAACCCGCGTCCCCTGAATTGGGAGGCGGACTCTCAACCACTGCGCCACCAGGGAAGCCCATTGGGATAACTGACAGTTTTGTCTGTGGATCAGATAATAGCAGTGTATCAACGTTAAATTTCCCAGGTTTTTAAAATTGGACTGTGGTTCTATAGGATAATATCCTTGCTCTTGGGAAATATAATCAATACTTTGAAATATTTAGAAGCAAAAAGACTCAATGTCTTCACATTAGCAAAGGCTCAGAAAAATATGCAGATGTAAATAAATACACAAATCAAATGGGACAAAACGTAAACAATTGGTGAGTTTGGGTAACGGGATGAGGGAGTTCCTAACACTATTCTTGCAACCTGTCTGAACCTTTGAAATTATCATAAAATCTAAAAGTTACAAAAAGAAAACAAAACATATGTAAAGGAAAGCTGTAGTTCCAAGATTGCATTTGTAGTAATAAACACATGGGTATAAAGAAAATAAAAAGGCTTTAGGTATTATTTCCACTGAAAAGCAATCAACAAATTAGACTAAAGATAAACAGCTAAGACAAGGCTGCTTTTCACATTCTGCCTTGTCATTCCAGGTTAACTAGAACGTGAAACTGGAATTTTGTTTCCTGATCTTGTAAAAATTCGTTACTTATCTTTTTTCCATGTTTCTGCTTTGCTTTCCAGCCTCTCATGTCTGTAATTCTCCAAATCACAGGTTCCAACTGGATCATTCTCCACAAATGATTTCAGAGTTAAAGAATTATCTCTTTGTATAAACCCCAACAGAAAGAAATCAAATATTTATCCTAGCTAAAGAGCAGAATATTCCTCATGGGAAAATGCTTTCTCAACTGGGTCCCCTGTTTTCCTGGGTGTCTTTAGATAGTGTAGCCTAAATAATACTAGAAGGAATTCTCATCTCAGATTAGTAAATAAATGATAGCAGGATTATTTTATTTGCAAGGAGCCACTAAAACTGGACTTGAAAAAGGGGGGGGGGAAGACATGATTATATTGCAATGTTGCTGAATTGGAGAGAAAGGAGATGGACTTAAATTTATAATGTGGGTTGAACTTTCCCCATTTGTAGAGACCTTTATTGTGGAAATAAATGGGTTGTATGTGGTTTTTGTTTCCTTCTCCCCCCAACCTTGGGTTCTCCGATCTCCAATATTTTTTTTTCCAAAGCTGCAATTACTGAGATTACAAATAATGTGAAGCAAATCACAGCTGGTCCTGGCATGGCTCCAACACATAATCACCTGTCATGTGTACTAATTCCTGCTATGATGAAGCCCCTTTATTTGCAGGAGGGTCTGACAGCTCTATTGCTTAAAATGTCACCGATTAATAGAACAGGCATGAGCTTGTCTGTACTCTGACTAGTTTCCTTGCATATTTTCTATGTCAGCTTCAGTTAAGCTGTTGTTCTGTGTATTTGATAAGTGATCACTTTTCCTGGAGCCTCGTACTGTCAATAAAAGACTGAAGATATGTGAGACCACAGCTTAGTTCGATATAAATGTGGATTCAAACAAAGTCTTCTAGAAAACATTAGAAAGCGAGACTCATGGGCTCCAGACTGAAGGAGTAGACACAGAATGGTCTTGGTTTCTTTTAAGATAAAATGCCAGGGCTTAAATATAACAATAATAACATTTTCCTTTGTTTTGAGAAAATAAGCTTATGGCCAAATCTGTGGAAAATTTGCCATTTAAAATAGATGTTCAATATATTTCTCAATATATATGTTCAACATGTTTTCAACATATTACTGACAATGAAGAGAATGTTTTCAAAATCTTTTTATTCCTTCTCTAAAACCCAACTCTAAGTAGTAATTAGATGTGGCAAATCTTATGAAACTGATAACAGAGATACAAAGCTCGCTTCAACTAAAAGAAAGATCCAAATACATTCTATAGGTGACCGTGAAAAATGGAAAATTACAAGTGCTTATTTGGTTGTTTGAACTGAAAATTGTGTGTGATCCTGAAAAGCTCCATTGAGAAAAATTGGCACAGTCCTAAAGTGGCCTAAATAGTGATGCCAGGAAGAATAAGGAGGCTTTGTGTTAATGCTTAAGTTCCATCTCCCGACTATATCTTATTCAAATTCATGCATGCTTTGCTAATATCTTTCACCTGCTACCATTTGCATTTGTGGTTGCAACTAGATTCCTCCAGTCCTTAATCAAATATTAGCCTCATCCTGTTTCTGCAGCCCAGCAATCACGTCTGCACTAGTTTCCATTGTCTGATGTTTGCCTAAAATTGGATCAAAGACCACAGCCAAGTAACTCTGATTGTGCAGAGACCCATCTTTGAAGAATGCCTTTCCCAGATCCATCTGATTCACTAGCTGCAAAGATATTTCACCAGCTGCAAAGATAGATGATAGATAGGTAGGTAGGTAGGTAGATAGATAGATAGAGGATAGATAGACAGCAGATAAATGATAGATAGATAGATTGATTGATTGATAGATAGATAGAAGATAGATGATACATAGATAGATAGATAGATAGATGACAGATAGATAATAGAATCAGAACTCCCAGCTCCAACATTTCTAGCCTCCAACCCATCTGCAGAGCCTTTCTGATCCTTGCCTCAAGACCTTCACTTGTTTGTTGTGTTTTATCACCAAGTCTTAACCTTTCCCTTACATGTAGTGAAGACTTTATCCCTAATGGCTCAAAGAACTTGAAAGGCAGTCAAAAGTTATCAACTCAGTCAACAGCGAGTAAAAAAATGCACATTAAAAAAATACTGATTTGGTGTCCTTGAGTCAACATCCTACTGACCTAGAGGAAGAAAAAGTTTGAGTAGAAAGCCTCTGGCAATCTTCCAAGATACTCTGAAAAGAACTAACATTCTAGGGACAAGATTTTAAGAGCGGAGGATTCTAAACCCAGTTTCAGAATCCCACCCTTCCATCAGCACACTATAAGGCTGTCTGACATAGTGCGTTTTCACCCCAAAAAGCGCACAGATGAATGGACACGTAGAGAGCTAGGCTTTGCCCTGGACAAATTTTTCCCTTCCTCTCCTCCTCCTGAATGAAATCCCAGCATGCGCCAAAGGACAACTCCTGTGAAGACAGATACGTTTCATCACTTGTAGAAATTAGGCAACGATGTAGACAGCAGAACAAATTGGTACTTAGACTCTGCCATGTTTGTAAAAATAACAACAGTAATAATTACCCCGGAAACTGCTTGTTAAAATGTCTAAAACTCTTTCAAAAATAATAGTTGGGAATGCTAGTGAGTCATCAATTATTTTTTTAAAGCCACCTGTTAACTGCCATAAAACCTTCTCTGTTGACATAACTTGTTGCCGTTATTCAGTCTGTTACAGACGTAACATCATTTTTACATAAGTTTTGGGGAAAAGCATATTAATTTTATTTTGTAAACCGTATAATATTTTAAATGGGCTTGGAGAGCTATCGGGAAAAAAAGCCCATGCTGAGTCCATTTAAAAGGAGGAGCAAGAAAGGAATATGCCACATAAAAATTTCCCATTTTATTTTCTCAGTATTTTACTCTTTAGAATTTCTTAAAGCTAGTTACACCTATATAAAATAGCATGACCTTATAAGGATGCATGTATATATTGCATATAGTCACTTACTAGAATCTCGTAATTAAGGACACTCATTTAGATATATTCCAAGTCACATAGATATATTCCCCACACATAGAAACTAAATATACTGTGTATACAGATTGGGAAAATGTGATACAGATTGAAGCAGTATAAAAATCTTTAAGAGCACGCACGGGCTCTGGAGTTAGCTATATTTAATTCCTACCTCTTTCAGGAGTCTTGGGGAAATTGCTTATACATTCTAAGACTCAGTTTCCCCAACTGCAAAATGGGAGATAGTAACAGTCCTAACCTGAAAGATTTAAGGCATATAATAAAAGCACTTTGCACCAGGCAAATGGATCAAGATTGGAAAGGTCCCATAGCAGTCAGTTCTTGCTGCAACAATGCCATGTAACAACTTTAAAATCTGAGAGATTTACAAAAAACGAAGGTTTATTTGTCACTCAGGTTACACTTCCGGAGCTGGCTGACTGCCGCTCTGTGAGCCTGAGGCTATGTTGCAGGCGACAGGTGGATGATGGGTCAGCTCTACACGTCTGCTTACGCTGGGAGCCAGGCTCGAGAAGTGGCCCCTATTTGACGCCTGACGTTCACACGGTGGAGGGCAAAGACTCAAGAGTATTGGTGAGGGCTTCCCTGGTGGCGCAGTGGTTGAGAGTCCGCCTGCCGATGCAGGGGACGCGGGTTCGTGCCCCGGTCCGGGAGGATCCCACATGCCGCGGAGCGGCTGGGCCCGTGAGCCATGGCTGCTGAGCCTGCGCGTCCGGAGCCTGTGCTCCGCAAAGGGAGAGGCCGCAACGGTGAGAGGCCCGCGTACCGCAAAAAAAAAAAAAAAAAAGAGTAGTGGTGAAATACGACCCCTGTCACTTCTCACATTATATCTGGCCCATGTGGTTCACATGGCCGAGCACAAAGTCAGTGGGGCAGGGATAGATATCCCCACCAGGAGCTAGACAAGTCACATGGCAAAGGATATATACAGTTAATTATGTTATTCAAGGGGAGCCGTGAAGATCTGTGACTACAATACAATTTACTATGTATACCCAGTGACAAAAACAGCTTAATGTAGTTTAGCAAAAAAGAGGAATTTGCTAAAAGAGACTATATGGGGGCATGCCATATAATCAAAGAAAAGGATGAACAACTCAGTTACGGACTGGGTAGACACGCATCTGGTCTTCAAGAAGAGTGGGAAACAGAGTCTTGATGACAGCTAGACCTCTGTATCTCTCTGACACCAATGGGCGTTGGCTTCACTTTTTTCCCCCCAAAGAACATTAAATTCCAACACATGGCAGAAAACATGGCTGTCTCTGACTCACAAGTCCCACATTCCTTCCCTAACTGGGAGAGACCCCCTCTCTTTACCACTTATGATTACAGAAGTCCTGGAGAAGAACATGGAGTGAATCAGATTTTGTTTTGGCCCAACCTGAATCAGATGTCCCATCCATTTAGCCCAAGCTGGGGTCCTTTTCCACAGAAACACATGATGGAGGAGGATGGTTTGGTGAAAAAACAAGTGTTTGCCACACCAGGACATAGTACATGGATGTATTCAAGAGTTAAAAATTATTTGTAGAACAGGTATTATTTTGCTTTATACATTTAAATTTATATTTTATGCAAAGCAATTTTCAGTGAGACAAGTTTAAACTCCCATATACAATCCTGAATGGCATTTGGAGCCCAGTGTACCTAGTTGAGAAGCAGCCTGTTTCAGCTGTAAAACGGGTGTGAATGCAGGACCACGTCATATGGTTTTTGTGAGGGTGAAATGAGTTAATAGATACAAAGTACTAGAACAGTGCTTCATCCACAGCAAATGTTCAGTCAGTATTAACTGGCCTAGACTGCTAGATAGTGAAATCTGTGTGCATATAACTATATATAAAAATACATACATACTAATTATATGTATGTAAACATACATACATATATATGTCCATATATACATACACACATACATACCTATATACAAATATTACATACAGGGAAAGAATTGTTCTCGTGCAAAGGAGAAGGCCAATATGAGATTATCTTGTGCTTGTATTACTGCAGTATTTCCTGGGCCACATTTCGTCTTAATGGCCTAGCAGCAAAGAGGACTTGGAAGGTGCTTACAGATGGTTTTTCTGCTGTGGGTCCAGATGGCTTCTCTGCAGTCTTAAGCATGGCCAGCTTCTGGGTTCACCTTGAGGCGTGTACAGCAACATATTTCTCTTGGTGGTACGACGACTTGATAGTATGATTCTGCAAAACCACTCTCTGATTTCACCAGGTGCATGGCAGGGGGTGGGGTGGGCACCACAAGAAGGGCACCGGAGTACAGTCATAGTTGTTACCTGTGTTACAGCTGCATATGTTATAACCCTACAAGACAAAATTATGATTTCTTTACACAGTTCAATTGTTTGCAAAGAAATTGGAAGGAAAGGGGGCAAAAAACAGTTTTTTGCATCACCTAGATATTCATCATTTCCAATGCTCTTCCTTTTTTCCTCTGAGGATCCAAGTTTTCGTCACTTTCCTTCAGCCTGAAGAACATCCTTTAGCATTTATTGTAATGCAGGTCTTCTGGTGACAAATTATTTTAATTTTCTTTTATCTGAAAATGTATTTTTTGCTCTCATTTTTGAAAAATACCATGTGTGAGGAATACAGAATAAGGTGACACCTGAAGCCTTCACTTTAAGGACTTTCTAAACTTCTTAATGAGGTAGAGTGATTAATTAAAATGATACTGTGCTTTGCATATGTTTTTTTTCCTATATGATAAGTGTTTTCTCCTCTCTCCTCCCCTCCTTTGAGTGGAAATGTTATCCTCATACTTTTTTTTTTTTTTTTTTGCCGTACGCAGGCCTCTCACTGCTGTTGCCGAGCACAGGCTCAGGACGCGCAGGCTCAGCGGCCATGGCTCACGGGCCCAGCGCTCCACAGCATGTGGGATCTTCCCAGACCTGGGCACGAACCCGTGTCCCCTGCATCGGCAGGCAGACTCTCAACCACTGTGCCACCAGGGAAGCCCTATCCTCATACTTTGATAGACAATATCAGATATCTCTACTGTGAAGTCTTCCTTTATTATCTGAAGAAGAGCTCGCTGTTCTGCTCACGGTGCTAGCCAGCGTAGTGCTATTTTCCTAGTCTTCATCCTTATATAATATATATTAAATCTCAAGAAGAAAAAGAACAAACCACAAGCTCAGGTGGTAAGGATGTCCTAAGTGACAGCAAGTCTTATCTGAACATTTCTTTTTACTTTCGATTCCATTTACCCTCCACTTAGAATTCCAACATGCAACTACATTTTTGTTTATTGATCCAATTATGTGACCTCCTTAACTAAGGAATTTTTCATGTGATTTCCCATTGCTGTCACCATGAGGTCTTTGCAGATCTATCTTTCCTATATTTACACATATGGTCTTATCTCTTCCCTTCTCTTGGAGAGTTAGTACTGAATTTGCATTTGGTCCTTCACCCATGACAATCTGAATAAACAGAATCGCCAACAGAATTGGAAACTCTTCGAGACAGCCCCAGAGCACTTTCCCATTATCCTTGAAACAACGTCTGGCTCTGATCCCAGGTGCAAGGCTATGCAGAGGTTTGAGTGAATATACCGTTGTTCTGGGAAGTTGCCTTCATTCTTAAATGACACTTTCAAAGGATATAGAATTCTGGGTTGACAGTTGTTTCTCTTTCAGCATTTTCAAAAGGTTATTCCATTCTTCTCTGTCCTTCATGGTTTCTGATGAGAAGGTGGCTATTAATCATCATTGTTCCTCTATATACAATGTGTCAGTGTTCAAGATTTACTCTTTATCCTTGGCTTTTAACAATTTACCATGATGTAACTTAGCCTTGGATTTGCTGTGTTCACTGTGGTTTTGTTTGTATGGCATTTTGTATCTAAACATTTCTAACTTTCATCAAATTTGGAAAATATTCAGCTATTATTTCTTCAAATATTTTTTTCTGCTCTGTTCTCTCTTTCTCCTCTCCTTCTGATATTCCTATTATATGTTTGATTATTTTATCCAATCTAACAAGACATCATCCATTTTCCAAAATCTCTCTTCTGTTTTTCACCTTGGACAATTTCTATTGCTTTATCTTTGAGTTCACTCACTCTTTCCTCTGTCATGTCTATTTGACTATTAAGTTTTTCCAGTGAATATTTTTATCATAATTCTTATTTTCAGTTCTATGACTTCCATTTGTTCTCATTTTGTTGTTTTTATTTCTCTGATGAGATTTCCCATTTCTCTCCTGAGGTTCTCGTTCCGTGAAAACATGTTCTGTTTTACTTCGTTGGCTATTGCTATAATAGCTGCTTTAATATCCTTATCTGTTAGTTCCAACATCTGGTTCATCTCCTAGTCAGATACAATTCATTTTCTTTTCTCTTGAGAATGTGTTCCATTTTCTTGGATCTTTGTATCCAAGAAAGATACAAAGTTGTATCTATACAAAGTTGGATAATTTTGACTATAAGTTAGACATTATGAATGTTAACAGATCCTGGATACTGTTATTTCCTCTGATAGTGCTGTTTTCTTTGTTTTAGCAGATAATTTTCTTGGCTGGTCTTGAAGTGCAAATTGTTTCCTGGGCGGAAGTTCAGTCTCAGCTTGGATCTCTTGTCTTTAGCTGAGGTGCTTTGAGTCTGTTCCCACGCACACATATTTCTGGGGTCCATCAGAGATGCTGTGGACAGAGATTGGGGATCCGTTCTCTGCCTCTTTTCCTTCCAGGACCACCCCTACTCTCTCCAGCATTCAGTTTCCTGGCTTCGCTATAGTTTCTCAGGCCAGAAAAACTGAGTTTTCTATATGTGCCCCTGCTACCACTATGCAAGCCAGGCAGACTACACTTAAGCCCCAGACCAAAAGCCATGGAGATGGAAACTTACTTCTATAGATCCACGTCTCTTCTCCTGCAAGCACACCTGCACTAGCCGGCAGGCTCTGTCTGCTTCTGTTCACTATCTAGAACCTCAGGCTGTTATTTCCAGCTTTCACGGTTGTTTTCTGCCAAGACAGGGAATCCTGCAGGGAGGGTCTTAGTCTGTCAGACCCATAAGGGGAAGTTTCTGCCTAAGTTTATTTTTAAAATAATTTTGCATCCAGAAGAAAAGCTTCAATTACAAGTATTTTTTTAAAAGGAAGGAGTTAAGGAAGCTATCTTGTTCACTTGCTGAAAGAAATCACTAAAGATGCCCAGTCAGTCAATAAATGTCTGGGAGGTGAAGCTTCTCTAATCCTCAAGGTGGAAGCAGAGCGGAACAATTTTCAAACAGCAAATATCTAGGGAGCACTTATATTTACTCTTCAGAATGGCATGATGATTTAGGTACTATGTCCACACCTGTTGTACAGCTGAGGAAACAGAGGCACAGGAAGTTAAGTCAGTTGACAAGCTCACGGAATGAAGGAGCCTTGACATAAAAGGAATCCAGGAACAGCCCAGGCCTCCTCTGGGCTGAACTCGGAGAGGTTGTCAAGGCCCCAGCGTAGGCCGTGCCCAACAAGCAAAGCCAAAGGAAGGTGAGCTTGTAGAGACACCTGGGGGTGGGTAGAGGGTGTCACCCACTCTTGCAGGGAGAACAGAAACCTACCCCCTCCCCAAGAGAGGAGGAACAGATGCCGCCGGCAGAGGCCTGGGATGAGTGGGAAGGCTGCAGAGTGCAGGACCCTCACCACCTGAGATGCTGTGGGCACACGGTCGGCAGGGGCGCCAGAGCAGGGCTCCTCAGTGGACACCGGCGCAGGATGCCCAGAAAAGGCAGCACGCTGTGCAGAGACCCTCCTGCTGCCGCCGTAAACCCCTCCTCCACTCAGATGCCGTCAGGGAGAGAAGACTCTGGGGGAAGAACCTTGAGAGAAGGCTCTGAAGGGTGTTTCAGCTTCAGATTGAACAAGGGGCTAACTTCTTTAATATGTCAAGAGAATGACCAACGGTGTAACAGAAAATGGGCAAATACAGTGTCGGTTCACTAAAAAAGTAAACACGAATCCTCTTAAAACAAAAGCATGAGAATGTGTTCAGTTGCACTTTTAATAAGAGAAATGCAGCTTAGCACTACCAGACCTACCCCATTCTCACTCTGCAGGTGGACAAAAGCCACAGGCTGGAGCCCCCTGGGAAATGCTCGTCCTTCTGCGGGGAGCCCGGCCCTGGAGGGTCTGGAAGGAGTTGGTGGCAGGAAACTTCTAAACTAGGGGCTCTTGAGGCAGGGGTTTTACTGTGTTTACTTTTTACTCTCCGAGGATAGTGCATAGCACATGGGAAATGCTCAATAACTTTTATCGTAAAACGGAACCAAAATTTCCATATTCATTGTACACTCTATTTACTGGCGAGAAAGCCAAGCGGGGAGGAAAGTAGGAAGGGGCTACTGCAATAAAATAATTCTTATTTTACCCTGAAATGACTGCTATTAACATGCAACGCATGTGTATTGTATTCTTCTCTGACATGGTAGGGACTAACATACACCAAAAAATACAGTGATACATGAGGAATGGAAATTAATGTTTCCAAATAAACATTTCTAGGAAAGAGGACTTCTCTTTCAGAAAGACTTTGTTTATTGCTGATGCATTCCAGAGAAACAAATTTGTAATCTGGTCAGGATGTGCTTATGAATTAATACATTCATTTTTCTCTCACCAAAAAAATAAATAAAAAAAAATAAAAATGCCTGTCATCGAGTATGCAATTCAGAGAATGGAAATTGGCCCAGGAACTAATTACAGCTCACAAAGAAAAAAAAATCTGCTATTTTGATGAAAATGTGTTTTCCTAGCATTTTTGTTATTTCCGTTGATAATTGCAGAAAATAGTTCTAGTGGGGACAATTGTTATGGTTCTCTATGTATTTCTATTCTAAGTTATGAATAAGGCAGTGTTCCTGGCAAGTATTTTGGGATCCATCTGGAGAGAAGGAATGATGAAAACTCCAGAAGACAAGCTTTTCTTGCTTCAACATCCTATTTGAAGTGTTTGTTAAATAAAAAGTATATACAGGGCTTCCCTGGTGGAGCAGCGGTTGAGAGTCCGCCTGCCGATGCAGGGGACGCGGGTTCGTGCCCCGGTTCCGGGTGATCCCACATACCGCAGAGCGGCTGGGCCCGTGAGCCATGGCCGCTAAGCCTGTGCGTCCGGAGCCTGTGCTCCGCAACGGGAGAGGCCACAACAGTGAGAGGCCCGCGTACCGCAAAAAAAAAAAAAAAAAGTATATACAATGTGTATTATGAGACTCAGAAGCTTAGACTTTCAGTGTTGAATGGACAAAAGTCCATAGAGTACTTAAATATCTATTCGAGCACAAAAAAAAAAGCCAGAAAATTGTGCACTCTGGGTTTGCTGGATCCAGGTTAGAATCAAGCAGCTGTTTCTTTCTGGAGGACACTGGGGACATTCTTTGGCAGACTGCATTTTGAAATTTTTTAGACTTTCTATCCCAGGGTATCATGTAGTCCCGGAACTACTGTTGCCCCAGCTGTTAGGATGAGGAGTCTGCTGGGGCCCAAGGAATGTGAAAACAGGAGAATTAATACATAAAAGAGAGGATCTGCTTTAAAACAGCCTGAAAGTGCCAGTATTTTATAGATTTATAACCATGAATTTGCAAATAAATTTCACAATTTAGTCTACAATGAGTTTAAAATCCTGCTTCCTACTGACATGCATTTCAAATTTAAAACACATTTTTCCATTCAACTCATGTAGTAAATGATGCCTGGGACCTCCGGGGAGCCCTAAAACCCTTGACCAATCATTGCGTTGCCACAATACTGTCTATTTTAAATGAAACAAAAATAGGACGAAACAAAAATTAAATTTGTATTTGAGATAGATTATCTTAAAGGCTGGTTCTTGAGATAGAAATAAATTAATCAGAAGTAGTAAAACAGATCAGTACGAAAATGATGGAGATCTATTCAGTCAATTACAGGGACTTTAATTTTATATGGTTTTCCTGTCCCCTGACATAGATGGATCATCCCTGATAGCCTTATATTTATCAGCTATAGTTAAGGTTGTGCGAAAAAAGACATCTTCCTCAGGTAAGGGCACGAATTGGAAAAGAGGGGTAGGATTAAAAAGTACGTATATAAGTACGTAAGAGAGGTAAAGTGTTCCATGAAATAACTTGAGTTGATGCCAGAACCCCAAATGGAAGCACGAATGGGACGATCCCTCCAGAGAAGACGGAAGCCCACCGTCTGCCCACTGGTGAAGTTTCACAAAGAGTATTTGTGGAGCTTCCTGAGCCTGGGACCAGGGTTCACCATCCAGCCTGGCATGTAGCAGGAGTTCACAAATACCTGTGCCTAAACAAGTGAACAAATGAACGGACAGATGAGTCCTGACCCCTGGGACAGTCTGCGTCTTCACACACTCACATGCCTCCCTGCCCACAGAATGGCAGAGGTGCAGCAGGGGAAGCCAGTTGAGGCAACACAGGAAGACCCTCCTGCCCAGGGCCCCCTGACTCCTCTCCACTGGTCCTTGGGAATACGGCTCAGGCATGGGTTGTACACCCTCCCTCCATCCTGCTTCTCTACCCCACCAGGCTCTGAGCACACGTTCAAGGTCTATCCTTGCGCTTGAAGGTGAGCTACAGAGGCACCCAAGGGTCAAGGCAGTTTTTCCAATAGGACTAGGCAAGAACTCATCTCTGAGCCATTTGCGGCTTCGAGAGAATGATTGAGTGCATCATGATTAATATCGTAAAATATTTTCTTATAATGTAATTTTCCCTTTTAATTTTTACAGAGTCTTGAAAACAGGTATAAGCTATTATTTCATTTGGTAAGAAGCACTTTACTGGAACCATTTTTCTGAGGAGCAACTTGAGACTAGGCATGGCTAACTGACCCACTTGTGGTTAGTAACTGATGGAGCCAGGACTGGGAGACAAAGAATCTGATGATGAGGTCATCACTCTCGCTACCAGTTGAGAATTAGCATGGCCACATCTATGTCGGTACAGGTTTTCATTACAGGCAGAGCATCAGGCTGAGCCTGGATCTCAGCTCCTACAGCCCTTGTTCTCTCACAGCTGGGCCTCCTTAAACTCCACTTAGAAACTTGACCTTGCCCTGGATCATCACATTGCCATCAGCCCAGGGCTGGCCGTTGCCTTGGTCTCCGATCTCTGTGATCCCCAGGCGGAGTCCTCCTGGCCGTGCTGTGGGCAGCTCCCTCTCAGCGACTGATGCAGAGGCTCCTGTTTCCCCACGTCCCTACCCTGGGACACATGACCTGCCTCTACTCTGACCTTCCACATTCAGCCCCATGGATCGCTGCCTGCTAGGTCTCTGCACCTGTATTAACGGCGCTTATTCAGCATGGACTGAGCACTTAGAGAGGCAGGCACGTGCCGGTTATGAGCATTCGGCAACAAGCAAATCAGAGCCCTGCCGTCGTGAGGCTCACAGCCTGTCCTGTGCCACCAGCACTGGACAGGGATGACAAATTTGACGACTGCCCTAACATGAGGGCCACAGGACACGAAGGGCTGATCCAGAGCAGGGAGCAGAGGTCAGCCACGGCCAACTGACAAACTCTTGGGTGACACTGCCATTTGCACATCAGAGTGGAATTTGCAACACTTGAAGCTGCATCGTGTGCTGTTCTGGCCTGTCCTCTCCCACTCTCTGCAGTAATAAATCACAGGCCACTCTCATGTCAGGACATGACAAAAATACTCTCTCTTATAAACACATTCCCTATCTGTAGTGTATTATTCATTTAAATTGAATATCTTTTTCCTCTAATATACACCTTTCTAAGCACACATGCCCTTTATCAAAGACAGTCTACTAGATACGGGCTCGCTGGCAAAGAATCACACTAGCAGCAGATGGGCACACAAGGCTTACCGGAGCATAAAAGAAAGCATAAGAGAATATATTCAGGAATATATTGCTGATTGACTGCTAATTCAATTTTTAAAGTGGGCTTTCAAGAGGCATTTAAGTAACCCTGAGTCCATCCTCGACCCACTGGGTGAGGTGAGTTTACATTTCCAGGGCGCCCAGCTCCCTTCGTGACTTGGAAACATCTGGAGATCTATGCTGGTCGTGTAAAGGCACGATGAGGCGAACATCCCTGCAAATCCCGGCATGCTCCTGCCGGGGAAGGAGGGAGTCTCTGTGGGTTAGGCTCAGGCCGGGGTAGGAAGGGAGCAGAGGCAGAAAAGAGAATCCAGAATGACAGTGTAAGATCGAGCTTTGGTTTTCAGCCAAAGACAAGAGCGAGCCTGATTATATTGCATAGTTTAGAATTCTCTTTCTATTCCACTGAAAATGAGATGGCAAAAGCTTCTCTTTGTCATAAGAAATCAATTTCTTAGCTGCCATTTCTTCTCAGCACAAACGTTCTCCTGTTAGATCCTTTAAAATGCCATTTGTTAGAGCGATTACAGAATGAATTCCGGTCTATGTTTAATTCTTTAAAACTCATCTTTCACTTTTAAAGGGTGTAAAAAAGCATATGGGTGAGCATATTAATCACAGCTACTATTTCCAGGGCCTGAGTGAAAAGAAGCATTTATGTTAATGGTGTATGTGGCTGAGCATGTAAGTCTGGAAATATTCCCAATTACCAAAATTATCTCTTCTCCTGCAACAAGAATATGACCGAACCAATAAACTACCATAATAGCACACCCCATCCAGGTTACCTTGCTGAGGTTAAATTGTTGCTCTCTGAACACGGCCAGTCAGAACACTCAGGCCGTGATTGAATCGGCCAAAATGTTTAGCCACCTTCTCTGGCTCTGGCTCTGAATTAATTTAGAAAGTCCCACATGCATCCAGTGGGGCTCCCTGGAGAATCAAACCTTATGAAATTATTCCTTATTCACTTACAGCAAAATCTCTTGCAATCAGCTCCTTAGTGGAAAATGGGTACCAGTTATTCATAGGACACCATACATCACACACACGGGCCACCAAGGCACTGGAGGCCGAATATTGCACAGATGGAAATATAACAAATCATGTCAGAATGGGGCCGGGAGAGCTACCGCACATCCCTCAGTAGCCTGGGTCCTTGAAGCATATTTTAGAGCCAAAGGAGGGGAAGTCTTGGGAATAATAAACTAGTCAGCATCATGTATCAAAGTCACATTAACAGGATCAGACCAACTGTCTCCAATTTCTTGTCTATTTTTCCTTCCATGAGGTAGGACAAACTCTTTCCATCATGTGCTCAGATCTGTATACTATTTCCAGAGATGAAGAAAGTCCCATTGTTAACTCTGAATTACAACCACGAAAGCAAATGATTTTACAGTTAATTTTAAAAACACTGTGAACAACTCACATGTTTTTTCTACCAATAAAAAAAGGTAAACTAATACCTAATCATCTAGGGATGCCAGATCAGGACCATGGGAGCCTAAGAGTGGACAGAACCTAGATATCGGTTTCTGCTAGGTGTTAGTCTGAGGAACAAGAATTAGAAACGGCTTCTGAGATGAGCAGAGTGGGGTGTAACATGTGAAGCTGAGGTCTCACCACGTTACTGCATGTTTCTTCAACTTATCAGAACAAGATGGTGGTAAGCAGAGACCGAAATACAGCATTCCAGTTTGCTAAGCGGAGCTTTCGCTGGCACTGTGTTTATTGGTCAGATGTAAAGAAAGAAGATGAATGAAAAGCTTTAGAAATACAACCAGTCAGGGCTGTCACCACCCAACACATCTGTGTCCCTAAATGATGGTAATTAGAAGAACAGTAATTCAACAACAATAAGAACTTCTTCACCAGGAAACAAAACCAAGTTGTTCCTTAGCTCTGGTACATCGACAGGTATCTGAGCACAGCAGCTGGGTCACCTGTAGGACCCTCTCCTACAGTCAGGGGTCTGAGGGGGACGGTTTCATGTTTGATCAGCCTGGGTCCAATTAGGAGAGAGAAACCACACCGTGAGTTAAACGGGGGAGGTTTAACATAAAGAAGAATCAAACTCTAATCAAAGTGTTACTATGAGATACAAAGACACTCTGTATTTTGCCCTTGGGGAGAGATGGTTCAGAGAGAAACCAAGAAATGACAGACTGGAAAGACCCCCTCCCCAAGGCTGGGGCCTCAGACGTCTCTGCAGAGGGAATAGCTCAGCTCCTCAGATAACAGGCAGTTTGCTGTTTGCTGTCGCGGGGAGCAGAGGGCAGCCATCTGGAGCAGGCAGGGTGCCTGCGATCAGCGACCAGTGCCATGGGGGTGCACACGGCGTGTGGCTCAGAAGGAACTTTCCAGGCATAGGCAAGACCCACGGGGCCAGCAGGCGGAGTCGGGGCGCCAGTGTGGGCAGGAGACCTCAGGACGCTGGTCTCCGCCGGAGAGAGCGGTGGGAGGGTGATCACCGGGCAGGCGGAGGGTCTGGACACGAGGCCGGGGCAGAGCTCACTCGGCTCCTATAGCCCTCACCCCAGGGAGTGCTTCCCCACCTTCCTCTGGGCCCCCCTGCGGAGCGCACTGTGAAGGAGAGATGCTTGCAGGAAGCACCCTGGAGCAGTGTCCTGCTAACCGGAACATATGGTCACCTCCAGACCCTGGGGGCATCTAGGTGTGCTGTCCCGTTGTAGAGAGCAGACAGCTGAGCTGGACAAGTTCAATGACTGCTACAGGTCACACACACAGCAACTGTGCCTGTGTGATTCCAGAACTGTCATCTTAACCACCACGCTGTTATTATGATCCATCACAAGAGATACCAGAATCCTCTGTAAAGGCCCTGATTACGATAGGAGACGCTTTTCTAAAAGTACTGGGATTTGGTAGTACACCATCAAAATAAGTTGTATTTTTCTGCAGCCTTGAGGAGACATCCTTGCCTTCTATTCTGTAGTCGTTTGACTCTGCCGAGTACAGACACACGTTTAACCAGATGTGAAGAAAATGAACCCACCTCACATGAAAGGTGGAAGATGACAAAGCGATGGGGACCCGTGTCCATGAGGACCCATTCCCAGCCCTGCGCTCATTCAGACTCGGGGAGAAATAGAAAAAGAGCGATGATTCCATATGTGAAGATTTTCTCAACTGAGAGACTCAACAGATTTCTCCCTTTCCCCCAGGGTCTGAATGTGAGGAAATGAGCTTGCTTTAAAACCAGACAGAATTCTGCTGAATATAAGGAAAAACTTCTTACTCATTATGATGATGAAACACTAGGATGAATTTTGCTGTGAAGTGTTGAAGTTAAATCTCTTTCCCAGAGATATTAAAGAAGAAAATCAAAACTATCTATCGTGAATGAGTTAGACATCCCTCTAGATGAAAACAGCAATTTCTCAGGCTCCTTCCACGTCCCAAGTCTCCTATATGCCTTAGTCATCTTTACCTCTTCCTTGCCACAGAGGTAGATACCTTCCAAGGACAATGGGGCAGCACGGGGCATTATTAACAAGAGTTCACATTTTTTGAGTGCCTACTGTCTCTCGTCTTTGCGACACTGCAAGGTAAGCATCGTTATTTCCAGTTTACAGATTCTGAGGCTCAGAGAAGTCAAGAAGCTTATCAAAGATCACACAGCAAATAAATGTCACTCAGCATTCTAACCCAGGACCGTCTATGAACAAGTCTGTGTGACCCCATGGATAAACCATGCCTTTTCACTCTTCCAGCAGGCTAGCTAGTAGTAACTGTTGGAGGCTTACCCCTCCACTCCTGAAAACTCTCCAGGACATCCCCCAAACCTGCCAACTCTAATTGGTACAAACAATGTAACACGGCATGCCTGGAAAATCAGTAAAGAAGTAGGCCATGAATGAAAAGAGAAAGATAACTGATAAAGACAGATAAAAAAATGGAGGTGAAAAATCAATGAACACACACTATATCATATCATATCTCCACTACCCAGGATCTCATAAAATTGCACAGAATTGACTGGGTTCACAAAGTAATCTGAAGGGAGAAATAAACGGTACAGCCCTAGCGAAGCCTGAGAAAACCGCCCCCATTATTCTTGCACTGGGAACGTGTGAAAACTGAACAACTGTGCTGCAGCATTGTTTTATTCCTTGCGCTTGCAGAAACGGAGCCCTCCGAAAGACACAGTCCCGTTTGCTTCTCGAAGGCACTGGATCACCGTGTTCTGATGACTAAAGATTCTTCCTTACTCTCTTGTCTTTAACCATTTGCATTTGAGGTCACAGAAGGAGGGAGCAAGTCCCTTTAACACGGATGTCTCACGGAGATAACTCCACCTGTTGTGAGCATTAATTGTGTGGTTGGTACCTTTCCCAAGAAACACGGCTCCCCAAGACCTCCCCAGACACACCGGCTGACCAGCTTGGGATCCCTGTTGCTCTCTCTGTCCAGGTGGCCTCAAGGTGGAAGTTACTTGTGAGAACTCTGCATGAAATGTATTCCCCCAAACACTCTTTATTTGCCTTGGAAGATGTTTACAAAACATTCCTAAATGCTCAAACAGCAAAACATCATCTCTGTCCTGTACCTCTTTCAACATTAAAACGAATGATTATGTGCTGAGGACTTTGATGCAAAGATGAATAAAAGACTTGTACTCGGCCTTCACGGAATTCACAAAGTAGGACAGAAGATCAAAATGACAATAACCACAGAATGATGTGAGGCTCTGATGACAGAGTCTAGGGGCTGTATGGAAGCAGAGGAAAGACACCTAGCCTAGATACTGGAGCACACTCTCCAGGGACAAAGTTTGAGCAGAGCCTTTTTATCAGTCAGCTCAGGCTGCCACAAAAAATTACCATAGACCACATGGCTTACACAACATTTATTTTTTCACAGTTCTTGAGGCTGAAAGTCAGAGATCAGGGTGCCAATAAAGCTGGTCTCTGGCGAGAGCTCTCTTCCTGTTTTCAGATGGCTGCCTTCTGACTTCGTCCCTGTCACGAGGCAGGGAGAGAGGGAGAGCTCTCTGGTGTCTCCTCTCATAAGGACACTAATCCTATGGGATCAGGGCCCCACTCTTATGACCTCATTACTTCCTAAAGGCCGATTAAATATGCCAGTGAGCACAGGTTGAAAGTCTCCGGCAGCAACATCCCGTCGGGGATGTACACCAGTCCAACATGGCTGACGCGGGGGATGATATGGTGAGAGACGGCACAAGGGAATGTTCTCTAAGCAGTGTGTACTTTATCGTGTGGGCAGTCAGATTTTTGCAGGACTC
The DNA here is from genome assembly GCF_039906515.1 of Pseudorca crassidens. Classification (NCBI taxonomy): domain Eukaryota; kingdom Metazoa; phylum Chordata; class Mammalia; order Artiodactyla; family Delphinidae; genus Pseudorca; species Pseudorca crassidens. Next base: position 79,541,811 of record NC_090312.1, on the reverse strand, counting down.
AATTAAAAAGTTGAACAGATTGGCATTTTAGGAAAAAAACAGTTGGTCCACTTTTGAAGAATAAATAGTAGGACAAAGGGACTCAGAATTCTGGACCCAAGCCGTGGATACTGAAATAATCCCAGGAAAGATAATAAGGGGTTTTGCCAAGATAGTAGCAACAGATGTGAGGGTAAAGCACACATCTGAGAGTTACTTAGGAGGCAGAATGGTGGGAATGGTTGGCTAGGGGGGAAAGTGGGGAAGGGAAAAAGTAGAGGAGAATCCTGGAATGGATGGAGTTCTCTGGAATGGATGCCTGAGTGGTATTTATGCCTTTATGTTATCACTATAGTCGAGGTAGAACCACATCTCAATAGTTTGTTTTTCTGTTGTCGCTGTTGTTCCACTCGTGGACGATCCCTCAGCCCTTCCCATAAATTTCACTTAACACACCTGTGGGTCTAGCGTGCGGATCAAGGAGTAAAGAGGATAAAAATCACGATCAGTATAAAATTGGGGGTTTAATACTTAATAATGGTAGGAAATATGATGAAATAAATGATAGGATCACAATTTGAAGCCCAGCGTGTGCAGATATTTTGTACCTTACCCTAAACAATTGGTAATTATAGGAGTTTATACTTACTTAATTAACTCAATATACCCAAAATATTATATTATCTCACACATAATTAAAACAAAAATTATTAATAAAATATTTTACATTTTGTATACTTTGTCATTGAAATCCCATTCATATTTTTTACTTACAGCCCAATTCAATCTGGATGAGTTACATTTCAAGCACTCAGTAGACATGTGCCACTAGTGGGTTCCGTACTGGACAGCACAAGACTAAGAAGAGTTCTTGATGCAAGCATTAAATATCAGCATTAAACTATCAGCTACCAATCAAAAGGTCAAAGTAATCTTCTATTAGAAAAATATGAAACACTGAGTGTTGCTTGATTTTTTTTAAATTCTAGCTTCCCAAATCTATGTAAGTCAAAGATTAATGTATCTGTTTTGTAAGTAAAATTTCAGACACATCGCTTAAAAAGCCATCTGACAACATGTGAGCGCCCTGGTACTTGATTAGATTACTTACCTTGACGAAGAAGTCAACGAGACATCCTCTGTGTCCAGAGGCTAGCCAGAGGACTTTGGGGGATAAGCAGAAGTCTTCTCTCAATACATGTATAACCTTGTTAATGAAAAGAGCAAAGGAGATTGTAAAGCTCCATGGATATCCGATGCCATGAGGCAGTAAGTGCAAATTAGCTCGTTTTATCAATATTTATTTGTCACAAGTATAGTAATCTGGCTAAAAACAAATTTGGTAGTAATCCTGGGATTATTACCAACACCACTGTAAGTCTTTTTCAACTGAAATCATTTTAGGTAAAACAGAGTTTTGAGTTGTGTTGACTCCATGATGAAACAATCAAATAAGTGTTCAAATTTTTCTATTGGTATAAAGAAAGCAAAGTGAGTTGCAATCCTTCAGTCTTTTTTCTGGCCATTTGCCACTACTCTGGAGTTCCTTATCTGCATTATAACCTACACCTATAACCTGTACAAAGAGAAGGCAGCTTCTCATTGCACACAAAGCAGAAAAACTTTGCTGGATGTTCATCCCAGGAGGATGTGTTCTCGCCACGGCCTTTCAATGCCATTCCTGAGTGCAGGTCAATACAACCATCGTCCATTTTTACCTAATACCCACATCATGACCCAAGCCAACCATGAACCAAGCTTGGGCTTTTTCCTTCTCCATCAGCTGCTCATAAGAGATCCCTCACTGGGCAACAAATATAAGCTGAGGGAGAGGTGACGGTGCAGCCATCATTGATAACATGGCATCTGCGTTACTTGTTCGGCTTCTGGGAACATAGCCCATTGCCATTCAAGGTCAAGTACTCTGTCTCAGACAGAGTCCAGCAGCATGCCTGGAGCTGTTTATCAAAACGTCTATAATTCTCCTGTAATATCTTTCTCTAGAAATCAAGGCATCATGTGATAATTTTTGCATTGAGGATTGCCATAAATGCCACACAACATCTTTTGCTACCTCTGACAATTTTACTATAATAGGCAAAGTCGACTAGGTCATATGGCCCATGTGTCAAGGCTGTGTGTCCTACAGTCTGGACCTGCTGCTGAGCCCTTTGCTGAATCGCCCCACTCATTGCTGGCTGGCCCTGCGTCCCCTCATGTATGAGTTGGAACAGATTTCCCAGGTGTGCTGTATATTGTCTCCAGAACCTGATGAGGCCTACCAGGCACTGTGCTTCCTTCCTAGAGGTGGAAGGTGCAAGGGGCACTGCTGTCCCACTCATAACCAAATGTCCGTATTATGTACGAGTGACCTCTGGGCTCTGTATTCTGTTCCACTGATCTATCAATCTATCTCTGATCCAACTTCACACAGTTCTAACTACTGTGGCTTTGTAGCAGCTCTTTTTTTAAAACTAAAAACAAAACAAAAGCAGTTCACCCGTGTCTCCCACCCCCTCCAACATATAATTTGTCTTTCTCTGTCTAACTGATTTCACTTAACATAGTACCCTCAACGTCCATCTGTGTTGTCACAAATGGCAAGATTTCATTTTTTAAATGGCTAAATAATGTTCCATTGTATACACATACCACAATTTCTTTATCCATTCATCCAAAGATGGACATTTAGGTCGCTTCCATATCTAGGCTATTGTAAATTATGCTGCAACGAACATGGAGTTTCAGGTATCTTTTTGAACTAGTGTTTTTATTTTTTCCAGATAAATACCCAGAAGTAGAGTTGCTGGATCATATAGAAGTTTTATTTTTAATTTTTGGAGGCACCTTCATACAGTTTTCCACCATGACTGCAACAATTTACATTCCCATCAACAGTGCACAAGGGTTCCCTTTTCTCCACACCCTCACCAGCATTTGTTATCACTTGTCTTTTTGATGATGGACATTCTGACAGGTGTGAGGTGAGATCTCACTGTGGTTTTAAATTGCATTTGCCTGATTATTAATGAGGTAGAGCATTTTTTCATGTACCTGTTGGCCATCTGTATGTCTTCTTTGGGAAGATGTTTATTCAGATCTTCTGCCCATTCTGTAAATAAAGTATTTGGGTTTTTCTATTGAGTTGTATGAATTCTTTATATATTTTGTATATTAGTCGCTTACTAGATATATGATTTGAAAATATTTTCTCCCACGAAATGCCTTTTCATTTTGTTGATGGTTTCTTGTGCTGTGCAGAGCTTTTTAGTTTGATATGGTCCCACATGTTTATCTTTGCTTTAGTTGTGTTTGCTTTTGGAGTCAAAAAACTCATCACTGAGACCTATGTTAAGGATATTATCATCTATACTTTCTTCTAGGAGTTTTATGGTTTCAGATCTTACATATAAATCTTTAATCCATTTTGGGTTAAATTTTGTGTATGATGTAAGACAGTGGTCCAGTTTCCTTCTTTTTCATGTAGTTGTCCAGTTTTCCCAGCACAATTTATTGAAGACACTGTTCTTTCCCCATTGTATATTATTGGCTCCTTTGTCATAAATTAACTGACCATATATGTGTGAATTTATTTCTGGGCTCTTTACTCCGTTCCATTGATCTATGTGTCTGTTTTTATGCCAATACCATACTAATTTAATTGCTGTAACTTTGTAATATAGTTTGACATCGGGGAACATGATGTCTCCAGCTTTTTCTTCTTAAATTTATAGTACAGTATAGTATAGCTTTGCTATACAGGGTCTTTCATGGTTCCATACAAATTTTAAGATTTAAGAAGAATGACATGTTAGGGTAGGATGGGGACTGTCCTACCAGATATGAAGGATTATTAAACAGCTGTAATAACTAAGAGAGCATAATATTGGTAGTAGAATAAAGAACACACAGGGGAGCAGAACAGCAAGTTTCACCAAGCTGACACCCAATAATAAAATTGAAATGTATTTAAATTGAAAAAAGATGGAATCCACAACAAAGATCTGATGATTTTGAGTACCTATTTGCCAGATAACAGTTTTAACATTAATAAAGCAGAGAAAAGGCATGGAAAACAGACAAAAACCCATTAGTATTGGGAAACATTATTCAAGAGAAGAATTGAACAAATGGAAAGGCCTACTGTGATCTTGGAAGGGAGAACTCAACTAAAGACATAAATTGTCTCTAAGGTAATGCAAACAGTTAATGTGACATCAACAAATTACTAAAAGATTTCTTTTCATTATGTAAACTCATTCAAAAGTCCACATGAAGACATAAAGGAGAAAAAACTTCCATAGCCAGGAAAATTATGAAAAAGAAAAGTACTGAGGGGAAACTAGCCTTACTTTTAGGGGCTACATACATTGCACATGAATAGTTAGATTAAGGTAACAGAATAGCAAGTCCAGTAATACAACAAAATTCATGTGGCTATTAATATATGATCAAGGTTGTATTTCACAGATGGTGAAAAGATAAATTAATCAGTAAAGGATAATAGAACAATTAGATTGGCCCCTGAAAACTTTTACTTGAATCTATAACTCATACTTTATACCCCCAAAAAATCCAGATTAAAAAAACTTTGTTAAAAAAAATTCCATATATTAAAATATTAGAAAAAATATTATGAAAGAAGGTTTTTGTTTGCTTGTTTATGTACCTCTTTTGTTTTTGGTAACTTTAGAGTTGGGAAAACCTGTTTAGATGACACAAAAGCTGGAGGCTACAAAATCCAAAATTAAGTCAACTCCATAAAAATAAAAAGATGTCTTCAAAGGAAAACCATTGCAAAGTCAAAAGATAACAAACTGAGGAAAACATATTTACTATAAGAATTCAATTTTATATCAAGAAGAAAAGCCTAAAATTCCAAAGGAAAAATGAAATCATAGTAACATTTTTCTCTTAACAGACTGGTAATAAGCAATATGTTTGCTCACATAGCATGTTGGCAATGGTATGGGAACATTCTCATCCTCTCCTAGTGGGAGTGGAAATTGGTACAACTTCTGTACATAGAAATTTGGTAATAGTCACTGAATTTTAAAATGTCAATGACCTTTGACCCAGAAATTTTATCTCTGGAAATTTGTTCCTCAGATACATAGGACATGTATAAAGTTGTTCAATGATGAATGATTTGTGATAGTAAAAAGTTGAAAATAATTTAAATATCCAATAATGGGACTTATTGAAATAACATTTGCTAGCTATAAAATAGACTAACTGCTTAAAAGAATGAAATCACTCTATATATTTTGTAATGAAACAAGCCCCAAGATATATTGTTAAGTGAAAAAAACAAGTGCAGACCATTTCTGTAAGGTTAAGAGAATATATGTGTAAATGCTTGTATAAGCATTAAATATTTCTGAATGATATAAAAAGAAGTTGATACCCATGAATATATCTAGAGAGGGATCCTGGTGGCTGGGGGGTATGAGGAAGACTTTCTTTTCACATCATGAATATTTTTAATGTTTGTACCGTGAACATGTTGATAAATGTGTTGGTGTAAGAAAAGACCACTTACCTCAGTGGTAATAACCACAGTTGTTATGGTAACTAGTCTTGGTTCATCCGACTGGAAAATAGCTGAAAAAAAAAAATCACTTAAACTGTGGGAGATAAAATTAAACTTTCTATGGAACAAATTTTATGCAAATTTATACACATTTTTACTTTTTGAACATAGTTTTTGGATTCTCCTGCCAAATATACAAAACAAAAATATATCAAGAAAATAAAAGTCTTTCTAATATCCAAAATTATTACTAATGTGATGGTGTTACCAGTTAATTAAATTAAAAAAAATTTTTAAGTGACTATTCAATATTCCATAAAATTCAGTGCTGTTAATGGGTACTAACCCACAGCCTAAGGGACCTTGTTTACCAATTATACAGAAAATGTAGCACATCTCTCACAAGTAAGAAACACAATCATGAAGAGACCACACAACCAAAGACTTGGGGCCTTGATATATTCAAGTAAATATTCTCGCATGTCTGATTGATTAGTTTGGAATGCATAATCTCTGTTTCTATGGCCAAATAAAGCTACTGAGACTCTAGCATTACAACTTAGGCTTTTGCTAAGATTTCATGTACCACCATTTTCTGCCCGGTTTATGAAACTCACAGTGTCATGTGCTAGGTAAATGCTAATCCCCAAAACCTGTAACCTCAGAGTTGGAAAAGTGAGATAGAAAGAAAAATAAATAACCAAACGTTAATTATCTTGTCTGGGGAATGAGAGACGGATCACATATAACAACATTCAGTTACAAAACTCAAACCTTGTGTAACCTACTTCTTCCCTGAGTCCCTCCTCAGTGGTGGTCTGTGTAACAGCACACCACTCACAGCTAGACCTTGGTGTTCTTCCTTTGAGCATAAACAACTTCACAGAACATCGACATCAGACAAGGTCACTCTGTGAGCATGATAAAACAGTCAAAAAAAAAGGCCCATTCATCATTTTATCTAAGGACAGGCAACAACAAGGTCACTGTGAAAACCACAAAACTATCCAACACCCCCCTCTTCTGACTAATGTGAGTGACTGATACAGCTCTACTAACTATATCTTTGACCTCACTCTAGTCTTTCTGTTAAGATTTATTAAGATAGTCCAGCACAGAATTATCCCTGCTTCCAGACAGCCTCCACTCCAGAACAAAGATCTGGTTCCTCATACCTGCCCCCAAACTACCCAACACCTTGCTGAGAGGCCCACTGCTCCCGCAGTGTATGGTCTCCCTCACTGTAATGAGCAATAAATCCAACTTGCTCAACTGTGGTGTAACCCTGGTGGTCTTTGGCTGGAAAGGCAAAAGAGTCATTGACACCCAATGATGTACATCTCCTCCTTCAATTCTCTCTTAAATGCATGCCAGTCAGGCTTTTGTCCATACTGAGCCCCTGAAACTCTCTTGTCAATGTCACCAGCGATTTCTACATGACAATCGAAGGTCAATTCCCAGTCCTCCGTTACTTGACCAATCTACTGATCTCCATTTACTGCCCATCACATCCTCCTTCTGACACTAGCTCTTCACTTGGCTTCCACACACGTAATTTTCCCCCTTTCCCGCCAGCCACTCGTCACTTCTTTTATGGATTCTGCCTCGTCTCCCTAACTTCTAAACATCGCGTACCCAAGGGCTTAGGTCTCCGACTTCTAGGTATACTTATTCCCTTTGTGATCTCTAATCTCATGCTTGTAAACATTATTTATGCTGATGATGTGTGTGTGTGTTCATTCATTCTATCCCCAAACGTGTGTATATGTATATCCTGAAATAGAGAAGTCTGACTAAACTGGACTGAATATACATTCAGCGCATACTTACGTCATTAAACTAATACATATATTCATCCCAGTTTAGTTGTACTTCTATCCTGAAATTTGAACTCATATATCCAATTACTTCCTCAACATTTCCATTGTTGTGATGCCAAGCAGACCTCTCACATTTGACTTCCAGAACAGAGGTCCTAATATTCCTCTCCCTTTAAAAACGGAGGACACTTGAAAATCTATCCATCAGTAAATGGCAGCCCTATGTCTGAAGGTGCTGAGGTCCAAAGCCCTGGAGTCACGCTCGACTCCTCTCTGCATTCATATACTACATCACTCCACAAAATCCACCAGCAAACCCTACCTTCAAAAAATGTCCAGAATGCATCCATTTTTATCATCTCCACTACTACATCCTCATCCAGGCTGTTATCATTTTTCACCTGGCTTATTGCAATAACCTCCTTCCTTTCCTACCTGCATCTGACCTTGACTCCATTTTTCTCTGGTCTCCACATAATGGCTATATTTACCATTTTAAAACTTAAGTCAGATATGTTACTCCTCTGCTCAGGCCCCTGCAGTAGCTTCTCATCTCACTCGAAGGGAAATCCAAAGTCTATACAGGGATCTACATAATCTGCTGCCCTCACACACATATACAAACTTACCTCTAGGACACTGTTCAAGGATCACACTTAGAAAAAAAATCCAACTATTCAAGTGCATTCACAAGATTAAAACTCAAACACAAAATTTTCAGACAAAAATAATTTCGAAAACTCAGATCAATGAGAATGACATGTGAGATTTTTTATCTATTGCAATACACGTTCTTAAAGGAGGCTAAGTTTGATGAATGACTTTCAGATACACCAGCAACCCTAGAATTTGTCAGGGCCTTTGGGATAGTCAGGTCCTTCTCTCCCAAGGTGTCTGATGAGTCATCATCTTCCAGGACCCTGAAAGCCCCACCTTTGTTTTCCTTCTGCTGGACTTCTCAGAGTTCATCCCATATGCCGCACCCCTGCCATAGCTTCCCAGAAACAGATCAGCAAAACCTCACCAGGTCCCAGGGCTGCATATCTAACAGCTGCTTTGCACCAAAGCTAAATCTAGCAATCTTGAAATAACATTTACTAAGCACAGGTTTTTCTTTTTCTTCCCCCTATCCCTAACTTGCCTCTCCCCTCATCCCTCTCTCACCACTGGTAACCACTACTTTGTTCTGAATATATGTAGATCTGTTGCTGCTTTGTTATATTCTCCCGTTTGTTTTATTTTTTAGATTCCAACATAGCTCTTAGATACCATCTAATCCAGTATTTCTCTGTAAAGGGACAGATAGTAAATATTTTAGGTCTTATGAGCCAGGCAGTCTCGGTTGTACTGACTCTGCACTGCTGGTGGAGGATGAAAAAAGCTCCAGAAAACATGCAAACGATTGGGTGTGGCTGTGTTCCAATAAAACCTTATTTACAAAAGGATACATCAGGCTGAATTTGGTATGCAGACTATAGTTTGCAGACCTGATCTAAACCAACTCAGTCATTCCGTAAAGGTAGACAAAGTTATTTGACCCAAAGAATAAACAGGGTGACCCATGCCCCTCTTGACCAGGACAGTCTCAGTGAGACAGGCTGGGACCCGGGACCCTTTGCTGCAATGCTCGCACCTGGACAAACATTTCAGCAAGCAACAAAATACAAAGAAACTATATGGGATTAAAAATAACTGTGTGCATGTGCAGTTGGGGCAAATCATGGACAAAAAGATACAAAAAGATCAAAAAACCCAACTGCCACTTCTGAAGAGCCAGGAGCAAAAGCAGTACTGGGCATGCCCCCTGCACTCCACACCACCAAAGGGGTGAGCAAAACATATATAAGGAACCATATATGGAACCCCATATAAGGAACCAGCTCCCTCCCAACTTGGGGCGTGAGCAAGGGAAGCTGTTACTTGTTCTTGGTCCTCCCTGCTGCAGCAGGAGCCCCCAGTAAAGCCTTGCCTGAACTTCTTGTCTTGCCTCTAGTCGATTTTCATTGATTGGGGAAGGCCAAGAACCCTGGTTGGTATCATCAGTATGTGTCTGTGGTCCCAATATATCAATAATTAATAATATGCCCCTTTCACTCTCAAAAGCATCCTGGTTTGGGTAATAAATTACATGGTTACCCTCTAACTCATGTAGATCTTCGTATTTCTGATATATTAACAGTGCCCATGAAAAATTCAGAATTGAGTAAACACACAGCACCGATAACACTGACATTTACAAACGACTAAAGTTAGCTGAAGCCCCAATAGCTTCAAGATGGCAGAGGACTAAGACATGGAGATCACCTTCCTCCCCACAAATACATCAAAACTACATCTCCATGTGGAACAACTCCTACAGAACACCTACTGAACGCTGGCAGAAGACCTCAGACCTCCCAAAAGGCAAGAAACTCCCAGACATACATGGGTAGGGCAAAAGAAAAATGAAAATAAAAAGAGACAAAACAATAGGGACAGGACCTACACCTGTGAGAGAGAGCTGTGAAGGAGGGAAAGTTTCCACACACTAGGAAGCCCCTTCAGTGGCAGAGATGGCAGCTGGGCAGGGGGGAAGCTTCAGAGCCACAGAGGAGAGCACAGCAACAGGGGTGCAGAGGGCAAAGCGGAGAGATTCCTGCACAGAGGATCGGTGCCGACCGGCACTCAGCAGCCCGAGAGGCTTGTCTGCTCACCCGCTGGGGCGGTTTGGGGCTGGGAGCTAAGGCTGGGCTTCAGAGTTCAGATCCCAGGTAGAGGACTGAGGTTGGCTGCATGAACACAGCCTAAAGGGGGCTAGTGCACCACAGCTAGCTGAGAGGGAGTCCAGGAAAAAGTCTGGAACTGCCTAAGAGGCAAGAGACCATTGTTTTGGGGTGCGCAAGGAGAGGGGATTCAGAGCACCGCCTAAACGAGCTCCAGAGACAGGCGCAAGCCACGACTATCAGTGCGGACACCAGAGACGGGCACGAAGCTCTAAGGTTGCTGCGGCAGCCACCAAGAAGCCTGTGTGAGATCACAGGTCACTATACACCCCACCCCACCCCACCCAGGAGCCTGTGCAGCCTGCCACTGCCAGCATCCTGTGGTCCAGGGACAACTTCCCCGGGAGAACACACGTCGTGCCTCAGGCAGTTGCAACGTCTCGCTGGCCTCTGCCGCGGCAGGCTCGCCCCACATTCTGTACCCTCCCTCCCCCTGACCTGAGTGAGCCAGAGGCCCTGAATCAGCTGCTCCTTTAACCCCATCCTGTCTGGGCAGGGAACAAACGCACTCAGGCGACCTACAAGCAGAGGCAAGGGCAAATCCAAAGCTGAACCCCAGGAGATAAATGAGCAAAGAAGAGAAACGGAAATTTCTCCCAGCAGCCTCAGGAGCAGTGGATTAAATCTCCACAGTCAACTTGATGTACCTGCATCTGTGGAATACCTGAATAGACAATGAATCATCCCAAATTGAGGCAGTGGACTTTGGGAGTAACTGCAGACCTGGGGTTTGCTTTCTGCATCTAATTTGTTTCTCGTTTTCAGTTTATCTTAGTTTAGTATTTAAAGCTTATTATCATTGGTAGATTTGATTAATAATTTGGTTGCTCTCTTCCTCTTTAATTTTTTTTTAATACATATATACTTTTCCTTTTTCTCCTTTGTGAGTGTATATCTCTATGCTTCTTTTTAGTGGTTGTTATCATTGGTGGATTTGTTTTGCAGTCTGGTTGCTCTCTTCTTTTTTCTTTCTTTTGCTTATTACTTTTTCATTTTTTGATTTTTTTTTTAATGTTGAGCCTTCTTTTTTAATTTATTTTTTTTAATTTTTGGCTGTGTTGGGTCTTTGTTTCTGTGCGAGGGCTTTCTCTAGTTGTGGCAAGCGGGGGCCACTCTTCATCACGGTGCGTGGGCCTCTCACTGTCATGGCCTCTCTTGTTGCGGAGCACAGGCTCCAGACGCGCAGGCTCAGTAGTTGTGGCTCACGGGCCTAGTTGCTCCGCGGCATATGGGATCTTCCCAGACCAGGGTTCAAACCCGTGTCCCCTGCATTAGCAGGCAGATTCTCAACCACTGCGCCACCAGGGAAGCCCTCATTTTTTGATTTTTAATAATATTTTTTTCTTTTTTCTTTTAATACCTTTATTTTATTTTTTTAATTTATGTATTCTTCTCCCTTTTCTTCTGAGCCGTGTGGCTGACAGGGTCTTGGTGCTCCGGCCAGGTGTCAGGCCTGACACTCTGAGGTGGGAGAGCCAAGTTTGGGACATTGGTTCACCACAGACCTCCCGGCCCTATGTAATATCAAACGGCAAAAATCTCCCAGAGATCGCTACCAGAATGCTAAGACCCAGCTCCACTCAATGACCAGCAAGCTACAGTGCTGGACACCCTATGCCAAACAAATAGCAAGACAGGAACACAACAACACCCATCAGCAGAGAGGCTGCCTAAAATTATAATAAGTTCACAGACACCCCAAAACACACCACTGGACGTGGCCCTGCCCACCAGAAAAAAAGATCCAGCATCATCCACCAGAACACAGGCACCAGTCCCTCCACCAGGAAACCTACAAAACCCACTGAACCACCGTTACCTACAGGTGGCACACACCAAAAACAACGGGAACTATGAACCTACAACCTGCAAAAAGGAGACCTCAAACACAGTAGCTTAAGCAAAATGAGAAGACAGAGAAACAAAAGGCAGAGGAAGGAGCAAGGTAAAAACTCACCAGAACAAACAAATGAAGAGGAAATAGGCAGTCTACCTGAAAAAGAATTCAGAGTAATGATAGTAAAGATGATCCAAAATCTTGGAAATAGAATGGAGAATATACAAAAAATGTTTAATAAGGACCTAGAAGAACTAAAGAGCAAACAAACAATGATGAACAACACAATAAATGAAATTAAAAATTCTCTAGAAGGAATCAATAGAAGAATAACTGAGGCAAAAGAACGAATAAGTGACCTGGAAGACAAAATAGTAGAAATAACTACCACAGAGCAGAATAAAGAAAACAGAATGAAAAGAATTGAGGACAGTCTCAGAGCCCTCTGGGACAATATTAAATGCAGCAGCATTTGAATTATAGGGGTCCCAGAAGAAGAAGAAAAAAAAACGGACTGAGAAAATATTTGAAGAGATTATAGTTGAAAACTTCCCTAATATGGGAAAGGAAATAGTCAATCAAATCCAGGAAGTGCAGAGAGTCCCATACAGGACAAATCCAAGAAGAAACATGCCAAGACACATATTAATCAAACTGTCAAAAATTAAATACAAAGAAAAAATATTAAAAGCAGCAAGGGAAAAGCAACAAATAACATACAAGTGAATCCCCATAAGGTTAACAGCTCATCTTTCAGCAGAAACTCTGCAAGCCAGAAGGGAGGGGCAGGACATATTTAAAGTGATGAAAGAAAAAAACCTACAACCAAGATTACTTTACACGGCAAGGATCTCATTCAGATTCGACAGAGAAGTTAAAACCTTTACAGACAAGCAAAAGCTAAGAGAATTCAGCACCACCAAGGCAGCTTTATAAGAAATCCTAAAGTAACTTATCTAGGCAGGAAACACAAGAGAAGGAAAAGACCTGCAATAACAAACCCAAAACAAATTAAAAAATGGTAAATAGGAACACACATATCAATAGCTACCTTAAATGTAAATGGCTTAAATGCTCCAACCAAAAGACATAGACTGGCTGAATGTACACAAAAACAAGACCTGTACATATGCTGTCTACAAGAGACCCACTCCAGACCTAGGGACACATACAGACTGCAAGTGAGGGGATGGAAAATGATATTCCATGAAAAGGGAAATCAAAAGAAACCTGGAGTAGCAATTCTCATATCAGACAAAATAGACTTTAAAATAAAGACGATTACAAGAGACAAAGAAGGACACTACATAATGATCAAGGGATCAATCCAAAAAGAAGATATAACAATTGTAGATATTTATGCACCCAACATAGGAGCACCTCAATACATAGGGCAACTGCTAACAGCCATAAAAGGGGAAATCGACAGTAACACAATCATAGTAGGGGACTTTAACACCACACTTTCACCGATGCAGAGTTCATCCAAAATGAAAATAAATAAGGAAACACAAGCTATGAATGACACATTAAATAAGATGGACTTAATTGATATTTATAGGACATTCCATCCAAAAACAACAGAATACACTTTCTTCTCAAGTGCTCATGGAACATTCTCCAGGATAGATCACATCTTGGGTCACAAATCAAGCCTTGATAAATTTAAGAAAATTGAAATCGCATCAAGTATCTTTTCCAACCACAACGCTATGAGACTAGATATCAATGTAAAAAATACAAACATATGGAGGCTAAACAATACGCTAGTAAATAAACAAGAGATCACTGAAGAAATGAAAGAGGAAACCAAAATATTCCTAGAAAAAAATGACAACAAAAACACAACGACCCACAACCTATGGGATGCAGCAAAAGCAGATCTGAAAGGGAAGTTTATAGCAATACTATCCTACCTCAAGAAACAAGAAACATCTCAAATAAACAACCTAACCTTACACCTAAAGCAATTAGAGAAAAAAGAACAAAAAAACCCCAAAGTTAGCAGAAAGAAAGAAATCATAAAAATCAGATCAGAAATAAATGAAAAAGAAATGAAGTAAACAATAGCTAAGATCAATAAAACTAAAAGCTGGTTCTTTCAGAAAATAAACAAAATTGATAAACCATTAGCCAGACTCATCAAGAAAAAAAGGGAGAAGATTCAAATCAATAGAATTAGAAATGAAAAAGAAGAAGTAACAACTGACACTGCAGAAATACAAAGGATCATGAGAGATTACTACAAGCAACTCTGTACCAATAAAATGGACAACCTGGAAAAAATGATCAAATTCTTACAAAGGTATAACCTTCCAAGACTGAACCAGGAAGAAATAGAAACTATGAACTGACCAATCATGAGCACTGAAATTGAAACTGTGATTAAAAATCTTCCAACAAACAAAAGTCCAGGATCAAATCGCTTCACAGGTGCATTCTATCAAACATTTAGAGAAGAGCTAACACCTATCCTTCTCAAACTCTTCCAAAAAATTGCAGAGGAAGGAACATTCCCAAACTCGTTCTACAAGGCCAACATCACCCTGATACCAAAACCCGAACGAGATACTCCAAAAAAAGAAAATTACAGACCAATATCACTGATGAATATAGATGCAAAAATCCTCAACAATATACTAGCAAACAGAATCCAACAACACATTATAAGGATCATACACCATGATCAAGTTGGATTTATCCCAGGGATGCAAGGTTTCTTCAATATACACAAATCAATGTGATGCAGCATATTGACAAATTGAAGAATACAAACCATATGATCATCTCAATAGATGCAGAAAAAGCTTTTCACAAAATTCAACACGCATTTATGATAAAAACTCTCCAGAAAGTGGGCATACAGGAAACCGACCTCAACATATTAAAGGCCATATATGACAAACCCACAGGAAGCATCATACTCAATGGTGAAAAACTGAAAGCATTTCCCCTAAGATCATGAACAAGACAAGGATGTTCACTCTCGCCACTCTTACTCAACATAGTTTTGGAAGTTTTAGCCACTGCAATCAGAGAAGAAAAATAAATAAAAGGAATCCAATCGGAAAGGAAGAGGTAAAACTGTCACTGTTTGCAGATGACATGAAACTATACATAGAGATTCCTAAAGATGCTACCAGAAAACTACTAGAGCTAATCAATGAATTTGGTAAAGTAGCAGGATACAAAATTAATGGACAGAAATCACTTGCATTCCTATACACTAACAATGAAATATCAGAAAGAGGAATTAAGGAAACAATCCCATTCAGCATTGCAACAAAAAGAATAAAATACCTAGGGAAAAACCTACCTAAGGAGGTAAAAGACCTGTACTCGGAAAACTATAAGACACTGATGAAAGAAATCAAAGGTGACACAAACAGACGGAGAGATATATCATGTTCTTAGATTGGAAGAATCAATATTGTGAAAATGACTATACTACCTAAAGCAATCTACAGACTCAATGCAACCCCTATCAAATTAGCAATTGCATTTTTTACAGAACTAGAACAAAAAAATTTTATAATTTGTATGGAGACAAAAAAGACACCGAATAGCCAAAGCAATCTTTTTTTTTTTTGCAGTTCGCGGGCCTCTCACTGCTGTGGCCTCTCCTGTTGCGGAGCACAGGCTCCGGACACGCAGGCTCAGTGGCCATGGCTCACAGGCCCAGCTGCTCCAATGGCATGTGGGATCCTCCCAGACCGGAGCCCGAACCCGCATCCCCCGCATCGGCAGGAGGACTCCCAACCACTGCGCCACCAGGGAAGCCCGCAAATCAATCTTAAGGGGATAAAAAGGAGCTGGAGGAATTCCAGTCTGGGAATCAGGCTTCCAGACTTCAGACTATACTATAAAGCTACAGTCATCAAGACAATATGGTACCGGCACAAAAACAGATATAAGATCAATGGAACAGGATAGAAAGCCCAGAAATAAACCCATGCATCTAAGGTCAACTAATCTATGACAAAGGAGGCAAGGATATACAATGGAGAAAAGACAGTCTCTTCAATAAGTGTTGCTGGGAAAACTGGACAACTACATGTAAAAGAATGAAATTAGAACACTCCCTAACACCATACACAAAAATAAATTCAAAATGGATTAGAGACCTAAATGTAAGACCAGACACTATAAAACTCTTAGAGGAAAACATAGGAAGAACACTCTGACATAAATCACAGCAAAATCTTTTTTGATCCACCTCCCAGAGCAATGGAAATAAAAACAAAAATAAACAAATGGGACCTAATAAAACGTAAAAGCTTTAGCACAGCAAAGGAAACTATAAACAAGATGAAAACACAACCCTCAGAATGGGAGAAAATATTTGCAAATGAATCAATGGACAAAGGATTAATCTCCAAAATGTATAAACAGCTCACGCAACTCAATGTTAAAAACACAAACAACCCAATCAGAAAATGGGCAGAAGAACTAAATAGACATTTCTCCAAAGAAGACATACAAATGGCCAAGAGGAACATGAAAAGTTGCTCAACATTACTAATTATTAGAGAAATGCAAATCAAAATTACAATGACATATCACCTCACACCGGTCAGAATGGCCATCATCAGAAAATCTACAAAGAACAAATGTTGGAGAGGGTGTGGAGAAATTGGAACCCTCTAGCACTGTTGGTGGGAATGTAAATTGATACAGCCACTATGGAGAACAGTATGGAAGTTCCTTAGAAAACTAAAAATAGAATTACCATATGACCCAGCAATCCCACTACTCAGCATATACCCAGAGAAAACCATATTTCAAAAAGACACATGCACCCCTATGTTCACTGCAGCACTATTTACAATAGCCAGGTCATGGAATCAACCTAAATGCCCATCAACAGACAAATGGATAAAGAAGATGTGGTACATATATACAATGGAATATTACTCAGCCATAAAAAGGAACACTGTTGGGTCACTTGTAGAGACGTGGATGCATCTAGAGACTGTCATACAGAGCGAAGTAAGTCAGAAAGAGAAAAACAAATATCGTATATTAACGCATATATGTGGAATCTAGAAAAATGGTATAGATGAACTGGTTTACAAGGCAGAAATTGAGACACGGGTGTAGAGAACAAACCTATGGACACCAAGGGCGGAAAGCGGGGGTAGGGGGTGGTGGGGGTGGTGTGATGAATTAGGAGATTGGGATTGACATATATACACTCATATGTATAAAATAGATAAATAATAAGAACTTGCTGTGTAAAAGAATAAAATAAAATGAAAAACAAAAGTGTTTCTGAAAGTTTTCTGTGCATGGGAACCACCTTAGATGCTTCCTGAAGCAAGTTCCAGGCTTCAGCCTCAAAGACTTAATACAGGTCTGGGTGCAGTTCAAGTGCCCAGGATGATTCAGAGGGAGGTGACCGACGGACAGTCTTTGAGAAACGCCATCTCAGGAAACAGTCACCAAAAAGCAGAAGGCAATTTGCATTCTAATGTGGTGACCGGTTATCTTGGCAAGTAGAGCCATGACATGCAACTGTGAATGGATCTGTGGTCGCTGTCACCATAAATAGCCTCTGTCCAAAACAGCTGTATGTCATCCTTCAACATGCCTGGTTTAAAATATCCCTCAGTCACAAAGTCCAGTAAACCCAAGATCATAATGTTAGTGCCAGAAAAACAACTCAGCTGAAAGTGATTAGCTGAAGGAAGTGCCGCAGATGAAATCACAGGAAGACAGGTGATCACTGGTACTTATCGCCACATCTGCTATATTGCATAAGAAAGTTTTGGGTTCACACTCAAAGTGAAAGAAAAACTTTAAATCCCATAAATAATACATTGAAGAGAGAAAAGTTGCTCTAATGCAGTATCTGGAGAGGCCCTGCTAGGATAAAAGGCTCTGTTCAGTGTTTATCTTGCTGGCAGAGAACAAGGCAGGCAGTGAGGCAGATTTGTAATTGACCCAAAAGCATATATGAGAAATGAACCAAGGAGACTGTGGATTTAAAAGCCTGATAACAGAGTTAGGTAGCAGTAGGGCAAAAGTCCAGCAAATCTGCAATTCAAGTAATATGAAAACATGTTTGATTCAATATACTGATGGGCTGAGTTTTTATGAAATTCAACCTTTTGTCCTAGTGTATTTGGCAAGGCAAATAAATCTGAAGTTAAAGCTTTAGCATCTTGTCTCTCTTAGACACACAAAAGGATACAGTTAACCAGAACAGCTGGTTAAAAGCTTTATTGGAACATCTAGGAAGCCAAAACATTCCAAGACTAGAAGCTGAACTCTACAATACTGGATTTGTAATCCAAGATTCTTATAAATTCTGATCAACATAAAGTCTCGTCTTCTGATAGGACTATACAATTAGTGTTAGAATCTCTGTTTGATGGTTATGCGAGCAGACATTTAAAACTGTTTTCTGACCAAAGTTCTATTATCAAACATAAAAAGAAGAGAGAAAAAGACTGTCATTAGACAAAAGGGTCATCTAGAAAATTATATTTAGTATAAAATAGTCAATTCTTAATCATCTACAAGAATCAAGAAATAAAGCAGAGAAAAATAGTCAATATTTGACTTTGATATTTACAATCCCTTATAGATTTACCTTATGAACTGTTTTCTCTTGAAAAAAAAATACATTTAAGCTATTTTTGACTCATTTATCCTAAGCACAATCATAATAAATAGGGACTGGCCCAGAGAAGAAGGTGTCAGGATAAATCATGTTGGGATTTAAAGCTCACCCTTGATAAACTGGATCAGAATATGAAAGTTGAATATACAACTTCCACTTCCATCCTTGACAGATCAATTATGAGATTTGCCTTCCCGCCAAAAACAGCTATAAAACTAGACAAAAATGTATGAGGCAATTGCTTTCAGGCACTGAAAAAAAGGAAGCAGAGAAGTATGATCCTTGAGAGAAGGAAAACACACAAAATAAGCTCCAGGATAACACCAATTTTCTTCCTGGGGGCAAATTCCTTCTGCGGCAGGGAGGCGAAGCCCAGGCAGAACAGCAGTCTCAATGAACTGAGATGAACAGAACCGAGTTCTAGACTGCTGAGGCAGCTGGAATTTTCAGAGCAGGATATTAGAGAAGTAGGGAAAGCACAGAGGGTCTCCCTATAAATCTGCATAAACCTTGAGTCCTCGGCCAAGGGCTGTGCTATGCAACTGCAGGGTGTATCTGCAAGGCAAGACTCTTAGAAAGACTAGCAAAGATTGTGTGCCATATAGCTGAGCTCTTCATGGTAATGCCAGAGGTTACAGAGTAATGAGAGACACTGGATGTCCAGTATAATCAGAGTAGTTTGCTCACTGAGTAGCCACACCCTGGAGTAAGAGCCATGCCCTAGGACTAAGTTCAAAACAAAAGAGGTTCTCCTAATAAGAATATAAAGAAGATTAATAGGACAAAAAGGATTCACCATTAATTTAACTGGCTATCAAAACAAAACTCAATATCCTTTAAAGGAAGATAATATAATTCAGACTCCAGACAACACATTGCATAGTATACGATAAAAAATACTAGACATATAAGCAGGCAGGAACACATGACTCATAATCAAGGAAAAAATAAATTAATGGAAATAGATCCAGTCATGATCCAGATGTAATTATAACTATAATCAAGGACCTAAAGGAAAAGATGGTCATAATGAATGCACAGATGGTGGAAATCAGCAGAGAAACAGAAACTATAAGAAACGGAAATTATAAAATTGAAAAATACAATATATGATATTAAAAACTCACCGTATGGGTTTAACAGCAAATTGTAAACAGCAAAAATAAGTGTTTAAATTTACATAGATCAGTAGAACTTTTATAATATGAAGATCAGAGATAAAGAGAATTGGACAAAGTAAATATAAACTCTTGACCTGTGGGGTGACATCAAGCAGTCTAAATGTAATTGGGGCTCCAGAAAGAAAAAGGAGGAAAAAATGGGGCAGAAAAATATTTGAAGAAATAGGAGTCAAAACTTACCTGTGTTCGATAAAAGCATAAACATAGATCTAAAAAGCTAGGGGACCCTAAGCAGGATAAAGATAAAAAACAATACACCTAGGTACATCACAGTCGAAGTACTGAACACAAAAGACAAAGAGAACATCTTAAAAGTATCCAGAGGGAAAAAAGGTAGCTTTCATAAGAAAAATAAAAATAAGAATGCACAGACTCATCATCAGAAATGATGATAGTCAGAAGACAATAAAAGTATACCTTTAAAGTGCTTTGAAAAAAAATCCTTCTAATCTAGAACTCAATGTCAGTAAAAAAAAATCATCCCTTTAAAATGAAGACAAAATAAAAATATTGTCAGAAAGAAATTAGCTGAAAAAAATTAATTACTAGCAGACCTGCACTGCATGAATGAAATTGCTACCAAAAAAAATTATGATCTTCACAAAGAACGACTAACACTGTAAATGGTAAATATATTGGTAAATAAAAACTAATTTTCTTTTCTTTCAATTTCTCTAAAACACAGTTGACTGACTAAATCATAATAATAATATAGTGGGATATATAACATATGTAGAAGTATAACATATGGCAAAATATCAAAAAGGATATAATAGGTAACATAAAAGTATAATGTACTCACCTTATATATAACATGATGTAATACACAAAGTTAAATGGTAAAAAATTAATGATGCTTATTTCAAGGCTTAGAGCAACCACTTAAAAAAAAAACAGAGAAATATAGCTAGTATGCCAATAGAAGAAATAAAAAACATTACTACAACACTTAACTAATCCAAAAGAAAATGGGAATAAAGAGAAAAACTCAAAGAACAGATGAGACAAATAGAAAACAGACTGGCAGGATGATAGACATTAATCTATCCACATTAATAATTAAATTAAAAGGGCTTAACATGACAGAAACAAGGCAGAGATTGTCAGATTGTCTTCAAACCTTAAAGAAGGAACTTTATTTATCCAAGCAGAAAAATGTTACTATATATATACTGATATATATATAGAGAGAGATATAGATATAGATATGTTTTGCTATGGAAGGTGTTGCCACTTGCATTTAAATTTGATCCTGACCTTCTCTTCAGGCTGTCACTCTTTTTGATCATCTCCAAGTGTGCCATGAGGTGGGTTTAGTCTTCTGACATTATCATTAGTGCACTCGTTGATGTAATCATAAGACACACATTACCAATCCAACATTACTGAAGAAACTGGAACTTAAGAAGAATTTATTTGTACTTTCACAGTGCCAGTTCTTAAAGTCACTACACCAATTTTTAAATACATACAGGCAGCATATTAATCAAAATCCCCAAATTGGAGGTTTAACATCATGTAGGCAAATCTTAAATAATCTACCGAGTTAAGTAGACTGTTCTGCTCAGTGCTCTAGTGTAGCAAAACACATTCCTTTATCACTGTTCTCATGATTTTAAAGTTTGGTGAAGGAGATCATTTGGCCTGAAAAAACTTTGTCATCATGGATTCAAAATATGAAAAAAATAATACTAATATTATTAGTATATTATTAGCTGATATTTACTGAGCATTTACTGAGTGCTAGGCCCTATGATAAGTGCTCTACCTATAATATCTTATTGGTACTAAAAGGGAAAAATAAAGCAATCCATTCCCACTGTAAAGATGAGCTTTAGGGTGATTAAGTGACTTGCCCATGATCACCTGAGCTGATCACCGAAGGGGGAGGCTGAGTAATTTTAAATGCAGAACATCTGACATCAGAGCCTATGCAGTTTATAGCTTCATCTTCATTTTAGCTTTTCCTCATGTACCTCTTTCCTCTTTGGAAAGGGTTCCTGTGAATATGACCTGACAAAATAAGCAGGTTATGAGACCAATCAGTTAGTTTTCAGCAAAAAGGGAAAAGACTGTCACTTGGAGATTGAAATCAAGCTAAAAAGTCAACCATGGAAGTACCATGTGTCCTTCTAACGAGGGCTCTTCTGCCAAACTCAGCCACAGTGACCACCCAACAGGATACAGAAATAGAATTTGAGATGCTACAGAACATCAGTTTTGGCTCCTTGACCTCTAATGGGAGCTCTGTGTATCAAAGGAGTGAATTCACGTGACAAAAGCGTTTTCTGTCACTCGTGTGCTGACCGACAGTCCATCAGCCCTGACTGCCAAAGGAAAGCCTCCAACAAGTTCATCAAGAAAGTCGCCGGTAAGTGATTGGTCTCAGGGGACCATTACATGAGCACTTGTGGCTGGGTCTGAAGTGCTGAAGGCTGGTGGACACTAAAAGTCTTAGAGACGGAAATTTCATGCTTATAAATAGAAAATAATACCACATTTGTCCTGTTGAACAATCATTTGATTGCCAACAGAAAACAGCTTATCACCAGCAGAATACGGAATCTGCTTGCAGAAGACAAGGATTGCATTATAATTTCTTGCTACTGACTAGACTTTGATGTTTCTGTCTTAGCGACTCAAATGATCACACAACTGTGCTCTGAATTAATACAGGTACAAAATAATCACATTTCCTTCAGAGTTACACGTGATCACTGTGCAGACCAGTGAAGCAAAGATACGCTATGTAATTAATTTGTAAACATGTGTGATTCAAGTCTAAGAATATTATTTGCTCATCATAAGACAATTTAAGCTCTCTGAGCAAAAAAAGTCACTTGAATTACATCACTGCACACATCACAAGTTGGGGAGGTATGATGACATGGAGATTCCCTATTATTTCAGCAGAGTAGACTGTGAGCAACTTTTAGGAAAAACTTAGCCAAATGACAAATACCAGCTTCAAAAGTTCACTTTAGGGAAGAGAAAGGGTCTTTTGGTATCTATCAGGTGCCATTCTCCCAGTTTACTGACTTCTATACTCAAGAGAATCCAGTGTCTACTAATTATTGGAGAGATTTAAGAAGAGTCTAAGACTAAATAACTTAAGTTTTTCTTCTTCCTATTATTCTCCAAATCTGGCTTTCCTAAAAGCAGTGTGAAACATTGGTGATTACTTATTAAACTGATGCTATAATATTTCGAAAAAAGAATTAGTATGGAAGATGGCAATGTGGGAACATGCCGAGTTAGCATCTCCCCACAACTAGGGCACCTGTCTCAAGGAGACAGGAGGAACCGCCAAGTGAACCAGTAGGATGTGGGGGGACTGAGGGGGGAGGAGAAGTGGAGGCCAGAAAGGATCAGAGCCCTGAGGGTGGGGAGATCAGGAGAGGCAGGTGGGAGGGGTCCTCTGGGACCCGAGGAGCAGGAGAGGAGAGGAGAGGAGGGCATTTGCCCCACTCACGCAAGCCCAGGAAGCCTGCTGGGCTCCCAGGTGAGGTCCCCGCCCTCTGAGACCAGGGGTGGGGGGGCACGCCTGAGCCCCTTCTGTTCCTTGAGCCTAAGCCCCACCCCCCACAGCCCCGAGAGAATTTTCCAGCTCTGTGGGTCCTGAGCATAGGCCCCGCCCACCCCCCAAACCTTGCCCTTGCTTAGGCCCTGCCTCCACAGACAAGGCTTTTTCCCCCACTTTTCTTTTTCTTTTCCCACCCCCTCGTTTTTACTATTGTGTTACTGTTGTACCTTCCAGTTCTTCATTCATCATCACTTTTATTTTTATATTCTTTCTAACATACCTGTTAGTTTCCTAGTCTAATTTTATTTTTTCCTTTGTTATTGCCTCGCTCTCTTTTTTTTTTTTTGCCGCCCCACATGGCTTGCAGGATCTTGGCTCACGAACCAGGGGTCAGGCCAAAGCTCCGGTGGTAGGAGCCACTTGGAGTCTGGCTCCATGTATAACTTTGAATCACTCTTTCCAAGAATCTCTTTTCTTTTCATCAAGAAAACAAGAGTTTGAGTGGCATAAGAACCTTCTCCATCAGGGAATGAAGAGGAAGACGCCGATGGTTCCTCCTCCCTCCCATCTTTCATCAGGGGAGCAAGGGCGTTTGTCTTGCAAGCCTCTTTGTTTCACCAATTAGCCCAGTGTTACCGTTGATGGGCAGGGGAGGTAGGTCCTTAACATAATGTTGCCAGATTTAGCCAATAACAGCACAAGATGCTTGGATATATTTGCATTTTAGATAACTGTGCTTAAATCTATGTCCCAACTGTTCTATTTGGGAGTCCTATATTTTTTTCTGGCAATTCTACCCCCATAGCAGGGTCATTTCAATCCATACTTTCCAAGAAGGAAAATTTCAAATTGATTGTAACCTTCCTAGAGTTCCTTTGCTTTCTTTTTATGCTACTCCTGTCACATTTTACCTGTCCCAGGACTGAATGACTGACTACATTGGGAATTTTTTTTTAATATGATTATGTCATGATGACTTCCCAGATTTTCCAGAAAGAAAAGGGTCCACTCACTGGTCAGCATCGTCTTCCCGTGGGCTCAGGATAGTAACTGCAGTTTCCCAAATATTGGCGTAAAGACAAACCCTGTTGACACTGTTTCTCACACTAGATCAAATAGACTTCCTGCCCCAAAAGAAGTCTGCGTGGACTTGTGTCTTTTGACATAAAACTGTAGGAAGAATAAGAGGCTGCTAATCTTCAGGAAACCTGGACTTCACTCATGGCTCTCACAAGGACTCTCTGTAGAGACATCAAGCAAGACATTTCAAGATTTTTGTGGCCCCAGGCATTTCAACATCTGGGGACTGATAGTTCCAGAGAGATCGCCTAACTAAAAAGAATATTACAAGACTAAGATGAAAATTCTTTGAAAAAAAGTAAAAGCTTGAAAAATGGTAACATCACTTGTTTAGAAAATGCCTGCTTCTCAGAAGGACTTAGCATGGCATAGAAAATGTATAAATATAAACTCTTTTAAAATAAATCAACGTCTCGTTTCCCTGGTGTTTTCAGAGGGTGCTCCACGTGAAGCCAAGCCTTTAGAAAACTATGTCTGAATCTCACATCTCTGAGCATACTCAGAGAAAAACATGTCTTGCATTTTCCTGATGATTCTAGGGCAACGTTAACAATATCGGTTATTGTGCTCTGTCCCACCAAACAAGCAAACAAGAAACAGATGCACTAAAAATGTTTACACTTTTGAGAGCTCCCAGGGCCATTGCAACAAGGAGGATGGTTTGCCTTGTCCTAAGTGGCCCCAGCTGCCTGCCGGGCTGCTGACATTTCTCATCCAGACCAGGCCATGCTGTTTCACACCTTCTCCCTTACTTCATAAGCAATTTTACCACAAAAGGCACATATCTTATGACACAGCGTGAGGGATTTGCCACCCAGAGGCATTTTTCCTTACTTCTGTATTGCTGCCTATATCCCAAGGGATTGAGATTGTCCGTTTCTGTAGGGCTCTGTTATATACCTTCATGTCATTCACAAGTCCTGTGTACATACAGTATACTTAACAATTGTAGATATTTATTTCAAGTGTTGAATGTCTACTATACCTCCCGATACATTAAGAACTATTGTATTATTTTTTTAAGATTTTTTTTTGATGTGGACCATTTTTAAAGTCTTTATTGAATTTGTTACAATATTGCTTCTGTTTTATGTTTTGGTTTTTTGGCCGCAAGGCAGGTGGGATCTTAACTCCCCGACTAGGGATCGAACCCACACCCCCTGCATTGGAAGATGAAGTCTTAACCACTGGACTGCCAGGGAAATCCCTAGAACTATTGTATTATTTTTTTAAATCAGATATCTATTATCAAAAAGTAATGACATTTTATGCCTAACAGCTGCTAAACCATCCCAGTCAGCTGAATTATCATATTCCTTCGTTTTGAGCACCTGATAAACATTTTAATGTCTCTGAACATTAGGAGTTAAGTCTTACAATTGATATTCATGTTTAATGTGATAATGTTCCTCTGACTCCAGAGAAGCTGCTGTTAAGAATGATGCATCTTTAACTGAATCTGTAGAGTAAAAATAAAGAAAACTTTTTAGAGTTTTTCTAATAAAATTTGAAGAGGCTAAGAGGTGATACTGTCAGAAAAGAAGTAATATTACCGGTATTAATTTAGCCTTTAATCATCTCACACACACACACACACACACACACACACACACACACACACTTATAGCATTATCTCCTCACTCCAAAGGCAAGTATAACTTTGATATTTAACCTTCTATTCCATTTTTCTATTTTAGTATATATATGTGAAATTTAAAATATCTGTTATTATATTGTTTCTTATAGAATGATATAATAATACTGCTGTGTAATTTGTCTGTATCACCCCACACTATGTTTTGAGAAGTATCCAGTATGTGTAGATACAGTTCTGTAGTCATATATGTAGAAAGGGTTCACTGCTTTTAACTTCAGTATGACCTTATCACAACTTATCAGAGTTTATATATTCATTCCCCTACTGATGGAGATTTACTCTGCTTTACATTTTTACTGCTACCAACCATCTTCCGTGAACATATTCGTGTCTCTTGAGCTCGTGTACCAAGTGTGCTGGACCCGCCTCCGATGACCATGAGAGCCGATGGTGCACATCTTTCCTACTCTGCCTTCAGTGATATAATGTCAGTAGCTTAAATATGAGCATTTACATTATGGGAAATGGCAAACCTACAAATCAAACTCACAACTCCCTCCCCAACCGGAAAGACAGTCTGCCAGCACAGCACTGGATGTATACTTCCCGAGGTGGAATTGACAAATATTCTAGAGGGCTTGTTTCCGTTTCTTCTGGATGCGACCAAAGATTCTGTGGCACCATCTACTTCCACCAGACAGTATATGAAAGTATTGCTTCTAAAATATCTTTACCAAGGCTTGAGGTTGCCAGGTATGTTAGTTGTGCCCACATGATAAATAAAAATTGGCCTCCCATTACTGGCTTCATCTGCATTTTCTCACTAGCCAGTGAAGTTGACTATATTTTCATATACATAGTGAACATTTGAATTTCCTTGCCTTTTTTTTTTTTTTTTTTTTTTTTGCGATACGCAGGCCTCTCACTGTTGTGGCCTCTCCCGTTGCGGAGCACAGGCTCCGGACGCGCAGGCTCAGCGGCCATGGCTCACGGGCCCAGCCGCTCCGCGGCATGTGGGATCCTCCCGGACCGGGGCACGAACCCGCGTCCCCTGCATCAGCAGGCGGACTCTCAACCACTGCGCCACCAGGGAAGCCCTCCTTGCCTTTTAATTGCTTTGCCCACTTTTAAATTGGCCAGCCTTTTTCTTATTGACTTATAGGAGTTCTTTACATTAGTCTGGAAAATTAATGTTTGTCCGTTACACAATTTGCAAATATCTTTTGTCAATCTATTGCTTGTCTTTTAACCTTGCTTGTGGTGTTTGCCATGTACTAGCTATGTGACCTTGAGAAAGTTACATAACACTTATGTATCTTATATTTTTTATCTGTAAAACTTAAACTATAATTGGTTAAACCACCTTATTGGTTGAGTCGATACACGTACATCGGTCAGTACATAGCAATTATTATTATTGTTGTTCTTATTCTTGCTGTTATTATTACTATTATCATCATTATATTATTCTATGGAAGTTCTTGGTTTTCATACAGTTTTTTTTTCCTTTACGGTTGTTTGTTGAAGAAATCTTTCCCAAATCCAAGAAGCAGGGAGACAGACTACTCTATTTTCTTCTTGTACTTTTAGAATTTTTTGTTTAGGTCACCTATACATTTGACTCTGCTTTTTTTCTTCCCTTTATTCTGAGCACCTAGCCAGAATTCCTGGAGCCAGTAGGTGCTCAACAAATGTTTACAGAAAGAAGACAAGGGGAGAGGGAGAGAGGAATTAGTATTCATTTTTATAAGTGATCCCACTAAGAAACTCAAGGGGAAGAGAGATGAAGGAAGAGCTAGAGGGATAAATTACTATTAACTATACTTACAACCTATTAAAATGGAAACTCCTTATTTCCTTGTCATATTTATGTCAAATCTTACAGAAGCTTTAAAAATTGATAACTTCTGGGCTTCCCTGGTGGCACAGTGGTTGAGAGTCCGCCTGCCAATGCAGGGGACGCAGGTTCGTGCCCCGGTCCAGGAGGATCCCACATGCCGCGGAGCGGCTGGGCCCGTGAGTCATGGCCACTGAGCCTGCGCGTCCGGAGCCTGTGCTCCGCAACGGGAGAGGCCACAACAGTGAGAGGCCCGCGTATCGCAAAAAAAAAAAAAAAAAAAAAATTGATAACTTCCAAGACAAGCAAGGGCACTTGGTATCCAGGCCTTGAGATGTTTTATCTTATACATAATAATGAGCACTGCCTTTATTCCAGTGCCAGATAATGTCTGTGTGATTCTTAGACCATAAACTGTCTCTCCCTGAATCATGTTGGTTTTCTACCTAATCCTGGGATTCATCGGAAATCCAATTCACATTTACAGTTGAAAAGCAGAATGGGAGAACATACTGGCCCTCCAGCCACTGCTATTTCATTCCCCAGAGGCCTGTCCGCTGAGATCTACGGTCCACGTAGAGGAGCATAGAACTAGTACACAAAACCCTCAAGCCTAGAAGTTCCATGCTAAGTCGTGTCTGTAGACTGCAGAGTTAACACCAATATCATCACTAGCAACTGGGGAGTCCACATTCTCAAAAGTTTGGCAACCAGAAAACTACATGATGGGCAATAGGAAAGATGGACTTCCAGATGTTTACCTGGAGCCCAAAATTTCAAGTTCATGCCAAGCTGGGATACAGAGTTCACAGTCAGGTGATTTTCACCTCTTGGGACCTTCTATTTGCACAGCTGCTTTTATTCCATCATCAACCAAATAAGTTATTCAAATGTTAAACTTCTTCGGATTAGGGGTTTTATTCTTTTTCTAATAACATTTCCCCATTCCCATGAGTTAGGCAATGAACACTTCCAATGCCCAGCTTACCACGTTGCACTAAACTAAAATGATCTGACTTACAGGCAGCCCTTCAAATGGCTAGTCTTTCTTACAAGCAGAATTTTTGTGATCGGACATTGTTGTGCCTAGAACACTTTTTTTGGGGGCACCAGTTTGGGTTTGCGTACACCCGCTTCTTAACACACAGTTCAAGCCACCGTGCAGGACAGAATCTCTCTGAAAACATTTGCACTTTTGCAAGATTACTACCTTGATCAGTCAGCAGGCTGAGATGCAATTTCCGGAATATTGCTTTGAAGTTTGTAAGAATGGATGGAAATGAACAAAATAAAAGTAATGAAACTAAGGAAAAGATAATTGTGACAAGCGTGAAATTACTATCATGCTGAAATTAAAAGACAGAAAACCTAAATTGGACGCTCATGTGTCTTAAACTGGCCATTTACGTATTCAGTTTCAAATAGAAAAATAAATGTAAACGTGTAGAAAATGTCAGAAATATATATAGGGAATTGTGTTCCCGATACACATAAAAGGTGCTACGTAATTATGGATTTGAAGAAAGTATTATATATACATCTGGAAGATATCATTCTGACTGCATTTGTCCCCTGCTCCTTCTGAGGGGAGGTCTGCTTCATGGATCCTTATACCCCAGAGCCAAGTACAGTGCTGTCTCCAATAGACACTCAAGAGACGTGTGTTGGACCAACTCACTCACTGTGTACGATGTACTTCTATTTAGTCCTAGGCCACTCTCATTATATAAAAACTCTAAGTCCTTCTTAGTGGTTAGAGTTTTCCTTTGTTTCTGTCCATCCCCAAGAACGCTTTCCCCGCTAAACGCCATGGATAATCCCCACCAAGATAAGCCACTTGTATGGTCCAGACAGATGCTGATTCATATGTAAGCGCCCAAGTTCAGCCTTCCACTATTCCCACTCCTAGCTCAACTATTTCACTAACCAGCCATCTCAGTGACAAAATTAATGGATGCAATTTTTACGTATGTACAAAGTGACTCCATTTCAATGAAGTCCAGTCCTTCTGCCTCTTTTGTGCAAGATTTTCACTGGTGCCAGTGAGAGCTTAGCAAGAGAAAGCCTGAAGGGGTTGATCCATTGTGGGAGGATGGAGAGGAAGGAGCATTTTATGAAAGTGGGATCATTATAATGCTCCCCATTTAGAACATTTGTAGTGCTCACATTTCAAGCTTAAACAGCCGACCCCGATTTGGCGATATCCCAGACCCGAGGCCCAATAAGGTCCCTGGTGCTTCCTGATGCTTCTCAAGCAATGAGGCAGGCAGCGCTTACTCTTTTCTGATCACCGTCAAAAGAATAAATTATGAAACAATAGACAATCCTGCTTCATTTAAAACATATGAACCACTTCACAGGAGCATTGCCATTTTTTGGGTCAAATGGAACAGCTGTTTGAAGGCATAGCATTAGACCTTAAAACTTATCAATCTAACTTTTAATGATTTAACCTAATAAAATACACACTTCACACTAAGTGCAGGCTGTCGATCTCAACGAAGTTATAACGTCGCCTTACAAATATGGTCTTAGAAGAATCTATTTCTTTGTGATATTGTGATAAGTTCTTTCAGATTGTCAAAAACCTTGCTAAATAAATATATTTTTTAAAGCAAACAGATCTTCATCTTTAAATAACAGTGGACAGAGACTCACTGTAAACATAACCCTACTCTGAATGCTTCTGGGGCTATATTCTCATCCTGTAAAGTTTTTCTCCATTGTGAAGTTACCTGTTCAATCATAACCTTGGTTTATCATCTTTACTGTGTATGTTTGCCGCTATCGCTGGGCTGAGCAATTTACGTCAGTCAGTGCAACAAAGGCCACATTTATCTTTTGTTCCTGAAGTTTCATTTATTCTGCAACCTCAAAAAACGAATGACAAATTTCACTTTACCCTTGTTGTTAAGCTAGTGGTTAGCAATTTCTAACAACTTAAAAAGAGGTTGAAACCCATGGTTTCAAATTCAGATTAATAGATGGTTATTTAAGCCACAAAGGAAACAATGCCATCAGGATATTCTTGCAGTTAGGAGAGAGCCTGCTTCTAATCAGTAATCTTGCACACCTAAACATTTTCTGAGAAGTACATTTATAGATGTATTTTTGAACTTCCTGTGTGTCTTGCTAGGAGAAGAAAAACATCCCTAAAAGTACAATTCTACAAAAAAGAAAAGGACAAGAGAGCTGGTGATACACATGGTGTACATGACCCTCCAAGACTCCCTTTTAGGTAGAAGTTAGCAATATTGTGTCACACTTGATCTGGCAAAATTGGAAGTCACAAAATCTAATGTGTCAGCAAAGATACCGACAAGATCACAAAAAAGATGTGTGCCTATTGGTAAAATTTTACACTAGGGGATTCGATGACCAAAAGTTACCAAGTTTCAATCAGTTAATATTTTTTGAGCACCTACTTTACATGAAAAATTGATCTAGACACCCTAAGACATACAAGAGAAGGAATTAACTGAGACCCACCTTCAAGGAGCTTATCACTCAGTTGGGCCAAAAAGACCAACACATAGGAAGATGACAGCTCTAAGCGGCAGAATATAAATGACCAAGAAGTGGCAGAGGCAATAAATGCTGTGCATCAGAGGATCACTGTGGGCCACGGAGGTCAGTAAATATTCCAAGAGGAGGGAGTGACAAGTGACCCTGGGCCTTGTCGATCAGAAGCTAATCCTTTGCATTCTAGTATGTACCCTTGGGTAAAGTCCTTGCTCATGAATATGATTTTGTTTTTAAATCAATTAACAGGCTACTCATTTCACATGTCTTCAATGTCGCCCTCTTCCTTTTGCAGGGGCCAAGTGAAAACCTCATTCAATAAATCACAGTATTGATACTTCTGAACAGATGTTGAAATAATAATCATAGTGCCTATTCTGAGTTAATCCAACAACAAATATAAGAAAAGCAACAAAGTTTGACTGTTTTAACAACCATGACTATTTTTTCAAAAAAATAAACCAACCAAGATTCCATTCAAATTTTTTCCTTCTGAGGTAAAAAGCAAAAGATCAGGAAGTAAGTGAAGATACTCTCATTAGTAGAATACAGTTGTCACCACTCATCCACAAGGGATACATTCCAAGACCCCCAGTGGATGCCTGAAACCACAGATAGTACCAAACTGTATATACACTATGTTTTTTCCTATACATACATAACTAGGATAAAGTTTAATTTATAATTAGGCCCAGTAAGAAATTAATAATAGTAACTAATAATGAAATAGAACTATAACAATATACTATTAAAAAGTTATGTGAATGTGATCGCTCTCCCTCTGTCTCTCTCTTTCTCTCAAAAATCTCTTATCACACTAATTTAATGCTTTTTCCATCTTAACTAAGCACTTGTCCCACATTGTGGTCGTACCTTTTGCAGTTTGAGGCATAACAGCAAAACTAGCACAAATTTCTTTTTCCTTCTTCACAATTTCATGGATAGCAAATTCATTCTTATTATAGATCTTAACCACCTCAGCATACAATTCTTTTCCTTTTGTTATTAATTCAAGAGCTTTCACCTTTTCACTTAAAGGAAGCCCTTTACGGCTTCTCTTTGCCATATTTGAATGGCCAGCATCACTGCTCTTGCACTTTGGGGCCATTATTAAGTAAAATCAGGGTCACTTGAACACAAGCACTGAGATACCATGACTGCTGATCTGATAACCCAGACAGCCTCTAAGTGACTTGCGGGTGGGATACACCCGACAAAGGGATGACACACATCCCCAGCAGCACGAAATTTCATCTGGCTACTCAGAATGGCATGTAATTTCAAACTTATGAATTGTTTATATCTGGAGTTTCCCAGTTAATATTTTTGGATCACGGTTGATCACGTGCAACTAAAACTACAGGAAAACGAAACTGCAGATAAGGGGGGACAACTGTAGTGCTTAAGATACACCTGAGCAGGACTTCCTTGGTGGCCCAGTGGTTAAGAATCCACCTTCCAATGCAGGGGACTCTGGTTTGATCACTGATCGGGGAAGTAAGATCCCACATGCTGTGGAGCAACTAAGTCCGTGCGCCGCAACTACTGAGCCCAAGCACTCTACAGCCCTCGAGCCACAGCTAGAGAGAAGCCCACGTGCCACAACGAAGAGCCCGTGCACCACAACGAAGGATCCCGCATGCCACTATGAGGATCCCCCATGCTGCAACTAAGACCTGATGCAGCCAAATAAATAAATAAATATTAAAAAAAAATATGACAACCAAGTGAACCGCCAGCTGAGGACACAAGCAGATGATGGGGGGAGGGGAATGGGGTCATCTAACCACCAAATAATAGAGATACTAGGGGAAACAGAGTCAGCAGCACTAAAACCATACTCAAGGAAATAAAGTTCAACTGCGAAGAAAGAAAATCCCAGTATAGACATTATTAACAAACCATCAATTCTATGAGAATAGTGCAGGTTTTGAGAGAACAAATGACATGAACAATGAGCTAGACGTAATTCTAAAAACAAACAAATAAAGCAAGGCCA
Organism: Pseudorca crassidens; assembly: GCF_039906515.1. Lineage (NCBI taxonomy): Eukaryota > Metazoa > Chordata > Mammalia > Artiodactyla > Delphinidae > Pseudorca > Pseudorca crassidens. The sequence goes on along the minus strand of NC_090312.1, from coordinate 79,508,516 downwards.
ATGAGGGAAAAATCACTGGCAATGAAATGTCTGGAGTACTGATGTCGGTACAAAGAAGGAATAAATTAGATCCAAATGTCACATCATACACCGTAATACATTCTAAATGAGTTACAGTGTAAAACACACACTAAAACTATATATGTCAGAAAAAAATAGAAAGATGTGTAAAATGACACGGATAAATGTTTTAAAAAGAAAGCAACGAAATTCCCAAACTGACAACATAACTAATAAAAGTTTCACATTCCGAATATACACAGAACTGATACAAATAATGCCAGTGCTCACATTTCACTGGAGGCAGGAAAGAAATATAAATCAAATAAATTTCAGTTACCACCACAAGGCTGTGAGACCAACCATAATAAATACAAATAATAAGAGTCAATGTTAAAGACAAAAACTCTGCAGGAAAGGAAAGATATTCACAGGAAACCACTTGACTTAATGTCAAGCAATATTTACAAAGTCATGATAACACTCAACGTCGACTGACACAAGCATGGGGGAACATGGGGGTGAGGGGTGTACAAAACTTAAGTCTGTGCAGTAGTTAATTTTTAAAATTACTACTAAAGAAATAGCAATTTAAGCATTTCTTTTTTTAATAAAATGGACCTGATTACCCGAAGAAACAGACAAACAGTGTGGAAAGTCACAGCTCTGTTGGCTGAACTTCTGGAGTAGAAATAGTAGAACAGCAGACTGCTGTTTTCTATAAGCTTTCCTTTTTTTTTTTAATAAATGTATTCATTTATTTACTTATTTCTGGCTGCATTGGGTATTCGTTGCTGCACATGGGCTTTCTCTAGTTGCAGCAAGCGAGGGCTACTCTTCGTTGCGGTGCGCGGGCTTCTCATTGTGGTGGCTTCTCTTGTTGCGGAGCATGGGCTCTAGGCATGCAGGCTTCAGAAGTTGTGGCTCGTGGGCTCAGTAGTTGTGGCACACGGGCTTAGTTGCTCCATGGCATGTGGGATCTTCCCAGACCAGGGCTCGAACCCATGTCCCCTGCATTGGCAGGCGGATTCTTAACCACTGCACTACCAGGGAAGTCCCTCTATAAGCCTTCTAATACTACACTCCCTTTTGTTACAATGCTTGCTTTGAAAATCAAAATTTTTCTAGCACAATTAATTAGTTATTTAATTTGAGAACAATTTGAGTATAATGCAAATTTCCCATTTCCTTACGTGTGATTTTTGTCTGTAAGAAGCACTAGGAATACTGCACCCAGCTAAACTGGGTAGGAAAACATGAAACACATATACTCCCATCAATTATGTACCAGATAACTCCATGTACCAGGTAAACAAGACACACACATCCACATCCCTAGTTATGTACACACATTACTCATGAAGATGAGCGGCAATAAATACATCCAACTGTTTCTTCTTTGTCACACCAACATTGACAATTTTAGTGTTTTTTAAAGCTGTGCTTAATGTTTTAAAAATATTATTTCTAAATCATTCTGTCAAATTCATGCATATCATTCATGAAGTATTTGAGTGTCATGTCCCTAATCCCATTTTTGCCCTGTGGTGTTTATTTGTTGCTTTGTTTGCTTGTTTTTTAATTAATAGACTTTATTTTTTAGAGCAATTTTACGTGTACAGAAAAACTGAGCAAAAAGCACAGACTCCCAAACACACGATTACCCTATTATTAGCATCTAATATAAGTGTGGTATGCTTGTCACATTTGATGAGCCAGCATTGGTACATAACTGAAGTCCATAGTTCACTCTTTGTGCTGCATATTCTATGCGTTTTGACAGATGTATAATGACATGTATCCCCCATTACAGTGTCATACAGAATAGTTTCATTGCCCTAAAAATCCCCTGAGCTCCACCTATTCATTCCTGCCTCCCCCCGAGCCCCTAGCAACCACTAATCTCTTTACTGTCTCCAGAGTTTTGCCATTTACAGAATGCCATATAGTTGGATTCATACAGTGGGTAGCTTTTTCGGATTATACCCTTTCACTTAGCATTTAAGATTCTGCCATGTATTTCTGTGACTTGATAGCTCATTTCATTTTACTGCTGAATGATATTCCATGGCATGAATGTACCACAGTTTGTTTATCCATTCACCTACTGAAGGACATTTTGGTGGCTTGCAAGTTTGGGTAATCATGAATAAAGCTGCTATAAGTATTTGTGTGCAGGTTTCCTTTGTGGGTGGACATAAATTTTCAGTTCATTTGAGTGCTATTAAGTTTTCAACTCAAGGAGCACTATTGCTGTATCACATGGTAAGAGCACGTTTAATTTTGCAAGAAACGGCCAGACTGTCTTCCAAAGTGGCTATACCACTTTGCATTCCCCTCAGGAGTAAATGAGAGTTCCTGTTGCTCCACACCCTGGCCAGCATTGGGTGCTGTCAGTGTTTTGGCTTTTAGGCATTCTCATTGGTATGTAGTAGTATCTTGTTGTTTTAATTCCAATTCCCTAATAACATACGATGTTGAGCATCTTTTCATATGCTTATTTGCCATCTGTATATCTTCTTTGGTGAGGTGTCTGTTCAGATCTTTTGCCCATTTTTAACTGGGTTGCTTCTTTTCTTATTGTTGAGTTTTAAGAATTCTTTGTATATTTTTGTGAAATCTGGCTTATCTTTTCATTCTCTCAACAGTGTCTTTCACAGAGCAGAAGTTTATAATTTTAATAAAGTCCAACTTACCATTTTTTTCTTTAGTGGGTCATGTTTTTTATCACACAGTTTTGCACAACACAGTGACTTTTAGGAATTCACAGACTGCGTGATAGCCATTGACCACATTTATCCTTTTCAATCGTTCATTTATTTGACCACATAATTCATTTTGAATAAAGCCCCCAAAATAATTGGTACAGAGGTACTAAGAAACATAACTTATGGTGAAAAATTGGAAACTTAATGCCAAAGAGTCGAGATTTGATAAGTAAATACAAGAGAATATTACCACTATGAAATATGAATATGGTGTTAAAGATGGTTAGCATGTCAACATTCTTTACATATGAAAATAAATTCATGGAAATGTTAAGCAAAAAAAGTAGCATGTAAAATATCAATCATACATTAATTTAAACTAAGAAAAAATGTAATTTAACAAATAGAAATAAAAATCCAGTAACGTATTAGTTAGAAAAAGTAGCACCTGTTGCCGTAAAACAAATCCCCGAATCCCATTTTGACTGTGAGATTTTTCATTCATGCAAAGTTGAATATAAATATTCCAGGGAAGCATCAGCTAAGGGACCAGCCTCCTTCCATGTGTGGTTCTACACATCCCCTAGGCCATGGAGCCCTTGGCCAATTCCTTCCTCTGCACTTGGCGGGGAGGCGGGGGGGAAAGTGTGAGGGGCCACACAAGAGGTTTTGACCAGCTGGCTTGAAAGGCTGAACAGACTTCCACCCACATGGCCACACCCACCTGAGGGCAGGCTGGGAGAAGTGGTCCAGCTGTGTGCCCAGGACACAGAGGAACGCTTTTGTGTCTGCACAGACCTCTCTGCACTTAACAAAATTAGACTATGGTTTTCTTAGGCTCCTTTCTCCTTTCAGTTTTGCTCAAATCTGTGATAATATGTAAGTATCCCTTATTATCTTTATCTATTTAGTTCCTGAGTCCAGATTATGAGAGTTCAGATACACTTATCCAAGTCTATTGGGTTCCGGTGTTCATATAGGAAGGGTTTTGAGAGTTTGGATTTATTCATTCTGTAAGAAAAGAAAATTGAAATTTACAGTCTCTATCTCATCCCCTATCCTTCATTTCAGGTAATACCTCCTAAATCAACTCAGTATTGCCACCCTACTTTAAAATTTTACAGTAAGATTACACGTCTTGCTAAAAAAACAGTGTGTAACAATTCTTTCTGTGATTCCTAATTCTTAACCTAAATCTTTTTTTTTTAAAGATAAAGCAAAATTTCAAAGATTTTCTTCTAAGTAGCACACAATGATTCTAGGTCTTTTAACCTACATATTAAGGACCAGTGTTGGTTATTTATCAGTGGCATTCAGCAGGGTCAATTCTTGTATAAGTGTTTTGTATTAACATAGATATTTTTATATGATATAAGGATCTGTAAGCATGCCACATTTGGGGAATAAGACAGCTTTATCGTAATCATTTCTAAATCTTTTTTTATTTCCAAGATCACTTTTAACATTATTCTCCAGTTACTATTTAATTTTGACAAAAGTTTCATAAAGTGTTTTAAAATTTTACAGAGTAAGTCTATTATTATGATCTTAAAAAATATATTTTATGTACTTGCTTGCTGATTTTTCCAAAAGATTTTCACTGTTAACTTATCAAGTTGTATAAAATGTTCCATACAGGCTCTTAACAAATATTTATGTTTAATCTATGTTTAACGTAGAATAGTATTTTCATGTTTACTATATTTAATCCCTGTAATTATGTGTCTTCCTTTATTTTTCCCAATAAGGTTTTATTGTATTTCTTTAATATATATTTTATGTTAAAAGATAAATCACTATCCATTTATGCAAAGCTATTGTTGCTGTTATTACATAACATGTTGACATTTTATTTTCTGTCTAACTCTATGTCATTAATGTATGTATGAAATTGATTTTTTTAAATTATGCTAAAATCTTGCAACTCTGGTGAAATTTCACTTTTTGGGTTGATGTCCTTGATTTTCTGTATAATTATACAATTAGTAAATGTTGACTTTCTAAAAAGATATCCAGAGACCTTACTTGAGGCTCTCCTTCAAATAACTTCTTATACAGTATTTTTACAGTTTCAGTAAAATAAAGTTCAATCTATTTCCACTCTTAGTCTTCTAATTAAATGGATTAATTAAAACTGAAACTATTTATAAAATTAACTAAATTAAAGAAACTATAACAGATTGGAAGTCATGTCTGAGGTAATTAGATTTGGAGTCTGATTTCATAGACATTAAAAGAACAAATGAACAATCGATTGATACCCTAAGCAAATATATTAAATGTAACATAATACATTTCATAAATGTACTTTGTATATAACACTAAAATTTTACTACAATGGCAAAGAATATATTTCTAAAATGAATCCTAAGGGGAGAATTGCAGTTAGTTACTAGATCAGTAACTATTTTGAATGTTATAATATCACCACCTACTGGAGAAATAGGATAGGAAAATTTCTCATTTTGGAAATCCTCATCAATAGCAATATTTATTCAATTTAGACATTCCTAAATTCACATTTCTTTAGGTCTCAAGATCCTAACCTTATTCTTTACACACACGAGGAAATAGACACAGAAGGGCTAAATGGTTCAATGATTTGCCCCAATCACACTACTAATTATACAAAAGATGATGACATGAGACCAATTACATATATAACTATTCTCCGGGTCTCCTAGCTCTCAGTCCCGTGATCTGAGTTCTATAACTTGCTCTTCCAGCATGACAGGCGCCACGTTCACTGTCAGTGTCCATTATAATAATGGCTAAAGCACTCTTGAAGTGAAAGCAAAGTTGGTTTTCCTATCAAACGTATAATTTCCTTTTTTTTTTTTTTTTTTTACTGACTCATGGAACAATTAAGAGCTAAGTCTCTCTGAAGTTCTTATGTTATCTCCTACAGGTGACTGTTGACTGAATTATTTAGTATGAGCAATCTCATTTCTCATTTCTCCCTTTTATTTTCTCACCTATAATTAAAGAAAGAAAGGAAACAGCACTTTCCATCTCTCAGATCAACACTTTAGAAAGACTGTTGGAAACCGGGTGGGAAAACAGGCTCCCCCTTAAACTGTGAGAGTGTAAACTGGTGCCAAAGTTTGCTGGTAATTTCAAAGCTCACCCATCCCCCCTCACGCGTGCCTTCACTTTCCGGGTCAACTGCAGTCCAAAAATACCAAATAAACTATTCATCAGTTTTAAATTGCAAGCCGTTTTGATTAACATTATGAAATCTCACGCTGCTCCGTCTTATGCAGGAGCCCCAACAATCAACATCGTCTACACCTGACGTCCAACCACCAACAGCATCACAGCTCAATGATTCTCCTTCTGATGCACTGGCAGAAGGCTGGTAGGAGCCCAATGCTACGTCACTGTGCCTACGGTCACTCACTTCACTTCATCTCATCATGTCGGCATTTTATCGCCTCACATCATCACAAGAAGAAGGGTGAATACAGGACGATCAGGTATTTTGAGAGAGAAAGACCATATTCACATAACTTGTATTACATACAGGGCACTGTTATAATTGTTCTATTTTATTAGTAGTTATAAAATAATTTTATATTGTTATTGTTAATTCTTTACTCTGCCTAATTTATAAACTAAACTTTATCATCAATACGTATGTATAAGATAAAGCATAGTGTATACGGGGTTTGGTACTATCCGTGGTTTCAGACATCCTCTGAGGGTCTTGGAATGTAACCCCTGTGGGTAAGGGCGGACGATTGCACCCATCAAAAATTTAAATCACATAGCTTTTGATGCCATAATTCTACTCCTAGGGATTTATAATGATATTTCTACACAAATAATCACTGCAGCATTATTGGTGATAGCAAAAATGAAATAAATTTGGAAACAATCTAAATGTTATTAATAGGAGACTGACAAAATAAGTTATAGGGCATTGATACAGCTATAACATATGGAACATTGTGCAGCCATTTTTTAAAATAACATAGTTCTATGCATACTTATAAGAAAAGATAACTAGAGATTGGTTCAAGATGGAGGAGTAGAAGGACATGCTCTCACTCCCTCTTTCGAGAACACCAGAACCACAACTAACTGCTGAATGATCATCGACTGGAAGACACAGAAACTCAACAAAAAAGATACCCCACATGCAAAGACAAAGGAGAAGCCGCAATGAGACGGTAGGAGGGGCACAATCACAATAAAATCAAATACCATAACTGCTGGGTGGATGACTCACAAACTGGAGAACATTTATACCACAGAAGCCCACCCACTGGAGTGACGGTTCTGAGCCCCACATCAGGCTTCCCAACCTGGAGGTCCGGCAACAGCAGGAGGAATTCCTAGATAATCAGACTTTGAAGGCTAGTGGGATTTGATTGCAACACTTCAACAGGACTGGGGGAAACAGAGACTCCACTCTTGGAGGGCACACACAAATTAGTGTGCACATCGGGACCCAGGGGAAGGAGCAATGACCCCATAGGAGACTGAACCAGAGTTCTGGGAAGTACTCCTTGGCGTGCGCCCTCCCACAGTCTGCCATTAGCCCCACCAAAGAGCCCGGGTAGGCTCCAATGTTGGGTCACCTCAGGCCAAACAACCAACAGGGAGGGAAACCAGCCCCACCCAGCAGCGCACAAGCGGACTAAAGTTTTACTGAGCTCTGCCCACTAGAGCAACAGCCAGCTCTACCCACCACCAGTCCCTCCCATTAATCCTCTTAGATAGCCTCATCCACCAGAAGGCAGACAGCAGAAGCAAGAAGAACTACAATCCTGCAGCCTGTGGAACAAAAACCACATTCACAGAAAGATAGACAAGATGAAAAGGCAGAGGGCTATGCACCAGATGAAGGAACAAGATAAAATCCCAGAAAAACAACCAAATGAAGTGGAGATAGGCAACCTTCCAGAAAAAGAATTCAGAATAATGATAGTGAAGATGATCCAGGACCTCAGAAAAAGAATGGAGGCAAAGATCAAGAAGATGCAAGAAATGTTTAACAAAGACCTAGAAGAATTAAAGAACAAACAAACAGAGATGAACAATACAATAACTGAAATGAAAAATACACTAGAAAGAATCAATAGCAGAATAACTGAGGCAGAAGAATGGATAAGTGACCTGGAAGACAGAATGGTGGAATTCACTGCTGTGGAACAGAAAAAAGAAAAAAGAATGAAAGTAAATGAAGACAGCCTAAGAGACCTCTGGGACAACATTAAATGCAACAACATGCACATTATACGGGTCCCAGGAGAAGAGAGAGAGAAAGGACCCAAGAAAATATTTGAAGAGATTATAGTTGAAAACTTCCCTAACATGGGAAAGGAAATAGCCACCCAAGTCCAGGAAGTGCAGAGAGTCCCATACAGGATAAACCCAAGGAGAAACACGCCGAGACACATAGCAATCAAACTGGCAAAAATAAAAGATAAAGAAAAATTATTGAAAGCAGCAAGGGTAAAAAGACAAATAACATACAAGGGAACTCCCATAAGGTTAACAGCTGATTTCTCAGCAGAAACTCTACAAGTCAGAAGGGAGTGGCATGATATACTTAAAGTGATGAAAGGGATGAACCTACAACCAAGATTACTCTACCCGTCAAGGACCTCATTCAGATTCGATGGAGAAATCAAAAGCTTTACAGACAAGCAAAAGCTAAGAGAATTCAGCACCACCAAACCAGCTCTACAACAAATGCTAAAGGAACTTCTCTAAGTGGGAAACACAAGAGAAGAACAGGACCTACAAAAACAAACCCAAAACAATTAAGAAAATGGTAATAGGAACATACATATCGATAATTACCTTAAATGTGAATGGATTAAATGCTCCAACCAAAAGACACAGGCTTGCTGAATGGATACAGAAACAAGACCCATGTATATGCTGTCTACAAGAGACTCACTTCAGACCTAGGGACACATACAGACTGAAAGTGAGGGGATGGAAAAAGATATTTCATGCAAATGGAAATCAAAAGAAAGCTGGAGTAGCAATACTCATATCAGATAAAATAGACTTTAAAATAAAGAATGTTAAAAGAGACAAGGAAGGACCCTACATAATGATCAAGGGATCAATCCAAGAATAAGATATAACAATTATAAATATATATGCACCCAACATAGGAGCACCTCAATACATAAGGCAACTGCTAACAGCTCTAAAAGAGGAAATCGACAGTAACACAATAATAGTGGGGGACTTTAACACCTCACTTACACCAATGGACAGATCATCTAAACAGAAAATTAATCAGGAAACACAAGCTTTAAATGACATAATAGAGCAGATAGATTTAACTGATATTTATAGGACATTCTATCCAAAACCGCAGATTACACTTTCTTCTCAAGTGTGCATGGAACATTCGCCAGGATAGATCACATCTTGGGTCACAAATCAAGCCTTAGTAAATTTAAGAAAACTGAAATCATACCAAGCATCATTTCTGACCACACGCTATGAGATTAGAAATCAATTACAGGGAAAAATACGTAAAAAGCACAAACACATGGAGGCTAAACAATACGTTACTAAATAACCAATAGATCACTGAAGAAATCAAAGAGGAAATAAAAAATATCTAGAGACAAATGACAATGAAAGCACAACAATCCAAAACCTATGGGATGCAGCAAAAGCAGTTCTAAGAGGGAAGTTTATAGCTATACAAGCCTACCTCAAGAAACAAAAAAAACCTCAAATAAACAATCTAACGTTACACCTAAAGGAACTAGAGAAAGAAGAACAAACAAAACCCAAAGTTAGCAGAAGGAAAGAAATCATAAAGATCAGATCAGAAAAAAATGAAAAAGAAATGAAGGAAACTATAGCAAAGATCAATAAAACTAAAATCTGGTTCTTTGAGAAGATAAACAAAATTGATAAACCATTAGCCAGACTCATCAAGAAAAAAACGGAAGAGACTCAAATCAATAGAATTAGAAATGAAAAAGAAGTAACAACTGATGCTGCAGAAATATAAAAGATCATGAGAGATTACCATAAGCAACTATATGCCAATAAAATGGACAACCTGGAAGAAATGGACCAATTCTTAGAAAGGTATAACCTTCCAAGCCTGAACCAGGAAGAAGTAGAAAATATGAACAGACCAACCACAAGTAATGAAATTGAAACTGTGATTAAAAATCTTCCAACAAACAAAAGTCCAGGACCAGATGGCCTCACAGGTGAATTCTATCAAACATTTAGAGAAGCGCTAATACCCATCCTTCTCAAACTCTTCCAAAAAACTACAGAGGAGGAAAACTCCCAAACTCATTCTATGAGGCCACCATCACCCTGATACCAAAACCAGGCAAAGTTACTACAAAAAAAGAAAATTACAGACCAATATCACTGATGAATATAGATGCAAAAATCCTCAACAAAATATTAGCAAACAGAATCCAACAACACATTAAAAGGATCATACACCATTATCAAGTGGGATTTATCCCAGAGATGCAAAGATTCTTCAATATATGCAAATCAATCAACGTGATACACCATATTAACAAATTGAAGAATAAAAACCATATGATCATCTCAATAGATGCAGAAAAAGCTTTTCACAAAATTCAACACGCATTTATGATAAAAGCTCTCCAGGAAGTGGGCATAGAGGGAACTTACCTCAACATAATAAAGGCCATATACAACAAACCCACAGCAAACATCATTCTCAATGGTGAAAAACTGAAAGCATTTCCTCTAAGATCAGGAGCAAGACAAGGATGTCCACTCTCACCACTATTATTCAACATAGTTTTGGAAGTCCTAGCCACAGCAATCAGAGAAGACAAAGAAATAAAAGGAATAAAATTAGAAAAGAAGAAGTAAAACTGTCACTGTTTGCAGATGACATGATACTATACACAGAAAATCCTAAAGATGCCACCAGAAAACTACTAGAGCTAATCAATGAATTTGGTAAAGTAGCAGGATACAAAATTAATGCACAGAAATCTCTTGCATTCCTATACTGATGATGAAAAATCTGAAACAGAAATTAAGGAAATACTCCCATTTACCATTGCAACAAAAAGAATAAAATACCTAGGAATAAACCTACCTAGGGAGACAAAAGACCTGTATGCAGAAAACTATGACACTGATGAAAGAAATTAAAGATGATACCAACAGGTGGAGAGATATACCACGTTCTTGCATTGGAAGAATCAATATTGTGAAAATGACTATACTACCCAAAGCAATCGACAGATTCAATGCAATCCCTATCAAATTACCAATGGCATTTTTTAACTAGAACAAAAAATCTTAAAATTTGTATGGAGACAAAAAAGACCCCGAATAGCCAAAGCATTTTTGAGAGAAAAAAATGGAGCTGGAGGAATCAGACTCCCTGACTTCATTCTATACTACAAAGCTACGGTCATCAAGACAATATGGTACTGGCACAAAAACAGAAATATAGATTAATGGAACAAGATAGAAAGCCCAGAGATAAACCCATGCACCTATGGTCAACTAATCTATGACAAAGGAGGCAAGGATATACAATGGAGAAAAGACAGTCTCTTCAATAAGTGGTGCTGGGAAAACTGGACAGCTACATTTAAAAGAATGAAATTAGAATACTCCCTAACACCATACACAAAAATAAACTCAAAATGGATTAGAGACCTAAATGTAAGACCGGGCACTATAAAACTCCTAGAGGAAAACATAGGAAGAACACTCTTTGACATAAATCACAGCAAGATGTTTTTTGATCCACCTCCTAGAGTAATGGAAATAAAAACAAAAATAAACAAATAGGCCCTAATGAAATTTCAAAGCTTTTGCACAGCAAAGGAAACCATAAACAAGACGAAAGACAACCCTCAGAATGGGAGAAAAGATTTGCAAATGAAGCAATGGACAAAAGATTAATCTCCAAAATATATAAACAGCTCATGCAGCTCAATATTAAAAAAACAAACAACTCAATCCAAAAATGGGCAGAAGACCTAAATAGACATTTCTCCAAAGAAGACATAGAGATGGCCAAGAAGCAAATGAAAAGCTAGTCAACATCACTAATTATTAGAGAAATGCAAATCAAAACTACAGTGAGGTATCACCTCACACCAGTTAGAATGGGCATCATCAGAAAATCTACAAACAACAAATGCTGGAGAGGGTGTGAAGAAAAGGGAACCCTCTTGCACTGTTGGTGGGAATGTAAATTGATACAGCCAGTATGGAGAACAGTATGGAGGTTCCTTAAAAAACTAAACATAGAATTACCATATGATCCAGCAATCCCACTACTGGGCATATACCCAGAGAAAACCATAATTCAAAAAGAGACATGCACCCCCATGTTCACTGCAGCACTATTTACAATAGCCAGGACATGGAAGTAACCTAAATGCCCATCGACAGACGAATGGATAAAGAAGATGTGGTACAGGGCTTCCCTGGTGGCGCAGTGGTTGAGAGTCCGCCTGCTGATGCTGGTTCATGCCCCAGTCCGGGAAGATCCCACATGCTGTGGAGCGGCTGGGCCCATGAGCTATGGCCGCTGAGCCTGCGCATCTGGAGCCTGTGCTCTGCAGCGGGAGAGGCCACAACAGTGAGAGGCCCGCGTACCAAAAAAATAAAAAGTAAATAAAAAAAAATAAGAAAAAAAAAAAAAATAGTCCAATCTGGTGAATGTCTAAACCTAAACTGGTCCACAAGTGTCTGCCTTGCTTCTAAGTTTACGACCCTTGTTTCCATTCCTTCACCGCGTTTTTCCATCTGGATGGTCTAGCAGGTAATTAAACTCCTCTGCCCAAAACTGTAGTAGTAGTAGTAGCAGTAATAATGATATACATGGAGACAAAATTGGGGCCACAGCATGAGCCAATAGCCTTCGCCTGCCCACGCACCGCTGCTCTGCACATCCTGCACCAGGCCCTTTGGAAACAACTGCTGCAAATTTCACATCAGCAATTCTCTCTCTTTCTTTTACTAAACTCAACTTTATGTTCTACATAAAAAATAACCACAGTAATGTACTTAACCTTCTCTTAATGTATACCTTATGTAACACCTGTATCCCTGAGAATTCCACCTTCTTTTGTCCGACGAAGATTGAGAGGAAGCTGGAGCCGGAATCTCAAGTTACAGCTCAAGTCTGTGGGCTGGTGCGCCCTCTGATGGACATTTTTCACGTTACACGTGCTTTTTTGTTTTGGGGTGTTTTTTGCGCTGTTGTGTTTTTTAAGGAAGGAGCACTTCATTTGCAGGCCAAGAAACATCTCGTAAAGCCAAGAACAATCAGGAAGTCATCTCAAATGATCCCTGAATGATCCAAAACACACAAATCTTATTTAGCTGACTGGGTTCACCAGAGTTCTTGTCAGGGACCTTGTTTAACAGAGGTGGCTTGATAATAACTTGGAATGGCAGATAAACTGCAAGGGACTGATCAGCAAGAATTGTTTTTTAAAATGTTTGTTCTGATCGATAAAGGATGGGGAGTTTGCATTTGGGAATTGGAGAGGGAGAAATTGCACCCTCACCCTGGGGACAGGGGAGCACGGTAGAACAGAGGCCACAGAAAATACATGCGAAATAAGGAGAGTTCGCTTTGAGAGATCTAAGATGCTGAGCCCCGACCCGGACCCTCCAAATCTTCAGCAAAGAAGATTGGTCGGCCTCTTGCGGAAAACGGTAAAGAAGCTGAATTCTATGTCCTGGGTGATTAGGGGGGCTGAGGGGGGCAGGAGCCCGCGAGACACAGACCCAGAGTCTGAAGGCACAGCTGAATGTAGAAACCCAGTGTTCCAGGAGAAGCACCGCGGTCCTTCACTGGAGGGCTGCGTAAATTCATAAAACTCAAAAGTCTCTGAGTCAACACTACAGCAGTGGTTGAAAAGTGACAAAAGCAGAGCTATAGGTCAGTGTTTCCCAGCAAGGTAAGCACAGCAAGTAGTGACATGTGCGTAGCTGGCTGACAGAGGTGCAGGGCCTCTGGCCACCCCAGAGCTTGTGCTGTTGCCCAAGAGTTCAGAGGTGTCAGTATCTCAACACCTGTGTGGCCTCCCGAGGGCCCACGGAGGAGGTTCTGCTGTAGGTAGGCTGCATGTGGGCTGACGCAGTGCCCAAGACTGGTCAACAGGAGCGACGACCACCCCTAGACAAGGCCAAGGTCTCAGGCCTGCACCTCGTCCTCCTGGATGTGTCGTCAGGTCATACTGGAATCTAGTCCTTTGCTGAGCGCTCCCCGGCTAGCCTCCGCAGAGCTGCTAACTTCCGTGCATTTACTCCACTGCGCTATTTTTAGGCACAGGTGAACAGCACTTCACTGCTGCAATTTCGGTGGCTGTTACTCTCTAGTTTTATCCTTGCTCTACCTGGTGATGTTTCCCTGTCTAAATACTTCACTAACAAAGGCAGTAACGTATCACAGAGCTGAGAACCGGGAAGGAAGCATGAAGGGGGAGATGCCTGTGAAGAGCAGAGCCCGTGCATGAGTGATGCTCTGTTCACATAATTCTGAAGCCACTATCTGAGAACAGGTCTAAGTTCTCTCACTGCGATGACAGAGGGAAGACCTCGGTGGCTTTAGACATAAAAAGAACAGCTTTCGGGGAATCGTGTAGTGATTATTACACCACTGCATTTTCTTAGTTACACTTACTAGTCCACTGTACTGTATCTCTGTTACAATTTCAGAATGAGATGAAAGGGACTGTTTACTCCCAGGACCAGTGCTTTAGAACCAGTGCAGGAAAGCCTTGGGTGCTCCCCTGCTCTTAACTTGTGAATCACACTGAAATAGTCATTCGTGTGATCACAGCTCCAGCTCTCCTGCATCCCCCAAGTCCTGGACAGTCAGGCAGGGCCTCCGGATTCGCTCTGGCCAAGGACACATGAATGGGAGCATCACGTGCCAGGTCCAGTCAAAAGCTTTAAGACCTGAGCATGATTTTCCAAATGTCCTTCCCCCTGTGTGACAGCAGAGACTGTCCCAGAGGGTGGCGGTGGCATCAGTCTGGGTCTCTGAGCGAAGCTATCATGAGACAGAGACCGTCCCCATTGACTCATTGTCACCCCGTGGTCTGTAAGCATCACTGAGACGTGTGGACACTTTGTCACCCGAGCAGTGCCTTTCCTGACTGATGCGTACACATATGCTAATTGTACATATAGAAGAACCCCCGTATCGATGGGTATTTTATCTTACATATAGTCATAAGAACTTAGATTATCTAATACTCAAGATTATAATAAAATAAAAGGTTGTTACTTCTATAGGTAGATCTAATATTTGTCTGTAAAAGGAACAGCTGGGGGAAAAAAGAAACAGCTGGTAGATAAAGAGAATACAGCTGACCGTTGAACAACACAGCTTGAACTGCCCAGGACTGAACTTGGACGTGCATTTTTTTCAGCAAATATGTACTACAGTACTACACAATCTACGGTTGGTGCTCAGATTCAGAACCACAGATACAGAGAGCTGACTGTAAACTTCTGGCAGGTTTTCGACTATGCGGAGGGTCGGCGCCCCTAGCCCCCATGTTGTTCAAGCATCAATTATACATATAAACATAAAAAGCAGAGGAGAAGCAATGATATGATCGGGAGTTATTATCAGCAGGCCACCAGCCCCATCTACCACAGTCGTCTCCAAGGTGATCAGTGATGTCATCACGCTGCTCCTGGACCATCTGAACCCAAAATCTCCCATCAGCAAAACCCGTAGAGGTGACTTTACTTCTGTATTCTCTTAGGTCAACCACAAACATTTAGATTCCGGAACATATAAATGTCCAGTCATGCTTTTTGGAGATACTTTTTAGAAGATGCTCAACTCTGGGAACAGAAAAGAGAAGCAAATCGAACGACAGAAAAATAGAGGCCTTTACAATGAACCGAAGGAAACACAATGGACATACACTTAGAGCTTCGATGTGCACCTTCCTGACATTCTTGAGGAGAGCGGAGGGTGAGGTTAAGTCAAAGAGGCTGGCAGCATCTGCTTTGCAAAAAGTCATTGTGGCGTTTAGAAAAAATCTTTTTATGTTTCTACAGAGTTGAAGGCTTCCTGAATACATTTAGTTGAAAAGATTGGATCCTGGACTAAGAGTAAGTCCAGGAAGTGAATTCACAACTCTGTAGATGGTGAGAGATCCAGAGAGACAAGTCCGGAGGATCTCATGGTACCTGTCTACAGAGGAAGGGAAACTGAGGCCCAGGACTGGGAAGACAGCTCTGTGATCCGTAATTTGAAAACTTTCCATAAAGAAAAGTCTAACCCCAAATGCCTTAACTAATAAGTTCTACTCAAATTTAGAGAAGAAAAAACCACCAACGTAAGAGAAACTCCTCCATGGAATTAAAAAAAGTGGGAATACTTCTCCATACACTCAGTGAGGTCAGAATAAATTTGATCCCCAAACTTAACAAGGACGTTACAAGAAAGAAAAATTATAGGCTAATATCATTCATGAACATAAATGCAAACTTCCAAACAATATTAGCAAACTGAGGTTCCATTTCCAGCAGTGACAGAATAGGTTGTATCAGACTGATCTCCTCCTAATAATAGTTAGAATTTCTGGACACAAGCATGACCAAAGACAGGCAGATGTCACAGGCGATCTCAGCCTTAAAAGAGGGGAAGCAGGCTGGGTTGATCTAAATTTACTGACTTCTCATCTAACGGCTCCACTAACTGTGCTGCACACAGGAAATGGAGCTCAAGTAGAAAGGGACAGGTTCATCCGGCCAAGGATTCAGAGGTCAGAGTTCGGGGCTGGGAATTAAGAGGAGGAATCCTAGCAACGAGGCAGCCAAAGGAAGGCGTCCCCAAATCTGTGCAAAACTCCTCTCAAATCCTTGACTAGCTCCTTAACTGTGCAGACCTAAGCTGAGAGTCCAAGCAACAGAGCAGAAAGCAGCAGAAGGTAGAGCCTAAACGACCTGGGCAGAGATTTCAGCATCTTTCTCTTCTTGAGAGGCAGCGTTTGGAGTTCAAGTCATGCCAAATGAGAGGGAACTGGTAAATACTTCGGGTTTTCCATTGAGTACCAGAAGAGTCACCATACAATAAAGGGCCACATTTAAAACTAATGGCTATGTCTTAGGACTTACTGCCTACAACAAAAAAACAACACTTTTCAGAGAAAGATGAAAGAATTCAGAGCTCCTATAATGTAGCCTTTACAATACTCAATATACAAATAAAAAATATTAGCTATGCAAAGAAGCAAGAAAATGTGACCCGCAATCTCTAAAAAGTTAAAAAGCAGTTATTATAAACAGGCCCTGCAATGACCAGATGTTAGAATCAGCAGTCAGGGATTCTTAAATAAATAAAAGAAATATGCTAAAGAATCTATAGGAAAAGAGGGATCTGATGGGTGAAGAGGTGAGGAATTTCAGAGAGAAAGGGAAATTCTACAAGTAAACCGACGGAGAGTTCCGGTCCAAGACGGCAACATAGGAGATTCCTGAATTCACCTCCTCCCATGGACACCTCTAATCTGCAGCTCCACACAGAACAATTCCCTCTGAAAGAAATGCAAAAACTAGCTGGACAACTCCTCCACATCAGGCAAATGAGAAAAAAATCCACATCAAAACGGGTAGGAAAGGTTGAAACTTTCATCAGAAACCCCACCTCCGGTGAAGTGACATACAGTCAGGAGGGAACTCACAACTCCCAGCTTCTCCCTGGGGAGCAAGGGGTTTCGACCCAACATCTAGTGCCCTAGCTTTTAAAACGTCCACCTAAGGGATGGGCCCCCAAAACACCTAGCTCTAAAAGCCAACAGGGCTTATGGTACAAAGCTAACGCAAAGAAAGAAAGAGTTGTTAATGGGTTTGTGAGGACACCTCATGGCTGCCCCCCAGTGCTAAGTGCGGAAGCAGCAGACAGAAATGCCCACCTCCTCGTTTTTACCTAAAAGAGGTCTCTTTGCATTCCTTAAAATCTGCAGCCTGAGGGTCAGGCCCCTAATTTAGCACATGCCTAGGGGCCACCTGCTGCCCCCCATGGAGACTGGGGAGTCTGGTAGGGGCATCTCCACCAACTCCCTAGGTCTGCCTCCAAGTCACAGTTATCTCCCTGGAAGGAGCCTGTACACACATCTGATGCCTGGCTTTTGCAGATGCAACCCAGGAGATGCACCCCTTGATTGTCTGGCTCTGGGGACCAGTGGGGCTTGCATTTGTAGGACCTATCAGATCGTAGCAAACAAAGGAACAGCTCCTAACTGGCTGTCACCCCAGGGCTCAGTGCAGAGGGAGCATACAGAAATGCCCATCTCCCAGTCTTTTCCCGGAAAGAGGTCTACTTGCAGACTTTCAATTATAAGATAAGGTCTGAGGAGCTAATGTAAAATATGATGACTGTAGTTGACTGTGTTGCATAATTGAAATTTGAGACTTGAAGTTCTACTCTAAGAGAGTAGAAGTTAACTGTTCTCACCAGAATAAAAGGAAATATGTGAGGTGATGGGTATGTTAAGTAACCAGATGGGGGGAATCCTTTCACAAGATTTACATGTATCAAATCATCACACTGTACACTTTAAATCTATTACAATTTTATTTCAATTAAAAGAAAAAGAATTTGTACCATGTCAGTGCAATGAGGGTGAAGAAGAGATATTTTGGAGGAGAAATCAAAAGATTTGGTAAACAATAAACTGTGAGGTTAAAGGAAAAAGAGGAATTAAAAATGACTCTGGGGACTTCCCTGGCGGCACAGCGGTTAAGAATCCACCTGCCAATGCAGGGGACACGGGTTCGAGCCCTGGTCCGGGAAGGTCCCACAAGCCACGGAGCAACTAAGCCCGTGCACCACAACTACTGAGCCTGCGCTCTAGAGCCCGTGAGTCACAACTACTGAGCCCACGTGCCGCAACTACTGAAGCCTGTACTTCTAGAGCCCGTGCTCCACAGCAAGAGAAGCCACCGCACAGAGAAGCCTGCGCACCGCAATGAAGAGTAGCCCCCGCACGCTGCAACTAGAGAAAGCCCGCACGCGGCAACAAAGACCCAACGCAGCCAAAAATAAATAAATCAATAAATAAAAAAGACTGATTTGTAGCTTACGGTAAACGGTAAGAAACTTTAGAATGAATAAGTTCCATGATTCTCGAACCCCCTCAATCACTTTGAGAATATAAAATAGTAAGAAATGGAGGGGAAGTGAGGTACTTGTGATCATTTCTTTGGAGAAGAACGGGAAGAGGTACTATAGCTTCCATCACAAGCTAAAAAGAGAGGGACTGCCTGTCATGAATGTCACCAATGTCGGTTGATACCTTCATTCAAGTTAAGATGTGAGTGAAACAACACAATATACATAGTAACTCAATGACATGACACGAGCAGCTACTTCCTTCCTGTATCAGTCAGTCATTTTCAAATACTGAAAGAATGCCCCTTTTTTACCCCTTTTGCTATTCCCAGTATAGCAGCTACAGACACAGAACACTTTTAAGTCTTAACTGCCTTGTAAACATTTTCTCCACCACATTCTTAAATTCAGAGTAGACAATGAACAAAATAATAAATCAAGGTCTTAAGTGTGGCATTTGCCAATTTCTGAGTTGTGAATACTCCCACCATGGTGAATTCCAAGCTACCAACATGTTGTCACTGAATGTGGAGTTGGGAAGAGGTGTACCATAGCGTGCCATTACGTGGTATTTCCACCATGTAGATACAATAGCTGTATAGATAATAATAAAATATATTTAGAATAGGTAATAGATAATAAAATGTATGGCATAGATAATTATAAAATGTATTTAAATAATTTGGAATTGATTTTTAGTATTTATTACATTGGTTTTTAATATGACTTCATTGTAAGTTTATGTAACTTAATTTTTTTCTTTACTTTTTTATTGAAGTATAGTGGATTTACAATATTGGGTTAGTTTCAGGTGTACAGCAAAGTGATTCGGTCATACATATACATATGTAGATAGTTATATCCTTTTTTTTAAATTCTTTTCCATTGTAGGTTATTACAAGACAGTGAATATAGTTCCCTATGCTATACAGTAAATTCCTGTTGTTTATCTATGTATATGGTAGTGTGTATCTGTTAATCCCATACTCCTAATTTATCCTTCCCCCCTTCCCCTCCACTTTTAATAATGGCTGTGTTTAACATCTACCTGTAAAATTCCTGAAAATGTAACCACAGGCTCTCCCGAGCCAGGATGAGCCACGTCCTGCACACCTCTGACTTTAAGTACATCGAAAACACAGCTTTACTGTCCCAGCTGTCATTCTCAAACTGCTAAAATGTGGATTTTCCTCTCTATGAAATTCATAGTAAACTTGGTACAGCAATCTCTTCTCTTAATCCAGTGGACACATTCCAGTCCTAATTTTTTTTTTTTTTTTTTTTTTTTGCCATACGCGAGGCTTGTGGGATCTCAGTTCCCTGACCAGGGATTGAACCCAGGCCCACGGCAGTGAAAACGCTGAGTCCTAACCACTAGCCCACCAGAAAATCCTAATCTTGATTATCCATAGGAAACGACAGCATTGGTCTCCTGCTTGAAACCACCATGTCGCTGGTTTGTCCAGTCTCTTGCCTTCACCCTCCCTCTCTGACTATTCCCTTAGGTCTAGTCTGAATGTTCTCCTTTCCCCACTGAGCCCTTCAGTGCTGGTTTTTCTAAGTATTCTTGGTGCTCACATCTTATCACATCTCACACTGTCCCAGGAAGCCTCATCTACCCTGCTATCGCTCATGGGCAGTCATCACCAAACCTATATCTCCAAACCAAGATTCTCTTACTTCCTAATATCTAGACCCACATTTGCAATTGCTCTGTGATGTATTTTCCCTCTAGTGTCCCACATAAATTTTGAATTCAAAATGTCATAACACTCTCTTCCCTTGTGATTTGATGACTATGTTTAGTGTTGTGTTTGGAGTCCTTTCTCTTTGTGTGTGTATGTATTTATCTATTGCAGAGTGTTGGTTCCCATGAGGTTTACATACAGCAACCTATAAATATACAGGATCATTTTAAGTTGATGATCCCCTAAATGATCTCTTTTATTATATTTTGTATCTATACCATTTGATGGATGTTCACTAAACCTACTGGGGTAAACATTTCATGATGTATGTAAGTCAAATCATTACGCTGTACCCCTTAAACTTATATAGTGCTGTATGTCAGTTATAGCTCAATAAAACTGGAAGGAAATAAAGCAAAACGAAACCACAAAATGTCCACAGCAAACTCGTTTCTGTCTTTTCAGGTCTGCTTCTCCCTTTCAACTCAATAATTTATAGGAGGCACCATTTGCCAAACCACCTAACGAAAACCCTCAACGTCATCCTGTATTCCTCCTCCTTTCACATATTCCCCATGTAAGACTTCAGCGCCAATTGGCTCTGGTCCTAATATCTCTACCAATTACTGCTTCTCTCTTTACCCACTGTCACTGGTAAAACTTTATTCCTGGGAATTCCCTGGCGGTCCACTGGTTAGGGCCTCGTGCTTTCACTGCCACGGGCCTAGGTTCAATCCCTGGCTGGGGAACTAAGATTCCGCAAGCTGCACAGCGAAGGCGGAAAAAAAAAAAACCAAAAAAACCTTAATCCTAATCACCCCACATAACCTTCTAATTTTGTAACTCTGATTCATCTTACACACTGATGCCTCTGTTATCTTTCTAAATCACAAATCACTTAATGCCTCCCGATTGCCTTAGACCAGCGGTTCTCAACCTTGGCTGCACAACAGAATTACCTGGGGAGGTTTTTTTCAACTAATTGTATAAATGTGTGATTTACATATAATAAAGTACACCCATTTTAAGTATATAGCTCAATGTGTTTTTAACACATACATGCACACACACAAAGTGTGTAATTATCACATCAATAACAATATAAAACATTTTCATCACTTCAAAAAGTTCCCACATATCCTTTTTCAAATTCCCCAAGCTTATCCTTCCCCCAAAGAGTTGACCCTAGGCAACCCCTGTCAGGAAAGATAAGTTTGGCCTGCTCTAGAATCTCGTATAAACTGAATCGGACAATATTTACTCTTTGACATCCGGCTTCTTTTACCCAAGATAATGTCTTTGAGATTCAGCCATGGTGTGTGAATCAGTAATTTCTTCCTTTTTACTGTTGAGTAGTATTCTGTGGTATGAATTTCTCGAAATGTTATCCATTCATTTGTTGATGGACATTTGGATTGTTTCCAGTTTGGGGCTATCATGAATAAAGCTTCTATGAACATTTGGGTACAAATATTTTTGTAAACATATGTTTTCATTCCTCTTGGGTCAGTATTTAGGAGTGTTATTGCTGGATCTTATGATAACTGAATATTTAACTTTAGAAGAAACTGTCTATTTTCCAAAGTAGCTATACCATTCTCCATTCCCACCAGCATTGTAGGAGAGTTCCAGGCAGAAAGCCAGGACAAACATAGCTCATTTCGCTTGTTTCCCTTCTCTGGCATAGCACAGATCTGTACTGCCTGTAGTTCAATGTCTGAAAATAATCGTTTCATATATTTTGTCTAGTTTTTTCATTGTTGGGAGTGGAAGGGCAAATCCAGTACCAGGTACACTGTCATAGCCAGAAGCAAAGTCCACTTGGGGAGCGGCTTACAAAAACATGATGCTTGAGTGCAGCCCCATACTAATTAAATCTGAGTTCCTGCAGTGAAAGGATGGCAGGGGAGTTCTAATGGGCATCAGCCTTAAGAATCGCTGGCCCGGAGCGTAATATTCAATCTCTTCACTAAGGCAAGACCGTTCAGCATCTGCCCTAAGCATACATCTCCAGTCTAGATCCAAACCCACACTCTCCAACCCCCAACCATCTTTTGTCATTTCTCCTAAGGTTCTGCCATGCAGTACTTTATCAGGATAAACATGGTATTTCAAACCCATGCCTCTCCCGGTGGTCTCTTTTAGTCCAAAGTTTACCAGGGGTACTCATCCTTCAAGATTCGACCAAATGCCTTTGGCTTTATGGGTTATAAAGAAAAGCCCGGGATTTCTAGGGCAGAACGTTGTACTCAAAAGAATATCTGGACAACCAACAAATGCGAGGCTTAGGATCTGGTACCACCATTTACAACAGGGTGAGTTTAGTCGTTATTTGTCATCTGCTTTCCTCAGGTATAACACGGTAATAACAATACTCACCTGGCAGAGGAACAGACGAGATTACACATACAATCGAACGCACCTAGCATGGTGCACATACCAGGTGCCAACAGAATACTCCCCTTCACACCCCACATGCCACTCATAACGTTTCCTGCAAAGCTCTACTGCAAATGGCACTTCATTATCTGTTTATACCTCTCCCTCTCCCAACAGATTGTGAGTTTTATAACGACCAGGACTACTTCTTTTTACCTTTGCATCCGGGGGTATAAAAGTGCTTGGGATAAGACAGGAGTTTGAATAAATCTCAGATGAATTTAGAAGTCTCTAGTTCTGATCGCAAAGAAAGTTTACAGGGTTCTTCCTCCTCAACGTCAATTCACGCTTTGGGGGCGACGTACCACCCAGTCCTTGGCAAGGAAATGAGAGAATGTGACCGAGACTGGAAAAGGACGGTGGCACTTTTCAACAGATGAAACATCCAGAGGACGTTTTCACTGTGGAGTTAAAAGAACACGAAAGTCCGTGCTGCCCTCCAGGGAAGCGGCCAGCAGCCTCCGGGTTTACGCAAAGGCTTCTTGGCGGGGAAATTCTGATCCAACTTCCTTTAAGGAAAGAAGAGGGACCGCACAGGTGGGCGGGCGCCGGAAGAAGCGCGCACGGGGGCCGGGGGAGGCGGGGACGCGCAGGGACCGCCCCGCCCCGCGGTTGCCAGGCAACCGGCCCCGGAAGTCGCGGGAGACGTTTCGGCGGCGGCGGCGGCGGTGGTGCCGGGAGCGAGTGAAAGATGGCGGAGGGCGGCGGCGGCGGCGAGGCGGGCGAGGAGGGGCCGAGGGCGGTGCGGCCGCGGCCCCCGAGCGCGCGGGACTTGCAGGTGCGGCGAACGGCGGGGCGGGGGCGCGGCGTCGGGGACAGCGCGGCCGGGGGCGTGTGGAACCGCCCTGGCCGCGGCCGAGCTTCCCCAGACCGGCTCGGGGACCGAACTGTGATTCCGGCGCCGCGGGTCCGCCCCAGGCGGCGCGCCGGGCAGCGGCGTCGGTGAAAACAAGTGTCCGAGCCCGGCTGTCAGTGGTGCCCCTGCCTCGTTTCCCCTCCACCCCACTTGCAGTTTAAGAAGCAGCTGCTCATGTCGAATGGCGTTTGGGGGGTTAGGGGTCAGTTGAGTGCTTCACCGGTTGATGCTCCGGTCAGACTCACTGCAGAAGAAAGCTCTGCTGTGGCCGTGGGGAAATCGAGTCACAGCGTGGGCTGGTTTGATCTTGTTTGTCCTGGATGCTGTTTGTGGCTCGATTACTTACGTGTAAAAGGGTTCGTTTTTATCAGATAGCTTTTCCCTTTTAAAGGGGTGAACTAAAAAGTATTTCATCCTACGGCTGCGCAGCCTAGTTGTAACAGATTACAGTCTAGAAAACATTGCACATAAGAAACAGAGAAATAAAACTGCGTAATGTTACAGGACATTGACATTAGTTAGCTAAACACCAGCGCACCAAATCTTGCTCCGCCAGATGCGTCACACTACTCATTTTAGAGGTTTTTTTTTTTTAACTGTCTCTTTGTAAGATCATTGATAAAATTCAAAAAGTAAACATCTGTAGGGAGCTATAATTAAAAGTAAATGACATTCAATCCACAAGCCTTGGTAGAAAAGTTCTGTTACTTCATTGTTACACCTTCATTCTATTTCTTTGAACAAACATATCATGACCACCTGCCATGTAACATACTGCTAAGCTCGGGAATGCAGAGATAAATAGGACCTCAAATCCACAGTTGGTGCTGGGACACTGTTGAAGGGCATAGAAGTATAAAAGACATTTCTACCTATTTTTTGCAGAAATAAGATACACATATATTTAACAGAACATTTTGAGATGGAGTATGAATTAGTGCCAAAATAAGTAGGGCATAAAATGACAAATTTGGAGAATGGAGAGATTGGTGTCAGGTTAGGAGATGAACTCAATGTAGAGTTCCAGTGTTCATAGTCAGTTCAGATGCAGTAAACAGAATCAAGGGGCAGGAAGGTCTCATCCACCTTGTATTTTCTGCTGAAGACCGGTATCACTAAGAGGCAGCACGGACTGTCAGGGAAAAAGTGGAGTTTCTGGTCAGAACAACTTCGGTTTGCATCTCGACCCTGACACTTAATAGTTATGTGACTATCGGAAAAATGTCTTAACCTCTCTGATCCTCAGTGTCTTTATCTGTAAACTAGAGGTGATGGTGGTGTCAAGGATGAAATAAAGAAATGTCTATAAAGTGTCTGTTCAATCCCATGTTATCCTGGATCAGACTTGCTTAGTAAATATTTGGTTCTTTTTCCCTTAAAGGAGAAAAATACTATAACTTTCACTGGTTAGTCCATGCTAATGCTATTAAACTTAAAACTATGTGACTTAATATCCTTTCTCTAATTTAAATCTATTTTGTCTTTTTATGTGAAAAATGAGAACAGCTTGGTTAATGATCACCTGATACTTGACAAATTTATACTTCATCCACTGGATTAAGATATGATAAATTGTTGGAGATATTGTGGTAGATGTCGCCAATTGTGAAAATTCCTTCCTTTCCACCATCAATTAGAAAATAGGGTTTTTTGGGGTTTTTTAAATTCTATCCCCTGTCTACTTCCCGGTAGGTAGTTTCAAGTAGATAACTGATTTTTTATGAATGTGATTTGGAATATCAAATACACTAAGTATTCATAGTGTTTCCCTTAGAATTTAAGAATAAGAATGTGAAGAATTTGCAGAGAAACCTGAAAACAACCAAGTGATGGCATGTGAAGAAATAGAGTATCAAAGATTTAAAAGAATTGGATAATGTTGTCTCCCCAGCTGGTTTCTTGGATACTGATTATTTGGGGATTATTTTATTGTTTAATCTAGCCATGTTTATTTGAAGACTTACCCACTTGGTTCAGTTTTCAGTAGATACTCCTGAACTTTCCTGACAACTCGCTCTGAGAGTCTTTCACAGTATAATTGGAAATAGCAAAAGTACCACTGAGTACCTGTTTCTTAGCTGTCATGCGGCGTAGGGTTTGTCGGCATCTACGTTAGGAGAGATTTCCTCATTCACCTCAAGAGGAAAGATGGATCGTCATCTCCCAAAAGCCTCCCAGCAGCGTGAGCCTCTGACTCACAAATTCAGAAATCTCCCATGGATCTCAAACTGAGAGCAGATCTTAGGTCCTTTCCTCCTCCAAAATTGGGAACATGCAGTGGGAAAGTTTGGTATAGGATTGTTAGTGACAGTACTCACCCCCAAAACCTCAGTGTCCGTTAGTGTTTGTGAACATTTTCAGAGCCCTTTGTCTCTTCTCATGCCCCTCAGTCCATCCACACAACGGGGTTAACAGTTAAGGTATTTGATCGTATGCTTCTGTCCCAGGTTTCCTCCAGAATATCAAAAGAAAAAGATTTCTGTTTTTATTTCTTTGTTTCCATAGAGGTTGGACTTGAGGAGAATTGGGGCTAATAACTTCAGTACTTCCTAGGGTTCAGAGTGGGCTTTGGGTGGGGCAGAGAGGGGAGTTCTATCAGTAAGAAAAGTGTACAGATGTCTGGCACTGTGTTGCACTTGTCACAAGTACCCTCGTCCTGTTGATGTCAGCGTCCCATATCATTGGTTCTCAATTTTAACATACATCAGAGTCACCTGGAAGGCTTGTTTAAGCACGGACACCAGACCCCACCCCTGATTTTCTAAATCACTTGGTCTAGGTTGGGGTTTGAGCATCTGCAGTTTTCAAGGATCCCCAGGTGATGCTGATGTTGCTTTTCTAGATTGAAACATCTGTGTTATACCTTCTGGCAGTTGTCCCTCTAAGACTGGGAATTCCAGTACGTTTAATCTTTTGCTATATATTTGATGTTCTCACCCACAACTTCAGGTTCTTTTCTCACATTCTTCTCATTTCAAATTCTAGAGAAAAGATTATCAGGACTTACCTACTTTATTCTCTCTGTGTAATTGAAATATCTTCATAATCTAGTTGTTTAGCTCATGGAAGTCTGTCCTGGTAATTCACAGTGCCATCTTTACTTCACAGAGCACACATTTTTATCTCTTTATTTGACTGAGATTTTGTTGTTGTTTTCTACTGGTTTTAACCAGTGCATCAGTTAATTTCCTCTTCTGATGTGGTGTCATTTGCTATGTCAAATAATATAGATTAACTTTATTTAAAATATTTGCTTATGAACTTATGGCATATGATGCTTCAGGTACATCATGGATCCTGGCATTAATTCCCTCTAAATATCATTCATTTTCCTCTAAGTCAATGATGTACTGGTGACAACTTGGCCCTTTCAGCTAGGTGGGCTCCCTGCTGTAATGTAATTTTCTCCATATTCCTATTTTGTTAATATATATTCCGCATTCCATGGAGTCAAAAGGCATTGTTTGCATTATTCATCTATTTGATAGAAGATTATTTGATTTACAGGGTTTATTCAAATCATCTTAAAGCAAAAAACAAGGTCCAAAACTATAGCAAATATAATCTCAGTTTTTAAATCTATAACATTATCTGTGTCTCTTTATGATTCATGTTGAGTTGTAGTCTACATAATTCAACAAGAATTTGTTGGGTGCCTGTCATGTGCTATGTTAAAAACAATTTGGGAAACCTAAATTATAGTGGGGGGGATGAAATAGTAAGAAAAGTACACAAGTGATGACAATGTAATGTTTAATATAAATGTGCTATGAGGATTTGGAAAAGAAATACCACTTTAGTTAAGAAAATTAGAAAAGGCTTCTTGAAGGATGGCTGAAATGGCCCTTTGACATACAGATAACATTTTCATTGATGGGAATAGGAATAGCATAAAAGTAATTCATAGAGCAATATTATCAGCTCATGAGGAAATCCATAAAGGAATACGGTTTTGAAGAAATTTCAGGGAGGTAAAAATTTCTGAAAACTTTGGGCCGAAGTAGTCAGAGTGTCTGTCTGTCTCTGCCTCTGTCTCTTCTCATTTGTTTTGTGGTGGGTTTTTTGTTTTGTTTTGTTTTCTCCTTTTGGAGAGGATAAGTAGGAAAAGACCATAGGAGATATATAGATAACACTGCAGGAAGAAAAGAAACCTTGGGGAAAATGAAACACTGACACAGTCATTGCTGAGCATTTTTTAATAATATCTTGTCGGAGCACTTGCCTTGTGCTTCACATACATTACGTAATACCTCTAAGGTATTGTTTTAATAGGCATTAAAAGATGAGGGAACTAAGGCTCAGAGAAGTTAAATAATTTGCCCAAGCTCACACAGTAAGAGCCTAAGTTAGGATTTTAATGAGTCCTTTTAGGCTACATAGCACTTTTATAATTAGGATTTCCTGCAAAATTGCCATGTTAGAAATATGAAAGTTGACATATGTGTATGGGGTGGAGGTAAAAAATTAGGTGGGAAAAATAAAGACTCATTTTTGTTTTCTTGTGTGCATATTTTTCTTTTCCTACTGAGGAAAGAATCCCTGGAGATAGTTTTTATATTTCTCATGTTTCAATAAGGAGCACTTCATCTGGGTTTTGGGGGGATTGGGGGATTTTTTTTGTCTTTTTTTTTTTAATTTTCCAAAGATTATGGTCATGCCAATTATAATTAAATAGCGACAAGGGGCATAAAGGAAAGTTTTTGAGTTGTCCAAGAAAGTCAGAAGTGGGAACAAAATAACTTATATGATAATGAAATATTTTGATAATTTCTTAAAATTCCAGTTTCAAAAACCATGCTTTGTTTATTTCATTTTGAAGATATCCAGCCATATATCTATAAAGCATAATTTGGTAATATTGCTTTCTAAAAGTTATATAAACTGTATATATCATTCATTGAAATGAAGCTCATTTTCCTAAACTTGATGAAATTTATATGTCTGGTAAACTTTTAAGTAGAATAATTTTGGAATTGTTTCATGTACTCAGATTTTGAAAACTTGAACAGCTAAGTGAAATATTTTTATGGGATCTGATGAGAGCAAACTGACATTAGTGTGAAACATCTTCAAGTATTTTTAAAAGAATTGTAGGTCCAACTTTGAAAATGATCTGTTACCAAATAGTTTTTGAAACTGTTGAATAGTTCATTGAAAGTAATTAAACAATTATTGTAACTTTAATTTATTCTATATGTGGCATTTTTGGTTCATTTTATAAATGAGAAATGCAGCAGTTTTATTTTGGAAGGGAGTCATCTTCTGAAATGGCAGCCTTCATTTTTAATTAGACATCTTTACTACTCAGTTACAAGTTAATTTTCTACTCATAACTTGTCATTGTGTAGAAGGGTTTATTTCTAGTGTTTTTATACTTTATGACAAATCTGTTATTCTGTAGTTGGCCTTGGCAGAATTATATGAAGATGAAGTGAAATGCAAAGCTTCCAAATCTGATAGACCTCACGCTACAGCCTTTAAAAGCCCACGAACAACACCTCAAAGGTAAGTTTTGTTTTGGTTTTTAAACTTGTATCCCTTTTTAGTTCACTAATCCCACATTATTTTACATGGTCCTGGGAATTTATTTTTAACTATAACTTCTTAAAATAAATGTTTTTTAGATACTATTTCTGAAACTTTAATAGTCAGAAAGCCAGAAGAAACTTATGGGAAAATTATCTTAAATACTTAATATTTTGATAGACATTACATAGCATAATATACTGAATAGTATTTTTCTTGGGCACCGTGGTTCTTTTTTGAGTCATTGGACTCATTGAGGATCTGATGAAAGTCATACCCCCTCTCCCCCAGAGCAAGACTTATGTACAATTTTGTCAGTCGTTTTTAAGGGTTTGTGTGTTTCTTAAAGCCCATCCATGGAGTCCTTCATTTAAGAATCTATAACTTCAGGAATCTGTCTTTCCTTCTGTTGGGTGATGACCCATCTAATAGTGATCTTCTAGATAGTATTTACTATTGTTAAAATCCCTGAACTATAAAAACAACCAACAGTGAAGTCTTAAGAGATGAGAACCAGGTATATTTTATTGTCATGAGTTTTCTTGTTTCCAGGAATGTTTTCCTCAATGTCCCTTTAGTACTGCAAATCTCATTACTGGGGAGAAACTTGAATTTTCCCATTATATCTCATTTTCAGAAAGTCTGTTCTTATCAAAAGTTGAAAAATTCACTGGAAGTTATTCTTTCTTTTTTGTTTGTCACTAGTCTACCTTCTTTCTTTCTGTAGGGGAGGTAAAATGACATCCCTTTCTGGACCTGGATGGAAAGAAAGAATAATATTTATAATTTTCACCCCACCTTTTTATTTTACAAATTTTAAAATCCATAGATAATCAAAGATAAAGACAATGAATATATGCCGTGTCTGCTCCGATATTCACCAGTTGTTAACATGTTGTATACAGCAGTACATTGGTGCACACGCTGTCTTTTGCTCAACCATCTGGAAGTAAATTACAGCCATCATAGCATTTCATCCCGAGAGGCTTCAGCCTGCACCCCCTAAGAGGAAGCCCACACTCCTTTATAACCTTGATAACATATCACACCTTAGAAAATGAGCACTAGTTGCGTAAGTCATTTAATCCGTAGTCTATAGTCAGGTACTCTTAGAGCCTTTTGGGTTTAGGATCCAGCCAACGGCCATGCATTCCACTCATGATGCCTGTTTGGTATCTGAATCCAGAGCACTTTTCCCAACCTTTCTGTTGTCTGCATTTAGCTCATCTATATAATCTAAAGCTTATTACGTGGACTTTGAAGAGCCGGGGCCAGATGTCTTTTAAAATGTGCCACATTCAGGGTCATTGTTTCCTCACGATTAGATTCTTGTTAAACGTATTTGTTAAGAACACTAGTTAGTGATGTTTTCTGCTATGTATTATATCACATCAGGAGCCATATGGTTTCAGGTTTTCCCACTATTGGTGCTATGTTCACTTGGTTAAGGTGCTGACCACCACCCCACTCCATCGGAAGATACAGTTTTTCCTTTATAATCTGCAGGTTGGTATCTTGGCACTGTTTGAATATCCTTCCCTTTCATTTAATTCTTATTTAATATGTATGTTTGTGTATGTGTGTATGCCTATACACACATACATAGACATATATGTATATAATATTTTGTATTTTAACTGCTTCCTTAATCTATACACTCTCTGAAATTTTGAAAGAGCTCAAAATATTAATGTACCAAAGTTTTACTCGTTAACTATTTGGCCACTGTTCCCCAGTTTGAACAGATTTTGAATGACTTAATTTGTTGGTATAACAAATCAAAATATTTGACTTCTTAAAATAAGATTAGTGTATTAATATTTTCCTTGCTCTTCGAATATAATCCTTGAGATATTTCAATGAGTGGTTTTTTCTCTTTTATTTTATGCTATCTGAAACAGTGTTGCCATTAACAGTTATAATTTGATAATGCAATTTTTAAGGACTTTGTGCCTCAGATTTGACTTCTAGAATTATTTACATATCCAAAAAGAGGCGCTGCCTTAAATATATTGGTTGATGCTTATACTATGTTTAATCTGCTTAAAATACAATGTGAAGCAGATTATTGGCAATGTTTTCTTCTTGCGAAGCGTGATATTTTCGAATGCTAAGTATGCAGTTCCCTTGACTTCACATTCAGCATTGACATCTGCCGGGTTTCATTGCATGTCTACCGCTCTGTCTGGTACAGAAAACAGTCTTAATTAATGGTCCACCTTCTTGGACAACATTAGATATCAAAACATTCATCTGTTCATTGTCATTTTAAGTCACTGTGTACATAATGTGAAACTTAAGTACTCTAGACGTAGTGTGACCTATTTTTAATTTACAAGAGGAGGGGCAGGATCTACAGAAAAACTCACAGAAGTTAGCCTGACAGCTGCTTTTACATATTCATCCACAGAAGCTTCTCTGTCACAAATAGAACTTTAAAAATGTGAGTCTTCTTGTCCAAAAATGT
Organism: Pseudorca crassidens; assembly: GCF_039906515.1. Classification (NCBI taxonomy): domain Eukaryota; kingdom Metazoa; phylum Chordata; class Mammalia; order Artiodactyla; family Delphinidae; genus Pseudorca; species Pseudorca crassidens. Next base: position 79,476,730 of record NC_090312.1, on the reverse strand, counting down.
AAGAACTTAAAAAAAAATGTCCCCTACAAGTCATGAGACACTAGTATGGTTTTGAGAATTCAGTAAGTCTATCAGATGTCTAGCACAGTGTCGGTACCTAGCTGGGGCTTAAAAGGTTATTAGGATGTGGGTAGGCACAGAAGACAAGGAACAAAATAGGCCCAGAAGAAAAAATAATAAAAATGCCAAGAGCGAGCCAGAAAGGAGCAGCAGAACTTGAGTAGCCTCGTGGCAGGTGAGGCTGGGTGGGCGGGGTGCTGCCGTGTGTGCTTCGTGCACGTGGAGCCCCAGCCTTCGCCCAGAGCCCCTCTCCGGGAAGGGCCGCGAGCTTGGTTTAAGGCTTTGTATTACTGTCTTGAAATTCTCAATGCACTTTGAGCAAGGAGACTCCTACCTTCATTTTGCCGCCGGCCCACACATTATGCATCCAGTCCTGCATGCAGCCACGTCACGGCCAGCCTTGACAGCCAAGGAGAGCTGCTCTTGTGCGCAAGGCCACAAAAAAAAGCCAGTGTATGTTTTTCACTGTAGCTTTTACCATAAAAACTATAGTAGAGCGGTAGAGCTTTGATTCTAGACATAGACACACCTCAGTTTTCTATCTTTTTTTCTCTCTGTTCTGATAAGGTTTTGCCTGTGGACAAGTGTTTTTAATTCCCTAAGCTTCAGTTTTCTCATTTGGAAAGTGGGGATAATGCCATTGTTATGAGGATTAAATGAGCAGTTGATAAGTGTTGGTTATTATTATTATACTTCTGGTAAAGTAGGTCTGGCAGTACCGTATAAGATAAATAGCAATGGGAAGAACAAACTAAGGAGACAAATCAAGAAGAAGACAGCTGCAGTAATCCAGAGAATGTGGGCATGAAATTTGAGGTTAGGATGGTGTCAGTGGAATGGAGCAGAAAGGGGTGAAACTGGTGTGGGATACTTTCAAGGAATTGATTGTAGAAACGTGATGACGTGGAATATAGAGAGTAAGTGAACGGGAAAGAGGGAAGACTGAAAGCTTCTTAATCTGGTATCCAGGGAAAATGTGATCATTAATGGGAAGAGATGAACTGGATTCAAGTAGGTGCTTTTCAGTTCAGCACCAGGCCGTAAGTAAGAAGGTCTAAAGACATACATTTGAGAGTCCTCTGTATAGAGAAGGTTGCTATCTATGGGAGTGGACAGACGTTGATGATCAGATGAATTTAAATAGAGAAGGAGAGTCAAGTATATAGGCATACTTATGAAAGAGGAGAAGGATGGATTGTGGAAAACAATAAAACTTCTAGAAGAAAATAGACCCTGAGGTAGGCAAAGATTTCTTATACCGGTAATAAAAAATCAGTGACCATAAAGAAGTTAGTAAATCTTTTCCTACGTCAGGTTTTGCCTGTAAGGTCTTTCTCACCAAGGCTGAGAAAAAGGAACTCTATCGTTGTACTTTGCCAGATCAGGGACAGGAGACAGGAGGGAAGGGGCTCCAACAGGAGGAGCTGCAGCAGGAAGCTTTGCTTCCCCTCCCCTCCCCTCCCCTCCCCTCCCCTCCCCTCCCCTCCCCTTCCTTTCTCAGTGCTGCCATTTAAGGCATCTGCTATCAAGCGCCTTCTAACGCTGACCCCTGTCGTAAGAGCCAGCCATGGCAGTGTTCGGCCTTGCTTGTCTGTACTGGGCCCTCTGAGTATCCGCTGGGCAGGAAGGCTTCCAGACGCTCCTGCTCTGGGTGAACTTAGTCCTCAGTGTACTTGACCAGAGCGCTAGCAGCTGGATCCATCCCACCCCACCCTCAGTAGTTGTGAGCTGGCCTGTTAGTGGGGTTCTGCTGGTGTCCATTGTTCTCCGTGTAGATCTTTCTTCCACTTACAGTGAATTGAGAGCTGAGCTGCCCTTCCCTTTCCTGTTTAGTTTTGCATATACTAATTTTGGGAAAGTCTTGAAGGTGACTTCTGTTCCTAGTCTCCAGTGCTGATATAATTTTCCCCCTTTGTTTTGTGAGTCAGTTCAGTGCAAATTAGGAACTGAATTGGAGGGTATCGGTAGTCAAGGATATGAGCTTTGATTGTCACCTTATTCTGGAAGTCTCCATGTTGATATTTCATTGGTTATATTTTCTGATATTCTTGATTGTAAAAAATCTTGAAAGATAAAATAGGTTACTAGTTTATGTGAAGGAAATGTTTATATTTCCTAGGACCATTATGAAATAGAAAAGAATAGAGAAATGATTCACTACATAGTTAACACTGAGAAAATTGTTTGTGGTCTAAGTTATTTACCTTTAACACAGGGAGGTTATAATTTTTCAATCAGAACTCTCTGAGGAGTAAACTCTATGTGTAGCCCTATGGTCTAGATTTAGATATTTACAGCATCTAAATATAGAAGTCTCTTCACTGACCAGGTCCTACTGAATGTGGATTCCTCGGGGGGGAGAGGCTTAGCTTCTGGTTGTCAGCTGTCAAAGAGATCCATGTGATAGATGAGCAGTTACAGAGGGTAAGTGAGGAAGAAACAAACTAGTCAGTTCTCAGGCGGGGAGCTGAATTTGCCACCAAATCTCTGCAACTGTTGACTACTTAATTCCTTAATCCCGTTTTTAAAATTAAATATTTCCGCAAAGGCCTTAGAAATGGCTCTCTTTAAATAAAAGTCATTTCCTAAGACTGTGTAGCTTTTTGCCTTAAAGTAGTTTATGTTTGTATTCTGTCTTTATTCATGAACTGTAATGTTTAAAGGTTCTATTCAAGTGAACATGAATGCAGTGGATTACATATAGTTCGACCTTCAACTGGGAAAATTGTGAATGAACTTTTCAAAGAGGCAAGGGAACATGGGGCTGTCCCTCTGAATGAAGCCACAAGAGCTTCGAGTGATGACAAATCTAAGGTAAGGGCTGAATTTTTTAAACTAAATATGCTATTGGGACTTCCCTGGTGGTCCAGTGGTTGACTCCAAGCTTCCACTGCAGGCGGCATGGTCAGGGAACTAAGTTCCCACATGCCGCCCAGCGTGGCCAAGGAATAAAATAAATAAATAAAATATAAAATATAAAAGCAATATAACATTAAAGTTTAAAAAAAAACTAAATTTGCTGTTTATATATTTGATCTCCTAAAGATTTTTATATTAGTTGCAAACGTTGTTTTTCTAACTGTATATTTGTTTCAAATATTTGTTTTATTTTTCTAAGTCTATATAATCTTTCTACTAATGGTCGAAAGTTGAGGCAGTTTCTTAACATTTCTATAAAACTTCTCTGTTTACCTTTTTATCTTGAAATAATTATAGAGTCACAGTAATTTGCCAAAGAATGAAGAGAGGTCTTATGCACCTTTCACCCAGTTTCCCCCAGCGGTTGTTACATAATTATAGTTCAGTCCCAAAGGTAGGAATTTAACCTCGGTGCAGGGTTTGTGTGTAGGTCTGTGTCATTTTATCACAGGTGTAGGTTTGTGTAGTGACCTCCTCGAGCTGGATGCTCTCCATCATCACGACAGTCTCCTCTTGGTGGCCCCCTTTAGAGTCACTGCCACCGACCCCGCCCTCAATAGACCTCCGGCCACCACTAATCTGTTCTCCATCTCTGTAATTTTGTAATATCGAGAATGTTATACAAATAGAATCGTACAGTATGTGACCTTTTAGGAGTAGCTTTTTTCCCACTCTGCTTAAGCCCTTGAGATCCATCAGTTATTGAGTGTATCAGTAGATTCTTCTTTCTTATTCCTGAGTAGCGCTCATGGCGTGGATGTACCACCGTTTGTTAACTCTTCACTTATTGAGGGAAATTTTAGGTGTTTCTAGTTTTTGGCCATTAGAAATATAGCTACTGGGACTTCCCTGGTGGCGCATTGGTTAGGAGTCCGTGCTCCCAATGCAGGGGGCCCGGGTTCAATCCCTGGCTAGGAACTAGATCCCACATGCATGCCACAACTAAGAGATCGCATGCCTCAACTAAGGAGCTGGCACGCCGCAACTAAGGAGCCCACCTGCCATAACTAAGACCTGGCACAACTAACGAAATGGATAGAAAGAGAGAGAGAGAGAAAAGGAAGGAAGGAAGGAAGGAAGGCAGACATATAGCTGCTGTGAGCACTCTTGTTTTGTATGTAAATTAGTTTTTATTTCTTTGGGATAAATGCCTAGAAGTGCAGCTGCCTGGTCGAAGGGTACGTATATGTTTATACATATACATACTGCCAAACCGTTTTCCACCGTGTAGGAGGGATCTGGTTTCTCCACATCCTTGCCAGCATTTGGTAATATCACTGTTTATAATTTTAGCCATTTTGATAGGTGTGTAGTGATAACTCACTGTGGTTTTGATTTGCATTTTCTTAATGGCTAATCATGTTCATTTGCATTTTCCTAATGGCTAGTGATATTGAACATCTTTTCATGTGTTTATTTGCCATTATCTTTATTATCCTCTTCAGTAAACGGACTTTTGCCCATTTTCTAGTTGGATTGTTTGTTTTGTTACTGTTGACTTTTGAGAGTTCTGTATATATTTTAATAGGTATGAGTCCTTGGTCAGATATATGGTCTGCAGATAGTTTCTCCTGGACTGTAGCTTGTCTTTTCATCCTCTTACCAGGATTTGTTACGGAGCAAAAGTTTTCAATTTGATAAAGTCCAGTTTATCCTTTTTTTTTTCTTTTATGTATTTGGTATCTTGTCCAAGAACTCTTCATCTAACTATAGGTCCGGAAGATTTTCTTTCATGTTATCTAGAACATTTTTTATCGTTTTTCTTTTTACATTTAAACTTACGATTCATTTTGAGTTAACTTTCTATAAGGTTTACATCGAGGTTCATTATTCTCCTTATGGAGGTCCAGTTGCTTCACCATTGTGTGTTGAAAGGCTCTCCTTTCTCGATTGAGTTGTTTTTGTGCCTTAAATTCCTATAAAACTTTTATACAGCTTTTATAACTGTGTCAGCTGGCAGAGTACTGGTATATCAAAGAAGACTTCAAGTATATTTTTGTGCATAATTGTCATATATTCTTATAATCATCATTTCCCAACCTGAGTTCCCTCATCAAAATCATTTGGGAGGTTTTCTAAACCACCATGTGGCCCCAGGGATTATGACTCAGTAGGTGTCCAGTGTGCCTAGGGGGCCTGTCTGGTAATTGTGAGGGTCATCCACTGCTCAGAACCGCTTTTGTTAAATGAAACTTAAATTTTAGTTTTCATTTCGTTCTTTACCCACAGTTTGAAATTCTCTTTCAGTTAAGTCTCAGGTAATTTTGGTTCTTGCAAGTTCTCCAATTCTGTAAGAAAAATATAGGATTGATATAATTTAGTCTGTAGAGAGGAAAGCAATGTGATGATTAATGGCTCATTTATGATATGAATGGTGATTAAAAGAAACAGCAGTTTTACCTCATAAGCTATATTACCTGAAAAATAGAAGACGTTGTAATTAGTATAACAAAACAAAAAGTACAGTCTAGTTGATTTGTCACAGTTGAATCAAAGCAGCTTATAAGTATGGAGCTTTTCTTCAGGGTAATTTATACTCATTTATAAAATTCTTCCTTTCTCTATGAAACTCTTATTTACTTTGTGAAATATGATTCAAGAATTATAATTATTATAAGACGTCATAAAATATTAAAGGTGGGTTTTTAAAGTCTGTTTCTACTTGAAAACATTATTTCAGCGTATAAATGCATTTCTTAGTTTAAGATTGGCCTAAGTTATTTCAGCTTCTGAGTCACTAATGTTTTTGTGGGAAGAAACATAATTTCTTACTAGAGTATACCTCTCTGTAATATAAGACCTTTATTTTAATATAAAAATTCCCTGCAAAGTATAAACCAGTTTGGCTATTATAATTGATACAGTTTTAAAATATATTATCACACATTGTCATACCACTTTGCTTGATAAGCCTCAGTGGATTTTCAGCTCATTTGCTATGTGTGTGTTTTAGTCTTTTACAGGTGGAGGATACAGATTGGGTAATTCCTTTTGTAAGCGGTCTGAATACATCTATGGAGAAAATCAGTTGCAAGATGTACGTACAGAAAGAAAATGAAAAATTGTAGATTTTTGCCTCTAGTTACTACTGTTTGTTATAAAATTAAAAATTAATAATATAATCTCTTTTTTGTTCTGTTATTTTTTGAAGCATGGATTAAAAGGACTTAGAATTATGTGTAAGTTTTCATACTTAAATTTTGTATTTTATATCTCAGTTGTGCCTTGCACTTAGAGATACATAACTATTTGTTGAAAGAATGTATGACTCACTGTCAAAATGAGCTTACATATATGTTATAATAATTATTATAAATGACATACCATCATGATGTAGAATTAGCTGAGTTATAAACATAGAAATGCCTAAAGTCATTCTTTGTTTTTGCCTTTTGAAATTTCGGAGTTGTGTTTCATTTTAAACATGTATAGTTTAGCCTTGGAGGGTCTCTGGAGGTTCTGTCTGCCCCCCTGGCATAAATAGTTAAGCTCTGTAGCAGGAAAGAAGACGGGTAGACCAGCAATCCCACTACTGGGCATATACCCTGAGAAAACCATAATTCAAAAAGAGTCGTGTACCACAATGTTCATTGCAGCTCTATTAACAATAGCCAGGACATGGAAGCAACCTAAGTGTCCATCGACAGATGAATGGATAAAGAAGATGTGGCACATATATACAATGGAATATTACTCAGCCATAAAAAGGAACAAAATTGAGTTATTTGTAGTGAGGTGGATGGACCTAGAGTCTGTCATACAGAGTGAAGTAAGTCAGAAAGAGAAAAACAAATACCATATGCTAACACATATACATGGAATCTAAAACAAAACCAAAGAAAAGGTTCTGAAGAACCTAGGGTCGTCAGGGCAGGAATAAAGACGCAGATGTAGAGAATGGACTTGAGGACATGGGGAGGGGAAAGGGTAAGCTGGGACGACGTGAGAGAGTGGCATGGACATATATACACTACCAAACGTAAAATAGATAGCTAGTGGGAAGCAGCCACATATGTATATGTATAGCTGATTCACTTTGTTACAAAGCAGAAACTAATACACCATTGTAAAGCAATTATACTCCAATAAAGATGTTAAAAAAGAAAGAAGACAGAGATGATGGAGAAGGGTGGGTGTGGCGTGGCAGCTGGATGCTCTCAGGACTTTGGTCTTCTCAGTGAACCGGAAATAATTGTACTTCAAGGCCAGGGTCCAGCGATGGGACCTTTGCTATTTCAGCCATTGTCAGTTCATTAAGCTAAATATAGATCTCACACGTGGCTTCGTTTATACCTTTATTTCAGCTGAATAAAGAATGGTACAGGGCTTCCCTGGTGGCGCAATGGTTGAGAGTCTGCCTGCCGATGCAGGGGACACAGGTTCATGCCCCGGTCCGGGAAGATCCCACATGCCGCAGAGCAGCTGGGCCCATGAGCCATGGCCGCTGAGCCTGCGCGTCCAAAGCCTGTGCTCCGCAACGGGAGAGGCCACAACAGTGAGAGGCCCGCGTACAGCAAAAAAAAAAAAAAGAATAGTACAAATAACTCTATATTTTAAATAAAGTAAATCATAAATATCACTTTTGAAAATTAAAATTGTTTAATGCAGACGCGTTCTTGTATTTCTTTTTTCCTACGCTCAAAAGGTTCAGATTTTGCTTAAACTGTGGAGCAATGGTTTCAGCTTAGACGATGGAGAATTGAGACCTTACAGTGACCCAACAAATGCTCAGTTTCTGGAGTCCGTGAAGAGAGGGTAAGCTGTGTTACTTGGGTTCTATTTGTTACTGAGGGTGGAACTTCTTTTTCTTTTAAACAGAACGCCGTTCAGTAGTGCTCTACTGGTTTTTAAGAGTGAGATACTGGAATATATTCTGTAAGTGGTTGCTGGGGGGAAGGATATTTTTAAGTATATAAAGGACATGTTGCTATCTGTATGTCAGTGGTTCTTAACTTGCTGGGGGGGAGCAGTGGTCATTGGTCCCTTTTAAAATCCAGTGAAGCTATGGTCCCAATTCTGAGCAGAGGTATTGTAATAAATTAGTGAATTGATTAGCAGGTAGCTGCTCATCCACTAAGCCACTGTCCTGCTCACTACTGACAAGGGTGATTCATTGCATGTATGCCTGAATTTCAGCAACTTATGTTAGAAAGCTTTTAAAGTGGCATTACTGCTGGCAGAAGATTTCAAAAGGTTAGTTTGAAGTTATACTTTGTGAAAGTAAACCAGATTCACAGGGCTCCGACCCATCTAAAGAACATCATAACTCACCAGGCCTTCTGGCTAGAGGACGAGGAATCAAGTGATTTTGCTACGATTATAAAAGCTTTTCTGCATTGTGCTTTCACTAGCTGACAGTGTGATCATCCCTAAGTAGAAATACAACTGAAGAAAGGTGTCAGGCTGGCCATGAACTGGGAGATGTAAGTAGCAGTGAAGGGGCTGGAGCAGGAGGTTACACTCCATCCAGGAATTGAAGGTGGGGCTTTTCCAAGTGAGGAAATCTGTCCAAGGAGAGTGGCTGAAGTGGAGTGGAGATGGGAACTCATCGGAGTTGAGGTGGGCAAGGAACTCGAAAGGAAAGGCATTTTAGAACTAAGTAGCATGGATTTTGTATTTGAATTCTACAAAAGTAATGTCAGAATACCAAAGAAAAGCAAGAAATGCTGTAAGCGGGAGGGAGGTCATTGAGAAAGGTGGGAAGCTGACCCGGGAAGCAGTGTATGCTGGTGGCAAATAGAAGGGTAAGAGTTGAAGTCAGTGCTGTGGACTTGGAAACCTGCAGAGTCACTGGGCAGAGCTTGGGAGCCACTGGGTGGGGGAAGTGCTCATCTGCTGAGTAAAGGTCAACATGACTGCTGAAATGACGCTTACTTCCAGATGGAAGAAGAAAAGAACATGATGATGAATGTGCTATAATATAGATCAAAACTAATTTATTATTAAATGAAAATACTCGACGGACGTTGTAGGCTAGTGGTCAGTCATGGTATACTAAGAGAATTTTTTCATTTGAGCTACACCATATCCTCAAGTACAAATTATGATCAAGAACGATTTTAGAAACGACTCCTTGAAAAAAATGATCGTCAGATAGTGGTTGTCAGCTGTATAATCATTGTTCCTTCTTTATAACAAATATTTTGTAATACTATCTTCACTATCCTCAAAGAAGAATTTATAGGTAACATAATCAATCTGTGCATATTATTTCTAAAAACATTCACATAATTTATCTTAAATATGGTGAAGAAGTAGAGGAAGGTAATTTATCATAAAACTAAACATATTTCAACATCTAATGCCTAGGTATGATTACACCAGAAGACATAACAAAGTAGACGGATAGACTGACCTAGACTGCACCTGTGTGCAGTCTAGCACTTTTCATGTAGATGCGACACACAAAAAACAGAATAATGAGGTGTGTGACTTTGGCATCTTAATTACTATAAGTGGCATTGCAGTCAGGCACTTGGTACAGTTCCAAACAAGACAAAGTACAATGTCCCTTCTGTTTATATGGCAGATGAGTTCCTGAAAAGTTCAAAGCATATTTATACAATACCATAAAAAAAAAAAAAATTTTTTTTTTGCTTATATGTAAGATAGAGCCTAAGCCTTAGGTTTTAGGCTCAGGCGTTATAAACAGCCTTGTCATCCATGTGACCCCCTGGTGGGACCCTCAGTGGTTCTGTGGAACCCCCGACAAGTCTTCATGGTGTAAGTTGAGACCCTGAGACAGAGCATCTCCTGCCCTGATGCTGACCCTAAGGGAGGGCAGCATGCGTGAATCACATGACAATCAAAATCACCCCTGTCAAATTTCCACACTTCCTCCAGGGTGTTTAGAAATGAATATTCACATTAACTGTTACGTCCTCATCGGGATTTTCTAATGCCGACTTAGGTGTAAATTGCTTCCCTACAGTTTGGCCTTCTGTCAGAAGCACTCCAGCCTCCCTGTGACGACAAAATCCCTATGTTGAGAATCACTAAGGAATAATATGAGGCACCTTTAAGGAAGAAAGATCTACGAGAAGTAGTCAATCATCATGGAAATTTTTAAATTATAAATTAAGCAAAAATTGCTGATTTCAAGTTCACAGCTTAACTATCACAATCGCAACAGTGTAGACTCATTTTTCAAAAAGTTTACTGAAACCTTTTTTTAATTTTTATTTTATTTTTATATCATTTTTAGAGGTTACCTTCCAGTCACAGTTGCTCCAAAATATTGGCTGTATTCCCTGGGTTGTACAATACATCCCTGTAGCCTGTCTTACATCTGATAGTTTGTACCTCCCACTCCCCTAGCTCGATATTCCCCCCAACCCCACTGGTAACTACTAGTTTGTTCTCTATATCTGTGAGTCTGCTGCTTTTTTTGTTGTTATATTCACTAGATTGTTGTATTTTTTTAGATTACACATGTAAGTGACATCAAGTCTTTCTCTGACTTACTTGATTTAGCACAATGCCCTCTAAGTCCATGCGTATTGCTGCAAATGGCAAAATTTTATCCTTTTTTATGGCTAAGTAGTATTCCATTGTATATATGTACCACATCTTCTTTATCCATTCTTCTGTTGATGGACACTTAGGTTGCTTCCATATCTTGGCAATTGTAAATAATGCTGCTATGAACCTTGGGGTGGATGCATCTTTTGGAATTAGTGCTTTTGTGTTTTTTTGGATATACACTCAAGAGCGGAATTGCTGGGTCATTTGGTAGTTCTATTTTTAGTTTTTTGAGAAACCTCCATACTGTTTTCCACAGTGGCGGCACCAATTTACATTCCCACCAACAGTGCACAAGAGTTCTCTTTTCTTCACATCCTCGCCAACATTGGTTAATTTGTGTTCCTTTTGATTAATGCCATTCTGACAGGTGTGAGGTGGTATCTCACTGTGGTTTTTCTTTTTTTAAGAGAGATTCCCCTGGAGCTTCAGCGGCTGGTTCACAGAGGCCACGTGAATCTGGATATGGAGGATCATCACGATGAAGAATACATAAAACCTAGACTGAGGTTCAAGGCTTTCAGTGGAGAAGGACAAAAACTTGGGAGGTAAAGCCCTAAAATGAGGAAAATGCTTGTCTTTGTTCAACATGAATTTGCTTTGAGATCAAGAAAAGCAAAGTAACCTGGGAAGTAAAAACTAAACTATAAACCGTGAAGACCTTGCTGATGGAATTAGATGTGCCAATCTGGTGATAATATTAATAGATGATACTTAGATAGCAGTTACCACATTCCTGGCCCTCAGAGCACGTTTTTCCCCCTTTTTTTTTTTTTTGTTTTTGCGGTACGCGGGCCTCTCACCATTGCGGCCTCTCCCGTTGTGGAGCACAGGCTCCGGACGCGCAGGCTCAGCGGCCATGGCTCACAGGCCCAGCCGCGCCGCGGCATGTGGGATCTTCCTGGACCGGGGCACAAACCCGTGTCCCCTGCATCGGCAGGCGGACTCTCAACCACTGCGCCACCAGGGAAGCCCTCCTCAGAGCACTTTTACAGCCATTACCTCATTTCATCTTTACAGCAGCTCCTTGGCGTACACCCTGTTATCACTCCATTTGCAGATGCAGCAGTTTGCCCAGGGTGACTGAGGGAGGAAGTGGTTAGTGTGTGAGCTTCAAACTGGGCACTCTGGCCCCCAAGTCTGTGCTTTTTACCACTGTGCCATCCTGCCTCTTTCTGATTACGATTACGTGGGTTCACAGGGGGAATTGTTGATTAGATAAAACAGTAGGTATCTTAGATCACAGCTGTAAGCATCCCTGTCTGCCGTAGGTAATTGTTAAGCTCTTGAAGCCAAAGCAGTGGGCTTAAGTTGGTTATTTTCGATATATCTTAAGGAGCCAAACTCTTTCTTCAAGTTATGGGAACACATAGAGAACTCCTCTTATTGCAGGAAGAGGGAATTGCCTCAGACATTTCCAAAGAACCCTAGGACTTTGCCAAGCACAACTTGGAAACCAGTGTGCGTGGTGTAATGTACGAGTGGACACCTTTATAATAGCCACGGCTTGGCCTCTTCATAAAGCTTGTTACATGTGCTGGTAAACATGACCCTCCATTTGTCCACAGGTTACTGCAGGTGGCATGCTGAATTGCGGCCTTGGCCATGCTTCCAACATACCCTTTTGTGCACCCTTTGTTCCTTTTCATGTGATTCCTTCCCTTCTGAGTTCTTTTCAGTTGCCTTGTGCACACCGGTTCTCTCTTCCCCTCTCATTTCTCAACATAGGAAAGAATTCAGTATCAGCTCTCTGCACCTGTCTTTCATTTCTCAAGTCTCCCTTTCTGCATCCTTTTCTCCCATTAGAGGCTTATTTCTGAGATATGTAGAGAATACAGGAACATGTGTTGACCTTGCTCTTTTAAGGACAGGTCTACTTGGAAATTCTCCCTCATCTCTCTTTACTTTCAACACAGTCAGGCTTCTCCTGAATTGTCCTATTTCTTCCTGCCTTTTTTTTTTATAACTACAACCCCCAGATAGTTTTTTAATATTTTCTAGCACTTCTCATTTTTTACTTAATATTTATTGAGATTATGATTTTTAATTAAAACACAGGTTAAATGCCCAGTCATCTCTTTGTTTCATATGCTTTCTTTTTCTATTATTTAAGTGTATGACCAAGAATTAAAGTTAGAATGCATATCTTTGTTAGTAGAAGTACAGTTGACCCTTGAACAACACGGGGGTTTGGGGCGCCGACCCTCCAAGCAGTCGAAACTCCTCTTATAATTGGCTCTCTGTATCCACGACTCCCCATCCTCGGATCGTGTAGTACTCTATATTATAGATCCTGTAATAGTGTTTGCTGTTGAAAATCCATGCGTAAGTGGACCTGCCCAGTTCAAACCCGTGTTTTTCAAGGGTCAGTTGTAGAGTAAACTTAGAACTGAAATTGAAGAAGGTTGCCTAAAGGGAAGATAGCTAAGAAGCCCCAGTGATTATAATTGGCAGTTTGAACTCACGAAAATAATGATTTATTATCTGATTGATCATAGTATCTTACAAAGGCCAGCCTTTTTACTTATAAGGGAAATAACTAGAGAAAATGACAATAAAAAAGGAGAAAATGATGAAGGAAGAATGGCAAAGATAAGTGGTGATAATGCTGTGTTAATCATTAGCCATATTGGTCAGGGTTTTTGATTATGGAAAACAGAATCCATTTGCTAGATTAAATAGTAAGGGTTTTCTTACAGAGCCTTGAATAATTTATAGAATTTCTGGAAGAGATAGCAAACCAAGCTTTCCTTAGACAGGAGAAACAAACAGAACTTTCTAGAGAAAACACCTCCTGTGCCCCATCAGTTGCTCAGAGCCTGTGGAGCTGGGGCCCAGAGCTAGAACACCCCATCATGACTGCACTGGGAGAGTCAGATGCCTCCAGGACCTTGGGGACCAGAAGAGCTGCATCATCTCCACGCCATGGTCTTAACTTTCACCGTACAAGTATGTATTTATTTGCTTGATGGAAGGGTGGAATCCTACAAAATCCTAGCTGCAAGGGAGTCTGAGAAATGTAGTCTTTAGAGTTTCCAGCTTCTGACGCACAGAAAATTTACACGGAAGATGAGCGTGGTGGTGTGAGCCTGTGTGAGGTACATGGGTCCAGATGCAGAATAGTTGGCTATGTATGTTCTAAGAAGGTGAAGGATTGCACAGAGCATTAGAGGGCTTCACGTTAAGAAACATATTAAAACATAAAAGTTCTAACAGTCAGCCTTTTTCTATTCAGAAAGTAACTTTCTAAAATGGCTTGTTTCTCAAGAGCTCCAGACAACTATTTACTGAACAGAGAAGTAATTAAAAAGAAGCAAACAAAACAGAATGAGAGATGATTCCATTGTCTTCCATAGTTGGCAGTCTAATTGCAAAGAAAACTTTACATAGGTGTAAATTGACTTATTTGTAGACCACAATAAAACGGTGTAAACCTAAATGCGATAGAAATATTACCCAGTACCTTCACGTAATATTATAGGAGCAAGCAAACCGTAGGTGTAAAACTACAAATTTTTGATAGTAGAGCAATACATTTATTTACTGAAAGTGAGCTGGTGAGCCAGGTAGAGCTAGAAAACCTCAGCAGCGTTTCTGACGGCAGGGCCAGCACTTCTGACACACGCTCACGGTAGGCTTCTGAGCTGGCGTGTGTGATGATACGGATCGTGAAATGAAGTAAATCTGTCTCTGCTTCAGTACAGTCACTGCCTGTCTGGCACACTGTGCATCCACAAGCTGCCGTTTGCCCCGAGTCCGGACACTACGCCTGAGGTGTGCCTGCGCCTTGGTCCCTGGGCCCTGGAGGGCCCTCTTCTCTAAGGTCTCACAGCCCCTTCCTTCCTGCCTCTGCTTCATTCTCTGACCAGCGGTTCTGCAGCCCCTTGCCTGACTGCACAGCCACTGGATCTGTCTGTCCTGTGCAGTCGGTGCTTCTGGGGACGCCCGCGCACCCGTGCTGGGCAGGCGGGCTGCCCCTCTCCTGCCCCCGGACGGCTGAGCCCGGACGTGCCCGGCTTTCCCACGGTGCCCGTTCTACCCCTGCCCCTCACTCGCAGCAGCTCTGCTGGCAAAACAGAGCCTGACAAGAATTAGCTTTCTTAATACATTCCTCTTAGCCTCTGAGTTTATTACATCCATCCCCACCACCCTCTTTTAAGTCTGAAGAAGATGGGTCTGAGGGAATCACTCCCCTTACAAGCTACATCCTTTCCTCCAGTTTGCCTAGAAAGCTTGTTTTATCAATTAACTTTCTTCTTTTCCTTTTTAAAAAATTTTTCTTTTTAATATTAATTCTTGAAACATACATACAGTATATTAAAAATGTCACTATGGCTTGAATGATGAGGAGAAAGTTTGAAATAACACACAGCCATGACTTTGAGAGCTAAATGTTAAAGTTAATATGACTTCTTGTTTTCATTATTCCAAATTTTTTTTATTTCAAATTCATTGAAAGAAATAAAATTATATTTTAAAAAATGGAGTGATCTCACAAACTGAGGAGAGCCAGGGACAAAAAGAACAGGTTGAGTACTTTTTCCTGAGAGGCAGATCTAACAGCTATAGAATGATCTTTCTTCCTTCCTAGCTTTTGTCAACACACTAACCAGCTTGTTCACTGCCTGTCTCTCTGACTCTGAGGGTATCTTTCAATCTCTGTGACTCAGTTTTCCTTTCCTATAAAATGATGTGGTTGGCCTTAATTATCTCGAAAGGCCATTCCAGCCCTTGAGCACAAAGAGGTTAAGTGACTTGCCCAGAGTCACACGTCTAATAAGTGGCAGAGTCAATCCCAGAGTCGGGCCCCTGCATCCGTGCTGTTGCCCACTAAGCAACAGTGCCTCCCTCACTCCAGGATCTAAATGAAATAGCAAATGCTGCAGAGGCTGTGCTGGTGGTGGTGATGACAGTGTGTAGACCTGGTTATAAAGATGCAAAGGGAGAGGGAAGAGGCCCATTATGCTCACTGACTCCCGTCCCCTCTTTGGGTTTCGTCCCCCTCCCTGTGTAAGGGACACTGGACTGTTGCAGAGTAACCCACCTTGGCGGTGCAGCTGTTTCAGTCCTCAATTCCAAACTTGAAAGGAAATTCCTTAATATTACATTCTGAAATTAGTTCTAAAATATGTGTCAGGAAGTAGCTAAGGAAAGGCGAAGTGTTAGCAGTAAGTACCAGTTAATTTTACCACTTTGCCAGACATGCTGAGAAAGTTTTTGGGTGGGAGTTGGAGTCATGATGAGCTAGGTTTACACTAGACTAAAGCACAGATGCTCATAGGACTTTTTACTGATAAATATATATTTATTTTATTTTTTTCAAAAGACAGTCATTTATAGGGAGCCATCAAAGTCCCAGTATTTGAGAGAATCAGCATCAAGGCCATCAAAGAATCCCGCAGGATGACTGAAAGAGGATTAAGATTTGATGTCTATGAAGAATTTCTAAATTTCTTTTAATTTGTTTTAATTGCTTAATCAAAAGAGCACTCTATTTTTGAGATTCGCTTTCGGCTTACAATGATGGGTCATCCTGCTAGCGTTAGAAGGCACTATGGTCCCTAGTAACCAAGGTCCAGTGGTAAGAGATTGTATCACACAAGGTTCATTATAAATTCATCGCCATATATTAAATTTCATTTCTCACTCACACTTAGGAACTACTCTCTTGTAAAGCAGTAACTACTTAAAGCATATTTTTAAAGTAATATCAACTAAGTTTAAGTTGATAGCTTAGTGCTGATGATATGTACAAATATAGCTGATACCTCTTGAAACACTATTCCAAGCACTATATGAAGGACTTACTATAACAGACCTACATGACATATTATTATTCCCCCCCCCATTTTATAAATGATAGAACTGGGATTCAGAGAGATTAATTTAGGTACTGGAGTTCACACAATTGACAAAGCTGGGATCTGAAACCAAGTCTGTCTGTGCTCATGGTCAGTCTTGGATGTTAACTCCAAGTTGCTCCTCAGGTTTCTGACTGAAGACCATTGTGCTGAACAGTCTCATGAAATTTCAAAGGGATTGGGGAGGAAGGAATACAGAGTTAGGCTTTCAAAAGAGGCTGGATAAACTAAATCAGAATCATAGGACCCAAGGTAATTTTAATGTCATGAAAGAAGGTAGAAGAATAGGAGACCCCAAGGAAACCGTGTCCCCACTGGGGCAGAAGCCCCGGCGGGATGACTGGAGGTCAGGTGCAGGTCTAAGTGGTTGTTCTGCTGTCTTCAGGGTGTTGTGCATCTTATGTGTTCAGATTCACATTCTGATTCTTCAGTTCTTCTTTCTTAGCCTCACACCTGAAATAGTCAGTACGCCTTCCTCCCCAGAAGAAGAGGAGAAGTCACTACTTAATGCAGTTGTTCTTATTGATGATTCCGTGCCCACGACCAAAATTCAGATCAGGTTAGCAGACGGGAGCCGTTTGATACAAAGATTCAATAGCACACACAGGTAAGCTTGGGGCGACTTATCTTTGTAAAACTGGATGCAGCTTGAGTAATGAAGAATACGAAATTCTTTACATTTACTTTTGAAGTAAGTTTTTGACAGAAAACAAAAATTTTAAGAGAGTAATAGCTGTGTATAAGAAGTGAAGCACTTAGTACTTAAACATCCTCTGTAAACTGTCCAAATACGGGTGCAAATGCAGATATCACTCAAAAATAAAGAGAATTGTTAAAAGCTATAGATTTGCACCATTGCTAAAACCATGAGAAGTTGAATCAGATTTGCTTTGCTTTAGTAAAACCTGATTTGGACTTTACTCCTTTAAAAATTTATGATAACCCTGATTAGGATTAACTTTCTACATAGCAAATTCTTTGTAACATAAATTTATAGTGTAAATAAAGTTTAATTGTACTCTTACCAAGTACTTCAAATAAACAGTTTTAAATGCCATTTTAACATTAATTGTACATTTGTTGTGCTAATAACACATTTGTTCATTGTATCCCACTAAGAGATACATTTATGATCGTAGTTGAGCTACTGTATATATGTAAGAGTACTTACACTTTTCATAGTTATAGACTCACACTGACACAGGCTCATCTGAGGTACCTTTTTCTGGGTCATGTGCTGCTAAGATATTTTATACTCTGAAAAAATAGGCCCTGTAGTGTGATAACATTGTTGACATTTCTCTGATGCATAACTCACCTAAGGATTGTGTCTGTTTACAGTGAGAGTAAAAGTCAGGTGCGCTCCAAAGTTAATGCTCACATTTTACCGTAAAGCCAAGGTAAATCCATCCATTGAAATTAAATTAAAGAAGGTTACAACACATTTAAGTAAGGATAAGAATTGTGTGATTTTTTTTTTATTATCTAGTTTTAGCTAAAAGCTTAACTGACAGTAAAACTTTTGTATCACAAATTATTTTTATCTTATTTCTTCAGGATCCTGGATGTTCGGGACTTTATTGTACAGTCCCGACCTGAATTTGCAGCTCTTGACTTTATTCTCGTGACTTCATTTCCAAACAAAGAGCTAACAGATGAAAGCCTGACACTACAAGAAGCAGATATTCTTAACACTGTGATACTCCAGCAACTAAAATGATGTTGCTCCTACCCATGCAGTAGCATGTAGGAACGGTAATGTGCCATGTTAGTGAGGAAAACACTTAGAGCGTAAAAAGTTATTTTTATTATTTATACAGATAGATTTTGGTTTTATTCTTACTCTGTCTTCCAGCTTTAGTCTAGACACATTTGGAGTAGGAATAGATCTTGAGAAGTATGTTTGAGGTTTTAGCTGCGAGGGCTGGCTTCTGTTGATAGCTTTTAAATATTCAGGCAAACCAATTTGATACATGATCAGAGTTAATGCAACAACATTTGTTTGCAGAGAAAATGAACAAACCCTCATTTTGATAAATGCATTTGGTAAAATCTGCACTAAAGTTTCTCGATGCTGCATTGATCAACAGCCATTAAGAAATCTTCTGATCAAATACTTTGAAAATTTTTCTGTAATGTGTACCGAAAAGTATCTGTATCTGATTTTGAAATACTTCGATCATACGATAATTATTTCTCCTATTAAGATTTTACACATCCTTTTTCCTTGCTGATTTAGCTGTTTACTCATGTCAGAAAATACAGTTTAGCCTTGTATTTTACAGGACTCTGACCATCCTAAACTAGAAACAAAGACAAAGGTCAGCAGTTCCTGAGGAGATGTGTCCACCAGCACTTTAGAGTAACTCCAGTCCCTTGCAGAGCCTGTCGTGACCACATTCACTTATTCATTCAGCACGTTGTTCTAGAGGACCCATTACATATACTAAACACTGTTCTAAGTGTTCGACCCAGAATGTAGTCTATTGCAAGACAAAATGAGTGTAGAAATACAGGAATGTAAATTCTGTCAACCAGACTGGATCTGAAGAGTTACCAGCATAAACGTCTGCGTTTCTGCTGACGCCACGTATTTCCTGAGTGAGGGAGGCTACAGCAGGATGAGAGAAAAGCTTTTCCTTCTTCCCAGACACCATTTCATCTTTGGTCACCCCTCCTGGTTAGTCTTCTATTGTAGTCTTTTATTGCTGCTGTAACAAATTACTACAAATTTAGCGGCTTAAAACAGCCTAGGTTTCTTCTGTAGGTGAGATGTCTCACGTGGGTCTCACTGGGCTAAAGTCGGGTGTCAACAGGGCAGCATTCCTCTGGGGAGGCTCTAGGGGAGAAATGTTTCCTTGCCTTTCCAGCTTGGAGAGGCCACCTGCATTCCTGGGCCTGTGGCCCTTTTCCATCTTCACGACCAGCAATACTGTATGTCTCTGGCTCCAGTGTCATCACATCTCTTTGAGGACCGCCGGGAAAGAGTCTCTGCTTCTGAGGACTCATGTGATTAGATGGGTCTGCCAGATACTCCAGGATGACCTCCCATCACAAGGTCCACAGTAACCTTAACCGAATCCTTGAAATCCCTTTTGTCGTGTAAGGTGACCTGTCACAGGTCCCTTCTGCAGGCACCAGGGGTGGTCTCTTCTTCGCCTCATCCAACTTGTAGAGGCGGGTGGCATCCCTTCCCTTGCGGCCGTATCCCTCCACGTCTCCGCTTCTGTCCTGACATCATTTACTTCCGACTTTGATTCTCCTGCTGTCTTCTTACAAGCACCCTAGTGCTTACATTAGGTTCACACAGATAATCCGGGATAATCTCCTCATCTGAAGTATGAGTGAGCATCTGGGTGTGCGTCCTGGGACACAGTTTCTCTCCATCTGTGAACCTAGAGACCCAGGTATCTGCTCCCAAATATAAGGGTTAGACAGGCGTAGAATAATCGTTACAAACCTTCCTGTTCAAAAAAATAGAGACTGGAAGGGAAGAAGGAGGCAGCAGTGCCAAGCGATTTAGAAGTTCAGCCAGGCACAGTCCGTTAGGTTTCGGGGCCTGCGAGTATCTTCTGTGGCTCCCAGCAGCATCCCACAGACGTGTGGCTTTCCCTCAGGGTCTTTCCTTATACATGAAAGGTAGCAGGTGTCTGCAGCTGAGTACTTTGGTCAGCTTGTTTCTTGCCTGTGGAATCGTGGGAGGTCCAGCCATCTCTTTTCGTTTCATCCTGTCTCTGTCCCTTTTAGTTTAAGACGCAGTGTCTGTGGGTCTTCTGTGCCTGTTACAGAAGTTGCTGCATTAGACCGGAGGCTCCTCCCCAGAGCTTTCCTAGATAATCCAGCTCTCTTTCTGGCCTTTTCTGAGATGGCTGAGGGGCTCTGTGAGTCACACTCTTAATCTCTTTAAAGAGCCTTTGATGTGACCTTTTTTTTTTTTATCTTTCTCAGGTATTAGCAAAAAGTTATAGGCCACAATCTCATCTCTTTCCTTAGAGCCGTCTTTCCTGACAGTGAATCTCTTAATGTCTTTGCCGTTCGGGTAAACTAAGAATTTCCAAGTTATCAAGTCCCGTTTCCTTCTTTTTTAACAGTCCTTCCCTCAATTGATCTGCTTCCTCTCACGTTTTACCATAATCAGTAGGGAGAAAGCAGGCTGCGCCTTCCCCGCCTTGCTTGGAAGTCTTTTCAGCTCGGTGTCCCGAGTCTCTCCCTCACGCCTCTGGCTGTCCCCGCGGCTGCACTGCGGCCAAGCCTCCTGCCGCTGTGTCGCTGTGTCGCCGGCATCTCTTTACCTTCCGCTTCCCGCAGCACGTTCCGCATTCCCCCCTGAGCCCTCACTGGCCGCGCCTTTCAGGTCCTTGTCGCTAGTAGGCGTGTCCTCCCAGCAGCCGCGAGCGCCCCTTGCCTTCTCGGAGCCCGTGCTGGCTGCCGTCCGCAGGGCTCAAGGCGGCCTCGGCTCTCTCCTCCCGCTGCACGGGCGCAAGGCCACCTCTGCATTGTAGGTCTTTGTTACAGCAGCGCTCGCTGCAGGGTGTCTGCCAAAGCCCACTGTGCCTCCTCGCTGCCGCCTGACTGGAATGTGCCAGGAGGAGCTTTGGACGTGACCTTTCTCCGGGGCTCCCCTCGCTTCCAGGAGCTGAACTTACCCGTGTGAGGGGCGGCTACCGCGGAAGTGTTGGTCTCAGCCCCGCAGAGAAAGCTTGTTCTCGGTGTCGTAATCCGGAGTAAGAATCGTAGTCCTGAGTCTTCTCAGAATGGGAAGCTCTGTTCCTTTCCGCTAATTGAAAATAACCTGGAGAATATAGAAATGACCGTTCAAAAAGTCAGCCTCTGTTCAGAAAGGTTACCAGGGATAAACTGCATTTTCAAGGGGCAAAGCCGTATTCCTGCAGAAAGAATCTATTGAAACAAGTTAATATCTTAAATAGAAGGGCATTGCCCTGTTTTGGATTAACAAAATGGAGAAAACAATTAACCAAACCCTGTAAAATTATTTGAAACGTTATTCTTGTAGTTCCTTTTTAGTCCGTTAGATGGCGTGCCTGTAGACGCACATACAAAAACGACTGCCATTTCTGTATATAATGGTTCCAAGATAGATTCCCACCGGGAGGGAGGATCAAACATCCAGAGGGATGAACAGTACTTTCGTGTGTTCTACAAAGTGTTTTGCTTCGTTTAGAGTTTTCCTGAATTCTTTGTACTGTTGCAGTCGCTGTAACTTTTAAAATTTATAATCCTCTCAGAAGAGATTGTGTGACGTCAATTGTTTTGCATGACGTGTGTAAGGACGTTTTCACGCACCAATAAAGAATGTTTTCACTGAAAGTGATTGAAAATCCTTTTCAGAATTCCCTTTGATTTGCAGCTTTTTTTGAGTGGCGTAGTGGAGCATTGTAAGGGTAACATTTCCCGTGGTACGTCTTTTTGATGGGCAGAAGGATCTGAGCTGTAGCGATGTTATCTGTTTCCCATTACTGATTCTGTTTTTATTCCACCAAAATAAAGGTGCAGATTTTTCTTCACTTTGGCCACACTGGATCTCTTGAAAACCTTGTCACGACATGTGTTGTTGATACGGTGCCTCATGTTCTCCACTTAAGAGTTTTTGTCCCTCATCAGCGATGCACACAAATACATATGTGTCCAGTGTTGTCATAAAGGCTAAGAAACACTTTCTATAATCCTCTATCTAATTTTAAAGTATCTTTTAATTCCGAGTAAATGTTTTGTAAAAGGAGCCCCATTGCATATGTATAACAGTGTGCGTGGTGTTTGTACGGCACATATAAATTACTCATGTGGCCCAGAACTAACACCTAGCTGTAGTCTACTTAGCTTAATACTTAACAATTTGGCCTCTTTAGAATTTGGAGCTATGACCTAAGTCTCTGAAAAAATAGGAGGACGGGGAGCTTTTTTTAGAAAGTTTGAACTTGATGATTTATTTTCTTTTAGATAAATGTTTCTATATTGTTAAAAACAAGACTGTAGCCCAAAACGGGGCCCCTAAATGCCAAGGCCCACGTCACCAAACCCTGACTTAGACTTAATTACAGCGTGGGCTCTCCCGGAAGTGGAATCTTAAGCCAGTCAGTCGACAATCTGATCAGCACTAATTAGGTCATCTGTCTGATAAACCCTTGCCACCCCCTAAAGGAAAGTGACCTTTGCCATAACCACCCTGCTTTTCTGCCAGTGTATCTTCCTGTTCCCACCCTCTTCTGCCTAAAAAAGTCTCAGCTTGACCAGCTACTGGGAGCTCGTTTCTATTTGCTAGATTGGCTGCTGCCCATTCGTGAATTGTTCAATAAATTCAGCAAGACGTTTAAAATTTATTCATTTGAATTTTTTTTTTTTCACACTATGAAGCAAGAGACTTTCAGAATCATTCTGGGGAGCTGCAACCTTCCAACTTCCTGAGTCCTGACTAGGTGATCTCAGATGGCTTCTTGGGCTGCTCAGAGGGAATCTACAGTAGGAAAGGTGGAAATAATTCCATTCTGTTGAGTATATCACAACATTTCTTGCTTTCTTTGGAGATAATTACCAACTTATTAGCATGGACTTAGAGACGTCATACAATCAGCAATACAATAGTTTTTCAATTGGCTCCTGTCCACTGAAAAAAAAAAAAAGCACAACATGGGAGTTATGAGTTAAGTTTTATTTGGGGCAAAATGAGAACTGTAGCCCTGGAGACAGCGTCTCGGATAGCTCTGAGGACCTGCTCCAAGGAGATGGGGGAAGGTCAGTGCTCTATAGGATCTTAGTGAAGGGCGGCCGTGCAGTCAGGCACACACGTGGAGCAGATGTCACCGTTTGTGATTTTAGAGCTCTTCTAGATACGAGGAGATGCAAGAATTTGAGCTCATAAAATCTTCTCTTGAAAATATCTAACTATCTGAAGGCCTGTTCTGCCAGTTTTTCCCAGAGCACAGATGCCTCGCTCCTGATCTCCACCCCGAGCTCCTTTCAGGGGACGTTGAAGGTCAGCGGCTGCGCTGGCTATGGACTTCATCCTTGTCGAGCCAGGTGACGAGCGACAGGTTTAGTTGGCACTCCTTTTGAATGAAGTTATATGTGTTAATTAGGCACCAATAAAAGAGGTCCATGAGATTAAAGGCAGCTGCCTTTTCTCCTCCGAAAATTCTCTCCTGCCCTTTACTCTCTTGAGTGTAAACTCTCTTAGCGCTGCTGTTTATTCGTGTAGATGTCAACACAGACGTATGTACAACAGTGACTTTCCTTGTCTAACCCTGGGGATAGAAGAGTGCTTAAAAGGAGTGGATGTCCTTTGATTTTATGCCTCTGTGTCTGCTTTTTGGTTTGTATTTTCCTTGTCTGCATGGGGCACCTTTCAGTGTCCTTTTTAGAACATTGTTAATTATAAAAGGTCCGACATGGTAGTTTCTGTAGTTAACATTTTTCCCGCTTTGTTTTTCATTTTTGTCCCTGTGGGAAAGGCTTGTTTCTTCTGTTGTCAACAGATTTTATCATTTTTAATCGTAGGATCAAGAATGGTAGAAAGTGTAAGTTTTAGTTTTCTGTCAGAATCTATGTTGACTAGGAAGTAGCAACAATAAATACTCAGAACATCAGTAGGCTTGGAAGTGAAAGCACGAACATAGCTGATACAAGTGGGCGGTCCTGCCCCCAGCCTGGGATTTTTAACTGGGTCTGGGCTTTTAAGCACAGGAGGGCATAGGACGAAGTAACATCTTCGAGAAAGAAATGTTCATCCTTCCTACAAATCAATGTCAGATTTAACGTTCCCTGAGCTGAAGAGGTCACTCTTATTAATGTAGTGAACTTATATGCAAATGAAAGTTTCATATATGCATGTTATAAATACATAATAATAACACCAAGGCTGAGAGGTGGGGTGTTTTTTTCCCTTGAAAACCTATTATAAATGTTTGTAATGGGAGTAAATGTTACTGTTTTTGGGGGGGGGGTATTTATTTATTTATTTATTTTTGGCTGTGTTGGGTCTTTGCGGCATGCGGGCTTTCTCTAGTTGCAGCGAGCGGGGGCTACTCTTCGTTGCAGCACGTCGGCTTCTCATTGCGGTGGCTTCTCTTGTTGCGGAGCATGGGCTCTAGGCGCGCCGGCTTCAGTAGTTGTGACACGTGGGCTCAGTAGCTGTGGCTTACGGGCTCTAGAGCGCAGGCTCACTAGTTGTGGCGCACGGGCTTAGTTGCTCCGCGGCATGCGGGATCTTCCCGGACCAGAGCTCGAACCCGTGTCCCCTGCATTGACAGGCGGAGTCTTAACCACTGTGCCACCAGGGAGGTCCCAAATGTTACTGTTTGAAACAGTGTGTACAAAGGTGTTCTACGGCTATTCAAACTCATCTGACTTTCCATTCTTTAACACGAAGCATGTGTGTGGTTCATTTGTGATAAATGTGCGTATGTTGGAGATCGGTGCTGGGGTTCAGCGTTTATTGAGGGCTCACTCAGAGCAGAATCCTGTATCTGGCGGGCAGCATGTCACTTGCGGTCAGTGTCACCCTGACCCCAGCCTGGATGTGATTTCTCCGGAGAGCCCCCCACTCCCCAGCCCCACTCATGCTTTGGTCTAAAATCCTCCCTTGTCCACAACTCTCAGTCCCACTACCCTGTTTACTATAGCATTCGCAATACCAACATTTCCTTGTCCATTTATTTGATTTTATCCCTACTTCCTAACATTCGGGCGCTCTTTCCTGTTCCCCCTGACAATTATAAAACGAAAACGATTTGGTGATGAGTTTGATGTCCTTTGTCCAAGAGAAAACAATCCATGGATTGGGGAGTACAGAGCCCCACAAGCAGTGAGGGAGGTTTGGGGTCAAGAGTGAGTTCACAGAGCTCAGAAGAGGCAACCTGGAAACAGAGCCTGACTCACTAGGAGGCGGGGGTTTCCTTACACGAGGCTGGCAGGGCCCATTTTCTAGGGTGAGGTGAGCTCACTAAAGCTGAATTGGAGGATTGTGATTGGTGGGTGTTAAGATTCCTTGTCAGGTGTTTCCCAGAAATCAGGCTGCTTGAGGTTTAGATCTGTGGCATGGGCAAGCCCCTAGGACGGCCTCCATTATTACATGGGTCTCCCTAAACGAATTAACTTTATCACCCCAGATTCTCAGAATGTGAGTCTGTGAGAGCAGGGGTTGTTTTTAACCTACTGCTGTGTCCT
Organism: Pseudorca crassidens; assembly: GCF_039906515.1. Lineage (NCBI taxonomy): Eukaryota > Metazoa > Chordata > Mammalia > Artiodactyla > Delphinidae > Pseudorca > Pseudorca crassidens. Next base: position 79,451,189 of record NC_090312.1, on the reverse strand, counting down.
TAGAGCCTAAAACAATAACCTGGACATAGGAGTCACTCAGTAAGTGGTCCATAAGTAACAAATCAGTGAATTAAGATTGGGACCCTCTGAACGTTGGAAGAATATATGCATTCATGTTTTAAAAAGGAGATTCCGAATAGCGCCAATAGAGTCGATACTGGTGACAGAAAACACCTGTATATTTTGTTTGGGTTTAAAGGAAGGAGGAGGAGAAAAGTGATCTAGAAGTGGTGGCCTCGACTCCTCCCAAGGGTGGGAGCATCTGTATCTGTGAGCGGGTGGTCCGGCCGTTTCCCCAGGTAGAATTGGGGCGAAGAGGGCTGAAGAATGTGCTCCTGAGAAGCCTGCGGAGGTGAGATGCCTGGGATTGTCTGAAAGCCAGTAGCAGGGGCTGGGATTCTAGTTTAGAGATAAGGAAGAACAATGCTCTATAAAGACCTGGTAGAAACCCCTCGGAGGGCTCAGTTCTTTTTTTTTTTTTTTTTGATGGTTACTTCTTTAATACGATAAAATGTGTTTCAACCCAAAAGCCAGCATTTTTTAATGACATATACTAGAAAGATGTCCACTATCACCACGATATTTTTAATCAATTCATATTTATATTTTAATAATTAGCAATGAAAGGACTTACACTTTGGCATTCCAAGTTACAAAGGAATGGAGAAAATAACCCCCCTTAAAATGAAATTGACTAAGGTTAAAGACGTTTTGCAACTTTTTCAGGAAGGAGAATATAAATATAAACAATCCTCTTAAATGTTCTTGAAGGTGAGTTTTTCCTAGAAAAAAATAACATGGGACCATGGAAGGCCACTGCTGGCTGTTACTCGGGGCAAGTCAAAGGAGCAAAGATGGCCTTGTGGCCACACCACCAATTTTTTTTTTTTGAATTTTATTCTATTTATTTTTTTATACAGCAGGTTCTTATTAGTTATCCATTTCATATATATTTGTGTATATATGTCAATCCCAATCTCAGTGGGCTCTGTTCTATTTGCTTACTCTAAGTACAGCGGTTCTTATAAATTCAATCTTCATGTCAGAGTTAAAATATTGCTAGTCTTATAATAGCTATTTAATTTATTAATATCACATAATTTATTTAAAATGTTTAGCCCTTGATATTTTATTTTTGAATGTAATACCCCATCCTCATTTGTTACTTTAATACTGATACCCCAAAATGTGAAAGTTGATTTAATGAAATTTAATCACAATAGGTTGGGAGTGTGCTAAAATATATGGCAACACTCTTGTTAACTGAAAAGCTGCAGAAACTCAGATGACGCTAAAGGCCGTAACCACACATCGTGCCTTTGAAATCAAACTAGTTTGTGGAGCTGTTGACTTTGGCTACGCTCTCACTTTGGCTGAACTTATAAAGAAAACTCACGAGTCATTATATAGTGTTCTTGTTCTCCAAATTAACCCCATTACCCAATCTTCCACGCAAGCAAAGAAGGCAGAAATGACCTGGAGTTACAGATTTCCAAATAACCTTTATAAACAGAAAAGGATGATCTCTGCAAACATGTATGAGTTTCAATGTTCTTCTTGAAATTATTTCTCAGGCAGAATGATGTTATAAAATTCTCTTAATTTTGATATTCCTGAATAGCACACTTTTATGTAGGTTAAAATACTCAACCAGTACTTATTTAATTTGCATGTTTCTCTTTTTTAACATAAGTACAAAATCTTAAGTATTTATATTTGACATGAGAAACGGCACTAAAGCTTATAATGATAAGTGAAGTAGGTTCTCTATGTGCAGTCCTGGAAATCAGAAATGACTTTTAAGAAGGAATGGTATCCATAGGCATCTTAAACCTTTGGTTTTAGTTGTAATGAAAAGAAGGCTAGATTTGATTCCAAGTCACACCTGTGCCTCGGTGAGTGTGTGGCACACAATTCATCTGCTCTCATCTCCCCAGGTGCAAAGGACCACGGGGCGATTCACAAACTGTATTTTTTCTTCCTCTAAATTATTTTTTAAGATAAGAGGATCTCCCTTAATCTATTAATGAAAATAAAATTGTAAGAGATGTTTGCCTTTCTAGAGGTTTTTATATTTTATGACAAGTTTTTGTTTTACACCTACAGATAGGTCCCCTAACTCCACTTTAAATGGATGGTTGTCCAATTGAGGCTAAGATTTTACGTAAATAATTGCATTTAAGTGTATGCAAAAGTGTGAGTATTCAGCACTTTAATTTTCAGCATATGAAGTAATACTCTAAAGGATATTCAGCTAATATGGTAACTCTTAGTTTCACCACCAGAGACATCCTCAGGTGAGATGTTAATTTATGATGATTTGGTAATTTTGGTTGCATTTAACTCTTGCGTGGAGTACTCTAATGCACTTCAATGTTTTGTTATATTTTTCCTCAGTGTGTTTGCCGTCTTCCTAGCAATTTTATTACGTCAAGACTGATGTAACAGAAAAAGCAAACTATTTGAAAGGGTCTGACACTTTCTAAAAGAATATTATGTCTTTATTTTAAAGTGGAGATATAAATATCAAATTCTTTTTTGCATTGATCTAGTACAAGAATCTAGTATTCTTATACAACTATAAGCCAGAATATCTTGAAAGAAAGCCAAAAAGATTAATGAACGTAGAACTCTGCAAAGTTCTTAATGCATCCCTTCAAAAATTTAAGGTATTAAAACGCGGGGGAGCGGGGGCGGAGAGACAACGCTTGCCAAGGCAGGTATCATTGCCCGGCAGCATTTAACGACATCAAAAATGCTGTTGTTGATTACAATTTAACTTCTTTCACGAGGTGACTCCAATCTTAAAATTAACAGCCCAGGATGTCAGAGGAGAAAGAACTGCATTTCTTCCCACCAATACATATGTATGGAGAGGACCCACATGGGGTCGAGTGAAGAAAAAAAATTTTTCATATGTCATCATCTGGCAATAAACGTCTAAGGCCAAAGGCCCTGTTAACCTTTACAAAGATCAAGGTGTTGCTGATAGTAAAACAAAACCCTTTAGTTGCCTTTGAGAAGGTAACATTAGGACATCCGTGTGCGAGATGTTGGCTGCTTATTCCTCCAGCAGACGGCGTGCGGGCCCTGTAAAAGAATCTCATCATTATCTTTCCCTCAGCTGGTTGGGCTGTTGGTTTGTTTACTGACGTATAGTTGCCTTAAAATATTATATTAGTTTCAGGTGTACAACATAGTGATTTGATATTTTAATAAAATAAAGAGAGGATGAAAGTTCGTTGTTAAAAACTAGGAATTACGCCAACATCAATATCATTTAGCACTGCTTTTTTCTGACCTTTTGCAGTATAGATAAGGAATACTTGGCTAAATATAATTAGCATCTTTAGAAATGTAACAAGGTTGAATCGTAAAAATATTGCTAGTGTCAATGGATTGGGCCTTGGGTTTTTCAGTGCAATATTGTCCGTTACACATGGCCCAGATGTCCATCACTGGTGTCTCACCCACTGACCGTTCTCCCTGGAAAGCACTTAAAATGCCCCACTAAGGTCTCAACTCTTGATAAGACATTCTCTGTATGTAATGCACTGCCATAAACTGACTTCTTAACTCTTTTCCTGTGTTGGTTTTTCTTTTTGGTTTTTGGGGGGTTTTTTTGTTTTGTTTTTTCTACCCACACCATATCCCCTCCTGTTTTCTCTAGCTAAATTCTGATGACTCTGATTTCAGTTCTTCCTTCTTTTTTATCTGCAGTCACCAGCTCTCACCACGGTAAATTCTATTTTGATCTTTGCCTTTCCCTCTTACAAACCTGTGCGTGCACGTTCGCAGTCCTCAGGGCCGCTGGCAGAGACACGAGTAGCAGAATTGTAAATGAAAATGGAGCGAATTGGCATAGAGGTGGACGTCCTGAATTCCTCGCCACGCCTCCACCACCAACTCTGTGAGTCCCAATTTTCTCATCTCCAGAACCAGGAGATCAGAACACCGTCCTTCAGTTCTTAATTCTGATTCTTTTCCACAAAATTAAGCACTGACCAACATAACATGCCTACAGATGTTACCACGGAAGTAAAGATGGACAAATGATGCCCAAAACGGAAAGCAACAAGTAAATCCAGAGAAAATATAACGTGTTGTTTATTCTCTTCCTTTTGGATTGCTTTTCTGGGACTGTCTGCTGGTAAGAGAATTTGAGAATTCTTATTAAAAACATTTTAGTCTAATAATACCTGTGGAATAGCTTGGTAAAGGATAGCATTAAGCAACAGGTTAAAGACAGTGAAAATTTTGCAGGCCAATACAATTTTCCTGGGCCTAATGCTTAATAGCCTTTAAAAAAAATTATGTTAGAATCTAACGGCACAGACCTATTCAACAAAAATTATGGTTCCTTCATAGGACACTATTCAGTCTGTTGAAAAAATGTCTAGTAAAATAATGATGTGAAAAAATTTACGATAAGTATAAAGCTGTTAGAAAAGATTTGCCATGGGATCCCAGTGTAGCTGAGGGGTGGAGGGGGGGGCACTGCTTACCATTTCTAGCCCAAATTTTGGTCTCTCATATCATTCCCGACTGAAAATAGCCAGAGCCCTTTGAAGAAACGGTTGACTCCAGGTTAGGGAAAGGGAAACACAAGGTGAGCTCAGGTTATCTGGGGACTAAAAGTAAAGAAGCTTTCAAAGACCAATGGGGTCGTGTCAAAAGGGCACAAAAGCCAGGTTGGTGTAGTTCTCACCGGCCTAATTTGACACCATTTGAGCCCAATTACCAAGATCGTAGTTAACTGAAATTCACTGGGTCCATGAAAATCCGTAAGTCATTCGTGATTATCAAATGAGTCACTAAAACCACTTTGTCACCAGTGGAGGTAGCCATTAAACCAACCCCTTACTTTGAAAACTTTATGCCTTTATTCTGCCTTTCCAGGAAGACCTTTATTTCTCGAAACCAGTAGCCCTCGTTGATAAGGGAAAGCTGAATTAAAGAATACCAGCTAGTAGAGGTAGATGGTGACAAACAGAAATGTAAAATCATCATTTTGCAGTCCCCAGTGAAATCACTGACTCAGACACGGATTATCAGTTGGTATTAAAATTATTAGATGAGGGATGGATGAGGAAGTGAATTTTGTATGTGCTTTGCCCAAATAACATCAAAAAAGATCACACTCATGACAAGGACGAGATCTTAACTGTATGACGGAGGAGGAGGGAAGCTAAAATTGTACAATATGAAGAATAACGCCATCTTCACACTAATTCAGTGACCAAACTTGGCAGCTCTAATGGTGGAACAACCAGGTACTGTGCATCCCCAAGTGGACTGCCTACGTGTCTACACATCACCAGGGATGTGTTCTCAACTAAAGCATTTAAGTTGAATCTGTCAAGCCTTCAGGTGTAACTTTCAGTTTACAAGAAAGTACGTAGAAGAATAAGTTAAAAGCTGCCACAGAGAAATAATCAGACAAACCCAGACGATGAAACATTTTACAGGACAGATCGGTGTCATGAAAGAAAAGACTCTTCTAGATTAAAGGAGAGGTAAGGAATACAACTAGGCTGCTGTAACTGGGACTGGATCCTGATTTGGACAGACCAGACCATCATATTTTGAGGACAGCTTGTGAAATGTGCACTACGTATATTGAAAATTGTAATTAATTTTGTGAAATGAGATAACGTTTTTAACCATATAGAAGGAAATATTTAATGTGTGCTAAAGTAAAATCTTCCAAAACTGTTCATGCTCGTTAATACAAAAAAAAAAGTCAATCGTGGTGAAGTGTTGGCTTGGAGACAGGCCTGGCTTTGACCCCTGACTTCATTTATCAGCTGGTCAAGGCATTTAAACTGTGTGCCTTAGTTACGTCTTATGCTATACCTACCTTTGATAGGTAACGGGAACTGTATGAGATATGCACAGTTTAACAACTAACTACTGTACTTTTCCCATTAACCTCCTGCTGCTTGACCTGTTTGTCTTCTCTTCTACATTTTTAAAACTCTCTTCTTTGCTCCTCGCTGTTTTAAGCTTTCGCTGGATTTCATTATTTCCACTGATGATTCTTTCGATCTGTGTACTAGGAGCACTCAGTGTGAAATTATCCCTTGTTATCTCTGTGCTGTTGAGTACTTTGATTACATAATTATCCACTTCTCTTAGGTCTTTTGTCTCTAAAAAATTCAACAATCTGTGCCACGTTGTCACTTTGTGAATCAGTCTTCACTTAGGACAGTATCTGTTTTTCTTATTGACTCTTCATAATCTGCTTCCGTGTTTATTTCCTAAAAAATAACACTCCCTCCCTCCCTTCCTTCCTTCCCTCCTACTCTCTCCAGCTTATCTCTCCCTTCCTCTCTCTCTCTCATTCGAGATAAAAGGGAGATCACCTTTTCTCCCTGCATGTTCCCACACTTTGCATGTCTCCACGTCTCCTGTATCTCGCTCTTCGGTGGAGTCCGAGCCAAGTTTGCCCCTGACGTGCTCTGCTGACCCCTGAGCTGCTTCCGTGTCCACCCTCCAATTCTCCAATTCCCGCTCTGACCTCTGCCACCCTCACTTGTCAGAAACAGCTGTGCTGAGGTCTTCCTTAACCTCCTCTTTCTAAACTGAATCCAAAATCCTCACTGTGATTGTTAATACTCACATTTTTCAGCTGCTTGTGATTAGCATCTGATCTCGCCTGTAACCATTTACATTTAACTGGCTTTCTTACTTTTCCAGTAATTTATTGAACTCTCACATTTAATTGCAGCCTACTTGTCCCTTATTTGCACATAATGAATTCTTCCCCACATTTTCATCATATGTACTTTCCAATTCCTACAATTTCTGTAAAAAAGAACAAGCATTCTATTTTCTGGAGCAAATTCACCCAAGAAGACTGACTCTGTTGAAGAACCAATGTTGAAAGATAAAATGAAAATGACAGTAGGGCAAAGGTCATTTGTTCCTTTTAAATCTCCTACCTATCTCCTTAGGGATCTGAATATACAGATAAATAAAGGGAGTCACTAATATACAGACAGGAGCTTTTTAGAGCAGAAGTCAGCAGAGGTCCTCCCCACCCACAGGGTAAGTATGCTTCCCAGCAGTTCCAGGGGTCCTTGTCACCTTCGTGTAGCCTGGTGGAATCAACATGGCCCTGGAGGCAGATCTCAGTTTAATCCCTGAGTGGCCCTGGAAAAGCGACTCAGAGCTCTCATGTCTTCATCTATAAAACTAAATGCACGGTTTCACCTTAACATCTCCCAAAGGTGAGAAAATTAAAAGTTGTGTCAAGATATGTATTTGTTAACTACCCGCTTCCCAAAGAGAGAGAGAAATACAGGCAAAAAAGTACTTCTCCCAGTAGCAGCTATGGTTTCCCTTCCTTCTGGGTTCTGGAGGAAATTGGCTCTGACTTCCATTCCATGTCCATGAAGTCCGAATCCCTTGCCCCTAGCTCCTTGCTTCCATTTAACTAGTTGGATTTATGAATAGTCACCCCACTGCCCCTCACGTGAGGTTCATGTCCTGTACTACGTTGACACCGATGTCAAATTAGACAGTGGTTTCCTCGCCCACCCAAAGCTCCCAAAAAGCAAAGCTCAGCAAAAACCAAACTCCCCACACAAGGCCTGCTTTCTTCGGCAGCTGACGCTGATAAAAGGAGATTGCAGGGAAAGGAGAATGAACTGTTACAGCAACACAAACAACTTCAGTCAAACGCTCAACAATTCTGTCTTCGAAACTCCTTTCCCCGTCATCCCTAGGGGTTTTTTCTTTGGCCACCTTGTTCCATGCTGCACCCCCAGGCTTAGGCCATCAGGCCAGCTACATGCTCCCTGTTTGGAGGTCAGTGCTCCCTGGAACTCGAAATTCTCTCTCTAGTTAGTGGAGCCAGTTACCTCTTCTCTGTCTCTCATCCTAAGCTTAGCCCCTCAGCTGAACCTGTGGAGGTCCTCTGCAGAAAACGGTGGGCAGGTCATTCAGTGGGATTTGACTTCCTTAGAAGTTGTGAAGAGCATGCTCCCTATCATTACATAATGGTTTGGGTTCTCATGAAAGTGCGGCTATAGTTTCTCAGTCTATTTATTTGTTTTTTAATGCCATTTACCTAGAGTTCATAGAGCTAAGAATAGGGAGCTACCTCAGCGTAAACGTAAGAAGTAGAGTGCACAAATGGTCAAGGCTACGTGCAAGTGCAGTTTGGGTTCGGTGTTCTCAGAGAGCTGTAGTGCTTTAAAAAAAAAGGCCTTAGTTAATACTGTTCAAGGTCTCCTGTTATCAGTAAATGGCCTTGATCGTGGCTGTTGGGTTCAGAGTTGAGCAGTCTCCATCTATAACCTCCCGACTCCTGTTGATTTTGGAGGTTTTACAGTTCAGGGCCAATGCTTGCCCTCTCTGAGCTTTCTAACCTACACACAGATGCACGCTCCAGCTCTACTGTGATTTCTCTGTCCTTCACAGATACAGGTGTGAGTTTACCTCTTTGTGTCAACCGATTATTTATAAGCTTTGAAAAGTGTGCCATGTCAAGGTGAACCAAAACAAAGAGAAGAAAATAATCCTAAATTAATGAACACATCTCAATAGAACCAACTTTGCATCCTCCTGCTTTATTTGAGATAGGTATTTTTAAACACTTGTCGCACCTAGCGTGTGGCCCATATAAGATGAACCCGATGTGAACCGGAGGCTGGCGCATGGAGAAAGTTCTTTCTTTCTTTGTGCTTCGGTTAAGCAGCCAACAAAAACAGCATCTCCCCTGATTTCATTCAGCTGCTTGAACCAGCTTTCCAATTAAGCTTTCATAGATTAACATCATGGCAATGGACTCACCGGATTACGTGTTTGAATTTCTCAAATGCCTGTGTCTCCTACGTGTTTCCACAGGAGCTGGGTGGTGTACAGAGGCAGCATGGCTCAGAGGAGAGAAAGTGACTATAACCTGAACCCTAGCCTTTATTCCCCACTTACCATCAGTGAGACCTTGGACGAATCACTTCCCTCCTGCAAATTGTTATACAACATAATAAATTTATGTTGCATCTACCATCTTTTGATTTAAGGCTTCCTTGCTTTGCTCATTACTACCTGTAAAGTAGGGATTATACCTTTTAGTTGTTCTAACATTTGTTTATGTCATAAGGGCTCTGTGCTTTTTAAATAATCTGGAATTTGATGAAAAATAAAGTCACTCTCTTGGTAGCTGTTATGATCTTATTGTCATCCCCAAAAGTCCTCTCAACATATGATCATAATAATCACAAGATGACTCAGAAGCCTGCATATTTCTCCCAAAACAGGAAATCAGTGTTGATCAGTTCTTGGAAGATTCTTTCAACTTTCAAACGCTTTCAAGATTTCTTGAGGATTGTGACCATAATGGAAAGAGATAAAATATAGATGTAACGTATTATTCATTTATGCCCTTAGTTAAGTATTATTTGAACTTTCTTTGGATGAATTAACTTACATTTATCTTAGGTTAACTCCATCCATGCTTTTCTCCCCATTTTGCTAGCTTTGTCAGAAAAGTCTGAATGTTTTTTTTCCTGTTTTAGTTTTGAACTCTGGACAAAATTCTCCAGAAGTCAGTTTGGTTTATGCATATCCAAGCTCACAGATGGACTTAACCGGTTGTATGCAGAAAGCAGGATTTCTATGAGAGCAAAACATCTTCTAACCCAGCATTTTTTAATGAGCATCGCTTCTAATCAGACAAATCCCAGAACCCACCCCAAGCAAACGGAGGGAAAATCAAACCTACTTCGCAAAGACTGGAATATCACTTTTAGTCTGCCATATTTCATTTTCCAGAAACATCCATCTCAAATATTTTTACCTAAAGTGTCATTTCAAAAGGCCAAGATGGATTCTAAGAGTGACAGAGGCAATATCTGACCTAAGATACAGAGAACTTTTTCTTTGTTTGTTTTGGAAATAAGTACACCCACATGTAATGTAATATGTAATGATATAGCACAATTCCAATGACCTATTTCGGGGATTTATTGATATTCTCCTTGTTATATGGCTTCAGAAAATACCCACTCCAGGCTAGGATAAGTTATTTCAATAGAATTTGTGGCTGGTTGGATAGGGAGAAGATATCATTCTTCCAAAAGCAGTTAATATTCAGATTCGTATTCAAAAGTAATACTGAACCCTGAAAATAATGTCTCAGGGTCTGGCAGTTGTGCTTTATCTACCTTAATAAACAAGTAACACTTGTTCTTATTTTCAATCCAGTATCTCAATTAACATCTGAGGACCAGCTAATAGCAGCTAATAGCTACCAGTGAGTACACATGGCCTGTGGTATTCAAGGCTTTGCAGATAAAATCAGCTACAAAACAACCACCTGAGCAAAACTGCTCCACCTTTTCAGACTATAGGTTACGCCACTTGCTTTGTCAGCTTTGGAATCAAGCCACTGACTGAGGTCACGATATCACATGAACAGACCCAGTGGATGGGAGCTTCCCAGCAGGTGTGCGTGAACAGATGCCAGCAGGGCAGAGAGGGCCAACGCCTGGTGAGTTGGTTGGGTCCTGGGACCCTTGGAATCCCTAGACCAATGACCCCCAGCTTCAAGCAGGCCCTCCAGTTACCCCATGTGCCAAAATAGAATGATTTTCCATGTGTCCATGATGGGAGAAAAATAATGGATAATAAATACAAATTTTTAAGTATTTGCAGTGGAAGGTCATCTAGTCTAACATCTAGACTAATTTATCTGACAACAGCAAGGTTTCACAGCATTGATTTTACCAGCTGATTTTTTTCTTGTGGTGGTAAGTACACATAAAATTACCATCCTAACCATTTTGAAGTGCACAGTTCAGTAGTGTTAAGGACATTCACACTGCTGTGCAGCCGATCTCCGGAACTCTTTTCATGTGACAAAACTGAAATTCTGTACCCCTTAAACAACAGCAATCTCCCAATCCCCCTGCTCCAAGTCCCTGGCAACCACCGTTCTCCTTTCCACCTCTACAAATTAGACTACTCTAAGTACCTCATGTAAGTGGAATCATACAGCATTTGTCTTTTTGTGACTGGTTTATTCACTTAGCTTAAAGTCCTCAAGGTGCATGTGTGTTGTAGCAGGTGTCAGAGTTTCCTTCCTTTTCAAGACTGAATAAGATCCCATTGGGTGCAGCTACCACATTTTGTTTAACCCACTGATGGTTCTGGATGTTCTTATCATCTACACAAACTTACTTGACCTTCTGGAACAAAATCAGGGTATCTAGAAGGCATTCATTATGATCCGCTTTCATTTACTATCCCTACTAATTAAATGCATCTGCTCATAAATCAGCCACAACATTTGATCTATTTGCCTTGAATGTTATATAAGCAAAATGGGGCAAAAATGATTAGAACTCTAGTCTGGGCCAAAGCACTTGTGTGTGACACTGAATGGAATACCTTTGATGCTTGGATTCATCACACGACTGTATGAGTGAGGGCTCTTGGTTGCCAGGACTCAGCCAGAATCTAAAGAGAATCTAAGGCGTAGGAAGGTCTGAAGCTGCTGCTCTTCGGGTTCTGAGAATCTTGTCTTCCAGGAGTTTTCACGGTGAGATGTTGGCTTTTCCGTCCAGTCCAGCACTGCCTTTCATCTGAGGCCCTTCCCATGAGAGGCGGAGTCTGTGCTCTGCCATTCTTGATGTTGAACCATCTTATTTTTCCTTCAGTACCATCTCTCTGTGGATAATGCACTTAAATATATTGCCTACTATGTAAACTAGTACAGAAAGTTCTCATTTTTATCCCCAGAACACTCTGAAACCAAGGGCATTAAGCAAACCCTTGTAATAATAACTAAAACTTCTGTAAGGCTTCCTTTGTGCTATGCAGTGTTTTAGACACTCATTTGCTCCTCATAGCAGCTCTATAAGGTTGGCGCTTTATTATCACCTTTTTAAAGATAAGGAAATTGAGGCACAGAGAGATCAAGATTATAAGGCAAGTAAGTAGAAGAGCGGAGAAGTGAATGCGGCATCCCGGTTCCAGAATCCAGGCTCCTGGCAGCTGTGGTAGGCAGCCTCTAAGATGGGCCCAATGAGCCCTGCCTTCTGGTATTCATGTCCTTGTGTGTGGGCTGAAATTTCTTTTTAATTCAAATATAGGTGATGTACAACATTATATAAGTTACGTGTGTACAACATAGTGATTCCCAATTTTTAAAGGTTATACCCGATTTATAGTTACTCTAAAATGTTGGCTATATTCCCTGTGCTGTAAAACACATCCTTGTAGCGTATTTATTTTACGCATAATAGTTTGTATCTCTTAATTCTCTACCCCTATCTTGCCCCTCCCCCTTTCCCTCTCCCCACTGGTAGCCACTAGTTTGTTCTCTGTATCTGTGAGTCTGTTTCCCTTTTGTTATATTCACTAGTTTGTTGTATTATTTAGATTCCACATATAAGTGATTTCATAGAGCTCTTTCTATCTGACTTATTTCACTTAGCATAATACCCTCCAAGTCTATCTATGTTGCTGCAAATGGCAAACTTTTCATTCTTTTTTATGGCTGAGTAGTACTCCATTGTGTGTGTGTGTGTGTGTGTGTGTGTGTGTGTGTGTGTGTATGCTACATCTTCTTTATCCATTCATCTGTTGACAGACACTTAGGTTGCTTCCATACCTTGGCAATTGTAAATAATGCTGCTGTGAACATTGGGGTGCATGTATCATTTTGAATTAGTGTTTGGGGGGGTTTTATGGATATATACCCAGGAGTGGAATTGCTGGGTCATATGGTAGTTTTATTTTTACTTTTTTGAGAAACCTCCACAGTGTTTTCCACAGTGGCTGCATCAATTTACATTCCCACCAACAGTGCAAGAGGGTTCCCTTTTCTCCACACCCTCTCCAGCATTTGTTATCTGTGGTCTTTCTGATAATGGCCATTATGACAGGTGTGAGATGATATCTCATTGTGGTTTTAATTTGCATTTCTCTGATGACTAACGATGTTGAGCATCTTTTCATGTGCCTGTCAGCCATCTGTATGTCTTCTTTGGAAAAATGCCTATTGAAGTCTTCTGCCCATCTTTTAATTGGGTTGTTTGGTTGTTGATGTTGAGTTGTATGGGCTGTTTATATATTTTGGATATTAACCTCTTATCAGTCATATCATTAGTAAATGTTTTCTCCCATTCTGTAGGTTGTCTTTTCGCTTTGTTGATGGTTTCCTTTGCTATGCAAGAGCTTTAAGTCTAATTAGGTCTCATTTGTTTATTTTTGCTTTTATTTCCTTTGCTTTAGGAGACAGATCCAAAAAATACTGCTACAATTTATGTCAAAGAGTGTTCTGCCTCTGTTTTCTTCTAGGAGTTTTATGGTTTCTGGTCTTACCTTTAGGTATTTAACCCATTTTGAGTTTACTTTTGTATATGGTATGAGAAAATGTTCTAATTTCATTGTTTTACATGTAGCTTTCCAGTTTTCCCAGCACCACTTATTGAAGAGACTCTTTTCCATTTTATATTCTTGCCTCCTTTGTCATAGATTCTCCCTTCCTTCCTTCCTCCCTTCCTTCCTTCCTTCCTTCCTCCCTCCCTCCCTTCCTTTCTTCTTCATCTGTGTGTGAGTGTGTCTATGTGTGCCCACATATAGAAAACCCACTTGCAATCTTCTCATCTGGCACAAATACACACTCTGACCAGAAACTTTTTTCCTAGATTCCCACAAAATTATAAAATTATTTTCATCCGGGTTCAGTATTTTTTTTCCAATATTTTTCAGTTTAGCTTAGAAATACTGAGGAGCTACACCCAACTTGTATATTTTATGAATAAATTTGAGCATAAGAACCTCTTTAACAAATTGGTCAATAAAAATCGAGGCCAAGCATGTATTTGATCTGTGAGTCAGCACCCTTTCTTCCTCAGGCCTTTGCCCTGTCATCATGAGAGGGTTCCTTAGACTCCTCCTTTGAGGAGCCATCACAGTTTGGGACATTCAGGAAGGTTCAGATCATTTACTTATTTGTGGGTTTTGACATCTGATATCCGTGCACAGGATTGAGACACTCACCTCGCGAGCAGACACCTGATCATCATCCCAACATCAGCATCTTAACTCCATTCTTGGTGGCAGGCATATTTTGTGGAGGAGTTATATGTTACGGTGGTATTTGTAAATTTAGATGGTCTTAAAAATACATCTCTAGGTGCTGAGGGGCCGCTTAATCTGTTTGTTTTTATTTTGTTTCTTCTCAGAGCTCCTTGGCTTGCATCATTTTTAGTTTGCCATCTGGTTTCGAGTTACTTCATGATTTCAAAATACTTTTTCCCTGCCCTTATTTTATATAAATGCAAAGTATTACTTAACTGTGTGTGTGTGTGTGTGCGTGCGTGTGTGCATGCACACGCGCATTTTAACCAGGCCATATTTGGGCAAGAGTTCAGTTTTCTACGCTTACCAATCAGCCTTGCCACTGCCCTTAAACGACTTTAGATTCAAAGGCTACCTGACTTACCAAAGATACAACGATGTTTACGTCATTTCACCAGAGGTAACCAAGGTGAATACTTTGCAAACAGCTATTGACCATAGGTCCCCTGCCAAAGTTTCAAAGACCATGAGACAGCATTGGAAGAGACCCAATGAGAGTTTTTAGTCTGGAGCACTGAGCCCCAAGGTTGTTTTGCAGGATTTATAATAGCACACAAGGGTTGATAAGGGCAAAAGAACTTCGATGAATAAAGCAAACAGCTTCCCAGAAACCAAGCCCTTAGTGTTTTGTAAGTGAACAGTCAGATAGAAGAGGCAACCATATTGTCCCTGAAACAGGGCCAGTGCCAAAGAGCGTTGTCTCCAGGCCTGACAGCATGATTTGGGGAAGACATCTTCACCCTTCTGGGACAGTGGCCACCCACCTGCCACTTCATCCTCTAACATAGGCTGGAGTCTGTTCCTTCTGCAGGTAGAGGTGACACTTTAAATACCTCCACCCCCCCCAAAAAAAGTACCACGTTATTTTAAATCTACCCTTAGGTGTGTGTGGTGTTCGAATTAGATCCATCAGGGCTTCTGACATGACTGGACTAGAGTCCGAACTCCTTGCGGGCAGGAACTGAGTCTTCTCATCTCTGTAAATCACCATTCCTGATGCCGTGGGGGGCGCAGCCGGAGCCCAGCAGCCCTTAACTCTTTCATGCATATGAAAGATGGATACTGTGAGATGAGGAAGGGGCCACCAAAGATACACCTCACTTCCTAATTTTGCTTTGCCTTGTTTTCAAGTGCTGCACTCGCATAATGTTGGGTTAGTCCAGCAGTTCAAGAGGGGTCATTCTGGTTGCATGAACGCTACAGGCTCTGGGTAGTTACAATATTTGTTATCTGTTAGCACCTAAGGGACCCACCACGTGCATGTAAATACAAGGTACCAGAGGAGGCTGAAGCTTGGTCTGGGGTCCCTTTAGTCCTGAAATCACGTGCTTACCCAGTGGAAACGGGAGTGGGGAGGGGCCTACATGTATATAGATGCTTACGCTCTGTCTCTAAGTCTCAGGTTGGAGTGACTGAAGGGGTAAGTTGACCACACAGCAACAAGGATGAGGTTGAGACCGAACCCACGTTCTCACAGGAGAGCTAAGCTCCAAGGGCGAGAGAGGGCTGTTAGCAGTGGTTCTCAGCCTCTTCGTTCTCATCCCAAGCAGATCAGCTGGGTCTCTGGGCTGTAAGCTCTTTCCTTAGAAAGCAGTTCAGCCGTTTCTGGAATGTGCCCCTCCTCATACCTGCATCACTCGTCAAAGCATTCCTGAGAGAAGTTTTGGTAAATACAACTTTCTTCCCTCAATTGCATTGCAACCCCCAAGGGTTGGCGCCCAGGGCAGAGCTCAGCCAAGCCACCCCTGGTCTGACTTTGATTCTGACGCAGCTGCACACAACACGCGAGAGCAGGCTGAGGTCTAGGAAGCAAAACCTCGGATCGGCTGCTTGAGAAGTTGTCCAGGCTTTTGAAGAGCAAGCTGTGTAGGGGGCTGCGAGGGGTGAGTTAGCACGCGGGACAGGATGGAATTTCAAATGCAGAATCTTTATGAAAGTAAATATCAAGGAAGATCTGAAGAGAAGTAAACAAGGAAAGAAAAATAAAAATAGTGAGGCAATGTCCGCGTTAGAAAGGCTGGGATGCGCCAGCATTTCAGTGACTTAGCATGATGCCAATTTCCTTCTCATGGGTGCCGCCTCTAGGTGGCTTTTCTCCGTCATGTGCTTATCTCTGACACACCACCTGAGGTCTCCATGGCAAGAGGAAAGAGCACCGCGGATTCTGAAGAAGGTTTTTAAAGGCCAGGCTGGGAGTGTCCTACAGCACTGTGGCCTTGTCCTGTTGGCCAGAACCCAGCCTAACTGCAAGAGAAGCAGGACTGATAGGAAGAGGATGATGAGATGGAATTGGATGAACGCATATCATTGTCTCTGCAACAATCCGCCCTTCTGATCACCTCAGAACAATTCCCTTCTCCTCCATAGAACATATTCAGCCCCTTCCTGAAGGATTCCCCCCCGCACGACAGAGCCATCAGTCTGGGGTCTTTGGCAGAGACCCCATCAAGTCAGAGGTGCTTCCTCTTGATCTAGAGACCCATGAACTAAAGAGCCATGCACTTGGCTGAGGGACCGGGGCGGGGAAGGGGCAGGGCAAGTGCAAGGAAAACGCTCCCGTTCGGCATGGGGAAGGGTGGTGGGACACAGCGGTCACTGCTCTGGGGACATTGGGAAACTCCCCCGTGAGACGCAGTGAAGACCTTCCAGCACAGGGTGAGGGGGTCCTTGGCTCGTCCTGGGTCGCGCTGTTTAAGAGGGATCCCTCGGCCATGGGTCTCTGCTCACCGTGCCTGAAATGGGCGCTGAGAGGGGAGTCCTCCTGGGGGGCTGCACAGCCATCTCAGCCAACGTCCTGTTCAAGACCTTGAAGATGGGATGAAAGTGCCCAGCCATCTCAGCCAACGTCCTGTTCAAGACCTTGAAGATGGGATGAAAGTGCCCTTGATGGAAACTGTGTGTGATGGCGTTGGCGTTTAGCACCCCGAAGGCAACAGTAAAATTCATGGGGATGAGAATCGAGGCCCCTAAGTCACCCCCTAATCCACACACACACACAAGGAAGGGTGGTTGAGGCTGACCCAGGAGCCCTGCCCCCCTCCCCCCCCGGGTGAAAGCCCCCAGCTCCGTCCATCGCAGCCAGGGCTCCGTGGGCCCCCCCAGTCCATCTGGCCATGGGCAGCACTACGGCCTCCCTAACTTTCTTCTTGCTGCTTCTCCTTTCTCTGCTTGTCTGAGCTGAACCGCATCCTCCCAAAATTCACACATTGAAGCCCTAACCCCCAGTACCTCAGATTGTGACTGTATTTGGAAATGGAGATTTTAAAGAGGTGATTAGGGTTAAATGAGGTCATGGGGGGGTAACCTAATCCAGTATGACTGGCTCCTTATAGGCACAGGATGTGACCGCACAGAGGAAAGGCCACATGAGGACACAGAGAAGACGACCGTCTGCAGGCCAAGGAGAGGCCT
Source organism: Pseudorca crassidens (assembly GCF_039906515.1). Taxonomy (NCBI): domain Eukaryota; kingdom Metazoa; phylum Chordata; class Mammalia; order Artiodactyla; family Delphinidae; genus Pseudorca; species Pseudorca crassidens. The sequence goes on along the minus strand of NC_090312.1, from coordinate 79,433,681 downwards.
GAGGGGAAACCAGGGCTGCCCATGCCTGGACCTCGGACGTCCAGCCTCCAAGACGTTAAGCCGCCCATTCCATATTATTTTGTTGCGGCAGCTCTAGAAAGTGAATACCCTGGTCTGTCCCATTTCTCAAATTCTTCTTTACGTCCCGTCAGCCTTCTCCCCTCCCCTCCCCACCATTAGTGACACAGCTAAACGGAAAGAAAAGAAAACGGACAAGCTTTGAGGTAAAATTAGAAATACCCTCCTGCCTCTTGTTTTCCTCAGCTACAAGCTGAGTGAGTATGCATAACTCGGAGACGCCGTGACTCTGCACCACCTCCTGTAAAACACCTCCTTCGAAAGCACTGAGATGACCCCCTCTGAATCGTCGTGTTCCATCTCCTATCCTCTTTTGAGACATGTTTTCAAGGTAAATTAATACCATTGCTTAGTTGATTTGAAATATTCATCTTTCAACAGCATTTCCCCCTCCTTTCTCTTGCATTGAAAAATTATGCAGAACAGAATGACTCATGTGATGTGATGGATTAAATTAGCTTTTGTGCATTTCTCTGGGAATTTAAGTCCCACTTCTAACATATTTTCTTCAATAAAATATGTTCAGAGTTCCAAACATTCTATTCACAAGTGAATATTTGGAACATACTCCTTATAAACTGGGACTGTCTAAACATAGTTGAATGAAAGCAGTCATAAATCTTGACAGGTTTTTTTGGCAATAAGCTTTTATCATTATGAGACAAGCAGCTTGACCTAATTATGATAAGAGTAGAAATCTAAGAGGTGGTTGGCATTACAGCTTCACCCTCCCGCCTAGAAAAGTGTACAATGTGTGGGTTACCTCACCAGGCCACGAGCAAAGGCCTGATTATAACCCAAAATAGGCCTAGCCCCTCAGCAGGCTGAACACCTCTGAAACTTCACTGAATAAAAAAATAGAGTATTAATATGGCGCATTCAGTAAATTAACGACTGAATCGGAAGACGAAAAGTTCTGTCCGATTCCCACCTGGCCTCTGCTCCACTTCTGTCTCTGATGCTGCTGGCTGGGCCCCCCTGCCCCTCCACTGGATTTTAGCAAAAAGCAAACTGCCTTATCACACAGCGTGGGCCTGAGCACAGGCCAAATGTGTTCTCAGTTCTGTGTGTAACTCTTTCCCAATATTTTAATAGACGGGAAATCAATAGAGAGAAGCAGAAAGGTCTGCTCTCAAAGCAGCAACACAAAGCATTTGCAACTTGTTGGTGCCTGGGCTCAGAAAAACAGAGACACTGGAGTACACACCGCCTCCGCACAAATCATTCCTTCCCTTCGTCACCATCTTCAAACGTGTGTGCTCCTACTATGCATGAGACGCTGGCTAGGAGCTTCTGTGAGCTGTACAGTTCAGCAAAATAGAACTACTCTCCGTGTTGGGCTGGCATTCCCTGGAATCACTCCCAAAAAGTGATGAAGCAAAGGTACTTATGGCCAAATTTCTGAGAAACTGACTGCTGACTCTGCTTGATGGTCAGGTTTCCATGGCCAAAGCACTCCCAGGAGCACCTGCCCTCTCTCGTCAGCAACATACCCAGGTCCCTCACTCCCAGGGATAGCCCTTGATGACAGGCTGTGTTACCTGGAACACTGGATACTCGAGGGGATGCTGTCACCAAGCTCTCTGGACCTCCTCCCTAATCACATTCTCAGTGATGCTCTAAGACAAACTGAAGAAAAATAGTTTCCCGTACCTATTTCCCTACATGTATATATATTTTTTAAACGATGGAAACCATTTATTAGAAAACAATGGTAAAGTGATAATTGAGTGTTATGTGAGTTTATTTTCCAGGTTCACGTTTTGAGCTAATGACAGTCATCTTGAATTTGCCCAGTTTGGGGAAAGGAGAGACCAGATCTAGTCATGGCTCTGCCATCACTTAACAATCGATGTCAATGACCTTGGGAGTGTCAGAGCCTCTAGAACTGCTGTTGGTCTGTAAGGCAAAAGGATGAAGTTAAGTTATTGCCATGGTCCTTCCTAATTTTTTTACTAGTTATGGAGAGAATGAGCTAAAGAAGCAGTCAGAAATAATGGTGAGATTGCCAACATGGACATCAATTAGGTCACTTTGGAGCACTGGGCTCTGTGTGAAGCTGGGGCAAGAATTTGACAGGCTTGCTGTACATTCAATGAGATTAGATATTGGAGACCTGCTTAGTACAGAGTAAGGACTTAAGTATGAAATGCATCGGCTGAACTGACCCGCAGAAGTCTGACCCGCAGAAGTCACCAGAGACAGTCCGCTGTCTCTGGTTTGGATGGCGGGTTCCTTAATAGTAAATGTAAATGGGTTAATTTAGTGGATGCACTATTTGCTGGGCCAACAGGAAGTTTCAGACCCAAGCCTGCCCTGTAACTTGCTGTGCAGCCTTCTTCACAAAATCACTTCTCCTTCACCAGATGTCAATTTCTAACTAAAACGAGAGCTTAAACTGGTGACTTTGAATCATCTACGGTGCTCTATGAAGCATCAGTGCCGCTGTTTTGATGTCACTTTCTAGGTTTGAGCCTCTGACTTGGTATCAACTAAGGTGGACGGAGAAGGGGCTGGTGAGTATGGTGTTGGCATTTCATCCTCTATTAATGAGACTAAGGCCTTAATCGCAACCGCCTTGAAAATGTCTCACACTGATCCTGAGAAGAACAACGTGAGATTCCACAGTTAACAAGTCCAAGATGTTGGTGAGTGGGAAGAAGACCTTCCTGTACAAAGGGGAGCAGAGTTGAACACTGCGATACTATACTGGATCGTGGTTAGAGTCTGTTGCAAGGTGTGTGTGTAGGGTGGTGGCATTCAGCATCCTGGCAACCCTGGACAAATTGAGCATGGCAGCAGCAGTGTCCTCACGCTCTGGCCAGATGATACTCCAACCCGTGGAGATTTTAGGACAGAAATGACATCGTTGTTCACATGACCTATCTTCAATGACCTGAGACAAGACAGTCTGCCACTGGGACTTGGGCAGCGTGGAGAACACCAGCTCGAGTGGGGACCAAACAGCCTTGTATTAGAAGAAGATGCCATCTAGGATTTTCAAGATGCCATAGGACTTTCAAATCCCAATACTCTGCTACTCTGACACTTGCCAGCCCTGTCACCCTGGGTCAGAACTTACCCTGCCTGGAGTTCCCTTTCTCCCCTGTAATATAGGAGCAAGAGTACCAAACACCTCACAGGACTCTTATGAGGATCAAGTGACACTTCATGTGTGAACTGTGTGAGGCTGGACCCAGAACACAGTGACCCTGAATAAATTTAGCCATTAATATCTCTTTTAGGCTTATTTGATCTTTTTATTTATTTATTTTTAACATCTTTATTGGAGTATAATTGCTTTACAATGGTGTGTTACTTCCTGCTTTATAACAAAGTGAATCAGCTATACATATACATATATCCCCATATCTCCTCCCTTTTGCGTCTCCGTCCCACCCTCCCTATCCCAACCCTCTAGGTGGTCACAAAGTACCAAGCTGATCTCCCTTGCTATGTGGCTGCTTCCCACTAGCTATCTATTTTATGTTTGGTAGTGTATATATGTCCATGCCACTCTCTCACTTTGTCCCAATTTACCCTTCCCCCTCCCTGTGTCCTCAAGTCCATTCTCTATGTCTGTGTCTTTATTCCTGTCCAGCCCCTTGGTTCTTCAGAACCTTTTTTTTTTTTTTTTTAGATTCCATATATATGTGTTAGCATATGGTATATATTTTTCACTTTCTCACTTGCTTCACTCTGTATGACAGACTCTAGGTCCATCTACCACACTACAAATAACTCAATTTCGTTTCTTCTTATGGCTGAGTAATAATCCATTGTTGTGCCACATCTTCTTTAACCATTCATCTGTCAATGGACATTTACATTGCTTCCATGTTCTGGCTATTGTAAATAGAGCTGCAATGAACATTGTGGTACGTGACTCTTTTTGAATTATGATTTTCTCAGGGTATATGCCCAATAGTGGGATTGCTGGGTCGTATAGTTCTATTTTTTGTTTTTTAAGGAACCTCCATACTGTTCTCCATAGTGATTGTATCAGTTTACCTTCCTACCAACAGTGCAAGAGGGTTCCCTTTTCTCCACACCCTCTCCAGCATTTATTGTTTGTAGAATTTTTCATGATGGCCATTCTGACTGGTGTGAGGTGATACCACATTGTGGTTTTTATTTGCATTTCTCTAATGATTAGTGACGTTGAGCAACCTTTCATGTGTTTGTTGGCAATCTGTATATCTTATCTGGAGAAATGTCTATTTAGGTCTTCTGTCCATTCTTGGATTGGGTTTTTTTTGTTGTTGTTATTTTTTTGATATTGAGCTGCATGAGCTGCTTGCAAATTTTGGAGATTAATCCTTTGTCAGTTGCTTCATTTGCAAATATTTTCTCCCATTCAGAGGGTTGTCTTTTCATCTTGTTTATAGTTTTCTTGGCTGTGCAAAAGTTTTTAGGATTCATTAGGTCTCATTGGTTTATTTTTGTTTTTATTTCCATTTCTCTAGGAGGTAGGTCAAAAAGGATCTTTCTGTGATTTATGTCATAGAGTGTTCTGCCTATGTTTTCCTCTAAGAGTTTTATAGTGTCTGGCCTTATATTTAGGTCTTTAATCCATTTTGAGTTTATTTTTGTGTATGGTGTTAGGGAGTATTCTAATTTCATTCTTTTACATGTAGCTGTCCAGTTTTCCCAGCAGCACTTATTGAAGAAGCTGTCTTTTCTCCATTGTGTATTCTTGCCTCCTTTATCAAAGATAAGGTGACCATATGTGTGTGGGTTTATCTCTGGCCTTTCTATCCTGTTCCATTGATCTATATTTCTATTTTTGTGCCATTACCATACTGTCTTGATACTGTAGCTTTGTAATATAGTCTGAAGTCCAGGAGCCTGATTCCTCCAGCCCCATTTTTCTTTCTCAAGATTCCTTTGGCTATTCGGTGTCTTTTGTGTTTCCATACAAATTGTGAATTTTTTTGTTCTACTTCTGTGAAAAATGCCATTGGTAGTTTGATAGGGATTGCATTGAATCTGTAGATTGCTTTTGGTATTATAGTCATTTTTCACAGTGTTGATTCTTCCAATCCAGGAACATGGTATATCTCTCCATCTGTTTGTATCATCTTTAATTATTATCATCAGTGTCTTATAGTTTTCTGCATATAGGTCTTTTGTCTCCTTAGGTAGGTTTATTCCTAGTTATTTTATTCTTTTTGTTGTAGTGGTAAATGGGAGTGTTTCCTGAATTTCTCTTTCAGATTTTTCATCATTAGTGTATAGGAATGCAAGAGATTTCTGTGCATTAATTTTGTATCCTGCTACTTTACCAAATTCATTGATAAGCTCCAGTAGTTTTCTGGTAGCATCTTTCGGATTCTCTATGTATAGTATCATGTCGTCTGCAAACAGTGACAACTTTACTTCTTCTTTTCCAATTTGGATTCCTTTTATTTCTTTTTCTTCTCTTATTTCTATGGCTAAAACTTGCAAAACTATGTTGAATAATAGTGGTGAGAGTGGGCAACCTTGTCCTGTTCCTGATCTTAGAGGAAATGGTTTCAGTTTTTCACCACTGAGAATGATGTTGGCTGTGGGTTTGTCATATATGGCCTTTATTATGTTGAGGTAAGTTCTCTCTATGCCTACTTTCTGGAGAGTTTTTATCATGGGTGGGTGTTGAATTTTGTCAAAAGCTTTTTCTGCATCTATTGAGATGATATGGTTTTTATCCTTCAATTTGTTAATATGGTTTATCACATTGATTGATTTGTGTATATTGATGAATCCTTGCATTCCTGGGATAAACCCCACTTGACCATGGTGTCTGATTCTTTTAATGTGCTCTTGGATTGTGTTTTCTAGTATTTTGTTGAAGATTTTTGCATCTGTGTTCATCAGTGATATTGGCCTGTAGTTTTCTCTGTTTGTGACATCTTTGTCTGGTTTTGGTATCAGGGTGATAGTGGCCTCATAGAATGAGTTTGGGAGTGTTCCTCCCTCTGCTATATTTTGGAAGAGTTTGAGAAGATAGTGTTAGCTTTTGTCTAAATGTTTGATAGAATTTGCCTGTGAAGCCATCTGATCCTGGTCTTTTGTTTGTTGGAAGATTTTTAATCACAGTTTCAATTTCAGTGCTTGTGATTTGTCTGTTTATATTTTCTATTTCTTCCTGGTTCAGTCTCGGAAGGTTGTGCTTTTCTAAGAATTTGTCCATTTCATCCAGGTTGTCTATTTTATTGGCATATAGTTGCTTGTAGTAATCTCTCATGATCCTTTGTACTTCTGCAGTGTCATTTGTTACTTCTCCTTTTTCATTTCTAATTCTGATGATTTGAGTCTTCTCCCTTTTTTTCTTGATGAGTATGGCTAATGGTTTATCAATTTTGTTTATCTTCTCAAAGAACCAGCTTTTAGTTATATTGATCGTTGCTATTGTTTCTTTCATTTCTTTTTCATTTATTTCTGATCTTTATGATTTCTTTCCTTCTGCTAACTTTGGGGGTTTTTTGTTCTTCTTTCTCTAATAGCTTTAGACATAAGGTTAAGTTGTTTATTTGACATGTTTCTTGTTTCTTGAGGTAGGATTGTATTGCTATAAACTTCCCTCTTAGAACTGCTTTTGCTGCATCCCATAGGTTTTGGGTCTTTGTGTTTTCATTTTCACTTGTTTCTAGGTATTTTTTGATTTCCTCTTTGATTTCTTCAGTGATCTCTTGGTTATTCAGTAGTGAATTGTTTACCCTCCATGTGTTTGTATTTTTTACAGATTTTTTCCTGTAAATGATATCTAGTCTCACAGCATTGTGGTCAGAAAAGATACTTGATATGATTTCAGTTTTCTTAAATTTACCAAGGCTTGATTTGTAACCCAAGATGTGATCTATCCTGGAGAATGTTCCATGAGCACTTGGGAAAAATGTGTATTCTGTTGTTTTTGGATGCAATATCTTATAAATATCAATTAAGTCCATCTTGTTTAATGTATCATTTAAGACTTGTGTTTCCTTATTTATTTTCATTTTTGATGATCTGTCCATTGGTGAAAGTGGGGTGTTAAAGTCCCCTACTATGATTGTGTTTCTGTCAATTTCCTCTTTTATGGCTGTTAGCATTTACCTTATGTATTGAGGTGCTCCTATGCTGGGTGCATAAATATTTACAATTGTTATATCTTCATCTTGGATTGACCCCTTGATCATTATGTAGTGTCCTTCTTTGTCTTTTGTAATAGTCTTTAGTTAAAGTCTATTTGGTCTGATATGAGAATTGCTACTCCAGCTTTCTTTGATTTCCTTTTACATGGAATATCTTTTTCCATCCCCTCACTTTCAGTCTGGATGTGTCCCTAAGTCTGAAGTGGGTCTCTTGTAGACAGCATATATATGGGTCTTGTTTTTGTGTACATTCAGCCAGTCTATGTCTTTTGGTTGGAGCTTTTAATCCATTTACATGTAAGGTAATTATCTATATGTATGTTCCTATTACCATTTTTGTAATTGTTTGGGGTTTGTTATTGTAGGTCTTCTCCTCCTCTTGTGCTTCCTGCCTAGAGAAGTTCCTTTAGCATTTGTTGTAAAGCTGGTTTGGTGGTGCTGAATTCTCTTAGCTTTTGCTTGTCTGTAAAGCTTTTAATTTCCCCAACAAATCTGAATGAGATCCTTGCTGGGTAGAGTAATCTTTGTTGTAGATTTTTCCCTTTCATCACTTTAAATATGTCCTGCCACTCTCTTCTGGCTTGCAGCGTTTCTGCTGAAAGATCAGCTGGTAACTTTATGGGATTTCCCTTGTGTTTTATTTGTTGCTTTTCCCTTGCGGCTTTTAATATTTTTTCTTTGTATTTAATTTTTGATAGTTTAATTAATATGTGTCTTAGCATGTTTCTCCTTGGATTTATCCTGTATGGAACTCTATGTACTTCCTGGATTTTATTGACTATTTCCTTTCCCATATTAGGGAAGTTTTCAACTATAATCTCTTCAAATATTTTCCCAGTCCCTTTCTTTTTCTCTTCTTCTTCTGGACCCCTATAATTTGAATGTTGGTACATTTAATGTTGTCCCAGAGGTCTCTAAGACTGTCTTCAATTCTTTTCATTCTTTTTCTTTATTCTGCTCTGTGGTAGTTATTTCCACTATTTTATCTTCCAGGTCACTTATCTGTTCTTCTGCCTCAGTTATTCTGCTATTGATTCCTTCTAGAGAATTTTTAATTTCATTTATTGTGTTGTTCATCATTGTTTGTTTGCTCTTTAGTTCTTCTAGGTCCTTTCCAAGATTTTGGATCATCTTTACTATCATACCCTGAATTCTTTTTCAGATAGACTGCCTATGTCTTCTTCATTTGTTTGGTCTGGTGGCATTTTACACTGCTCCTTCATCTGCTGTGTGTTTCTGTGTCTTCTCATTTTTCTACACTTACTGTGTTTGGGGTCTCCTTTTCACAGGCTGCAGGTTCGTAGTTCCCGTTGTTTTTGGTGTCTGCCCCCAGTGGTTAAGGTTAGTTCAGTGGGTTGTGTAGGCTTCCTGGTGGAGGGGACTGGTGCCTGTGTTCTGGTGGATGAGGCTGGATCTTGTCTTTCTGGTGGTCAGCACCATGTCTGGTGGTGTGTCTTCGGGTGTCTGTGACCTTATTATGATTTTAGGCAGCCTCTCTGCTGATGGGTGGTGTTGTGTTCCTGTCTTGCTAGTTGTTTGGCATAGGGTGTCTAGCACTTCAACCTGCTGCTTATTGAGTGGAGTTGGGTCTTAGTGTTGAGATGGAGATCTCTGGGAGAGCTACTACCATTTGATATTACATGGAGCTGGGAGGTCTCTGGTGGACCAATGTCCTGATCTCAGCTCTCCCACCTCAGAGGCACAGGCCTGACACCCGGCTGAAGCACCAAGACGCTGTCAGCCACACAGCTCAGAAGAAAAGGGAGAAAAAAAGAAAGAAAGAAAAAATAAAATAAAATAAATTTAAAGTTAAAAATTATTAAAAAGTTAAAAAATTAAAAAGTCAAAAAAAAAATCTTCTGAAGAACCTAGGGGCAAGCTAGGAATGAAGATGCAGATGTAGAGAATGGACTTGAGAACATGGGGAGGGGGAAGGGTAAGCTGGGACGAAGTGAGAGAGTGGCATGGACATATATACACTATCAAATGTAAAATAGATAGCTAGTGGGAAGCAGCCGCATAGCACAGGGAGATCAACTCGGTGCTTTGTGACCACCTAGAGGGGTGGGCTAGGGAGGGTGGGAGGGAGACACAAGAGGGCGGGGATATGGGGATATATGTATATGTATAGCTGATTCACTTTGTTATAAAGCAGAAACTAACACAACATTGTAAAGCAATTATACTCCAATAAAGATGTTAAAAAAAGAAAGAAGAAAGCAGCCAAACCACAAAATAAATCCACCAATGATAACAAGCGTTTAAAAACTATACTAAAAAAGGACAGACAGAACCATAGGACAAATGGTAAAAGCAAAGCTACACAGAAGAAATCACACACAGAAGCATACACATACACACTCACAAATAGAGAAAAAGGAAAAAACATATATCTATATATTTTTAAAAAAAGGAAGAGAGCAACCAAATCAATAAACAAATCTACCAATGATAATAAACTCTAAATACTAAACTAAGATAAACATAAAACCAGAAACACATTAGATGCAGAAAGCAAACCCCAAGTCTACAGTTGCTCCCAAAGTCCACTGCCTCAGTTTGGGATGATTCGTTGTCTATTCATGTATTCCACATATGCAGGTACATCAAGTTGATTGTGGAGATTTAATCCGCTGCTCCTGAGGCTGCTGGGAGAGATTTCCCTTTCTCTTCTTTGTTCGCACAGCTCCCGGGGCTCAGTTTTGGATTTGGCCCCACCTCTGCATGTAGGTCGCCGGAGGGTGTCTGTTCTTCGCTCTGACAGGACGGGGGTAAAGGAGCCGGTGATTCGGGGGCTCTGGCTCACTCAGGCCGGGGGGAGGGAGGGGCACGGAGTGCGGGGCGAGCCTGCGGCGGCAGAGACCGGCGTGACGTTGCACCAGCCTGCGGCACGCCGTGCATTCTCCCGGGGAAGCTGTCCCTGGATCCCGGGACCCTGGCAGTGGCGGGCTGCACAGGCTCCCCGGAAGGGGGGTGTGCAGAGTGACCTGTGCTCGCACACAGGCTTTTTGGTGGAGGCAGCAGCAGCCTTAGCGTCTCATGCCCGTCTCTGGGGTCCGCGCTGATCGCCGTGGCTCGCGCCCGCCTCTGGAACTTGTTTGGGCGGTGCTCTGAATCCCCTCTCCTCGCACACCCCGAAACAATTGTCTCTTGCCTCTTCGGCAGCTCCAGATTTTTCCCGGGCTCCCTCCCGTCTAGCCGTGGCGCACTAACCCCCTGCAGGCTGTGTTCACGCCGCGAACCCCAGTCCTCTCCCTGCGCTCTGACGGAAGCCCGAGCCTCAGCTCCCAGCCCCGCCCGCCCCGGTAAGTGAGCAGACAAGCCTCTGGGGCTGGTGAGTGCCGGTCGGCACCCATCCTCTGTGCGGGAATCTCACCGCTTTGCCCCCCGCACCCCTGTTCCTGTGCTCTCCTCCACGGCTCCGAAGCTTCCCCCTCCGCCACCCGCAGTCTCCGCCTGTGAAGGGGCTTCCTAGTGTGTGGAAACCTTTCCTCCTTTATGGCTCCCTCCCACTGGTGCAGGTGCCGTCCCTATCCTTTTGTCTCTGTTTTTTTCTTTTGCCCTACCCAGGTACGTGGGGAGTTTCTTGCCTTTTGGGAGGTCTGAGGTCTTCTGCCAGCGTTCAGTAGGTGTTCTGTAGGAGTTGTTCCACGTGTAGATGTATTTCTGATGTATTTGTGGGGAGGAAGGTGATCTCCATGTCTCACTCCTCTACCATCTGGAAGGTCTCTCCTAGGCTTATTTGACCTTACAACTGGTAACTATATTTTTTTTCTTTAATTTTAGGCCCCTGTTTCAAATAAAGATCTTGGCTAAATGGGATGATTTAGCCTTCAAGAAAGTTCTAAATTAAGGTTGTTTACAAAAAAAATTATATCTGGGTTTTGTTTTGATGTAGTCCCCTCACATGTTTTCTTTTTTAAAGTGAAAAAAAATCTCATATACTAGTGCATTTTTTTAAAGTTAATAAAATTGTAGAACAAACTAGCCTGTGGGATTGCTCTACAACTGGAGTTGGCAAACATTTTCTGTAAAGGCCCAGATAGTAAATATTGTTGGCTCTGCAACCACGTGGTCTTTGTTACAACTACTCAGCTCTGCAACTGCATGGTAAGAGCATCCAGGGGCAAGAGCTCAAATAAAGGGGCATATGCTGTGTCTCAAGAAAACTTCACTTACGGACATGGAAATCCGAGCTTCGTGTGATTTCTATATGTCATGAAAGATTATTCTTCTCTTGATTCTTTTCCAACCAATAATCAATGTAAAAACCACTCTTAGCTTTCAATCTATTCAAAAACAGGACACCTTTGGCCCACAGTGCTATGGACTTGTAACCCCTGCTGTACAAGAATAAAGATGTGGAAAGATGTGTGGACGCATTCAGCAAGTGACAGGCACTTCCCTTTACTCTGCTTCACAGATGGTGCATTTTTTTTTACAGATTGAAGGTTTGTGTCAACCCTGCATCGAACAAGTGTATCGGCGCCATTTTTCCAACGGCATTTTCTCATTTTGTGTCTCTGTGTCACATTTTGGTAATTCTTGCACTTTTCAAACTTTTTCGTTATTATTATATTTGCTATGGTCGATCTGTGATCTTGGATGTTGCTATTGTAATTGTTTTAGAGCATCATGACCCATGTCCATATAAGACAGCAAAGTTAGTAAATGTCGTGTGTGTTCTGACTGCTCTACCTACAGGCTGTTCTCCTCTCTCCCTGTCCTCGGGCCTCCCTATTCTCGAGACACAACAGTATTGAAATTAGGCCAGTTAGTAACCCTACAATGGCCTCTAAGTGTTCAAGTAAAAGGAGGAGTCCCACGTCTCTCATTTTAAATCAAAAGCTAGAAATGATGAAGCTCAGTGAGGAAGGCATGTCCAAGTTGAGATACGCTGGAAGCCAGGCCTCTGGCACCAGTTAGCCAAGATGTAAATGCAAAGGAAAAGTTCTTAAAGGAAATTAAAAGTGCTACTCCCTCGGACTTCCCTGGTGGCCCAGTGGTTAAGAATTCTCCTGCTAATGCAGGCGACACGGGTTTGAGCCCTGGTCTGGGAAGATCCCACATGCTGCGGAGCATCTAAGCCCATGTGCCACAACTACGGGACCTGTGCTCTAGAGCCCGCAAGCCACAACTAGCCCACGTGCAGCAATGAAGACCCCACGCAGCCAAAAATAAATAAATAAATAAATAAATAAAGTGCTGCTCCCGTGAACACAGGAGCAATAAGAGAGTGAAACAGCCTTATTGTTGATATGGAGAAAGTCTCAGGGGTCTGGACAGAAGATCAAATCAGCCACGACATTCCCTTAAGATAAAGCCTAATCCAGAGCAAGGCCCTCTTCAATACTATGAAGGTTGAGAGAGGTAAGGAAGCTGCACAAGAAGTTTGGAGCCAGCAGAGTTTGGTTCATGAGGTTTAAGGGAAGAAGCCGTCTTCATAACATCAAAGTGCAAAGTGAAGCAGCAAGTGCTGATGCAGAAGCTGCAGCAAGTTATCCAGAAGATCTAGCTGAGATATTCATGATGGTGGCTGCACTAAACAACAGATTTTCAATGTAGAAGAAACAGCCCTATATTGGAAGAAGGTGCCATCTACCCTTTCATAGCTGGAGAGGAGAAGTCAATGCCTGGCTTCAAAGCTTCGAAGGACAGGCTGACCCTCTTCTGTTAGGATGATGAGTTCTTTTTATGGATGAGCAAAGAAAGTGGTATCTTGGGATGGAATCTACTCCTGGCGAAGATACTGTGAAGGTTATTGAAGTGACAACAAAGAATTTAGAATACATACACTTAGTTGATATAGCAGTGGCAGGATTTGAGAGGACTGACTCCAATTTTCAAAGAAGTTGAAACCATCAGATGATGATTAGAACTTTTTAGCAATAAAGTATTTTTTAATTAAGGTATGTACATTTTTTTTAGATATAATGCTATTGCACACTTAATAGACTAAAATATAGTGTAAAAACATAACTTTTATATGCACTGGGAAAACAAAAAATTCATGTGACTTGCTTTATTGGGGAGATCTGGAACCAAACCTGCAATATCTCCAAGAGGTGCCTATATAAAATATATTAGGAAAGGAAACCATGTTAGAAATTTAGCTTAAAACAAATTTTCTGTAAAAGAATTTTGTTCATCTTGAGCCACAACTAAATAAGTTTAGTTTTCTTTGTATGAAAAATAACCTATGTAGGAGATAATTCCATGATAATATTATTAATAAATTTAATTATTAATAAATTTAATAAATAACAAGATTTTAAAATCTTTAATGAATTTTATGAAGTGTGCAGGAGATTTTTGAGTGAATAATTATTTTGCTTTTTCTAAGAAATGAATAATGAACAAAATTGTTGCATCTTATCAGTAGGTAAATGCTTTAAACATTCGGAATATTTAAAAATTTAAAACATACAAATTCACACTTTTATTTCTGAAAGATGAATCATTTCAATATTATCAAATGTTATAATATGTTCTTAGTATTTGTAGTACAAGGAAAAAGTTAAATATAATTTACATATAAATACAGAGAACTATCAATAAAAATATTATAGCTGATAACTCCGGCACTTAAAATATTTTAAAAGAAATTATTCTTTTCATAGGTGCATATTTAGTAATATCAGAAAAAAACTGACTTTTATGAAAAAACTTCCAATTAATATGAAATCTAATGATAGACAAGATCATTGAAACCTGACACAGACATTAGAGTTTCCAGCAAAAATAAATTAAAACCTAAAGAGAATATATTAAAACCATCTTTAATGGTCTCAGGACACCGAGATCATCATTTTAAAAACCATGAATACTAGATATAAGGAAAGCTGAAAACATTTTCTTTTTATTAGAAGGCATGATATAATCCTTTAAAATATCCTTTATAATATACATCTACACCCGTAGGGCCCCATATCTGGTCAAAAAGTCATGCAGTTTCACTAAAACGTGAATGTGTACGTTTTGCATAACTGTTGGGTGGCTTTTATAAAAATAAAGCAGTTTCCTTAGGAAAAAAAAGAAATTTTGCCAATTGGAATATCTTCATTCTGGAAAAAAAAAAAAAAAAAGACTTTCCTCTGAAAATAATGAAGTTCAGTCCGTGGCTATATGAACATTCACTGACTTACTGAAATGAAAACAAATAATTGTGCTTCTAGGAACTAGTTTTTTTTTCACTTGCAGGGTCTGAAATAGCTTCTGCAAACCATTAACAAGATGTTAAGATTCACAAGCAAGCACCGGTGAACAGAACTGGACCTGCTGCATCCGTTCTACCACCACTAAACAAGTCTGTCCAAAGGGACTGGTAAATCATGGTGCTCTGCAGTCTTGTAACAGCATCCGGGGTCCTCTTTTCCAAGCATATGTTCACAGATGTTTGAATTTATATCTAAACTCAATATCATTTAATGGTGGTAAAACACCCAGGCCTGCACGGGACTGGTCCAAAGGGGGACATTGAACACAGCTCTCCACAAACTCCAGTTCAAAATAGGAAAGCATCAGAATCAAAAATTGCTTAATTTCCTGGACAGCAAATAATCTTCCAGGACATATAGTTGCTCCTGACCCAAAGGGCATGTAGTAGTACTTTAACTTGAGTCCATTACTATAGAAGGTGCTCCTTGTCTTTCCATTTTCATCAAGATAGCGATCATATTTAAATGTCTGCAATAAAGATACAAAGAAAACAAATGTATAAGCTAGTTTAAAAGGAATTTATCTTTTTCTTAACCTGGAAGTTCCAAAGAGTAATTTTCTTTTTTAATCTAATCTATGAGTAATTTAGCAAATACCCCACCTCGAATCAGAAAGTAATAAGAAACGAGAACTTAAGGAGAACTGGTGGGAAAGGGAAACCTTTATACCTCCTATCCCGCCTGGGCAACTAGCTCCTCTCTCTGTTAGGCAGAATTAGAAAGAAGGATTCAAATCAGGAGCTTAGAGGAGTCAGTATATTAGCCCCTAATTCCCTGGATTTGGGAGCAGGCACTTTTTATTTTATTTTGTTTTGTTTTGTTTTGTTTTTGCGGTACGCGGGCCTCTCACTGTTGTGACCTCTCCCGTTGCGAAGCACAGGCTCCGGACGCGCAGGCTCAGCGGCCATGGCTCACGTGCTCCGCCGCTCCACGGCATGTGGGATCTTCCCGGACCGGGGCACGAACCCGTGTCCCCTGCATCGGCAGGCGGACTCTCAACCACTGCGCCACCAGGGAAGCCCGGGAGCAGGCACTTTTTAAAGAAGAAGAAAGGCAGCAGCTTTATTATCACAACTGCAGACATAATCTAGTAGAGATTATGTGATGACCAATACCAGGGATAAAAATTAAAATTTCAAGCTGTCATCCAAATTCTCCAAATTAGATAAATATTTGACATTAATAAAAGAGACAGTCCCTGTGGTTTCAATGATCAAATGAATTCTGCAATGGTAAATTTCTTCTTTATTTCAATCTGGGTAGACATCACCTGGATACTGAAAAAAAATTTTTTTTTTTTCTGGATTCGGAACTTTGATGAACAGTCACTTACCAAAGGGTCTGGGTAGATTTCTGGGTCTAAATGCATTAACTGCGGATAAAGAGCTATGATGTCATCTTTGCGGATATTATAGGAACTGTCCTGGAGGTGCAAAGTGAAATCCTCCTTAGCAGTCCGGATGTTCAGCGAAGCACTGGAAAGCCTCAGAGACTCCTTGATGATACTGTCTAAAGATTTTAGAAAGAAGAAAGGGGGAGAGGGAAGGGAGAAGGAAGAACAAAGTATTTTTAAAGGCCATGTAATGTAGAGTCTGAAATACTTCTAGCAGCCTATAACACAAACCTAAAGAGACTGTGGGAAGCTGGCCAGATAAAAATTTCTCAAACTTTTTCTGTGCTGTGATCAATGATTCATTGGTGTCTGAATGTATTTTTAATCTGACAGTCTGAGTTAATAATCTTTTGGTAAAGATATGATTTTCTTGGTCATCAATGGGAACTAGACTTTCATAATTTTATGGAAAAATAATCTTATTTCTACAAGACACTAGACATCTAATACAATTGGAAAAAATCAGTAAATCACTTTCATGTGAATTATTCAAAGTTTATCACTTTTGAGATTTAACATACTAACACTTTTACATAGAAATAATTTTCCAGATGTTTAATGCAGCTTCACTTCGGTGTTTACAAGAACCCATTTTTATCATTACACTATCTGATGTTGTGTGAGTATGCCCTGCATTCTGGTAAGGACATAGAGGGGTACAAAGAACATGCTGAGGATAGCTGAAATATATGATGAGAAAGTCTCGCCTGACCTTCCAGTCTCTGTCCTTTTAATTGTCATGCTTTAAGTGCTCCTCACATGACTGTGCATAAAATCATAGCACGTTAGTAATTTATTTCACAAGTGAGAAAATAAGACCCCCAAAAGTGAAATGACATGTCCGTGGTTTCTACGGCAGGGCAGAGTCCCACGTGGAGCTTGTGCTCCTTCTCGTCCCTTCCGCTAAGACACACTGCCCCTGAAAGCATACATTGGTTTATTTCCTCTAGAGAAACATAACAAAAACAAAGAGAAAACTCTTTCTTACTCTAAAAATATGGTACTTTTGTATTTCTATAAAATCCAGAGAAGCAAACATTTTTTCAATGAAATAACCTTCCACCCCACCACCCAACCCATGCAGCTAATTGTGGTTTCATGATGGTACTTTTTCCCCTTTCATTTCATGAAAACGAGTAGCCCATTAACTATAAGATTGCTGGTAAGAGCAGTAACAAATGAGGCAGAGCAGGGCAGCACAGAGCGGAGGTTGAAAGCGCAGAGTCAAGAGCTCCACGTTATTGCTGCCACTGGCTCCACCATCCAATCCCAGGCAGTGACTTAACCTCTCAGTGCCCATTTCCTCACTTGTTATACACAAATATTGAGTTGGCCAAAAAAGTTTGGGTTTTTCCGAACAAGTAAGTAAGTATGCAACAAGTAAGTGCGTGATGTGTACTGACAATTCCTGTTAGGAGGATGCAGTAGATGACATGTAACAACACAGCAAACACACCTAGCACGGGCATGTCATCCAGTTGTATCCGGTTCAAATAAATTGGATTGTCTTCAAATCTAATTTTTTGACCAGCGTTCTCTAGCATTTTATTCACTTCTTCAGTGGCCGCTTTCATTGCCTCCGGGTTCCTATGAAAGGTTAAGAGAAAAGAAAAGATGTACAGAACAGTTTTTTCTCTACCAAAAGGTCTGCAAACAAATAGGCGTTTCCCCTTCTTTTAACCAGGTGGTCAAGATACAAAGAAGGTGGGAAAGGGACATTTCCATTTATTTTTTACTCTATTTTATAGCTGTGTTTTAAGTCCTTGGATGTTAGCAAGAACTGTTGCCTTAAAAGTGTCCCGTGGGCTTCCCTGGTGGCGCAGTGGTTGAGAATCCACTGGCCAATGCAGGGGACACCTGTTCGAGCCCTGGTCCGGGAATATCCCACATGCCGTGGAGCAATTAAACCTGCGAGCCACAACTACTGAGCCCTCATGCTGCAACTACTGAAGCCTGTGTGCCTAGAGCCCGTGCTCCGCAGCAAGAGAAGCCACCGCAATGAGAAGCCGTGCACCGCAACGAAGGGTAGCCCCCCGCTCGCCGCAACTAGAGAAAGCCTGCGCGCAGCAACGAAGACCCAATGCAGCCAAAAATAAATAAATAAAATAAATAAATTTATAAAAAATAAAAGGGTCCTGCTACATAGAAGTAAAACTTTGACCAGACTTTTATAAATAAATGTTTCTAATAAGGATTAAATGGTTAAATTAGTCATATGCATGGCAATTGAGAGAAAATTGCATCCAAGATAACAATTCTAAAGTACTGGCTAAAATGCCAAAGGAAATTTAAATTTACTCTTAACATGCATGTGATTCCATGTAGAACACCTTTTCCATTTATATAATAATTTATTGTTCTAACACTTGACTGGTGAAATGAATGCTACTTCACTTTAGTGCATTGACGTTTACCGGATCGTCAGTGCCTTGGTAATGTAGCCATATAACATGATCACAGTAAACTGAGTCTCAGAAACGCTTGACCGGTAAATCTTTGCGTGCTTATCGTGAAATGTCTACTCTTACCTGTAGGATAGAAAACTGATGTTGTAACCTCACTGTAAATATGTGAATTTATTTCCAGAAAGAGCTTTCTCAAGTAAAAACTTTGGAAGGCATTTAAACTTTGAGAAAGATTAGTAATGGTTTTTTGTATCTGAAATCGTTTAAAATTTTTTTTATATTAAAGACATAAAATTATCAGCCTTCAATGGAACTTTGGCATTCCCAATCCTATGGAATAATAATTTTGTGTCTATGTGACACAATTTTGTGTCTATGTGACACTCAACATCCAACTGAACTGGAATAATTCAATAAACCATTTGAATGTCAAATTCCCAAAAGACTATCACTCTGGGAAGACATCACGTTATGCAAAATATATGTTACAGACAGGGTTTTTTTTAATATACAGTTTTAAAAGGCAAACTCTAGCTAAATCCCATCAATAATAATATATTATGATTCTTATTCATAGCTATCAGAGTTGGTCGAATAGTATGACAGCCATCACTGACAGTGAGAAAACAGTTAATGCACAGATGAGTAAGACATAGGCACTGTTCTTTTCACTGACAGTACGTCAGCAATCACATAAGGATATTTTTACGATTATAAAGACCAAATTCATGGACTTTAAGAGGTGTCATGAAGAACAGCTTGGAGTTAAGAGAAAGGGCTCTGGTGCAGACAGCCTGCATTGACCCTGTACCAGCCCGTTCCTTTCCCTGGAAAGGTCTCTTCTTCTACAAGATGTGTTTACCAGTCACAGCTGTTTTAGGAGGGTTGGATGAGCTGATACACGTTAAACTTTTACAAGGGTAAATACCACATTCTTGATTGACAGTATGAGAAGGTACCGCGTCTTTTTTTTTTTTTTTTTTTTTTAGTTAAAATGGTTGAATTTCTGCTTTCACCTAAAATGAAGAAATGGATAATTTGCTAATTACCTAATCATTTGAAATAAGCTCCAGAAAGTCGCTGGAATGGTGTTTGCTTGCGAGGCCCAGAGGACAGCGAGGAACGACTTGGCTTTCTCCGTGTCGTCCAAGGCGGAGAGCGTGTCATTCAGAAACCTGACCAGTTCCGAGATGTGGTCTCTCTTTCTGAGTTTCTGGAGCCGCAAGCCCTCCGCCAGTTTCTCCCGGGCGTAGTGGCCCGTCTTGAACACGTGAATGGGGAAGCCTGCTACCAGGGCTGGAAAGATTTTGTCAAATTGCTTGAAGTGGTCCAGGTGATTTAGAATGAGTGCTTTTTGTGCATCTTGCCCTGAGAGATCTTTGCCAAAGAGCGTGAAATACCCAGCTTCGAACATCACTCGATAGCAAAAGGCATACATCCCCTCTGACATCCAGGTGGGCGTCTTGGGCTTGGGAACCACCTGGGGTCTCAGGACAAGTTGGAGGTTTTCCATCATGGCTTCTGTGAGGGAATTCAAGGCATCGCCCTGCAGAGTCTTGATGATAGTTTTACTTATGTTGTCGGTGGTATTTCCATCACTGGGGTCAATACGTCTGTGTCCAAACGCCTGACCGTAAATGAAATGTGCGAAAAAAGAAATTAAACCTGACCTAGGACTAGTAAATGTCTGAAACACAGATTAGATGCTTTCATGATTCTCTACTTGTTAAAACAAAAAAAAGGAAAACCCGCCTTCCCACATGCAATTTCATAGCATTTTACAAACGGCCAAATCATGCCCTTCTTTCAAGGCTAAGTGTGAGTCCCAGATTATCAGTGACACTTCCCTCACAATCACTCTGGTCTTCTATTTCTTATTTTTCTTATGCTTCTGCATTTATTTTCACATTAATTTGGTACTAATCGAGAATGTTTTTAATCATTAGTTCTCTTTTATATTCTTTGTAGATGTATCTTAACCAGACTTTAAGCTACTTAGTAGCGGAGACCAGTTCTAATATTTCTTTGCAGAGACTCAATATTGATTAATTTTCTCCTATAAAAGAGCCTCTTAGATCTCATCTAGGTGATGCCAAAATATCTAGTCAATTCCTTAACAAAATTAAACAATTGTGTGGCATGAGTGTGGTAAAACAATTGTTGAACGTTAAGTTTCCAACTTATACTCTGGGTCTTGTGTAGAAATTGTTGACATGAGTGAGTTTGTACCTCTCTTATTCATACCATGCCATCCGGTTCAGTAAAACATTTAATTTTTATTTCACCCTCATAAGCTGATTAAGAAATGACAAAGCTATACCGATTTTGACTTTTTAAATGATTAATACCAAGAGATTATGTCTAATTTGGTTTATTGTGTTTCAAAGAATCTCCACGTAAGGGTAACTCTCTTCAGCATCTCCGGCTTTACATCTGAGTGTGTCAAAACGATTAAATAGATTGACATAGAAAAAGGTAGAAAATAAAAAAGCCTAATGCTATATAAATGCAAACCTGGTTACCTTTGCAGAAGCAGTGAAGTGAAATTTTTTCCAATCAAAGTATTTTCCATGATACAGCACTTTATGGTATAACAAGGGATTGGTGATGAAGTGGACATAGTTTCCCATTAGTTTGCAGGTGAAAACATGACCATGTTTCCTTTGATTTGCTCTGAGGAACTCAAGAGGATTGGCACCAAACTGCAGAGCACAGCCCAGATATGGAATCAACCCATTCTCCAGAGGTGGTTCACCCATTTGCCTGCAAGACACAAAGAGATGGTAAGATGGAAAATTGCACATTGTTCCTTATTTATATTTATTTACATTAAATTTTTTACCGCTGACTTCAAACCTCAAAACACTATAGTTTATTGATACTTTTTTGGTTGGTGGGGCCCTGCTCCTTTACTAAAATAATGAGTTATTAACCTAGTAACATGACATGTTGGTGAAAATGATAGCTAAATCCATCCATCCATCCATGCATGCGTTCGGCAAACACTGAATGTCTAATATGTGATCCTCACTCTTCCCAGTGATAAGGATAAAAGGATCAACCAGGCCAACAAGACTTTCCCTATCAGTGTAGAGATGAAACTACATTCTAGTGTTTATATTTTTTCTAAGCGTCGTTTGCCTAAGTATCTCAAAATGTTTCATCTGATTGTTTTCTCTAAAGATATAGAATCCTGAACGGCAAAAAGGATTGCAGAATTGAAGTTTTCAAAATCTTCATAGTTTAAATATATTATTATTCTGTAATGATAGTTGCAGAGGGGAATCTTTGAGAAATTAGCACATTATAAAGTGAAATTGAGTAAGGTAAGTATTGACATGGTTATTGATTATAATTCAGTGCTCTTTGATGCTATCTTCCATGTTTTTATTTGAGAATATAAACATTTATTTTCCAACATAAACCACTATCCCTCTTGGTAGAATAACATAGCATAAAATAATTCTTTTTATTTTCATAGTTTGCAGATAAGTGGTTTAATTAAACCTAGAAATGACCAGTCCTGGTAGTTAATATTAAAATACCATAAAGGGCAAAAACAAACAAACTAAAAAGCCTGTAAAAGGTAGACAACACAGCAATCCACATGGCTGAAGATATGCTGTGGGTAATTCTGTCTTTGGGGGATTGACAAAGCAGAGAATATTTACATACCCCCCCCCCCGGATACTCTTTGAGGAAATCAGAAGTTAAATAAACCATGGCTCTGTATCTGATTCTGTTTGTATTTCTTGAACCGATTATAAATGATACATACAAATAAAAGGCGTGTCTCATACATTTAACAGTTTCCCAGTTCGCCATGGTTGATGATCACTAATAAGAAAATAGTAATTGAATGATCAATGCAGGCTCTATACACTTTCCCAGCTTAGACTGAGTGTATACAGTGCACAAGAACTAGCTGAAAGAAGAACGTTGAGTCAGAGCATCTATTTAATCCACAAGACAGGAATTGCAGATCCACTTACCACTTCTATCCTTACTAATCCAGACTTTCTCTTTAGATGCACCCATAAACACACACACAGAGATCTCATAAAATTTCTGTCAGTGATGTTTAACAAGTTTGTCCATTTTTACATTACCACTAGTATATGTCAATACTAAAAAGGAAACTTTGCCATTCTATCTTTTGTGAGATATAATAAAAAAGATACTTTCAAAATTTTAAATTAAAAGTTTTTACTTTAAAAAAATTAAGGAAGAAAATGCTAGCGTATGTAAGTACAGAAAACCAACTTTATGGTATAACAGTGAAGGCAAAAGAACATTAAATGAATGAACAAAAATGCAGTTTAAAAGTAAAGCTTTCCTTACCTTCTCCTCGTTCCAAGGAGAAGCCACCAACAACAGCACACCGCTATAACAATCCCCCAGATCAAAGAGACACTCATCATTTTGCAAATCTAATGCAAAACCTCTGAGGAGGAGAGTCTGTGATGAGAAGGGTAAGGGTGTAACAACACAGACTCCAGCTGGACTTTTATATACGGTAAGGTGCTTCACTTGAGGGATCAAAGCAAACAATTAACCATCCTATTAGGAAAAAAAAACAACTGGCCTTGAACTAAGTCCACGGGTATCAGAAGAGGTTCCAAAACAATCAGAAACCTGCAATACTTGATAAGGTGAAGGTCTCTCAAACATATGTTGACTTAACATTCAGACCTGGGAATGACGGCTAATATTACAAATTTAGTATGCTTATAAAGAGAACAAGTAAACCTGTTCAGGAGGAACATACCCAATAAGAGGTAAATATATAAGAGGTAAAATATAATAACTTAAAGAAAAACTTAAAGAAAACTAAGCATAAGTTATCATTAAGCTAATGATTTGATCTTGTTACATTTAAGAAGAAATCAATTTAAATGATTCATGAGAAATACAGCAGTCAAGTTCAAAGGAAAGAGAACTGGGTGAAATGTTTCTGCTGCTTCATGTTTCAGCGCGTTTACAAAATCATAGGTATTTTACTATATATAGTAACATGTTACTTACCTAACATCCTCAAGAAAGTATCCCACGTAAATGCATCTTCCAATTAAACATAGTTTATTTTAAAACATCAAAATTTTATTAACCATTTTATTCTAATTGAAAATATGTTTACTAATTTTTCTAATTGTTAAAGGAATACAACTTCATTTCAAATAATTTAAGACTAACTGAAACCTATCTTGATAGAAAGTCAATTCGTAATTTACCTCCTCAACGACTGCCCACCCAGAGGTAACAACTGTTAACTTTTTGGTATATATCCTTCCAAACTTTATTTCTATACACACTTATATAGTAATTGAGCACCTATTCTGTGCCAAGGACTCTTCAAAGGTATTCTGGCTACAGGTTTTAATAAGATGGACTTATTCCCTGCTCTAATGAAGACACTATTTCAGTAGGTAGACAGATAATAAAATTTAAGACTTATGAATAAAATAAAACAAGGTGTAGAGAGTTACCAGGGAATAAGAGCAACTGCAGGTATGCTGATGTGCTCCTCTGAGATCTGAATGACAAGAGGGGATTGGCCAACTCAAAACCAGAAGGAAGAGAGATTACCAAATGCAAAAGTCCTGAGTTAAGGATGAACTTGTTCTATCTAAGAACCAGAAGGGAGGTAGGATTGGTCAGAGCAGAGTAAATGAGGGGAAACTTGGTTAAGATATAAGACCAGAAGACAGGCAAGAGCTAGGTCATATATAGGGACACCTGACAGTAGGGAGAGAGATTTTGGAGGGCAGCAGGTCAAAACACTATCTTCAGCTGCACAGATTGCTGTGTTGTCAGGTTAACAATTGAACTTGAGCCAGAAGATGGGGAGAAAAGTCAGGGGTGGAAATCGGTGTCCCAAGTCATCAGCATTTGGATTGCATTTAGAGCCCAAAGACCTTATTAGATCACCTAGGGAGAAAATAAAGCCCAAGAAAAGAATAGAATTTAACACCAGACCCCAGAGCAGCCCATT
Source organism: Pseudorca crassidens (assembly GCF_039906515.1). Lineage (NCBI taxonomy): Eukaryota > Metazoa > Chordata > Mammalia > Artiodactyla > Delphinidae > Pseudorca > Pseudorca crassidens. The sequence continues at coordinate 79,409,484 of NC_090312.1, read as the reverse complement.
TCTCGAGGTTAGTCAGAGAGCGGCTGAAGAGGAGATGGGTAAGGAAGGATCCGGAAGAAAACCGAGAGAATACAGTGTCGCAGGAAGCAAGAGGAGGAGGTACTTGAAGGAAGATGAGACATTTTCTGCATCACATGCTACTTTGAGGTCAAGGAAGATGGCAAAGAAATGACCTCTGGATTTGACAACATGGAGATAGTTGGTGAGTCACACATAAACACGTGCAAAGATGGGGTTCTATTAAAGACTTTTTTTATAGCACGAAAAAAATGACTATCATATTGTGGATGTTTCCCATGACAATACATATATATGTATTATATATGTATCTGTATAGATCTCTTCATTTTTTTCTGTGTGTATAATCTTCCATTGACTAAATGTACTATAATTTAGTTAACCGATTCCCTACTGGTGAGCTTTTGGTTTGTTTCTGGTTTTTGGCTACAGAATCCATAGGTTCATTTCATCCTTTTTTGTCTCCTTAAACAGAGACCACAAATATTTTTTCATGGGTGATTTGTAATCATAATTATGAATATCAGTCATTGTGTGTCAGTAGGTAGACTTCTCAATCCATTTAGATTTTTTTAGGGCATTGTACCCACTAAATATACTTAGGCTGATGTGCTGTTTTGAATTACTATGTCTGAGTTCTATATGACTCATTAAAAGCAGAACCTTTAGGTGGCCTGTCACAGCAGGATACCACAGTCAGAGAAAACACCAATCTAAGAGCCAGACAGTTTAACCCTTTGGAGTCATCTCTCAAGCAAACAAATGGAAACAAACAAACAAGTGAAAAAAGGGTACATGGGACCTCTAGGAATTACCTGCAACTTCCCGTGCATCTATAATTTTGTCAAAATTAAAAGATTTTCAAAATGGTAAAGGAGAAGTACATTCACGACTCCAAGAAAATGTCCTTAAGCCTTGTCTTCCCCACCCCCTCTCAGAACACCACAAACACCTTTCGAATATAGCCTGGAATCCCCTTACCCTCATGTATTCTTTCTACTCCTTCCCTCACTATCCCTCTTCCAGACAACAAAAGCCCAGGATGCACACACACCCAGTTTTCTTTAGTGGGATGAGGACAAGCAGAGGCATGAATATTCATATTTTTCTTGTTTACATACGGTTTATGCCTTCCTTCTAGGGATGTCACTTCTCGTTACTGTCCCACGTCCACACATGGCTTCTAGCACACCCCTGACATGCAGCCTCTCATCTGATGAGTGGGGATTCGGATGCTGGTTACAGTTGTCACAACTATTAAAAGCCTGCAAGGACGTACCTGCAGGGTTTCCTGATGAGTCAAGTGCATCGAGTTTCTCGCTTGGATTCTATGGCATCTCAATGTGTTTAGCACAGTGATTGGTGAAATGTCAGGAAATAAACATGCCAACTGAGTTAGAAAGTCATTTGCTTTTTTATTCTCTGCTATGTTTCAAACTGTGACGTTTTATTACACACACACACGCTGAGCACCTACTACGCGTATCGAGCACTGCGTCAACACTGGGAACACAGTAGGAAACAAGAAAGCTGTGAGCTCTGACCTGTGGGGTTTCTACAGCAGCAGGGGAAAAAGTATGTGCCCTGATACAGAAGGAATATGTTTTAGTTGCCAGAAGGCCTGGCGTGAACCGAGTTTATTTAAACACTCTAATCCCTCCGGAGTCTGTCAATTTCCTCCGTATTTGTAGAGCAGTAAGGGTCCACACCGATGTGCCGAGGAAGCAGTTCTGGGCCTCAGAGAATATAGGGCCCGAGTCCCACTCACCATCCCCATGAACAGATACATACAAAACATGGGAACTCAAACCAGAGGGACAGAAAGTAGAAAGAACTGCTCAAGCTATCTGCTTACATAACCTGATGGTACACAGGTGGTTTCTATTCAGAAATGCAGTAAACATAGTTTACACATGTGTGATTGCTCTAAACAAAATGAGCTGTGAATATGGTCAAACAATTGAGTCAACCAGTTGTTTTCCTGAATTCACAAGTGAAACCAACTTAACAGTGGAACGTAGATCACCTCAATTAACGCAAAGCTTTGTGCTTTCCAGGAGCATCACGGGGCTCCCGTGGACCAAGGCTCCTCCCATGGACCCCGTGGATCAGGGCAGGTCAGTGGGAGAACAAAGTGGAAAGGGCTGGGGGGGAGGCCTTGTTATGATTAATTTGAAGCTTTAGGAACTGCTGTGTCTATTCACATGTCTTCAACTATTTTTTATGAAAAAACCAGTTTTTTTATGGCATATACAGAATATCTTATTCTCAAATATTGTTTTGAACCTTAAACACATGGTGTCAAGGTTGTAAATGCCTAGTGTGTCTAAATGTGTCCCTTGAGCAAACACGGTCTCACGGGGCTAGAGAATAAGAAGGTGTTGGTAAGTTCTGTTTCAGAGAATCATAATTTTTACATTAGTTTTGAGGTTTTCACTTTTTAAAGCTTCTGACGTATTTCCTCCTTGGTTAAAATAACCAACTCAGGCAGGGAAGGTATTTTAGCTGTTGTAGAGATGAGGAAATAGAGGCATGAAGGTTTAGTGGCTAATGTCACACAGCTTGACATGGTTCAGATGATCAAGGGAGTGGAAGCTGGGATTAAACCGGGTTTGCATCTTGGCCCTGCCACTAAGTACACACCTTAGCACAAGAGGCTGTCCTCCCCAAGTCTTTGCTTTGTTACCTGTAAAATGGGGATGATCGCAGTGCCTGACGCATAATGTAGCTGTTGAGATGCAATCAGGCCGTGGTGTAAAATGTTTCCCCGAGGGCTGGGCACAGTCTACGGTCAGACATGTTCTTTGTCATTCGAAAGTGGCAGATCCAGGGCACAACCCCATATCTGAAGCTCAGGGTCCCTCCGTTACCGCTCAGAACCCCACAAGAATTTCGGTGGCGCCAACAGGCACCTGACCACAGATTTAGGAAAGAGTAAGCACACCATCTGCACGTTCAGATATAAAGTTCATCTGTCAAACATGTTCTGAACACCAAGCATGTGAAAGGCGCTGTTGGGGGAGATGGATGGATTATCCAGCAAATATTTCATTCCTTTATTCATTCATTCATTCATGTTAACTTAGCACCCACTTGATGTAAAGCACTTTTTAGGTGCTGGAGATACAGAGGTAGATAAGACAGGCAGACTCAAGGGGACACAGCCAATCAATAGGAGAACAAATCCACTATTTAATTTCTGATAAAGCATCATTTATATTATCAGAAAAGGTCAGGCAATGCATCAGTGTTTGTGCCAAGATCTTCACATGCTTGCTCGTGTAACCCGCATGGTGGCACTAGGAGATGCACACACAGTTGCCTCCACTCACGGGTGGCTTCCTGCTGTGAAGTTCGGGCTCCAAGCCCCTGCCACGCCATACCACAGGGGACTGCCTGTCCCCAAGTTAAAGCAGGCCTGGGGGCTACATTCAAAGGCTAATGGTGGCTTTGCTGTTAAGGCTCACCTTAACCTGAGCCTTCCGGAGCTTATCCAGGAAGCTCAACTGGACAGAGAAAAGATGTGAGGACAGTGGTCCTTGGACCCACTGGGCCCAGCCCAGCTCCCCGGGAGGGTGAGAGACCTCAGGGAGAGAGAGAAAGAATGAAGCAGCCAGTCGGGGGGTTGCTGAGGCTTTTTCCACTTTTTACTGGTTATAAATAGTGCTGCTACCAACACTCACGCTCGAGTTTTCATGGGCACATACGTTTCACATGTCCTGAGTGTAGAGCTAAGAGTGGGTTTGCTGGGTCATATGGTGACTCTAATGAAAGCAAGGGTAGTCATCAGTGGATCCACTGAACGGTAACTTGCTTAAGAAATAATGAACTGTAACGTGCCTTCCCTGATCAAGCTTGATTTAATTGTCTTCCAAGGGTCACGTAGCCTGAACAAGTTGCTTGCCGGAGTTGTTTTTCAGGAACTTGGACTCAGCTGTGTCCAGTCTGAGCTTGAGCCGGCTAAGACTGGTCAAGACCCCCCCCCCCGACCCTCCAGCTGCGCGCACTCAAATATCTGATCGGTGCCCTTTTGACCTCAGAGAGCCCAATACTCCACTCCCAGAAGAGGCATCCCATGGAGAAGCACGTAGCTTAGTTGCACCTGCTCAGAACGAGGATTAACGCCCCCTTCCCTTATACCCAATCACGTTGCCCCACGTCTCCACGCTCACGCCCCACGCCTCAGCTCATTCCATAAATAGCCCAAGCCTTGGCGTCCTTGGGGCTGGTGGGGTTGAGGTTTGTCTGCGTGGCTGTCTGGTGAAGAAGCCCTTTCTCTGCGGCAAGCCTCAGCGTCTGGGCGTTTGGCTTGCTGTGCTGTGGGCGAGTGAGCCTGGTTCTGTAACGCTATGTTTTAATTTTTTCGGACAGACTGTTTCCCGAAGTGGCTGCATTGTTTTACGTTCTCACCAGCAAGGTAAGAGGGTTCCAGGTTTTCCATGTCCTTGTCAAGTTACTTTTGTCTTTATGTTTTTAATGACGGCCATCCTATTTGGTGTGAAATAATAACTCATTGTGGGTTTGATTTGCATTTCCCTAATGACCAAAAATGTTAAGCATCTTTTTATGGGGTTGTTGGCCCCTAATCTTTGGAGGATGTGTATCAGATATGATTTTCAAATATTTCCTCCTGTTCTGCGGGTTGTCTTTTTCACTTTCTTGTTCATATCTTTGGACGCACAAAGGTTTTCAATTTTGTTGAAGTCCAATTTACCTGGTTTTTTTTTTTTTTTTTTTTTCGGTATGTGGGCCTTTCACTGTTGTAGCCTCTCCCGTTGCGGAGCACAGGCTCCGGACGCGCAGGCTCAGCGGCCATGGCTCACGGGCCCAGCCGCTCCGCGGCATGTGGGATCTTCCCGGACCGGGTCACGAACCTACGTCCCCTGCATCGGCAAGCGGACTCTCAACCACTGCGCCACCAAGGAAGCCCCTGTCTTTTTATTGTTTGAGTGTCTAAGGACTACTGCCAAATCCAAGGTCATGAACACATAACATTTATGTTTTCTCCTAAAGAGTTTTATAGTTTTAGCGCTTATATTTAGGTAATTTGATCCATTTTGTGTTTAACTTTTGTATATGGTATGAGGTTGGGGGTCCAACTTCACTGTTCTGTACGTGGGTATTCAGTTGTCCAGCACTGTTTGTGGAAATGAATGTTCTGCTGAAATCTCTCGGCACCCTTTTTGAAAAACCAATTGACCATACAGGTAAGGGTTTATTTCTGGCGTCTTTTCTTCCCTTTGATCTTTAGGTCTATCCCTATGCCAGCACCCAAGTCTTTTACTGTAGGCTCGTAGTCAGTTTGGAAATCAGGAAATGTGTGTCCTCCCGCTTTGGTTTTTTTTTTCCGGTACGCGGGCCTCTCACTATCGCGGCCTCTCTCGTTGCGGAGCACAGGCTCCGGACGCGCAGGCTCAGCGGCCGTGGCTCACGGGCCCAGCCGCTCCACGGCATGGGGGATCCTCCCGGACCGGGGCACAAACCCGCGTCGCCTTCATCAGTAGGCAGACTCGCCACCAGGGAAGCCCCCGCTTTGTTCTTTTTGAAGATTTGGATATTCTGTATCTCTTAATTTGCATATGAATTTTAGAACTAAGTTGTAAATTTCCGCAAAAAAAAACTGATTTTTTTTTTTTTTTTTTTTGCGGTACGCGGGCCTCTCACTGTTGTGGCCTCTCCCGTTGCGGAGCACAGGCTCCGGACGCGCAGGCTCAGCGGCCGCGGCTCACGGGCCCAGCCGCTCCGCGGCACGTGGGATCTTCCCAGACCAGGGCACGAACCCGTGTCCCCTGCATCGGCAGGCGGACTCTCAACCACTGCGCCACCAGGAAAGCCCCAAACTGGAATTTTGATAGGGATTGCATTCACTCTGATCAATTTGGAGAGTATTATCATCTTACCAATATTAAGTCTTCTGATCCATTAAAATGGGATGTCTTTCCATTTATTTCGGTCTTCTTTAAATTTCTTTCAGTGATGTTTTGTAGTTTTCAGTTTACAAATCTTCTACTCTTTTTGTTTAATTTATTCCTAAGTTATTTTATTCTTATGCTATTGACAAGGAATTTTTTCTGTTTCATGTACAAATTGTTCATTGTTAGTATATAGAAATAAGCTGATTTGGGGGTGGTTTTTTTGCATTTTCTGAACTGGTTTATTAGCTCTAAGGTTTTTTTGGTGGGTTCTTTAGGCTTTTCTTTTTTTTTTGCGGTACGCGGGCCTCTCACTGCTGTGGCCTCCCCCGCCGCGGGGCACAGCCTCCGGACGCGCAGGCCCAGCGGCCACGGCTCAGGGCCCAGCCGCTCCGCGGCACGCGGGATCCTCCCAGACCGGGGCACGAACCCGCGTCCCCTGCATCGGCAGGCGGACTCCCAACCACCGCGCCACCAGGGAAGCCCTAGGCTTTTCAATGTACAAGATGTTTTCTGAAAATAGTTTTCCTTTCAAATATGTATGTCATTTCTTGCCCTGATGCCCTGGATATAATTTACAGTACAGTGTTGAGTAGAAATGGTAAGAGCAGATGCACTTGTTCTGTTCCTGATCTAAGGGGAGAAACTTTTATTCTTCCACCATTAAGTATGATGTTGGCTGTGGATTTTTCTTAGATACCCTTTATCGTGTTAAGGAAGTGCCCTTCTATTTCTAGCTTTTTTAGTGTTTTTTTATCATGAAAGGGTGTTGGTCTTGGGACTCATCCTCTTTTATATGCATACTTTTTCTGCATCTATTGAGATAATCATGGTTTCTGTCCTTATTGTATTAATGTGATGTATGTCATTAATTGATTTTTTGTACGTTGGACCACCTGTGCATTCTAGGGATAAATCCCACTTAGTAATGGTGTATAATGCTTTTCATATGTTGCTATATGCAGTTTGCTAGTAGTTTTTGTTTTGTTTTTGCGGTACGCGGGCCTCTCACTGTTGTGGCCTCTCCTGCTGCGGAGCACAGGCTCCGGATGCGCAGGTTCAGCGGCCATGGCTCACGGGCCCAGCCGCTCCGCGGCATGTGGGATCTTCCCGGACCGGGGCACGAACCCGTGTCTCCTGCATCGGCAGGCGGACTCTGAACCACTGCGCCACCAGGGAAGCCCAGTTTGCTAGTATTTTGTTGAGAGTTTTTACATCTCTCTTCATAAGGAATATTGGTCTGTAGTTAATTTTACTTGTAATAACTTTATCTGATTTTGGTATCGGAATGAGAAAGTGATCTCTCCTAATTTGTGAAAAATTGGTGTTATTTCTTATTTAAATGTTTGGTAGAACTCAGCAACGAAGCTGTCTGGTTCTGGGCTTTTCACGAATTTTTTTTTTAATTTCAACTTCAATATTTTTCTTGTTAAAGTTCTATTCAAATTTGTATTTCTTCCTGCGTCAATTTAGATAGTTCGTGTCTTTCTGCAATGTGTCTGCTTCATTTAGGTTATCTAATTTTCTTGCATACAATTGCTCTTACCATTCCATTTTTTTAAAAATTTCTGTAATGTTGGTAGTAATGTCTCCTATTCACTTTAGTAAATTGAGTCTCCTTTCTCTCTCAGTCTAGCTAAAGATTTTTCAGTTTTTTCCTTTTCAAAAGAACCAACTTTTGGTTTTGTTGACTGTTTTCAATTCTCAATTTCATTTATTTCTGCTCTGATACTTATTTCCTCCTTGCTGCTTGACTTGGGTTTATCTTGCTCTTATTTTTCTAGGTTCTTATAGATGAAAGGTTATTAGTTTGAAATCTTTTTAATATATGCAATTGTAAGTTTCTCTGTAAGCACTGCTTTTGCCACATTAATTTTGGTATTTTTATTCATCTCAAAGTACCAATATTTTCTACTTTGTTTTCTTCTTGATCCATTAGTTAAGAGTGTGTTGTTTAACTTCCACATATTTGTGAATTTCCCAAATCTCTGTTACTGAATTCTAATTTCATCCCATCATGATTAGAGAACATACTTTGTAGGATTTCAAATCTTTAAATTTATTGAGACTTGTTTTCTCACCTAACATATATCTGTCCCAGAGAATGTTCCACATAGACTTGAGAGGATGTTGTACTCGGCTGTTGTTGTGTGACATGTCCTATGTTAGACACGTCAAGTCTAGTTCGCTTATACTGTTGTTCAAGTATTCTATCCCTGTTGGCCTCCTATCTAGTTCTGTTATTGAAAGTTAGGCAATTCTACAAAAATAGAGGCTTTAATACCTATTTCTCTCTCCAGTTCCGTCAGTTTTGCTTCATGTATTTTGGGACTCTGTTGTTAAGTGAATATTAAGTGAATATATACCTATAATTATTTCTTGATTAACCCTTTTATCATCCTAAAATGTCTCTAGCAATAATGTTTATCTTACATGTGCTTGATTTTTCTCCTATTGTGTATTTTAGGAAATATTAAACATGTTACAACCATAGCACAAACCAGAAGGTAATATGAAATTAAATTTTTGTTGTATTAGAGTTCATTTATTACTTTTTTTGCTAATGTATATTTGTGCTAGAAATCTGATTCTGCGTCTTGTTTTAAAAACTTAATGCTTATATCTCCCTCTAGTGGACAGCCATATACACTGACACTTCCTCTAGTTACAGAAACTAGAAGCAACCCACCCTAACACTTACTGATGGAACCATGAACTAGAATCCTAGAAAGCACTGTATAAACCCAACTCATAGAAACAGAGCCCAGTCTTGCACCCCACACTTTGGAGCCACCAGAACCTAGGCTTGTGGAACCTCCATTCTGTTGTTATAAGCCAAGGCACTGGTGTTCTCAAAACAAGGTGGCAAGCCCAGGAAGGTGCAGGACCCTGGAGAAGCTCTGAACCCAGAGACACCAGGACGAGTCCACGTGAGCTTTTCTTTTTTTGTAGCATGCGGACAGAGATGAGAAACCCAGCAGTGGGTCAGGTTGCCAGTCACAGCTGCTGGTTGACTCACGCTGACCACACGGTTGTTTTGCCAGGTGGTGGTGCTGGATCTCTACGTAATGTGCTTCCCCTGTGACTGTCTTCAAGATTTTTCCCTTAACTTTGGTTCTCAGCAGTTTGGCAGTGATGTTTTTAGGGGTTTTTGTCTTTCTTGAATTTGGCTTGTGTTTTCATTGATTTTGGAAAATTCTTGCCTGTTAGATCTTCAAGGATTCTTCTGCCCCTTTCTCTCTTTCTGGGACTCCAATTACATGTATGTTAGTTTGTTATCCCACAGTTACTCCTTACTGTTTTTCTCTTCGTGTTTGTGTGATTCCTACTGACTTATTTTCAAGTTTATTGATTCTTCTGTAGTTTCCAGGCTGCTAGTAAGCTTACTTAAGAAATTCTTCATCTCTGATCCCATGTTTGTTTGTTTCTAGCATTTCCACTTGACTGTTTTATGGTTTCCATCTTTCTAATGAAATTCCCCATCTGTTAATGCCTGCTGTCCATTTATTCCACTAGCTCTTTTAACATTTTAATCATCGTTATTTTAAATTCCCTGTCAGTTCTAACATCATGGTCATCTGAGTCTGGATCTGTTGAATGCTTTATTGCTTGAAGATGGTTTGATTTTTCTTACTTTTTGGAGAATCCATCTATGATGAGATTTAAGTTCATCAATGTTAGGTAGCAGGAAATAAAAACTCACCGTGAGAATCTATACTGGGGACTGTGGTTCAATAGGAAGGCTTGAATGTTTCTGGTCAAGAGCTGACTCTGGTTGAATATATGACTGAGGCAGAAAATGGAAAATCAGAATCGAGAGGGAGAACTGGAATTTCTGATTTGTGCAAGCTAGAGCACGCAACCAAGGCACAGATAGCCAGGAGCCCCGGAAGGCTGCATCCTAAGACGAAGAGTTAACAAGAAAAATATCGCTTAGACACTTAAACAGAAGATTTTTTTTTTGTCTAGTATTTTAGGGGTTTTAGTGGAAAGGAGGAATTCTTCAAGAGGTTAGCAGTGAAGTTGCTCTGATAATTGTTGATGTGCTGTGTGCTCCCCAGATGACGGAAGGATGAGGGGTTTTCTTCCCTCACCTGAAACCAAATCGGGGTTTCAAAGAACTACTCCGGGAGCTTGTCATGTGCCCCTGGCATTTGGACGACACAGCTAATAGACTTGCTGGAGCCACGAGAGTGAGAGGAGAGACACCTTCATAGGAAGTAGCCTCTACGGCCAGAATTGGGCAGAGGGAGTCTCTGGTTTAGTCATCTTGAAAAGGACACACCCAAAAGGATGGTCCGGGGGAGACGAGGGAGACGGCTCCAGAAGGAAGGGTGTACGTGGGATGAAACTTCAAAAAGCAGGAGCTGAGGGCGGGTTACAAAAAAAGGGCTTGCTGGTAGGAGGTCCCCCAAGGATAGGGGCGCTAAGACTATACCGAGCGGACCATCGGAGAAAGCACCGAAATAGACGTTGGAGACGAGATGACAACCGCTCCAGCTTCTAAGCTCCACCCACAACTCTCCTTTCCTGGAGGGAGGGCGGGGCCAGAGGCTGTACTAAACCTCAGGCCTCCAGTGCAGGGGCTGGTCAGGGAGGAGGCAGAAGACGGTCGAAGCCCCTCCCTTTCTCACTGCAGGTTTCCAAGCTCGAGGCAGACATTATCAGCTGGAGGGGAGAGGCTTAAACTGCACCTAAAGAAATCAAACTTTGAAAATAATCTGCGCGTAAGACGAACTGTGGGATCTGCCCGCAACCCTCGGCTGTTCAGGGGAAAAATGAGCTACTTTAAACTATCATCCCTAATAAACAGCTGCTTCAATAAGCCAGTTCAGTACATTCTCTGGGTAATCATTTAATCTAAATTTCCAAGTGTGTTAATAGAGATGTACCTAGTGGGCTTTTTAAATACATATAACATTAAAAATCTCGGGCTTCCCTGGTGGCGCAGTGGTTGAGAGTCCGCCTGCCGATGCAGGGGACACGGGTTTGTGCCCCGGTCCGGGAAGATCCCACATGCCGCGGAGCGGCTGGGCCCGTGAGCCATGGCCGCTGAGCCTGCGCGTCCGGAGCCTGTGCTCCGCAACGGGAGAGGCCACAACGGTGAGAGGCCCGCGTACTGAAGGAGGAAAGAAAAAAAAAATCTCTATACCTGTACTTAAATCTCTTTCTTGTTTCTACTGTTGTTTACATGTATCTTTCTTCATCAGATTTATCTATTTTAGTGAGTTTTTCAAATAACAAACTTCTGATATTGGTCAAATCTATGTTTTTGTTTTCTGTTTCATTTCTGCTTTTATATTGATTCCTTCTGTTTTTTGGGGGGTTATTTGAAATACTTTGCCTGTCTTCCTGAATTATATGCCTAGTTCGTTTTCAATCTTTCTAGTTTTTTAATGTCTGTTTTTAAGGCTATATTTTCATTGAATGCTATTTTAACACTTTTTAAATTCTTAACCAAAGCTTGCAGAAACACCCTTTTCCTTTTACAGTATTCAAGTAAATTTTTTTCATAAGGCAGTGAGATTCAGAATGCCAAGAGACAGGCTTCAGATGAAATAGTTTTTCAAGACAGTCCCATTTATTTTTCACTTAAGATCATTAAGAAATTGAATATTCTTTGCTGTGATTTCCCAACCATCTTATATTTAGACTTCTCCAACATCGTTTCAGAGTTGTGTACAGTGAAGAAACTCCCCTTTTTATTTCTTTTTATGTCTTGGGAGAGACACAAACAGGAGAGACCTTCACAGACCAACTCTGTGAAAGAGCCTGGTCATTGAATCCAGAAATAATTGGCGGTGATAATGTTTAACTTCATAACTTTTCAGTTTTTCTCGGAGTACCGAAAGACAGATTACTTCAGTTTTCTAAAAGATGTGGGTCCAAATCAGTAAGCAAGGGTGAATTTCCCTGACTTAGAGCAAGCTATAAGGATTCAGCAACACATCTTTTTTTTCCTCCTTTTGCTGTAATTTATTTAAACTTCCTCTTGAGGGCGTGGCCTCAAATTGTGTGGAACTCTGCTCTCCTAAGTGACAATTTATTTGGTCTACCTTTTTTTCCAAATGAAGTATTGTGACATGGCAAATTGCCAAGAAACCTTAGCTGGTGAGACACGATTTCTAAAGATTCCTTAGCCTAGTCTACTTTTCAGCGTTTACTGATTGGAAATTGATGGATGTCTTTAGGGCATAATGAATCCTTGCATTTGGCCATTAGCCAAGACGAAGTGCAAGAAAGCTGTTATCTGGTTCAGCTGCAACAGTGAAATAATGACGTGCAAAGGCAGGGCTGTCCTGCATGGGTGGCTTCACCCCGCTGCTTAGGGATCACCATCTGTGAGTTCTAAACTGGTTACTAATTAGGCAATGTGTCCACCCTGGTTTTAGGTTTGTTTAATGAATAACTTTATGGCCTCTATATCGTATTGAGTTTTTATACAGCAGTAGATAACGTTATTTTATTGTGGTTTAAAGTGATAAAGATGATCTAAATTTTAAGCGGGTGAGCCCAGTGATGTTATTTCTGGCTCTAATAGTTTTGATCCAAACATCAAGTTCTCCTTCTGAGGTGTTTGATTTTCCTTCAGCCGGTGAGGAGATATTTCCCATAGCCTCTCAGGCTGTGGCCTCAAAGCAATATTGATAATTGATAATGACATTGCTTTCATGAAATCATCGTTCATCATTCTTTGGATCAATGTAAGAACTGCCCGGCATTTTCCCCAGCAGTAGTGGTACCACATGGCCCCCACTGTCCCTGAAGCTTAGAGCAAGGCAGATATTTTTCAGAAGATGTGGTGACAGAAATGCCAGGGTTCCCAAACCGAGCCAGGAAAATCTCCTGTAGGATTAGCCATGTAGAAAGGGAAGCCATCAGTCACCAGCATAAGTTAAAAATCGAAGACCTCTGGTTAGAAGAATAGAGAACTGATACTTCTGAGGATGTGGAAACTTCCTGGGCAGGTTTCAGATCTTCACATACCATGGGATTCTGATGTCATACTCTAGAACTGAGTTCATCTCTTATTAACTGTCTGGCTGTTATCAGTTCTGCTTCCTGTGTGACATGTATTTAACATACCGTGACTCATTATGAAACACTACTTTCCAGTTCATCTGAACACGTTTCATCATTCCACAGGTTGTACCTGGTCCACTACAGGTATTGATTGGGCACAGGTGTTATGCTGGAAAACTTAACCCACAAGGATAACTAAGTACTGGAAACTCGGACACATTGCACCGTGAGCTGTGCACAGCTGCACCCCTGCCCAGAGATTCCCGCAGTCCCTACCCACCACCCCTTTCCTCACCCATACCCCACCCTCCATCCGACCTCAGTCCCAGCCCATCCGTTCCTACAGCCATGTCAGTGTTTATTCCTTTCTATGTATTCTTATTCCGGGTTTGCATCTTTCTCTAGTCCACAGAATTTTTAAGGATTGGCTGCAATGAAACATTTCCACACGGCATCCCTGTTATATACCACAAATACAAAGTTGAAAAAGAATTTCTTTACTTAGCGAATAGTTTGCCTTGCTGGTAGAAATTTATTTATACTCGTTAACGCATATATGTGGAATCTAGAAAAATGGTATAACTGAACTTGTTTGCAGAGCAGAAATGGAGACACAGATGTAGAGAACAAACGTACGGATGCCAAGGGGGACGAGGGGGTGGGATGGAGTGGGAGATTGGGATTGACATATATACACTACTATATATGAAATGGATGACCGGTGAGAACCTACTGTGTGGCACAGGGAACTCAGTGCCCTGTGGTGACCTGGATGGGAAGGAGATCCAAGGAAGAGGGGATATATTGTGTACATGTGGCCGATTCACTTTGCTGTACAGCAGAAACTAACCCGACATTGTAAAGCAACTATACTCCAATTTAAAAAAAAGTTCATGCTCAAATATTGTTGGCTATATTGCCACTCGTCCTAGACGTTGCTTTAAAGTTGAATGTGTAGACGCCAATTACCAACATTATTCGTTTCAGCACATTGATTCCTCTTATCAGTTACTTCAAAGAAAAGTTTGATCACTTCTTTGGAGGTGGGTTTGCTCCCATACAGCTCAGCCTCTTCCCACAGGTATCTCCTAAACATATTACTGGGCATTTTTAATACATAGAGTCCCTGACTGCTTCTGCACATAGAGGCCGCCGAGTAAGGGGAGGCTGGTACACACTCAGTCTTTCCTAAGTATAAGGGTATATCAGATAGTTAAAAGTCATGCCACCTCTCGGAGGGGGAAGAGTCTCTTCTAGATATGATACACGGAAGTCCAGCCTTGAAGAGTAGTTGCTGTTATCAAGAGCAAGAGGATCAGGAAAACATACTGGAAAAGGAAAATAAAGGAGCAACTTAAAAAATTGCCAGAGGGCTTCCCTTGTGGCGCAGTGGTTGGGGGTCCGCCTGCCGATGCAGGGGACACGGGTTCGTGCCCCGGTCCGGGAAGATCCCATATGCCGCGGAGCGGCTGGGCCCGTGAGCCATGGCCGCTGAGCCTGCGCGTCCGGAGCCTGTGCTCCGCAACGGGAGAGGCCACAGCAGTGAGAGGCCCGCGTACCGCAAAAAAAAAAAAAAAAAAAAAGAAAAAAAATGATTGCCAGATCTTAAGTTATATTTACTATATATTCTTTCATCTTGCATGTTTGGTATTACTTGACCATTAATTTTGCACTTTGTGGCTTAGTTCCTAGGTAGTTCATTTGGACAAAGCGAAGTTTCCCTTTTTACCTAAATCTTTTTGGCACATAATAAGTTGTGAATTCTTATTCTGGTTTATTCGGCAGATTCTATCAAATTGTTTCCCTGGTTTATGTAAACAAAAATGTGTAAGACTAAGCAAGTAAAGTTTGATTCTAATCTGAATAATGAATGATAAAAATCAAGTCCATCAACTTTGTTAAAAATGGTTAGTAACTATCAATATTTAGTATGGGTTTTGTTTTTATGTTTAATTGATATAGAAAAATAATACACTAAGTAAATTTAAAACCCTTGTTTCTATTTTTCTTTACCCAAGAGTTGAACAACAAGGCTTTGAACCGTGTGGGTTCACCTATACACAGATTCTTTTCAATAAATATACAAAAATATACATGGAAAACGAAGTGTGCAAGACTTGTATTGAAGTGGTTAGCCTGTCCTTACATAGGCATATGGTAAGTGATATTTAATATTTTCTTATTGTTTTATAACTTTGCTTTCAAAGAATTACAGTACAGTATGCCTCTCTGTCATAATTGGAAGAACTGCATGTCAGCCTACCATCACGAGTAAGTGTTCTTTTTTAAAGTGTAACAGTATTTCCAATACTGTATTATGAATATGACTAATTCTGTGTGCCATGAAATTTTTATAAAGATTCATTAGTGTACAGGCTGAGCTACTGTGAAGCAATCGTACTGATTACATGAGGCTACAATAGAGCAGTCATATTGCTGCTGCTTCATTATCAGTGCATGAATCGTTACACTTGTAAATGAGTATTTTTGTTATAATACAAAACACTGCATGTTATGTATCATCCAAGACTATTGATAGAGGTACTGACAGATGATTCATTTTGTAAACAGTGGACGTAAACTTCATCCATAAATACAGTACAGCACTGTAACTGTGTTTTCTCTTAATGATTTTCTTAACACTTTGTCTCTAGCTTTATTGCAAGAATATATAATACATATAACACAACATAAGTATTAATCTACTGTTTGTTATCGGTGAGGCTCCTGGTCAATAGGAGGCTATTAGTAGTTAAGTTTTGGGGGTGTCAAAAGTTACACGTAGATTTTTGACTGAGTTGGGGGTCAGCACCACATTGTTCAAGGGTTAACTGTTTAAAAGGATGATTGTAAATCTTCGAAAGGAAGAGGTGTGTTTTGTTTTGATTTATTATTTTGTTGTGAATTTCCACATTTTCTGCATTGTGGTCAGAAAATGTGATCTTTTATGAATTCTGCTTTTAGGGCTCTGTTTAAAATTTTTCAGTGTGGCCTAACATATCATCAGTTTGGAGAGTACTCCATGTGGATTTCACAATAAAGTACTGTATGTTTTTACATGTTAAGAGTAGGTTCTATATCTCTTTTAATAAGAATTATTAATTATATTAAATTTTTTTATATCCTTTGATATTTTGATTTCTGAGTTATAAACTTTCCTGCTGTGGTTGAGGATTTGTCAATTTCTCCTCATCATTCCGTCGATTTTTGGTCGCTGTATATTTGAAGCTGTATTGATAGGTATATACAACTAGCCCTCAGTATCCATAGGTTTTCCAACTGTGGAATCAACTAGCCTGGATCGAAAATATTTGAAATAAAAATTCCAGAAAGTTCCAAAAGCAAAATTTGAATTTGCACACTGCCGTAGCATTTACATTGTATTTATAACTATTTACATAGCATTTATATTGTATCAGGTATTACAAGTAATCTAGAGATGATTTAAAGTATATGGGAGAATGTATGTAGATTATATGCAAATACTATGCCATTTTATATGAGATTTGAGCATCTGGATTTTGGTACCCATGAGGGGTTCTGGAACCTGTCCCCAGTGGATACCCAGGGACAAATGAATAGGTTCATGATTAAGGAATGACTATTTCATTAATAAAAGCTTTATGCCATATAGTCAAATTAGTTTTATATTTATGTTGTTAGCCTATCTTCTTTATATCAGTATTTGCCTTGAATATCTTTTCCATATTTACAATTAAAAAATTTTTAATGTGTGGTTTTTAAAGACCAAAGAGCTGAAATTTGTTTATCACAGTATGAATGAGAGCTTCTGTCTTTTAACGGAATGAAACTATCCTTTTCATGTTTATTTTAGTTTCTCATATCTGTCCGTTCTACTTTTTGTCCATCCTACTTTTTATTTTCCAGTTATCACTTTATTTCTTATCCCCTTCCTACTTTTATTGGCTTGAGGGTTTTTTCCCCTCTATATTTTTCATTCTCTTGTGGTATAGAAGATATGTAGGTATATATGCACATATATGTATTTGAAATTATGTATATTTGAAATAATGTATATATTATTGAAATTATATATAAGGAGAATATATACATAGAAGCAAACCTCCAGGATTATGTTCTAATAGTTCTGTACTCCAATTCTTACACCTAGAAGCAACCTGCTCTTTCAGATGTTCACTTACTTTTAACAGCTAAAATATATATCTGTATATTTATGTATTAGCTATTGGAAATTAATGTTTCAATGTCAGTGGCGCTCTCTTGCTTCTTGTATTATTTGCGCTTGGAGTTGCTGTGAAATGTGCTTGCCTTCAAATCAGCTGTTCTGCCTATGTTTTGGGCTAACATTTCCTTCAGGCCTTTTTTCTGGTGGGGCAAAAAGCAGCTCGGCACCTGTACAGGTTGCCTAGGTGCTTCTGAGTGTCTCAGAGGGGAGGGGTCTGTTCCACTAGGACCTGCCTCAGTGAATTCCCAGCAGCAGACGGCCTGCCGGTTGAGTCACAGGTGGCCATGGGGAGTGGTGTCCAAGGCAGGAAGCTAAACAATCTCTTTTCACAGAGGCCACATGTGCTAGGGTGGTGTAGTAGCCAGAGCAACGACTTCCCCAAGATGTCCACGTTCCAATGCCCAGAACTTGAGAATGTGCACAGGCAACGTGCACAGGTGCTGAGCTGCTTTTTGCCCCACCAGAAAAAAGGCCTGAGGGAAGTGTTAGCCCAAAGCATAGGCAGAGCAGCTGATTTGAAGGCAAAGCACGTTTCACAGCAGCTCCAGCCCAAATAAGTAAATACAAGAAGCAAGAGAGCACCACTGACATTGGAAAGGGATTTTGCAGGTGCTGTTAAGTTAATGATCATGAGATGGAGAGACTATTGCATCATCCCTGGGTCCTTATAAGAGGGAGGGGAAAGGTAGGTGTAGTGGCAGAAGCAGAGTTTGGAGGGATGCACTGGAGATGGAGGAAGGACCCCTGAGTCAAGGAATGCTGGCATCCTCCCGAAGGGGAAGGAAATGACTTCTCCCCCGGAGCCTCCACAAGGGATACAACTCTGCCAACACCCTGAGTTCAGCCCATAAAACCCATTTCTGACTTCTGACCTCCAGAACAGCAAGATGATAAATCTGTGCTGTTCTAAGTCACTAAGTTTGTCATACGTTGCTACAGCAGCAACAGGAAGCTAAGGCAGGTGGCATCTTTCTCCAGCAGTAGTGATCTTTGGGTGCGGGTTACCTATTCTCCATGCCATCTTCAGTGAAAGGTCGTCCCAGCCAAACCGGCCAAAGCTGTTCAGGTAAACCTGCTTCGTCCTTCCCTGCCCCAGACTCAAGAGAACGGACAGGTGCCTGTCACTGCACAGATGGGGCAGCGTGGAGGTTTGCGTGTGCTTCCGTGGAACAGCGCTGTTGCGTCTTACTGGCTGCTGGAAATGCAGAACGGCCCAGGCATGGAACTGGGGCTGGTGAGAGATGAAATATTGTTCAGAAAGGTGGGGGAAATGAAGCAAGCAAAGAAGGGCCCCGTGCCCTGATGGAACCATGCCTGCAAGCTGGGAGGAAGGCCTGGTCCTCTGGGCTCATTCCTCTGCTCTGGCTGCTCCCCCAGGGACTCTTGGCCGTGGGTCTACAGGGGAAGGAAATTTCCAGGATTATGTCCTTACAGTTCTGCACCCCAGCTCCTACATCTAGAAACAACAGGCTCTTTCAGGTGGGTGGGTGCTTCCCAAGCACAAGGTGCGTTCTGGAGACTGGGCCCATCCCAGGACCCGACCTCACGGGGCCCAGATGCACTATCCGTTCACCACTTCTCTGACTCAGTATCAGAGCTGGTCCCCCATCTAACTTTACAGTAACTCTGTTTGGGGGGCCCTATTTTCTATACCTAGTCCTGAAATTTTATCTAAGTCATCATTTTGATTCTAGAAGACTCCATAACTTCAAATCTTAGAGGATTAGAGTATAGCTTCCTTTCCTCCAAGAAGTCTCTGACTTCTCGAACTGAACTGGAACTGGTTCTTCCTCCTCCTGTGTAAGAAAAATCTGCTTCAGGATGATTTTTCTGCCCCTGGCTGTGACTGGAAATCAAGTGGCAATTTCTCTATATAAAGAGAAAAGTTAAACTAATGCGGTTTTTGGCGGTACACCCATGACTGGGCTTAAATCCTCGTTGT
The DNA here is from genome assembly GCF_039906515.1 of Pseudorca crassidens. Taxonomy (NCBI): domain Eukaryota; kingdom Metazoa; phylum Chordata; class Mammalia; order Artiodactyla; family Delphinidae; genus Pseudorca; species Pseudorca crassidens. The sequence goes on along the minus strand of NC_090312.1, from coordinate 79,390,382 downwards.
GTGACTTACCGTGAATTTTTATGACTAACTTTGCACATGTTCATTATCTCTACTGACAGAAATCAAGTTTTACTGACCTTTGACAGTTTCTGGCGTATAAAAAATGCTCAATACGCATTAAATATTTTGAAATAATACTGTGACAAAGAATGCCAATTGCCTGTCAAGGTCCATTCTCCCTTCTCCTTTAATGGCAAAACCCCAGGAAATGTGCTTGGCTACGAGACGCTGTTTCTTAGACCCTTCTGCAACTAGATGTGGCCAGTGGGATATAATTTAAGTGGTCTCTGAAGCTTCTCAGAAGGCTTCTGTTGGGTAAGTGTGCCTCACGTGGCATATTGATTAATTTGAATTCAAGTTACTTAGGAAATGGCCAACACGGGAGGAATACTCTGACCCGCCCTTCTGTCTACCCAAAAGCAGGAAATATAGTCTCATGTGAAAGGTGCTCTCCCTGCATATGGAGGTGGAAAGACACCCTTGCCACCAAAGATCTGGATCTCAGGGCCAAGAAGCCTCTGTAAATAAACCTAGTTACTTCTGTAATTGACGACTGCAAAGCCCAAACTGAGTTTACATTCTTCACTAATTGGGCACCCGAATCTAAGCTTATTTGTCCTGTCAATTCCTCACAAATGTATTGTTTATTTGTCTAAAAAGTATAAAAGCTGCCTGCTTTGGCCACTTCTTAGGCCCCATTTCTATGAGGCCTCTGTGTGCAAGATGAAAATTCTTCTTTTTCTCCTGTTAATCTGTCTTGTGCTAGTTTTATTGGGTCCAGCCACAAGAACTTGAGAGGGGCAGAGGGGGAAATTTCCCATTCCCCAACACTTCATAAAAAGGGGGGCTTTTAGGCCCATCTGCTCTTTCTCTTCTTTTTGTCTGGGATGTGGATGTGATGGCTGGAGCACAGCAGGAATTTTGTATTATGAGATGATCTTAGTTCTGAATTTCTTTTATGTGAGGAAAAAGTTAACGTCTGTCTTATTTAAGATTCTTTATTTTAGGTTTCTGTTTACAGCTGAACACAATACTACTAAATCAAGCCTTTTTTCTTTTTTTTTTTTTTTTGGCTTGTAGAGCAAAAAAGAAAAACATGGAGAGAGGATTGAGGAAACAGGATGCAAAAAACAAACCAAAACAGTGTTAAGATTCTAGGGGTGGTGTTTGCCCTGACGTCTTTCAAAGGACAAAACGTATGGTTTGTTCTACTATCACATGTGTTTTGGGAATGGGCATTAGCTCATACACAATTGATAAATGCGGGGTGATATCAGTGTAATGATGCTGATATGGGATTTCTAAGAGGCCGGGAGCAAACTTTCTTCACAATTAAAAAGCAAGCCATAGCAATATGCAAACACCTTAAGAAAGAAATCCTACAGAGGTACCTTCCTTCAGTGAAAGCAAGGGCTGGGTTAGTGGTTTCAGGAACTGCTATGCATTTCCCAACGTTAAGCTGTCTGGTAAAGCCATGAAGACAAAGAAGGAAGTTGCAAAAGTATTTTCCTTTGTGTTTAAGGGAAAAAAGATGAAGGCTCCTAAATCAGATTTCTAATTTTGAGAAATCTGGTCACTTAGAAACAAATGCCCTTATATCTCAAAGAGGAAAATGCAAGCTCCCAAGTTCAAAGGCGGCATAGGGCAGGCTCTAGTGGAGATTGACTGAGCTTTTTTTTTTTAATAGTTGTTTGTTGTTTTTGTTGGTGCTCCTGTTATAAAGTTGGGTGGTGTGGTCTGCCCCAACCCTGTTTATCCCATATGCCCTGTTATTTTTAGTGTATGCTTTTGGAGAATGCAAAGCTTTAAATGATGCACGTATGACTTTATGAAGAACTGGCTGTTCAAAGGAAACAGTAAGAATAGCATCGAAGTATAACTAAAAGAAGACTCCTCTTTCACATCTCAACACTAATCCTTCAGTCAAGGTTGGCTTTCCAAACTGCCACTTTCCATGATTTTATTTTCTTTAGTCATCGAGAATAAAATCTTGAAAAATGCAAAGCCTTAAACACTTCACCTTTCACACTCCTTTTCTCAGGAAGCTACTAGAGGATGTAGCTCTTCCAAAGCCAGGAGGGTGTGTGAAGGAAGGGGTGCAGGAGACCCAGGGGTGTAAGGACCAGGGTGACGGTGATGGAGAGTCCTCAGAAAACAGCTCTGAGGCTGACAGAGGAGTAAATTACTCAGATGGGGCTTGGGAAGGGAGGTCCCAGGGGAAATGGACAGGAGGTGCAGATGGAAAAGTAATGCCGTAAGGTCTGTTGCAGCTCGATTGGGGAAACCAGGAAGAGTTACCTGGAAGACCGCTCGGAACCAGTTCTAACTTGATTTAGAAACGAGATAAGACGGTATTTGCGCCTCCCACTGTGTAGAGCAGGTCACACATCCTGCATCGGCTCTTAGGATTTAAGAATGAAAAAAGCCATGTCATCTTGTCACTTTTCAAGAGTTCCAGTAACAACCCTGTTTTTCAAATAGATTTACCTGTACTAGGCACGTGGAATACTTCCTGCTGTTGTGCTGGTGGCCAAGCACAGAGTGCGGCTCCATCTCCCAGTATCCTGGTTGGAGAGCCCCATCTCTGCACCTTCCCACGGGCATAAAATTCTGATCGTTCCTGTTGCTCTTCCTGAGTATCCTTGTCCAGACCTTTGGCTTCAGGTAACAACGGTGCACCTCCTTCGCCCAGTTTCCCAAGTCTAGCCTAGATCTGACACCTCAAAGTGTCCCCTGCTCATTTGATCCGCTTCTTTTATAGATGTTAGGTTTACGGTCATATATGCCCCCCTTGCAGAGGGTGGGCCTTCTTAGGGTCAATCTCTGGAGCAGAGGCTAATTGGAGGAAACGAGACCCCCTAAAAACTGCCCAGGGTGACGGAAAGGAATTCTGGCCTTTACATTCTTTCTGGCCTTGTTGCCTTTAATTGCACAAGCCATCTGTTTCTTCCCTAGTGGTTTTGCGTTACTTCACTGAGCAATCTTTTTGAAGGCATTTTCAGTGACAACAAGGAATCCAAATTTAAGTTAAAAATGTAACAGTTGGAGTGCTAATAATGTAACTAGGTGACTGTTCACAGGGTTGCCCGTGGAGCTGAAGGGGAACACTGAGCTGGCAAAGAAAACTGTCTCAACTTCTCCCGGCAGCTGAAATATTCCACTGACATCATTACAGAAATCTGAAGTTCTGAGTTGTTCAAAATGTGGAAAACAATGTGGCTCATAGAACCAGGAAAATACGGTGATTCCAGAACTCTAGAAAACTGTTTTGTTTCTTGGAAATTGTGCCAGGCATCAAAGACCTTTTAAAGCATAGCCCCAGCCCTCAGGAAGTTTCTATAAGATGAAGTAATGATTAATACAGAAGAAACCACAGGGGAGAGAAGCAAAGACCACTGCTGATCACATGTAAAATACGGTAAGGACTATAATAAGAGCTGAAGGACAAGGGTGAGGTCCAAAGGTCAAATTAATACAATTGCCCTATTATCCACACACACGGAACTAAATTAATGAAAGAAACTACTGTAATTTTCCACACGAATAGGGTTCCGAAGTTATGCATTTTCCTGGCTGTGTAAACACAGCTAATATGGTTGATTCTGAACATCTGGAACACTTTTGGCCACGTGTAACTTGGAACAGAACATTTGGCATCCTTTCTAAGGGTGTGTGTATTCACAACTTGGGAAGGAATCTTCAACTAGAATTCCACAGTTAAAAGCAAATAGTTTTTAACATACTGAAAGAGTACTACTATCCTGTGTGGTAGAGAGACACCAGCCAATAAAAGATGGAACCCAGGGCAACACAAATGTCCACGTGGCACATGTCCTGTGGAATGTGGATGTATTCAGAGACTTCAGTGATTTTAAATTCTTAATGGAACCCAGATGCTCTTAAGTATTCCAGATATTATTAAAAATTAAACGGAATAAGAAGTGGCCACAAAATACTGTAGTGTTCCTATAATAATTGTTTTGAACACTGATGTACAAAGAGCTGCCTCCTTTTACCAACATGGCTGTTTCAAACCTACACTAGTAAAATTTTATGTAGTATTGATTACTTTTTTATATTTCCTGTTATAGAAATCCTGTACCAAGGGGGATAAGATATATTTAAATTTCTTTCCTTCTAATTATTATCCATCATGGCCAATGCAAGAAGGTAGAAAATAGAACCTTGAAAATGACCCAAATGACAGTTGAAGCTCCTTGTTTTTAAAGTCACATGTTATTTTACCTTTGCTCTAAAGTTTTTCAGCAGCCCCACAAAATATTTTGTGGTGGAAAGAAATTTCTAAATATCATAAAATTTGTTTTAATTTTTTAAGAAAGCAGAATTCAACATACACCTTTGAAAGGGGAGACAAATGCCGTACGGTAAGTTAATTTAACTTATATTTGCAAGTTACGTTTGAACTTAATGGGATGTCAACCAACCATATTTGTATCAAATGTCAGAGATATGGCTCATGACTGTGATGGAATCTTTAGTACACATGATCACTAGGGGCAAAATAATCTCTGATGAAAGAACTTTACAAATAGCTTTGTAAAAATGGTAAATACATGGGGAAATGGTAATTTAGGATGAGACTATTATCGTTTACAGAGGAATGTTTCTATTATCAAATAACCAGCTACACTCTATCCAAACTTAAAAAGTAGTATTTACTAAGGAATAGTTACTCGCCTTTCACAAATGTCTAGGCTGTACAAAATGATTTGCTTCAATGTTCTTTTTAGACAGTGAGCAGCCCTTGTGCATTTAAAAAGTGATCGAGTTGACAAAGTATCATTTACATTTTTTTTTCAGGAACATATTCCCTCTTAAGTGAGATTCTCTAGAAGGTACATAAACAAATTTGTTCCAGGAAAGTCAGCTGAGGAGTGTTTTGAGTGGCAGTTTCACTTCTGAACAAAGCGTTGTTTATAACCTTGTTGATATAAAACCCTGAGGAGGAAAATGTATTTTGGAACAAAGGCTAACGTCATAAGGAGTTTAGGGCAGTCTGGTTTGTCATGTGGCTGAGATTTTTAAAAGGAAGCGGAAGTTACATAATTCAGTAGATCAAGTGGTCTGCAAGGGTTTGACTATTTTTGGTTCTGATGGTGAAGTTAAATCTTCAGAAATAACACTGCTAATTAAGATAGTGTTCATATTTCAGGAACCTTAAAAAGACAAAATTCTCAGTTCTGAAAATTGAATACAAATGCATGCGCCTCTTTACTCCTTCCCATATGCAACATTATCAACCAGAAACATCTAAGAGGCATCCTTTTAAGTAAGAGTGCTGTACTTTAGGTTTCCACTGTACATGGAATATTAAAGAGATTTTAATGTGCAGTAATATCCTTGGGTAGTCATGCCCTACCATGGTAATTGTTAGCGTATATTCATATTTGTGGTCTATTTTTGTATCAGACCACTGAAAGTTCTAAAGAAAGTAACATGTTCTGGAAAATAACTGCATTTCAGCTGTAGCTAATATATTTATGATCACGGTTTGACTCTAAACCGATAATATTTTGATCTACTATGTCTACATAAATATTCAAAGATGAGTCGTGTAGAGTGATTACATTTCTTGGTCAATTTTCCTCACTTTTTTTCACTGCTTTGTACTCTAATTTCTTATCATTAATTCACCTCCCCACTCCCAGAAGCAAGAATCCCTCCCAATGTTCAAATTATTATTCTTTGGGGAATTCAGTGGTTAAGACTCTGCGCTTTCACTGCTGAGAGCGTGGGTTCCACCCCTGGTCAGGGAACTAAAATCCTGCAAGCTGTGTGGCATGGCCCAAAAAAACAAAAACAAGTTATTACTTTTTCTGGAGACATTCCTCCTAGAGCCTTCTATCACCCAGTTTCATGTGGGACTGCATAGCCATCATCCTAGAATCTCCCTTCAACATTGTCCTTTGACTCTCTGGGCCTCTCTCCAGTGCTCTGGGAACCTTCTCATCCCAGTTTTCCTTTCTTGTAGTGTTCTTACTAAGTGCAGCAAAGTGTACATTTCCTTTGTCGTTTACTTCCTGACAGAGGGAACATGAGAGAGGAGCTTGTCGATTCCTTGGTTGATATCAAAGTGTCTTCATTCTATCAAACTGGAATGACATAGTTTAGCCCAGGATAGACTTCCAGGTTAGACATCACTTTCCCTCATAATTTTGAAGGCATTGCTCCATTGTTTTCTAGCTTCAGGCATTTCTGTTGAGACGTCCAGTCTATTCTGATTCTCAGTCATGGGTATATGGCCTGTTTCTTCTACCTGGGAACTTTTAGGATCTTCTCTTTAATGTTTAAAATTTCACATCTTCCAATTTGCCTTCCTTGAACTCTTAGACTAATTTTTGTTCCCTTGTATATTTCCACAGTCCCCTGACCTTTTTTGTTTTTTAATTTACTGAAGTACAGTTGATTTATAATGTTCATTTCTACTGTACAGCAAAGTGATTCAGTTATACATATATCTATTTTTCACATTCATTTCCTTTATCACAGGATATTGAATATAGTTCCCTGTGCTATACAGTAGGACATTGTTTATCCATTCTCTATATGCCCTTGAGCTTTTTCTTAAACACCCATCACAATTCTATTTGTGTAATTATTATATTTTAAATTAATAGACTTTATTTCTTAGAACAGTTTTAGGTTCACAGAAAAATTGAGCAAATAGTACAGAGTTCTCAAGTACTCCCATCTCCCCACAGTTCACCCTTAATCTCTGGTATTAGTGTTGTACATCTGTTACAAATGATGAACCCATATTGATACATTGTTGCACATCAGGGTTCACCCTTGGCATTGTACAGTGTGTTCCATTCCATCAACAATTCTTTGACACCACCTGGGTGTCCTACAATTTCATTCAATCTGGCCCTAGCTACCCAGAGTTATAGTGTCAGATCCTACAGGTTAAGGACAAGGTCTCTAACAAGACTGCACCCATATCACACAGGAGCCACAGATGGCATCCTCATGATGTCAGCACTTCTGTCCAACTTGGTTATAAATCTGGTGATTCCCACAATGCACCTTCAAATTTGATGCTAAGAGTGACTCACTGGAAGCACTAGACTTTGGATTACGGTTTTATTATAAAGTACACAAATAGCCAGATGAAGAGATACACAGGGCAAGGTCTGGAAGAGTCCCAAGCGCAGAAGCCTCAGTCTCCTGAGTTGGAGGTGCGTCACTCTCCCGGTACCTTGATATGTTCACTATGATCAGGAAGCTCCACCATGCACTGGTGTTCAGACTTTTTATCTGGGGTTTCATGACGTAGGCGTGATTGAGTAAATTACTGGCCCATAGAGGAACGAACTCTTCGGCACCCTCCCCTTCCTGAAGGTTGGGGAGTGGGCCTGAAAGTACCAACCTTGTCATCTTGTGCTTGGTCTTTCTGGTGACCAGCCTCCATCCTGAAGCTTTCTAGGGCCCCTATTCCCCCACCCACATTTCAGCCATGAGCTACCTCCTTAGCATAACAAGGACACGCTGGCACTCATGAAACTCCAAGGGTTTTGGCAAGACTAAGTATATATATACATGTATAATTATACCATGTATTTCCGTAATGTCATGTATCTACCATTCTAGTATCCTACAGAATAGCTTCACCATCCCAAAAAAATCCCGTGCTTCACCTACCTTATCCTTCCCCGTATTTTCCAAACCCCTGGCAACCACTGATCTTTTTTTACTGCTGCTATCGTTTTGCCTTTTTCCAGAACGTCACATGATTGGAATCATACAAGAGGTAGCCTTTTCAACTGGTTTCTTTCACACACAGTATGCATTTAAGGTTTCTTCATGTCCTCCACGGCTGCAAGTCTTTGAGCAGATATGTATTTTGCGAATATTTTCTCCCAGTTTGTGGCTTGTCTTTTCGTTCTCTAAACAGTGTCTTTCATAAAGAAGAATTTTTAAATTTTAATGAAGTCTAACTTGTCAATTTTTTCTGTCATGGATTGTGCTTTTGATGTTGTATCTAAAAAGTTATCATCAAACCAGAGGTCACCTAGATTTCCTTCTGTGTTACCTTCCAGAAACTTTATTGTTTTGAGTTATAAATTTAGGCCTATGATCTATTTCAAGTTAATTTTTGTGAAAGTGATAAGTTCTGTGTCTAGATTCTTTAAAAAAATTTTTTTTCTTTTGCATAAGGAGGTCCAGTTGTCCCAGTACCATTTGTTGAAAAGATTACCCTTTGTCTATTGAATAGTTTGCTCCTCTGTCAAAGATCCATTGAATGTATTTGTGAGAGTCTGTTTCTGGGCTCTGTATTCTGTTCCATTGATCGATTTTTCTATTGCTGATACCCCACAGTCTTGATTACTGCAGCCTTTTTTTTTTTTTTTGGCAGGCAGATTCTCATCCACTACGCCTCCAGGGAAGCCCTGCGTTGGGTCTTTGTTACTGTGCGCGGGCTTTCTCTAGTTGTGGTGAGCGAGGGCTACTCTTCGTTGCGGTGCACGGGCTTCTCGTTGCGGTGGCTTCCCTTGTTGCGGGGCGCGGGCTTCAGTAGTTGTGGCTTGCGGGCTCTAGAGCTCAGGCTCAGTAGTTGTGGCGCATGGGCTTAGTTGCTCCGCGGCATGTGGGATCTTCCCGGGCCAGGGCTCGAACCTGTGTCCCCTGCATTGGCAGGTGGATTCTTAACTACTGCCCCGCCAGGGAAGTCCCTACTGCAGCCTTACAGTAAGTTTGGACGTTGGGCACACACAGGCCCGTGACTTTGTTCTTCTTCTTCCAGTTTGGGTTGGCTCTTCTGGGACTTTTGTCTTTCCATACAAACTTTCGTATCAGTTTGTTCATATCCAAAAATATAACTCGCCGGGATTTTGACTGAGATTGTGTCAAATCAGGTTGGGAAAAACTGACATCTTGACAATAACAAGTCTTCCTATTCATGAACGTGGACTGTCCTTGCATTTATTTGTATCTTCTTTGGTTTCTTTCATCAGAATCTTAGTTTTTCTCATATAAATTTTGTACATATTTTGTTAGAGTTTTACCTAAGTATTGTTTCATTGTTTTTGTGCTAATATCAGTGATATTGTGTCCTTAATCTCGAATTCCAGTTGTTTATTGCTGTTATATAGGAAAGTGGTTGGCTTTTATATGTTAACCTTGAATCCTGCAACCTTGCTATAACTGCTTAGTTTTAGGGTTGTTTTTTTTGGGGTCAATTCTTTGGGACTTTCTACATAACCATGTCACCTGTGAACAAAACCAGTTTTGTTCCTTCCCATTGCAATTTTTTTTCCATTGCAATTATTTTAAAATGTCTATCAGACCACAAACTCTCTGAGGGCAAAGTTTTCATCTTATTGTCACTTCTTTTATGCTCAGGTTTTTATTTTACCATAGATTAAATTATTATGGCACTAAATAATTTAGCTAGAAATAAAATGCTTCTAAGTTAATGCTATTTTGTCAAGTACTCTGTTACTCCATGGTAAGTACAGAAAACTTAGGCAAACTGTGCCTCAGTGTCTTTGCATGTTAAAGAAGATGCTGTATCTGTCTTTGATGTAAGGACCAAATAAGACTGCTATACATCAAGTTCTTCGGACAGTGCTTGGAACGTAGCCCCTAAGAAATAGTTTTTCAGTTTTTGTATTAGGATAAAGCTATTACTTTTGTGCACTACCACACATAACCTTCAACAACCAGCAAACTTCAGCTCAGACGGACAAAGTAATAAATGCCAAAGAAAAAAGTTGTAACGCAAAGAAGGCAGGAGTCGAGAAGGGTTAGTGGGAGGAACGTTGGCGGAGCCCGTGGGTGTGGTGGAAGTTTAGGGCTGGCTGGGAAATGGGCGAACGGTAGGTTCTCGGGCCTCTCGATGTGTCGGAGGTGATGGGGAACTAAGTGACCGTGAGGGCGGATGATCAGCAGTGAGCTGGGGGCCCCGGGCCGTTAGGCAGGGAACTGTCTGGAGAGCGGAGCAGGTGGGCGGGAGCGGCGGAGCAGGCGCACGCCTCGCCCCGCCCCCGCCCCGTTACCATGGGGAGCGGGTCACCTGACCGAGCGCGCGGAGACGGAAGGCGTTGGGGGAAGGCGCGGGCGGAAGGCGGGGACGCGCGGCGCGGGCGGTCCTCGGGCGCGCACCGTTCTCCTCTCTCTGGGTCTCGGAAGTCTGAGCCAGTGACCGGCGGCGGCTGCAGTGTGTGCGTCCCTGCGGCCTCGGTGAGCAGCCCTTGGGGGAACGGGGAAGCTCACGGCATCTCGGGCGCGGGGCCCCGGACCGCTGGGCGGAGGGCGTCTCGGTGCCGTCTTCCCCTCTGTGGGCTCCGCTCCGCGCTCTTCCCGGCGCCCGGCCGGGCCCGGGGCGAAAGTTTGCGCGAGCGGCGCTCTCCGAGCGCCCACCACCCTGTGGGTTTCGGGGTTCCGTCTGGGGGTGGAGGGCGAGCCTGGGGCCCGGCCGGGGGCGACGCCCGCCGCCCCCAGTCCCCGTCCGCCTCGACCCTTTTTGTTCGTGTCGGGTGAGCTACCCGGGTCTGGTGAGGGGAGAGTCGCCGGCTGCGGGCTGTCCCGGTGCTGCGTCCCCAGGCTGGGCTGCGTCGCCTTCCTCGGTGGCCGCTTCGGAACGTCGGGACGTGGACGGAGGAAGGAGGTGTCCGTTGCGCGGGCGAAGCCTTGCCTTTCGGGAGGGGGAGGGGGAGAGGTGTTCGCGGGGCGCTGGCTTCTGGAGAAGTTGGAGGAAAGGGAGAAACGCCCCCAGCAGGGTGCGCTCAGCAGGAATTCTCCCTCGAGGGTCGCGATTCTCAGCTTTCGTTTCAGGATTCGCTTGTAATACGGGGCAGGCGGAGGCATGTAGATGTGGGTAAAGTTTTCCCTTTTTACCAAAAACGGATTCATTTAAGCTGGGAGTCTGTTAAGGTGCTAGTTTTTAACGGGAGATTTCTAGGTTTATCTGGTCTGTGTATATCATCTGTACAGCCGTTCTCGGTTATTTTTAATATTATGTACCTCTCTTAGGAAGTACGTTTGGTTTACGAATCTCACAACATCCAGTTGTTTCAAAGAAGAAACAGTTGATTAAAAAGGAAAGTTACAGGGGAACCCAGCCGCAGCCTGGTTAGCTTTATCGCCAGTATATACAAATGGTGAAATAAAATGTGTCCATTCTTTTAAGTTTTTCTCTTTGAGATTGAGGGTAAACGGTAAAAATGTGTGCGTTTGTTTTTTGATTTGCTCTGTTACCAACTTCGTTCTACGAACTTCTGTTCTTTGAACGGTGTGTAAACATTATAGATCAGATAGTTTGTGCTGCAGAATAAAAATAAGGATATGGAATGTCTTTTTTTTCTTTTACATCTTTATTGGAGTATAATTGCTTTACAGTGGTGTTGGAATGTCTTTTAATAGGTTCAGGAAAGAGTCATTCTATTATAATTCACATTTAACTTTGGCACCATTAGTTTTTAGTTACGTTTGGGTGTTATAAGAAAGGATATGAAAATCGTGACTAAAAGAGGAAGCGTTTACTAATAGTTGGCGGTTGAGTGTACTATTCAGTAAACAGTTCCTTTAATTGAGCATGACTCAACTCTTTTTTCTTTCCTGTTTTTTTTTGTCGGATTTAGGTACTTCTTTAGGTAGTAAATGCCATAAGTTTCTAAAAAGAAAGATTCCCCCCCCCAAAAAAAACCAACCGTTACATCTAGTCATAGTTATATTCACATTTATTCATTTCTTTCCAAGTGCTGCCAAGATTTTTTGCACGTTTATTTAGTTTTTGAGGAGGTAAGCAGTTACAGGGCTCAGCATTTAAGCAAAAAAGGGTATACAGTGTAAAATTTCCTTCCTTCAAGTCCTCTAGCCAACCGTATTCTCTTCCTGTGGGAGCCAACTGTTCGGCATTTTTTAGGTATCGTTCCAGGGATATTTTATACCTGTACAAACCTATAAATATATTTTCCCCCTTCTGTTGTTTTTCTTTTTTTTTATTGTGGTAAAGTACGCGTAAATTTTTACCATCTTAACCATTGTTAAGTGTACAGTTCAGAGATATTAAATACACTGACATTGGTGTGCAGCCATCATCCATCCCCTTGAGTCTTTTCATCTTAACACTGGAAGTCTCTGCGCATTAAACAGTAACGCCCCATTCTGTCCTCCCCCCAGCCCCTGGCAACCATCGCTGTACTTTGTGTCTTTAAGATTTTGATACTGCAAGTACCTCATGTAAGTGGGATCACATATTTGTCTTGCTTGTGTTTGGCTTATTTCGCTTCGCACGATGTCCTCAAGGTTTCATCCATGTTGTATCAATAGTACGTTGCAGAGTTTCCTTCCATTTTTAAGGTAGGATAAAGTTCCGTTGTGTGTGTGTGTGTGCGCGTTTGTGCGTGCATATATATGTGTTGACATTTTGTTCATCCGTTCATCTGTCGATAGACACTTGGGTTGCTTCCACGTTTGAGCTGTTGCGAATAATGCTGCTGTGAATGTAGGTATACAAATACCTCTTCAGATCCAGATTTCGATTCTTTTGGGTGTATACTCAGAAATGGAATTGCTGGATCATACAGCGTTCTATTTTTAATTACGGGGGGAACTGCCATACTGTGTTTTATAGCACCTGTACCATTTTCCATTCCCGCCAACAGTGAATAAGAGTTCTAATTTCTCCACGTCCTCGCCAACACTTGTTTTCTTTTTTTGATAGTTGTTACTCTGGTGGCTGTGAGGTGGTATCTCATAGTTTTGATTTTGTTGTTGTTTTACGAGTTCTCTAAATATTCTGGATATTAATCCCTTATCAGTTATGATTTGCAAATATTTTCTTGCATTCAGTGGGTTGCCTGTTTACGCTCTTGATAGTGTCCTTTGATGCACAAATTTTTTTAAATTTTCATTAAGTCCAATATGTATTTTTCTTTTGTGACCTGTGCCTTTGGTGTCATATCGAAGAAACCATTGCTAAATCCAATGTCAGGAATGTTTTGTCCTGTGTTTTCTTCTAAGAGTTTTATTGTTTTAGGTCTTACCTTTAGATCCTGGATCCATTTTGAGTTAAGTTTTGTATATATTGTGTTAGGTAAGGGTCCACCTTCATTCTTTTGCATGTGGATATCCAGTTTTCTCAGCGCCATTTGTTGAAAAGACTGTCTTTTCCATTGAATGGTCTTGGCACCCTTGTCAAAAATCATTTGACCATGTATACGAGGGTTTATTTTAGGCTGTCTGTTCTATTCCATTGGTCTATGTTTGTCTTTATGCTAATACTATACCATTTTGATTGGTTTTTTAAAAAATTTTTCAAATTTTTGGCTGCGTTGGGTCTTTGTTGCTGCACGTGGGCTTTCTCTAGCTGCAGCGAGCCGGGGCTACTCTTCATTGCGGTGCGCAGGCTTCTCAGTGCAGTGGCTTCTCGTTGCAGAGCACGGGCTCTAGGCTTGTGGGCTTCAGTAGTTACCATTTTGAATACTCTAGCTTTATAGTAAATTTTGAAATCAGGAAGTGTGAGTTCTCCAGTTTTGTTTCTAAGGTTGTTTTCAATTTCTTTCAGCAGTGTTTTGTGGTTTTCATTGTACAAGTTTTTTACCTTCTTGATTAGATTCGTTAAGTAGTTTATTTTTTTTGATGCTATTGTAAATGGATTTGGTTTTGTTTTCCTTTTCAGATTGCTTGTTATTTACGTATAAAAATGCAGCTGATTTTTGTGCATTGACTGTATCCTGTTACATTGCTGAATTTGTTTTTTAGTTTTAATGCTTTTTTGTGGAGTCTTTAAGGTTTTTTAAACCCTAAACATATAAGGTCGTATCTGAAAACAGAGATAATTTTACTTCTTTTCCCGTTTGGATGCCTTTTATTTCTTTTTCTTGCTCTGGCTAGAACTTGCAGTACTGTGTTGAAGAGTAGTGTTGAAAGTGGGCATGCTTGCCTTGTTCCTGACCTTAGTGGAAAAATATTCAGTCTTTCACCATTGAGTATGATGTTTGCTGTGGGTTTTGCATATATGGCTTTTATCATGTGGAAGTTGTTTTCTTCTACTCCTATTCTCTTGTGTGTGTTTATCATAAAGCGGTGTTGAATTTTGTCAAATGCTTTTCCTACATCAATTCAGATGATCTTGTGTTTTTTGCACTTCATTTTGTTGATATGTATTACTTTGAACAATTTTCATATGTTGAACTATCTTCGTATTCCAGAAATAAATCCCATTTGTTAAGAGATGTCTAATCCTTTTAACATGCTGTTGAATTCTGTTTGCTAGTATTTTGTTGAGGATTGCATCAGTGTTCATAAGGGGTGTTGGTCTATAGTTTGCTTTCTTGTGTCTTTATCTGGCTTTGATATCAGGGTAATGCTGTCCTCATAGAATGAAAGTGTCCCCTTTTCAATTTTTTTGCAAAATTTTGAGAAAGATTGGTATTCTTCAAGTGTTTAGTAGAGTTCACCAATGAAGCTATCAGGTTCAGGGCTTTTCCTTGTTGAGACATTTTTGATTACTGATTCAGTCTCTTTATTAGTTTTGGGTCTATTTAGATTTTCTCTTTCTTTCTGAGTTAGTCTTGATAGGTTTTGTGTTTCTAGGAATGTGTGCATTTCATCTAGTTTATCCAATTTTTTAGTGTACAGTTGTTTATAGTGCTCTCCTGTAGAGAGACTTAATGTTTTATTTCTGTAGAAACTCTGCTAGTATTTCCACTTTCATTTTAACATGATGTTTTCTTTTTATTTCCTAGTCCATTTAGCTAAAGGTTTGTCGATTTTGTTGATCTTTTTAAAGAACTAAATTTAGTTTTCATTGATTTTTTCTTAATTTTTTTCTTCTCTTTTTTATTTATGTCTGTTACTTCCTTACTTCTGCTAGCTTTGGGTTTAGTTTGTGTTTCCTCTTCTGGTTCCTTAAGTTCCCCCTTCCTTTGAACACAAATTTGAGCATACTTTATATACTGCACTAAATAATGCTTTGTTTTTTCCAGTTAATGTGATAATATTTTCGACCTCGTTTACTATTTTGTGTATCTAGTACTTCCTCCTTTGTTTAAAGAATTTTGCTATTACAGTTGGTGTTTCAGTGAATAAAATGTTACATTTGTTGCTTTTTGTGTGTAGGTATATTTATAGACTAAAACCTGAAGTGGTATTGCTGGGTTGGAGGGTATCTGCATGTACAATTTTCGTAGATGTTGCAAACTTACTCTTTGTGGAAATTATACTACTTTATACTTTTACCAGTAATGTATGAGTGTTTCTCAGAGCCTCATTATCAGAGTGTTGTTCAGCTTTGGATTTTTGCCAGTCCAATAGGTGGGAAATGGAATCTTATGGGTAAAAAGAAGTTGTACTTAGAGTAGACTTCATATGACCATAATTCTCAATTGCTTATCATCATAGTCTCCTGGGATATTTATTAAAAGAATAATTCCTACGTCCTTCCATGAAATCTGTGTCAGCTTGGTAAAGTATTTTTAACTAGTGCCCAAATAATTCTGATCTGGTGGTGAGCCAAGTTTGAGAAACACTGCCATGAAGACTGTTTAGGACTTTATCACAGTGTGTTGCTTGACACCATATGTGAATCGTCTGGAATGCTTATGAATCCACAGTGTGCTAGAAAACATGATCATTACTATTTATCATCTGGGTCCAGTGAATATTTTGTATAATTTAGGTCATTTTATGAATGACTTGCAGAAATGAAAATAAAGGCATAGGGAAACAACGGTTTTACTAGAAACAGAATTTTAATAACAACTTGAACATAAGAAACCAAAAATTTTGTTCTAAGTTTTCCTGGTTTTGAAGGTATATATAGCTGAAACGGGCAACATCTTTGAGTGCAACTAATTGCTCATCAACTGTCCTCCATACAGTTGGGAGATATCCTTTTTATAAATATTGTTCCAGATTTCAGTTACATCTCTAATATATCTTAGCTTATCATTACTTTTAGGTTTTTTTCATGCACTTGGTTGTCAAAACACAATACTGGATTTTAGATTTCATACCCATCTCTCATAGGTTCTAACGTTACTGTTCAGTAATTCTTGTACTTGCGTTGTCAAAATGCAGTATTTTTGCAAACTTTCATGGTTCATGATTTTGCAGGGATGACCATCTAACTTACATTTGCAAAGAATTTTCATTTATACTTTTATAAATACCAATTAGAATAGTCAGTGCCACAGATTTTTTAAACTTTCTCTACATTGCTGTTTTCGTCTGGGCACCTTTGTTTAACTGCCTGCCTTCGTTTGGCTACTTACAAACCGAATCCAGTAAGTTTTGCTGTGTAGATGTAAAAGAGGAGAGAAGACGGCAAATATCCTTCTAAACAGGATCTAGGGGCTTGTTTCAAAATACTGTACGATAAAGTGCTTTCTTCAGAATGACTAACCGAAAAATTGTATTGTTTTAATTAAGTATAGGCATATTGTTTACTCATTGATCTTTAAGTTTGAGGAATTTCAATTAAGATATCTTCATCTGAAAACTCATAGTCTGAGGTTTGCTTTTGATCAATTCCCTCATTATCATAAAAGTCTAGAGTACAGCTATTTGTTTCTTTGTATTCATTTCTGATTTGTCTAATGTCTTCCTCCAGTTTATTCTCTGTGCCATCATGGGTGAAAAATGAAAAATCCCATATTTTCTACTGTGTTCAAAGAATACAGTTTAAAAACAAGGCTACAAAGATGGTGTCTCCAGACTTCATACATTTTTGGAAGAGGATGCAGTACTTCGGGCAACACACACTGAAGGATGACATAATGTATTCCTACAATGAATAAGAATGATTCTACTTTTTGTTCCTATTGTCATTTTAGTTTTTTCTTTAGCATACTTGGGAATAACGGATGAATAATGATTAAGTAATTCCTAGATACAGTAGCAAAACTGTTTCAAGATATGGGAAAAATAAGTTCACTAAGATTCCATAACGCATCTTAGATTTATAAAGGAGTCCAGTTGAACCCTTGAGATATTTGTAAGGTAGGGTGATTTTACTCTATTTAAAGATTTTTTTTTTCCAGTTCATCCCTCCCTCTCTTTCTTTTGTCTAAGAAAGAATAAAAGTCGTGAAATAGAACTTCTGAAAAAAGAAACTCAGAATTTAAAATTGTGTCCATTGGACGCTGATGGTATACAAAGGGTTAAAGGGCAGATTTCTGGACTCTACTCCAGACTTACTCTTTCAGTTTCTGGGGCCAGGACTCAAGAATCTGTGTTATTAACAAGATTTCCAGGTTATCCTTATGGACTTGAAGACACGATGTTTTAGGACCTTAAGAAGGTTTTTACTTTACTACCATATGCAAGTACTTTAGATTACTTCTCTGATAGAGCATTTCAATTGTTTCCTGTGCTGTGAGGTGATACTCTCACTGTGGTTTTGATTTGCATTTCCCTGATGATGTTGCACACCATTGCATGTATCTGTTGACCATCTGTATGTCTTCTTTGGGAAAATGTCTGTTCAGATCCTCTGCCCTTTTTTTAATTGTATTTTTTATTTTATTTTTTTCGTTGTGGAGTTATATGAGTTCCTTTTTTAGCTTGGCTGTTAATCCTAATCAGATGCATGATTTGCAAATATTTTCTACCATTTGGTAGGTTGCCTTTTCAATTTATTGTTTCCTTTGCTGTACAGAACCTTTTTAGTTTGATGTAGTACCACTTGTTTATTTTTCTTCTGTTGCCTTTACTTTTGGTGTTAAATCCAAATAGTCATCACCAAGACTAATGTCAAGTGGCTCATTGCCAGTGTTTCCTTCTAGAAATTTTATGGTTTCAGGTCTTATGTTCAAGTTTTAATATATTTGTGTATGGTGTAAGATAGGGGTCAGATTTCATTCTTTTCCATGTGGTTGTCCAGTTTTCCCATTTACTGAAGAGAATGTACTTTTCCCATTGTATATTTTTGACACCTTTCTCACAAATTAATTGACCATACATGGCGTGGGTTTGTTTTGGGGCTCTTTATTCTCTTCTGTTGGTCTATGTGTGTGTTTTTATGCAGTATCATACTGTTTCAGTTACTATAGCTCTGTAATATAGTTCGAAGTGAAAGTGTCATGCTTCTAGCTTTGTTTTTTCCCTCAAGTTTGCTTTGACTATTGGGGTTTTCTATGATTGCATACAAATTTTAGGGTCGTTTATTTTCTTTCTTTTAAAAATGCCATTGGAACTTTGACAGAGATTGCATTAAATCTTTAGATTACTTTGGATAGTATGGACATTTTAACAATATTAATTCCTCCAGCCCAGGAGCATGGAATATCTTTCCATTTATTTGTGTTGTCTTTCATTTCTTTATCAGTGTGCTGTAGTTTCACTGTACAGGTCTTTCACCTCCTTATTTAAATTTATTTCTCTGATGCAGTTGTAAATGGGATTGTTTTCTTAATTTCTGTTTCTGGTAGTTAATTGCTAGTGTATAGAAAGGCAACAGATTTTTGTGTATTGGTTTTGTATCTTCCAGCTTTACTGAATTTATTAGGTCTAACAGTTTTTTGGTGATTCTTTCAGCTTTTCTACGTATTAGTAACATTTCACCTGCAAATACTGACAGTTTTACTTATTCCTTTCCAATTTGGGTGCCTTTTCTTTCTTTCTCTTGCCTAGTTGCTCTGGCTGGGACTTCCAAGAGTATGTTGAATAAAAGTGGCAAGGTGGGCATCCTTGTGACTACATTTTTACATCCCCCACCCCCGTTTATACTTTTGATGTCACAGTTTACATCCGTTTATCTGTGTTTCCCTTAACAAATGGTTGTAGTTAGTTGTGTTTTGTTTTGTCTTTTAACCTTTATTCCAGCTTTGTGATTAATCCACCATGTTTACAGCTTTAGGTTACTCTGAATTTTTTTATATATTTACTTTTACCATTGGGATTGATACTTTGTTTTCCTGTTACTAATTAGCACCTTTTTGTTTCAACTAAAATCCCTATAAAATTTCCTATAAGGCTGGTCTAGCGGTGATGAACTCTGTTAGCTTTTGCTTGTCTGAGAAACTCTTTACCTTGCCTTCAAATCTGAAGGACAACTTTTCTGAGTGGAGTATTTTTTTTTAAAGATTTAATTTATGTTTGGCTGTGTTGGGTCTTCGTTGCGGTGCGTGGGCTTCTCCTTGCGGTGGCTTCTCTTGTTGCGGAGCACGGGCTCTAGGCGCATGGGCTTCAGTAGTTGTGGCACGTGGGCTCAGTGGTTGTGGCTCGCGAGCTCTAGTGCACAGGCTCGCTAGTTGCGGTGCGTGGGCTTAGTTCCTCCGCGGGATGTGGGACCTTGCCGGACCGGGGCTCGAACCCATGTTCCCTGCATTGGCAGGTGGATTCTTAACCACTGCGCCACCTGAGAAAGCCCCCTGAGTGGAGTGTTCTTGGCGGCAGTTCTTTCTTTCAGCGCTTTGAGTTATATCCTGCCACTTCCTTCTGGCCTGCGGTGTCTGCTGAAAAGTCTGCTCAGAGTCTCTTGGGAGTTCTCTTGTACGTAACAGGTGGTTCTTCTCCTGTCACTTTTTAAGATTCTCTCCTCGTTTTGATATTTTAATTATAATATGTATTGGTGTGGGTATCTTCATCTCTTTTTTGGAACTCCCTGAACTTCCTGGATCTAGATGTCTGTTTCCTTCCCCAAATTAGGGAAATCTTCAGCCATTGTTTCTTCTTTCTTATGTGAAGGAAACTTTCTTCACGTAAGTTTTCTGCCTCTTTCTCTCATTTCCTTCAGAGAACCTTACGATGCAAATGTTGGTTAGCATGTTGTCTCATACCTCTCTTAAGCTATCTTCATTCTTTTTTTGCTGCTCTGATCAGATGAGTTACACTGCCCTGTCTTCTGCTTTGTTTCTTCCTTTCTTCAGATTCATTTCTTCCTTTATTCTGCTCTGTCTAGTCTGCTGTTGAACTCCTCTATTGTGTTTTTTAGTTAAGTTATTGCATTTTTTTAGCCTTATGATTTCTACTGGGCGCCTTCTTATATTTTCAGTATCTTCTGAAATACTTTGTTCATCCATCGTTCTTCCGAGCTTGGCGAGCATCTTTATGACGGTAATTTAAACCTCTTTATCAGGTAAATCACTTTCATTAAGGTCTTTTTTACAGAGCTTTTATCTTGGTCTTTCGTTTGGGTCATATCCTTCTGTTTCTTCGTTTTCCTTGACTCTCTGTTTAGATAAAACAGCCACCTCTCCTAGTCTTAAACGACTGGCCTTATAGATGAGCCTTCTCGTTCGACCCTGCACCAGCTCTTGGTTGTATCTCATAACCATTCAGCTTTCCCAGCAGCCTGCTTTATTGCTTTTGGCTCCCAGTAGCTGAGGGTGTGTCAGGTCTGTCACTGGCCCAACGGGGAGGATTGCGGTCAGCACCTAGATTCAGGCCGTTGGGAAGCCACGCTCTCAGGCAGCAGTTTTAAAAGTGTGCGAATTTACCTGTTTCAGGGGAAGATTGGGAAATAGGCATTTCTGTCTGCTCCCTCTGCACTGAGCCCTGGTAAGACTGCCAGTTGACTGTGGCTTGTTTGCTGCAGGCCTGTTGAACTGGTGGCCGCCAGGGCCAGGGATGTCCCCTGTGGGCGGCAGACGTGTACACTGGCACTAGGTCCTTGCTCAGAGACGCTAGCTGCCTCGGGTGGGACAGAGAGAGGGAGAGTGCAGATGGTACCTGCTGGCCCTCCCAGTTTCTGGAGAGAATTATAGCCCCTGGGTGTGTGTTTAATTACAAGCCTGCTTGCTCTACAGGCCCCAGCTTTGAAGATAAGGTAATCGATCTCTTTTACAGGGAGTCTGGGGTGCAGTTCAGTCTGCTGTCTTTACACTGTGCCCTGGAGGAGAACCTGTTAAGAACTGTTTTCTCGTAGGCCAGCTGGTGGGGCACCAACTTGTATGGGTTCCGCAGTTAGACCATCACTGGGCCGCACCTTTGGGCTGACAGCCAGATGATGGTGCCATTGTCCTCTCCACAGATGCAGCGCACTGTTGGCTTGTTGGTGGTGGAGGGGACTCAGGTAGGGTCTTCCTCACACCTGAAGCTGCCTTCGGGGTGAGCCTGTCATACAGGTCCAGCCCCTTCCATGCTGCCGTCAGTAGGAGCGCTGTAGTCCTGGGGGACCTGTGAATGTACGCCCTGCTGGCAGCCGGAGCCAGGCGATCAGGGGTTGACCCCTGGGCGGCGGCTACAAAAACCGGAGCACCAGACGTGTTGCACCGTGTTTTTTTTTAAGATCAGTGGTTCTGCAGTCCTGAATTTTCACCATCCCAAGATTTTTTAAAAACAACTCAGACTAAACAAGCTGACAGACATTGTTTTACCTTGAACGATCACACCATTTGTAAAAGGGGAGGCCAGTTGTAGTGGGTGGTTTGAGGGAAGGAATGAGTCAGTCGCTCAGAAATGATAAGTGCTGCCATTTAGGTGACATTAACGGGACGTCTTCATGAGCATGTTTCCTACTTTGTTGATCAGAGCATTGCTGCTAGAAAGCAAGTTAACTAGGTGTTCCAAAATATCCCATACAGTGTCTGAATTTTGGAGTTCTTTGGTCTGTGCGCATATTTAAGGACTGAGGAGGTTACCCTGACATTGCCCTGAGGAGGTAGAGGGTCAGATGGAAAACTTGATACTGAGGCAGAATTAGTCAAATTTTTTGTCTTCAGTTGCTCTGGAAGAACCCTGAAACTGTTCGAAGCACTGCGAAATCTCTTCGTAGTAATTGATTTGGGGGGTTATTTTCTAAAGGCCTGCACCACGGCGTGCAGAGGCGTTCAGTGAGGCGTGAGATGCAAGGAGGTTGCCGGAAGCATAGAGTGGCCCAGGCCTGGGTTTAGGGGTCAGTGAAGAGCACCAGTTCTTCCCAGGAATTAGACCAATGAAACAAAGTTGTTACTTTGTCAGGAATGTTGTGAGCAGACCATTAGAGTACATGGCAAAGGTGTGGTGCCTACTGATCTCAGGAGCAGTGAGAGCTGTAAGCTCTCC
The DNA here is from genome assembly GCF_039906515.1 of Pseudorca crassidens. NCBI lineage: Eukaryota > Metazoa > Chordata > Mammalia > Artiodactyla > Delphinidae > Pseudorca > Pseudorca crassidens. The sequence goes on along the minus strand of NC_090312.1, from coordinate 79,368,428 downwards.
CTTCTCACTGATTGCTCCGTCGGCTGAAGAGAAGGCCTCAAAGAGATTTTGTCTTTAGTTGGTACAGTCATAGTGTTTGATAGAGTTTTAAGTGAGAGTAAAATGGGAATTCTCACACTGATGTAATGGAATTATTTTCGGAGTTCTCTTAAATCTCATTATTGATCATTCTGAAATTCCAAACATAATTGAAAGGATATCAAGAGTAGCCTTGTGGTTCTTCAAAAAGGGCTAAGTATTTTTTTTTAATATTTATTTATTTATTTGGTTGCACTGGGTCTTAGTTGTGGCAGGCAGGCTCCCCAGTTGCGGCTCATGGGCTCCTTAGCTGTGGCATGCGGTCTTCCCAGTTGTGGCATGTGAACTCTTAGTTGTGGCGTGCATGTGGGATCTAGTTCCCCGACCAGGGATTGAACCCGGGCCTCCTGCATAGGGAGCGTGGAGTCTTATCCACTGCGCCACTAGGGAAGTCCCCAGGGCTAAGTATTTTTGACACTTAGCTTTAGGTCAAAGGTTTAAATATACAAGTGAGTTAATGGAGTCCTTCAAGAAAAATAATACAAACATTTATTATTTTCCTGGAACGCTTTTAACAGTGTTGTTCGAACTAGTAGGTTTGTTGGGAGTTCCCTGGTGGCTTAGTGGTTAGGATCCCAGGCTTTCATGGCCCTGGCCTGGATTTAATCCCTGTTCTGGGAACTGAGACCTCATAAGCTGCTCGATGTGGCAAAAACAAAACAAAGCAAAAAAACCCAAAAAACAAAAAAACCAAACCCAACAAAGTAGTAGACTTGCAAGGTGAGACAATTAGAACTTTCCAGTAAGTTTTAACCATATCTTGTTTACTGTAATTTTGATACTATTGGCTAAAATATTTGATAAACAGTTGTTTCCTGTCAGGATAAGGTATTGTGTTAGATAAATAAAAAGTTAAATGTGGGCCTTGATCTCAAGTAGCGGAGTTAAACATAAACCAGCTGTGATGAGAGGCAGAGTGAAACTGCTGAACTGAGAAACAAATGATGTCTGACTGAAGTCATCAAAGGTGACCTCACAGAAGTCACCTTGACTAAGATGTTGATAGAAAAGTTCTGGGAGAATATTCCAGGAAGAAGACAAAGCTTTTATAAAGATGTGGAGACACAGAAACACTTGACCTGGGTAGGAAATGGCAAGTCATTTGTGGCTGGAATGTTGTAATGTTTGGAAAGAAACTGGATGAAATGAGACCAAGAAATAGTTTGAAGTAAAAACATTAAGGAATCCTTTGTATTTTAGAAGAGTGGTGAGATTTAATTAAGGTCAACATACTTAAAATGAACAAACTAAATTTTTAAAAAAGTGTAAGTTGGGGTGATATTTGTTTTTAAAAAAATTCTGGAAAGCCCATTTCTTGGCCTGAGTGTGTGGGTATGAGTGACCTCAGAGTTGTTGAGACAACTTCAGTTAATATTAGTTTGAAGAAAAGCTGCTGTGGGGAAAAAAATTGAGAAAACTACTCGGTGAGTTTTGAAATGAGCCACTCGTCCATTTCATTTTTCATGAGGAAAAATGGGATCTTGTAGGTGACCAGTGGCAGAACCAAACATGGAAATAGCACCTGGATTACTGGTCAACATTAGTTACAGTGAATTTAAAATGATTGTGTTTATGATGTCGATAAAATGGTTGAAAGTTTAAATAAAATGTGTTTAAGGAGAAAGCTTCTAGGGAAGTGATCTTTTGAGACACAAAAGGTACTTCATTTTGTTTCCCCGGATTAACAGAGTTAAGCCATGTTTGATTGTGCTTTCTCAAGAATTTGCATTTTATCCACAAACCTAGGCCCCGTTTTCCTCTTCAAAACTGTATCAGGCTACTGCTATTCAGCATTTTATTGGAGGTTCTACCCCAGGGCAATTAGGCAAGAAAAAGAAAGAACATGGGCAGAGGATTTAAATAGACATTTCTCCAAAGAAGATATAAAATAGCTACTAGGCACATGAAAGATGCTCAACGTTATTAGTCATTAGGGAAATTCAGATCAAAACTACGATGAGATGCTGCTTCACGTGCAGCAGGATTGCCGTAATAAACAGCAGACGATAGCGGGCATGTGCCGTGCCGTCTTACGTAAGGGCCTTGAGCCTTCACAGGCTGTATGTGTGCGGGCGTGGGCAGCGGAGCTCTTAGAACCAGTCCCCGCAGATGCCGAGGGACAACCGCACTGGCCAAGATAGAAACTGGAACCCTCTCGTGCGCCGGTGGGAATGTAAAGTGGTGCAGTCACTTAAGAAACCAGTTCAGTTCCTCAAAAAGTTAGAGGATGCCCATATAACCTGGCAGTTTTACTCTTAGCTGTATACCAAGACAGGTAAGCATTGTGTTTACACACAGATTTGGATATAAATGCTCATTAGCATTATTAGCAGCATCGTTCGTTAATCAGAAAGTGTAAAGCCACCCAAAATGTCATCGACTGCTACCCAGAAGTGTCATGTCCATACAATGGAATATTGTTCAGCCATTAAAAAGGAGTGAAGTACTCGTACTTGCTACAGCATGAATGGACTTTGGAAGCATTAAACTAAGTGAAAGAAACTAGACACAAAAGGCCACATGTCCTGTGATTCCAAGTTAAATGTCCAGAACAGGCAAATCGAGAGGCAGAAAATAGACTCATACTTGCTGGGAGCTGGAGGGACGGGAGAATGGGTGGGCCTGGGGCTGTTTTCTGGGGTGATGGAAATGTTATATTAGATGATAGGGACGGTTGCACAACTCAGAATGTACTAAAAACTGTCAAATTGTATACTTTAAAAGAGTGAATTTTTTGGTATGTGAAGTGTATCAATTTAAAAAAGAACTGTCATTTAGTATCCAACTAGGAGACAGAAACCATATAGTAATTTGAACAGTGAAAGTTTAGTGTACAGAATTTTTAACGATACCATGATTGAAGAAACAGGGATTGGCCAGTCAGAAGTAAAGAGAACTTTAAAGAACACAGGAAGAGCACATTTACTAAGTGTCTGCTCACCCCAGGGCTGAGATAGAGTGCCCCAGGATGAGCTGTCCTCTTCCTGTATCGGGATCCAGGCTTTGTTGGAGAGAGTGCAGCCGTCACTCAATGGACGGTGAAGTTGCTGAGATACCAGACTTCCTGGATAAGTCTCCCTTTGGGGTGCTGCACCTTGGAACTTGCTGCAAGCCACAGGAAGGGGGTGCTAGGGAAAGCTACTCATGAGGGATGCCTGGCTGGTGACACCATTGCTGGGAACATGCTCGACAGAGTATTGGGGACGGTTGGCTGCTGTGCACTGCGGGAGCTGGGTGCTTAGGCTGCTCCAAGCTGGCGCCTGGCTGGAGCCATACACTGGAACTTAGAAAGGAAAAAACCTTTTCTCCTGCGGTGTGCCTCCAGCTTCCTCTGCTGACAGAGCTCAGCATCTTGCCACCTGGCAGAAGAGCAGATAATTAGAGGGCCCATCTCCATTTCCACAGAGCAGCCAATTATGGGTGGATTTTGATTGGGAGGTAATAAATTGATATGTCAAACCCTGTACCAATTTAGAATATATTCTGTTTTGTTGGGTTTAAAGGAAGTGTTCATCTCAAAACAGCTAAACAATTTTGGAGTGTATATTCCTGTAATTCTTTTAGAGAATTGTGTTTTAAATTACTACAAAAAGCAATTCATGGTCACTAAAAATCGTTGAACCATATAGGAATGTTTAAAATATAAAAATGTCCCTCTTATCTCAGTCCCTTACCATCTATTTCATTCATTTCTCTTAAAGATAGAACTCTTGATAACAGTTGGTGTATATTTTTTTTTACATATACATATTTATGTAATATCTGTATATATTTTCCTAATAATAGAGGTTTTATACATAGGTAACACGTATGAGCTGTTGTCGATTTTTGTAAGAAGGATGTAATAATACTGGCTCAGTTGCCAAGCCCTTGTGTAAGCTAGATGAGTCACATAATCGTTCTCTTTGATTTTATTTTTTTTGGGGGGGGGTGGGTGGTACGCGGGCCTCTCACTGTTGTGGCCTCTCCCGTTGCGGAGCACAGGCTCCGGACGCGCAGGCTCAGCGGCCATGGCTCACGGGCCCAGCCGCTCCGCGGCATGTGGGATCTTCCCGGACCGGGGCACGAACCCGTGTCCCCTGCATCGGCAGGCAGACTCCCAACCACTGCGCCACCAGGGAAGCCCCTCTTTGACTTTCTAAACTTCAGAAATCAAGGGGCTTTTTACTAAGGGACGTTTAAGATCTGTAATGGATGTAGTTTGATCACAGAAGGGAGGGAGAGGTAGTTTGGCAACCATTCATCAGCCAGCAGTTTTTAGTATAGCTGCACGCTCATATTTTCCCATGTGTTTTGCAAATTAAATGTCTCTTGGGTTAAACATTTATACACGTTTATGTGTATGTTGCTGGCTGCATGTACTGTTGAAATTTCAATAAAATCTGAATCTTAGAAATTTTTTCTTTTTTCTTTAGGAAAATCCTGCAAAAATGTCTCTGTACCCATCTCTTGAAGACCTGAAGGTAGACAAGGTGATTCAGGTATGTTTAAGTCCTTTAATTTAAGTACTTTTTTTCCCCATGTACTCTGCCTATATGTTCTGGTTATAGGTGAAGTGAAGTAAGAAACTTAAATAGTAGATGTATTTGTCCGTTTTTACACTTTATAAACTTTTCAATTTTTTCTAAAGTTTTTCTTTAGAAAAAAAAAAAGTTAGAAAAAAGTTAGAAAAGCTAGAGATTCTTCTTCATTTCACTGTGGATTAATGGGTACAGGTTATTATTTCTTTGAAACGGGACTTAAACTGTTCAAAGATAGCTTGGTTTTATAAGTAAGGTTTAAATTAAATACATCTTTTTTTTTCTTGTTGCGGTACACGGGCCTCTCACTGTTGCGGCCTCTCCCGTTGTGGAGCGCAGGCCCAGCGGCCATGGCTCACGGGCCCAGCCGCTCCGCGGCATGTGGAATCTTCCCAGACCGGGGCATGAACCCGTGTCCCCTGCATCGGCAGGCGGACTCTCAACCACTGTGCCGCCAGGGAAGCCCTAAATTAAATACATTTTAAGTTGGTAAAATATACTACAACTTCTTAGCTAGTCCATTGTCTTGTTTAAAATTCGTACGTTCTTTTGGGTTTTCAGGTATGACAAGTCTTTAACATAATTGTCTTCTCTGAAGTTAAAAATCATAGAAATAGGGAGGTACATGCTGCTTTAGGAAGAGTAGTAGTGTAAATGCACAATGAAAGTGTAGTGATTTGTTTCTTTTTAAATGTAAGCAGCAGACAGTTTACTTGTTCCTGCTCTAAGTGGCTGTGTTAGTACAGTTTTTCTAATTTCATTAAGTCAGAAATTTTTGTATTCCTTTATGTAAGTATTAGTTTTGAAGGTAGATGCTTCTGCTTAAGAAGAAAGTTTGCGATTGGGATCAATTCTTGCAGTTCTGTAAATTTTTATTTTTCTTTTTAACTAGAGATAATTGTATTTAATGAACCCATCGTGTTTCCAGTTTACTTTCAACTTGTTCTCTCAAAGTCAGAATTTTTTCAGCTGTCATTTGTTCTTCTAATTTGACAAGACAGATTGAGCTCCCTGTTATAATTCTTTATTGCTAAAATCTTTTTGATATGATAAATGTGATGAAATTCTTTGATTTTGAGTTGTTTTAGTACTTCACAGCTTCTTCCCCTAAAGATCATTTTACTTGAGGTCTTGACCTCAGTTTACTCTAAATGAGATTTACTGCTTAACAATTATTTAATGAACAGAAAAACGTTTATTAGAAACTTGTGAGAAGAACACAAGAATACAAGTGTTTTTTAGGCAAATTGTTGGCCCTTTTAGGGTGAAAAAAACCCCAGCAAAAATAGTGACAAATGTGTAGCTGAAATCGTCCGCCGTGTAGCAGTGATTGGATAAAAACGGGGGGTCACGACCACTTGCTTTCCGTCATGGCGCCCCTGTGGATGTTGACGGGTGGTTTGTAAAATCTCTTGACATCCGTTCAGCTGCAAAGGCTTTGGTGCCGGCCCGTTTTAAGTGGACTGTTCGGTCATCTGAAATCTCTTTTTTTTTTGGTATTTTGTCATTGTTTTTCTCATGGTTTTTATTTCCACGAAGTTCATCTGAACAGGCACTTTCTTTTTAAAAAGCTTTTATTTGAAATATTTACCCTTCAAGAATAACACTTAGGCCATTAATGTGATATCAGGGCACTAAGTGATAGGATTTGCAGATGGGTCTGAGAAAATGACTCATTTCCTTTTCGTGCTTTTTTTTTTTAGTTTTGATGGAATTGAACTTTAAATTAACCATAGTAGACTTTGAGCAGAGGTTTTTTATTTTGAGAGCAGCGGAAAGAGAAGGAAACGGTTGATACTGGCAAATGTTGGATTGGAGGATAAAGAGGGCTGTAGTCTACGTCAGGCTGACCTCTTGAAGGAGAGGCAAATTATATGGGTATTTCCATTAGAAGACTTTTTATGTCCTGAGCAGAAAGCTGGCTGCCTGGAGATATAACAGCAAGTAAGGAGGGGGGACAGATGGTTCTTAAATTCTCACTGGATTTTAAAAGATTCCTAACCCAGCCACTGCAGTCTGGGGCTGGTTTTATTTTTTGTCTTCATTTTCTATGGTAGGTGATACTTGGGCTTTTGTTTTTGAGATGCCTCTGTAAAGGTGGTGGTCATTTTCTCCTCTCCTGGCCTTTTATACCACGGCAAAACTAAATTGCAGCATTTTGTAAACTGTCTTAAAATCAACGTTAGGCTTGTGGCTTTCAGTATCATACAGTCCCTGAACCTCCCTGTCCCCTGTGAGTCTTTGAGAGGAACCTGTGGTTGCCACACCTGTGCAGAATAAGCTGGTAAGAAACCGTGATTTCGTCAGTTTCCTGTCACAGTGAGCAGAGATTGACACTGGTGGCTCCATGAGCGTGGTGTCTCCACATGCTTTCTGTAATGGCAGAAACAACACGCTCTGGCATAACTGCGCTCCGTGGGACACCCCCAGCCTCCAGACACCATCCGCCTCCCACCCTTTTATTTAAAAAATAGTTTGAGATTTCAAGTATGTGTGAAATGCTGTGCTACATTTAATGGCTTATAGTCCTTAAGCCTTTATTGTACCATCTTTCTTTTGTTTTTACTACAGAATATATAGTAAGTAAATACATAACTTTGCAGAGAGCTTTTTATATATGTTCTTACTTCAGTATTCCTTGGATGAGAACAATAGCAGTGAATGAAAGAACAGAAAATAATCAGTGTAAAAAAGGATCAACTTTTTAAAATTAGTAAATTCTATTTTTTCAGAGCAGTTTTTAGGTTCACAGCAAAATTAAATGGAAGGTAGTTTCCATGCCAGTGACCCCTCCCATGCACCTCCCCCCGACTCCACCTACACAGTGCATACAGTGCCCGCCTTCCCCACTGCCAGCATCCTCCCCAGCACGGTGTATTTGTTACCGTTGATTAACCTGCCCTGACACAGTACTGCCACCTCAAGTCCAGAGTTACACTTGACGTCCACTCTTGAGGTTGTTCGCTTTGTTGGTTTGGACAGATGTGTGGTGACATATGGCCACTGTTGTAGTGTCGTGTAGAATATTTTCACTGCCCTCACCGTCCTCTGTGCTGTCCATTCCCCCCTCCTTTTCCAGAATGTCCTATAGTTGGAGCCTTTTCTGATTGGTGTCTTTTGCTTAGTGATGTGCATTTAAGATTCCTCCATGTCTTTTCATGGCAAGCTCATTTCTTTTTAGTGCTGAACAGTATTTTTTTTCTTAGAGATTAGCCAAGAAGCAGTCCACTGGCCACTAACTAGCTCCTTTTAGCTGATAGTTGCTGAAAGAATTTTCATAATTCAGCATACTTTGAGTCTGTGGATATGTTTAAAATTATAAAGATTTTCATGCTGCATTTTATTTGTTTAGATTGTGACAGATTATGAAACAGTAAATATTAAAGAATGACCCAATAACAAGCATATCAGAACATTTACAATCCAGAGAGTGAGGTACCTTCAGTGGTTTTGTAGACTTTCCTTATTTAATTAAGCTTCTATCTCTCTAAGCATCTTTGGGACTACTCTTAGCATTAATTTCAGTGCTAGGTTGATATGTAGGTATAAACTTCATTACCTAATCGACATATTTCTGACTAAGTAAAAAATGATATTAGAGATGGATCTTACAACTTACTGCCAACCAGTGACATGTGTCTATTTTAGAAAGTCAGATGTATCTGTAAAGGAAAAAGGAGTTCCTTCAGTGGAATATTTAAAACGACACAAGTTGCAAAGGCAGCCCTGGGAGGCGTTCCTGGCATGCTTGCGCATGAGTCGTACTGATTAAGTGTGTGCGCACTGTCAAAGTTTCTGCAAGCTTGACAATTATAAGTTACATTACTTTACCGTCATTTTTATGTCAGTGATACAGTATGTGTTTTGCATAGTTTGTATTATTTATGTATTTAGTATAACATAACCCCTTCTCATACTTGCTAAAATGTAGATAAAGATTATTTCAGTGGGATATGCTAAAATGGCGAAATAAATATAAGTAACTTAATAAATATTTAAATTTTTAGGTGTTTTTCTGATATATGACGTTTTATATAAATACGGTTAAGCTTTTTTCACATGTAAATAAGATACTTAGACTAATTAGCAAAAGAATAACGAAAACGTAATGTGTGTAACCTTCATTTTATAATGCATTTTGAAAATATTAATTTGCAGTAGCACTGTGAAATATTGATTATATTTAGAATGGTGCTAAGTCACGTTTTATACGATAGTGTTAAATATAACATGAAATACATTTTTGATTTGTGGATTTTCTTTGAAAAATATATTGCTGAAAGTGTTTGGAATTAAAATTTCTTGAATAAAACTAAAGTGTTTTAGTTTCTTTTTGGAATTACTGGATTTAACTTATAAATTATATAACAAGCTTAAGTATAGCATTGGTGTTAGAATTTTCTTCTTTTCTTTTTCAGGCTCAAGCTGCCTTTTCTGCAAACCCTGCCAATCCAGCGATTCTATCTGAAGCGTCTGCTCCCATCTCTCAAGATGGAAGTAGGTTTATACTTCGGGTTCATTCTCCTTGAACACAGATACTTGTTAAGCCTTCTTTTGCTGAAATAGGGAATCCAAGATTCTTTTTTTTTTAACATATACAGCATGAAATGGTGGTTAAAGCTCTAATAGTAAGAAGAAAAAAAATGTTCATTTCAAAAAATAACCCTTTAATCAAGAAAGTGAACTGTGAATATGAAGGTGTGTTTTATGACTTAATGAAAATTAAGTTAAATGGAACTCGCTGGCTGAACTGTCCTCTCTTTGCAGGGCTTGGGGGTTGGTAGAGTTGAAATTTCCAGCCGCTTCCTTCTGAGGGAACTTCCCAAATCCTGGAGTCTCTCCCCGGGTTTCATATCCTCCTTCCTGGTCCCTTTTCCTTCTAAGTTCATAGGGATTCAGGACGGAACCCTTAAATAACATGACTTAAGATACAAAAGGAGTGTTAAATGGGTTTTTATGGCCTGTCATCTTAGAACATTGTTTCTTTTAGAAAATTCATTTTAAGTCACAAAGCATGTCAAAAAGAGCTTTTGGAAATAGTACCTGACTTTGCTACTCGGTTAAATACTGTCAGTATTTAAATGTACTGTTTCCAAGATTTCATTGGTATGTGCTTTTAACATTCCTAAAATGATACGACACTAAATAAATTTACAAGCTTTCAGTTTGTTTTTTGTAGTTCAGAAGAATCATTTCATAGCTGTGTTTACTGAATGAATTTAAAAAGTAGCTGACTGGACAGTGTACATTTTGGTCCGTTGTTCTTAAGTGGAGAATCAGTGGTATGTTTACAAAATTCCTAATCAAATAGGTTTAAGAAAAAGGCAGGGCAAGGTAATTTGGAAAAATTATTTCTACTCTTGAGTATTGTGAAATCTGAGGTTTCAGTTCAAATGTCTTATTTTACTTTCATCTTTAACTTTTTCTGTATTTTCCATTTCTACTTGTCTTTACAGAGAGTGGGATTTTCCAAATTGCTAATTTAAATCCATCTTAGATTTTATAAGTTAAATGTAATTTTTTAACACAAGTAAAAGTCCATAATAACAGTTTTTGAGTATTCTACCAATGTTTTTTCTTTATTCATTTATTCGTTTATATTAGATCTCTATCCTAAACTGTATCCGGAGCTCTCTCAGTACATGGGCCTGAGTTTAAATGAAGAAGAAATGTGTGCAAATATGGCCGTGGTCCCTGGAGCACCAAGTCAGGGGGTACGTATAGTGTGATTTTGAATTATGTGAAATCATACTTTACACGTAGATATAAGCTAACTCGTCTCTGTGGTTAACTCACAAATGTATAACTTTAGCACTGACCTCTTCTCAGGGATTTTAGATTGCCTTCTAGATATCGCTTTTTATGTAGTCTACTTATGTGCTATGGCCGCTTTTCTAATTTATTAGGAGTTAAAGGTTCAGATGCCTCTGACTGGTCCATTCTCCTTCATCTTCTGCATTTAGTCAGTTAAAGACCTAGTGATTCTGTTTCTACTGTGTTTCTTCTATTCATGTAATCCATTCCAGTCCTGGTATAACCCTATTCAGGGTTCCTGTACTTGTAACCTAGATTATTATAGTAGTCTCTGACTTTTCCTGTAGTAACTTCTTATATCAAACAGTACTAGGCTGCTGCTGGACTCGTCATTCAGAAATACAGGTCTGTCATACCTTCTTGTTGCTCATAATCTTCTAAGGTTAAGTCTAAAGTTCCTTGTAATTAGACACCAAATTCTCGGCTTAAATATAGTGCATCTCAGTCTTTTGTTAAGATGATTGCGGTAAGACCATAGTACTTCATAGCACTTGTCATAATTATAGGTAAATGCTTAACTTCATGAAGATGGGGTCCATGTCTGTGTTGTTGCCATGACCCCAGTGCTTAACACAGTACCTGGCTTTTATTTATTCACCAAATATTTATTAAAAACTTACATGAGTCAGGACAGTTGGGACAATAGAAACCACACTAGATTTTTCAACAGAGATAACTTAAGAAATCACACAGGTTGAAGAATTTAAAAAAGCAAAAGTGGAGCACAGATGTAATTGCAGAAGGTAGCTGCTTCTCCTAGGAATGGGGCGCTACACAGGGTGGAGGTTGGAATTATCAGAGCTGACAGGCATGGTGGAAGAGCCCCGTGACCTGGGCCTCAGAGGCGGGGACGCTGGCTGTGGGTACTGGTGCCTCTGAGGGGTTGTACCAGGGAGGCTGGTCCTGGGAGTGTCAGTAAAATCTGGAGAATGGAATCAACTGCTGTCAGCAGCGTTAAGGGATAGACTCAGGCAGTGCTGCTAGCAGCAGGGGGCAGGCAGGAGGAACGAGACACTTGCCCTCCTCCACGTGTGCTGGGTGCTAACCAGAAACCCCCGGTAGAGGAGTGTGTCATTTGCATGGTCAGGCCCCAGCTGCACCAGCTAGGGTGGGTTCGGAGCTGACAGTAGCTTATACCTGGTGCTGCCTGCTCCTCTGACCATTCAGTATATCCACATGCTTCCTTATAGTTTCCCCTTAAAAGATGCAGTGCTTCCTAAGATTGAGGTTCAGCAAATATTTTCTGTTAAGGGAACCATGGTAAGTATTTTAGGCTTTGCTAGCCACATATGTCAGTACAGACAGAGAACTCGAAAGCCTTCAGGCAGACGTGAACTTGGCAGACCTGAGAGACAAGGCCTAGGTGATGGGCAGACAAGGCAGAACATGGTAGCAGATGGCATTGGAGGGGTTGGCATTGGAAGGGTAGTCAGGGCCAGGTGGCCTGCAGCCTCGTAGCGCATGGTAAGGGACTGGGCTCTGAGTTGGGAAGTGACATAATGTGATTTATTTTAAAAAGGTTTCTATGCTTGCTGTGTGGCAAATGAATAGAGGGCAAGATGGAAGCAGGGAGACTATCTGGAAGGTTATTGTAGCTGCCCTGGGCAGGAGGGGGCAGAGGTCACGTGGTGTTGATCATGCGGTCTTCTTAGTAAGAACACTAGGCAAGTGCTTAGCAAAACTTGGTGGGAAGAATGAAGATTTCTTTTCCAAAAGTAAGGCCGCTCCAAAGCTGCTCCTTTTTTGTCCTATATTCCAGCGAAACTAAATAATTCATTTGCTTCTTAAGTTTTTCTTTTTCTATCCTATTACCTAATTTTCCTGTGCTCTTATAGCTATAATCATTGACTTTTTGTAATTCTTCAAAAGTTCCATTTTCTGGTATTGTGTTCTAATTTGTAGTATAGCTCTGTGTGTTACTCCGATAGACCATCAACTTTGGAATATGGTATCATAATTACCATGGATTCTGAACGAAAAAATTTGCAGTCTGTGGTGTGTGTGTAACTGAGGTTCCTCTTTCCCTATCATTGCTGCTCTGAGCATCACAATTATTAGGTGGATCAGAGCTTTTTATGACAGATTCCAATTAAGAAGCCTTGGTAATAAATAAGCTCTTCCCTCACTGCCTCCGGTAGAGGGTAAAGGGTCCACTTAAAACAATAAACTGATTTTGGTCAAGAAAACTTGAAAAAATGAGGAACTTGAAACAATGGTACCTGACAGAGTCCCTAGTATAGCTATTCTAGGGCTGTTTGGTGTGTCTGTTCAGTTGGTTAATCCATAGATGTTTATCACTGGGGACGAGAAATACCGTTGGACTGTCTTGTGTGTGTCAGCACTCGTATAACATGCACTTTTCATCCTCACAGTGGAGCTGTGAGCTAAGAAGTTTTCCCCTTTTATAGAAACTCTGAAAGCGTAAGTAGATTGTTGAAGATTGTTGAAGAAGGCCATATAAAAGAACCCTCTGGAAAATGCTGAGTGAATTTCAAAAGTATGATATGGCCTTTTTAACGTTCAAGGATAATTTGGCTTGAAGACAAGCCAAAGTACACATGGAATAGATGCCAGTGAATTCACGAGGCAGCAGAGAGAGTCTCTTGGAGACATAGATGTGGGAATAAGTTACCTGAAGAATTAGTTTTAAAAAAAAAGTCATTTTTGCAAAAAGTCAAATTTTATCTGAAGGAAATAATTTTCAGATTATATTTTGGGAAACCACAACTGAATATATTCAAGTAACTTATCATTTTAGAGTTTTTCAGGGAGAATGTTTCTACATACTGACAGGTTGTGTATGTTTCTGTCAGCAGTTGGTAGCAAGAGCTTCCAGCATGAACTATATGGTGGCTCCTGTAACTGGTAATGATACTGGAATCCGCAGAGCAGAAATTAAGCAAGGGATTCGGGAAGTCATTTTGTGTAAGGATCAAGATGGAAAAATCGGTCTCAGGCTTAAATCCATAGATAATGTGAGTATTTTGTACTGTTTATTTGAATTTTGTCTATTATTAAGTGACCAACGTTAGAATGATTTAAAATGTAGGTGCTTTAGTTTTAATGGTGCTCTGTGATCGAGAGTATTTTAAATCCGACCTTCCACTTGGAGACGCCGCCCCGTTCTGAAGAGGCAGAGTTGGGACTTCCAGCATTACCGTGAATGAAATTTTTTTTTCTTTTTTGAGTCCTTTTCTTGGAATAAAGTTGACTAGTCTGCCTGTAAACATAACAGTTTATACAAGTAGAATTCTGGCATTGAAATAGGGCAACACATGAGGAAGTTAAGGGAAGACTGACCAGTGAGAATCAGTGGTCTTATGATGTGTGTTTTTAAACTAAAAGATCATGTAACTTGTTGTAATGTGGTCTTACAGGTCTGTTATTTCCATCCTTCAGTTTGGGTTTAATGAGGCATTTTCTAGGCAACAGTGACTTTCAAAAGTACTTTAGAGTTACTTTTGCCTCTCACCTTACCAGACTGAAGAAATTAAACCCGGTTACTCTGAGGAAACGTTCAGGAATGTTGAGGATGTGCTGAGTCTTCACCCCGATTTGTGGGTTTGGGCATTATTTATTGGATTCCTTTTCAGTCTTCTTAGCTCAGTGTGACCACCTTTGCACATAGAAAAGGATGGTGTGGCCCATGGCGGAAGGTGGCTGAGGGCATTGTGTTTGTCTTTGCACACTCGTGGCTTGTGCAAGACACGTGAGCTTGCTGCTCTGGGAAGCTCGGACTTCTCTGCTCTCCCTTCCTGTTCGGTGAATAGAGTACACTGCTGCCCCTTCCTCTGTCCTAAAGAAGGAGACCACACTCTTCACAGCCCGTCCCCCATAGCAGTTATCCTTGCAGTGGGTTTGTCCACTTGACTGAAGCTCGTTGGTCCAGCCACTTTGCTGGGTGCCGCCTAGTTTCAGGCCCTGCCCTAAAGTGTAAGACATGTGACATCATGTCTGCCCCAGCTTAAGGCGGGAGAAAGGATCCAGCCTTATAAATGCTTTCGTATTGCTGTCGTACCATGCTTCCTTTTCCTTTATGCTGCTTATTTATATTGTGCTCAGCATCTGAGATTGAGAGTTTACGTAAGTAAAAACATCCCTGTGGGTTTAGTTCGCAGGTACTCGTACTTGAGTTTTCTGTATTTACTTCATAGTAGATTCTTTTAACTGGAATGGTATTGAACGTGCCCACCTTTTTAGGCTGTTAAATCTAATCGTAGTGATTATGCATAATTTAGCAAGTGGGCAAAGGAATTCTTCAGCTCAAAAGGTAGAGTTCTGACCTTAGACTATCATTTTTTAAACTGTAAGAGAAATCACACAACTTCTAACACTTTACTCCCTTTCCCCCTAAATAATGATCAGGTGCTAATACCTGTTTGGTATTTTATCAAACTCATAGAAGCTTACATTTATTACAGTAATCTGACTTTATTTTCCTTAGTCTTTTTATTCCAAGATGGGGGTGATGGAGGTTGGTCGGGTGGGTCATGATTTGAGGTAGAAATTACTACTGAGATCTCACTTTTTTACCTATTTCTTAGGGTACTGCCTTGATAAAATTTTCAGTTTCGTTCTTGGGGATAATGACACATACTTACTCATGTAATTTTTTTATTTTTAAATAGGGTAGATTCCTAACCAGTTGGTTCCTAATTTTCCAGCATTTTTAAACATGTAACAGTGGTAAATGACGGGTGATTTTCCTGTTCTCTAGGGTATATTTGTTCAGCTAGTCCAGGCCAATTCTCCGTCCTCGCTGGTTGGTCTGCGATTCGGGGACCAGGTGCTCCAGATCAACGGGGAGAACTGTGCTGGCTGGAGCTCCGACCGAGCACACAAGGTGCTCAAGCAGGCTTTTGGAGAGAAGATCACTATGACCATTCGTGACAGGTGAGCTGACTAAACGGTCCACGGGGACACTCAAGACTCGTTTTCCTTTTCTTGGGCTTTTAAGATTCTGTGAATGTAATATTTTGTTGCAGAAAATGATCAAATGTTTCTGATTAGCCTTCTACCCTTGCAGTTGTGCAGTGCAGATTTTTCTTACGTAGTTTGACTTTTTAAAAATAGCATTCTGGTTTAGCATACACTTTATTCCAGAGCTTATAGAAATCGGTCCTCTAAGAAGTCACTTTCCTTTCTTAATCTGTTTCTCTAGAAAATAGAAAAGAAGGCTAGAACGGTAACTAAGCAGGCGTCTCAGCCTTGCTTTCCGGTTTCCTGCTCAGGGTAGACACGTGGTGCAGGGCCCCTGCAGAACTCCACGGGGTCTGCAGGTTCAGGAAACCCAATCTGGCCTTTTGGGTGGATGAGGCTCTAGTTGTCAGGTGGGAGGATGGAACGCTTTCTTTAGCTTGTTTATTTATATTGGAAACATTCAGCACACGTACTGCGGGCTTCCTTCCCGGCCACATGGGCGTTGAGGGTGGACCTGTATCACATTGTTAGCTTTAGGGGTTTTATTCGTCTTAGTTAAATTTGTTTTATCTACCTGTGTGTTTCCATATCACACATGGTAGGTGGTAAACATTTTGTAGAGGAATGCCACCTTTGCTTTATATCTAAGGAAAATTTCAAAAAGTAACTTGGACTAACACGAAGACATGACTGTTGTGAAGTTTATAACGTGCAGTTCGTATTTTGTCATGAAACCTGTGCAGTCACGTGGCAGCAGAGTTGCAGAGTGGGCAGGTGCAGCTGGCGGGCGGCCGGTGCACGCAAGCACACGGCCGTCTTAACCACCTTTTCTCCTAAGGGGCTGGGGAACTTCCGTCTCGCTGCTTCTGCGGTTCTTCTAAAACAGAGCAAAAATATCTTGTATAAAGTTTTCGAAATCAAGATGTGAGAAATATTTTAAAGGTTCTAAACAAAATAAGTATTTCCTAAGAAGTTAAAAAAGATAAAAATTCATTTTTAAGACTGATTTTTGTTCAAACCTGTCTTCATGTTAAATTACAGCGAGTACTGTAATTTCAAGGGAAGAGCATATTGATAACTGCATGAAGGTTAAGTCTTTGATGCTTATAAGAAGGAAATCGTAAGGCAGGCAAACCGTAATGGAGAGAATTTCTTAAAAAGTCATCTTTTGCACTAAGATGTACAAAATCCGTGCCAGACATACTAAGTAGCTCTCATTGGAAACAGTGAGTTTATTGTGCCAAAGTATCCAGTATGTCAGAATGGAGAGCCATGAAAATGCTTACTTTGGAATTAAAGTTTTAATTGGAGCCATTATGTTTACAGGCCCTTTGAACGGACAATTACCATGCACAAGGACAGTACTGGACATGTTGGCTTTGTCTTTAAAAATGGAAAAATCACATCCATAGTGAAAGATAGTTCTGCAGCTAGAAACGGTCTTCTCACGGAACACAACATCTGTGAGGTCAACGGACAGAACGTCATTGGACTGAAGGTCAGGAGCACAACTTAGGACTCACTCTGCTGCAGTTTGATTTTAGCAAAAGCGTCTTTTTCATTTGTCTATTTCACTGGTGCTGTCATTGACCAACCTGTAGAAATTCAGTGGGGTCCTGGGCTCTGGCCGTGCTCTCACGCTGGGGCTACCACCTGGAATTGTGGCTTCTGTAGTGGGGGGCAGGGGCTAGGCTAGATCTCTGAAGTCCCTCGACCCAGAACCGTGGAGACCTGAGCACTGAAGATTTTGAGGACACTCTGGATGGATGGATGATTGCTTTTTTCAATCCAGGAGTTGTAGGGAATGCGCAGTAGTTTACGTTCAGATTAGTACTTCATTCTTACGGTTTATTCCCTCCACATATTCCTAAATAGAACTATTCTGAGGTCTAAAGGTTTTCATTAAGACCTGCTCGTTTCATTAACCTGGGTTAAGAATACAGTTAGCCGAGGGGCTATGGTAATATTGTATATGGGGACAGTGATTTGATCGTACGTGATGAGAAGAATGATTTGTTGGCTGATATTTTCAACTCGGTTTACTTAGCAGTTACCACTCATGAAATTGTGGTTCTGTTGAATTGAAACTTGGTAAAGAAACTAGAAAAACTATAAATACCAAGGGTCAGGATTTTAGAGACATTAGCAAAACCTCAAAGGACATATATTTTTTTTTTTACCAACAATAGTTTTATATGTATTTAACAAAGCTTCAGTAGAATTAATTTTCATTGTGTGTTTTCAACAGGACTCTCAAATCGCAGACATACTGTCAACAGCTGGGAATGTAGTTACTATTACAATCATGCCTGCTTTTATATTTGAACATATTATTAAACGGTAAGTAGACAAATTCTTCAACCTGATGCTACGTTCACGTGACCTCATAGAAGCACTGTGCTTCTTGTAATTCTCAAACCTTCGGGTTTTTTTTTTTTACCTAAGAGATGACATTGGCATTATCTAGAAATTTGAAGTAAATTATTTAAATCAGAGGAGTTGGTTGGTAAGGATGACCCCTCACAAATTCCCAAGTATGGAATAAAATCCACTTCCTAAATTTTGATGTTTCCTAGTAGAAAAAGGTACACAGCAGGGGTGGGCAGGCTCTTATCGGTTTTCAGTGAAATCGTAGTTGTGGTCTGCCTGCAGCTCCTCCGCTCGGTAGACACCTGCTTGTGGTTCATGAAGAATTCTTGCATGTGGGGTGTTGGAGGAAGTCTTTTTTTTTTTTGGCTGTGTTGGGTCTTCATTGCTGCACGAGGGCTTTCTCTAGTTGCGGCGGCTTCTCGTTGCGGAGCACGGGCTCTAGGCACGCAGGCTTCAGTAGTTGTGGCACACGAGCTTAGTTGCTCGGTGGCATGTGGGATCTTCCCGGACCAAGGCTGAAACCCGTGTCCCTGAACTGGCAGGCGGCTTCTTAAGACTGTTCCCCCAGGGCTTCTCTGGTGGCACAGGGGTTGATTCCCGGGAGCATCTCAGGAGGCAGCAAAGCGCGTGGGGTGTGCTGTCCGTCCTCAGGAATGGGACTGGAAAGCTGAGGAGGGAGAACAGAAAGGGGGCGGCCAGGGCTGTCTGCCCAGCAGCTTCTACACTCTGGCTTGGCTCAGCCAGCGTAGAATTCTTCTTGCAGAATCTACCTTGCATGTGGAAACAGAATTTAAAATATTAAAAACATACCACCTGTAATGGTTTGTTTCAGCATTCTGGGTAGAATGCAGCTAGCCGCTCTTGGGGTCTCGGCGGGGAGAGTTGTCAGGGCTGATCCTGCAAGAGCTCACTTTTTTTAAACCAGTAACAGCTCCCACCCACTTCCTGCCAACAAGTGGCATTGTCATCTTCTGTCTTCTGAACTATCCAGCCTTGATATACAAAGAAACAAGGACTTTTCTGTATCTTACCTAACTTTACTAGCCAGGATGCAGATAGCTTTTCACACTGGGTATTTTGCAAACTACTAGATTAAAACCTTCCCCCGCATTCCAACCTGATGCTCACAGCGCTAGTCTGGATTGGAGTTTTCTCGGTATTTAATAGAAGTGGCTCTCTTGTAGGATGGCCCCGAGCATTATGAAAAGCTTGATGGATCACACCATTCCTGAGGTTTAGAAGCCGCGGCGCAGTGGAAACTTCACTCAAGTTCTCCCGTTTACATCTCTGGCAACGTACCTTTCTATTATGCACATGAAGCTTTCTAGGAGCCAGCAGGCGTATTTCCTGTCTTACAGCAGGGCTGGGGATCTTACTGTCTGATCCGGTATCTTGTTCAGACTTCAAGATAGTTGTAGCCTTATCCTGATGTTACAGTTGAAAGACTGACTTTTGTAGACTAGTGTGTCTTTACTGGAGACCGACTGATACAGGCTCAGCTCTGTTGGAACCAGTCACCTTCAGTCCTGGGTATCAGGTAGTGCTGTTCATATCACTTTAGTTCTATGGTATATGTGCATTTTTCCTGTTACCCATAGTACATTTAGAATGATTACTTTTTTCTTTCAGTTCTGTTTGTATAAAACACCAATTAAGTAACACTGGTTTCATTCCATGTAAGCATTATTATGTAGTGTATGTAGGCTGCAGGAGACTGTATTGACTATCATTACGTTTTAACTACCTTTACTTAAATATGCTTGGACTGTCACCATAACAACGTTAAGCCTCTAGAATAAAAGCCAAACTCTTGCTGCCTTTCTCAAGCCCCCAATGCAGTTCTCTGTTAAACGGACACTAGCCCAGAGCAGTGTAACGGTACATGCTGAGCACAGCACAGCTGCTTAGCTGCATTTGAGATTTTCTAGTCCTTGTGTAATGGAAACTTTTCCTCTCAGAGTTACTGGTATCACTTTCTGAGAAATGAATCACTATATATGTAATGCAAAAATTCTTGTGCTCTATAGGAGAAACTTTGACTTCTTTTCCATGTGTAGATTAAGTGGGATAAGACCTGGCTTTAGGCACTTACATGTAACCCAGCTGCTCTGGGATGTCTTAGAATGCTATCATTTGTTCCATTTCCTGACCCCTCCCTGCAAACAGAATGACAGCGACACTTCATCCTGATTTGTTTTTCCTTCTCTTTGGTTTATGACTATTCTATTTTAATTGAAAATGTATAAATAAAGTTAGAGTTTAGTCTGTCTGTTATTGCATCATTGGAAACATTAGGCCTGTGGGAGAGAGTCATCTCCCAGAGCGGCCGCCACCTGGGAGCCTGAGGAAAGCCCCTCTGTACTGAGAGGGCCTGAGTGTTGGGAGAAGGGCCTCCAGGCGGGAAGCTGGACTGCACTGAGCCTATTGCTTCCCTGGGGGTACCCAGGCCGAGTCATAGTTAACATTCAACGTACACCAGGGCTTGTAAACGGTGTAGAAAGATCTTACGTCACATACTTGCTGTGGTTCAGAGGTGGTCAGTGCTACTGCTTCACAGCTTACCTCGTGCGAAATTCAGAAAAGCCAAGCACGGCACGTTTTTCAGTTTGATTCTCTACCTCGTTATCTGGACTTTGGTCTGAAGATAGTTACTGAAGCAGAGGATGATGTTCACGGTACTCAGTATGGTTTTCTGGAAGGATCAGTACTTGAAGTACCCAGTACTTTGTTAATAAATCATTTAAATGAGAATATGAAAACTGCTTTCATTACAGAAAAATATTTTTAATGTCATAGAAAAGATGGGCATTTAATAGCTATAATGAAATAAACCGTTCCCAAGAACTGCTAATCCTTCCCCAGGTTCTTAGAACCTGGGGGCCAGGCGGTTATAGAAAGTAAGCACTCGGTGGAAACACACATCCCAAAACCCAGCGGGCAGCAATTGTGTCGAGTAGGAAGACATAACGGAGTGACTCGGCAGCAGAGAATACTCACATTTTCTTGGAAAGTCCTTAAATTGTTCAGTGCTTTTGGGAAGTTTCCCCAGCTGGTTTAGTATCTCTTAGCTACGCTCTTTGCCACCCAAACTTGTCTTCTGACCATCGTCATCCTGGGCTGACCACCTGCCTTACACATGTTAATGTTTTTCTCCCCAGTACTGCCACATCTCCATCTGCCTTAGAGCATGACAACTAATGGCTTTCAGTGAAGTCACCATGATTTATAAAGTTTAAAACCACAAATTTCTCATGTGGTAAGACTTCTAACTACTATAATTGCACGTTCACCAGGTCGTTTAAAAGTTTGGTTTAAAAAAGCATTACATAGAGTTCAATAATATTCGAGGAAAAGGCACTTAATACTGCAATTTCCAGAACATAATTTGTCTGTCTTCCCCTCCCGTGATGACACTGCTACACTGGTCGTTCATCCACATACACGTTACGGCACCTGCGAGAAGAGACGTGTGGTTAGGGGGTGAGCTGACCAGGAGGTACCACGTGGTCTTGTCCTATAATACAATCTGCATGAACTCAGAATAACTACTCAGTACAAGGAACTTGGGAGGAATAAGAAACTATTTGAATGTAAAGCTAAAGCAACTGGGAATTGCAGAACAGAATACAAATATATACACCTGTGACAAAAGTCAGGCAGCAGATGAGAGAAGTAGGGAATTGGTGTGAGTTTGCTGGTTTACTTCCATTTCTATCAGGAGTCAAAGTGTTATTTAAAGCTTGTGAGCTGGGGAAGAAAGGCATAGACAAGTCACTTCAATGTATAATGTTACGAAGAAATAACCACACACAACAGTGACAGAGGGAAGAGAGTGAAGGTGGGCAGTCAGTAGATACTTATAACCATAGCCATTACACGAATTAACCATAAATCCTCCAAGTGCTTGAGAGGAGAGGAAGACGTGCAAATGTAAGCAGAGTGAAAACCCAACGGGCAGAACGGTGACGCACACAGCAGCGCATCCTTCACTAATGTGAGACATCTCCAGAAACCCAGCTGCAGAGTCTTCCCAGGATGAGGCCCCGGGGGGGGGGGGGGGTCTGTGGGAGGAAGACTTCATTTCCACTGTGACTCATTACTTTGGTACCGTTGCCATTACTTTCGTATTGTTTCTTTCTACCGTGTGCATGTACTAAATGCACATACAGCTTTCACTTGGCTTTTAATTCTCCATGTGGAAGTCAAAAACTTCCATTCTGGAGTCGACTGTCTCTGAAACCAAGAGCTGCAGGTGGCCTGGCCAGCCAGGATCTGGAGGGGAACGTCCACGGCACAGAGGACACACGGGGAGTTTTCTGCTTGAGAAGGGCTCGTCTGCTGGTGGGAAAAGCAGGTTTGGTGGAGTCAGGTCAGCGGCAGACAGCTTACCTGTGTGGCCCTGGATTCTCTCCCTGATCTTCCCCCCGAGAAGGTCCCAGACAAGCAGCTCACCGGACTGACTCCCGGATAAAACCGAATTTCCGTCCCAGAGAAAGCACCTGCAAGAAGGATTCAGAGATCATCCTTTCATCGTTGGTCACGAAGGAAGGGCCAAAGCAGGCCCTGCGCCGTGATCGTGAGCCTGTCCATAAATGTCTTCACCACGAGTAACTCGAGAAAGTGCACCTCTGGGGCTCTTCCGAAGTCATAGAAGAGATGA
The DNA here is from genome assembly GCF_039906515.1 of Pseudorca crassidens. Taxonomy (NCBI): domain Eukaryota; kingdom Metazoa; phylum Chordata; class Mammalia; order Artiodactyla; family Delphinidae; genus Pseudorca; species Pseudorca crassidens. Next base: position 79,346,066 of record NC_090312.1, on the reverse strand, counting down.
GCATTCCTGTCTGCACATCGACGACGTTTAGACAGCCATCTTCTCCTGCGCTGAGGACGTGGCGACTGTCTGTAACACAAGGCGGAACGTGGATACGGGTTACAGCTTCACAAGTGTGGTTTAGATTAACCTGAGATTTTACTGCTGAATCCAGGGGCCAAATGTTCGCTTGAGCTACAGCTACTCGTATTTAACCAATGATGACTAGCCTCTCCCTGAAACGCTTCTGTTTTTAAGACACTGGGCTGATGACCCTTTGGTGTGAATTCATTTACACCTTATAAATTAATTTCTCCAGTGAGGTGAGGAATTAAGAACAGTACCTGATACTGCTTTTCTGATACAAATACCACATATACTGTATTTTCCCATGAAGCAGCCTTACCCATAGGCAAAACCTCTTTTTATCAGCAAACAGTGCTTTGCTTTTTATATTCTTATTATACATTTCAAAATAATAATTCCAGTTCCCCTGGTGTTATCTGTATTAAAAAGGCTAACACTACCTGGGCTGAAAGCAGTATCACATACAGTCCCTGAGTGACATGGAATCTGGTGCAATACGGTGGCTGCAGTGAGGTCCCAGATAGTCACTGTGCCTTCTTTGGTGCCTGAAACCAACAGTGTGCTTGCAGCGCTTAAACTGATTGTATCGACCTAGACGAGAAAACAGACGGTACTCCATTTAGAATCATGGTCACTGAGCTGCGTTTCCCCAGCCCATTCCTTCAACACCACCTACTGAATGATAATTCATTTAAAAGTGAAATTCTTCATATGCCAGTGAATACAATGAAGTATTGCTGGGGTAAACGTAACACTTTTCAAAAGAGCCTAAAATTGACAGTCTCAGAATGATAACTCCACGAGTGATAAGTGGTAGCAGGGTGCCGGACTGCCCGAAGCACAGCGGCTCCACGATCACCTGGGGAGGTGGGCATCTCTCGGGGTTATCCTCACACGCCCTTCTTGAACTACACAGTAAATAATATGTCTCAACCCCAGTCAGTCTGCTGACCGTGCAGATTCGACACCAGTTCACCACCTCAGAGGAAAGGCAGTAGTACCGCAGGCCACGGCAGGAGATGCAGCCGTGACCTCATAGAGACAGAGCGGGTGAACAGGACGCGGTGCCAGGCTTGTGCGCCCGCTGCACGCACCATGCAGACAGGTTGGTGTCCTCACCCTAGACAGAGGGCCCCCTTTCCACCCTTGGTGTCAGAAAACACATCTAGTTGCCCCGATAGTGTGAGGATACCCAGGTGTTCAACGTCGTGCTCAGACACTGGTCTTTTGGAAGTCTAGCTGGACGGTAGCTAATTCTCAAAGAAACAGCAAACTGGGGGAAAAGAGACAAAGACGACTTGGAAGCCCAAAGAGCTCCAAGAAACGAGCTTGCCTGTGCTCTCCCCTCCGATGAGCAAAATAATAAGCAAAGCAAAAGATCGTAAACACACAAGTGAAGCCAAGAACCTCCACCACCCCGGACGGGTCAGCTGGGCTCCCGTGCAGCTCTGTTGCCGGTACTCACGCTGACATCGTGCTCCAGCTCGGCCAGCAGGTCAAATTGCTGTCTCCTGGAGCCTGGCATCTCTGCAGGAACCCCGGACCACACCTAGGACGGGACCCATTGCAGAAGGTAGTTGCAAACACTATATTTTATAGCATTTCTAACACGTGCAGGAAAAACTCTCCTGACTGACCAACTCCCCAGCTGCCAACAAAATGAAATGTCGTGAGGCTCGGTCCCTCTGCCACATGCCTGAGCTTTTATTCCCGCCACCACGTGCTTCCCGAGAGTCTGCTGTACCCGTGTCTGCTTCCGTCTCTTGCACTTGCTGCTGTGACTTAAGTATTGTGTGAACTAAAGAAATCAGTGCGGAAGTGTTGTGTCTATTAAGGTTTTGAGAAAACTCAAAAAGGCAAGTCACCAAAAAAATTTACTGAAATCACACGTAGGCAAGAAAACTTACCTACCGTAATGTCCCCCTCAGAGGCGGGGGCACAGAAATGATGAAAACGTCTTGAAGAAATTCTAATGGTTTTAGGTTCTTGCTTTCTGTTTATATAAATGCAAATTGGAAACCAAAGAGGATGAATACTGCTGTGGTTTATGCAATAAAGTTGTGCAGAATTCCAAAGAAAAGGCCAAGTATGGTCCCACGTCAATAATGGTGAAGGGCTGTGTGGTTCTGTGTTCTGACTTTAAATACAATGTCTTGCCTTACAGTGATTCTCCACTTTAACTTGATATTTACTGATCAACTGCTAGTTCCTTAGCTGCGTGAGGTAAGGGGGCTGCTGTATGTTTCCTTCTAAGTCCGCTGTCTAATGAACCACCCAACCCCCAGCGGAACACACAGGACAGACTCAGGAAAACGTCCTCTTATATTAAGATGTGCACACACTAAACACAGGCAATAACCTTCCACATCCTTATACGTCACTCACACTTTGTGAGAGTGTGACAACACGTCAACAGCAGGGAGCTGAATGGCTTATAATATCTGTATTATCCAAACATTTTAACTTAGAAATTGTATATAAACCTTCACAGTAGAGTCCCACGACGCCGAATACAGCCTGTTGTCATGCCAACAGATCTTACTAACAGCATCATCGTGTCCCATTAATGTGTCTTGGCGTCTTCCAAATGCAATGGAATAAAAATAGCTAACATAAAAGATAACGAGAGCTATTAAGACAGCATTCCAGCTTAATGTTAACACTCTTAAATACATCTTCAAGAAACTTTAGAGAATTTAATTCTATACTTACTAAGGCCCACTGGAATTACAAACTACTTGTTCTCATGTTATTAAACCAAATACTCAAAATGTGAATTGAAAACTAGAGATTTCCAGGTCTGGCTCATCTGTGTTTTTACCTCAATTTAAAAACTTAGAGGAAAATAGAGTCTGACTGGAGAAATTACTAGATTCAGGTAATCACATCCAAACCCAACTGTCCTCATCTGTTCCCTTTTGAAAACAACGGGAGATCCGCCCTCTCCTGCTTCACGTCCACACAGGGAGCTGCACTGCGTGTGGAATCGTGAAGGGGCCCGCGCAGATACATACACATTGTTATCCCACGAAGAGCTTACGACAGTGGCATCTCCTGGTAAAAGTAAACACGATGATAAAGCCTGAAATACAGATGATCCAACATTAATAATTTACAAAACTTAGTGAATCCTTAATGGGGTAAAGCTATCTTACAGGTTCCCCCCAAAATTCATGCTCAAATTCCGTTCATGTTGGCCTTCCTCATGTTCATGAAGTTTCTTTTCATCTGGCTAATTCCAGGTGCCTAGTTTCTTCCCAAATGTAGGAAAGTCAAAAGGGTGTCGAGTGCACGAGGACCTAGCCTGACGGTCCTCACTGCCCTGGGCTGAGGGACCCCTACTCACTTCAGAGTGAGTCGCGAGGGGTGCAGGTGGGGACTGTCCTCAAGAATCCGAACACCGGCTCTGGGTTACAAGACTCAGGTGGGGAAGGAAAGCTTCCAAAGGTCTTTAGGGAATTTCAGAATCTTTCGGATGCTTTACATTAACAATAAAATGTATTTTTTCAGAAGAACTGATTTTCTAGTATTAGGTATCCTATCAACTCAGAAACGCATTAAGTTATGTAAGCAGCACACAGACATTTAGTCTGACAGTTCCAAAAAAGGCAAGATTTACTAAGGAGAATTCTACTTTTTAGGTTACAGATAAAACCACAATAACATGAGAAAGGCAGCCTGAAAAAATTTCTAGTTTAGAAGGAATCTATCTAAGGCATTCTGAACAGAAATAAGCCCGATCGTTTGGGAAGAAACAAACTCATATATGCGTGTATATAAAACAAACTGCTACATGAAATTCCACCGTAACACTGATGTGAAATTAAAATGAACTCACCATATTTGAAAATGATATACTTCTTTGTAGCATCTTGGATTCTTTGGAAAACATCTTCAAGGTGGAATCTAATTTAATAATGACAAAGCAAACATATAAGAAAGATTTCCTGACCCTTACAGGTGACCAGCACACGCAGAGGTAACAGGCGAGGTGACCGAGGGTCATGTCCCCGATGAGGACGCTATGGTCTGTGGAATTCTATGATCTGCGGCTCCACAACAAGGAGGTCAACTTAAAGCCATGACCGAAGGCAGATTTAAGCCTAATTACTGACAGAAGCTAAAGAGGAAGAAAAGAGCAATTTTAATATTAAAGAAAACAAAAAGATTTGGGCAATGTTTTTCTTTTTCACATAGCCCAATTATGGTGTGATATCCTTGTAGCGTATGACCATTCATGGAGGAGAAGCACTAACTTTCTAAATAATAATAAACTAGAGATTACAATGTCCAAGCTCTTAATTTCCTTGCCGAACAGAAGCTTTTAGAAGTGCATCAAGGTAAACCTCTTAAGCGACAAGACTGCAAATTACAATGTGCTCCAAACATCCCATATTTGCAATATGTAACATTACGGTTCCTAATTTGAAAACATACAGCATGATAAATAAAAGGTCAGATGAGCTTCAAATAATGTCTTCTGTATAGTAAAATCTAATATTTCCACCTAATTTTTGCCAACACCAACACGCAGACGTGCACTGGGGCGTCCTACAGAAAACAGTCAGCCAGCCTGGTGTGTAAAGCTGCTTTTCTCAAAATCAGAGGTTCCCTCTCGTACTAGAGGTAATCACATCAGAGGCTGCTGAGAGCTGGTCCCCCAGGTGATGGGGTCACCCGGGGGGTCACCCATAAGCCTGGACACACACCACCTCTGAGGAAGAACCGTAACTCTGGGGTGGTCGTCAGGGTATACATGAGTCAGTAATGCAGGTGTAAACAAAAATGCGTATAGGTCAGCAACATGAGTTATTAACGCTGAAGAAACAAACAAAAACCAAAAGCTTCTGACTGAAAAGAACCCCCCACGCCCCCTTATTCGGCAAGTTCACAAAGAAGTGCTAGGCTTACTAAGCCTCAGAGGGTTAAACCCTGATGCTCGTAAAACTCACGGTTTACAAGGTCAGACCAGTACAGGGAACGGGGGGATTTAACAACCATGACAGACAAATCCAGCCAAGAATGCCGGCTTTGCTAACAGGTCAGGGTCTCATCTCGGGGGGTAGCGCCGGCAGGAACCCTGGCAAAGCGCCACTGCTCACTCGTGCCACCGCGTCGTCGTCTCGGTGACCCTGGAGTGGCCCCGTGTGTACGCCGCACGTGAACCCACTTTGGTCCACAGCGGGATCATTTTCTGTGCTTTGTGGAAAACTCTGTTTTACGCAATCTGAGATCATAGGTGAAAGCGAAAGGAAGGACGCTACGGATGTGAAGCCACGATCCCAGAATCTGAGAGCAGTAACTCTGATTTGCCCGGAGGTGTGCAGCTGGACAGCACCTTTCCTTGACTTAATGGATGAAAAGGAGAATTTCCTACAATGACGACCAAAGCGCCAGTAGCCAGCCACTCACAGCCAGGTACGAACTCTGTCCACCAGGCAGCTAAGCGACTCGCTTCTCATCTCCGCTGCCCCCGGCGCGCCTGTCAGCACGCTTCAAACGGGACGGGGACCAGATAAACAATGACTAATGGTGTAGACGGCCAGGAAGGCTTGACGCTTAGCCCTTTCGTAGGATCAAAACAGTGAAGTTCCAGTGTGTCATCAAGCTAGTTACAAGTCCCATCAAACAGCCACTGCAGGGCTTCTGCGTGACTTTGGTAACGTGTAAGACATTAACAATGTGTGAATTAGATTTCGAGCTAAATCCTCCAGTCAACACCCAGAAGCACACACCCAGTGACGAACGTGAAAAGCTGACAGCACGTGTGCCCTATGCTGGCGACGCCCCGTGTGTGGCTCAGCCCTCAGGGCGGGAAAGGTCCCAGCACACGCTCTCGCCGCCCCAAATCCTGGGAAACCTTATCAGCAACAGAGAGGGATTTTTCATTACTGTTTTTGGCTAATCACAGTGGAATGTTACACAATACACAACAAACCAACTGCTCAAAGTTTATTTCACGTGGAGGCAGCACATGAAGGTACAGTCCTGGACCGAGTCAGGAAACTTGGACATTTGTGATTCCAGGTAACCCCCCTTTCAGGTAGGAAAACCTACCTTGTGAGGTTGTAAAGACAGACGACCCACTGCGAGAGACTGCTATTCCAGTGACTGCCCTGTTGGAAAACAAGGTTTCATAAATTACCATCAACCACGTGCTAGGACACCGGTCTCCTTCAAGGCCTTGATTTAATTCAGCCCAAGTGTCTGTCATCGTTTTCATCACAGCTCGTTCTGCGGGACCTGTCCCACCTTCCACCAGGCGTTAGCAAGTCATGGCTTGGCAACTTCTAATTCTGTCCTGACAACGCCTGCGGCTGGAAAACACCCCGACCCTTAGCTCCCGGGCCGCCCTGCACGAAGGCTGCCTGCCCACGTCTGCCCCCTAGATAACCAGTAATGCTAGGTGACCGCCACCCAAACCACTGACGCCCCCCGAGCAGTCACTGCACTCGCTTCATCACTTAGCATCTGGCCAATGACAATGTCACCGTCTGGTCCTGAGGCAGGCTGGGACGGGGACCCTTGGCCACAGTGCCTGCACCCGGATGAACGTCTCCTCCGGCAACAGATACACAAAGAAACTGTGAAACTATAAGGAACTGAAAATAACTGCGTGTGTGCGCAGCTGGGGCAAATTATGGGCAGCAATTATGGGCAATACAAAAAGACCAAAAAACCCAACTGCCACTTCTGAAGAGCTGGGAGCAAAAGCAGGGCACTGCCCGAGCCCCCTGCACACAGCACCACCCAAGGGGTGGGCACGCCACCTAAGCCCCGCTCCCGCCGACCCCTGGACACACCCCTGCCCTCACCCCAAAGAGGAGACCAGCTCGCCACTGCCTCGTGGGCCCAGCAAGGGTACCTGCTGTTTGTTCTCACTCCCCTCCCCCCGCGGCAGCAGGAGCCCCAATAAAGCCTTGCCTGAATCTCCTGTCTGGCCTCTTATCAGTTTCTATTGATTAAGGAGGCCAAGGACCCTGACTGGTATCAGTCCCGGCACGTCCTCTTAAAGGTTCACTCATGTCTTCACTGCCTCGGGTGACAAGGCCCCTTTGTACGTGCCGTTTAGAGAAGGTGACAAAGGAAAGCCGTGTTATAACGAGTAAGGTGGGACTCTGGGTTGCTTTGCAGGAGGCTGTGCTCTGATTTGGAGCCACCGATCGGACGGGGACCGGCCCGTTCCGTTCCACCCATGACCAAGTGTACGTGATATCAAACGTCAGACAGGACGTCGGTGGCCCTGGAGCAGAACAATGGGCCTCGTCCCTGGCCCTGAGTTTTCTTTTCTGGAACAGGATGGGTCAGCAAGGTCAGTGCTTCCCCAGCCTTCCCACCAAAGTCCATCACTAGCCCTGCAGACAGGGGACCAGGGACACTCATGACCCCTCTAGGGCCAACAGCAAGCCTGATTTTGGGGAAGAAAAGGTTTGTTAGTTTTTTTAATAGATCTTTATTAGAGTATAATTGCTTCACAATACTGTGTTAGTTTCTGTTGTACAGCAAAGTGAATCAGCCATATGCACACACATGACCCCGTATCCCCTCCCTCTCGAGCCTCCCTCCCACCCTCCCTACCCCACCCCTCTAGGTCATCGCAAAGCACTGAGCTGATCTCCCTGTGCTGTGCTGCTGCTTCCCACCAGCCAACTATTTTACATTCCGTAGTGTATATACATTGATGTTACTCTCACTTCACCCCAGCTTCGCCCTCCCACCCCATGTCCTCAAGTCCATTTTCTACGTCTGAGTCTTTATTCCTGCCCTGCAACTAGGTTCATCGGAACTTTTTTTTTTTTTTAGATTCCATATATATGTGTTAGCATACGGTATTTGTTTTTCTCTTTCTGACTTACTTCACTCTGTATGACAGACTCTAGGTCCATCCACCTCACTACAAATAACTCAATTTCATTTCTTTTTATGGCTGAGTAATATTCCATCGTATATATGTGCCACATCTTCTTTATCCATTCATCTGTCGATGGACACTTAGGTTGCTTCCATGTCCCAGCTACTGTAAAGAGTGCTGCAATGAACTTTGCAATGTTCTCTGTGTGTATAACACACACATCTGTTACCATGTTTTAAAAAAGATACATTTTCCCTGACAATATCAGTAAATGCAACACGTGGGTAAGACATATCCTGTTCCTCCCCGAAGGTTCCCACCATCAAGGACTGGAGGTGCCGTGTACTTCTCTGAGAGGCACACGGCTGCCTGCTGTCTGCAGACCCCATCCCGTGCTCTAGAATGACCGACAGCAGAAATGACACACACCCATTTTGTGCCAAGCTTTCCCATGCCACACTGACCCCTGGTGGCTGTTCACTGCTATGGACAGTTTAGGGGGATTAAAACCAATCAAGACCCCCAGGCCAAGACCCCGGCATGTGCGAAGCCGCGGCCGAGACGTTCTTACTCTTTGTGGATTTTGTGCTGCTCGTGGAGCTGCAGTCGCGTGATGTTACTCCAGGCCAGCGTTCTGCTTTCTTCGGTCAGGTCTTCAAAAGACTCTTCACCTGGAGAGACTACGTTAAATTGCAGCTCAGTCAGTCAGCTAAATTTCTGACCCGTGTCGGAGACGACAAGCGTCAGAGGCACAAGATTTTCTATTAAAATCAAATAACCAAGAAAGCAAAACGCCCACCGAAACAGAACTGCTTCGAAAGGTCCATGTTAGTCAAGGGAGAAGAATGAGGTGCATCATCGAAATAAAACAGCAAATCATTTGGAGAAAGATTAAAAAGTATCTTTGAACACTGCAGGTCTTTGTACACTTCTATCAGTGTTTGCAGAGTTTTCACTCCGCCCCTAAACTGGGAACTTCAGGAACCATGACACTGAGTAACCATTTCCTTGTCAGCAATCTTTGTAAAAACCTGACAGTTCCCTAAGAACACTGCCGTTTGCTTTTGGCTTCCAGACACAGGAAGAAGAGATGAAACCAATTACTACCACGCTCCTGGACAGGACTAGCTAAGCAGTCCCTTCACTTCTGTTTTAAGAAAGGCTGGAACAATTTCCCTTTTAAGATAATCCTCGTGGATGGGCCTGATGACTAAGCAGAGCACGGGTTTGAGGGCATCACGAGATAATATCCAGTCTTCATGACTTAACCCCAGAGACGCGCTGCCGGCCAGCCCTGGGTCGCGTGACCGCGAGAGGCCCAGCTGTGTGGCCCGAGAAGCCTGGACACTCCTGGGACGGAGCGCAGAGCGGGAGAAAACGAGAAATCCAGCGACTTTGCTCCCGAGGTTCCATACAGTGTCAGACTCCTGGGGGTCTGAGGCTGTCTTATGTGAAATGTAAAACGTGGAAAACTGGATGAAGGGGAGCACCTTCTCCTCCCTTTCCAAATACCAGATGTGACACAGTCAAGTTCATTTCAGCATCTGGCATAGACACTCTGTAAATGTCTGTCAAATGACTGAATAAGGAAACAGAATCAAATGAAGAAAACAGAGCACCCCGCATTCAAGATCTGTGTGTCGGGGTAGAAGAGGAGAGTCAGGACGCTGGAAGTCGTTCCTGGGAAAGAGCAGGAACGAGCAGGGCGACGGGGACTGCTACAGCAGTCACGGCCAGGGCGGATCAACAAGAACACAAGAATGGCTAAGAATCAAACACCAGCTGGGCAAACCTCAGAAAAGAAAGAACATAACAGCAACAATGAAAACTACTGCCAAGTCTCATTAAATTACCAGAAAGTGAAAGTGATTTGATTTCCTTTAAGGTCAAAAGTTAAAACAAACAAAACAACAGCACAACAACAAAGCAACAACTAAAAAAACACAAAAGATCTGTTTGTTTGCAGGAGAAATGCAGTGAGACAGTAAGACAGAATCATCTCTAAGCTGCCCAGGGTTCATGACTGGTCTTCTCTCCAGAATCCTCAGAAACGTCTTAATCAGAAAAGAGAAACAGAAGGTGCTCACATTGTTTATTCTCTTTTCAAAATTTACCTGGAGTATCTGCCGTGGAAGCATTGTAACTGGAGGGCTGGGCCAAGCTTTTAAACTTTGGGGTGATCCTTCGAGGATGCGGTGTCACAAAGAGCTGCTTTGGTGTCTGCCCGAACTCCAAGATCTGGGTGAGCATGGCTACCTTCTCATCAGGGTCCTCAATGCTTTAGGACAGAACACAAACCATGTGGTGACCTCTAGGTGCAAGCTCCTTGATCTGTATCACTTGAAATTTGTGCATTCAACAGGAGAGAGATTAACCCTCAAACAGTAATAGACGCTACATGCCGGGACTGTCTAGACCGTATCACACATCTTTAATTTCTGAAGCTCGGTAATTTCCACAGCGGTGAAAGCAAGCCGTAATTCACTGTAACACTTCCATACCTTAATATCGTCAAATAACTGCACTAATCATGTAGACAAAGAGGTCATTTGTACTCATGTAGAAACTCCTTACTGACACATAAATACCTGTTCAAGTCGACACCTCCTTCGTAGGTCAGGGGATGAAACACTGAAAAAAAGAGACGTAAAACACTATTGAAAGATGTACTATTTTGTTACAATATACACTCTGTTTATTTTAAAAACTCAACAACTTTAAACTTTTATTCAAAGAAACTGATTTTCACTTTGCGCAACAGCCTGATAATATCCAGCTTGGGTAAGTATCAAGCTGAACTGTTATCTTTTCTGAGCAGCGATCCAACTGGCCGTGGGACGGTGGGCTACCTCAGGGTGCTTCTCGGTCAGCAGGCCTCTCCCCAGGAGAGCGCAAAGCACCCTGTGCGGCACGTGAGGGGTCAGGGTCCACACCCATCCCCGTCGCCAACGCTGAGAAGCCCGGCGGAGGAAGAACCGGCCCCGAACAGGAGAGGGCGACCGCGGGCTTCCCTCCGCTCAGTCACAAAGACACTCTGGGGCCTTCGTGGGAACCAAGGCCACCGTTCCATCCTGCTCTGACTGAGCTTTAGTAAAAGTGATGGAACGGGATGGAGAGTACATGCTAAAATTAGAAGACTCTAGCAAAAGACCTCTTGGGACCATGGCGAAGCGGGTATTTTTAGACAAAAGCACTTTCTCTCCCGCCTTTCATTCAGTTATCTAGTCTGGGGTCGCTGAGCCAGGAGGCACCGTCCGCTGAGACAAGATGCTTCTGCTAAGGAAATAAGCTGCTCTGAGCTCAGTTTGGGGGTTGCTTTTGTTTCCATCGAATGCTAAACGGAGTTTCAGTGACTGTTACACACCATTGTGGGCTCCAACAGCATCCCTTCCCTTCTGCTTGTAGCCAAACACGAGATCGATCCACTCGTGAAGGTGCTCTGACACGTAATCGCTTTCCAGCGCGTCTCTGCTCTTCTGGAGAAAGTCCTCGGGACCTAGTAGGTTAGACTCGATCAAAACACCCCATTCCTTTCATCTATCCATATGCAGACAGAGCTTCTGGGACAGGCACGAGGGACGTATTTCTTAATGAGTCTCCCCCCAATCATATAAAATATAAATTCTGGGGGTTGGGCGGAGAGGCAAAAACCATTTTCACAACACTTAGCTCTCTCGTATGCATAATAATGGTTTTACATCACAGACTCATGGAATACTTACAATTTGGAATAAGACGTTACCATCTCATTTAGGTAGAGGATTATACTGTCATTTTGAAAAATCTAAGCCACTAAATAGTAACACTGAAATTGCACGACTAAGTAGAGAATTTCTATAATTCAATACTTCCAAGGTGGTACTCACTCCGTGCCCAAGGGGGGAGTTCTACGTCATCAACCATCTGCCCTCCTTGTCTCTTTCCCAAATCCAGCTTCAGACTATTGACTAAAAAGCTGACATCATCACCATAGAATTCCGGAATCAGCTGAAAGTTTCAGGGGAAGAAAAAGAACAGTAACAAACATTTTTTAAAGCAGTCACAAACCACAAGCCCAGTGAGTCATTGGCTTGGTAACTGCTTACCTCTTTAAAATCAGTCGCACCGTCCAAACAGTTTTTCCAAGTTTCTGCAATACTAAATATGAAAACAAAATTCAACTGATTTTAAATCTAGGGAATGGAAACAGCAACAGCAGCACTTTCTAGGCCCCTGGGTGCTATTCTACACTTTACCTAAACTACATCATCTCGCTCATTAATCCACAATCCCCAGTATTCACATGAGCCATGAGCCACCCCATCGGAGGAGCTCACGTGGATACTGGGGATTCACAGAAAACTCCGGGCCCACGTAGGGAGTGAGCAAGGAGTCGGGATAGGGACCTGGGGGGGTGTCCCCAAGCCCAGGCCAGGGACCTCCCCCATACATGGCCTCATCGAAGGGCCACTCGGGGCAGGTGCTTAAACATGAAACATCAGCAGTTATTTTAAGGGCTCATTTCGAAAAGGGATTATAAACAGCCATGTGCAGAGCTTAGAGAAAGACTGTAAAGACACAGACCAGGGCTTCCCTGGTGGCGCAGTGGTTGAGAGTCCGCCTGCCGATGCAGGGGACACGGGTTCGTGCCCCGGTCCGGGAAGATCCCACATGCCGCGGAGCAACTAGGCCCGTGAACCATGGCCACTGAGCCTGCGCGGTCCAGAGCCTGTGCTCCGCAACGGGAGAGGCCACAACAGTGAGAGGCCCGCGTACCGCAAAAAAAAAAAAAAAAAAAAAAGACACAGACCAAAAGATGAACAATGAGTGTTATCTCAGTGTGGTCAGGTGCCACATGAAATTTATTTTCTTCTTCATATTCTGATTTTGGGGGGTAAGAAAAGATTACCTTTATAATAAAAAAAATTATTTAAACACTCACAGAGATTGTATTCAATTCATAGCAAGATTATTTAGAATAATGAAATGTTGGAAACAGCCTAGGTGTCCAACCATAGAGAAATAGTTAAATTATGGCATATGTTAGGATGTGATACATTAATTTAAAAAAAAAATCACCGTTTTGAAGAACATCCAATAATACAGGGAAAACTTCAAGATCTAACAAAAGGCTATAAAATACAAAAGGCAGGACAACAATACTGTATTTAAAATATGTTCTCCATCACTAATCATTAGAGAAATGCAAATCAAAACTACAAAGAGGTATCACCTCACACCAGTCAGAATGGCCATCATCAAAAAATCTAGAAACAATAAATGCTGGAGAGGGTGTGGAGAAAAGGGAACCCTCTTACACTGTTGGTGGGAATGTAAATTGATACAGCCACTGTGGAGAGCAGTATGGAGGTTCCTTAAAAAACTAAAAATCGAACTACCATGCGACCCAGCAATCCCACTACTGGGCATATACCCTGAGAAAACCATAATTCAAAAAGAGTCATGTACCAAAATGTTCATTGCAGCTCTATTTACAATAGGCAGGACATGGAAGCAACCTAAGTGTCCATCAACAGATGAATGGATAAAGAAGATGTGGCACATATATACAATGGAATATTACTCAGCCATAAAAAGGAACAAAATTGAGTTATTTGTAGTGAGGTAGATGGACCTAGAGTCTGTCATACAGAGTGAAGTAAGTCAGAAAGAGAAAAACAAATACCGTATGCTAACACATATATATGGAATCTAAAAAAAAAAGAAATGGTTAGGAAGAACCTAGGAGCAGGACAGGAATAAAGATGCAGATGTAGAGAACGGACTTGAGGACATGGGGAGGGAGAAGGGTAAGCTGGGACGAAGTGAGAGAGTGGCATGGACATATATACACTACCAAATGTAAAATAGATAGCTAGTGGGAAGCAGCCGCATAGCACGGGGAGATCAGCTCGGTGCTGTGTGACCACCTAGAGGGGTGGGATAGGGAGGGTGGGAAGGAGATGCAAGAGGGAGAGGATATGGGGATATATGTATACGTATAGCTGATACACTTTGTTATACAGCAGGAACTAACACACCATTGTAAAGCAATTATACTCCAATAAAGATGTTAAAAATATATATATAATACTTACACAATTGAACAAATATCAAAAAGAAAAAAAAAGATGTTAAAAAATAAAATATGTTCTCACATTTACACACACACACGACTACACAAAGCCTGAGAGGAATAGATACAACAATTACTGTAGTGGTGTTTTTCATTTCCTTCCATTTTTCTTTAAATCTGGTTTTTTGAACAGAACGTATTGCATATGCATAATGAGAAAGTTTAAAAAGTGCTAAGTGAGGCATTTATGCCGAACCTGTTGAACATTCTGTCTGCGTTGTCGAATCTTCCGTTCTGCAGACACAGCATATACTCTGGTGCTAGAGGGGAAAAAAGTCAGAGTTAAGCAAGATCACAAAACCACTGAAGAGTCCACGTGAAGTAACATGTCCCTGGGAGAGACGGCGAGGAGTCTTACCAATCCTGACCAGATAAAACAGAACGTAGCCCGGGGAGGAGTAGTGGCTGCCGTACATGAACTTGGGCTCCGGCATCTCCTGGTAGCGTGTCTACAACACAGAGAGAAAAAGTCCTGCTGAGCGCTGGCTGTGAAGACAATAACCGACTCCAGTAGTAAAAGCCTAAGGAAATCGTGGCCTGGACACATTCTAGCCCCTAATTTCTCTCCTAAAGAGGAAAAGGAGAAAATAAAAAAGGGGGGGGGGCTTCCCTGGTGGCGCAGTGGTTGAGAGTCCGCCTGCCGATGCAGGGGACACGGGTTCGTGCCCCGGTCCAGGAAGATCCCACATGCCGCGGAGCGGCTGGGCCCATGAGCCATGGCCGCTGAGCCTGCGCATCCGGATCCTGTGCTCCACAATGGGAGAGGCCACAATGGTGAGAGGCCCGCGTACCGCAAATAAATAAATAAAAACTTTAAAAAAAAAGAGGGGTGAAAATCTGAGTAAACACAGCATTCTTGCAACAAGTATCTTGGTGTTCTTGGCCTCATGGTAACAATGTCTGCCGGGGCAGGACTGAAAAGAAGACATTTTATGCATCTCTTGTGCAGTTCACCAGAGAGCACCTTCGTGAAAATAAATGGGTAAACCTGTGATCGGCTCAGCTTCCTACCTCCTGAATTGTAAGCAGAAATGCAGATGGTGAGCCGCTAAGTTCACAGGGGAAGGAAGGCAGCGGGCAGAGGGCAGAGGGCAGAGGGAGAGAGAGTACGCTCAGAAACTTCGGTCTCTCCAGACATACTTCCCCTAAGTCTTGAAGAAACGAGTTTCAGGTACTATAAAAACACAAGGGAAGAGGGTTCAATCCCTGGTCAGGGAACTAAGATCCCACGTGCTGTGTGGTGTGGCCACAGAGTAAATTTAAAAAAACCGACAAAAACAATCAAACAAAACATACGCCAAGGCTCCCGGGTTGCTTAGACACCAGGAATCTCTGAGTCCACGTACCAGCAGCCTCTCCAGACGTTCCTTGTTGAGGGCCCCTACTGGCTTACTGAGATCCCGGAAGGTTCCTGGATTTGACAGATCTATAAAGGAAATAAATTTTTAAAAATTACTTACAATAAATAAAGCAAACAAGCTTACCCTTAATAACATTATCTCCCTGAATGAATTCACATGCACACATTTATTTCCAAATAATAAATAGCTTTTTAAAAATTGAGACAGATCCATTAGAATTAATATTTCTGATGATTATTAATATAGCTGTAAAGGTTAGAATCTGAAGACCTACTGACCAAAAAAACTATATTCCAAGTAAAACAACAACGAAAAATAAACAAATTTCAAAAGCCATTATTCTATCAAAATTTACTTTTTAAGTTTGAATTATAGTGAATAGTATTATTCTGTGATAACAGCATAATTTGAGAACTGGGGACCTGAATATTATCAGATAAATAAATTATATTGCTAGAAAATCTGTTACCTCTTTCAACTACAAGGGTGCAATCAGTGTCAAAAGTAATTCAGTGTTCACAATATCTAATTTTAAGATATTACAAAATAAAATTACAGTACAATCACATTTTTCGTAAAATAATTTGAGAGAGAGAAAGAAGTATATATACCACAAAGTTAAAATGGTTCTCTCTCGGTAATGTAATTACTGATGAGCCTTATTTCCTTCTTTGAGTGTTTCAGTACTTTCTAAGTGTTCTTTAATGAACAGCTATTATGTTTGGTAATCACATGTTTTCATGTGAATTGAAAAATAATACGGTAACCTGAGGCGCAATTTTCAAAGTGAAAACTTAAGTATTTGAAAACATAGTACTTATTGGTAGCAGTGGTAACACTGGCTGAAGATCCCATGCGTGTCTTCTGGGTGTGGCTTTCAAGAAGTATGTGAGTACTTTTAGAATTAAAAAAAATTCAGAGACAGTAGAGAAAACATACGGAACACACGTAATTCCCATGACACCCATCCAGTATCGTGGCATGGAGACGGGCCATCGTCAGTAATAAAATCAAACGGGTTCTGCTCTGTCCACGAATCACAACGTGGCTCTAAGAGGGAAGGTGTTCTTCGCTCTAAAAGCCCGGCTCTGTGGCACGCACCCAGCTCGGAGCTGCTGTAGTCGCCGACGACCCAGGGGAACACGGGGTACTGGGAGAGGTCGTTGCAGCTGCGGTCGGCCAGCGTGTTGAGGTGCAGCAGGTACTGGTAGTTGGACAGAAGCCCGCGCTGCCACTGCAGCGTGTAGCCCTCGGCCGTGCGCTCCGCCACGTGGTGCTCTGGGGGGACAGGTGAGGGCAGGCCCGGGTCACACTGAGCTCCGCGTGTGTGGGCAGCGGTCACTCAGCATGTGAAGGCGTTACAGAGGCTTTCAGTGTAGACCCTTCAACCCATTTTTGAAAAGTACATTTTAAAACAAGAAAAGTAGGCTACAGTTTGCTTTTACCGAAGAGTTGTTCTGTCAGGTATGAACGAGCATCTCCAAGATCCAGGAGGGAAATTATTAAATGTATGATATAAAACATATCTACTAAATATATGATATAAAACACATCACATCTATGAAATATATGATATAAAACAAATATGAAAGTATGGAGCAAATACATAAACATGACATGGTAATATATGTAACATTTGCAATATTTATATATAGTCTACAACAATATGTACTAACAAAGAATCCTTCCAAACGTGCTTGAGTTTTAATGCCTTTAAGAAGCCATGACCATCTGTAAAACTCATTTCCTCCATTTCTTATGAAAGTAAAACGAAACAATCTTTTAGTTTTCTTTCAGATCTGGAAGCGGGGTACACTACGGCTAATTTGTCACTGACTACGTATTATTTATGCAAGTGAGGAATCAGGAAAAGAATAGAAACTGCTGAAGGAGAAAACACATATCTGTCAGAATTCTCAAAGCAGAAGGACCAGAAAGAGCCCCCAGAAAGAACCTCAGGAAAGACGGAACCACAGATGGTGTGGCACCAGTGATAACTGTCCTGTAAAATGAGTCAACTGTTCTATTTTGTTTAGAAAATTCTGCTTTCAGCTTTGTATTGGCTGCATCAAACTTATCTAACTCATTTGCCGATTCAATATTTATTCTTATATACTTTGCCAAGTTTCTTCTCTAATCAGCTACCAGGAAAGGGCTTAAAAACTCAAAACACTTATCCTCTGACTTTCTGCTCTCAGAACGTCTCAGAGAAAGTCTGAACAATCTCAGGAATGAACTCAGAGAGAACAGACGCTTCACAGAAGCAGACCTTTTAGGCCGTGGCAAGTTTTTTGACTTGAGATTTTAGGACTCACCATGAAAGTTGAGTTTTTTGTTGTCATCTTGTTATAGTTAGAAAAATTAAATCAGGAGGCAGGAGATAACAGTAAACTTATACCAAAGCTATACTTAAGTCCTAAGTTAAACTGAACAGCTTAGTGTGAGAAGAAAAAAAAAAATGAACTCAAACCTACTGTAAAATATGTTCTTTATTGAAAATAAACTATTCCTCCTTGAGAGAAAACTTCTAAGGGAGTAAGTCACTACACATCTCATAAATGATTTCACTGCACACGAGAACAGCAAACTAAGATGGTATTAATAAAATCCCAACACTGATTTTTTAAAATTCCATTCTAGTCATCTGGCAATTTTGAAAACAAGAATAATTTAATTCAACCATACAACTTAATATGTTTATGCTTGAAAAGAAAAATACAGGTGTTCTCTCTGATAAAAGTGGGAAAATTCACATTTCCCATGGAAGATTGAGGAAATATTAGTTGTAAGCAAACTGAGTCCCACGGTTCCATACTGAGCATAGAAGGTTCCTGTGTTCCTTTTGTACCGTTTTCCGGCTTTGAGATTAAGACCACAATTAATGATCACAGACACATGACTGGGTAACTGTCTCACATGAAGAAACTGAGTCCTGGTTTTCATAAACGAACATAAGACAGGACTGGACATAAAAATAATTAGGTGGATTCTTATAAAATCCATTCAACTTGGGGGTTGTTAAGATACAAAAAAACATTTAAATATATTTATCAAAAGTTTGTAAAACACAGGATTGAACTATTACCAAATTTCATTTATATTTCCCTTAATTTTCAGTATGCCATTCTGCTAACTATAGTTACTGATGAGAAGAAGTAAGCAGAACCACAGAGAGGTGATTCCAGATACAGAATTGCTCTCCTCTCACTTCCCATCCCAGTTACTCGGGAGTTGAACCACCTTCACATGAACAGATACAATGAAGAGTGAGCACCAAACCTAGGTATGTAGCAATGTAAAAATAGAGGTCATCTCGGTCTTGACGTTCATAGAACTTCAGGTAGACGTCGGAACACAGATCATCTTCTGTGCAAAACACTTCCAAGCCCTACAAGTCCAGAAAGAGAAGAATAAAACAAACGGCATCTCAATGTGAGTGACGCAAGTACAAAAGCCTTTCAACTAAACACTTGCATTTTTTTTTTTATTTTTTATTTTTTGCGGTACGCGGGCCTCTCACTGCTGCGGCCCCTCCCGTTGCGGAGCACAGGCTCCGGACGCGCAGGCTCAGCGGCCATGGCTCACGGGCCCAGCCGCTCCGCGGCATGTGGGATCTTCCCGGACCAAGGCACGAACCCGCGTCCCCTGCATCAGCAGGCGGACTCTCAACCACTGCGCCACCAGGGAAGCCCCTGCATTCTTTATTTGTAGGTCTTGTATGCATATTCCCCAGCAATAAATTTGATTTATAAGGACAAGACGTGTCTCAGCTAAACTTTACAAAATCCCTTTGACCTTGAGGATCTTTATGATGACAGCATCTGTGAGTTTATTATGCTGAAATTCAAAACTGGCTAATCCAATGTCTTCACCTATCTTCTTCAGAGACAAAGGCTTAGCTTTCTTTTACAAATTAAGTCGTAATTATGTCAACTTAAACTGATAATCGAATAACTCATTTAATTAGTAGGATGCAATTGTTTTAAGAAAACTATGAGCTGCGTGAATGTTGTGAGGGTGAAGCCGAGACGGGACAGGAATAGACAGAGAAAGGATGAAGGCGCAGCGCTGTCCTAGGTTCAGATACAGGCTTCCAGCGCTACTAGTGAGGGAACCGAGGGAGTGAACTCCTGGAGTCTCGATTCCTTTGTAAAGTAGGGTATCATCTACCTCACAGGGATGGCGCTGATAAACGAATATTGTACACAGATTGCCCAGTAGGCAGAAGGTACTTAATCAATGCCAATTTCTTCTTTTTCTGACTGCATCTCTATACCCAAAGGAGGAGGAGATTTTTCATAGAATCTGTTTCCCTAATCCTCTGTTGGCACTGGAAATGGAGAATTGCCTTTTAAGTAAAATAGGCAGGAAAACAGTTAAATTTCATAAATACAAAACACCAAGATGAGATGCTTAAATATCCACAATGCTCTTGTAATGCCACCAACTTACTGGTTAATCTCTGAAGGAGAACAAATAGATTTATATCGATGTCAAGCTAAAACCCCTTGGAGTCACACCTTCCGTGGCGACTGGTTTCTACAATAAGCGTGTGAGCCTCACAGAAGTGCGGACACGGGCTTATTCAGGAGAATGGCGGGGAGGGACGCCTAGGTGACTGAAATGGTTATTTTATCCATTTCTCCCTCTCACCAAGCCTGAAGGCTGAATTCATACAAGTTAACCATGAGGATACTACAGTTCCACTGAGAGCTGCCGTCGCAGCTTCCAAACTTTGCTTGGAGACCTCGCTGCTGTAACTGGACCGGTTCTGCGTCCATTATCCCCACATCCCCACACAAGCCTGGGAGGACCCTGAGAACTAGGCAGGGAGAAACTCAAGGGCACTTGAGCCCCCCTGCTCTTGGAGCCAAAGCCTTTTTCCCAACAGCCCTCCCCCCACAGAAAGAGTGGCTCCTTGATAAACTTCCAGCGCAGCCAAAAGAAGGGGCGGCGGGCCTCACGGCCCCTCTGCTCGCAACACAAACACCCGCGCCTTTCAGACGAGCCCGAGGTGGGTGCAGGCCAGTAAACCACTGGCCAAGCTGAAGATAAGACAGTCATCCTCTAGAGGGGATGTTCCCCTCGAACTCACCAGAGGCATGAGGCCATGTCTCCTCTTGTAAATGCGGCGGACGTCGTGGAGTGTTATCTGGACCATGGGTTTCTTCAAAAGTAGAAAGACAATCTCAAATGTCAAGATTCTGACACAACTAGAAGCTGCCCTTCAGCTGTCCCACCCTAACTTCCTGACGGGTCACACCTGAACACCTGGAAAGTGAGCTCTGAGAACAGGGCGTGCCTCACTTTACACGCCGGTCTGCCCTTTTCACTAGCTTTGTGACCGTGGACCAGTCCCCCCTACCCACCCCACCCCCGCTGGTACCCCCCAGGATGATAATGCAGGCACCTAGCTTTCAGGTTTCTGCAGGGTTGCTGAGGGGTAAGAAATAGTAAAGGACTGGTGTAGACCTCCTCTCAGGAATTCTCCTCTTTTTATAGACCTACGGTTTGCTCAGAACTGACATACAGCTTTTTTTTTAGGATCCTGTCTTGTAGCTCCTTAAACTACAGTGTAATAAGGCTCATAAACAGATACAGTATAAAGCAGGGCCTCTAAACTTTACAAGGAGGAAAACTGTCTCGCTTCTCTGGAGGCTTAAAATGCTAGCGAGAGAGCAACAAGGTCGCAAAAGGTACTGAGATCGGCTAAAAGGCGACAGGTCCACCCTCCTCCCTCCAAGTAAGAGGGAGGGAGAGCCTGCAGACGCAGGGTGTGTAGCCGTGGAAGCTGCCTGCAGACTGGCCACGGCCCCCAGCCCAGACCTGGGACCCTGAAGCTGTGGCTTATACTCAGATATTGTTGCTCAAGTATTGACCGAGGCCACAGCAACAGCGCTGGTCCAGCCAATCGATGACGCCACAAAGAATGCCGTCAGCAACGTGTACTGTGTCCACTGGAGGGCCCGGAGAGTGTGCCCTACCACCTGGTGGACAGAACTGTTATAGCATCACCTTTCACTTAGGAAAGTGTTCACATTTCAGTGACGTGTAATGACTGACCAGCCTGGAGAATTTCTTCCATGGCAGAAAACACTGCTATTCTTGAAGCTACCTGCTAAACGGTCCAACTGCACTCGCAGAGTATTAGGGTTTCTGTTCTTTCAATAAACCACTCTGAAAAGGGTCCGTATCTAGATAAAGGCGCCAATCTTTACAAGTTTTAGTGCAGAAATCTGAATTCATCTTTACTGTGTGGCCTCGTGAGCCTGAAGTCATCGTGCAAGAGAAGATGTTTCCAGCATCACAGCAGCAGAACTGCAGCTGCCCAGTGACAGCAGTGCCACACGCAGCTCTGCACTGGCTGGAGAGGCGGCAGATGCAGATCTACCGATTTGGTTTGTAATTAAGGGAGAACGAGAAATACAACTTAGGTGACATATCAGCAAATACACAGAAAGCATCCATCTCTTCTTAACCTTAGTATATTTCATTGCTCTCTTGCAGAAGTGCTTCCGAGTAGAAAGGTATAAACCTCTAATGACCCTTTACTAAAATCAGAAGGGGCAGGGTTTCTTTTCCCCCGAAGTAACAGAAAGTCAGTCACAAGAGCTGAAACACGGGTGAGGGTGCATCAGGATTCCACGGGGAGCCGTTAAATACCAGATGCTGGATGGGGACGGGGGTAACTCTGACCCTCCCCAAAATGTGAGAACACTCTAACTGTCAAGTCAAGTTCACAGGAAAGAGAGCTTGAAGACGCAAACGGGAACACCAGAGGAGCCCTCCGCTGGCCTACAGACTACTTACCGGGTACCCATTGAGAGGCTGGAAATACAGGTTGGTGTCAGTGATGCACACGTGGCCAGGATTCGTCACCAGAGGTGTCACCATTTCTGCTTTGCATTCCATGTGCAGCTTTTCAGATACACTTTGGAATCTGAGAATATGTTTTTTCCAGCAAAAGCAAGAAAAATCAGAAATCGATCTACTTTCTAGATTTAACTTTATCTGAGGGAGCTACAAAGTGACTCTGCAGAACAGGTGTCTAAACACCGCATTTGATACAAGAAAACTGGTGATATAAATCAGTCGCCTAAATAAAACTGACTTTCTTTTCAATGGTATAATGAATACTTGATTTTTTTAAAAGCAGATGAGGTTACGTATCAAAGAAGAGAAGACAGACAAGTAAAAAATACCAAATAACCCTGTTACTGGTACTCTTCACTCCTCCCCAAATAAGTCGGCCTTGAAACTGTTCTTACATTAACATAATTTTCTATTTTTGTGTCATTAAGACCTATTTTATTGTCATAGAAACTGTTTTGGCATGGGTAGCACTTACTGCACACCACGTTCTATAAGGCTATGAGTTTACTTGCACGTCAGTTCCAACGGATAGTCTTTTGTGGACCTACTGCAGTAAAACCAGTCAAAGGTGATCACCACTCCCTCCTAAATTATGTTAACTCATCAAAAAAGTCCATTTTCGTTCTGCTTTACTAATTTAAAAAGAAACAGAAGGGAAACAACCAAATCATCAAGAGTTTAGGCAATTACTTAGTTAAATAACTGAGCTAAAAATAGGTCTCCTCTGGGACTTCCCTGGTGGTGCAGTGGTTGGGAAACCACTTGCCAATGCAGGGAACACAGGTTCGATCCCTGGTCCAGGAAGATCCCATATGCCGCGGAGCAACTAAGCCCATGCGCCACAGCTACTGAGCCTGCGCTCTAGAGCCCACAAGCCACAACTACTGAAGCCCACGTGCCTAGAGCTTATGCTCCACAACAAGAGAAGCCACCACAATGAGAAGCCCATGCACCACAACAAAGAGTAGCCCCCACTTGCCGCAACTAGAGAAAGCCCGCGTGCAGCAGCGAAGACCCAACGCAGTCAAAAAAAAAAAAAAAGGTCTCCTCTGTAAGTAGTAGAACAAAAGCAGGGCTTCCCTAGTGGCGCAGTGGTTAAGAATCCGCCTGCCAATGCAGGGGACACGGGTTCGAGCCCTGGTCTGGGAAGACCCCACATGCCGTGGAGCAACTAAGCCCATGCATCACAACTACTGAGCCTGCGCCCTACAGCCCACGAGCCACAACTACTGAGCCCACGAGCCACAACTACTGAAGCCCACGCGCCTAGAGCCATGCTCCGCAACAGGAGAAGCCACTGCAGTGAGAAGCCCACCACCAAAACGAAGAGTAGCCCCCACTTGCCGCAACTAGAGAAAGCCCGCATGCAGCAGCGAAGACCCAACGCAGCCAAAAATAAATAAAATAAATAAATGTATTAAAAAAAACAAACACAAAATCACACAGGAGCAGGCTTCCTCTTCCAGTTTGGACGTGAAGGAGACCTCACAGCTCTCATCCCAACCACAAAACCTGCCAGATGAGCTACACAATCCTTGCTATGTTTAGAAACCCATCAGAAAGCTCAGGTGCAGAGAAACCTAAATGAAGGGATCAGCAGTTGAGTGGCAGGAGGAGGGGCAATCTTCCACAGGGGGAGAGGGCTGCAGGATGAGGGAGACGCCAGACAGCAGGAGTCGGGCCTGGAGGGCACAGATGCTCCGTGGGCGGAGAGCTGGAGGCTCAGCTGGGAAGCACAAGGATGTCTGCAAATCCTTCAAGGGCCGACCCCAAGCCCCGCTGAGGACAGCTCTGCGCACTCCCGCCGTGGAACTGGGCATGGGGACCTGGATTTAACCCAGCTCCACTCATTACACTGACGGAGCCCCCAGGGCAAGCAGCGGGCAGGATGAGGGTGGGCACGACCGCCTCCGGAGGCAAATACTCCTCAGGTCAGTCTCTACAGTTCCTTTAAAACAAAGTTCCCAGCACACAAAAAATTACAAGAAACACAAAGAAGTGAGTAAATATGACCCGCACTCATGAGAGAAGATTCCACGGAAGAGGACCCAGACGTCGGATCCATCAGAGGGAGACGTTAAGATAACTGTAGTAAATCTGCTAAAAGATCCAGAAGAAAAGATGGAAAACGCACGTGAAGGGAAGGAAACCTTCGTCCGAGAAGTAGAAACTACGAAAAAGAACTGAAAGGAGATGCTAGAAACGAAAATCTGGGCGAGAGGAAATGAAGAATGACTTCAACAAGCCCAACAGACTGGCGCGGCAGAGGCAAAGCCCAGTGTGGCTGAGAACAAGGCCAATGAAAAGCCCTAACTGAAACAGGACAGAAGGAGAATAATAATAATTTAAAAACACACAGGACAGAGTGTCTGAGGTCTAAGCCAAACTATAAAACATACTAACACGAGTGTAACTCAAGTCACAGGAGAAGAGACAGGAGACGGGGCAGAAGAAACACTGAGTGGAGAGTGGTGAAAACTGTCTAATGTAAGACACCAGCTCACAGGCTCCGTTACCCAGAAACCCCCAGCAGGACAGGCGCAGAGAGACTACACCTTAATTCACAGTAACAACAGGACAAATGATGTGACTTTTCACAGGAAACAATGGACAGCAACATACAACGGAATGAAAACCCTTCAAGTAGTGAAAGAAAACCCTGTGAACCTAGTATTTTACGTCCAACAAAAACACCCTTCAAAAATGAGAGTAAGATAGAGGTATTTTCAGACAAAGCTGGGAGAATCCATCCTGACCAGATATGCACTGTAAGAAATGCTATAGGAAGTTCTTTGGGCTTAAGAGAAATGACACCAGATGCAACACCGGTTCTGCAGGAAGGAAAGACAAGCATCAGGAAACATAAGTATTCAAATCTCCAAGTAAACAGAAAAGAATTCTCAGTATTTTAATTTATGTACCTATAAATGCATGTATCTCAATTCTTGGGATTGGGAGTTTGGGATTGACGTGTACACACTGCTATATTTAAAACAGATAACCAACAAGAACCTACTGTAAAAAAAAAAAAAAAAAAAAAAGTAAAAAAAAATTCTTTAAAAACCTAAAAGG
The DNA here is from genome assembly GCF_039906515.1 of Pseudorca crassidens. NCBI lineage: Eukaryota > Metazoa > Chordata > Mammalia > Artiodactyla > Delphinidae > Pseudorca > Pseudorca crassidens. The sequence continues at coordinate 79,320,727 of NC_090312.1, read as the reverse complement.
GGGCTTCCCTGGTGGCGCAGTGGTTGAGAGTCCGCCTGCCGATGCAGGGGACACGGGTTTGTGCCCCTGTCCAGGAGGATCCCACATGGCACGGAGCGGCTGGGCCCGTGAGCCATGGCCGCTGAGCCTGCGCGTCTGGAGCCTGTGCTCCGCAACGGGAGAGGCCACAACGGTGAGAGGCCCGCGTACCGCAAGAAAAAAAAAAAAAAAAACCTAAAATAAGAACACCATATCATGGGTTTTATAGAAATTTAATATAAAACCACAGATCACAAAGGGCAGGAGGGGTTATGTGGAAACACACTGCTGTAAGGCTCTTGAACTACTGTAAAGGAGTGTAATATACTCTTACCTGAAGGTACGCTATGTACAAGGTGCATATTGTGAGCTCCAGAGTGACCACTAAGAATGACACCAAGCACTACAGCTAAAAAGTAGAATACTTAAAAATACCAGATTTACCCAAAAGGCGGCAAGAAAGGAGGATCAGACAAACAAAGAACAAATGAAATGCTAGGAAACAGATACTAAGATAGCGGGTTTAAAAACCAACTATATCCATAATTACATAATTATAAATGAATTAAACAATCCAATTAACAAGCAGAGACTTTCGGACTGTATAAAAAGACTCAACTATATAAAGTGTTTTTTAGAAACGGAATAAGACACAGACAAGTTAAAATTAAAAAGGAGAGAAAAAGATACAGCATGCAATCACAACATGTAAGAAAACTGGTGTCTTATAAATGTATGTAAACCTAATAACAGAGCCTGCCAGTACACGAGGCATAAAATGACAGAAATACAGGGGAAAATAAACAATTCCACAATCATTACTGGTAATTTTAACACCCTCCTCTCAGTAAGTGACAGAGCAAGTCAACAAAAAGTCAGTCCAGTATAGATGATCCGAACAACCATCAGCCAACTGGCCCTAAATGACGGGTACAGAGCACCATACTCCACAACTTCAGAGCACTCGTTCCTTTCACGGGCCTGGGAAACCTGTGTCAGGACAGACTACGCAGAGCCATACAACCCATCTCAACAAACATCAAAAGACTGAACCAGGGCTTCCCTGGTGGCGCAGTGGTTAAGAATCCGCCTGCCAATGCAGGGGACATGGGTTCGAGCCCTGGTCCGGGAGGATCCCACATGCCGCGGAGCAACTCAGCCCGTGCGTCACAACTACTGAGCCTGCGCTCTAGAGCCCATGAGCCACAACTACTGAAGCCCGTGTGCCTAGAGCCTGGGCTCCGCAACAAGAGAAGCCACCGCAATGAGAAGCCCACGTGCCACAACGAAGAGTAGTCCCCGCTCGCCGCAACTAGAGAAAGCCTGCGCGCAGCAACGAGGACCCAACACAGCCAAAAATAAATAAATAAAATAAATAAATTTATTAAAAAAAAAAAAGACTGACCCATATACTCTCTGAACCGAGAGTATTAGATTAGAAATCAATAACAATACAACAGTAACGAGATCCCCAAATACAGAGAAGATAAACAACATACTTCCAAATAACCCAAAGAAAAAACCCAATGGGTCAAAGAAGAAATGACAAAGGAAATTATGAAATATTTCATATGAATGATAATAAAAACATATTAAAATCTGAGGGATGCAGCTGAGCAGTGCTTAGAGGTAAATTTATGTTCTAGTCCTACTTATAAAAGAAGGTCTAAAATCAGTGATCTAAACTTTGTAGGAAGCTGGAAAGAGAACAAGTTAAACCCAAAGTAAGCTGAAGGAAGGAAATCAATTTTATATAAAATGATTTTTATATAAAAATAGAGAAAAATCAACAAAGTCAAAAGTTGGATCTTTAAAAAGGTTAATAAAATTGGCAAACCTCTGGCAATACTGATAAAGAAAAAACATAAAGCATCAACGTAAGGAATGAAAGAGGCACCATAACTGCAGATCCTACTGACGTTCAGAGGACATTAACAACTTGATGCCCGCATCTGACAACTTGGATGAACTAGACAAAGGTTTTGAAAAATGCAGCTCGACAAAATAGACACAAGAAGAAACAGACAACCTACCTATGTGTCAAGCAAATAGACTAAGTAAGAACACTTCAGGCCTACATGGCTTCACCAGTAAATGTGGTTAAAAATTTAAGCAAGAAATACAATCCTACACAAACGCTTTTGGGAAACAGAAGATAAAGGGAGATTTCTAACCTCATGTTATGTGGCTAGCATAACCCTGACGGCAAAACCTCACAAATACACTAGGATTTACAGAGCAACATCCCTAACCAGAGATGCAAAGATCCTTTACAAAATACTAGCAAAGCAAATCCAGCAATACGTAAAAAGAACAACATATCGTAAGCAAGTTGGATTCATCCCATGAATACAAGGTTGTTTTAACACTGAAAAAACAATATAATTCACATTAACAGAATTAAAGAAAAAAAGATCATTTCAATAAATGAACAAAAAGTACTTAACAAAATTCTAAACTTATTTTTGAAAATACTCTCAGCAAACCAGGAATAAAAAGAAACTTCGTCACTCTGATAAAGGGCATCCATGAAAAACCTACAGCTGGAATCATTCTTTTTTGTGTGTTTTGGTGGGTTTTTTTGTGGTACGCGGGCCTCTCACTGTTGTGGCCTCTCCCATTGTGGAGCACAGGCTCCGGACGCGCAGGCTCAGCGGCCATGGCTCACGGGCCCAGCCGCTCCGCGGCATGTGGGATCTTCCCGGACCGGGGCACGAACCCGTGTCCCCTGCATCGGCAGGCGGACTCCCAACCACTGCGCCACCAGGGAAGCCCTGGCGTCATTCTTTAATGGTGAAACATTAAACCCTTTTCCTGTAAGATCAGGAACAAGGCAAGAATATGTCTGCTCCCACTGCGTCTATTAATCAAACTGTGCAATGAGGCAAGAAGTAGAAATAAAAGCCACAAGTATTTCTGTGAAACTGTCATTATTCACAGGTTAAATAATTATGGATATAGAAAACTCTATGGAATCTACAAAAAAAACCTGCTAGGACTAATGAGTAAATTCTGAATTTGGAAAAGTCACAGGATACAAGGTCACTGTTTCTAAAAAACAAAAAACCAAAAAACAACAACAAAAAACTACTTCTATATACCAGTAACAAATAATTGGAAAATAAAATTTCAATAGCATCAAAAAAAGTCTAGGATTACAGCCAACAAATCTACGATTACAGCATCCACACCCACTAAACATATAATAATGGGGGAACTGGATGAGGGGAAAAGAACTCTTTGCACTCACTGTCTTTACATCTTTTCTTTAAATCTAAAATTAGTCCAAAGTATTTTAAAGAGGACATTTTGGGGTATAAATGGGGAAACCTCAATATGGAGCTATAAGTTACCCGGCATATAGAATATTGCTGCTTGAGTGTTATAACAGTATGGAGGAATGTCACAGAACTTTCTTGTGAGAGATACATGTTGAAGTAGTTATGGGTGAAGTGTCAGGAAGTCTTGCAGTGTCATTTCAAATGGTTCAGGGAAAAGTTGTATGCATATATTTTATATGTATCACACAAACATACATACATATGCACATCAGCTATACATGTATACATACATACAACATATATACAGACATATATGCGTTATTTATACATGTATGCACACACACACACACACACACACACACACACAGAGCAAGCAAGAGCATGAGCCTGAGCATGTAAGAACCAAAGCAAATTCAGCAAAATGTTGACAAATTAACGCTTGGTGACCCATAGGGTATCTGTGTTCACTATATTATCTTTCAACTTGTGAGGACTTGAACTTTTTTTAGAATGAATAGGGAAAAATAAATATAGTTTCAACAGAAAAGCATTTCCTTGCAAGTATGATGAAAATTTATCTCAGCAAAAATTTACCTTCTTTCTTTTGGAGGAAGTATACAATCCTGAAATATCTCACTTCACGCTGCAAAAAAAGTCTTCCCCAAATTCTTCAGCCTAACACTTTGGAGACTGGATAAATCAAAAGTTTCACAGTGAACCATTTTAAACATTAATGTCATGCTGAAGCCCAGGATTAAAGTCTAAACTGCTACTTAGAAAAATTACGCATTCTAAGTAGGTCAAAAGAGACTAATTCTTATTACTCCTTTTCCTTCCTAAAATGGAAGCTATTCTTTCCTCCCAACAATCCACTTAACTAATATATCCTACAAGTACAAAAATGAAAAGAAAATTAATGCTATACAGGTGAAACAGAAAAAGAAGTAAACAAACAGAAACACAGAAAACACGTTAATGGCCAGATGGCTTTTCTGGCAAATTCTTTAACATTTGAAAATGTAGTGTAAGGGTCACAAAGGTAGCAATAAAACAGAATATGACAAACGAATCTCATTTATACACATAAGCTTCTAGCAAAAGCCTAGCACATAATAATCCATAAATGAATCTATTCAACCAATACTTTCTACTCTGTCCTAGGCCTGAGGATTCCAAATACAAAAATCTAAAAATAAATATCTAAAATAAAAATGATATCTAGCGACTAGAGACTGAAACAATCGCTACGTAAGATTTTGTACATATTAGAGAACCTACATATAAAGTTAATGGAATGGATCACAATGTTTAGCAGGGTTGCTGAAAACAAAACGAATACACAAAAATCTACTACATTCTAAGTATCAACAATAAAATGAAATATTTTAGGATATCATTTACAACACCATCAAAAACACGAAGTACCTGGAATAAATCTAGCACAAGAGAAGAAAGAACTTTATAAAGAAAAATCATAAAGAAGACTTAAATAAATGGAAAGTTTCACTGCAATCACAGTCAAAATCCCAGCAGGCTTTTCCTTTATGAAACTTGACAAGCGGAGTCTAAATTTACACAGAAGTGTGTAAGACCAAGAACAGTGAAGACGTAAGTTAAGAAGGGAAATAGGGTGCAGGACCCTGCACTGCCTGATATTAAGAGTTGTCCTAATAAAGACACAGACCTACTAGAGAATGGACTTGAGGATATGGGGAGGGGGAAGGGTAAGCTGTGACAAAGCGAGAGAGAGGCATGGACATATATACACTACCAAACGTAAGGTAGATAGCTAGTGGGAAGCAGCCGCATAGCACAGGGAGATCAGCTCGGTGCTTTGTGACCGCCTGGAGGGGTGGGACAGGGAGGGTGGGAGGGAGGGAGACGCAAGAGGGAGGGGACATGGGAACATATGTATATATATAACTGATTCACCTTGTTATAAAGCAGAAACTAACACACCATTGTAAAGCAATTATACTCCAATAAAGATGTAAAAAAAAAAAAAGAGTTGTCCTAAAGCTACAGTAATTCATACAGTGACACCGCAGATGGAGAGAGAGACAAATGGCCCAGATCTACTTAACAGGAGGAAATCTACTTAAAATAAGGCAAGAAACAAATACGAGAACAGGTTAGTATAAAAGTATACTTACTTGCAGAAAATATATTGGATACTTAGAAAAGCCAAAAAAACCCCAAAACAAACAGAAAACCCAACACACCCCAAAACCAAAAACCGAAACAAAACTCCATTAGATCAGTAAGAATGTGGTCTCTAGGTCCCTGCAGGACACCTCAGGAAGGTACCTAACAGCCTGACGGGACAGGAAAGACTTTCCAGAACAACGCCAGCTCAGCTGAAATGAGAAGAGTAAGGAAGAGTTGGGCGGGTGCAGAAGAGGCAGGAGGCCATAAGGCACCTCGGGAATCGCACAGAACGCAGAGATCCAGAGCAGAGCATGCAAGAGGCACCGGCGGCCGGAACAGTGACGAAGGCTACACCAGCGCCCCGCGTGCAGGTGAGGTTAAGGCTCTACCCTGAAGGCGATGGAAGTCTGGAAGAGTTTCAAACAGACAAGTGATATAAAGAAATAAGTTCCTTAGAAAGAATGTATTTTAAAAGTACATTCGACACAGTGAGGGAAACGGGATTGGAGCAGGGAAGGCTGGAGCTGGGGACAAGCCAAATGCTGTCACTGTGATCTTAGTGGCAGGGGCTGGTGGCCGGACCGGAGGCGCTAACCTGTGAAAAGACAGGAGCTCGTAGACTGGGAAGATCGTGGAGAGCACCTGGCACCAGGCCTTTCTGATGGACAGATGTCAGCTGGGAGAAGTGGCAAGGGGGCCCCAGACCCTGCTCTGGCACTGACGCCAGGGCCACTCCCCCAGATGAGCAGGTTTGGGGTGAGGCAGGTGGTAACACCCACTATCGGTTCTGGACACACTGAATGAGGCACCAGGTGACGATGCCACTGCTTTCGTAATCAGGAAACAAAATCATTGAAAACTTACCTGTTTTTGTCAAATGACGTCCTAGCCAAACGGGACTGCAAAATGGCTGTTATCTTTAAAACAGAATCATTTAAAAAGTATGGATGTAAGGATTTATAAGTGACATATCAATACACGTTCATTCACAATACAGACACAGAGCTTTAGAAACTCTTACCATAGCAGTTTGGTCCCCAAGTTTGTCCAGACAGGATGCTCTGTGAAGCTACAATTATATAAATACACAAGAATTTATTTTTTCTCTCAGATGCTTTGAAGATATTTCCTTAGAAACAATGAAACACAACCACCATTCTGTTACTTAGTAACAGGTAAAATGACTCTGATATATCTATGGCTTCTGCCTAATGTATAGTTTTCAAGTTCAACATATATCAAGTAAATCTGTTTCAGATTTATAAAAAAGGTTATGGTTTTGGTAAGACATATGAGTATGAAATTCTTTAAAAAAAAAAAAAAAAGTTTATGCCTCAGTTTGCCAGTGAATGTCTGAGAAAAGTCCTGGCTTACCTGAAGCAATGTCTCCACGACACCTTCCACCTTCCCTGAAACATCCAACTCGAAGACATATTCCATTGTGCCCTAAAAAAGAGGGAGACCAAGCACGTCAGGCCCCATCACTTTAAGACATTTGCAGCCCCCTGCTGGCCTGTGCAGGGACCTGCCTGGCGCCCCTCCCTCTGCCCACACGGAATGAGCGCCCCGGGGGAGCAGAGTCTGTTGGATTTAGGCTGTATTTACTATCTCCTTCCTTCTGCTGATTTTGGGCTTAGTTTGCTCTTCTTTTTCTGGTTCCTTGAGGTGTACAGTTAGGTTTTTTAATTTGAGATCTTCAAGGTAAGCGTTTAACACTAAACTCCCCTCTTAGGACTGCTTTTGCGGCATCTTTGCAGTTTGGGTGTATGTTCTGTTTTCGTTTTGATCATCTTGAGGTTTTCTGGGTTTGGTTCTTTTACTTCTTTATTGGAGTATAATTGCTTTACGATGTTGTGTTAGTTTCTACTGTACAGTGAAGTGAATCAGCTGTATGTACACCTATATCCCCTCCCTCGAGTCTAATTTCTCTTTATTTCTTTGACCCATTGGTGGTTCAAGAGTGTTGCTTAATTTCCACATACGTGTGAATTTTCCCACTGCTATGGATTTCCGGTTTCACTCCACGGTGGTTGTAATTTTCTTAGATTTGTTGACTTGTTTTGTGACCTGACACGCAACCTGTCCTGGAGAATGTCCCGTGTGCACGTGAGAAGAGCGTGTGTCCTGCTACCGTTGGGCAGGACATTGTGTGTCTGTGAGGTCCATCTGGTCAGAGTGCTGGTCGAGTCCTCCGTTTCCTGAGTGACCTTCTGTCTGGATGATCTACCCATGACTGAAGGTGGGGCACGGACGGAAGTCTCCTCTGTCCTGTGCTGCTGTCAGCCTCTCCTTTCAGTCCTGTCAGTGCTGGCTTCATACACTCAGGTGCTCTGAGACTGGGTGTGCAAGTGTTGTGGCGGTTAATTTTATGTGTCACAAGCTGCACTCTTCTCTTTCCCCTGAGGGTGAGTCTGCTGGGCTGTATCTGCCTGTGTCTCTGGTGCAGGGTCCCCTGGAGCAGCTGCACAATGCCCAGCTCTTTCCTGTTTTCAGGGGTCCCCAGGCATCTAGAGCATTATGGGTCCTGTCAGAGGTCCAGGACAGGTGAGACAGAAGCCAGTCCCTCAGGCAGCTGCCCCCAAAAGCCAGAACATTGGACCTACGGTCCTGTCTTGACTTTCCCTCCCCAGGGAGAAGATGGGAGCTGGGAGTTCCCTCCAATCACGTGGCACAGTGCCAGGGGAGGGACTACGGGGAAAGGATGCTACAATGTTCCCACAGCTTCAGGGTGGCTCATTTCATGCTCACCTGGGGCGCAGGGCACTCTTAACTGGTTTCTGGATTTCTCACAAAGGGAACTGAGTCAGTCTCTCCATAAGAGGAACAAGGGTCTGGGCTTCCTAGTCTATCAAGTCTCATCACCAAGGTCAAAGTCACAACCCCGCCCCTTTAAACCTGAGAATCCTTTGGTGTCCTAATTCACAAGAGCTTCTCTTTGCTTCAGAAAACCTTACTCATTTCCTTTTATGTAACTTTTCAGCAGCTTTGCACTTCCAGTGGGTGACAGGAGAGCCTCTGCAGGGAGAGTACACCAGGCAGCGGTTCTCAACTTGGGGGGCAGGGGGGCGTTCCGCCACCCTTGCAGGGCACTTGTCAATGTGCGGTACCACACAACAAAGGGGGACAGTGCAGAGGGGGCACCCGTGGGTGGGAACAGCCTGTAATGTAAGCGACAGCCCCTCACAATGAACCGTCCTTCCCAAAGTGCCAACAGCACCACGTGTGAGTGACGAGGTCGCAGTATTCACCGTTTCTGAGTGACTGGCACATGCAGATGTTTCTTGTACATGAAACTCAGAGGCGGCTGCACGTGGCTGGTGCGCCCCCCGCCCAAGCTGCTGCTGAGGACCCGCAGGCTGGCCTGTGACCGGAACTGCCATCCCGCCTGTCGGACGTCTGCTCGGAGAGGGTGGCTTTTCCTAATTCAGAGGTGTCGCGTACAGGAGCAGCAGTCCCATCTCTAGGTCTCGTAAAAACTCTTCTGCTACGAGTTATCCCTTTACTGCGTACTAAGCTGCAGCGTAAAGCATTAATTAAAGCACAGAAGGGTTGGATGTAACGTCTAGTTCCAAGTCTTGTGTTCACGGCCCCTCAGGGCTTCTACCCAATCAGCAGCATTTATAAACTATTACTGAGCTCTTAAATAAGGGTATTTCATAGCCTATAAGTATTTCTCAAACATTTAAAAGAAGTTCTCATTGATATTCAGTAAATAATCTTTCAAATGATGCATATTCTGATTTCAACTTTTAACCTAATAATTTAAGCTTTTTTTCCCCCTAATAGACACACCTATTTTGAAGTTAAAAAGTTAATTGAAATCTTTTGGACTAAAGTCTGTCATTCCCTTGGTATTTTGTTATAACTGCTAGGGAACAAGCTTTTAAATACCCATTACATTGCATTAAAGAAGTTAACAGAGACACAGAATCTTACTGCTCAAAATCACTACGTAAATTGCGGGGGATAAATGAAAAGCTTTACTTACCCTTTCTATTTTATATGGTGCAACAATGTTGTGTTCTTTAATGAAATATACCTGAGAAAGACAAATCAATACTTGTAAAATATTAAACATTATCACAGTAATGAGTTACTATTAGGATGTTATGAATCGAATTTAAATCATTGTTACATAATCTGTTTCCAAAAGCACTTGCATTAATATCAGTATGGCTTTCAAGTTCTGATGTTAAAATAACAAACATTAAATTAAAAAAAGATTCATCAAGGCAACAAGGTAGCAACCACTGCTGGATAAATACAACGTCTAAGATGTTTTATGAATGTCATCACTTGTACCCAGTAACCAGACAAGTGAAGGAAGCTAATCTAAGGCTGATTTTCTAAGAAATGAGTAAAACAAAGTCACTGTGGTATGAAATCCATTCATCAACATAAAGAAAACTCTCTTCTCTAGACAGACACACACGCGCACATACACGTGCGCACACGCACACACACACTCCTCTTTATTCTATCAGCAAAAGAATATTTGGAAGCAAAACTCTAAAAGCCTAAAGAACCATAACATATTTCTGAAACACTATGACCTGGTAAGTAATCAAAAAACACAAAAGTTGTGTTCATTTGGTTGTGTGCTTAACCCAGGAAGCTTAATACTTGAAAGAGTAGCTTATATCTAGTCACACCTTGATGTAAAGCTGATTTTGAGTTTATTTGACATGAGACCTCTTATACAAACTACTGAAAGGAGGTGGGAGGATTTGGGGGCTTTATTCTTAAGTTTATTAAAATTATACTAAAATATGTGTGTGTGTGTGTGTGTGTGTGTGTGTGTGTGTGTGTGTGTATATATATATATATATATATATACTTTTTTTTTTTTTTTTTTTGGCAGTATGCAGGCCTCTTACTGTTGCGGCCTCTCCCGTTGCGCAGCACAGGCTCCGGATGCGCAGGCTCAGCGGCCACGGCTCAGGGGCCCAGCCGCTCCGCGGCATGTGGGATCTTTCCGGACCGGGGCACGAACCCGTGTCCCCTGCAACGGCAGGCGGATTCTCAACCACTGCGCCACCAGGGAAGTCCATACAATGTATATTTTTATAATGGAAACCATACTTTCAACTGAAAAAGTACCTACTCCTTTCAAGATAAGGACTTTCTAGAATAAAGCGACAGTGCAGAATGATACTCTAGACATAATGAGAATACAGGTGTGGACGAGAATCATCAGTCGTGGTGCTCCTTCCCCAAACAGATGTGGCCATAACTGCTCTCATATCCGCCAGTCAAAGCAGCATGAAGTCAAAGAGAGCCTCTGAAATGCTTTCTTCCCTAAAATGATTAGAATCGTGGAAGGCAGACTTAGAAAATCACCTAATCTGATATCTCCCAGGCTTCATAAAATAATTTTCAATATGCATTAAAAAGAGGCACGAACAAGAGGGCTAAGTGATCCAAAAACCACCGGAGGCTCTCTGCCCCCGACCATTCACCCCTTGAGAATCTCAGCGCTTCGCGCCCAGTCCTATAGCGTAAAGAAAGCTCTGCATCTGTTTCCCACAGCTCTTCCCACGCTTGCTCGATCACAGAACGATGCTTTTCTTTGAACGCTTCAAGAAGCTGGAGATCCGCAGAGACTGGAGCCAATGCTGACCTCTACCCTTTCATTTTCAAGGTGAAGAAGGTGAGGTTCACAGCAAAAAGGCAGTGGCAATGAGCTCTACTCCTCTCTCATCTATAATTTTTTAAAGATCTCCAGATGAATTGAGCACGGCTAACCCTTGAACAACATGGGTTTGAACTGCATGGGTCCACTTACATGTGGATTGTTTTCAGTAAATATACTGGAAAAGGATGTGGAGATTTGGGACAATTTGAAAGAAGATGAACTGTGTAGCCTAGAAATATCAGAAAAATTAAGAAACTGTTATGTCATGAGCGCATAAAATATATGTAGATACTAGTCTATCATATCATTTACAACCATAAAACATACACAAATCTATTACAAAAAGTTAAAACTTATCAAAACTTACGCACACGCTAACAGACCGTACATGGGTGGCACCAATCTTAGTCGAGAGAAATGTAAATAACGATAAAGATGCAGTATGAAATCACAGCTGCATACGTTCGCCGTAGTTCACACTGTACCACGGTCATAACTTCATAGCCGCCTCCTGTGATACTGCGCTGAGGTCGAGTGCTGAGAGTAACCTCAGAAGGCCGCGGGACGCTATTCATCTTTGCGTGAGCAGCAGGGAATCGGGCATCACAGTAAAAAGTGGTCCCTCCTGGTTCTTGTGCATTTTTCGTCGTGTTTAGTCTAAGATCACAAACCTGGAATAACACCACGGGACCCACACGAAGTGCCACTAGTGATGCTGGCCGTGCTCCCGAGAAGCAAAGTCACGACGTTACGAGAGAAAGTTGAACTACTTGATACGTGTGCCATTGATTGAGGTGAGGCCAGCCGCTGCGGTTGCCACCATTTCAAGATAAATGAATCCAATGTAAACACCATTGTAAAAAGGAAAAGGAAGTTCATGAAGCCATCTGGCAGCTACCCAGCAGGCGGGAGAACCTGGCACTTTTTGTGAACTACCTTTTTATCATGTACTGAAAATGCAGCTTTTATGTGGGTGCAGGGTTGCTGCGTGATGACTAACATGGAGTCATCATATGACAACTTAAAGCAAAAGGAAGGTGAAGGATCTAAAGCTGGAAAAGTTAATGTCAGCAAAGGATGGTTTGATAATTTTGGAGAGAGATTTCGCTGTGAAAATGTCAAGATAACAGGAGAAGCAGCTTCTGCCAACCAGGAGGCAGCAGACGAGCTCCCAGACACCATTAAGAAAATCACTGAGGAGAAAGGATATCTGCCTGATCAGGTCTGAATGCAGATGGAAGTGCCCTCTTCTGAGAAAAAAAAAAAACCCACAAAGGACGTTCATTAATAAGAGACACGAGGACCTGGATTTAAGGCAGGAAGGGACAGGCTAATTCTGCTGTTTTGTGCAAATGCAATGGGGTCGATGACCAGGACTGCCCTGATCTATAAAGCTGCTGACCCCAGCCTTGAAGGGAAGAGGGAACCCCAGCTGCCAGTCTTTTGGTTGGACAACAAGAACCCTTTTTCTGGATTGGTTCCATCGATGCTTTGTCCCGATACAGGAAGTATTCTGCCAGTACGGGACTGCCCTTTAATGTTCTTTTAATTGGACAATACCCCTGGCCACCTAGAACCCCATGAGCTCAACACCAAAGGTGTCAAAGTGGTCTACCTGCCCCCAAACCCAGCATCTCTAATTCAGCCTCTAGATCAGGGGTCGTAAGAACCTTTAAGGCTTATTACATATGGTACCCTGTGCAAAGGACTGTCAATGCTGTGGAAGAGAAATCATGAGAGTCTGGAAGGATTACACCATTGAAGATGCCATGGTTGTTATAGAAAAAGCCATGAAAGCCATCAAGCCAAAAACAGTACATTCCTGCTGGAGAAAACTGTGTCCAGACGCTGTGCATGACTTTACAGGATTTACGACAGAGCCTATCAAGGAAATCATGAATCAGATTACGGATATGGCAAAAAGAGAGAGGCGGTTGAAACGTTTCAAGATACGGATCTTGGAGAAATTCAAGAACTAATGGACACCACATCCGAGGAATTAACAGAAGACAACCAGAGGGAGATGAGAGCTCCCAAACCAGCGCCAGATGATGAGGAAGAAGATGTAGAAGCAGCAGTGCCAGGAAACAAACTGACATGAGACCACCTAGCAGCAGGCTGATTTCTGAGACTGCTTTTTCACTTCTTTTATGACGTGGACCCTTCTATGACACAGGCACTGGAACTAAAGCAAACGGCGGAAGGAGGATTGGTACCATATAGCAACATTTTTAGAGAAATAAAAAAGCAGAAAAGTCAGCCAGAAATCATGATGTATTTCCGTAAAGTTAAACTGAATGTGTCTGCCTCTCCTGCCCGCCCCGTCCCCCCCCATCTCTGCCACCTGCGACAGCAAGACAAACCCCCCCCGCCCCCCGCCCAATGTGAAGACAGACGACAGGAATGAAGACCTCTGGGACGCTCCACTTCTACCTAATGACTAGTGAACAATCATCCTGCCGTGCAGTTAATAAACTCACCTGTTGTGTTTGTCTTCATGTGAACATCTAATAAGCACGTGGAGGAAGCGTATGATACGTTTCTGTGTTCATCACTGTCATCACCTAAGCATTCATAGTGTAGAACATCGTGTGCGAGACTTGTACTGAAGTGGACAGCCTACCCTTGCATAGGCATAAGGGGAGTGATTTTAATATAAGATTAATCATGTGTTAGTTTTCTGGTTTCGTAACTTTGCTTTCAAAGAATTACATTACTGTTCAGATGTCTTTCTCTATCACCACGGGTTTAAAAAAAAAATGTAATCATGTTTGGGGCTTCCCTGGTGGCGCAGTGGTTAAGAATCCGCCTGCCAAGGCAGGGGACGCAGGTTCGAGCCCTGGTCTGGGAAGAGCCCACATGCCGCGGAGCAACTAAGCCCGTGCACCACAGCTACTGAGCCTGCGCTCTAGACCCCATGAGCCTCAACTACTGAAGCCCATGCGCCTAGAGCCCGTGCTCTGCAACAAGAGAAGCCACCGCAATGAGAAGCTCGTGCACCGCAACGAAGAGCAGCCCCCACTCGCCGCAACGAAGACCCAACACAGCCAAAAATAAATTTTTTTTTAATTTTGAAAATTAAAATGTAACCACGTCTCCATACTGAATTATGAATCTGATACGACACTGTGTGCCGTAACACTTTTATAACGATTCACTCAACAGTGTACAGGCTGGGCTACTGGGAAGCAATCGTATTGATGACGCAGGCTACGATAAAGCAGTCATCCTGCTGCTTCTTCATTATCAGTGCATGAATCATACTTGTGAATAACACGTTCCTTTTCCACATTATCCTTTTTTTTTTTTTTTTTTTGCAGTACGCGGGCCTCTCACTGCTGTGGCCTCTCCCATTGTGGAGCACAGGCTCCGGATGCGCAGGCTCAGCGGCCACGGCTCACGGGCCCAGCCGCTCCGCGGCATGTGGGATCTTCCCGGACCAGGGCACAAACCTGTGTCCCCTGCATCGGCAGGCAGACTCTCAACCACTGCGCCACCAGGGAAGCCCCTATCTTTTCATTTTTGATGTCTAATGTTAGTAACACATCTAACATCTACAGTGTTTTGTGTCACATTAAGACAATATTGATGTCGGTCCTGTCATCTTATAAACAGATGACGTGAACTTACAGTATGGATAAGTACAGTACAAACTGCAAATGCATCTTCTCTTCCTTATGATTTTCTTAATAACATTTTCTTTTCTCTAACTTATTGTAAGAATACAGTACACAATACATATAACATACAAAATACATGTTATCAACTGTCTATGTCATCGGTGAGGCAACAGTAGGCTATTCGTAGTTAAGTCTGGGGGGAGTCAAAAGTTATACGTAAATTTTCACCTGTTTGTGTGTGTGGGCGTGGGGGTCAGTGCCCCAAACTCCCACTTTGTTCAAGGGTCAGTTGTGTATGACAGGAGAAAAAACATGTCATTTATCTCCGTATTGCCAGTGTTCACACAGTACCGGATGCACAAATCTATATTGAGCAAATGTGAAATGAAGAAAAGGTCGTGACCCCAAGCATTATACTATAATTAGACAAGGCTACACATCCTGAGCCGTGGCCTCGGTTGTCACCATGAGTCCCTCCGAGCTCACTGAAGCGGGAGGCGCTGGCCTCCCACCCTCCAACTGCAGTCCTTCATCTCAACCCTCACGCACTGTCAGGACTCCTCAGGACGGACCCACACAGCCTGCAGGTACCACACGCTTAATGAACGTTAAGGAACGCATCAGGCATCACAGCTTCTGAGACATATAGTTCTCAATGACTAACTTTAAAAGAATTTCAACATCATTCCCTGTGGCCTTCATTTGAGATTTCTACAAATAATTTCATTGTGCTTAAAAAAAAATGTGTATATATATGTATGTGTATATATATACACACACACATATGTATTTATTCATTTAAATGTGCGTTCAGGTTAGAAAAAAATGTTTACTAGGTGCTTCTTACCTGACTGAAAATGAGTGAGATCCCCCCGGATACCGCCCTAAAATGCAGATAGAAGTTATTAGATATATGTAATTTTCTGGTAGAAGTAAAATTACACAGTTAAGACAATGACGTACTTTGCAAAGTGTCTATTGGCTCCATTTTCTCCATGTTTTCCTATTTTTATACAATCTCTCAAAGGAATCTGGAAAAAATTGAGAGAGAAATATTATAAAAATAAGCCAAGGTAAAATATATACAAAAAATAGAACCGTTTCTGTTCACACTTAAAATGCATTTACCTTAATGATGGGCTGGGATGTTGCATCCGGTTCAAAAATAACTGATTTTGAACATATTTTTAAGGAGCCTCTGATTTTCCTAGAGATGAAAGTACAAAAGGTTATTATTAATGAACGTAACAAAAGTCACAAAAGAATCATAATACATTTAACTAGAATGTAGATGACTAAAGTATAAAAGTATACTTTTACTAGAATGTAGATGACTAAAGTATAAAAGTATAAAAGTATAAACTAATAAAAGCTCAACAAAGAGAAGGGTATGAAAGGTTGGAAAATATAGCAAAAATATTTTCCTCATCTCCCCCTCCCTAGAGGTTAAAGAATCTGCATGTGTTGTAATACGGTCTCACTGGTTGAGCACCGTCGCATGTATTTTATTCGCATTACCTCATCTGGTCCTCACAACTACTGTGAAAGGGAAACAGTTTTCTGATCCTTAAGAAACGCTGATTCCATCCTGTCTGTGGTAAATTCTTTTGACTTTTAATTTCCTATATCTTAAAGAACGATTCAGAAAGCAATACTAAGCATCTAACGTTGATTAGGTAGGAGATTTTTTGTGTTCTTATTTATAATCATGCAAGAATAACAAGAGTTTGAATTTAGAACCCAGAACGCTTTTACCGGTGATTCTGGGGTACATAGGAATTCTGGGAAAAACTGGTTCTATGATGATAAGCAATTGTAAAGACCATCTGCCTGCTACTATAATAGCAAATAAATCAGTCATCGGCTTCACCATTCTCCTCCTTTCTTGGGACATTTATACGGCTCCAATGAGTTTTGGAAAAAGCCCGCCTGAGCATGTTAGAGGCCCATGTGCCTCACTTGCCTGAAGCCAATAAAAATCTACACACTTGATTGTCTTTTTATTGACTAGATGACTTTTATCAATTGATCAAACCAAGGCAATAACTTATTATGTAATCAAAACACAGGTTAAGAAATGCTG
This sequence comes from Pseudorca crassidens, assembly GCF_039906515.1. Taxonomy (NCBI): domain Eukaryota; kingdom Metazoa; phylum Chordata; class Mammalia; order Artiodactyla; family Delphinidae; genus Pseudorca; species Pseudorca crassidens. Next base: position 79,303,942 of record NC_090312.1, on the reverse strand, counting down.
GAACATCATCTTATAAAAAAATCACCTTAAGATTAGTTTCCAAGAGTACTACAAGTATCTACAAGTGAAGCTCTAAGGATCTTACGTTTTTTAAAATCACTTGTATGACATCTGGACTTTTTCTCCAGTCATTCCTCAGTGTCCTAGTAAACGCTTCTTTTTTTTTTTTTTTTTTTTGCGGTATGCGGGCCTCTCCCCTTGTAGAGCACAGGCTCCGGACGCGCAGGCTCAGTGGCCATGGCTCCCGGGCCCAGCCGCTCCGCGGCATGTGGGATCTTCCCGGACCGGGGCACGAACCCGCGTCCCCTGCATCGGCAGGCAGACTCTCAACCACTGCGCCACCAGGGAAGCACGTGAACGCTTCTTGCTCTGGCCGTTCCAGGGTCTCTTAACTGAAGCAATTATGTTACTTATACTCTAGAAAGACCGACCTGCTCTTCCTGCTTCTGTACCCCACCCCCACCCCCCAGGCCGAGTCAGTTCTTCTATCAAAGAAATCTCACATTCTTCCTGGCTTACAAATATGCCAATGGTGTTCTAACCCACAGGATAAAGTCCCATCACAATCTGAGGAAGGCCTACCTCTGTGTACGTAGATAATATGTACCCAGTGCACAAGAAGGCTGGTCATGCTGAAGGTCATGATTTAGCCTGCAATTCTTCTTCCTCAAAAGCTCTTTTAAATTTTGATTTTACATCATTTCTTTCCATGCTGCTATCTGCATTTACTTTCCTAACACCCTAAATCACCTAATAATAACTTAAGTACTTCTATGGCAATTGCTAAACAAATACAAATAGAATAGAAAATTCCCAAGTATCAATCACCTAGTTTCTGCAGTTGTTAACATGCAGTCATTCTTGTTTTGTGTAGAACACCTCAGAACCCTGCTGGATTTTAGATAAATTCCCAGACATCCTATACTTCATTTATATATACTTTAACATGAATCTCTGAAGATAAACTATTTCAATAAATGACCTATCACTGTCACACCTAAAAAAATGAATAATTCCTTAATGTCATCAAGGATACAGCCAGGATTCAAACTCTTCTCTTTCATAAGTGTGTTCTTATAGTTGGTTTGTTCAAGTTGGAACACAAAGTCCATATTACATTTAGTTGACAGGTCTCTCAATATCTCTTAATCTAAGGCAACTTTCATTTTCCCGCATTATGAACTTTGCTAAACACATCTCTGTGGTTTTCCTCTATCCCATTTCCTTTATATAATTGGTAAGATTAAAAGACTTGACCAGCTGGGGTTTGATTTTCTGGTAAGGGTTCGTCAGAGGCAGTGCACATGTACTTCCCTCGTATCAAGAGGCCACAGTGGGTTCAGGTAATGCCTATCTTGATACGTGCATTAAAAAATTTCTCAGCAGCTTTTCATCTGCTGGTTTAGCAGCCACTGAAGATTCTGTCTACAGCAGAGGTTGGCAAACTTCTTCTATAAAGAGCCAGATAGTAAATATTTTCGACTTTGCAGGCCATTTGGTCTCTGTCACTATTCAGTTCTACTTCCGTGTTGCAGGAAAGCAACCACACACAATATGTAAACAGGTGGGTGTTCCAATAAAACTTTATTTACAAAAACAAGTAGCAGGCCAGATCTGACCATAGTTTGTCGACCCCTGATATAGATCCATTATTCACTAGGGGTTGAAATTTTTAACATTCCCTCTGTGTTTATTATCTAGAATTCATCAACAAAGAGCAGCTTTAATTATCTGTGATTTGGTTACCCTAAAGTACAATTTGTACAAGGAAGGCAGGAAAAATGCTCGATTCTTTACGTTTATCAAGTTTTAGAAAAATGAGTTGGTGTCCTAGTACCTTCAAAGGTAACTGATATACATATGTATATACACACACACACGAGAAATAATATATTTATATTACATATATGTCATTATGAACTCATGGATTCGAGCCCTTCTGATACATTTCAATCCACTACCCTCATTATTCTTTTTTGGTGTCCAATCTGTCCCATTTTTTGCCCAGCTCTTCAGGGTGGCCTTGTGCCCTTTTAATTCACATGCAGTCATTTCTGATACCTTCCTTTCTTGCCAGTCTGACAAGATGGTCCAGGCTCACCTCCCACATTTCCTCCCCTGACGTAGACTCAGACAAGTCTCCGAAGAGCCCTCGTTCCTTTCAGTGGAGAGTAGCATTCAGAGTAGCTCACTCCTACTGAGCTCTCACTAGGCCTTTTCAGAGATCCGAAAACCTTCCTTACCTTTCATTCTGACTGCCCTTGTGCTGAATATGATTAGCTGTATGCTGTTCAAAGTAGTACTCCTCCAAGTTAAGCAGCAGCAAGGAAAATCTAAATTTGGGAAAAAAACAAAACCGCATGTTTATTTTTTTTAAGTACAAGAAAGCAGAATATTTCAAGCATGTGTTCCCAAAGTGTTTTTCCATCCACTACATCAACAAACGCTTACTAAGTGTATATTATATGCCAGGCACTCTTCTCTATCAAGACAGACCTGCCCAGCTATGCCAAAAATAAAATAAATTGTTTCCCAGGTGGATTTATTATTCCTTTACAGAAACTCCAAATTTCATGAAATAAAACCATGTATAAAACAGATAGCTGGTGGGCACCTCCTCTGTGATGACCTAGATGGGTGGGATGGGGGTGGGTGGGAGGGAGGTCTAAGAGGGAGGGGCTGTATGTATACATACAGCTAATTCACTTCACTGTACAGCAGAAACTAACACACCATTGTAAAGCAATTATACTCCAATAAAACAACAACAACACTTACTGTTGCCTGAACAGAGCTCGGAGCTTTCCCACCTACAGAGTGTTCATCCTTTGTTCCCCACGACTACACACAAGGCTTCCCCACCCCCTCTTCCCCACCACAAACCATTCTCCACTGTCATGGCTCGTGGGTGGGTGAGTTTCTCTTGCTACTTCCACAAGACCAGTGCCTCTGAGAAGCAGATCTTTAGATATTCCTGTTATAACCAATCTAAGGCTTTGTACGCAACAGCTATTTAATAGATAAAACGAGTAAGCTGAACCCAATGGGAATCAGTTCTTTTTAAAGCTTTAAGTGCTTTAAACTTTTAAAAACAAAATAAAGTAACAGAAAAAGTATTAATTTAGTTGCATGGCCACAGAAACAAATATATGGCGAAGAACTGAAAACAACTGTTTTGTTTGTTTTGTGGTAAGGACCAGGAAACATCAACGGCACCCAGAGTCACGGGGAGACGTTTTCACGAAAAGTGTGGTACTTGAGATGCGTCTTGAAGTTCCGGTGTATTACAGGAAGACATCTAGATTAAATACGGCAGAATAAACGTACGTGTTTATTTCTGCTCCCTCTGGAAAAACACTACAATGTGAACAAAAATATTTTTTAAATAGTAACCCCCCACACAAAAACTAGTAAAACCCACAGACTAATGGAAATCAGAGAGACATAAAAGCAGATGAGAGATACCTATAAATTTGTGAGACGTGGAAAGCAGAGGGGAGGAATGAGCAGTGATCAGAAGCTGGAAGAGCAGATGCCTCCAGAAAAGGTACCAACCAGGAGGAAACCACAAGTTCCACAACTGCAGGTATCAGGTACCAAGAAGGCAGGGATGGAGCCTGGGGGGATGCTTGAAAGTCCAAACGAGGCCAGCAGCCGCGATTCCTCCCCGATGGTTCTCCCTACACATGGTTTTTCAGCACCAAAATTAAACAAGAGACTCCAAACTAGGCACCAAGCACAGTGCAGAGCAGCACCACTGCATGAAAAGACAGTGATTACACAGAAAGCAGGAGGGTTAGTTCTGGAAAAAACTAAATAGCCCTAGAGAAAAGACCTATGGATACTAACATTTCAAAGAACCGTCTACAACATCATCCCACAGTGAGGCCCAACAGAAAAGGCCTGCCCACAGTGACACAGAATTACGTGCTTCACCCTTAAATATGAACGCACACCCCAAGATCACCTGCCTCTAACGTGAAAGAACTAGACCAAACAAGCGGAAGAACACAGCGTGAAGGACTAGAGACAATGAACAGAAGGTCAAAAGACTCTAATTAAGATCCTCACAAAGAAGAAATTATATCCATGAAACGAGATACTGCTTGCTTGAAAACAAACTGAACCAACAGAAAAATAACTCATAAATTAAAAATGATGACAGCGGGAACTAGCTTTACCATCAAAACAGGCAATTTTTATTGGCCTGTTGCACACTGCAAAATCCATGAACAAGAATTCATCACAGGCTAAACTGCCAGAGGTCAGTGTGAAATGCTCACTGTTAACACTTACTCTGAATTTCGGAGCAACCACAAAAGTTCAGATTGGTAGGAGCGTCCTCTGATGCCCGAGATAATTTCCAAGAAGGTATAAATCAGAGAGATACTAAGTACCTTGGCCCTTACTTTTAGCTGGTATTAATAAGTTGAAACCTTTTGCTTGGGCTGGAGCTATGCAACCGTCTCTCCTTCTTCCTCTCCCCACTCCTCCTCTTAGAGAGAGGATAAAATAACTATTCGTCAATAAGACAATGGCATAATTTTGTTGCTATAAAAATAGCCTTCATATGGGCTTCCCTGGTGGCACAGTGGTTGAGAGTCCGCCTGCTGATGCAGGGGACACAGGTTCATGCCCCAGTCTGGGAAGATCCCACATGCCGCAGAGCGGCTGGGCCCGGGAGCCATGGCCACTGAGCCTGCGCGTCCGGAGCCTGTGCTTCGCAACGGGAGAGGCCACAACAGTGAGAGGCCCGCGTACCACAAAAAAAAAAAAAAAAAAAAGGCTAAAATAGTAAATCTTAGGTGTGTGTTTTTTTAAGTTTTCTGGATTTTTAAAAATTTTATTTAAGTATGTGTTTTTTATGCCAATAAAAATATAATCACATCAGCTATTGTATGACTAAAGTCATTATTTTGGTAAATGAATTATATCCTCCTTAATTTACTAATATGCCTATTTTGTAAGTAATGTAAAACGCATGATAAAGGGATATAACCACATCATTATTCAAAGGATTAAGAAACTTTTCTGAGTTTATTTTTTTCTTTTTACTGAAGTATTCAGTTATACCTGCTTGAAAATTTTTATATGTAAAAAGTATTACTGTAAAGTTTCATGGTGTTCTGAACAATGATTTTCAAAGTGCATTCCATGGAGTAAAACGTTCCAAGTTTTAAAAAAAAGTAAAAATAAAAACACTTTTATAATTTTATGATCTCCCTCATTAGGGGTGTATCAGACTGTAAATTATCTCTTTAGGAGACTCGGGGCCCTGCTCCTGGGTATTCCTTAGTTTACTCCATCTTTACAGAGGTGTAGTGACATTTTCTTTAGATAAACTGACTCATTCCGCAATTTAACTTTCCTGAAAAAGATGCTGTCCCATCCTCGTGTCACCTAAATTGCAAAGCATACTGTTCAACACTTAACCAACAACGTAAGACAAGTTCACCCCAGGCCAGCCCTCAGAGTTAACCCTGCCTTCACGGCTACCCAACAATTATTCAGCACTCTGTTGATAAACAGTATTTATAATGGAGCCAGAAGATTTTGCTAGTCAATCATTTCTCTAGTTGGAGATGTAAAACTAGCTTCACTGTGAAGAGGATTGTGAGACCGCAGGAAGGGCCAGGACACCTTAGTGACATGTGCACGGCGGCAGAAAGGGTCCGAGTGGCCTGTATTTGCATCTCTCCTCTGAACACCCCACTATCCTTGGATTAAGCTAGACTATAGGGCCCCCACTACCTAGAGAGCTGGTTGAACTAAACTGGGCATTTTTGGTAAGCTTCTTAAAGCTTGAAGCTTAAAGCTTGGCCTCTGAAACAAAGAATGAATTAAGAAGATGTTTAAGAGACAAGAACACTGTCCAGTGACCCACTGTTAGAAATGTGCCCCCAAGAATACATCTGACAGCAACCTCTGAATAGGCAAACGAATCTTACCTAACTATACGAACATCCATTTCTCCTTTCTCAATTCTGCTATTAAGACATCACAAAACCAAACCTTATTCTCTGCGAGCGTTCAGCTGAACTAAATCGACTGCATTTTCCTGACCTACCAGTCAGAACTCTGTCAAAAAAGATCAGATTAGCATGAAATGAATTCATGCTGGAGACGGATGACAACTTCCTCTCCTAGCCGTTTATAAAAATCTGTCTGATCTAGAATTAGCGCTCAACCTACTTATGCACATATGCTCTTTCTGCACCTTTCCAAGTTCCTAGATCATGGAAACATGCCGTGGTTCCAAACTCAAACTCTCCCAGGAGTTTACACCAGGAGACCCAGGCACATGGGTGTCCTCTGCATCTTAACCCATCTTCTGAAAGTCTAGCCTGCCACTTTCAGTCTGATGGTATCATTAATAGAATACAAAATAAGAGCCACTTCCTCTGTCATGAGTAATATTTTACACTGCTGGGCTGGGCCGGGCCCTAGGCAAGAGCCTAGTTTTACACACAACTTCAGGAGACTTAAATATATATATATATATATATATATATATTTTTAACCTGTAGCATCGTTTAAAGCAAGCACTCCTCTGGGGCTTTAACTTTCTTGATGCTAACTTACAGGACTGTGATATCCTCTTAATCTGTCCTTGGTTGTTGCCCTTCTTGCTTTATATATATATTTTTTAAATTATAAGCTCGGAGGAATACTACGTGTACCACCATTCTCTGTTTATTTGCTTGTCTGATTTTTTTTTGTAACTCTTCACCAAAGACCATTTGGATTGGACGTTCTGAATTCTATTTCTGAGAGTTTGACAAACTTCCTAGGTCAATATCCTTTTCAGAACTGTCCAGTAATGATCCTGTTTTATTCCCCTTCCTGGAAACTTACAATATCTGCCTTCTGAAAAATTTAGTTTCTATGCATGTCAGAATCCTTCTTAATCCCCCTGGGCTTCAACAATAAATAACTTGATACCATTGCCTTTTCTGATGGTTTCTGTCATTGCTACTTGCTTAATGACTCTTTAATACTCAGAATTTTGAAAAGTTCTCAAGCTCTCGGCCTTAAAATAATTTAAAATTTCTACAAGGGAAGGCAAGGAACGGGAATTAGATCTCATCAAGCTTCGGCTGGGTGAGGTCTCTCATTTTCTGTGTTGCCACTTCCTGTTTTCAATCTCCCTCAGGTACACATCCACCATTTTTTCCCACCCACTTGGGTGGCCTGTAACCAATGAACACAATTACGTTATCTCTGTTCCTCTTTCCCATAAGTCCTCCGGGTCTTTCCGCGTGGTTCACGGACTCCCCTGCAGATGCAGATCTTCAGAGCCCACTGCCTCACCTCCTAATGGGTCTCCCCTTTTTGAATAGGTCTACAGCTTTTTAGCACTAGATTCTGATCTTGAGTCCCATCCCATCAAGCTTCAGTGACACCTAAACACATATTAATCCCCTTTTGTAATAAAACTTGACTCATTTTATTATCCATGTTCTATGCATTTTTGCATAGAGACATCTGAGTGATGAAATATTATTTCTAGTCCCTGAACCAGTTGTTTTCTCATGTAAATTATTGGCCCTTCCCCCCTGGAGCAGCATTTCATGCCTGCTGTCCCCCAGGGTAACCGATTTCACTATTTCATCTGGCCCTCTGACCCCTTCCCTTGGGAGTAAGTTTAAAACTCTATCAGACCCTCGGAAATTACGTTCTCCTTTGACTATGTGAGACGCAGTTACTTCCTGGCCAAGATGGCTCAGATGCCGAAATGCCTTTCACTGACACCATCCATAAGCCAGTTTCTGTTTTCACGTCTCAACAACCTGTGAGAACAAATGGCCACAGTATCACCTAAGCTCTCAAAGTCTTTCAATTTCTTCACCAGGGGTCACAGCCCCAGGGAGGATACTTCCATGAGCCTTCTCTACACTATCAAGAAGATAAAAGCTGGAAGATAAGTTTGAAGGAACAGACGACAAGGAACCTAGATGAATGCTTAATTACTGTAATCTACAACAGTGCTTCCCGAACTTCAAGCATCTGGGGATCCTGTTAACATGCAGATTCTGGGGGACTTCCCTGGTGGTCCAGTGGTTAAGACTCTGTGCTCCCAATGCAGGGGGTCTGGGTTCGATCCCTGGCCAGGGAACTAAGATCCCACGTGCTGTGTGGTGCAGTCAAAATAAAAAAATCAAATTAAAAAAAAAGAATAAAAGCAGATTCTGATGTGGAAGATCTGAGTGGAGGCTGAAATTCTGTATTTTCTAACAAGTTCCCAGGCAGAGCTGAGGGGATGGCCCATGGACCACCCGTAGTAACAGGGTACTAATGTCGCCATAAACCAGGCGTGGAGCGTTCCTGAATCATAGTAAGTTTCAGAGATACCATAAAACAAGCACTGGCCTAGGATTTAAAACAGAAGCAGCACGCTGTGGTAGAAAAGCGGCTGGACTGGCTCGGAGGACATCTGCTCTAGGCTCAGTGCAGCCACGTCTTGGCTTTGGACTTTTAGCCAAACACTTTGCTTACCCAGGCCTCCAGCTACCAAGTGAGGGGAGGGAGCTATAGATTAGATTACCTCAAGAGTCCTTCCTTAACCAGTGGGTTTACAGATTAAATAAACCTGGGCCTAAAGAAATCAGCAGGAATTCCATTTCAGGCATCAGGGCAGATGAGATGTCCAAAGAAACAGTCTCGATACAGATCCTCTAAAACTGGATAAATTGCTAAAAATTTCAAATGCTCGGCTGAGGTGATAGAAAAGTAAGGGAAAGTCTTAGAAGAGAGAAACAAGTCAGCAGGCACTGGAGCAGTCTCTTCCCAACTCTGAGTAACAGAGCCTGAATTCAGGAGGGGACAGTCATGGGGGGAGGGGGAGGGAGTAGAAAAAGCTAGGATCCCTCAAGTAACACCCTTTGAGGGTGGAAATAAAAAACCACCCACCCTACTTTCCCCAGAGGGATATGGTAGGACCTTGGCTCTGGGCTGGGGACAAAATAAGTTTCCTTTAGAGCCTGAAACCACAAGCCTGCCTTGACACACATTTGGGGTTAGAATTCACACTACCTTTTTAGCTGAATAAAACTCAAAACAAACCACTGTGGTCTCTCCCCCAACCCCAGGCAGATATACATGCAAACACTTTCTGGGAAAATACACTTTAAATCCAGATCTCCAAGAATTCCCGAAAATAACTCAAGGAACAAAAGGCCACAATCCAAAATCATAAATCAAGTGAGGAAGTAAGATTACTGAATGGAGGTCAGTACAAGAAGCAAACGACTCAATGAAACCTGTAAAGGCTACAGATAATTATTTTCTGTATCTGATCATTACAAGGATAAGTTTAAAGAAATAGAAGGACATCAGAAGTACAAGAAAGGAACACACTTTCATCAAAAATGATCAGGCAATTGTAAGCAACCCAAACAAAACTAGAAAATTTAAAATATAATAAGTGAAATTAAAACTTTAGAGGGATAGACAGCAAATTAGGCAACTAGAAGAAAAAAAGTAGTAAACTGTAAGATGGATGTAAATAAGCCACAATGCAGCACAGAAAAAAGATACGTATTAAACAGTCATTTTGAGATATTAAAAGAATGGGGAGAAGCAATATTCCAAGAGCTAAAGGCTTGGCTACAAATTTTCCAAAACTACTCCAGCTTTAGGAACCCCATCCAGGAGAGATGAATAGAAGGAAATGTCTGTATAGACAAACAGCAAAACACTGCAAAGAAGAGAACTTAAAAGCAGCCAGAGAAAAGGCAGATTCCTTACAAATAGCAGTGAGACGAATGACAGGCGTCTGTTGCAGGCTGGTCTCCCAGAATGGAAGCTGGCCACCCACAAAGCTCCAGAGACCTGCCCTGACCTGTGTTAAAGGCAACAGTCTGGGTCAACAAGACTGAACCCCTGGGACTTCCCGGGTGGCACAGTGGATAAGACTCCGTGCTCCCAAGGCAGGGGGCCCAGGTTCGATCCTTGGTCAGGGAACTAGATCCCACATGCGTGCTGCAACTAAGGAGCCCGCCTGCCGCAGCTAAGACCCAGCACAACCAAATAAATAAATAAACGCATAAATATTAAAAAACAAAACAACAACAAGGTTGGACCCCAGTACCTTAATCATGCCAGAGGAAGCGTTGGCAGCTCCCTAACCATGAACACAGACACGTGAACCTACCCGACCATATTATGCAGACCCAAGTGCAATACTTAGACAGCCCCCAGTCAAGCCAGGGAAGGGACCAGGCCAACCCACAGCCACAAATGTCGCACTGGGCCTGGCGAGCAAGGTTCCATCACAGCGTAACTCCGCTGTGTCCCAGCCCTGGGTCACCCCATGGGGTCCAGGCTTCTGCTGGAGTCTGCAGCCTGACCCTGCCAGGGAGCTAAGAGCCACACCAGGAGGGCACGGCGCATCTGTCACTGACCTCCCTCTCCTGTGCTGAGTCTCCCCCACCAGTGCTGCCCCAGCAAAAGCCTGATGCATATTCCTGGCCATTTGCCTTCCTTTGCAGAATCTTCAAAAGGCTGAGAGAAGTATACATCCAGCAAAACCGATTTTCAAAACAAGGGCAATATAGGGACATGTTCAGACAGACAAAAACAAACATAGTTTACTATCATCAGATCCTCATCAGGGGAACTTCTAAAGGACATTCTTCAGGAAAGAGAAAATTCTGTAGGGAAGATATTATATGCAAGAAGGAATGCCAAGACAATGGTAAATATGCATGTAAACTATACAAGCATTAACTAAATAATTATAATGTCTAATTTGTAGGCTTAAAATATATTGAAAATACTGGACAATGACAGACTATAATTTTTTTTTTTTTTTTTTTTTTCGGTACGCAGGCCTCTCACTGTTGTGGCCCTTCCCGTTGCGGAGCACAGGCTCCGGACGCGCAGACTCAGCGGCCATGGCTCACGGGCCCAGCCGCTCCGCGGCATGTGGGATCTTCCCGGACCGGGGCACGAACCCGCGTCCCCTGCATTGGCAGGCAGACTCTCAACCACTGCGCCACCAGGGAAGCCCCAGACTATAATTTAAGATGGGCCAACAGGAATTAAGTGTTCCAAGGTCCCAATATTGTTAGGAAGGAGGGTAAAGAGAACGATTAGCCTCAGACCTTAAGCTAAATATAAATGTTAAAATTTCGAGGGTTAGCACTAGAGAAACAGAAACAATATGTAACTCCCACACTCTTCAGGACAAATGAAAGGGAACAAGGGGATCTTAGTTAATCCAAACCAAGGAAAAATAAGAAAAAATTAAAGAACAAAATAAAAAAGTAAAAATGATTCCAAATAAATTGGTAATATTAACAAATGTAAATGGACTAATCTGTCAAGACAAGAAGTATCAGAACAAATTAATAAAAAGTTCAACTACAAACTATTTATAAGAAATAAGCCTAAAATCTAAGGACAAGAAAAGTTGGAAGTAAAAGAATGAAAACTTATATATAATGCAAATAACCAAAAGAAAACTAATATAGTTATATTAATATCAGACAAAATAGAAAAAGAATCATTACTAGGAATAAGGAGGTCATTATCCATTGATGAAAGATTCAATCTGCTAAGAAGACATCAATTCTAAGTTTAAATAGACTTAATAACATACCCTGAAAATAGTTATAGCAGAAATTGATAGAAATACAAGGTGAAGTTAGCATCATGAACCCTCTCTCAATCAGAAAAAATTCATTCAAGATCTAAATAACTAACAAGCTTAACGTAATAGATATATATACAGAATCCTGTACCAATATTAATATACATCTATTTTCCACCTCACATCAAACATTTGTGAAGATTGACTACATACTAAGTCATAATACAAAACTTCAAAGTATTAGTATTATACAGACCCCATTCACTGAACACACGTTAAAAAATTAAAAAAACAAAAAGATAACTTGCAAAATCCATGAGTTGGAAATGTTAAATATCTGATGAGAAAAAGACGAAATCACAGTGGCATTTAGGAAAAAACCCAGCGATGAATTCCTTAAATGCCCATTTTATATCACATTTGAAAAACCATACAGCCAACACACTCAGAATCCATTTATGGGAGATTCTGGTGTCTTCTTAAATGGTAGCCATTTTGGAAGATGCTAATTTGAGACAGTAATAAGGGAATAAGATGATAGGCTAGTAACGCATTTTGGGTAAAGCCAGTATAAATTCTAAGTTAATCAAAAAATTAGCAACACTTATTTCCACTTTCACTGTTTTTTTGTTATGTAAGAAAAGTAACTATGATGTAAAGAAATAGGATTTATGTCGATTTCTCTCAGCCCATCAGCAGTCCTGACTAACTGAGCGCTGATTCTGCAGTTTACCTCCATTTTCGACACCTGGCAAATCCCAGAGAGGTATTCAAGGAATAGGATGACCAGTCTTAAAAACGAAAGATTAAACCAGAGTCTAGCAAATCACTTTGCCACCTCAGCAAGTATTTTCAGTGTAACAAACACAGAATCAATTGACAAAATAAACCTATTAAGTAAAAGACATTTAATATCAGCCAAGAAATTTAATATCAGCATAAGCAAGAGAATTATCCACACATGGCATGTCTGAAGCAAAGAGGAAGTCTAAGGAATGCCTGTAGAACGATTAATGCAATATGTGAGCCCAATACAGAACTCATAATCATCACGTTTTATCCTGGAATGACAACTTACAAGCCACAGCTAAGCAATTTGTTCTGTGACACTTAGAGAGAAAACGGACTCTCTTCCAGTGGGGACATGCCTCAACTATCTCAATTTCTATATCATCCAAAACGAAAACAGCTGTGGTTCCCCCACACCACTCCTAGATGTGAACGTAACAATATACAATTAGCTTACCCCTAAATCTTGAAATAGAAATATCTTAAGCAGCAGCTGTTTGTAGAATACCCTCGTACGCTAGCCCACTGTACACATCTGCCTTTCCCGACAATTCCAAGGGAAGCGATGTGAATTGTCTTTTTAGATGTGTTTGCATTTATCTTAACACCTGCAATGGACATTTTAGAACACCAGTAAGATCAACATGGCTCCTTCCCACTAAGTCTTAAGCGGGATAACACCGTACTTAATCTGAATAGCCGGTACCTCTTGTTTTCTAATACTGAAAACTACCCAGAGCATTTCTTTACAGCATCACCAATAAATGATACCACTGTATAGTCGTTTAAATCAGAAACCTGAGAGTAGGACTGCTAGGTTTAGCAAGTAAAAATACAGGACACCTAGTTAAATTTGAATTTCAGATAAATTACAAACATTTTTTAGTATAAGTACGTACCAAATATCACATGGGACATACTTATATAAAAGGTTACTCACTGTTCATCTGAAATTCAAGTTTAACTGGGCATCCTGTATTTTATCTGAGAACTCTAAGCTGGTATTCTTCCTCTATTACCTTCTACATGCAGTCCACTCCGCCAAGACCTATCAGTGCTACTTCCTAAAAACATCTAAAATCCATCCACATGGGCTTCCCTGGTGGCGCAGTGGTTAAGAATCCGCCTGCCGATGCAGGGGACACGGTTCGAGCCCCGGTCCAGGAAGATCCCACATGCCGCGGAGCAACTAAGCCCGTGCGCCACAACTACGGAGCCTGCGCTCTAGAGCCCACGTGCCACAACTACTGAGCCCATGTGCTACACCTACTGAAGCCCGCGCGCCTGGAGCCCGTGCTCTGCAACGAGAAGCCACCGCAATGAGAAGCCCGCACACCGCAACAAAGAGTAGCCCCCGCTCGCCACAACTAGAGAAAGCCCGTGTGCAGCAACGAAGACCCAACACAGCCAAAAATAAATAAATAAATAAATAAAAAATAAAAATCCATCCATTTTTCTCCATTTCTTCTGCCACCACCTTGGTCTAAGCCACCAATCTAAGAATCTCCCAACAGCCTCTCTGCTTCTACTTTTGTAGAAATATCACTTATTCTAAATATATCAGCATTTATTTCTCTTAGTGTGAAGCTGATGCTAACTTCAAGCTTCTCCTTTCTGGATCATTATTGGGTAGCAGTAGAAATCTCAAATCACTAAAGCAGCGTGACAGGGACCAATGAAACTGCAACTCTGAAGAGGTGAGGCTTTCATGGTGACCTCTGAAACAGTTCCAAGGAAAGTAACAGTTCTCTTGGGTATGCCGGAGTCAATGACCTGTCAATCATTTTGCTAAATGGTGTTTATTGCCACAAAGAGATAAGCTAGGGGAAAAAACCTGTGCAGCCGAGGTAAATTTGGGGCTCAATAAAGTTGGTTTAAAATACTCATCTTGGGACTTCCCTGGTGGTCCAGTGGTTAAGAATCCATCTTGCAATGCAGGGTACGTGGGTTCGATCCTTGGCCAGAGAACTAAGATCCCACATGCCACAGCACTACTGAGGCCTTGCACTACAACAAGAGAGCCCATGCGCCTTAACTACAGAGCTCATGCGCTCCGGAGCCCACACGCCACAACTAGAGAGAAGCCCGCGCGCGCTGCAACAAAGAACCCACTGCAACGAAAGATCCCATGTGTTGCAACTAAGACCCAATGCAGCAAAAAAAAAAAAAAAAAACCCACCAAATAAATATTTTAAAATAAAATAAAATACTCTTGTCTTTCAGAGAGAATTCTAAGATTTAGAAAGAGACTGCTTGATTGTGAGACATATTCCTGTCATTTAAACTGCTATTCTAGGGACACCATCCTGGTTAGTGTACCCATCAACCCAAGGTTGCAAAGCCACGGGGCAGGGCATTAGAGAATTTGGGCAGTCAGGAAGTAGGATTCAAATAAAAATATGTAGCACTGACTTTTTCCAATTACCGATGCTTAAGAACAGTTGCTGCCTCCTGACTGATGAATAATTATTTTGTTGTGAGAGCTACAGTCATCCCTGAGGGCTGCTAGCCTGTCACGCTGCCCGATCAATGGATACCAACAAAGCAGCTTATACACAGAAATGCCAGGGCGGACTTTAAGATTGGTGTGACGCTGCAGAGCTGCACAAGCTAACCCAATTAAACACAAATTACTGTCGTAGAAATAACTGGCAGGTCTAAAGAAAGCAGGATTCCCTGTATACCAAAGAAGCCATAGAATTGTTACAAATGACTCCTAGATCATAGAACATGATGGCAACTCAAGTGTTTCAAAGTTCTTACAATGTAAATGTGAACATTCATCTATTTAATACAGAATACCAAGTCTTAATGTTGTTGGTACTGAACAAAGAAACTATTCACGCTCTCTCCACATGAAACAAGCATTACAGACGAAGTCCCAAAAGCCTCTTACAAGAGTGAGTTACTTCATTCAGGATCCAGTTATCACTACTCAATAAACAAGCCTGTCTGTGGATAAAGCCTAATCACGCTACCAAAATCGTTCTTGGAAGCCCTATCCAAGATACGTTTTTTTGGTATATCTTCTTCTCTACAGTGGAAAATGAAATTCCAGGCTATGGATATCCTGGCAGAGGCCAACATTAGAGATGAGAAAAGGGTATGAATGTTTGCACCGGGGTCCAGTCAATCCCCATACAAAGAAGTGTGGGTGCTGCAAGATCGCACAAGCCTTAAAGTCTGTACTTGTTATCTCATGTACAATCTGCTTCGTTGGTCCCCACTGATCACACAACACCAGGGCAGGCTAGCAGCACTCCGAGATAACTGGCTCCCACATCCAAAACACTCTGTGTAAAATGACTCATTCCCAGCTCCTTTTGGCACCTGGGACCACAGACCCAAGGACCAGCAAGCTGTCTCACTAGAAATGCACTGGAAGTCTACTTAGAAGAAGTGAGCTTTCTCATAAGGGACTTCTTCCCTTGGAGGCTGAGGATCAGAAACTCTTGAACCATAACTGCTTCGAGGCCATTTCAGCCTTTGCTCGTGGGACCCCAAATCCTCACCGGGATGCCGGTGATCCTGACTGTCGTGCCTCAGCGCTCAGTTCAGAGCCTTCACATGCACTTACAATAAGGTCCACTGCTCGGCAGACAACGTCTGGCGGGCTGGACCCGGGCTTTTCTCAGAATCAGGCCTCCCTCAGAGGCTGTCTCCCAGCCCAGGAGGGCAGGGATCTGCCCAGGCATTTGCTTGAGGGCTCAAGTCCGCGGTAACAAGGCGCGGTGATGGGGGGCACCTGCGTCTACCCCGCAGGCGGGGGGTCCCCGAGCCGCGCGGTGCCGCCCGAGAGTACAAGCCGGCGACAGGGGGCCGAGCGCTGGAACCCGACGCCTGGGGCCTGGGGGGTGGGCGTCGGGGGTCCGCCGAGCCCACTTACACCCCACGCCCCCACCCATCCCCGCGCGGCCCCTTCCGGGTGAGCCGCGCCGCGGCGGCGGGACCCGCGTGGCCGGCGGGGCTCCGCCTGCGCTCGGCTCCGCCGCGGGATGGGCCCCGGTCCGGCTCCCGCTGCTGCCCCCGCGGCCTCGGGCCCCCAGCGGGCCCGGCCTCCGCCCGCGGCTCGGCTCTTCCCCGGGGCCGGGCGCTCACCTCTCCTTGGAGTAGAGCTGCAGCTGCTGCTCGCGCCGCTTCTTCCGGATAAACGCCATGGAGGGAAGGAGGAAGGGAGGAAGGGCGGGCGGGGCGCGCGCGGCTCCGGCTCCGGCTCGGACTCCTCCGCCGCTCCGCTGCGCCGCCGGCCGAGGAGGTCGGGGAGCCGCGGAGGCGGGCCCGGCAGCCGGCCTGCGAGGCCCGGCCGGGAGAGCACGCCTGCGGCCTGGCGTCCCGAGCGGCGGCGCTGGCGTCCCGGAGCCCACGCTGCGCCCGGCGTCCGGCAGCGCTCACCGCCGCATCCTCTCGGCGTGGGGACTCGGGGCGCCGTGACTCAGGCCGGAGGAGGGGCGCGCAGTCACCCGAGGCGCCCCGAGCTCAGCCGCCGGGTGCCCGGGACACAGAGGCCGGCCTAGGGTCTCTCCTTAGACCCAAACGTCCGTTGCTTCACCAGCTACCCCGCAGCTCCGTTTCGCTACTTTACGCTTGAAGACGGAAGACAGCCCGTGATCTCTGCCAATTTGTTGGCCACAGGGGTTCCGAATAACATTTGGGCCTTTTATCTCTTGGTAATTGAAATAATTAGTCACATGACTTTCTCTTTTTCTTAACAGCTTTATATAACTCACATGCCAAATAATTCAGCTGTTTATAGTGTAGCATTCAATGGTGTTTAGTATATTCACAGATATGTCCAATTATCATTAGAGTTGAAACTAAGCAGGACCCGCGGGGCTGGAGGATCCTGGGTACCAGAGCCTTGTCGTGCTCCTTGTTTTTTGTTTGAAGAAAAAGGCTTTAGTCTCCTAGGCCTTCCCTGCGTTGCAAAGGGCAGATTCAAACAGCTACTAATCAGGGAAGTGAGGGATGGCAGAAACAAAGGAATAGCAGTCAAACAATAGCGCTTCTACAAAGCAAAGCCCTAGTTCCTCCTCAAGGGAAACACATAAGCTAGCTCTGAGCTCAGAATCCTGTAGGAACTAAGGCCCCCAACCAGGTGGAGGATGGTAACTTCAGGCTGAGCCCAGGGTTCCTGGAGCTCCGCCCTGTGACCTCCACCAACCAATCAGATAAGTCACACACCCTTCGTCGCTCACCCCAAATTTCGCCTATAAAGACCCTTCCCTGAAAACCACCCAGGGAGTTCAGGTCGTTTGAGCATGGGCCATCGGTTCTTCTCGGCTGGCCCCTGCAGTTAGCCTTTCTCTGCCCCAGACTCTGACGTTTTCAGTTTGCGCGGCCTTACGGTGCGTCAGGCGCGCGAACTTGGGTTTGTCAGCGCAGTTTTGGAACATTTGCACCACCTGAAGAAACCCACCCACCGATACCCTTTAGTTATCCCTGCAAGCCTCCCAACCCCATCAAACACTAACCAACTTAGTCTCTAGGAATTTGCCTATTCTGGACATCTCATAAAATGCAGTTATAGATTATATAGCCTTTTATGTCTGGCTTCTTTCATTTAGCATAATGTCTTCAAGGTTCCTCTCAATACTGTAAACAGATAGGGTTAGGGGGTCCACAGAGAAAGTGAACCAGGCATGGCTTTCTCGACATAAGCCGAAGCCATTTTGTGATCTAAGCCTGGACACAATGCTTGTCCTTGAACCGGTCGCAGTAATAATGAACTTAAGAGAATAAAAGGACAAACTTATCAGGCAGGAGAAGCAACAACAGCAAAGACAACAAATCAGTTGTAAAGACTCCCAGTTCTATTTCAATGGTAAGGACTAGCTTAAAACACTGCCTTGAGCTGTTTTGCAGAATTTAAATCCCACCTCCGGTGCCCAACCACCAGATCAAGTGGAATCTAAGGGATGATGACGGTGACCTTTTCTGACCCTCGACTTCAATCAACTAAAATTTGGACTCTGCCTACTGCCAAGCCCCTTCATGAATATGCATGTACCATAGCATAGGACTTCCCTAATTTTGTTGTTTGGAGAGACACTGCTTTAGGAAACGCTCGCAGTGTTCTCCTTATTCACTGCGAGTCATAATAAACCCTTTCTTCTCCCAGTCTTTGGCTTGGTTGTGTCTTTTGCCTCTACACCCACCAAGAGGTGAACCCAGTTTTCGGGTAACAGTACGTCATTCCTTTTTATGGCTGAATAATACTCCATTGTATGGACTTACCACATTTTGTTTATCCATTCAGCAGTTGATGAACACTTCAGTTGTTTACACCATTTGGCTGTTATGAATAATACTATGAACATTCATGTACACGTTTTTGTATGGACATATGTTTTCATTTCTGTTGACTACACACCTAGGAGTTCCATTTCCACCAGCAGTGTATAAGGATTCCAATTTCTTCACATCCTTGGCAACACTTGTTATTATCTAACTTTTTGATTATAGCTATCCTAGTGGATGTGAGTTATGACTCCTTAATATATCCTAAGAATGAGCCTGTGGTTGTTCACCTTTGAGGGATTCTTAAATAACAAACTTTAAGTTGTATATATGCTGACACACAACTAATATTGTCTTACAGACCAGGTTCTGAAAGGTTAAATTTTTAAAGCTTCAAGGTCAATGTGTATTTCAGCTCTCTAGTATGTGGAAAACAATATGCATAAGGTGGCCACCATTACAAGTTTTTGGAATGAATAAAGGTACATGGGTGCCCTGTGACCTGGATTGAGTCTAATTGAAACCGTGGACCTCATATTAGGACTTGAACCCATGTGCCAGGACTGGAACCCAGCCAAAACCCAAACTGGGACTTGAACCCAGGATCTTTTGAGATCACACGCCTGGTCTCAGGACTTAATGAAGCTCAGGTTCTTTATGTCTCATCACAGAAAGAATTCAGTGAGTGGCAAAGTGATGCCTAAGAAGTTAATTTATTCAGAGAGATACACCCTCCACGGACAGAGTGTGGGCCATCTCAGAAGGCGAGAGGGCCCGAAATATGGGCTGGGTAATTTCATAGGCTAATGAATGGGAGGATTGTTCCAACTATTTGGGGGAAGGGGTGGGGTTTTCCAGGAACTGGTCCACTGCTCACTTTTTAGCCTTTTATGGTCGGCCTCCGAACGGTCATGATGCTGGTGGGTGTGTCATTTACCTTGCTAACGTATTACAATGAGCGCATGAGGCTCGAGGTCTATGGAAGTTGAATCTTCTGCCTAGCTGGACCTGGTTGGTTCTCACCAATTTTTGTCATGTCCTATGGCTATATCATTCTTTCACGGGTCCCTCCTGTTTTGTAATGACCAAGTGCTACACAGAACCTACAATGTAAAAAGATGTTGGCAATATTAGCCCAGTGTTCCTATAGGAAATTGTGATGTAGTCGGGTAGCCAAGACAAACATGAGAAGGTACATGATGAAATAAGATAATAAAATTTGCCAAGAGGTACAACATGGTAACTTTCTATATGAGAAGTGCTACAATAGATGCTATGAGTTCGGAAGAGAGAATTCACCTTGGCTGGAATAAGGCAGGAAAACAGCATGCAAGTTCTCTCCATGTAGTTAAACGATAAAGGATGATGTGACCCTGGTGGGTGGAGAGTGACAACGATTCTTTCCCTGACCGAACTCTAGCCAAGCCCCTTTGAGCTTTCTTCTCAACTAGGCCTCAGCCTTGGCCTAGAAAAACGACAGACCCTCAGCACAAATGATTTTGCCTACCACCCTCCCGCCACGTTAAAAGACTTGTACAAACACTAACAGCTTCTTTTTTCTTTTTTTAAACAACTATCGTTTTTTTGTTTTTTTTTTTTTGGCTGCGTTGGGTCTTCGTTGCTGCGCACAGGCTTTCTCTAATTGTGGCGAGCGGGGGCGGGTTTCTCTTGTTGTGCAGCACAGGCTCTAGGCGTGTGGGCCTCAGTAGTTGTGGCACACGGGCTTAGTTGCTCCGCGGCATGTGGGATCATCCTGGACCGGGCTCGAAACCGTGTCCCCTGCATTGGCAGGTGGATTCTTAACCACTGCACGACCAGGGAAGTCCCAACACTAACAGTTTCTGACAGCTCAAGGCCTCATCCCTAAGATGACCCCAACCCCCGCTTAAGTGCCTGCCTGAGAAAGTGCGAGGCTGCCCAAAGAATTTACTGTTTGTTATAGCCAACACCTGACATGGGCCCCGACTGCTGTTTCTTAGGGCATTTACTAAAAAGGGCTTACAGCTGTGAATTCTTTCTCTGAACCCTTGAGATGGATTTGTACCTCTTACAACCCAGGAGTGCCTTTCTCAAGGACTTGAATGCCGTTCCTTTGAAATGCAATCATCAGGAAGGACAGCGCTTCTGTCTCCTGGTCTCCTGGGAAGATAACTGGCAGCCAGCAGATGGAGACACGGCCTTTACACCCCCTTTCTGTGGTTTTGCACTTCCCAGCCTTATCTTCCACAAGAGAAGGGGAGGAAACTCACTCAAAAGGATTTTCTTGAACAACAGCTCGGAAGGATACGCCTCTGCTGTCACAGAGTGTGTGTTTGTGGAGAACTAAGGGAGAACTGAGGCAGGAGCTCCCTCACCCTCCCACCCAAAATCACCAGTCCCCGGCATCTGCTCCCTTCTCTTCATGCCTGCTGTTTCGAAGTATATTTGCTCCCATCAAAGGCAAACTTCTCCTTCCCACTCAACAACTCAGCCTTTGTAATTATCCTTTCTCTCTCCCCTCTTTCTCTCTCTTGCTTTGTCTATTTCTCCCTCACTTTTGAGCCATTCCCATCTGAATATAAATATAGTTTTCTTTTTATATATATATATATTTTTTTATTTGGCTGTGCCGGGTCTTAGTCGTGGCACGCGGGATCTAGTTCCCTGACCAGGGATTGAACCCGGGCCCCCTGCATTGGAAGCACAGAGTCTTACCCACTGGACCACCAGGGAAGTCCCTAAATATAGTTTTCAAAAAATGTTCCCTTTATCTCACATCTCCCTCCATCTCCCCACCCTCAGTGAAACTTCTTGAAACATCTGCCTCCCATGCTGTCTCCAGTTTCTCTCCCTGCCTGGTCGTCGATCCATCCCACTTGGACTTCTGGTTCCAATCTGATGCTTCTTGTAAGTTCACCACATTCACTGGTCACTTCTCCACCCTCGACTCTTCTGAACTCTCTGCAGAATTCAGTGCCGTTGAACATGGCCTACAACACAGCTCTTCCCCCTTTACTTCCGAGACCCCACAGTTTCCTTGCTTTCCTCCTACCTTGCTTCTTCCTCTCTCTCAGTCTCCTTGGTTGGTTTCTCTCCTGCATGACTTCTTAATGTTAAGTCTCTGTACTCACTGTACAGGTCATTCCAACGAGTGCCGTGATTGGGTGGCGGGCGAGGGGAGGATAACATCTTCCGTTTGTGTGTGTGTGAATTAAATTTAGTAGCACATTTTCATGGTTTTCTCACATGTATATCTACCAGGGAGACATGGGAAAAAAAAATCTCAGGATATACAGCCAAGTAAAAGTTTTCAGTGGAGGCTGAGTGAGAGGTTACTTTGAAATGGATGTCCCTCAGGAAATAGAAGTTTTAGGACATTGGACTTCCACTGAAGCTGAGGAAAACCTTGAGCCAGTCTTACCTTGACCTTGAGTTGCTGACAACCATAGTTTGAGGTAATAACACCTACCTCAAATGAAGGTGATTGTGAAACCACATAACTCAGATTCGGACTTGAGCCCGCTGTCTTTTATATTGAGATCACACACCTGGTCTCAGGACTTAATGAAGCTCAGGTTCTTTATGTCTCATCACAGAAAGAATTCAGTGAGTGGCAAAGTGATAGGTAAGAAGTTGATTTATTGAGAGACACACTCCACAGCTAGAGTGTGGGCCATTTCAGAAGGTGAGATGCCCCGACATATAGGCTGGGTAATTTCACAGGCTAATGACTGGGAGAATTCTTCCAACTATTTTGGAGAAGGGGCAGAGAGTTCCATGAATTGAGTCACTGCCCACTTTTTAGCCTCTTATGGTCGGACTCAGAACTGTCATGGTGCCCATGGGTGTGTCATGTAGCTGATGTATTGTCATGAGCGTATAATGGGGATCAAGGTCTATTGGAAGATCAGTCTTCTGCCATCTAAAGCCTAGCTGGTTCTAACCAGTTTTTCTTGTGTCCTCAACAGCTACGTCATTCTTTTAAAGTTGTGCCCTGCCCCCTTCCCTCCTGTTGCAATTGCACATTGCAGGAGATATGGTAAGCTCTGGGAGAGACCTTATCCCTTCCTCCTGGCCCCCTGATTCTCATCCCCATAAAACTCAGAGCATTGTTCTCTTGAAACAATTTCCATTCAGAGCTGTTCTGCATACACAAAACACATCTTTGAGCTCTTGATAATGTTTTTATTTTCACTTCACAGACTAAAGCTCTAAAAACGTTAAAGAGCTTTGTACTCACCGGTGCAGATGAGGATATGCAAATGTATGTACCTCCCATTTGCAAGGTATCACTTGTCAGAGTAAACAAGAACATTGTTTGCACTGTATTCTGTTTGCAAAATAAATATTTTTCACTAGTGTATATCTGCTTAAGTTAATTTTTAAAATCTTATGAAGACATAAATATTTACCTATCACCCTTTCTTAAGTTAGAAGCCGTAGCATACATTTTTTTACCTAGAAAAAATGCCTATTTTTTACCTAGAAAAAAAAGGGCAATCTCCATTCTCTCATGTATGTTATGAGTTCCTCCCATGAGGCCTTTGAGCCTGTGTTCTCTCTGCCTAAGTTGCCTGTTTACCTTCCTCCCACCATTTCTCCCTGTTGAAATCCTACCCATACTTGAAGCTGCCACTCAAGACTTTGAAGTCTTCCCCGATGCACCCAAAGGGAGCTCATCTCACATCCATTCACTCAGTACGTTTATTTCACACCTGTATACATCAGGCAAGGTGGTGGGCACTGGGCAGTGACTTCACAAACCTCACAGTCAGGCGGGGACTTCAGCGTGTTCTCACTCCTCCTTATTAGGGTGTGTGTCCACATTAGGTTGGAATCTTCGGGGACCAGGAACAGTGAGTTGTTGGTCATTGTAGCCACAATGCCACTCACCACAGCGTTGTGCACTTACGATGCTCAGTAAATATTTGTTAAATATTGTACTCTTTTTTGTCACCAATCTGTTATGATTTGTTGCGCTATAAGTAACAGAAAACTCAGTCAACAGTTGGAGTTCATTTTCTCATTATTGGCATTGTTTGGATAGCTCAGTCATCTGATGACTTTTCTCTTAGTCCTGTGGTCTTTTGGTCACAAGATCACTGCTTCATCACCACGATCACCCTGGCTTCTGAGCTGAAATAAGGAGGAAAGACAGTCCGCCTTGCTTGTTCCTTTTGCCAGGCAGTCAAAAGCATTCCCAGAAACACACTCCAGACTCCCACTTACGTCTCATCAGCCAGAACTGTTATATCGGCAAAGCCCACAGCAGCAGTGAAGACTAAGAAAAGCAAGTATTTAAAATTTGCAAGCATGGGACTTCCCTGGTGGTCCAGTGGTTAGGAATCCACCTTCCAGTGCAGGGGACGCAGGTTCGATCCCTGGTCGGGGAACTGAGATCCCACCTGCCGCGGGGCAACTAAGCCCACGGGCCACAACTACAGAGAAGCCGGCGCACCACAACGAAAAATCCCACATGCTTCAACTGAGACCCGACGCAGCCAAAAAATAAGATAAATAAATAATAAAATTTGCCGGCAGGATAGTGGAAAGCATCCAGGAAGAAGCAGGTAGGGAATGTTCTTGGGTCACCCGACCAGCAGTGTGTACCCCATTACCAAGATAAAAATAGCCAACAACTGGACGTTGATAGCTCTTCTTAAGGAAGATCACTCTTTGAGACTTTTATTTTCTTCTTTATTTTCTCTTCAATAAAAATGTATTGACTGTTTACTGTATGCCAGGAAATGTTCGAGGTGCTGGAGACACAGTTGTGAACAAAGTCAAGTCTCACCTTTATGGAACTTACATTCGGGTGAGATTGACAGATTTAAAGAGCAAGTGATATAAATTCAGGCAGGGATAAGTACCAAGAAGAAACATAGAGCAGAGTAAGGGACAGAGTGTGAAGGGGGTAGGTGCTGCTTTAGATAAGGGGGTCATCGAAGCCCCTTCTGATGACCGATAGTTGAACTGGTAAATGAATGAAGTCAGAGACGTACATGTGAAGACCTTGGGCAAAGGCATTCCAGACAGAGGAATAGTAAGTGCAGCAGCCCTGAGACAAGAGCTGTAGCAGCTGGAGCCCCCGAGGGAGGGACTGAGGCAACAAGGGGCCAGAGGCATGTGGCCAGGGAGGGCGCTAGATGCTTCGTCATTATTATTATTATTATTGTCACTGTTAGTCATGTGTGACAGAAGCCACTGCAGGCTTAAGAGCAGGGGAGTGACATGATCTGTTTACAATTTTAAAATCTGACTACAGTGTAACTAGCCTGACAGAAGCTCAGAACCTAAACGGACAGCTTCAAAAGTTGGATGGGAACAGTTACCAGCTCTTTTCCTTTTCACTTCTCGCTTAAATAACAAAGAGAATGTTCAGCTTAGGTACCTGGAAATCAGAGGTATAACCGGCTTCAGGGTTCATCGAGCCAGCGGCTTAACAATGTCATCGAAGACAGTTTCCCTCCCTCCATGTTACACCTTCAGCATCATTTAACTGGACTGGAAGTCTAATTCCCCTCCGCACAGGGCCGATGGGTATTTGCTGGTAGCAAACCAGCTGCGCACTTTCTCCCTCACAGAGAGAGGTCACAGGTAGCCCAATGTGCATAGCAACAGACCAGGGCTGCCCTTGCTCAGACCCCTTAGATCACGGCTACCCTTTGTAAGTTAAAGACTTTGTCAAGGAGATGGAATGGTCCGTGGGATTTAGATGGAGGCCATCTCTATAGCTGAAGGTGGAGTAAGCTTTCCCCAGAGCGTACGGGCTAAGTGAAGAAGGGGAGGAAAAACAAGTGAAAATGTGCATGTGAGGAGGACCAGGTTGTGAGGCGGCAATGAGGTGCTAGGCGGGCACCACGGGTACCACTTGTGTTTCCTCACCGTAAGCAATGTGGGGCACACCCCTTCTCCCTTTCATGCCTGTCAAGGCTTTTGATTTAGTGCTGAGCTTACTGGAGGATGAAGACCTCACATTTTCTCAGACAATTCTTACAAACTAGATTAAAAAAAATTTTAATGACTTTCCCATGTAGTTAAAATTGTTGCTGAAACGCTGATTCTTATGTCCAGTTGCAAAATCACCGTGTGCCTCAGGAACTACATATGCCCATGTTTGCACCAGTGTCCCCTCCCCGGGTAATGACAGCTGTCCAAGGGCACCTGTCAGCTGTCACCTGCATAGTTTATTTTCCCTGCGTGAGTAAAGATGACGGTAACTGCTAGAACCATTCCTCATTTAGGATCTTCTCCCTTGTACTTTGTAAATCCAGGAACTTTTTACCAGGCACGTTACCCACCGGAGATTAGAACAGATTAGATTAGAAGGTAAGCAGGAAATGATAAATAAAACAGTGATTAAAGATATACATTATCTTCTCTCAAATACAGAAATGTCAACTTCATTAATAAATACATGAAAATTAAAACAAAATGCAGACTTCCCTGGTGGTGCAGTGGTTAAGAATCCGCCTGCCAATGCAGGGGACACGGGTTCGAGCCCTGGTCTGGGAAGATCCCACATGCCGCGGAGCAGCTAAGCCCATGCACCACAACTGCTGAGCCTGCACTCTAGAGTCCAGGAGTCACAACTACTGAGACCACGTGCCACAACTGATGAAGCCTGCACGCCTAGAGCCTGTGCTCTGCAACAAGAGAAGCACGCATGCAGCAACAAAGACCCAATGCAACCAAAAATAAAATAAATTTAAAAATAAAGTAATTAATTGTTTAAAATCCATATTAATATTTTCTTAGTCATTTTAGGTCTACCACTGAGGATTCCTCATGTTCTTCCATGAAGAGTCCAGGCTCACAAATTCCCACCCCGCTTCCATCTAGCCTCTCCAGGACTAAGTAGTTCTGCCTCCGGATCAACCGGGGGCTTGTTAGAAACACGGATTGCTGGGCCCAGCCCGGAGTTTCTGATCTAGTAGATCTGAGGTGGGACCTGACATTCTGCATTTCTATTAAGCTCCCAGGTAATACTGATGCTGGTCTTGTGACCACTCTTTGAGACACAGTGCTTTAGAAAAACAAATTCCTTTCCAGTCTTAAAGAGAGCAGTTCCACTCCCTTCTGTTCGTCCTGGTGTCAGCAAATACGCAAACCCTGGGGTGCGCACATTGCACTGCAACTGCAAGCACTCATCGGCACATTTTCCCCAACAAATACAGCTCCCTTTCTAAAAGGAATTGTGTGCCGGGTTTAAAGGAAAGATGCCATTTTTCCCCCACTGTGTTGCCTCATCATCGTAATTGTCAATATCATTGCCATCTGAATTTATGACGTGATTACTTTGTAGAAAACACTACGCTTAGTACTTTGCCTTCATTTATTCTTCAGTCCTGTCGGGAGCTAATTCTCCATGACTCTCTCACATTTCTCCATGTTAGGCATCATCAGTCAATTTGTTCAGAAGTATTTCCATTCCAGGAGAATAAAGATCGAGAGCATCCTCTCCCTGGAGACATCCAGGAGCACAACGATGAAGACCTCACCCTCCCTGCCCTGCGGAAGACTTGCTAACATCTCAGGATAATGAATGTAATAGTTCTCTTCAGAGCACAGAGTGGCCAGGTCTGCCAGCAGCCTCTGGATGCGGTTGGGGGTTTCTGAAGCTTGGTATTCCTGAGCTGTGACGCAGGACCACTGTGCACCCACGTCCACTGGGCCTCTTCATTTCTCCCATGTGACTTGAGGGGCTGTAAGTAACACACTACCCAAATCCACATGGGCGCACTGTCCCCACACCAGCCAAATCTAGGGACATTTGCCAAGCCGATCTAGCAGCTGTCACCGGCCACTCCTGAGGAACTGCTTGGCTTCTTGGCAAATCTCTAAGATTGTTCTGTTATTTCCATTCTTTGGAAGAGAACAACTGAAGCTTTCGGCATTTTAATAACATGTCCAATGGTAAGTGACAATGTCAATTACTAAGTGACAGTGACAAGATTTGATCTCATGTTTGCCTGACTAGAGTCTACTTTCTTTGCAATTGTACATTTCTAGTAGCAATTCTGAGGCCTTTAAAAAACGAAGACTCAGAAGTCCTCATTCCTGTAGTAAAGCTCTAAGTAACCTCACAGGAAGAAAACAAACTTTTCCACTCCTGTCAATACACCCAGCGGAGCCCCAAAGAGTGACAGCTGCTCCTGGACAATCTTCCCTGAGAGCAGTGGCTTCAAAGGGAAGAAGGTGGGAGGCGGAAGGGCAAACATGTTTCCGACATCATCTTAAAGTTTGCTTTTCCTGTTTCTCTTAGTAATTTATAATATTTGTAAATCTGTACAAATATTGTAAATCCGTAAATCTGTATTTCAGTCAGGTTTATCGAGGTACAGTTTACGTACAATAACACTGATCAATTTTAAGCGCGCCATGCGATGCGTTTTGACAAATGTGGACAGTCCCGTGACCTCCACCTTGCTTGTGATACAGATATTTCCATCACCCTAAAATGTTTCCCTGTGCCCTGTTGCAAGGAAGCCCTGCGTCCTTTCCTGGTTCCTGGCAACCACTGATCTGCTTCCTGTCTATTGCTTTCTCTTATCTAGACTTGCATATAAATGGAATTATGAGCAATTATGTAGTAACTCCTGTCTGACTTCCCTCCCTCAGCACCGTGCTCTTAAGATTCATCCATGTGGTTACCTGGACTACTGGTTCCTTCTTTTTTTTTTTCCTGAACAGTAATCTTTGTATGAATACACCACAATTTGTTTATCTCTTCAACAGTTGGTGGAAATCTGGGATGTGTTCAGTGTTTTGGGCTATTATGAATAAAGCTGCTATTAACATTTTTGAGTACAAGTCTTTGCTGGAATATATATTTTCTCCCATGTCCTGGGGGCTATCTCCTGGAGGTTCCCGGGGTAAAACCCAGCTCTTAGCATGGCATATGATACTTTTTAAGAGCCTTTCTCTGTCTATCTTTCCCACCGTATCTCTAAATATTTTCTGACACAAAGTCTGTAGTCCATTCATTCATTAATCCAACATCCGTGCACCCAAACAATGCTAAGGACTGGGGATAAATATGAACAAAGCAGAGACAATCCCAGTCCTTACAGAGCATCTAGTGGGTAAAACTGACTATAAACAAACAGACATATAAAATGATTGCAGGGAATTCCCTGGCGGTCCAGTGGTTAGGACTCCACGCTTTCACTGCCGAGGGTTCAGTCCCTGTTTGGGGAACTAAGATCCCACAAGCCGCGTGGCACGGCCAAATAAAAAGAAAAAAAAGTGATTGCAGATCATGAGTGCTACAAAAGAAACGAGAGATGAGATGACACTAGCTGGTTGTCATAGGGCAGAGGAAAACATGGCTGGAGGTGAGAAGATCATAGAACAACAGACGGGGAGGTCGGCTGGCTCTGCCGTATGGGTGCAGATGTCATCAAGAGTAACGATAGGGTAGGAAAGAGGAACTCGGTGAGCGCAGAGCCAAAGCCTTTCACAAAGCAGGTGTCAGTAGATGATAAGCCCTGATGTCATTAACTTCTAAGGAATTCTGGTTTTTGAAGGAGGGAGGAAAAGAAATCGTTTGAATGCAGCAAAATGGAGCGAGGAAGATGCTTCTCTCTTGGTCTTAAGGTATGTGGGTGTAAGAAACCAGGATTACACAGGACAAAGGACGAAGGGTTTGGGAGGATAGGGGAGAATGGCGAGGAGCTGGGATTCAGAGTGAGTGTCCTGTGTCAATGGCTTGAGAAGTTTGGGCTACGAATCATAACAGGAGTAAACAGATGAGAAATGGGAGGATAGGTGGGAAAATTGTAGCTTTGGGTCCTGAATATATGGGTCCACGGCTTCTGCTATTCGCTCACTTCTGCTTTCTCCGAGATTCAGAAGCCCGAACGGGGTGCTTTGACTGGGAGTCTGAACATGCTTGCCCACACACTCAGGCCTTTGCAAAGCTGTTTTGACTCGGTCATTTCCCTGTGCTCTGACTTCCCGTTCATGATTTGAGTCAAACTTCACTTCCTCTCTGAGCTCCCCCATCACCGTTTTTACCGACCCACAGCCTGAGTGAGCCACAGCAGACTCGGAAGCTCGAGCATCCTCACGGCCTCCCGTTCGGAGTCTAGGTTTAGCTCACACTATAATGTAATTATCGGTCTACATTCCTGTCCGCCTACCTCTCTCAACAGCCCTTTCAGGACAGAGATCATGTCACTCATTTCTGATTTGTAGCAATCATAGCAATTCATGAGTGTCTGTCCGATGCACACCTTATCAGCGAAAGTTGACTGCAAGAATAAGAAATTCAACTCCATCGGTCTATTACCTGCTTTGTGAGGTCGTATCTCCTCTTATTTATCGTACTTACCTTGTTCAAGTTGCAGAGGGTGCTCCTTCCTTTAGTATTTCGAGCTTAGCTAACAAATCCATCTCCCCTGACTCACGTGCTTTAGAGTTGTGTGTGCTGTGTGTGAGCCTATATCCCGACAAACTGAAGTGTCCACACGTGGCATCTTGTTCTTCCAATGAACCTTCTCTCTTCCATCGTTGCAGTCACGCCAGTTGCCCTGCTCCACCCTAATAAGTATAGACTCCCTTTGTTTCATTATCCAGAAAGCACTACTTGCTTTACCCTACTTTTGTTTCTTAATCTCTTCACTAGGGCTTAAGGTCAACTCGGAAAGCTGACTGAAAACAGGCCTGGCTGTCATTGTGTGAATGAGTAGAAAATATCACTCTACACACGGCCTTAACATTCAAGAGATTTTAACTGAAAAGTAGACTAGATTTCTGATCACTGAGTGTTGTGTTGCTTGCCACATTTAATATAATCATTTATGTAAAGGGCAGTGACAAATGACAGGTGTAAACGGATTACTTGTTTGTGGATACATAAAGAGTGTGGAAATTAGAACATAGTCATGGTTAGGACCACACAAAACATCCAAATCTACTTTAGCACAGATTAATGAATAAGATGTTTGGGGAAGCCCATGCAGATATGGCATACTGCTTTTTAAATGATATCAATTGCTTTTGAAAACAATGAAGCCTCCTCTGAATGCTGCCAATAATCGTGGAAGGCAAAAGAATAGCTCCCCAAAGATGTCCACACTTTAATCTTCAAAACCTGTGAATATTTACCTTACATGGAAAAAGAAATTTTGAAGATGTGATTAAATTAAGGGCCTTGAGATGGCAGGATTATCCTGGATGACGTGCATGTGCCCAATCTAATCACATGGGTCCTTTCCTAGCTGTGGTCAGAGGGAGATGTGACCATGAGATGGCAGTGGGAGAAGCACTCAAGCCATGCTTGGTGGCTTTGAAGACAGAGGCCGTGAGCCAGGGCATGTAGGCGGCCTCTATAAATTGGAAAAGGCAAAGAAACAGATTCTCTCCCAGAGCCTCCAGAAAGGAACACGGCTCTGTTGACACCTTGGTTTTAGCTCTGTGAGACCCTGCACAATGGTAAGATAATAAATTGTGTTGTTGGAAGCCACTGAGTTTATGGTAGTTTGACAAAGCAGCCATAGGAAACTAAAACTTGATAGTATTGTAAAAGTGATAGAACTGCTTTCCAGAAGGAAAAAAAAAAAAACAGTGAAAACTTGGCTAAGAGTTGTATCTAATTTAGATGGAAACGAGGAAAGTAACTTTGGAGCATGAATTACTTGTGATTACTTTTTTTCTAGACAGGTCTAATGACTACTTAAAACAGAACAGAGGAAAAGACAACATGATATGCACCAAACGGCTCACAGTGTTGTCTTAGTTAGTGATATTGTGGGTACAGCAGTCCTCCCCCTTCTCCGTAGTTTCGCTTTCTATGGTTTCAATTACCCACGGTCGACCTCAGTCTGAAAATATTAAATGGAAAATTCCAGAAATAAACAATTCGTAAGTTTTAAATTGTGCACCGTTCTGCGCAGCGTGATGAAATCCCCACCCCACACAGGGTCCCAGCCATAGAGGCCATGTGCTCCTGACAGCTGCCCCGAAGCAGATGGTCTCCCTTCTGACTCAGCGTCAGAAGCTCAGTAGCAGCCTAACGCTAGGTCACAGTGCCTACGTCACTCACCTCGCTCCATCTCATCACATAGACTTTTTATCATCTCACATCATCACAAGAAGAAGGGTGAGCACAGTACAATAAGATATTGTGAGAGAGAGAGAGATCACATTCACACAACTTTTATTACAGTATGTTGTTCTAACTGTTCTATTTTATTATGAGTTACTGTTGTTAATCTCTTACTGTGGCCAATTTATAAACTAAACTTTATCATAGGTATGTATGTATAGGAAAAAACAGCACACATGGAGTTTCGTCCTACATGTGTCAGGCATCCACTGACAGTCTTGGAACATATTCCCTGCAGATGCGGGGGGGGGGGGACACTGTATGTGTGTGTGTGTGTGTATATATATTATATATATATATATATTATATATATATACACACACACACACACACACACACACATATAGCCCCTATCTATTTATCTATATACTTGTTTAGTTTTTTAATTTTTCTACAAATATATGTCACTTTGTATATTAACAAAATATATGGCCAAAAACAAATGGAAGTGAGCAAAAGAAGAAATGATTTATTGCAAAAAGATCTGGTTCAAAGGTCACTCATAACAAAAATCATGAGCCAAGAGCAAGTTTTCCAGAGTCAGTAAGAAATTCTCTTTCTAAACACTCTAAGGTAGCAACACACACACACGTGCGCACACACACACACACACACACATCTGTGAATCAAAAACTAGAATTTTTAGGGACTTCCCTGGTGGCGCAGTGGTTAAGAATCTGCCTGCCAATGCAGGGGACGCAGGTTCGAGCCCTGGTCTGGGATGCCACGGAGCAGCTAAGCCTGTGCACCACAACTACTGAGCCTGTGCTCTAGAGCCCACGAGCCACAACTACTGAGCCCGTGTGCCACAACTACTGAAGCCCACACGCCGAGAGCCCGTGCTCCGCAACAAGAGAAGCCACCGCAATGAGAAGCCCGTGCACCACAACGAAGAGCAGCCCCGCTGGCCGCAACTAGAGAAAGCCTGCGCTCAGCAATGAAGACCCAACACAGCCAATAAATACATTACTTAATCTTTTTAAAATTTAGAATTTTTAAAAACCTTCATATACTGCCATGAGCTTGAGAGTTTCCTAATATTCAAAAGAATGTTCTTGATGAAATCAGTGTGGATATTAGCAATGCGATTTTTTGTTAACATAGTAATAATGAAATTTGTCAACATTTGGAAGTTACAAAATCATACATGGGTGAAAGATCCATTCAGAGTAGGAGACAGATTGATGGGTTTTCATGTAACAGAGGAGGAAAAGTTCACTGATACGGTTTTGGTTTCCCCATTCAACCAACCTTTAAGAAGCTACCACTTGTTCAGTTCCAGTGTTGTACCAAAGAAGAAAATCCAATTATCAATACATGAGAAGGTTATTAAATACTCCTCCCTTTTCTAACTACATATCCCTGTGAGATCAGATTTTCTCCATATACTTCAGTCAAAATGAGATATCACAACGGATTAAAGGCACAAGCATATTGTGGGAATCCATTAAGCCAGACATTAAAGAAATAGTCAAAATATGAAACAATGCTATTCTTCTAATTAATTTTAATCCAAAAACATGTTTTTATGCAAATATTCATTTTAACAGGCAGTGGGTTTATTACAGTCATTTTATTTTTTTTTAATTTTTTAAATAAATTTATTTATTTATTTTTGGCTGCTTTGGGAGATTCTTAACCACTGCACCACCAGGGAAGCCCTTATAGTCATTTTAAAATATTTTAAAAACACCTCGCTATTAATTTCTAATATGGTAAATATTAATATATATAACCTCCCATAAACAAAAGTTGTCAATAATTTTTAAGAGAGCAATGGGTTTGGGAGAGGAAGTTTGAGAACGACTAAATAAACAAAGCCATCAGGAAGTTCTAGAATCTGACAGCTTCTGAAAGAGGGATTGCAAAATTTGTTAGCCAGAAATGTCTTGTTTATTTGACACACCTGTCGTTTCAGGAAGGGTTAAAAATATGAAGGTTCTAAGAATAGTTCCAGTTATCCACACAACTGCTAAGATTTCTGGTTGTTGTGATAAACTGAACTGTAAATGAATTACTTTAATATAAAAGAGATTTTCCTATCCTATATATAATAAGAAGTGCAAAAGTATGAAAGACATTTTGATCCTTTGCTACGGGGGAAAATGGTACTTTATTAAAAGAAAGGAGGAAAAAAAATGAATGGACATTGATACCAGAAGGTGAGAGTTTTGGAGCCATTCTAGAGAAAATAGCCGCTAAGAAACTTTGTGATAAACAGAATTATAGACCATGAAAAGACTGGAATTTCTAACTTGACTGAAGGGATATTCGAAACAAAAAGAGTAATATGGCAGCTAAAATAAAACCTCAAGTTTAAGAAACATTCTTTATTCCTGTAGTTTTTGTAAAGTATACCATCAATGTAAATAACCAGGAAAACCTATTTTTTATCCATACAACTTCTCAGCTGCCATGTCACTGACTAGCTGGGTCATGGTCACGGCCATGGCGGCAAACAACAGCCCTTGAACTGACAATCTGGAATGTGAATAGTTCACATATGCAGAACTGGGAGATCATTTCATGTAATTTAATTTTCCATCTCTACCCAGCGGGGAACATGTCTCAGCTATTTTCCAGAGTAAATGATCATGTTCCCCTGATTATGATTCTAGGGATACAGTATTTTAATGCTAGTTAATTGAGCCAATGATTCCTTCCTCACTCGGGCTCCACTCACCACACGGAGGAGCTAAATGGGCTGAGACACAGCACTGGTTCGAAAGGGCTGTGGAAGAACTCCATTGCTCCACACCATTCAGCCACGAGGATAACGACTTGATGGTGATCCAGATGGATGGCTAGAACTCACCGATGTCACTGTACCACTGGCCATTCTTTTTACTGCTCGTTCACTTAAGTCCCGTCACAGCACATCTTACTGTCTCATAAGTTAGCAGTTGTTGTTGTTTTTTTTGTTGGCTGCGCCGTGCAGCAATATAGGATCTTAGTTCCCCTACCAGGTATCAAACGTGCGCGCCCTGCAATGGAAGCATGGAGTTTTAACTACTAGACTGCCAGGGAAGTCCCCGTAAGTTAGCAGTTTAGAAAAAAATATAAAAGCTTTTTTTTTTTAAATTGGATTAAGGGTGTACTCTGAGTGAAAAGCTATAGATGAAAAATCATATGATTTAGTAATAACTGCATAACAATCGTTATAGTGTTGGGTTACAGTTAATTTTAGGACACAAATGTAGAAGGTGTTTATGGGATTTTTGGCAACCAGCATCCCTTGCCTCTTTCCCATAGAATACTCCTTTCCTTTTGAGGACTGTCTGATCTCCCACTGAATTTAATCTGGAGAACTTCTTGTCAGACAGATGTTCCTGCCTCACCACACCAATGGTTGGGTACATAACCCAAACTTGAGGCACCCTCCATTCAATTTAAATCTTGAACAGAGTGACAGAAACTGAGGATGACTTAAGTGATTTATTCTAGAGGAACAAACTAGAAAAAGCCATTCTTGCTGCCATTTCATTCCCGTTGCTCCAGTCAGTAGTTCCTAGAGCTCCCTGGGCTCCGACCATAAAACCCTGCTTCTCCAGCCCGAGTCTCTGAACTCCTGATATCTGTCCAGAAAACTTCCTTTTTGATTAAGTTAACCAGAGCCTAAACACGCAGTTTTTGGCTTGCAACCAAAAAACACCCGTATAAGCAAGGGTCCATACACGTATTACCTTTAAACCTGCTAAGAGGAGCTGTGATATCACGCTGCCTAAAGAGCATTAGCCTTAGTCGTGTGCAAGAGAGTGCTGGCGTAAATCCCTCAAACCTCGGTCAATTCAAACACCTCGAGTATCCATGAGAACAAAGAACTGCATTCAAGAATCACTGCAGAATTTGTACGCTGCCCCAGGCATTGTGCGAGACCCTAGGCCAGACGTGGGAGATACGGAGATGAGAACAAAATGATTGCTTGTCTTCAGAGAACGTATAATCTAGCGGAGGCAATAGACATGTACACAATGAAACAGAACCCACGCGGTTAAGTGCCACAACAGAGGGCGCGGGGCAGAAGTCACAGATATTTCCTTCTGCCACGTAGTTCAAGAAGGAGTTAGACCTTAAAACAAATTGGCTTTCTCCAAGCAGAGAGGGCAAGGAAGATATTTCAGGGAGATTAAAACAGACAGATCATGACAGACCGTGGCCTGACTGGGGAACAGGGGTCGTCCTCGGCAGCGAAGGCAGAGCACAGGAGGCGCGAGAGGTGCAGGAGGGAGGGCGGGTCTCGCTTTTGCCCGGCTGGCTGCGCAGAGCCTGCAGGCACTTTGGGATTGGAAAGGAGAGCCCGCATTCCAGCAGCAGAGGCAGAGATTAAACATCCCAGATGCAGTGAGTTACGTCATGGCAACTGCGGTCACTGCTGAAAAGGCTGAGCACGCAGCCCTCGGAGGTCAGGGTGTGATGGAAACCGACCCGTGTGCGCGTGGCGCACTCACGTCCCCAGTGCGGGGATCCTTCCCTAAGGAAATGCTGTCGGAGGCTCGACCTGAAACATCGACTGTCCCGCCGTCCTTTGTGGCCAGTGAGGGGCCTGGGGCAGGAGGGAGACTGAAGGGAAGGAAGCTGGAGTCGCAGGAGCGCAGACCTGTGAGGGAATCTGTGGCAAAAGGCTGTGGCCCCGACTTCAGAAGAGTCTCAACTTTAGATTCTGACCGTCTCTCCAGCTGAAGCTGTGTCTACAGTCACAGTATGTGAGTGTTTAAAGCACTGGTGTGTTAAGTAAACACTGTAAAACATATCATAGTTTTTCACTCCCCATTTTATTTTTCTGGGGGTTTCTTCTCCATCACAGCCTCTAAAATTCTACGTGCTCGGACCCCGGGCTCCTCGGGTTCTGCTGGTGAGAGTGTGACGGGCCACACGGGCCTCGCTGGCTGTGGAAGGACTGGACTCGTCTCCCCAGGGCAGGGGAGGCCTCAGAGGGGCTCCGTCCACACCTGAGAAGCGCTGTGCCCGTTTTCCCACATTTATCAACTCCTCTGCTTTTCACCGCTGCCTGGCAAGGAGGGTATGTTTAGCCTTATTTTGCAAAAGGGGAAACCAAGGCTAAGAAGAGGCTAAATAATTTCCCCAGGTCACACTGCTAGGAAATGTTTAAGCCGGCCGTTTAATAGGGACCTAACTGCCACGCTCAAGCCCTCTCCACTGCCTCGTTGCCACCCCGCTGCCCTGCAGAATTGTAAGAAG
This sequence comes from Pseudorca crassidens, assembly GCF_039906515.1. NCBI lineage: Eukaryota > Metazoa > Chordata > Mammalia > Artiodactyla > Delphinidae > Pseudorca > Pseudorca crassidens. Next base: position 79,267,034 of record NC_090312.1, on the reverse strand, counting down.
TACTGGGCAACGCTGGAAAGCACAGGAGTGTTATGGGCTGAACTGCATCCCACTCAAATTCGTATGTTTAAGATCTAACTCTCAGTAGCTCAGATGTGATCATATTTGCAGATGCGGTCTCTAGTTAAAATGAGGTCTGTAGGGTGGGCCCTAATCCAATATGACCAGTGTCCTGATGAAAAGAGGAAATTTGGGCACAGACATGTACGTGTGAAGACACAGGTAGAAGGCAGCCATCAGAAGCACAGGAGAGAGGCCTTAGAAGAAAACAAACCTGCAGACACCTTGATCTTGGACTTCCGGCCTCCAGAACTGTGAAAAAGTCTACTGATATTTCTGATGGTTAAGCTATCTGTCTGTGGTGCTTTGGAATGACAGCCTCTAGCAAGCAAACCAGCACAGGGAGTTTGTTACATTTTTTGTACTTCTCTGCGGTTGCTGATACTGTTCTCTTTCCACAGATGCCCATGTTCCTGGCAGATTCCCTAATACAATATTCCACCGGCTACAGTCAGAGCTTTGCACACCTGGCCTTCTTCCCATAATTAAAAATTATCATCAGGTTAATCTTCAAAGCCTTGCCTTCCTATCATATGATGGTGCATAGCAAAAGATTAAGCCGTTTAAGCTAAATCCTGGCAATGGTCAATATTAGCCCTCCAAGTTGAGGTAAAGCCTTTACTCAGACACTAAGAATGCTACGACGTAATTAAAGCTCTTAAGGTGGGATATAAGTCTTAAGAATTTCAGGTACCAGCAGTTAATCAGGAGACAGATTTCTGAGTAAACTTTCAGCATCTTTGGAATCATCCTCCAAAGCTCATGCAAAAGGCTGACTCCACTAAAAGGAATATTTTGGCAGATGGAGGGGTTGAGAAGCTCGTGAAAATGTACTCTCATGGCTTGTTTGGCTTCACTAATTGGATCAATATTTGTTGTGTATTTTTTTCTCTTAAAAAATAAAACCAAATACAGTACTAACCCAATGCCTTTAGAAACCTGTATTTTGTCTTCTGGAGACTTTTTAGTGTTATAATTCCCTCAGCCACTCTGTAATTCTTTATTAAGTTTTAACGTGGTTTAAACTCTCCATCTGCAGACAATGCATTATTTCCGCCTCTTTGCCAGCAGGTGTAGTATTTCCCAGGAGTCTGTTTTAGAGCGCCTTCTGGTGGTTTACAGCTATTATGACACATCCATCTGTAGCATCTGCATCCATTCCATCTCACGGTGATTGCTAAGACCTGCTCACCAAAACAATAATAGAAGTTATGTGTGCAGTAGATTGCAGCAGAATGATGCTCAGCTTTACAAATTAAGAATAATTACTCAACGTGTGACTGTCAGGAAAAGGACAGGAGAGTTTTGGGGAGGCAGGTTACAACCACTCTAGCAAACGGCTCTTCCACCTGGAACTGTAAAACATACTCTGAAGGATGCATTGTGTATTTCTATCGCTCGCTGAATTCGGCTAATTTTCAGTCTGGGGTGAAGGTAGTGAAAGTGCTCTGGCTTTGTGTTATGTCTGCTCATATTAAGGTCTCTTCGAGTGGGGCAATATGACTAATTACTAGCTCCTTCCAAGACTTTTTATTGCTTGGTGATGAATCGTTAGAAGAAAGAGCTCAGTGACTTGTGTTCACATTGCCCTCTTGCCTTACGATCTAGCTCTCTGTGCCTTTCTTTTTATTTACTATTTGTCTTTTATTGTGGTAAAAACACATTAAATTTACCACCTTAGCCTTTTTAAAGTGTGCAGTTTCTGTGCCTTTCTGACTTGACTTTTTTTTTTTTTCTCTCCGTCTGATCATGCCCTTTTCCTTGGTACTTATAACACTTAAGTACTGATATAGAAATGAAATAAAACATGTAAGGATTACAATGATAAATTGGCCCGCATTATGATGTGACCAGAAAACCTTGTGAAAAACTTTCAAAAACAGCAAAAAACCAAGCCTAGATGTATATCAGAATGAGTGTTCTTTTCAAAGTCACAACCTTGGGAAATTAAACACTTACTAGAAAGACTTTATCTAAAATTCTGGCTTTTACTTCAGAGAATATTGAATGTGAGTTATGTCTCCCTTGCTGCAGAATCATCCGTCTTCAGAAATAGGTTTGGTTTTCAGAAACTGACAGAAGAGATATGTTTAATAACATAGATGAGCAAAGCTGAATCATGGGTAGTTGGGTCAAAAATAAACCTTAACTTAGTTAAGGAGATGTGTTTTCCTATGTAACTTGTAAATGGATTTTCCAGGCAGTTCCCAAAGAGGAAATTTTTAAATGTCTTGGGAAATAGTAGCATTTTTTGGAATAAAGAAAAAAAAGGTGTCGAGCTATTTAGAGGTGACAAAGCATTTCAACTTTATTTTCTCATTTAACCATAACACAGCAGAAAAGTAGATGAAAGGGATTTTATTATTATTATTATTGTCCCCGGCATGTGGATGAGAAAATAGAGACTTGTGGAGGTCCAGTGCCTGGTTCAAGGTGCTGTAATTGTCCACTGTGGGAGTGATTAATCTGGACATGGGACAGCAAATCCCATGTTCTTTTAGCTCCACCACAACTCTACAGTGACTAGCTGTTCAGGGACATTATTAGAGATATAGTTTATGGTATTTTTGCTTTATGAAAAAAATCAGATAACTCTTATCATAAACCTATACATCTTGTCACATTAAAAAACTATCTGATGAATGGGAAGGAAGTCTGGAAGAATATCTGTCCAACCTGTTAACAGTTGAATGGTAACATGATATTATTTTCTTCTTGAAACAACATGAATGTATGTATTGATAATCAGAAAAAAAGGTGTTAATTGTAAAATCAATTTCAAAAGAACTAATTGCAGAGTTCACAGTTCATAGGTTTTTTTAAATTAAGATTTTATTTTTTTAGAGCACTTTAAGTTCACAGCAAAATAGAGGGGAAGGTTCAGAGATTTCCCATATGCCCCCTGCCCCACACCTATACAGCCTCCCCCATTATCAACATCCTGCACCACAGTGGGGCATTTGCTACAATTGATAAGCCTACCTTGATACATCGTAATCACCCAAGGTCCGTAGTTTAAACTATGGTTCACTCTTAGTTGTACATTCTGTGGGTTTGGACAAATGCATAATGACATATACCCATCATATATGTAAGATGATGATATCAGAGTATTTTCACTGCCCTTAAAATCCCCGTGTTCTGCCCACCCCCAGAAACCACTGATCTTTTGACTGACTCCATAGTTTTGCCTTTTCCAGAATGTCACAGAGCTGGAATCATACCATGTACATCCTTTCCAGATCGGCTTCTTTCACTTAGTGATATGCATTTAAGGTTCCTCCATGTCTGTTCATGGCTTGGTAGGTCACTTCTTTTTACTGCTGAGTAATATTCCATCGTGTGAATGTACCAGTTTATCCATCACCTCCTGAAGGACATGTTGGTTGCTTCCAAGTTTGGGCAGCTATGAATAAAGCTGCTGTAAATAACCAGGTGCAGGTTCCTGTTGCTCTATATCCTCAGCAGCACTGAGTTGTCAGTGTTCCGGATTTTGGTCGTTCTAATAGGTGTATAGTAGTATCTCACTGTTCTTTAAATTTACATTTCCTTGAATTTGCATTTTCTTTAAATAAATTTTCAGAAGAGGAGGAGTTTTTGTTTTTTAAATAGATAAATTCTTGAAAATGTATATAGGAAGAAGTTATTCTAAACTCCTAACTGAATAAGAACACATATGGTGGGGTCGGACTTTTTTAGTGATCTTTGATCTATTTGTTTAAAAACCTCTTGGAAATTCTAATGAAAATTGTGAACTCTTTCATCTGGAATATGTACATGATTTCAGAATTTTGCCTATAGTTAATTTGTGGACGATCTAAGCGCCATCCGTAGGCCATATACTACCTATTCCTGTTTTGTTTTTTTTTCCTGAGAATTTTCTTTACAACTATCAAAAGTTTATTTTTTATGTATTAGATTTATAACATCTTAATTGGTAAAATTAAATTAATATCTTCTCTATAAATGGAGAAAATATTTCTTTATTAGCATAGAGATATTATTTTTTATCGTCTCTCTGTGCATAAGTACCTGAATGGGTTAAGGTCTCCTTAAGAACATTATTCAATCTATGGACTAAATTTCCTCCCTTTCCCTTCCTTGACTCCCTTCCCTCCATCTCTTTCCAGAAAGGATTTAAGGCAGTTTACAAACATGCACTAGATAAAGGAAAAGTAAAGATAATTCAGTGAGTAAATTTGGGCAAAGAGAGACTCAGCATAGGGCAAGTGAATTGAAATAACGTCTGCTTGGATGATCTAGAAGTGGACCACCTCTTGGACTCTGAGATGATGACATCGAGAAGGAAATGTGGTGTCTCAGGTGAGTCAGTGATCATGAGAGAAGACTTAATCACGGCTTAGGAGAAGCACATTTATTTTTGGCACTAAGTCCAGAGAAAATGTTTTTATGGCGGTTCTTATCAGGAGGACAGGAGCAGTGGACTGAACAATATCTTTAAAAATATCCATACTGTAAACAGAGTAATGAGTTACTCAGGGCTGCTTCTTATAGAGAAGATCTCAATAGAGATCCAACACAGTTCAGTGAGCAACTTCCTGGGTAGGGAGCCTAAGGGATACGGCCCCTGTAACCAACGCTACGACACTCTGACCTTAGTCCAACAATATGAGTAGAGGAAGGGTTAGATTGTCTGTCCTTCGGCAATCTTCCACAAAGATAGCGTTTCTCAACGACTTTTGATAAATATTTTTAAAAGCTCTATCAGGGTAATACATGCATACAGTAAAGTACTGTGAAATAAAATTCATATTTATGGCAAGACAAGAAAAATTTAAACATAAAAAATTTTCTCTTCCCTTTGACCTCCTCTCTCCCCAGTTCTGTGCAATGTGTATCTACATAACGCGTCGACCAAACCTGCCCCATCGGCAGAAATACCTGCTTAACCATAAAGAGCAACATTCTTCTAACCTCAACAGGACAACTCCTAGAAGACAACATTCCTACCTGATCATGTAAGGGGCCAGATCTGGATTGTGTAAACTGTCAATAATACATCATTTAACGTACAGCCCTCTGTTTCAAAAAACTTATATAACCACACCTTGACTTCTAACGGGCGCAACAGTTCTGGAAGCTTTCTGAGATTCTGTTCTGTTTCTGAGTTTTAATCCTCAATTTGGCTTGAATAAAATTTTCCATTTCCTTTTTTTTTTTTTTTTTAATTTATTTATTTATTTATTTTTGGCTGTGTTGGGTCTTCGTTTCTGTGCAAGGGCTTTCTCTAGTTGCGGCAAGCAGGGGCCACTCTTCATCGCGGTGCGTGGGCCTCTCACTATCGCGGCCTCTCTTGGGAGCACAGGCTCCAGACGCGCAGGCTCAGTAGTTGTGGCTCACAGGCCTAGCTGCTCCATGGCATGTGGGATCTTCCCAGACCAGGGCTCGAACCTGTGTCCACTGCACTGGCAGGCAGATTCTCAACCACTGCGCCACCAGGGAAGCCCTCCATTTCCTTCTTAAATGGACTGATTAATCCTTCGTTGACAGTATCCAATAGTAGATAACAGCTTTGACACAAGCAACAACCTCCCCCCCACCCCCCTCCGCCCCCCCGTCCTCCCCACCCTCTAGACTCATTCCACAGAGACACTTATTACACAATGCTTATTTCTTCTAGCGGTTACTTTCAGAACACTAAGTAAACTTTCTTGATTTATAAATTTTAGATAAAATCTAAATTTTAATTTTAGATTGAGCTGAGCTATACTACTCATCTCTGATTGACAACTATTTTCAGTTCTTCTAAAAACTTACACTAATAAAACTCTATCTCATATTTCATCTGCATGAAATAAAACTCTATTTCATCTGCATATAAGATGAAGATATTGGCACGTCTAAATTTCTTCCCCCTTACCTGCCTTCCTTTGTAAATTATACTCTTATTTTCACATTGTAAATATTGCTAGTTTGCTACCATTGTATTATATTCTGTACCCTTGCCTTCTTCATATGCTGAATTACTTCTGATAAGCAGTTACCTTATTATGGTTACTATATTATTATTTACTTTTAGACCAAGTGGTATACTAGGATTATATGTCCTTTTTGGCGGGTCCATAAACATCATACAACATTTGAATTTGCTAATTTGGACCATAGTTTTCTTTTACAGCATTTGGTTTTGCCTAGGGTTTCTAATAAACTTTCATTTCTTGTTCACAAAATAGTAGTATTGATATCCTCGTATCCTCATATTTTCACATTCTTGCAGTTGTGCTACCTGTGTGTGGGGTCCTTTTGCTTGGGGTCCCCTTTCTCAGTGGGGAGTCCTCCCCATGCTTTGTCCTCTGCCCCCATCTGGGTCATGTGTTCTCTGGAGCTGCTGAACTGTGTCACCTTTGGGTTTGTCTTCACTGCTCAACCTCCCAATGGTTAACCAAACCTTACATCTTTCTCTTTCCTCTATTTTCTTTCATCTTCCAAGTAACGTCCTAAGAAAGGGTATGAAGGAGTTAACTTTTCTAAGTCTTTCTTTGAATGGCTCAATGTGTCTTTATTCTGCCCCGACATGTGATTGATCATTTGTCTGGGTAGAGCATTTAGGTTAAAACTCACTTTATGTCAAAACGTTGAGGGCCGTGCTCCATCGTCCTCTCACATCCATTGTTGTTGATGAGAAGTCTGGCATCAGTTTGATCCTTGAGTTTTTGTAGGTAACCTGTTCATTCTCTCTGGCAGCTTTTAGGAAATTCTCTTTATCCTGATGATCTAAATTTCATAGCAATGTGTGTAAATGTTTTCCCCACTCATTCCATGGTCCTGTTCAATTGGTAGTTCCTGTCCTTCTGGACGTATTATTCAGATGTTGAACCTAAAGAAATGATCCTTTAATTTTCTTATATTTTCTCTCCTATTTTGTAGTCTTCTTTGTTCTACTTCCTGGGATATTTTCTCAACTTTATTTACCAACTTTCCATATTTGATTGACCCTTTGTGCCTCTTTTCTCTCATTCTCTATTTTTGAGGGGATATCTTTACCCACTTATTATACTTTACAAAATCTGCTTTTACTATTAACATTAAGGATTTTTTTCCCAAGAGCTCTTACTTGGCTTCTTGATTATTCTCTTTCATGGCATACTGTTCTGCTTTTGTGTGGTTATAATATCTCAGTTCTTCCTGAGTATACTAAAAATACATTTTAACAAATCTATTTTCTGAATTTTCTGTTTTCTCTTTCTTTATGTTTGACTTTCATGCTGCTGGGTTTTCTCCGATTCCTGGTGATTTATGATTGACATTCCTATTTAAGAGAAAGCTTAGGGAGCCCCAAATGCCACAACAAGATCAGGTGTGATCTCTCTAGGCAACCAAAACCCACACTAGAAGCTGTAAAACTCTCCAGGGAACATTCACATCTTTAGTAAATAGTCCTCTGGATTTTTTTCCCCCCCAGAATTAAACGCTAGATTTCCTGATTACTTTGAGTGGTTAGGCAGGCTGAGAAACTGAAGGGTATATCCTTTGTGTACCCAGACCTTTAACAGATTCCCTGCTTCCAGCCCCACTTGCTGCTCCTGCCCTCTGTCAGATCTTCTGACTCTGAGCCTGGAGAATCATACATGTTCCCAAAGGCAGACAGTTCCCATCTCTTGTGCAACACCCTTGGAGCACATTCCTGACGGTCGCCCCTTCTGCTGTGTTTCACCTGACAATACGTTCCACCCACTTAATTTTTTAAATATTTATTTATCTGGCTGCACCAGGTCTTCGCTGCGGCACTCAGGATCTTCATTGCTGCATGCAGGCTCTTAGTTGTGGCATATGGGATCTAGTTCCCCGACCAGGGATGGAACCTGGGCCCCCTGCATTGAGAGTGTGGAGTCTTAACCACTGGACCACGAGGAAGTCCCTCCACCCACTTTACATGGTCCGCCAATTTGCTGAAATCTCTCATATGCTCTTGATACTTCTCATTTGCACTGCTACTATAAGATATTCTTTTAATGTATTTCTATAATTTTACTTCATTGGGAGGAATAGAAGACTTTCCTTCCATAAGTACTCAATGGCAGTCAGCTTCAGATTATGCTCTGTTATGCACTCAACTGTGTCACCTCAAAAGCCATAGGTTGAAACCTTAGTCCCAAATGCGACTATATTTGGAAATAGAAGCTTTAAGGAAGTAATTAAGGTTAACTAAAGTCATATGGGTGGGGCCCTAATCCAGTAGGACTGGTGTCCTTGTAAGAGGAAGAGAAACCAGGAATGCACATGCAGAGAAAAGACAATGTGAGAATAAATAAGAAGTTGACCATCTTCAGGCCAAGGAGAGAGGCGTCAGAAAGAACCAAACCTGGCAACACCTTTCTCTTGGATTTACCACCTCCAGGACTATGAGCAATAAATGTCCACTTAATCCACCCAGTCAATGGTATTTTGTTATGGCAGCCTCAGCTGACTAATACTTGCCCTAAGAATAGTCCCCATAGTTCAGACAGTCCATATTACCAAGTAAGTTCTGGGCTTGCTATTTCAGCTGACACATTCCCATGAAAGTGAGGAGTTCTAATGCTACATGGCAGTGGACTAAGGGAATTCTCAAGGCTGGCTCCAGACATTCATTTCTTAAGAAATGGTTTGGGGACTTCCCTGGTGGTCCAGTGGGTAAGACTCCACACTTCCAATGCAGGGGGCCCAGGTTCCATCCTTGGTCAGGGAACTAGGTCCCTCATGCATGCCACAACTAAAGATCCTGCATGCCGCAACTAAGATCCTGCATGCTGCAATGAAGACCCGGCGCAGCCAAAATAAATAAATAATATTTTTTTAAAAAAGAAAGAAATGGTTTGGGCTGTAGGTGATTTTTTATATATATATATATATATATATATATATATATATATATATATATATATATATATATACACACACACATACACATACACACACACACACACGTGTGTGCACATATATACATATATATATGTATGTATGTATTAGTAATGGGAAGGCTTTTCTAAAATTTATGCTAAAGACATAACTCAATGGAGAAAAGTGATCAGTGTGATCACATAAAAATGTAAAAGTTCTATACAGAAAAAAATTGCCTTGATAAACAAGTTCCGACCATATAGCATGGGGAACTATATTCAATATCCTGTGATAAGCCCTAATGGAAAAGAATATGAAAAAGAATATATGTATAACCGAATCACTTTTCTGTACAGTAGAAATTAACACAACATTGTAAATCAACTGTACTTCAATAAAATAATTTTTTTAAAAAATTCCCTTAGGCAAACAAGATTTGAAAAGCTGGGGAAAATATCTGGGCAAGACATTTTAGAGACATGGGCTCAATGTTTACCAGTTAAATAATTTTTTAATGAAAAAGGTAAATACCATAAGAGAAAACAATAGAAATCAAAAGATAAGAACAAGCAACTCATTAAAAAAAGAAATATAAATGTACAAAAATAGATGTAAAAAGTATCACTGGTTTAGTATACCTGTACCCAAATACCACCACCTGGAATAGAACTGACCATAATGCTACCTGTCTTGGAATTATTCCCCACTTGCTCTTTGTATGTATGAAACAGCCATTGTCTGTGGTGCACTTCCAGCTAATAAAAGCTAGCAGCAGCACGAATTATGCTCTCTGCACCGTGAGCTTTGGCACACTCTGCTGCGCTCTAAACGAGCACGCGCTCTCCCAAATCAAATCTGCTCTGCTAAATGTGGTATTTATTGCTTGGTCGCTAAGATATTTATTTTGTGTTTGGAAATAATTTTTACTTATAATGGCTGAAAAACGTATGCATGTTGTAGTGTTGAATTATGCAAACAATCAAAGTTAGAGCACCACCATGGATGCTGAGATGGAAATTTCACAACAGGTGCTTAAAGTATTTTTTAGAAAATGTTGAGGATATAGAATGTGTGGTAGCCACCTTCTTAGGTGGGTTAGTTTCCTGTGGCTGTTATAAAAAAAAAACTACTGCAAACCTGGTGGCTTAAAACAGAAATGTATGTGTTCATTGTTCTGGACGCCAGAAGCGTGAAATATATCACTGGGTCAAAGCCAAGGTGTTGGCAGGGCCATGCTTCCTTTGGAGGCTCTTGGGGAGAATACACTCCTGGCCTCTTCCAGTTTCTAGTGGTTCCTGCCTTTCTTTGGCTTGGGGCCTCATTTTCAAATCTGTCTCTGCTCCATACTTACATTACCTTCTCCTCTGTACGTCTGTGAAAACTCCCTCTGCCACTCTCTTGTAAGGACATTTGTGATGACATTTAGTAGTGTCACCCACTTGGAATGTGCATAATAGTTTTCCCATCTCAGGATTCTTAACTTAATCACATCTGCAAAGACTTTGCCGTACGAGATAACATTCACAGGTTCCAGGAATTAGGGCTTGCTAACTTTTGGTGGGGGACAAGATTCTGACACCAATCACTATGTGTGGTTTCTTCCTGCACCAAGCAATTCTCAGACACCAGCTGGGTGTCCTACAATTCAACTCAATTCTGCAATTATGGGCCTAGAAGTAGTGTCAGATCCCACAGGTTAAGAGCTCAGTCGTACAAGATTCCCTGCCGCACGACTGCCCCAACTTCAGAGGCTATTTGCAAATCCTCGTTGTCATCTGTGCTTCTGACCAACTAGTTATAGACTGAGAGTTCCAACAACCCCTTCCTTGGGTTCAATTAATTTGCTAGAGTGCTTCACAGAACTCAGAGAAACATTTTACTTATTAGATCACCAGTTTATTATAAGAGAGTTTAGCTCATGAACGGCCAGATGTAAGAGATGCATAGGTCAAGATATGGAGAAAGGAACGTGGAGCTTCCATGCTCTCTGAGCAGGCCACTCTCCCCACAAATCCATGTGTTCACCACCCAGAGGCTCTCCGAACCCTGTCCTTTGGGGGTTTTGCGGAGGCTTCGTTACATAGGTGTGATTGATTAAAACACTGCCCACTGGTAACTGAACTCAATCTTCTGCCCCTGTCCCCTCCCTGGAGGTGAGACTGAAAATTCCAATCCTCTAATCCCATGGCTGTTTCCTCTGGTGACCAGCCCTCATCCTTAGGTTACCTTGGGGCTTTCCAAAGGTCACTGACGAACATAACCAAAGATGCCTTCATGGCTCTTCTTAAGAAGTTCCAAGGGTTTTAGGAGCTCTGTGCCAGGAATAGGGATAAAGACCAAATATATGTTCTGATTATAAATCACAGTTCATGGACAGGGGCACGATTCTTTCTGCCACAGTGGCCCCAATAACCCCTATCTCCTGGTGCTCACAGCCTTGTCTAGTTCTCTCGCATATTGACTAGGGTTGGGCGATGTGACCAATAACATAGAGCGGAAGTGATGATGTCCCTTCCGAGATTAGGTTATAAAAGACTGCAGCTTCCATCTCAGGTGTCCTCTCTCTCCCCGCCCCCCAAACCCCACCCCTAATCACTCATCATTCTGGAGGAATCGAGCTGTCAGGTCTTGAAGACAATCAGACAGCCCGCGGGAGAGGCCCTCGTGGTGAGGAAATAAAACTTCCAGCCAACAGTCAGGGGGGAACCGTGGATTCCAGCTTTAACACGTGAGCGAGCCTCCTTGGAAATGGACCTTCCAGCCGCAGTTAAGGCTTCAGACCACTGCATCCCAAGGCGACTACTTGACTGTCACTTCCTGAGAGACCCTGAGACAGGACCACCCAAACTGCTCCCACATTCCTGACCCTCAGAAACCATGAGATAACAAATGCTGTTTTAAGCCACTAAAATTTGAGGTTAATTTGTCGAGCAGCAATAGATAACTAAGACAGAAAGTAGATTGGTGTGCAGCTAGGGATTGGTGGAAATCCACTGATATTGTGAGGGGTCTCATAAATACCCCTACAGTCTGTATTACTGTCCAAAAATTGTATAAAAGATAGAAGAGTTATCGTAGGAAACCTGCCATGAAAACATGGAATTTTAAACAACAAAAAGAACAATTGCTGGGCTTCCCTGGTAGCGCAGTGGTTAAGAATCCACCTGCCAATGCATGGTACACGGGTTCAAGCCCTGGTCCGGGAAGATCCCACATGCCGCGGAGCAACTAAGCCCGTGTGCCGCAATTACTGAGCCTGCGCTCTAGAGCCTGCAAGCCATAGCTACTGAGCCCACACGCCACAACTACTGAAGCCCACGGGCCCTAGAGCCCGTGCTCTGCAACAAGAGAACTTGAGAAAAAGTTGTATTTTGTTTAATGGATTATCCTATGTCAATCAGAGCAACTTGATTGATAGTGCCATTAGATTATCTGTATTGTTAATACTTTCTGCTTCCTTGACCTATGGATTATTGACAGAGGGGTGCTGAAGTCTCCAACTATAACAGTGGCTTTGTCTATTTCTTCTTTTTTTAAAAAATCAGTCTTTACCTTGTGTATTTTGATACTCTTGTTAGGCACATACATGTTTAGGATTATTATATCTTCTTGGATAATTATATAACCTCTGTAGCATTATGTAATGCTCCTTTATATTTAAGATAATTTTCCTCGTTCTGAAGTTTTGCGTTTGTTCTTTGTATATTTCCTCTTTTATGCCTTCTCAATTTTTAATGAAAATTTTTATATAATCCCATTTTATCTTCTCTCTCAGTATATCAATTACACTTCTTTTTTAACATTTTCTTAATGACGATCCTGGAGTTTGAAATATACATTTTAAATTAATCTGAGTTCACTTTCAAATAACACTACTCTGCTTCCAGTGTGGTACAGGTATCTTATGACAGAATTCTGAACTCCCCACTTTGACATTTCTATCGTGCATTTCACTTATCCATATGGTCGAATGACCCAATTATTGTTACCATCATTACTTTACACAGTTATATTTTATATCAAATAAGAATAAGGAAAATAACATACTTTATTCCTCCTCCAGGACTCAGCCTTTCTTTGTGTGTATACAAGTTTCCAACTTATATCATTTTCCTTCTGTCTGAAGAATTTAACATTTCTTGAAAGGCACGTCTGCAAGCAATGAATTCCTACAGTTTTTGTTTGAGAAACCCTTTATTTCTCCTTCACTTTTTTTTTTTTTTGGCTGAGCCACATGGCTTGTGGGATCTTAGTTCCACGACCAGAGATAGAACCTGGGCCCCCTGTAGTGGAAGCACAGAGTCCTAACCGCTGGACCACCAGGGAATTCCGTCTCCTTCACTTTTGAAGGATAATTTCTCCGAATATAAAATTCTCGGTTGGTGGTTCGTTTTTCTTTTTTAATACTTTAAATATTTCACTCCACTCTCCTCTTGTTTCATGGTTTCTGACAAGAAGTCTGATGTAATTCTTATCCTTGCTCCTTTATAGGCAAGCTGCTTTGTTTTTCTTTCTGGCTTCTTTCAAGATTTTCTTTATTTAAAATTTTTTTCTGTAGTTTAAATATAATGTGTTGAGGTGTTTTTGTTTTTATATTTGTTCTGCTTGGTGTTTTCTGAGCTTCCTGGATTTGTAGTTTGGTCTTAGTGAATAATTTTGGAAAAAATTTGAGTCATTTTTACTTTAAATGTTTCTCCTGCTCCTTTCTCTCTGTCTTCTCCTTCTAGTATTCCCATTATGTGTATGTTACAACTCTTGAAATTTCCTACAGTTTTTGGATATTTTGTTCTTTTTCTTTTTGAATTTCAGTTTGGGAAGCTTCTAGTGACTTATCTTAAAGCTCACTGATTCTCTCTTCAGCCATGTTATGTCTACTGATGAGTCCACCAAAAGCATTTTTCATTTCTGTTGCAAGGTTTTTGCTTTCTAGCCTAACCTTTTCTTTCTTGAAGTTTCCATGTCTCTGCTTACATTACTCATCTCTTCTTGCATGTTGCCCACTTTTTCCATTAGAACTCTTAGCGTATTATCATAGTTATTTAAAATTCCCAGTCTGATAATTCCAAAATTTCTACCATATCTAAATCTGGTTCTGATGTTTATCTTCCCTCTTTAGACTGTGTTTTTGCCTTTTATCATGCCTTGTAATTTTTTTTTAAACCTAGATATAATGTACTGGATAAAAGGAATTGAGGTAAAGAGGCCCTTAGTGTGAGGATTTATGTCAATCTGGTTAGGAGTTGGGCTGTGCTTAATGTCTATCGTAGGTATAGGTGCCAGAGGTTTACAATTGCTCTAGCATCCTAATTTTTGTCTCCCTTCTTGACTTTGGGCTTCCCTATGTACTCCTTCTTGGAGACTGTGTCTTTCAGCTCTTTTAGCTGTAACTCACTGTTATTATAATAAAGCCATGTCAGTGTGGTGGTAAGGTATGGGGGACAGGGTAGCATTCTATCATCTCATTTATTTATTTTAAAGGATTTTCTCTTTAATTTTTCAGGCCCTTTTAAATTTATTTATTTATAATTTTTTTTGGCTGCGTTGGGTCTTCGTTGCTGTGCGCGGGCTTTCTCTAGTTGCAGCAGGTGGGGGCTACTCTTCATTGCGGTGCGTGGGCTTCTCATTGCGGTGGCTTCTCTTGTTGTGGAGCACGGGCTCTAGGTGCGTGGGCTTCAGCAGTTGTGGCACGTGGGCTCAGTAGTTGTGGCACATGGGCTTAGTTGCTCCACAGCATGTGGGATCTTCCTGGACCAGGGATCGAACCTGTGTCCCCTGCATTGGCAGGTGGATTTTTAATCACTGTGCCACCAGGGAAGTCCCCCTGCAGACTCTTCTTTACCTTTATGTGAACAGGAAGGCTAGAGGGGACTGGAAAGTCAAGCTAAAAGTACCTCTAGCAGCCTCCCACCACCCCCGCCACCCACCTAGTGCTCAGTTCCTGTAGAGAATGTGTCTCTCAGAGAGAAGCTTACCACTGTCCCCACCCTTATCTTAGCTCCAGAGCCCTGACTTAGGGATTTTATCTGAAATGGAGAAGCAGGCTTTAAAACAGATAGCTTCTAATCTTTTCTTAAAGGAACTGATTCCATATACAATAGAGTATGGAGAAAGTCAAGTCTAGGGGTGACCTCAAAAAGAGTAGATTATGATGGAAAACAACTGGAGCAGATTCAAGATACAGATACAGGCTAAGCTGTAGGCTGGCCAGGTTGCCAAAGAAAATTAGGGAATAAGTCAGCTGGGAGAAGCCCTCGTATTATGAACTAAATGTTTGTGTTTCTCCAACATTTATTCAAAGTGACTGTGAACATAATCAACTCTGTGCCTCCCTGAGGAAAAATATCAGAAGCTTATGCTCTGGGAGGGGAAACAGACTTCTCCAAAATAATCCAGCCAATCACTAAACAAATAAACAAGCATATATCAACAACAGACCTCAGAGAGGGGTGGCCAGTATGAAGGGTTGCTATCATGTTATATAATATCCAGTTTGCAACAAAAATTTATGAGGTATAAAGGAACAGAAAAGCAGGACCCAAAAAGTAGGCAACAGAAACTTCCTGTGAGAGTAACCAGATGTTGGATTTATCAGGCAAAGATTTTAAAATAGCTCTTATAAACATGTACAAAGAATTAAAGGACACCATGATTAAAGAAATAAAGGAAGATATGATGACAATGACACACCAGATAGAGAACAGCAATAAAGAAACAGAAAGTGTAACAAAGAACCAAATTAAGTTGGAAAATAACTGAAATAAAATATTCACTAGATGCCATACGCTCCAGAAATTGTGCTCCTTAGTATTTATCCAAATGAGCTGAAATTTTATATCCATACAAACACCTGCACACAAATGTTTACAGCCGCTTTATTCATAATTATTCATAATTTTGTTCAGAATTCAAAACTTGGATGCAACCAAGACGTCCTTCAGTAGGTGAATAGTTGAGCAAACTATGATATTTCATACAATGAAATATTATTTAGCAATGAAAAGAAATGGGCTATCAAGCCATGTAAAGACATGGAAGATCTTAAATGAGCATTGCAAAGAGAATAAAGCCAATTTGAAAAGACTACATAGTGTATGATTACAAATATGTGATATTCTGCAAAAGACAAAACTTTAGAGATGATAAAAGATGAGTGGTTGCTAAAGGTTTAGCAGGACAGGGGCAGGGAATAAATGGTGGAGCAAAAGGAATTTTTAGGATAGTGAAGCTATTCTGTATGATACTATAATGATGGATGCATGACTTTATACATTTGTCAAAAACCATAGAATGTATAACACAAAGAGTGAAACTTAGTGTATACTATAAAATTTAGTTAATAATAATGTTTCAGTATTGACTCATCAATTATAAGCAACTGACTCATCAATAATAGAAAAGTTATAGGAAACAAGATTGAAACAAATCTAAGAGGACCTTTCCTAAAATAAAATATTTTAAATTAAAAAAATAATAGTGTTACAGGAGAAAGCATACATGGGAACTCACTGTACTTTTTGTTCAGTTTTTCTGTAACTCTAAAAATATTTTTCAAAAAAGTCTCTTCATTAAGAAGTATTCAATAGAGGGGCTCACGAGTATATTTGAACTGACAGAAGGAAAAATTAAGTGAACTTGAAGATAGAGATTATTCAAGCTGAAGAACAGAGAGAATAAAGAATGAAGAAAAATAAAGACAGTATCAGAGAAATGTGCAACGCTATCAAGAGCACCAATTTATGCAAAATTGGAGAGGAGAGAGAGAAAGGAGGAAAATATTCAACAAAATAATGGCCGAAAACGTCTCAAATTTAATTGAAAGTCAAAAAACCTACACATCCAGCTAAAAAACTCCAAGTAGGATTAAATGCAAAGCTATCCACTAACAGATACATTACAGTAAAAAATGCTGAAAGTCAAAGATAAGGCAAAATCTTGAAAGCAGCAAGAGAAAAATAGCTCATTAGTTGCTAAAGGTCCCAATAAGATTAACAACTGACTTATCAGCAGAAACACTGGGGGCAGAAAACAAAGGAATAATATATTTAAAGTGCTGAATGAAAATAAAACAACTATCAACCAGAAGTTCTATATCTGGCAAAGCTATATTTCAGAAATGAGGATGAAATAAAGGCTTTACAAGTAAAAAAAAAAAAAAAAAAAAGTAAGAGATTTGTTGTTAGTAGACCCGCCTTACAAAAAATACAACAAGAAATTCTTCAGGCTGAAAGCAAATTACACCAGATGGTAATTTAAATCCACCCCCCAAAATAAAAAGCACTGGTAAAGGTAATTACATTACTATAAAAGATAATAAAAATGAATATTTTCCTCCTTTCTTCTGTTAATTGATTCAAAAAGCAATTATATAAAATAATATGTATATAATACATTCTTGGGCCTGTAACATACACAAATGCAACACTTGTGTAATATATTTGCCAGTAACAGCATAAAGGAGGTGAGTGGGACAAAGCTGTGGTGGGCTGAGGAAATAACTACAGATGCTAAAATAATTAACAATGTATTATTCCATTGCAACATTAATAGGTGTAACACGTATAACAGTAATATCATAAAAAAAGTGGAAAAGGGAAAGGAGTAACATTTCTATATATTATGGGAATTAAGCATCTATAAACCAAAGCTGCCTTCTACCAAAAGTTTAAATTAATGCCAATGACTAATAATATATGTACATTCAAAAGAGACAGTAGTCTTTTACATACATAGAAAAACATATGTAAGGCTAAGTGTTGAAAGTGGTTATCCTTGTTGGTGAGATTATGAATATTAAAAATTTTCTCTTTCTATACATCAATACTTTCTACCATAAATATCTATCTACCTACCTACCTATCTATCTATCAACTTTGTACTGGGAAAGATATTTAAAAATGATTTTGTTTCTGCTATAACACAATCAAAATCCCAGAGATTGTGGCTACAGCATTTTATCTTGAAAAATTCTCAAAGAAATTTTAAGCAAGAATCTAAACTTTCATAAAGCAACAATCTCAGGGACTTCCCTGGAGGTCCAGTGGTTAAGACTCTGCCTTCCAATGCAGGGGGTGCGGGTTTGATCCTTGGTTGGGGAGCTAGGATCCCACATGCCGTGGGGTGTGGCCAAAAAATTTAAAAAAAAACAACAATCTCAGTAAAAGACTCACAGAATATGTAATTCTGAATAATATAACCTAGCGTGCCCTTCAAGATTAACTGGCTAGAAAATCCTGGTAAAAAAGAAAGGGTACTTTATTGAATAGGGCAGTAAGCTTTAAGCCCATTAAATGTTAAACAATATTTATGAAAACACAACTTTCACTTTGAAATAGTTTATCTGAATACTTTCTTTTTAGTAGCAATTAGATTGTTTAAAGCCACTCCTAGATTGGAACAATAAGACCTTGCTCTCTGTGTTTGGGCACTTATGTTTTTTCTAAGTGAAAGTGTTAGTTGAAGAGTGAAGGGAGTAATGTATCTAGTTCATTCAAAAATGTCATTAAATCTTTTAAAAAAATTTTTATTGAAATATAGTTCATTTACAATGTTGTGTTAGTTTCAGGTATACAGCAAAGTGATGGTTATGCATATATATATTCTTTTTAGATTATTCTCCATTATAGGTTATTACAACAAAAAAGTCATTAAATCCATAAAGGATATTCAAAAGAGCAAAGAAAACACTGTGCATTCATATACTATAAATAGAAATGTAAGGTAGCTGTGGTATGTGGGAGAAGTATAGATATTTATATAATAGACTTATTTACAAATCTCTCAAATGCTGTTTCATTCATATATATTTTAGATATATTATGCCAGAGTAAGGATATAGTTACCTAAAGTCATTCCCCCCACATGTCATCAATTTTTTTCCTTTCTGTTCCCTATTCCAAACATGGGAAAATATTTATAGCCTGTAACTGAAAGTGTTTTTTATCATATCAGTGTAGTACTGCTTCCTTTTGCTCTTAGGTACCTCAGTTTATACAATAATTTATAAGGTCACCTGATCTGTAAGAATATGATTTAGTGTCACAGTTTGAAATATCATATTTTTATGGATTTAAAATTATCTTACACATTTCTCTGTATGTATATCAAATGTGAACTTTTCAAATGGGTAGAAATGCAGATGGGCCCAGTGAGTACAGAAATCAGGAAGTAACTCAGTAACATTATAGGTAGCATTTATTAAATACCCACTATGGACCCAGCACTACTAGGTACTTTGCATGTACCTTCTCTTTTAATCCACACAGTAAGCTAATAAAGCAGGAACCTTAGGCTCAGAGAGTTTATATATCTTGTTTAACGTAAACACACACTCGGTAAGTTACAGTTAGGCTTGAACCAGGTGTGTCCATCTCCAAAACCTAGGCGTTTTCCCTAATACCTCAGGGGAATGAAAGGATTCCTTTCTGATCATCTCACAGGCCTGGCTAATTTATGGGTATACTCCTTGCACTAATGTTGGACAGTAAGTTAGGCTTTAGCATCAAATACGGATTTATGCTACTTACTACGTGTATAATTTGGGGAAAGGCAGTTAAGTGTACCCATTTCCCCATCTGAGAGTAGGGTAGAATACTACTGACTTCACTAGGTTGGTGTGAAGAGTAAAGGTAATTGCTACATATAAAGTCTTGGCACTGCTAATAATTGTTGGCTCTTATTGTAATAATGAGAAAACTGTCCTATCGAATCCACAAAATAAGATCCCACTGCTGTGATCATACTGGGTATCCCTTGAGGAGAGATGAAATTCCTATTGTGAGCCATCTTTGGAATTAGAATATCCTGGCCAGGAAGTGAGACCTTGTAGGTTGACTGTAAACTGGGGTAAGACACATTCGCTTCTTTGAGAATCTCTCTCAGGCTTGGACTCTGGGGCATCTCTATGTCATTGAGGACATTCTTGTTTGGTGTAGAAACAATGGCTTCTTCCTCATGGAAGAAGCTGTGTTCTAAGCAAAGAGGCACACGTACAAAGGCAAGAAGGCAGTCATGCTGGAGACCTCAAGTACCCAACGTCTTGTGCCTGCAGGTTCCCGGAGCAGAGTGACCACATCGAAAAGGTCAATGTAAGTTTCACTCAGAGCTGTAATTTCCTCAGGACTTTAAAACTGAATGCATGTTTCAGTCTGGTCTCAGCACTGCTGTGGGAAATTAACCAGAGGCTCTGCATTCATGCTCTGGCTGGAATTGGAAAAGGCAAGAGAAAATGCCATGGTTTAACACTTGCAATTGTTATATGGTACAAAATTCTATTCTACATGTATTTGTGGTTTATTGAAATGGGTAGTTAAATGTGTTAGTTTGGTTTTCAACTGAAAATTTGCTCCTGACACTGACACTGAAGTGAACCTATGCTTTGTTTCATTCCATTCATTCATTCATTCATTCATTCCATTCATTCACTTATTTAACAAAAAATATAAGTACCACCAATTATAAACCAGGGCTTTTTCCAAGTGTCGGGGACGTAAAGCTGATCCCTGCCCCCTAGAAAACAGACACATAATGAGGAAGCTGGGTATCTGAATAAGTTACAACAGGTTTAAAATGGGGCAAGAAAAAAATTCTTTGAGACTCTAGTAGTGATAATTCTCTAGGATAAATACAGAACTACAAAAAAGGATTCCTTCAAATAGGAACAGGTTAGATATTGGGCATATCCCAAAAGACAAATGACCAATGTAACAACCCTAGGGGAAGATCCTAATAATATTCCCATTTGACTTATGAACAACTGAGGTAAAGAAAAGTTAACTAATTTGTACCTGACCACACAACCAGTGAGTGGCAGAACACGGATTTTAATCCACTTATGTCTGACTCAACTCCTGTCTAGACTAAAAATGACTGCTATTACCAACTTACTTGGGCATAGTTTGATTGTTATGTGGAAAAAAGATAATTTAGATGGTGCCTCAATTATAAAAAAGATCCCTGATTGTAGGACTGTACCTAGTATTAACTAATACAGGTATTTTTAAAATTATCATTTCAGATGGCATTAAGTATAATTTTAAATAAGATGGGTACCTTATTTAGGAATATCTGGCATGTTTGGCAACTTTAAGATGGTTCTGCTGACCTTACCTCTTGGTATTTATGTCATTGTGTAATCTCCTCCTCTTGAGGGCTGGTTCTGGTAACTCACTTCTAACAAACAGAATACAGCAGAAGTGATTCTTGATATAAATAATCAATCAACTGAGCAATCAATCAATCATCAATCAATCAAGGAGAAGAAACAGTTTTTTCTCACAGGAGAATTCCAACTAATAAGTTTAAAAGAAAAGTGGGATATAGAGAATCACATTAGGCAAACACCATAGTAACAAACATTATGGACAAGACCACTGCTGGATGCTAAATTGATGGGCAAAAGTTTGAGAAACAGGCCTAGTCTCAAATTATCTCCGCCAAAGATATTACCCATTTCAGTGAGAAAGAGAGTAACTACAGTGGAAAACCCAGCCGACATCCACCTAACCAAGGGCTCAAGGCAAACATAACTGGTGATAAGACATTACTTTGGAATTTTATAAACAAAATATGAAACACAAATCATTAAAAGAGACTATAATAAAATTAAGAATGTTTACTTATCAAGACAATTTAGAAGGAGAGTAAAAAGGCAAGTCAAAGTAGAAGAAGAAATCTACTCATATATGACAAAGATCATGCCCAGAATATGTAAAGCGCTCCAAAAACCAGCATGAAAAAGACAACCCACTGAAAAAAAGGAAAAATTTTACTTTAGAATTACCGAGCAATTCTACTCATGTTTATACCCTCCCACATAACTTCAGAATTTTATGCTGAGAGGCACCAAAACACATGTATGAACACGTTCAAAGCAGAATTATTCATAATATCCTCAAATTGGAAGCACCCAGATGTCCACTGAAAACAGAATGGTTAAATAACTCATGCAGTGGAATATTATATAACAACACAAGTGAGCTCACTACATACCCTTCAATGCAGATCAATCTTAACAATCTGTGGTTCAGGGGAAGAAGCCAGTCACTTACACACACACTGCATACCTTGTGATTTTATTTAGGCAAAAACTGAAATATTTCATTTAGGGCTACTCAGTTTGAAGCTAAATTATAAACAAAAGGAAAGGGGCAACCTGGGGCCTTTGGGGGTCCAGAGAATGTTCTATTTCATAACGTAGGTAGTGGTTACATAACTTGTTAAATTATACATTTATTTATTTAAAAAAGAAAGAATATGATATCCATGCAGCCGTCTTCTGGGCAAATGACACTTTCCTAGTGCCACAAAAATATTTAATACATGACGCAGTGTGTTTAAGTGCTTCATTTTTAGGATCATGAGTATTTAGATTTTTCTGAACTTTTGATAGTCATATATTTTTTTACCATAAGTGCTGTAGACAGAAAGATTCCTCACAAAATTTGTTGACAATGACAATCTGTTTTATCAAATTTTGCAGAAAATGTGAGCCAAGTTCTCTTATTATAACCATATGTAATGTGAAACTAAAAGTGAAGATTTTCCTTAATTTACTCCATGTTCAGTGAATGCCTCCAGGCATAAGAGGGGGATGAAGTGTCTACAAGTCAAACTGTAATGAAAACATCAGAGATGACACTTCTTCAACTAGTCCACTTGATGGCACTAAACTAACATAGAATGTGGGCTAATTCTTCATAGGCGTTCGATGCATTGAGTGTTTTCAGTATGTTGTCATAATCTTAGACCTTATGAATTCTAAAGGTCTTTTTTGGCTTAGAGCTTTGGATATATTCAGTAGGGAAAAAAAGGATTAAAAATTCTTAAAGAATTAAAGCTGGTTTTGAGTGCTAAAGAAAGATATATTAAAAGTCTCAGGACAAATTGAGCTTTTCATGTCTTCCTGCCTCTTGCTTCTCCCACATCTCTAAATTATGTACCCTAGGAAAATAATTTTTGGTTCTAAGATTTTAGAAGATCAGGCTTGATAGATCTATATGCATTGCAAGACTTCAAACTGAATTCTTTTTTGAGGAGAATGAAGTGGAGAAGATTTTGCCCCTGTTGTCAGCTCGGGCTGACTACCATAGACTGGGAGACCTTAAACAACAGACACGTATTTCTCACAGTTCTGAAGGCTGCAAAGTCCGAGATCAAGATGCTGGAAGAGTACGTGTCCGGTGAGGGCCCGCTTCCTGGTTTGCAGGTGGGTGTTGTCTTCTTGTACCCTCACAAGGCAGTGAGCAGAGAGGGGAAGAGAGCTCTCCTGACTCTTAGAATGGCACTAATCCCATTCACGAGGGCTCCATTCACAAGACCTATTTACCTCCCAAAGCTTCCCCCACCCCATACCATCACAGAGAGGATCAGGATTTCAACATGTGAATCTGGGGGGACACAAACATTGTTTATGATGCCATGGTCCATGCTCCGCACAGCAGATAGAGGAAGGGGCAGAGCCTTTGCATGCTGGCAGTGAGGATGCAGTTTCACAGGCTTGGGTTCTGCAGTTCAAGGAAAGAGGCTGCTTTCCTTCTTGGAGGAGCATCTTCGCTATGACTCCTCATCTGTAAGCCGTGGGAAGTGGTTCTTGGCTGGTGAAGAGAATTGGGAGACTGAAGAAATGGGAGAGGCTACTGTTTTGGGGGGTGCATTTACTGAAAATGGAGTAAATTAAGTGGCCCTGACTTCTAGTTTCACAATACATACAGCTCTAAAGAAAGAAACTGTCCCACATTTTTCTGAGTGAAATAATTTGTTTTATGTGTGTCAGAATTTGGCATTGCAAAACAGTCGACAAACCTGTTAGTGCTACATGGAATACCAATAATGATCCCCAAAGAGAGCTACAAGGATCTCTGTTCTTAGATTAACCATAACAGGTCCTTTTCCTGACTTGTAATAAAGTAAGATATTTCACCTAAATTCTTTTTAAAAATCCTGCAATGACTCCCTCTTCTGTGTGAAGACTTCAGGGTGCCACTTGCCTGTCAATGACCTCTAGAGGTGGTGGGCTCTATTTTCCAGGGAGACAGGAAGCTTCTTGAGAGCAGGAAGAAGCTGCTCTTATCTCTGTTCCTTATAGCAGAAAATCCAATGATTTAGAGAGATGGATACTCAATAAGCATGAATATGACGACTGAACTGTCATTATGCTCAATCTAAGACCTGATCTTATAGTTCCTTCCTTCCTGTGAAGATCTGGTTGTCTAGCATGTCCATATATGAATTAAGGTCATCGCAGCTTTTAAAGGTAGAAAATGTGATAGAAAATGAAATACTTTGTGTGCATACTTTTAAATCTAAATGGTGTACTTTTTAAAATAAAGCACCGCTCTGTGCCTTCCTTTCCACTTCCTTCCTCTTTTGCTGCAAAGGACCAGCAGTTTTCTCCATAATACTTCAGATAACGTTTATTTCCCTCAAGAACTGAAAAAGTTTGTGAGCACTCCTTCAGCATTATTTGACAATATTAAGCAATTTTAGTTGTCTATTTAAAGTTTTAAAATGTTACCTGTAAGAAACAAACCAAAAAAAAATGTATTAGAACAATAAGAATTTAAAAATAAGTAGACCTTTTGGACTTTAAAAATATATAAAACACAAAAACCCAACACAGGCTAAAAAAACACACAAAATCTGATCCTTTTTTCACAACACAGGACTCATCTTTATGTTTCTTGAATCATCAGCCATTTGTCAAAATGCCAGCGGCAATGTTATACACAGGAGGGTTATTAACCTTAACCTTAATTCAGCCAGGAAGAGCTCTGTGAGCCCAATTTGCGTTCATGGAGCCTTTACACAAATTCCCTGAAACGTTAGAACAATAGGAAAGGACCACAGTGTATATTTCCTAAAATTTAACAACATAGTTTAAAAGCTATGAATAAAAAATCTCCCACCTTTTTAAAAAATTGCAGTATAGTTGATTTACAATATTGTGTTAATTTCAGGTAAACAGCAAAGTGATTCAGATATATATATGTATATATATATATGTATTCTTTTTCAGATTCTTTTCCATCATAGGTTATTACAAGATATTGACTATAGTTCCCTGTGCTATACAGTAGGTCCCTGTTGTTTATATCTATTTTATATATAGTAGTGTGTATCTGTTAATCCTATACTCCTAATTTTATCCCTCCCTGTCCCCTTTCCCCTTTGATAACCGTAAATTTGTTTTCTATGTCTGTGAGTCTGTTTCAGTTTTGTAAATAAGCTGATTTGTATCAAAAAAATCTCCCATCTTTAATGAGTTTCTCCTGATGTCGAAAAAAAATCTTCACAAGCAATATCAAATATTGCTATTATATGCTTTTATAAATAATAAAAATGTACAATAATTTTATCATATAAGAAAAATTGCTAGGACAATGGTTCATATGGGTCTTTCTGCCTGGGCTTAAAAATGTTTTCATATTTTGACTCTAAATGTTGTTTCTTTCTATGTTTTTTTAAAAAATTAACACATGGAGGAGAAAAGTTACTCAATGGCTGAGTCTATAAACTAACTAATATTTGGTACAGACAGAAGTCTCCTCCTGGTCTGGACATGTGTCCTCACTGCCTTAGCATAGTGCCTGAAGCACAGAAGGTGCTCAATGAATATACTTTTTTTATTTGTAATATTTTGTTTTGCCTTTATTCTTTCAGTTTTATTGAGATATAATTGACCTCCAGCATTGTATGAGTTTAAGGTGTACAGCTTAAGGACTTGACATATATTGTGAAATGTTTACCACAATAAGTAAGAACTCTTTTTAAAACATAATCACAATATCCATTATCACAGCTAAAAACAAAGAAGTCTAACAGTAATTTTTAACGTAATCAAATATAGTCATTAAACAAAAACAAACAAACAAAGGCCACTCACTTTTTCTGACTTTAAAAGCAAATTTCAAGGTTAGGAAGCACATGTGATATTGTCATCAATGCAAGGTCACTGATCATTTGGTGTCAGAAACACTACAGATCAATATTCAGGAAATTAAAGCAATATGTTTTATCTATTATTTGCTAACAACAATAAAAAATTTTCGTAAACAAACTCAAAAATAACCAATAGAAACAAAAGTAATTTAGGCTATCCAATTATTCAAAACAGGCCAAATAATCCTAATAATAAAAACACATTACTACCTCACACCACTCAGGATGGCTACAATCAAAAAGCAGAAAGCAAGCGTCGGTGAGGACGTCGAGAAACTGGAACACAGTGTTTGCCTTTTTGTGACTGGCTTATTTCACTAGCGCAATGTCCATGGTGCTTATTCATGTCGTAGCACATGTCAGAACTTCCTTTCTTTTTAAGGCTGAGTAACATTTCATTGTATTATACGTATATACCACATTTTGCTTATCCATTTCATTCGTCCATGGACACTTGGGTTGCTTCCACGTTTTAGCTATTAAGAAAAATTCTGCAATGAACATGGATGTACAAATATCTTTTTGAGGCTCTGCTTTCAATTCTTCTGAGTATGTACCCAGAGGTGGAATTGCTGGATCATAGGATAGCTCTATTTTTAATTTTTTTAAGAAATGTCATGCTCCTTTGCACAACGGCTATACCATTTTACATTCTCACCGACAGCAGAGAAGGGCTCAATGAATACTTACTGAAAGAAGGGACCACTGAACACTGTGGACGCTGCTTTCTCTTGAGCCCTTCCATCTACCTCCACACCAGTGTCACTTTCCTAGCTCTGGTTCTCATCTCTGGTTTATTTACTGTACCAGCCTACTGAACTGTCTCTGGTTACCGCCCATGTTTGCTCCTGTTCATTCTCTGCCATATAACTTCGACCTTTTTCCAAAGCAAATTAGGTCATGGTAGTAGCTAATATTTACTGATCCCTTGTATGTGCCAAACACTTTACATGCATCATGTAATTAAATTCTTGAAGCAACAATGGTAAGAAGGCATTATCATTCCTGATACTAGAGATGAATAAATCAAGGCACAGGGAGGTCAAGTGGATATAGACCAAAGGCAGTCTGGCTCTGGCAGTCTACCCTTCTGTGATATTACGCCACCTGATGTAAGGGGGTGATTAACGATCTCAGTTTTCCTGGAACTGTCTTAGTGTAGCACTGAAAGTCTGGTGCCATAGGAAACTCCTCTGTCCCAGGTAAACTTCAACAGTTGGTTACCCTACATACAGCATAAGAACCTTGCAGTAGTGTACCTTCATTTCTCCGCTCCCAACTTTTGTGCTATTTTATCATACATTCTACTTTTCCATATGTTATAAATATTTCCATATTCCATATCTAATATTTTTGTTTAAATAATTATTCTGAAAAGAGATTTAAATAATAGAAAAATCTTGCATGTTTTCTATGCTCATCAATCCTCTGTGTAGATCCAGATTTCCATCTGGTATTCTTTTCGTTCTGCCTAAAGGATTTCCTTTAATATTTCTTACAGTGTGAGTCTGCCGGCGATGCTTATTTCACCTTCTGTATATCTGAAATGTCTTTATTTTGATTTCATTTTTGAAAGAAAATAGAACTGAAGGAAATAGAGTTACAATTTTTTCTTTCAGTATTTTAAATCATTTGATCTACAGAATTCTTGCTTGCATCATTTCTTTTGTTTCTCTCCAGGTTTATTGAAATATAATGATGTATAATATTGTATTAGTCCAAGGTGTGCAACATGATTTGATATATGTATATATTGCAGAAGGATTACCATAACAATTTTAGTTACTATCAATCACCTCACATAGCTATAATTTTTATTTCTTCTGATGAGAACTTTTAAGATTTATTCTCTTAGCAACTTTCAAATATTCAGTACAGTATTGGTAACTATAGTCACCATGCTATACATTACATCCCCAAACTTACTTAGAACTGAAAATTTGTGCCTTTTGACTGACCTCACCCATTACACTTTACCCCACTGCACCTCTCTCCTCTGGCTACTATGAGTTCTTTTTTTTTTTAATTTTAGATACCACATATAAATGAGATCATACAGTATTTGTCTTTCTTTGTCTGATTTTTTCACTTAACATAATGCCTTTGAGGTCCACCCATATTGTCAAAAATAGCAGGAATTCCTTCTTTTTTATGCCTGAAAAATATTTCACAGTATATATACACCACATTTTCTTTATCCATTCATCTGTTGATGAACACTCAGGTTGTTTTCATGTCTTGGCTATTGTAAATAATGGGGCAACAAACACAGGGGTGCATATATCTTTTTGAGATAACGTTTTTGTTTTCTTCAGATAAATATCCAGAAATGGAATTACTGGATCATATAGTAGTTCTATTTTTAATTTTTTGAGGAACCTCTGTACTGCTTTCCTTATTTGTTGCACCAGTTTACATTCCCACCAATGGTGTACATGGGTTCCCTCTTCTCCACATCCTTGCCAGCACTTGTTATTTGTTGTCCCTTTGGTAACAGCTCTTCTGGCAGGTGTGAGGTGATATCTCATTGTAGTTTTGATTTGCATTTCTCTGAGGATGAGTGACGCTGAGCATCTTTTCATGTGTCTGTCAGCCATCTGTATGTCTTGGAAAAATGTCTATTCAGCTCCTCTGCCCATTTTTAAATTGGATTTTTTTTTCTAATGCATTGTATGAGTTCTGTATATATTTTGGATATTAACACTTTATTAAATGTATGATTTGCAAATATTTTCTCCCATTCTTTAGGTTGTCTTTTCATTTTGTTGATAGTTTCCTTTGCTATCTAGAAGCTTTTTGGTTTGATGTGGTCTCACTTTATTTTTACTTTTGTTGTCTTTGCTTTTGATGTCAAATCCAAAAAATCGTTGCCAAAACAGATGTCTAGGAGCTTACCCCTATGTTTTCTTCTAGGAGTTTTATGGGTTCAGGTCTTTCATTCAAGTTTTAATCCATTTTGAGTTGATCTTTGTGTCTAGTGTAAGATAGGGGGTTTGTGTCTAGTTGAGCTTTGTGTCTAGTGTAACTAAGATCTCCTCATGTATAGTCTTGGCTCCTTTGTTGTAAATTAATTGACCATATATGTGTGGGTTTATTTCTAGGCTCTCTATTCTGTTTCATTAGTCTGTGTGTCTGTTTTTATGCCAATACCATACTGTTTTATTACTACAGCTTTATAATATAGCTTGAAACCAGAGAGCACGATGCTTCCAGATTTGTTCTTTTTCTCAAGATTGCTTTATTGGGGTCTTTTCTGGTTCCGTACACATTTTAGGATTGTTTATTTCTGTGAAAAAAAAAAAGCCATTGGAATTTTGATAGGAATTGCCTTGAATCTGTAGGTAAGTTTTGATTAGATGGATGACATTGCAAATTTTACCTTTTAGGTGATGGTTTTCTTCTATTCTTATAAATACTCTTGAGGTTTTTTCCTGGGACACAGTTAAATTACTTGGAAACAGGTGGATCCTTTCAGGTCTTGATTTTAATGTCTGTCAGGCAGAATTCGAGCTGTGCTCAGCCTAGGAATAATTTTCCCCACTTCTGAAGTGAGACTCTTCTAGGTACTCTACTCAAAGTCCCATGGATTATGAGGTTGTCCAGTCTGGCTGGTGGGAACAGGCACTATTCCTGGCCCACGGCAAGTGCTAGACATCACTACCTCTGATCTTTTGGATGGTTCTTTTCTCAGCCCAAGAGTTTTCTTTTTTGCATGTTCCGATCTGGACTCAGCTGAATATTTAAGTGGGACCCTCTACTGATCTCTCACTGTGCAGCATGCTTCTCTTCAGTACTGTTCTACGAACACTAGCTGCCTTGGTCACCTGGAACTCTCAGCCTATCTCAATCCAGCAAGTCCTCTGGGTTCCCCCTCAGCCCCCATGCTGCACCACTGCCTGGAAAGTCTCTCAAGGCAGTAAGCTGGGACAATTGTAGGGCTGACTTCTTTGGTTTGTTTCTCAAGGATCACAGTTCTTTGTTGCCTGCCTAGTGTGTTATGAACTGTTATTTCATATATATTTGGTTTTTTTTTTATTTTTTAAGACCCCCTGCGTTGGGTCTTCAGTGCTGTGCATGGGCTTTCTCTAGTTGTGGCACGTGGAGACCACTCTTTGTTGCAGTGCACGGGCTTCTCATTGTGGTGGCTTCTCTTGTTGCAGAGCACGGGCTCTAGGTGTGTGGGCTCTAGGGAATGTGGGCTTCAGTATTTGCAGCATGCAGGCTCGGTAGCTGTGGCTTGTGGGCTCTAGGGTGTGCGGGCTTCAGTAGTTGTGGCACAGGGGCTCAGTAATTGTGGCTCGCGGGCTCTAGAGAGCAGGCTCAGTAGTTGTGGCACATGGGCTTAGTTGCTCCGCAGCATGTGAGATCTTCCTGGACCAGGGCTCGAACCCGTGTCCCCGGCATTGGCAGGTGGATTCTTAACCACTGTCACCAGGGAGGTCCCTCATATATATTTGTTTATTGGCTGTTTCAGGTGGAGAATAAGTCCAGTCCCTGCTTCTTCATTTTGGCTGTGTGAGACCAGTATGTGTTGAATCAATGACCATAAAATGTTGGTTCTCCCTTTCAGATTGCCACACATATTAGCACACAAATTTAGTGTGACTGTTTACATGTTTTTGAACTTCATTCAAAATTGATTTCATGTCGTTAAATTACCAAACTTATGTTTTTGTTTATGTAGACATGATATAAATGAAAGGACTGAACATAAAATGATTAACTACAAAGATTCGCTACTTTACAGGAACAAGACAAGCAAGATAGTTCTTGGTTTGCTTATTTATGTGCATCTTACCAGTTGCTTTACTGGCATTTTGAAACAGCTACATTTAATTGTGCAAAAATATTTCAGATGATCTGTCTAAATGTGATCTAGTTAGGTAATAAAATAATAATTCTTTTGAATGGCTAATATCAGTTTACATGGATAGAATTATGACCTATGTAATCTGACTTATTTGAGTTCAGTGTTTACTGGATACATCCTATGTGCTAGACACTGAGCTAAGTCTGGAGACAGAGATGAATAATAAATAGCCTCTGCCCTGGAGGAGCTCAGAGGAGGCAGGACTGATAAATGAGTTGACAATGTGATAAGCGCTGCAGCTACACTAATTACGGATTGCTGTGAGAGCACTGAGGTGGGGCACCTCACACAGCTCGGGACAGGGTGATGGCTGTGGGTGGGAAGGTGTAGCTGATGCTCTGGGTGACCTGCTTCTCTCCTTCTTCCTTTGCTGCAAGAGCCCTGATTTGATGATTCCCTCTCCTCCTCCCCAGTGGGACCAGAAGTGAATGTTCTCAAGTCTAACTCAGTCACTGTCAATCATTGCATTCCTATGCTCATTTTCAATGACTGGTTTAGGTGAGGGCATGTGACACACCCCCTGGGAAGGAAGATGTAAAAGTAATGCTACAGATGCGACTCGGGACAGCTTTTTCTCCTGATAGAAGGAGCCATGCAAGGAGAAACCTCTTTTCTGGCTTTGAGCACAACTGTGTGACAACACGATATCTGAGCTGTGTCATTCATGTTATGATCATGAAAGGACAGCCTGAGAATGAGCTGTAATATGCTGCAGCATATGTAATATGCTGAGGATTGAAGAGCAGAAATAAGGAAAGCTGTTGGGTCCTTGCTGACATCATCGTGTTGCTAAATTACAAACTTGGAATCTTCTGTCTCTATCTATCTTTTCTTGTTGCTGTTATAATGAGATAATAAATCCTTATTATTTAAGCCACTTTCAGTTATTCCATTACATTCAGTCAGAAGTATCCTAACTAATATAGAAGATTTCCCAAAGAAGTGAAGCTTGGTTAAGGCCTTAAAGGACCAAAGATATTTATCCCTGGAGTTAGCTGGATGGAGGAGAGGGAGAGCTTGCTCCAGGCAGAGAGAAGAGCTTATTCAAAAGCTTAGAAATACAAAGCAGTATGGAGTGCTTGCGAAAGTACAAGCAGTTCTGTACTGGACTGCTGTTCTAGTAATTCAGATTTTCTCATTTGGGTAGAATGTCTTTTGCACATAGTAGATATCCAATTGCTATTTGTTGCCTGATTGCTTTTATAATGTTTTCTTTAATTATACTGAATTCAGTCCAAGAATGTCTATTGATGTGCCAGGAATTTTACAAGCACATATGGTAGAATCTGACTCTCGTCTGTGGCAGTACCCATCCCAACCCCCTTCTAAAATGCTAAGAACTAAAAACTACATTTCCCAGACTTTCCTGAGAGGGTTTTGATTTATTTTCCATCAATTAGATACAATCACTCAGGACTCTGACTTGAAAAAGCACCCCAGTGAGGAGAGAAGCGGAACATGAGGCATCGGTGTCGAGGTTGTGAATATGGCCAAGGTGACGTGTGCACAGATGTGCTCCAGTGTCCCCCGGTTTGTACGAGAGGCAGCAGTCACCTTGGTGGCTCATGTGGGTGGTGTACTAGGAGTTATTCCCGGAACCTCAGCCTGGAGTCTGTTTCTTCAGCCCTCCCCAAAACTTCGTAAGTCGTGTATACTCCACATTCAACTCTCTCTGTATAAGCCACTGTGGGTCCGGCGTCTGCATTTAGGAACCCTGGCTGATACAACGTGTGAGACAGCCCTGGAGCTCAAAGACCTCAGGGACTAGTGGTGCAGAACAGAGTCACCTTACTCTGGGATTACAGGATTACAATCTGTATAGCAATTAATACTTTCCACAGCACTTTTAAAGCACCTCACTTTTGTGAAGTTAATAGGGCTTCTGTGACACTAATAGGGCTTTAACATATGCTCTTTTGACAAATGCAGAATTTGAGGCCCCTGGGAAGTTAAGAGAGACAAATAAAGTAGTGATTGCTGAGACTAGAATCCAGGTGTTTTTGCCAGGTGCTGTGCCCCGGCTTGCAGGATCTTAGCTCCCCGACCAGGGATTGAACCCATGCCCCCTGCAGTGGAAGTGTGGAGTCCTAACCACTGGACCGCCAGGGAATTCCCTAGAATTCAGGTTTTACAACTCCTAATCTAGTGCTCTTTCCTCTAAGTGCCATTTGGAGAATGGGCTGTCCTACAGGGAACGCTACTGGAATTATATCTTTGCATTACTGGAAACTTGTCATACAGTCAGACCTTTCTAACAGAGATGCTGCACCCACTGGCATGTAGGTGAAAAGCTTTGTGGCCCATTACTGGTCCTTTGAATCACCCCTTCTCACTTGAATAGAATGTTTAATGGAAACTCATCAGCTAAACCAGAAGTATGTCAAGCGTTACTATCACTTCCTCCACTCTACCTTCTTAGAGATCATTAAGTGGCTCCGTTAAGTGTAATGGAAACATTATATTGACAAAGATAAATGAAAAGTTGCTCTAAAAGTTCAAACAAATTCTTAATGTATGTTTGATGAGAATATACAAAAACGGTGGTAATAAAGTTTCTAATTGCACACTATCCTGAAACAAATTTTCAAGAAAAAAATGGCTTAATTTTTCATATTGTGTTTTGCTTCTTCTACAGAGATATTAAATGCTTTTCCTAGAATTGCTAGAGGTGCTAAACGTAGCTATAATAAATGTTGACAATGGGAAAAAGATGTGAGCAAAATAAAAGAGAACACGCAGGCCTGTGCAATCTGAATTCAGTGGACCAATCTGGGGCTCTGCCAGCTACTCACATTTACCTATTCTGACAGTGGGAATTGCAGAGAGATGCCATTTAGCTGGAGGGTAAACACAGTATTTATTTGACTGAAGCTTTTCTATTAAAAGGCAGATTAAGAAGACTGGCAACTCACTTTCTCCTTCCCTTCTACACTATCAACTTCTCCACTTTCTACCACTCTTCCCCTGTCGCCCCCCATGTATGAGATTCATGCATAATGAATGAAGTAAGACTCTTGCTCAGGGCAGGTTAGGAATTCTGCTGATACTCTTATAGTCACATAGGTATAAAAATATGAGAAGTCAAGGCAATTTCATTATGGGCATAAGTCAATGACTTGCCCCTGTGTCTTCTGGCCTCTGCTACAAGGAACATTTTCAGCGGCAGTGGGGTGGTGAAGGAAAGAAAGAGTGAACAAATACTGAGATTTACCATAGTTTAGTTGCTGTGCTAAGTCTGCATTTCCTCATTAAATTTTTACATTAGCTTCTGAGATAGTTACTATTATTATCACTATATTTGACATATGAAGAATCTATGAGTTCCAGGATTTTGTAACTTGACCGAGATCATACAGTTAGGGGGCTTCAGACTTGTGGAGTCTACACATCTGTGTTCTTTGCCACAAAACTAAACTTACCAGAATGAGACTTACTAACAAATTGGCTCCAGATAAATTCGGCAAAGTTTCAGGTTACAAAATCAACATACAAAACCCAGTTGCATTTCTATACACTAATAAGAAACTATCTGAAAGAGAAAGAGAAAAAGCAATCCCATTTATAAGAGCATCAAAAGGAATTAAGATACCTAGAAAAAAAATTTAACCAAGGAGGTGAAAGACCTGTACACTGAGAATTAT
The DNA here is from genome assembly GCF_039906515.1 of Pseudorca crassidens. Classification (NCBI taxonomy): domain Eukaryota; kingdom Metazoa; phylum Chordata; class Mammalia; order Artiodactyla; family Delphinidae; genus Pseudorca; species Pseudorca crassidens. The sequence continues at coordinate 79,232,687 of NC_090312.1, read as the reverse complement.
AACACATTGATGAAAGCTATTAAAGAAGACACAAATAAATGGAAAGATATCCCACCTTCTTGGAACGGAAGAATTAATATTGTGAAAATGTTCATACTACCAGAGCAATCTACAAGTTCAATGCAATTCCTAGTAAAATTCCAATGGCATTTTTTACAGAAGTAGAAAAAAACAATCCTAAAATTTAAATGGAACCACAGAAGACCTCAAATAGTCAAAGAAATCCTGAGAAAGGACAAAGCAGGAGGCATCACACTTCCTGATATCAAGCTATACTATACAACTATAGTAATCAAAACAGTGTGGCAATGGCATAAAAACAGACAAATAGATCAATGAACAGAATAGAGAGCCCAGAAATAAATCCACACATATATGGTCAACTAATTTTTTTTTTTCCCCCCACTAAGCTGCATGAAGGATCTTAGTTCCCTGACCAGGGATGGAATCCGCCATGCCCCCTGAACTGCGAGCTTGGAGTCTTAACCACTGGACCACCAGGGAAGTCCCACAAGTCAACTAATTTTTGACAAGGATACCAAAAACACACAATAGGGAGAGGATAGTCTCTTTAATAAATGGTGTTGGGAAAACAGAATAGCCACATGAAAAAGAATAAAACTGGACCCCTATCTTATACCATTAACAAAAATTAACTTGAAATGGATTAAAGATTTAAATATGAGACCTGAAACCACAAAACTCCTAGAAGAAAACATAGAGAAAAGCCCTTTCACATTGGTCTTGGCAATTATTTCTTTTTTTTTAACATCTTTATTGGAGTATAATTGCTTTACAATGGTGTGTTAGTTTCTGCTTTATAACAAAGTGAATCAGTTATACATATACATATGTTCCCATATCTCTTCCCTCTTGCATCTCCCTCCCAGCAATTATTTCTTGACTAAGACACAAAACCACAGGCAACTAAAGCTAAAATAAGAGGGACTATATCAAACCAAAGAGCATGTGCACAGCAAAGGAAAAAAATTAATACATTGAAAAGGCAACCTTATCAAATGGGGAAAGATATTTGCAAAACATATACCTGATAAAGGATTAATATCCCAAATATATGAAGAACTCATACAACTGAATAGAAAAAAGCAAATAATCCATTTTAAAAATGGGTAAAGGACCTAAATAGTCATTTTTCCAAAGAAGACATACAGATGGCCAAAGGTACATGAAAAGGTGCTTATCATCACTAATCATCAGAAAAATGCAAATCAAAACCTCAAGGAGATATCACCTCACACCTGTTAGGATGGCTATTATCAAAAAGACAAGAGGTAATAACTGTTGGTGAGGCTGTAGAGAAAAGGGAATGCTTTTACACTGTTTATGGGGATACAAATTGGTACAGCCATTACAGAAAACAGTATGGCGGCTCTTCAAAAAACTTAAGCACAGAGTTACCATATGATCTAGCAATTCCACATCTGGGTATATTCCCAAAAGAATTGAAAGAAGGATTTTGAAGAGGTGTTTTTACACCCATGTTCATAGCAGCATTATTCACAATAGCCAAGATATGCAAACAACCTAAATGTCCTTCAATGGATGAATGGATAAAGAAAATGTGATATATATACATATATATATATATATGTATATATATATATATTCCCTTTTCTGTATATCCTCACCAACATGTTATCTCTTGTCTTTTTGAGAATAGCCATCTCATCAGGTGTGAGGTGATATCTCCTTGTCATTTTGATTTGCATTTCTTTGGTGATTAGTGATGCTGAGCACCTTTTCATGTACCTTTGGTCATTTGTATGTCTTCTTTTGGAAAAGGTGATACACACACACATATACACACAATGGAATATTATTCAGCCTTAAAAAAAATAATCCTCCCATTACAAACAATATGGATGGACCTTGAGGGCATTATTCTAAGTGGAATAAGAGAAAAAAAGACAAATATGATATCACTTATATGTGGAATCTAAAAAAGCCAATTTCACAGACACAGAGGATAGGATGGTGATTGTCAGGGGATTGGGGGGAGGGGGTATATGGGGAGACGTAGGTCAAAGGGTACAAACTTTCAGTTATGAGAAGAATGAACTCTGAGGATCTAACATGCAGCATGGTGTCTATCATTAATAATACAGCACTGTATAACTGAAAGTTGCTGAGAGCAGATCTTAAGGGTTCTTATCCACACACACGAAGAGTTAACTATGTGAGGTAATGAAGGTGCTAATTATCTTGGTAATCATTTCACAATGGATATATATATATAAAATCATCACGTTGTACACTTAAAAAAATAAATATATGTAATTATATTTGTCAATTATTCCTCAATAAAGTTGGGGGAAAAAATTCCCAAAACCCAAATTGGCTCCAGCTAACTCCTTATTATTTAGTAATGGCTGCCACCCCTGGGGAGGAGTGAATGACACAAAGGGTGCCAATGTGATTTGAAAATTATAAAGCACGTGTTCATTTATTTGTTTCTCAAGTATATTTACTGAATGCCTGTGTCACAGATTCACAGAAGAAAAGACTTAGTGCCTGCAGGTGAGGAATTAATTAGCCTTAGGAGGAGATGGACAACAGTTACAAAAAGAGCAGTGTCTGGGAGAAGTAAATGTAAGGGGAGATTACAGATGCCTCTAGAAGACAGGAAGGACTTCACAGAGATGGCAGGATCTGAGCAAGACTTGAAAGAAAAATAGAATGTTGTCAGTGCCGTGACCACAGAGAACGTGGCTCTCGTGTTTGTGGAATCACAATTACTTTAGCATCGCTAGAGGTCAGGCGGTAGTTGGTCAGGGGTCTGGGGTGAAACAAGCCCGGTTAGATATGTAGGGGCCAGATCATAAGAGACCTTGTAAGATATACAAAGGAATACACATTTCTTTAAAACAATCTTTTTTTGTTGTGGTAAAATACACTTAACGAAAGGTTTAACATCTTACCTATTTTAAGTGTATAGTTCAGTGGTATTAAGTGCATTCATAATGTTGTGCAAGCATTACCACCCCCATCTCCAGAACTCTTCATCCTGCAAAACTGCAACTCTTAACCCGCTAAACAATAACTCCCCACCTGCCCTGCATCCAACCCCTAGCAACCCCCACTCTGCTTCCCAGAATGGTGATTTAGACTATTCTAAATACTTCACGTAGGTGGAATCATAAATTACCTGTCCCCTCTGTGACCGGCTTACTTCGATTAACACGTCTTTCATCTGTGTTGCAGCACTGTAAGAATTTCCTTCATTTGAAGGCTGAGGAAAATTCCATCTCGTGTTTGTACCACATTTGCTTACCCAGTCACCTGCTGACGAACACTTGCTTCCATATCTTAACTATTGTGAATAATGCTGCTATAAACATGGGTATAAAAATATCTCAAGCTCCTCCTTTCAATTCTTTTGGGTATATATCCAGATGTGGAATTGCTGGATCATATGGTAGTTTTATTTTAAAGTTTTTGAGGAACTTCTTTTATAAATTTATTTATTTATTTATTTTTGGCTGCATTGGGTGTTCGTTGCTGCGCGCGGGCTTTCTCTAGTTGTGGCAAGCGGGGGCTACTCTTCGTTGTGGTGCGTGGGCTTCTCATTGCGGTGGCTTCTCTTGTTGCGGAGCACGGGCTCTAGGCGCACAGGCTTCAGTACTTGTGGCTCGCGGGCTTAGTTGCTCCGCGGCATGTGGGATCTTCCCAGACCAGGGCTCGAACCCGTGTCCCCTGTATTGGCAGGCGGATTCTTAACCACTGCGCCACCAGGGAAGTCCCTTTGAGGAACGTCTATGCTGTTTTCCGCAGTGGCTGCACCATTCTACATTCCCAGCAACACTGCACAAGGGTAATGGGTATACATTTTAGCCTCATCTGTGAATGGGGTCAAATAAAAAACTAGAATAAAATTATAACATTTATATGTTGTCAGAGGCGGACAGTGGCAGTGTGAAGGACGAATGAGGGAGAGGAATGCTGTGGAGATCTGAGCACTGGGGACGAGGAGAATGTGACTTACGTGAGAGCTCTCTGGACTGTAATTTCCAGGACTGGATATTTAATTGGTGAGTAAAAGAGAATGGGAGGATTCTAAGGTGACTCCAAGGGTTCTAACTCTGATAAATGGTTCAATGGTGCATGGCATGTTGATGTCATTATCAACGAGAGGCAAAATAGGATGGGAAGTCGGCTTAAAAGGGGGAGGTGAGCTCAGGCTTATAAATGTTGGGTGTGCAGATCCAGTGGGATATCCAGGAAGAAGTACCCGGCACACAGTTAGATAGTCAAAGGTACAACTCGCCATTTTTAACAACACGGTGTTGTTATACATATACACGTGTATATACATGTACATGACTTTCCTTATACATATTCTGAACGAGACTGTAAGCTCTTTGAGGGCAAACTGTCTTGTTAACTGCTATAAATTTCAAACCTACTAAAACATCTAACAAATAATAAGTGTTCAATGATTACTTGTTGGATAAATATATGGGCCTGAACACAAGAACAGGGCCCAAGGCGGGTATGAAGCTTTGCAAGTCAGCAAGTAAGTGGCAAATGAAGCTTTTTGTACCAGTTGGGGTCACAGCAAGAAGCAAACGGAGTTAGCTGAAGCTAATTTAATCCTTTACAAAGGTGTCAGCATGGTTAAAGGGCCTGAAGCCTTTATCAGAGCCTATAAGGGCTGGAGCCATGGAGTAGGGGAGGTCTGGCGGGAGATGTGGTTATAAAGGTAATAACGCCTGCCAGCACTGGGGCACCAAACAGAGAAGGAGGAGAGAAAGATCCTGACCTCTTTTTTGTCCTGCTATAGGCTGCCTCCTATTGGTGGGACCCATTGGAGGGCAGGAAGCTTCAGTGATATAGTCCATAGGGGTCACTTTCTCCATGGAACGTGCACTATAGTTAGAAGCGTGCAACAGTAGAGCTACTGGTCCACGGTGAGGCCTCTGCGTAGCTCCCAAAGAAGATAATGGTTGGCTGAGTTTCCCAACGCTTATTTACAATAATTAGCCTGGGATCTCCATAACCAGACAGCTTCTGCAAATACACTCCCATTCTGGAACTGTCTCCTTTTGATCACAGGAAACACTCCTTCCTGGTCACAGGTGTGAACTTGCCTCTTTCATGTCATCACATCTCTGCCCACATCAGATGTGAGCCAAGACAAGGGCGTACCCTTAGATGCCTGACCACCTGGGAGATAAGTACCACATTCCTCCTTCCTTCCAGAGGAATTTCTTTTTTAGAACCGACTCTCCCTCCTAGAGGTAAATTCTGATTTCAAACACTCTTTTCCCCTGTGCTAGATATACCTTGGGACAAACTGCTGGGACTTACCTAACACATGGCCAGGACAAGGCATAGGGTGAGACCCAGTTCTGTCCTCTAAATCTCTCCACTCAGGAATGCGTGAAAACCCCTTTACAGCACTTTTTCTGCCCCCTCATCCTTTCCAATCCTCTCCCCATATAGTTGACAAGTTACAAGAATTTGAAACCAGGACATCAGAGCATGTTCAGTTTTTGATTGATTATTGAGTTGTTCTCAGCACTCAGAGCAGCTCTCTATGTCCTGGGGCCAATAGATGCTAGCTGCCACCCTTCTCTTACACAGCAAGTGAACAATCTCAGGAAAGTCTTCCCTCATATTGTGCCCCTTCCCCGGTAAGCCGTTCACTGTTTCCGACATTTCCCTGAGCACAATAACAGAGTCTCTCTGTAATAAGGCAGTTCTTAGGGGGGTTATTGCACCAGATTAGATGGCCACCTCTCACTCTGTTTAATTGTGTAGTTATTCGACACCAAAGAGAAATTTCCTGATCCTCTTTCATATTGATTAAACATAGCATAAATAAGGGAGAATAAAAGATAGCTGACTTATCCAATTCATGTGTTTAATTTTACCTAAACTACACATTCACGTGGTAAGGTAAAACAGAAGAAGAAAGATATGTATGTGTTTACAGACATATACAAAGAAGATGAAAAAAAAAAAAGAATAATTTGGAGCACCAGGCTTCAAGCTTAACTCATTCTTTCCTCAAGAGCCTATGTAACGAAATAGGATAAGCCATGGATTCAATCACCACGAGTGAGTTTAGAGTGTGTCTCTGGACTCCTCTCCACACTGGGTTTAGATACTGTTTGATTCTCTGTCTGTCCCGTGGAGGGAAGATGCTATTAGATTTCACTCCTCTAAAGATATGCTCCTTCTTTATCACAAATTCCAAGGTTCACTTTTTACCATGACTCCTGGAGCAATGGTAGAATGTCATTTTCAACTATGATGGCTTCTCTGTGTGAATGTCATGTAACAAAGAGGATAAACCAGATCTCACCCCGTGTCCGCAGTTGGCTTAGTTTATTATGGACAACAAAACTAAATAGCAGTGGGAGAATTCATTGAGTTGTTGCCTAAAAATTCCTTCTGGGCCAAGGAAAGAAGAGTTGCTGGCATGTTACTTTTTATTTCTTGTTTGTACTTGGCCTTCTCCAGACGACCATGACTTTGCTCTCATTCCCTGGCCACACACCCAGTGGTGGCAGTAAATATGTGTGGGGCATTTTAACATGACCTGAAAACAGTCCCCTCTTTCAGTACTGGGGAATAATAGAAAAACAGGGAGCAGAGTTACATTCAGCCCTAAGGCATTTTTCTAAGTCATTTCAGTAAGCAGGGAACTAGTTGCATTGCTTTAGTCAGAAAAGTTTTCTAGGAAGTATGTTTAATTGATTTTACTGCCGAAAGTTGGGAATCTAAAGCAAAAAGACAGCTGTATCATTCAGAACCTTGGAGTTGACCAGCCACAACTCAGTAACGTTCTTGATTCCCAAGTGTGATTTGCAGGATGAGAACGCACATGTCTCTACAGCTTCTGAGATCAACCATCTTCAGAGTAATTGTAGCACAGTTGTTTGTATCAACACACAATTCACCCAATTCCAATTATCAAAATACTTGGGCCACAATATGGTTAGCCCAGATAATTTTAGTCAATTCATATCAAATTGACCTTTAACTAGTGATTTGAGGATTCTGTGATCAGCTCCTACGGCAACCAAGAAAAATACAACCAAACTGTGACAGACTCAGTTGAGCCTTATAAGCATTGTGGTGAAGCACTGCTTAAAATGCCCATTTGCAGACAGGCACACATGTTGGCAGTTGGCCATATTAGCCCTGCTCAAGTGCAGCGAATTACGTAGTTTCCTTCAAAATCATTCCGACTGCTAGCTCTTTCTTAATTAAAATAAACCCTAACTCAAGTCACATTCACTCCAGCACTCTTTGTTTTTCAGTCAATTAAGTCAGGCTTTTAACACCTAAGTTTTCCACAAACACCTGCTAATGAATTTCATTTTTATTCTGCTTTTCAAAATTCAGATAGAAAAGGCATTTGCATTATTATTAATATCCTTTTCAAAAATAATGTATTTCCGTTCATTTTGAATGGCCATACATTTTCCCCCAAGTTTGGGTGGAATCTTTCTGCATCTGGATTGTCACACAGACCAAATAAAATCAATGTATGAATCTACTTCCACAGCTGTTCCAAACATCATCACCACCATCACCACCATTAAACTCCTTACCATGCATTGCACATGAGTAAATGATTTCTGAGTAAAGTGAACTTATTTTTAACACATGTAAGCATACTCAAAACCTAAATTTTGTATGCTATTTAAAAACTTAATATGCTATCAAAATGATTTTATATTAAAGTTCTTTTTTTCTGTAAAAAGAGCTATAGCTAATCTTACCGATAAGGTACGCATAAGAATACAGCAATCCTTCTCATGGATAATATTGTTTGGCTGTATTTTGATTGTGTTACTATTATTTTTTTTTGGAGGAAGAGGGCGAGTATATGAAATTTATTTTCAGATTATATCATTTGTTCAGGGTTTTCTATTTCTACACTTTCCATATGAAGTATAACATTGTGAAACCAAATCCCCTGATTCTGTCTCAGCACCGATAATATTTCACTTAAGATATAGGACAGCTTTTTCTGTCTCTAGGGGCCGATGTGGATGGATCGTGAATAATAAACTACCTGGTGGTTCTGAAAGGATGAGTGCTTCTTTCTAGTTCTGCTGCACAACACGGGTTCTCCCATGTGTAGAGGTGAAGCAGGGCCAGAAATGAAAAATCCTAAAGCAGTGACGTGGAAATTCTCAGCATTCTCTTTAGTCTCCCACAAGCTCAACACCTCTCAGAAATTTCGCCTCTGTCAGCCACTTGACAACCAAGAATACATCTGAATCCAAACCTTTGGTAGTTCAATATTTCTCTCATCAGATTCTCCACTCACCACCCTCTCCCCAAATCAGCAAACCACCCTCCACAAACACCAACGCTTGAGGCTGATCCAAGTGGAGTCTGTCCTTTCTAGTGCTGTAATATCAATGTCGCTTCGATAAACGCACAACCCAGACCAGAAAACCCCGCAAATGCAGAGGGAGAACAGGCTCTGTTTCTTAATGACGTCAAATCATAGAATTTCCTGTCCACAGTCAAAGACTCCCAGACTGCCACGTGTCTGTGCTACCCCTGATCTGGGCCTACACAGGTAAGATGGACTTTAGAACTCTGGAACCACAGTTCTCACCTGCAAAGTTGCCTGGCCTTGGGGATAAGAAAAGGTCTACAAAAAACTGTCTGGAAGCAGGACAACAAAACCATTCTGAGTGGGTGCGTTTTCTAATTTATAAATTGTCTTCTGAGTATAATTCTGCTATTCTCAAGGCAACAAAAGTAGTGATGGCTTCACTGGAGCTGACTGGTCTCACTGTACCCGGGATTACAGCCACCTCCGTGGAGAGGTACCAGAATTAGAGGACGGCTGTTCTGGAGTCGGGGCTCGCAGCAGCCCCCAGTGGGGCAGCAAGGCCACAGGGCAAACGGCGAGGGGAGGGGCAACCCCATGCTTGTTTAGGTCACTGATTTTTTTTACATGACAAACCAGGCCAACTTAGTAAAGCTATTTGAGTATATCAGCAGTGGTTTCCAGAAAGTATTGTTACCACAGATGTTACTGCAAGATAATCAAAAGAACACATCTAATTTGGGGATGTAGAGTACTTATTTCTGTTGCTGATTCTATCATTTGAAGCTTTCAGAGCTGAAGCCTTTCATGATTAAGCACACATTATTCTCCTGGAAGATATTTCTTTTTTGGCAGATAAGATAATGGAACAGATCCACTGTTTGTCAAGAGGAGTTACTATGTCATTAAAAAGCCTTTAACACAATGTTTCTCTCTTTTCCAGGCTGATTGAAAAGATCTGAATGCAAAAGCACAGATATAACAATAACAGTACAAAACCTAAATTGTCCATGGAAAAGCTTAAACCAACTTAAAATTTTCCATTTGCCAAATGCTCCTCAGGCAATTTAAATGTAATTCAAAACAGGCACTCAGTAGCCACAGATGTGTGTTGCCTCAAAATGTTCTGTCTTGGTTGCATACATCCAATTTCTTTCTAAAAACTGTCTCCATTACAGCAGGCCAAAAAATATATACCCAAATTCAATTATGAAATTGATATGATTAAAATCTTTTTTTGCTTATTAGTCCTGGAAAAGTGTTATCTTTTATCTCCAAAAAATCCTTATACTGTTCTTTAAGACTTCAGAACAACGCCAGAAGGGCTTTTTGCAGCGTAATATAAGTTCATCCAATACCTAGAGTTCCGAAATCAAGGAAATGCCCTGAAACACCACTAGCCCGGGGAACGGACACGGAGGGGCTTCTATTTTTTCTCACGTGTACAGCCGAGGCCATCACAACATTGTGTCCACCAGAGGACAGAGATGCACCTTGAATATCTTTCAGGAGACAGTACTGCTAGGCATCACCCCGGAATGTCTGTTCCCTCAAACGTGTCTTTTGATGAATTTACAGTTTAGAAGACGCCTGAATAGGAAAAGTTACGAACGATTTCTGGGAACTTTCTGGAGGTGAGTCAAGGCTCCCGATTTGGCATGGACCAAAATATGCTTCTCTATGACCTTCCTTTGCCATCTCCCATCTAGGCCCACACAGGCACTGCGCTCTACAGAACTCTTTAACCTGAGTTCTCCCCAGAAAAGTGGACTGTTTGGTATGTGGGTGCCACCAGAGAATGATCTAGAAAGGGAGCTGGCTCTTTGGGGCGGATTCTCTCCTGCAGCTTCGGGGTCCTCAGGACAGTAAAGGGCCCCCGGAGCATCTGAGCCACCTCCTCCTTGTTTCCCCCGCCCCCCCCACACACACACTTGGGGAGGGTGGTGATTGAGACCTTGACCTTGACCTTGACCTGGGTGGGCCGCTGGCCACCTCGGGGAGCAGGTGTGTGACTTCTCCGGGCCTCCGGGGCTCAGAAGCGGTGTGAGTATCCGCCCTCAGGGCTCGGGAATTAAATGAGCTCCTACCTGCAAACGCTCAGCCTCAGGCCTGCCCCGCAGGGGCGCTCGGTGCTCCGGGTGGGGAGTAGCGGCTCTGCAACTCGGGGCGCTGGGGATTCCGCTGCAGAAAACGTCTCGCAAAATCCCCACGAAATGTCACAGTGCGCAGCTTCTCCTCTCTCAGCGCCCGTGCAAATAGCACTACGGTGCCGTGTGATCTGTCGAGGCCAGTGGCGGACAGAAGTCATCAACTCTACCCCACGGCTGTCTGGTGGCCCGCCATCCTCACCACAAAGCCCGGTAACAGTTTCCGCGGGATGAAGACAGAACCTGGCTAATAAAATTAAGTCTAACCTTTTTTTTTTTCCTTGGTGTTAGTTTAGCTTCCCTTGCTCCCAGGCTGCCTTGTGCCGAGGACGAGCCCCGGCCCCAGCCCTTCCCACGCGAGTTCCTGGGGCAAAAGGGTGGATTCAAGATGGCGGCGGCCGCTGAGGGCAGGGGCGGGGGGGGGCTGCGCACAGTGTCCTTCCCCCAGGAACCCCGCCTCCTCCCCCCTGACCTACAAAGCAGCCCCGCCCACAGCCAGTCCAGAGAACCTGTGCTCTATCTAGAGAGCTCCCACCTGTCCATTCTTTGATCAAAGAATAAAGCTTTCCTTTGCTTCTGAACCCAACTTGGTCTCGTTCTATTGGTGCCAACGATACCGGGCAGCAGGACCCTTATTGGGCCCGAGTTTGGAAAGGGTGGGTCACACTGTCTCCCTTTTGGAGCTGGTCTCCTGTTGGGTATGGGAAACGCATAGATGAAGCAGTAGGTTTGCAATCCATTCTCTTCCTATGGGACCTCTTTGTAATCGTTGTGTAAACACGCTAATGACATCCCTGACAAATAAGCTAAATGTTTTTTAGGACTGCTGTGGTAAACAAATGTGGAATCTACAGATATATGGGACGTGGCATCCCTGGAACCCCTGGAACCCCTCACAGCAGCTGTGCAACTCTCCGAGCTGGAAAAACTTCCTACCTGAGACGGTGCTCCTCTTGTGTCAGTGATGCAAACCTCTTACGTAGCTTACAGATTTCAGATGTTAATGTGACTAGAGGATGGCTGCTATGGCCCGGAAGACCCCAGAGAGCGGCGTGAGGGTGACAGACCCCTCTCTGTTTTGTCTGTGACTCACAGTGACCTGTATCCTTGAAATTATTACTAAAGCTTGAGGCTGGGCCAGATCTCTGATTCCACGTGCATCTGCCCTGACAGTCTGACACTGTGCACTGTCGTGTATGAGCTGTGTGGACACATCGATTCCATTTTTTTTTAATTGAAGTATAGTTGATTTATAATGTTGTGTTAGTTTCAGGTATACAGCAAAGTGATTCATATATATATTCTTTTTCAGATTCTTTTCCATTATAGGTTATTGCCACACATTGATTCTTAAATCACTCTGAACACTAAAAAGGAGTATAGCGCCTGGTATATAAAAACGTTCCTCCTAATATCTGTTGAATAAATGAAAAATGAATGAATGGGGACTTATTCTTATAGGAAACTCAACTGAAGACATTAAAAAAATGAAACACTGAAGCGTGACCTTTAATAGTGCATTTCTGGGCATCGCGATTGAAAGGGAGATAAGCAGATCAGGAGGCTTCTGGAACTCTTCAGACCTAGAACCCTGTCTGTTTGGTCTTGTATGGATTTATTGGAGGAGTAAGGTCGGGGGGAAGGGAGGCTGTTAGCTCTTCTAAAGGATATACCAAAATGAAATTTTCTGGATTAAAGTCAAGGGATAATTTGCCTGGTTATGCCGTAGCCTGAGCCTGTAAAACATTTGCTCATTGGCCTGAGTGCAAATGACCTTTAAAAGGACATTTTGTGGAAGAAAACAACTTGTTACAGGATAGAGAGAGCTCTTAGAAGAAATTTTAGGACTTAAAATAAAGCATGAATCAGTCAAGACCTACTGAACATATTTTGGAATTACAGATTCCTGACAGTGTATAATAAGCCGATTCTTTGTACCAAGATTCCATCTTAGCTTAGAATGGATTCTCCATTCTATGCAGATCAAGGTTGGCATCAATGAATGGGATATTGTTGGTCTTACTGGAATAGACTCGGGGGGAAATAAAACTGTCACATCTGTTCTTTTCTAAAGTCCTGTGTACTTTCTACCTGACAGAGTAGAACATGCATGATACTTTCAAGCTTTTAGGCTGCAAGAGAGAGGTCCACCACAGACCTCACTGAGGATTGATTAAAGGTTTATGATGTTACATTTGGCACTGCAAGGAAACCAAAGCTAAATTGATAAAGTTCTTTATAATAGACTTAAGCAAAGCAATGGAAAACCCCCAAAGAAGAAAACTCCATCACTGTAAGTTATGTTCACATCTGTTTTGTTCACCTTTGTATTGTAGCTTTATTGTCTGGCAGAGGACTTGATATATAATTAAGATTCAATAAATATTTGTTGAATTAATGTATAGAATTAATTTACTCTATTTTCTTAAACTTCAAAATGTTTGTGATCATCAGAAACTTGCTCCATCCAGTTATTCTTTCGGTCCTTGAGCCCTATTATGTGAGGGCAAAAACGAGAAGGCACATTTGTTTGCTATTAGTGCTGTATTTGTGAAAATTTCCACAAGAGCACACAGAATTCTGGGCTGCGCTGTGGGAGCTACAGGCTAGCTAACTTCAGAGTAAGATATTTAAGGCAAGCAATCTTATAATTATGTCAGCAAAGATTTGTAAATAGAAAAGAGCTACAGCCTGCCAAAGTATTTTTAAGGAGAGACATATTGTCGATTTGTTCCACATTTAACAACTAATATAAACAAGAAAATTCCTGCCTGTTGTCATGTGTCAGACATTCTGTCCTTTAGAATAACTGCAACTTCTTTGGAAAACACATCTGGTTTCTGAGCCCAGCCCTGTCCATCAATAAAGCAGATGGTTTTGAAAGAGAGAGATCAGAAGGCAGCACCATGGATTAAGCTCAGGCAGTTTTCCAAGTAGAATTTCCTTCTTGATAAGTGAAAGCTTGGGCTCTTCCTTGAATATTGAAACTCCATTTCGTGAGTTTATAATGTGCTATGAAATATTAAAATTTAGAAATAGGAGTGATGGTGTAAACACAGAATTCGCTGTCCACCTTTAGATCCTTCAATTCACAATTCTGGTTGCTTAATCTGTAATGACAGCAGTGTGCTAGAAGACAAGGAAAAGTGTCATAAAAATGCATAGGTCAATAGGGAGGGTGGGAGGGAGACGCAAGAGGGAGGGGATATGGGGATATATGTATACGTAGAGCTGCTTCACTTTGTTATACAGCAGAAACTAACATACCATTGTAGAGCAATTATACTCCAATAAAGATGTTAAAAAAATGCATAGGTCAAAATTTACACTTTGAGTTCCATCTTTAGGTAAATGGCTAACCATTTCTGGTCTTAGTATCCTTACCTTCAAAGTAAAAGAGTAGGCAGGTGATTCCCAAGGCTCCTATTAGTCTTAGAATTCTATGGCTCGTACATACCCTGATGGAGTTCTGAACTGGTACCCCCTTTCTGAAAGACTACACATATCAAATATATCAAAGCCCTAAAAATGATAACATATTTTGACTACACAATTCCACTTTCATACATACACCCTAAGGAAATAAGTGGACATGTGCAAATTTGTATGTAAAAGGTTGTTTATTGCAGAGTAGTTTACAACAAAAAAGTTTGGAAGCCATAAAAATATTCATCCAGAGATAACAAGTATATAAATGTATTATGGTATATCCATAACCGCGAAGAAACAAAAAAATATTTCTCTATCATTCTCAGCAACATTTTATTCTTACTAAATGACATGACCGGAAAAAAAAAAAAAAAGCCAAAGTACCACGGATGCTAAGTATTTGGGAAACGACATTCATAGTGAGAGCCTATGAGTAAAAATTTGGCTCCGGGCTTTCGGACATTCTCCACCCCTGGGACTCTAGCAAAGGGGCCATTGGGGTAGGACCCTGCTCTAGTTGTTACATGTTAGGATTCCGTGTTGAGGCAGGAATATAGGGAAGGAACTATGGCCTCTCATGAGATTCACTCACTGGGCTGCCATTAATGCTTGGGAGTGGCCTGGGTGAAATTGGAGATTCAGGTAGGCATAGCATGGTATCTAAAAAACTCAATGTTAAGTCACAGTTTCTGTCAATAACCAGCACCGAAGGATCCAGATGTGTCTTCTTAGGTGGACAGAGCAAAGACAATGATGGGATCTAGTTAGGGGTTCAGGAAAGAAGTACAACTAGAGAGGTCTGTCGATTGGTAGCAGGGGTCAAAGATGGGTGGGATTCAGGAAGAAGGAAGAAGTTGCCAGGGTGGGGGAGGAGATCAGAGGAAGATGGGTCACTATACTATTTCCTGAGACTGGGGCACACAGGGTAGAGAGGTGTGTGGGAAGCTGACTTCAGAAATCAAGCCTAAAGCCATCTTCTCAGGACAGGTAAGGGGGGAAGTGAGTGACAACTCAGGCTCAACTCAGAAACCTACATTAGCTGGGTCCTCAGCCTTAGATGGTTTAACGGAGAGGGCAACTCCAAGCTGGGGCCCAGTTAGAAGGTCTCATGGATGGGGAGGCCTGGTAGGCCAGGGTGGAGCTATGAGGGAAGGTGGTGATGCTATGATCCTGGAGTGTGGTCCCTGTGATCTTTGCCACCATCATCATGATGCTCCAGGCTTGCTAATTTCATACCAGTCAGTCTGGGCAGAAACCAATCCAAGGACAAACATGGAGCCAAGGAAGAGCTGCTGAGATGGTGAATTTGATGGCCCATTTTCCAATACCACCATGTTTTTCAGTTCAGTGAGGTTTCTCACTTCACAGTTGTCCTTGGACCATCGCGTAGCAGCGGTGTGTCTTTGTAGGTATCTACCGAATGGACTTCCTTCCACAGTCCACTGATTGCTTAATTCAACAGGCATCTGTTGAATACCTACCATGTGCCGTGGACTGGACGAGAAGCAGAAATGAGTCTCACGTAGCTCTGATCCATGAGGTGCTCTCTCTACTCCATAAATGACGGGTGACTGTAAGCTTCTGGATATCAGGGACCATCTTTTCCTCTGTGTTCCCACACGATCGGTGCAGAACCAACTATTCATCCCACACGTCGTGTCATCTACCATTTCTCATGTTCACCGATACAGAGATCTAAGAGACTTAAATATGTGGCCCAGCACGATAACAAATGCTAACAATTACACAGCACTTGTGATAAGCTGGGCCCTTTCCTAAAATTTCATGTTATTAAATCACAACAACCCCACGAGGCAAAGTACTTTTATTATTCCTGCAATTTGCTCAAGGTCACAGTTACCAAGTGGGAAGCTGGGGTTTGAACCCAGACTGCCCCATTTCAGAGTACAAGCACTTAACAATTAAGTCATGTCTTATTGGTGGTGGGTAAAAGAAGGGTATAGTCTCTACCACTGAGGAATTTATAATCTGCTTGGGGACGACAAGGCTGAATTGCTAAGATCAACAGTGGCTGACAGAGCACTGAATGTGTGTTTAGACTGTAGAAGTTGAAGAAGGTGAGTTCAGTAGCAGGGAAAGGATTATTGGAGAGTATGTTGGAAAGTGAATAGGTTTGGGGAGATAAAAATGCAAGGGCAGGGCTTCCCTGGTGGCGCAGTGGTTGAGAGTCCGCCTGCCGATGCAGGGGGCACGGCTTCGTGCCCCCGTCCGGGAAGATCCCACATGCCGCGGAGCGGCTGGGCCCGTGAGCCATGGCCACCAAGCCTGCGCGTCCGGAGCCTGTGCTCCGCAACGGGAGAGGCCACAACAGTGAGAGGCCTGTGTACCGCAAAAAAATAAAAATAAAAAAAATAAAATGCAAGGGGGAGGTTGCTTGGTGAAATGGTAGTCAAGTGCGTGTGGGGTACACTGCTCAGCGCCCTCTACAGGCCAGTACTAGGTACCAGCCATTGGGTCCCAGAGGAGGGTGCAGGCAAAGTTAGGATGTGGTTTCTCTTTTTTTGCCCTTGAGGACAAAAATATTTCAGACGAACATCTTTTATTCATGCAGTCCTATTTCTGAAAAGCTAAAAGTAACCTACAGGGTCTTATCAATTTTAGAGAAGAAAATCTTTTCTGCCGAATTTTCAAAAACTGCTAGGATTATTAAAATTTTTAAATATTTGGGTTTAAAAAATAGAGTTGCTGTCCGCAATATGCTCTCTCTCTCTTTCTATATATATCTATATGTATATAGATATTTAATTTTTATTGGAGTATAGTTGATTTACAATGTTGTGTTAGTTTCAAGTGTACAGCAAAGTGATTCAGTTATACATATACATGTATCTATTCTTTTTCAAATTCTTTTCCTATATAGGTTATTACAGAATATTGAGCAGAGTTCCCTGTGCTGTACAGTAGGTCCTTGTTGGTTATCCTTTTTAAATATAGCAGTGTGTACATGTCAATCCCAATCTTCCAATTTATCCCTCCCCGCCTTACCTCCTGGTAACCATAAGTATACTTTCTACATCTGCGACTCTATTACTGTTTTGTAGCTATGTTCATTTGTACCTCTTTCTTTTAACTGTTGGATAATTTCGAACAGATAAAAAAAATTTGCTCAATACCTTTTTTTTTATCTGTACAAATTTATTCAATAGTCAGGACCAAAGTAATTACTACCACTGGGGCTTACTTATTAAAAACATATTCAAAGTTGATCTCTCCTTTATTTTAAACATAAATAAGAGCCACTAAGTAGTTGTGTGAAAGGAAGATAAAGTCTGTGTTGTGATGACGCCAAAGCATTCAGTCAGTGTGATTCACTGAGGGGAAAATAGGCCAATGCTGGTTTATCACAGTAAAACAAAAGAAAAAAAAAAGGAACATTATAAAATATGTCCCACATGCCAGAATTTCTGTTAATTTTTCATGCACTGCCTACTTTCATAGTCACAAAATTTCTGTGAGAAGGAGATTCGTGTCCCTATTGTACAGATGAGAAAAGTGAGGTTTTGAAAGGTTATTTTCTCCAAATCACATGTGTGATAATGAGAACACAGTCTTGAACCCAGCTTTCTGCTTCATTGCCTCCACACTCCTAAAAACCACAGTTGGCTCAGTCCCAGATGCAGTCTGGTGTGACTCCCCGTAACACGACGGCTGCCCTCCGGGTCAACACTGAGGCCCCGGGATTCCCTCCAGACCCTCCTTCTGTTGTGCAGACAGGAGTGTTTCCAGGTAGCGAGTGCAGCGTGTGGTGTGTGGATTGTAACACTTGGCAGATTGACTGTAATTGTCAGTATTCTCCTTGCATCTTGCTGTCATCCCCGGATGTTTAACAGCTTACTCAAGGTTATAGAAAGGAAACCCAGCACTTGCTCTTCAGCCAGACCTCTGCCTTCTCCTCTGTTGGACTATTCCACTGGATCCAAGTCAAGCTTATTTTCAAGATGTGGCCTGCAGACAAACAGGCCTAACTGGAAGGACATCTCCAATTCCTCTAATTCCTCTAGTAAGAGAGAAGGTGCCTGTATGTGTTAAGAGTTGGAAGTGAGGGGGCTTCCCTGGTGACTCAGTGGTTAAGAGTTCACCTGCCAATGCAGGGGACACGGGTTCAATCCCTGGTCCGGGAAGATCCCACATGCCGTGTAGCAACTAAGCCCGTAAGCCACAACTACTGAGCCTGCGAGCCACAACTACTGAGCCCACATGCCACAACTACTGAGCCTGTGTGCCACAACTAATGAAGTCCGTGTGCCTAGAGCCTGTGCTCTGCAACAAGAAAAGCCACTGCAATGAGAAGCCCGCACACCACAATGAAGAGTAGACCCCGCTCGCCTCAACTACAGAAAGCCCGCGCGCAGCAACAAAGACCCAACGCAGCCAAAAATAAATAAATAAATAAATTTATTTTTTAAAAAAGAAAAGAGTTGGAAGTGAGGGAAAGAGGCATCCTGTCTGGTTGGCTAAATGCTATGCCCACAGCCCTGCAAGTCTGCTCCCAGCCACAGGGCTCTGTAAATTCAGAGTTCTTGGAAATTTTGTTGTGTTTGATTTGGCCACGTGTGTTTTGATACCTTGGAAAAGAGGACATCTTGGACATGAGAAATAGGAGAGATTGATGGTAAAAGGAAAGAGTAAGTTGGGATATTCATTAGGCTTCAAAATGAAAGGCTCACCCAGAGTAGCTCAAGATGCTTTAGCAGTTCTTTCTAAAGAGAACTTCTACTTATGACAAGACATTGCAGGGGAAAAAAAGTATATATATATATTTATTAAAAATATATATTTCAGGGAATTCCCTGGTGGTCCAGTGGTTAGGACTTAGCACTTTCACACTTTCACTGATGTGGCCCCGTGTTCGATCCCTGGTCGGGGAACTGAGATCCTGTAAGCCACACGGTTTGACCCCCCCAAAAATTACATATTTATTTATTTCAGTGTACACACACTTCCATTCCTAGGGGGTATTTTGAAACTTGGGGCTCTAATAGCCAGTCTGCCAGGGTGTAGATCCTGGTGACTCTAAATAGATCAAACAAATAGTAAATTTCACCTCCTAGTTACCCTTTCTAAGTATCAGTTTCTTCATATGTCAAATGGAAACAGTAATAGTACCTACCTCGTATTTTTTTAAGAGTTACATTTTTAAAAATCCATGTGTACAAGTGCTTAGCACAGTGCCTTATTGATTAGCCAATAGTAAAAAAATACATAATAAATGAAGTCATCATTAATATTATATTGTGACCATTAAAAAATGGATATAAGATATCTTGATCCCTTAGTAAATGAGATCCTAGATCTCTAAACCCAGAGTGACTGTACCCTGGTGTGCCTTTATGATCTAGGCTTGGGAACTCTGCGGGCCTAGTCTGTGTCCATTGTGATTCTTCCGGTAGCTAACATCCCTTGGTTGGGGCCCAAAGCACATGAGTTAGCTGAATTTTATATGACAAGTCTAAGGCACCCTTTTTGGTATTCATATACGAATGCTCTCAGGCTAGTTTTAAAATCTTTTATTTTGACTTTACTTCTTTTCTTTTTAAATAACTTTATCCACTGTTATAGAACAGATGGAAACGATTTGATCATAAAATCATCACTGCTAAATAGCCTATCTTTTTATGCACGATACGATCACCTTGAGAAACTGAACTGACCTCACATTTTGGGCTTACATCTGCTTTTCCCACACTGTGTCAACTTAATCATGACAAAACCCACAAAACCTCCCTTATCTCAGGGAAGTGGCCGATGTTAATTATACAGGTTTATCTTCTTTTAACCATGGTCTAGGAGAGTCGTTTTTCTACTTTATCACAGCTCTGATATTACAAGAAATGGAAAATTCATGCCTGCAAATATTGTTTATGAATATGGGGCAGGTCTAGATGCATCTTTTATGAACCTGGAACATTCGGCTTTGCATCTGGTAGCGTGGAGAATAACATATCCAGCCCTGCACTGTGGGAGACGTCCAGATTACTCTATTATTACAATGGTTTCGATAACTCTATTGACTTTTCAGGCACCTGTGTCCTCATAAACAGTTCAAACCTCACTGATAGCATTTTATTTCTATGACTTTGGAGAAGTTAGAGATCATTTGAGCTAGTTCGGTTTCTAAAAACATATGGGAACTAAATGCAAGGAAAGCCTTAGAAGCCAAATTTGTTCGTGCTTTATTTCGCTGTTGCTACCCTTTTAAGAGACGACTCAGCTATGGAGAGCCTGCGATGGCTGCCGTCAAGTCCAAGGCTTCCCTTCGGAACACATCCCTGGCTCACTCTCTGTTGGTCTCAAGTCACCTCTTGATTTCTGGTGGGATAAATGTAACTCTTCTGTAGAACTTAATGCATAAATTGATTAACCCACATTAGTCTTCCGTATTTTTATAAGGAGCTCATAATTATATCTAACATTTATGTTCTCCAAGTATCTTTGAAATCTCCTATCTACTTTCAATCTTGCCCAGGCTACTCTATTGTTTGAAAGGATTGGATAGGAAAAGATGACTTGGCTTTTAGTACAAAAGCCACCAGAGAGCCTTTGGAACATTCATTCGTGCACTTGTGTCTTTTGACACTCACTCAGTAGGTGAACTTATGCAGCAGAGAGCCGTGTCTAATGGGACTGTCTGATTCTATTTATTTTTTGTTATCATCTTGCAGGGCTGTTTTTGGCATGCAGTCATTTAAGTCGCCAGTCTCCAAAAAACTGGGTAATGCCACGCGGGTAATTTCAAGTTTCCCCTAAACACCCAAACACTGACATTTTTTATGTGCTAACTTGGGTTTTTGTCTTTGAGAAAACTAGAAAGCTAAAGGAGAAGTGTCTCTCTTCTAATCTTTAAATGTCTTTAGGTCTTATTTCGTTTTATTCTTTAACATTAATTTAAATATATTGGGGTTTTATTTCATTTCATTACTATTTATGCAATTTTTACTCCTTGCCATAAAAGAGTTTTGCACATTTTAATTTAGGTCTTGATGTGTGTGTGTTTCGTACAAGCCAAATAATAACAATTTCATGTGTGTCTTTGGCTGAGAACCGGGAAACAGACATTTGTCTCAGGATCCTGGACTCCATTTTCTGGAGCCCCAAAGAACTCCCCTTGAAACAACTGTCTGGAAGCTTTTTGATCTTACAATGTTATTGATAAAATATTTAATCAGCACCCCAATATATTTTTACATACTTGTCATCTAACAGTTTCTAAGTGGGCTTAGAGATGCTGAAATGCCCTTCCCAGGGCCCGCAAGGCTGTACGTGCACTGGCCCCTGCTTCTGCTCAGCCCTCCTTGTTGAGTGAGTGAATTCATGCACCCGTCACTGTAGTCATAGAGCACTTGTATTATAATCACAGACAAAAGCTAAAAAGATGACGTAACCACAGTGAGGTACCACCTCATAGCCATTGTGATTTTCTGCTTTTTTTCATAGCGGCTGTCCTAAGTGCTAGTGAGGATGTAGAGAAGTTGGAACCTTTGTGCCCTGCTGGGGGGAGTGTACATGGTGCAGCTGACAGGGAAAACAGTCTGAGGTTCCTCCAAAAATTACAAGTAGCATGACCACACGATCCAGCAGTTCCACTCCTGGATACATGTTCAAAAGAATCGAAAGCAAGGACTCAGACACTTGTACATCCATATTCATAGCAGGATTATTCATAATAGCCAAGAGGGGAAAGCAACCCAAGTGTCCACCAGTGGATGGACAAACAAAATGCGGTAGATACATACAATGGAATATGACTCAGCCTTTAAAAAGAAGGCAACTCTGACACATGCCACAACATGGATGAACCTGGAGGACAACATATTAAGTGAAATAAGCCAATCACAAAAAGACAAATGCCATTATGATTCCACTTACATGAGGTGCCTAGAATATCAAGTTTATAGAAATGGAAAGTAAAAGGTTCCTTGTCGGTAGCTGGGGGGAGGGGAGAATGGGGAGGGAGTTGTTGAATAGATAGAGTTTCTGTTTTCTAAGATGAAAAACTTCTGGTGATTGGTTGCACCACAATGTAAAAATACGTAACACTGCTGAACTGTATACTTACAAATGGTTAAAATGGTACATTTTATATTATGTGCATTTTATCATAATAACAAAATACAAAATATCCAAGTTCTTAATATTTTTTCCTGCCTCCAGTGGATGAGTTTTACTTGCCTCAGTCTGGAGGCCATTGGTTTTACAGCGTGTCCACAGTCAGTTGGTGATGGACGCACAGCCGCACTCCCAGTTCCCTGCAAGAAGGATGGGCTGCCCAGCTGCGGGGAGTGTGCTCAGTGGACAGCCTGCTGCCAGCCACCCTGGGACCTGCCGGCTGTGGACAGGCACCTGGCTGGGGTGATGCCCTTCCTGGGGCGTCGGTGACTGACTGTGGCTGGTCGGGAAAGCCTGGCCCTTTCAGCTGGATGGGGGTCACTGGCAGTCAGCCCCCACTCCAGACTTTCCCGTACTGTGGCCAAGGCTCCTTCGTCCAGCCTGCATCGTGGTGCTACTTCTTTCTCTGACCAAATCTACTTCCACTTCCTTCCTTTCACGGGTGTGGATCCCTAACAAACAACTTGCACCCAAACTCCATCTCGGCATCTGATTCTGGAAAAGTGAACTTGCGACACACATCGAGATGCTATTAAGGATGGGAGAGGGCTTGGAGGAGGGATGGGTCGGGAGTTTGGGATTAGTAGATGCAAACTACTATATATAGGATGGATAAACAACAAGGTCCTACTGTAGAGCACAGGGAACTGTATTCAGTGTCCTGTGATACACCATAATGGAAAAGAATATAAAAGAGAATGTATATATGTATAACTGAATCACTTTGCTGTACAGCAGAAATTAGCACAACTTTGTAAGTCAACTATATTTTTAAAAAAAGATACTATTAAGGTTAATGTAACCTGATTCTTTAATTTCTAAACATAAGTGAACACATTTTTAAGTTACTTAGTGAAATGATGAAGGCCATTACATTTGAAGAATAAAACAAGTTGGAGTTCTGAACAGACAAATTAAGGCCTTTTCTGATTAAGAAACACACACACATGAACCAAACTAACATTAAAAATAATGCCACAAAATGAATATGAACCTTTGCTCTGTTGAACTTGCAGTGTGTGTACTTCACGTAAACCTATTTTATACAAAGCAGGTATGAGCAGACATTAATATTTGTATGCTTCTCCCAGGAGCATCCTCCCACATTGTAAACGTAGACAGTGATCAACAGGTTTGAAAGAAGAAGAGTTACACATAAATATCCTAAGACAATAAATAGGTTGATCCATCATCAGGCTAGTTCATAGTTATGGGGAGAGTAAGATAAAATGTACGGGAAGGCCAAGGTGGGTGCTACCAGGTAAATGAATAGTTACCCTTTAAATATAGTTATTCCCTTTTGAGTAATTAGAGCTGTATCTCTGATCCTTCTCTCTGCCCCTGTGAAAGCCCATGGAATCTCAGAATTTCTATGAGAAATTCCACAGATTCCACAAAAAGAAATTCTATGAGGAATCTTTCCAAACATTACAGTCTCTGCAAATGTGTTTTGTGCTCAAATATAATTTAATTTCTACCTCACTTTGGCTTTACTTATCTGGATCTTCTAGGACCTTCCACAGTAGAACATTCTTAAACATAAACGTATTTAAAACCTTCAAAAACAGAAGTCAGTTGTTTGTGATCACCGAAGAAAGAAGAGATGTGAAATGGTTTGTGACAACCGAATTAATTCTATTTCCACTTGGCCATGGAAGGAGCTAAAAGCTCAGCCTCCCAAGGTTTTCTAAACTGTGATAATGATATTCACTCAGCGTGCCACATGTACTCTACTAGGGTCATCTCAGTATTTCTTCAAAACAGCCTGCAAAGAAGGAATCATTGTCATATGCATTTTACAGTAAGGAACACACAGCTTGGAGGATTTAAACAACTTGCCTAAAGCTACAGGGGAAGGAAGTGAAAGAAACAGGAGGGAACCTAAGTGGCTGGCTTGAGAATTGGAGATCATAATGGCCCTGCCTGTTACAAGTGAATGTAACCAGCCAGTTCAATTAATTGTTTAATTGATGGTTTACATTGTGTGAACTGGTATTTTAATGAAATGTTCTGAATCATGGAATTGTATTACTTTGGACGACAGACTTTTAGTTAAAAAGCTACAAGACACTTCAATCAATTTAAGATCTTTTTCCGTTAAAAATAAATGTTGCAGCCTTATTTAAGGAAAAAAATATCCAGACCAGTTGCAGTAAATGAATTGCTTTTTGGATGACTCACCTAAAGGAGAGAGGGGTGAGACATCAAATGATACATGTGATCATCTAATCTCATCTACTAGGGAGAGAATGATTCTAATTTCCTGAACTTTGAAGTTTACCCAACTGGTTGCCAGAAACATCACTGTGGAGCACAGAAATGGCAAATACATGCCATCTGTGCTGCCTGTCCTCCCTGCTATGCCTGTGGCAGACAGTACTAATAGATCACAGCACCCACGGAGCCCAGATGTGGTCAGGAATCTGTTTCAGCAGAGTCCACAGAAACCCAACGACTGGAAAAAATTTTAGTGAGAGCAAAACTTTTAGTTCTCTAGGGACTGAAAAAGGGAGTCACTTGAGAGACTGGAAAAAGGGAGTTCAAGGTGCAGCTCTGGGTCTATGAGGCATTTCTAATAAGTGATTTTTTTCAACACCCCTGAACAGTCCCAGCTTCCTCTTCTAATCAGGCTTTTAAGGAAGAGAGGTTTTAGGAAAGGGCTATTCTCTCCCCTTCCCTTGAGTCCTTGTTAGGCAACTGGAAAATTAAATAATACAATCTCACTTAGATTGATAGAAGCTCAATATATTGGTCTTCTGGCCAATACACTTGCAATGGTAAAGGAAATTTTATCTGCCATTCAGATTTTACGAACATTTATGTGCCAGACATGTTAGATGATTTCAGAATCACTGGCTCTTGGAAACACACAATTGCACTGTTGGTTTCTTCATAGAACTCTACAGGCTAACAGGGACAGTTACTTTGAAACAAACTTTTTGGCAAACCTCAGATAACAACTCACCAGAGGTCCCTTTGCTTATGAGTAGGAATGGACTGTGGCTAACAACTAAATGGAAATAAATGTTCTCAGCAGGGAAGAGTCATTACCAATTTAATGAACCAGAGTTCTGTTTATAGCTCTGTGAAGGATCATAATGTGTAAATCTAAATGAAACACCATGGCTTTGATTTTAAGTGTTAATATGTGAAATATTACTCTCTTCCTAACTTTAAAAGTAAAACGTATAAAATTTGAATGTGTCTATCAAGTTTACTGACAGGCAATACACAAGGAGAGACCCCAACAGAAATGCAAACAGGGCTCTAAACAGTGACATTGCAGGATCTGGGGTCCACGTGAATCAGCAATGTTTCATCTGTTATAGGGTTGATGGCTTTAATTAGCAAATTACATTTAAACATACATTTATATATACTTGAATACGACACATCTTTTAAGTTGTAAACCAAAGCAATGAAAATGTCCTTTAAGATTGACTGGAAAGCCTCTCCTCAGAGTTCCTTCTATTGGACTCTTCATCAACCCTCCTTATTTGTGGCATTTTCCATTGACTGACTGTAAACTCCCACACGTGGGGAAATGCCGGCCCTGTCCACTGCTGTCCTCTCAGAGCCTAGTTCCATGCCTGGTCCATACTTGGTGCTCAAGAAATATTTGTTGGATAAATGAACAAATGACTTTTCAAAAAGTCTAGCAATTGAACAAAGGCTCTTGTTTAAGGACTTCTTTTCCTATAATTAATGAGTTTAAGTTCCTGAACAGTTCATTTTTTTAATTAGTAAATTCAATTGTCTGATATCCAGGGGAGTTCTACTTCAGGTGAACTGAATCAGCTATCTTGGAACTGGGACCCAAGTACTTTTGGGGATGGGAAAGATTTTCCAGGTGGTCCACAGACAAAAATACTTTAAGGGAATAACGTTTGGATGTTTGATTTCCACATATGCTCTTTCTCCTAAAATTAATTTTCCTGAGAACACACATGCAAATCACCTCTATGGTCATTATCATGTTTCTTCCACTTTATAAAAGAAAAGCATGTTCTCACTCAGTGTGAATCCTGCCTAGAGTGGAGAAACTCTCCTGATGGTAAAACCTATGATCCAAACCTTAGGGGCATTTCTGAGAGTGAAAGTAGGCTCTATACGTAATTAATTTGGGACAATTAACATTGACAAAGGTGTTTTGAAGATAACACAATTAAAATTCCCATCCCCCCTTCTGAGAATACTGGGCTAAAGGGACCACTTAGTGAAAGAGTAGCAGGTAAATTAATAATCACTTAGTGTATATTGGTAAAATTTTTAAGGTATTCTTGCCAGATATTGATAAAATAAACAAATATAATGAGCTAGTGGTTTCCAAACCTTTGTTAGAAAAAAGGATGATGTAATTGAGTTGTCCGTGGATAGATCAAAAGAGATGTGCAAACACGTTTATAGCAGCATTATTCATAATAGTCCAAAGAGTAGTTAACCCAGAGCTCCATCAACAGTAGGATAGATAAATAAACGGTGACATAGGGATACAATGGAATCCTACATAGCAATGAAAAAGAACTACTGCTACATACAACATGGATGACTGCTGGGCTGCAATTGCAAAAGCTTTGTGTTGCCCAGCCTTGAGACTGAAGAAAGAGCCCGGAGACAGCGACAGAGACAGAGACAGGTTTGCTGCACGGGGGACCTTACACAGTCTTGGAGCGACACCCTACGGCTTACAGCAGATGGCAGGCAGGCAGGCGCACGGGCAGGCGGGCGGGCAGGTCATGGCAGCAATCTTCACTACTCGGCGGAGAAGTATGGGGAATTGACGTCAGATGGACTCAGTTACCAAAGACTAATTAAGCCCTATAATTAAGAGGATTGGATAGTCATGTGAGTGAAGCAGGGCCTGGTTGAGCAGGGAATTTACAGAGAGCTAGAGAACAGTCATCTTGAGTGGCCTGACCACACAATGACTTTCACAGACACAGTTTCAGAGGGTACATACTCTATGATTCCATTTTTATGAAGTTCATCAACAGACAAAACTGGTTTGTGGTGTTAGAGGTGAAAATAATGCTACCTTTGGGTGGATTATAGGCTAGCAGGGGGCATAAGAGAGACCTCAGGATAGATGGAAATGTTCTATATCTTGATCTGGGTAGTGGTTACATGGGTCTATCTGTATTTAAAATTTCACTGAACTGTGCCCTTGAGATTTGTAAACCTTATTGAAGTTATACATTTACAAGAAAGAAAAAGAAATGGATTTATTTGATCAATAAAGGTGTGCTTATATACAATGCTAGGTGCTGCTGTTACAATAATGAAGTTTACAGATAGGATAAACATACCCTAGTTAAGCCCTTCTTTGGCCATGATTACTAACACCTACTTGCATTCCCCAACATGTGCTGGTTTGGGTGATAAATTACACTACTGCCCTATGTTCCAGTTACCTATCACTATGTGACAAATCACTCCCCAAACTTAGGGGCTTAAAAGAACAATAATTTTAATATACTTCCTGATACTGTAGGTCAGGAATTCAGGTAGGGCTCAGCTGGGCGATTCTTCTACCTCTGTTTGCCTTGAGCGCAGCCCTTTGTGGTGCTCGACTGGCAGACAGGCTCAGGAAGGCTCTACTCACAGGCTCTAGCGTTTGGTAGGGAAGCTGGGAGGCTGGGGTCAGCTGGGATGATGGACTGGAGTTCTCCATGTGGCCTCTCCAGAGGGTGGTCTCAGGGTAGTCAAACTTCTAATGTGGTGTCTGGCCAGCTGGAAGCCACATGGGCTTCTATGACCTGGCCTTGGGAGTCACACAGTGTCTCTTCTGACTCACTCTGCTCACGTTCGAGAGGAACAGACGTAGGCCCCGTCTCCAGTGGAAGGAAGTCAGAGAATTTGCAGCCATTTTTAAAAAACCACAATGCCAAACTCATAGACAGGATCCAAGGAGACTTACCAATTCTACATTCTCAATATCTTTTGCGTCCTTTCCCCTTCTCCATCTTTAGTGTGACCTCATTAGCTTGGATTCTCAGTCTCTCATCTGTACCATTAGATGATGCCCTTAGTTGGTCTCTTGTTCCTGGCTTCTCTCCCCTTCATTTGATCTTGCTGGATGTTAACTAATATTCAATTTTGTGTCTGTCAAGATTTTGCTAAAAAAAAATTCATAACAAATCCCTCTTTATTTACTAACTAAAATCCAAGCTCCTTTGCCTGCCATCAAGGCCCCTTATCACCTAGTGCTAACTTAACTTCCAAACTCATCTTCCATAGGCCCTTTCATGTGCTTGAACATTCAGCAAACATCCCTTTTCAATTTCTCCCCTGCAGTACCCACCCTTCACCGCCTCAGTATGAACTCACAGAGTTTCTTCTGTCTGAAACGTGTGTCTTCATCAGCCTTCCTACCCCTCCCCACTCCCTCCACCCTCACCCAAATCTCACAGTTCTGTACGGTTCTGAGGAAACGCTTCCTCCGTGATGCTTAGTTCATCCAGCAAACATTTATGGCAGGGCTTCTTGTCAGGCTCTGTTTTAGGCTCTGGAAACACAGGGGGACAGGCAGACAAGGTCCCCAACCTCACAGAGTTTACCAGTCCTTATTTGGAAGTAATCTTGTCCCTTGATGTCTCATGAAAATTCATTGGTTCTTTTCTTATGCTACTTTCGGAGGTGGTGTAAATGGAGTAGCTAAACAGTAAGGTCCTGAAACTGTGTGAACTTGAGAAAGTTTCTGACCTTCTCTGGGCCTCAGTTTTCTTTTCTGTAAAGTAGGGATACTAACTGTACCTGTCACATAGTTGCCATAAAGTTCAAACATGTGATTAAATATAAAACACCTAGAATAGAGTTTGGTAAACAGTAAAACTTAAATAAGCTTTAGTTATTATCATCATTATCGTTCTCAGTTATATATATATATTTTTCCTCTTCTGCTCCATTAGATTATAAGCTTACTGTGTTGAAAGTGGGTAACATATCTTATGTATTTATGGTGTTTTGAAAAGAGTGTGAGCTTTTAAGTCAGGCAGAGATGTTTGAGTTCAGCTCTGCATCTCACTAACTGTTAGACCTTGGGCAAGTTACCTTTCTTTACATTATTTTTTTCGTATTTAAATTCTGAATAATAATACCTAACATAAAGCTGTCATAGGGATTTAATGTGGTAACATATGTAAATCATCTGATCCCTAGGATGTGTCCCCCAAATGACAATGATGTATAATGATGATGATGCTAAAATTATAACTCTGCCAATTCCTCAAACCCCCTCTACTTAATACGATACATAATTTAGTAAGTATCATTTTGGACAGCCCAATGCCTTTATAAACATCATTTTCTCTAATTAGGATTATAATATGCTTAATTAATCTCCTTTTTTCATTCACTGTAAATAGTAGATGTCTTTAAATTTGAACCCATATAGTTTTGCCTCATGTTTTAAAATAATTACGTAGCATTTGTTTATATATGTGTACCATAATTTAATCACGCTTACAAATGAATATTCAAGTGTTTCCAATTTTTCCCATTATATGCCACCCTGTAATCAAATGAATTACATACACACGTTTCCACCCTATCATTTCTTTAAGACAAATGGTTAGAAATAAAGTTATTTGGATAAAGGAAATATGCTTACAGATTTTATACATATTGATATGTTGCCCTCCTGGCTAGTTGAATCTACCATTATTCCCCCCAGTGGGGGCCATCCCTATTTTAGACGTGTTTTCAGCATGAGACTTTGATCAAGAATTTACATCTTCCTCAAGATTTATTTTTTCATTTATCTTTTTAACCTGTCAATATATCCCTAGTAACCCAAGCTTTAAAAAAAATGCATGTGTTTTTATTTCCTCTGGACTATGGGCTTCTTGAGGGAAAAAAACCGTCATTCTTTTTGGTTGTGTCCATGAGTCACTGGTCCACTTCATTGGAATCTAGAGTAAACACTTCTCTTTCCTCAGCAATTCTTTGCTGCTTTAAAGTTGATCCAGGCCTTAAACAAAGTCACCTATTTATTTGTTAAAGAGTGGGTGAGGCAGAGGTTTTCAAGTGATTAGAAATTAAATTTACATTTAGCATTTCCTTTCCTTTCAACTGTAACTCCTTTTCTTTCCTGCTGGTATTTCCCAAGTAGAATAGATTTAGAGGAGCTGAATGCTGCACCCACTGCTGTAGAGAAGGACAGAAGTGGGATGAGGAGGGGTAATCTGAGAGGTTGCTGGGCAAGCACAGAAGTGACTATCTCATCTCACCTAACCAGCCAGACAGAAACCCTGTGCCCAGTCAGTGTGTTAGAAAAGATTTCGGCAAGCGTGGTTCCAAGAAGAAGATCATCTGGAGCAAGAGTGAGAGGAGGAGGCTGGTGATTACTATTAGAAGGTTTGGAGCAACATACAGGAGAGATGTGGGGCAGGAATACTTTCCTGCATGCCGCCCTTCAAATGACAGTGGTACAGAAAATCATGTAGAAAATAGTAAAAGAATTAGAGAAGCTTTCATATGAAATGCATGAAAGGTTAAAAGAAACCCACTACATTCTAAAGCAATCATTTGCCACTTTAAGTGAGTTCAATATCCCAAGTAATATCTCAATATCCCAAAGAATTACATCTTAGCTAATAATAATGGTGCTTGAAAAAGCTGGAGGTATCACACTCCCTGATTTCAAACTATACTACATAGCTATAGTAATCAAAACAGTATGGTACTGGCACAAGAACAGATGCATAGATAAATGGAACAGAATAGAGAGCCCAGAAATAAACCGACACTTATATGGTCAATTAACTTATGACAAAGGAGCCAAGAATATACAGTAGGGAAAAGACAGTCTCTTCAATAAAGGGTGTTGGAAAAACTGGGCCGCTATCTGCAAAAGTATAAAACTGGACCACTTTCTAATACCATATACAAAATAAATGGATTAAAGACTTAAATGTAAGATCTGAAACCATAAAACTTCTAGAAGAAAACTTGGGCAGTACACTCTTTGACATCAATATGAGCAATATTTTTTGGATCTGTCTCTTCAGGAAGGAGCAACAAAAGCAAAATTAAACAAATGGGACTACAACAAGCTAAAAAGGTTTTGTGAAAACCATCAACAAAAAAAAGGCAACCTACTGAATGGGAGAAGATATTTGCAAGTAATATATCTGATAAGGGGTTAATATCCAAAATATATAAAGAACTCACACTACTCAATAAAAAAAAAACCCCACAATAATTCAATTAAAAAAATGGGCAGAGAATCTGAATAGACATTTCCAAACAGGACATACAGATGGCCAACAGACACACAAAAAGATGCTTGACATCACTCATCATAGGGGAAATGCAAATCAAAACCACCATGAGATATCACCTCACATCTGTCAGAATGACTATCCTCAAAAAGAGAACAAATTACAAGTGTTGGGGAGGATATGGAGAAAAGGGAACACTTGTGCACTGTTAGTGGGAATGTAAATTAGGGTAGGCACTATGGAAAACAGTATTGCGGTTCCTCAAAAAATTAAAAATAGAATTATCATAGGATCCAACAATTTCACTGCTGGGTATTTATCTGAATCAAACAAAATCACTAATTCAAAAAGATACATGAACCCCAATGTTCATAGCAGCATTATTTAAAATTGCTCAGATATGGAAGCAACCTAAGTGTCCATGAACAGATGAGTGGATAAAGAAGATGAGTGATGGAATATTACTCAGCCGTTAACAAGAATGAAATCTTGCCATTTGCAACAACATGGATGGACCTAGAGGGTATTTTGCTTAGTGAAATAAGCAAGACAGAGAAAGACAAATACCGTAAGATTTCACTTAAATGTGGAATCTAAAAAACAAAACAGAAACAGACTCTTAGATACAGAGAACAAATTTGGTAGTTACCAGAGGGGAGGGGCAGTGGGCAAAGGGCAAAATAGGTAAAAGGGATTAAGAGGTACAAACTTCTATTTATAAAAGAAATGTCACAGGATGTAATGTATAGCATAGGGAATATAATCAATACTATTGAAATAACTTTGTATGGTGACAGATGGTTACTAGACTTATTGTGGTGATCAATTCTTAGGGTACAGGAATGTCAAATCACTATGTTGTTCACCTAAAACTATTGATAATATTTCATGTCAACTATACTTCAGTTAACAAAATGGTGCTTCCCATTTTATACAGTGCAGAGTTGTAAACTGGAGGCCCCTGGGCTACACTCAGCCTTCAAATATGTTTGGCTCATACGTCATTGTCCAGATAGTGTTTGTAAAAATTCTTAGTGGTTACTCTGATTTAAAATCGCAGACGGGCTGGCTGTTCACCAAACTACTTCTGCTTCTTCCTGGGCACACGGTTTGGTTCATTTCTCAGTCTCCATTGCAGGAGTGAGTGTATGTCCATGTGACCGAGTTTTAGCCAATGAGACATGAATGAAAGTTATGGGCACCTCTTCCAAGTCTGAGCTATAAAACCAGCCGTGAGTGACCCTCCCAGCTCTTTGCTTTGCCCTATATGGAAATATCCAGGGCAACCTGTTAAAGATGATAGAAACCTAGTAGCCAGTTTCCCTGAATGACAGTGTGGAGCAGAGCCTCCTTACCCACCCTTCCTCCTGCTAGGACCTGAACCCAACCTGGACCAAGATTATGTGAGCAAGGAATCCATTTCTGTTATGTCTGATCCATTAGGTGTGTTGAGGCGTCCCCACCGTATCATCCATCCCATGGTTTGGTGGGCAAGTCTGAGTCGGCAGCAACGAAAATATCCCAACCCCTATTAATCACGGAGCATGAGATGAAAACAGTTCCTAATATTGACTTTTAGTTGGTGTTTCAGTTCCTAAAAGTCCCTGGACATCCTAGAATAATTAGAAGAATATATTAGGACAGAGCAAACACAGATGATTCTATCCTTTCAATAATTTTCTTCAGTGTTAGAATAAATTTTAAAATGGAAGAAAAAAGTCCCAGGCATCTTTCTCCTATAAAATCCTAGATGTTTCATCTGTAAGAAGATTTATGTATCTATCTTAAACATTCTCAAGTCTCAATATACATATTGAGACCCTATTATGTGCCAGACTTTATACCAAATTTAAAAATGAAAAAGGTTACAGACACAAGGCAAAGCATTAAGACCAACCAGGACAATTTTACAGAAAACCAGGAGGAATTGTTCTTTACAACAGAACAGAGAAACAAAATGCAAGTTTTAGAACAACCAAAGAAACAATCCAGAGAGAGGAAGCAGCTTTAGTAAACCATCGTATTTGAAAATTTAATTTAGACATAAAATCAAATTTCTTAGCTCAGTCTCATTGCAATCAGGTGGTTACTCCAGGGAGATCTTAAAGTTCCTCTGGACGATCGCTCATAAAGCAGTCCCTGTGAGTGGTGGGGCGTAAAAACCAGGTGGGGCGCGAACGTTCCAGAAAATAGGTTGGTTCTACGGATTCTCTCCTTCAGTTTTAGGAGGCCTTAGATTTGTGCGTTTAGGGGTATATCAGAGTTCTCCAGAGAAACAGACCCAATAGGATGTGGGGTGTGTGTGTGTGTGTGTGTGTGTGTGTGTGTCTGTGTGTCTGTGTGTCTGTGTGTCTGTGTGTGTGCAGAGAGAGAGAGACACAGAGAGAGAGAGATTGAACTTATTTTAGGGAATTGGCTCATGCAGTTGTAGAGGCTGGCAAGTCCCAAACCTGCAACGTAGTGTAGACCCAGGGAAGAGCTGATGTTGCAGCTGAAGTCTGAAGGCCGTCTGGGGGCAGAATTCCTTCTTCCTCAGGGGACCACAGTGCTTTTCTCTGAAGGTCTTCAACTGATTGGACGAGGCCCCTCGACGTGATCCGCTTTATTCAGTGTCTACTGATTTAAATGTTAATCACATCTAACAAATACTGTCACAGCAGTATCCAGACTCGTGTTTGACAAAAGCCTGGGTATCATGGCCTAGCTAAGCTGACACAGGAAATTAACCATCACTGCAAGGGGTGTCATTTTCCCTCAAGCAGGACTGTCACTGAGTGAAAGTGGAGAGGGCTGGTGCCTTCAGGGTGATGAGCCTCTGTAGGAAAACAGCACCTGCTGTGAGGGAGAGTCAGTGGCCTCGAGGAGGATTTGGGCATAGGGACACCCAGGCTGCCCCCTGTCGTGATCAGAGAGAATAAAGCTGGCCAAGAAGTAGGAGGGCATGGAAAGAGGACAGAAGTGGGGGGAGAGCAGGGCATGAAGGAGGTGCACATTCCATTAAGTCTTTTACCCACAGAGAAGTAAAAGAACGAGACGCCCTAGAGTTGATCCAACAGTTAGCAAGTCCCGTCCTCAGACCTCCTGGGCTTCTGAACGCCTTAGGCCTAGAGACTCCTTCCTGGGATGGGGGCAACCAGTCAGCACCATTGAGAAGAAGGGTCTCTAACTGAAGGGCTTCTGAACCAAAGAGTTCAACTTGTTGCCTAAGAGAAGTGAGGTCATGGCAGGTCCACCACGGGGCTGCTTGGGGTTTCGGCCTCCTTGTCACACATCAGTTGCTCTTTCTATCCTGGTGGGTGATTTTAGCCACATGTAGAGCTAGAGAACCGGATCTGTCCTGAGGTTGGGAAGCTGGACCTTGCTCCTTCCCACACCCAACACCATCAATCAGGATATTAAGATTGGATAATCCTTTAGTCAGGGCTACTTCCCTTAATCCGTAATCCAATTAGACCCATTATTATTCTATAAATTTAAATTTTCCCTTTGTGTTAATTTCAAAGCTTCATAATGGTTAGCTTTAATCAAAGATATTAATAATGAATGTTAAATAGATATGTTTACTTCACATAAGTTCTTGTCTCTTAGAATTACCGTCACCAAAATATAACGTTCATGTCTATTGATGTCTGTTACTTTTTAATACATCTCAAAATAAATGTCATGTCACATGAGGCACCCAGAGAAAAACAAGGTATCTATGTATGAGTCTTTTAAAAAATTAATTAATTAATTTTTGGCTGCATTGGGTCTTTTTTGCTGTGCACAGGCTTTCTCTAGTTGCAGCAAGCAGGGGCTACTCTTTATTGCGGTGCGCGGGCTTCTCACTGCGGTGGCTTCTCTTGTTGTGGAGCACGGGCTGTAGGCACGCAGGCTTCAGTAGTTGTGGCTCGCAGGCTCAGTAGTTGTGGCTCACGGGCTCTAGAGTGCAGGCTCAGTAGTTGTGGCGCACGGGCTTAGTTGTTCCACGGCATGTGGGATCTTCCTTGATCAGTGCTTGTACCCATGTTGCCTGCATTGGCAGGCAGATTCTTAGCCACTGCACCACTAGGGAAGTCCTTCCTTGGCCAAGATTGTATCACATCTTTCAAACCCAGTCATCACCGTTCAGGGGAGGGGAGACGTATGGCCATGTGGAGGAGGGGTGGCATTTCTCCCAAATCTGGTTTGTGACAGAAAAGAGGGAGTGGGGGGATGACTGTTATGTAGGAGGCCAATGATGCCTGTTCCCCCTTTGTTTGGACAGCTTAAGACAAACAGAGAGTTAGGATACGAGTGCTATGGAGTTATTATAGGGAATTATTTTTCCCCCAGCTCTGTAGAGCATGAATTTTTATGTCAGAATTCAAATATAATGCTCTGGGGCAAAGTGGAGGACACTGGACATTTAGGAAGAGAAGATGGGTCATCTGAAGTGAACATTCAGGGACCTCATCATTGCATTAAATCAGCCCTGCTAAGGACGATACGGCCAGGGCCTGGGACAATTTCTAGTGAGTCAGAGAGAGGACTGGTGATTTTCTTTTATCTTCAAGCTGTGTAGTTATGGGGCAAATGTTGCTTTAAAACAGGTGTACACACAGACACAGACACACACACACAATAAAATATTAGAAGTTATGGTAAATTGGGCTCTGTCCATCAGGTGTAATACACTGAACTGTGAAATAACCCCTATTCTTTCAGATCCTAGAATTTTCCGTTAAGGCCAAGTCCTGAGCACCATAGGCCAAAGCTGAATAAACTACCAACGATCAGGCTGTGAACTGAGCGACGAGTGGACGTGAAGCTTGCCTCCTCTAACCAAATGAGGACCAATAAGGAAGTTGGTGAAAGATCAGCTGTAAAATAGCTTCAACCACCGAGAGAGTGAAGGTGTCCTTCTAGGAGAGGGTGGCTCCAAAGGGCAGTGCTGTGCAGGCTTTATCGCCACCAGAGTTAAGCAGTTGCCTTGGATTTGGACTCTGGACTCCAGGGAAATCCCTCACACCTTATCAGTTAGGTGCGGCCAAGGCAGTAGGATTTACATTTTAGAAAGGAGTTATAATTCTAAGCGTCGTATAATCACTATGATTTGCCATGAACAGCCTCCTAAACAGACATAGAAAGTAAGGTGGCCTGTTTATACTTTCTGTCTGAAGTCTCTTAGGTCCACCCTGATATTTTTGGTTCTGATGTACATAAGCTTTGTTTATTTCCATGGTTATTATGGTCTTGAAACCTCTTTAGACCTCTGATTAACTGATTCCTCATGAATGGCAAAAAGATACTAATTTGATTCAATCTAGAATATGTATAAAAATATAGGTATTCATTGTGCCATGAACAACTGAAAACATACCTCATTGCTGGCGAAACACCTCTGAGAATAGAAGGAAACATCAGAGAAGCACCACTTCAGGGCTGGTTGTCTCTGGCTGATGTAATGCTGGTTACATCTCAGACTATGTTCACAGGCAGAGGTCTCAATACACCATACAGGTAAAGGATGCAGGGGAGAAAAGGAAAGAACCAATGTAGAAATCACTGAAATGTCAACTATTACAGGAATAAGAGAAAGACTAGGAATCATCAGAGGATCTGGATAAAGGATGGTCCAGAGAGGTATGGGGAGGTAAGAAGAGAAAACAGTGTTTTGGAGAACACATGCCTAGAAAATTCTAGAAGGACTGGCAGTCAGCTGTGCTGAACCCTGCACTGGGAGGAGGATGAAGGTCAGCATTCCCTTAGCCATTGATTCATGAGGGAGTATTATTTGTGGGGCGTGGTGCTAGAAGCTAGGAATACAAAGAAAATCCAAAACATAACTTACCTTCGCATAACTTCCAATATGCTGTGGGAGAGAGATGTGAAAATAATTTAAATGCAATGAGGTAAATGGCACAATAAAATTATGTGAGAGGAAGAGGGCAGGGAGAGAAGGAATCATGATGGTTTCCTGGCAGAGGTGAAAGGTAATATGGAGCTAAGTCTTGATGAGGAACTTCCATGGAGAAAAGGGAGGTACAGGTGTTACCGATGAAGGACGCAGGTAAAGGAGAGGGGTCATGAGGTCGCGGTGCTTGGGGAGGGATAGTTGAGTGGGCTCAAGAACATGAGGTACATGCAGCTGCAAAAGCCAGCAGGACACAGATCACAAAGGGTCATGCGTAGACGCTACATGGAAGAGATTGAATTTTATCTGCAGGGAGTGAGTAAGGTGCCACTGAAAGACTTTTAAGTAGGAGGAATTTGAATGCTTCCTATTTTACAAAGATCCCTTAAGTGACACAAAGGGATGGATCAGAATGAAGGGATCGCCAGCAGGAAGACCATCTGCCTACTGCAAATTCTGAGTGAGAACGAATGAGAACTATAGCTGAGGCAGTTGCAGTGGGATGGAGAGAAAGCATAGATCAAGAAGGGCTTTGGAAGGTTACAGTTAATTTTAGTGAACATTTCATTATAGGAGGTGAAAGAGATAAGAAGAAAGAGACAAGGTGGCTTCCATG
Organism: Pseudorca crassidens; assembly: GCF_039906515.1. Classification (NCBI taxonomy): domain Eukaryota; kingdom Metazoa; phylum Chordata; class Mammalia; order Artiodactyla; family Delphinidae; genus Pseudorca; species Pseudorca crassidens. The sequence goes on along the minus strand of NC_090312.1, from coordinate 79,194,949 downwards.
TCTTGGTTTGGGATCAATGAGGAGAGAGTGAAGGATGAGAAATGAGTTGAGGGCCATGAAAAAACCAGCAGATTTTAAGGATGGACATAATGAGTCCAGTGTCGTGTAAGTAAGAAAAGGATCACCATTGGATTTGTTGATTGGGAAGTTCATTCGTGACGAGAAAGAGACAAAGACGGAGAGATAGAAACAGTCTGAGAAAAGCAGAGAGGTACAAAGAGCAAAAAAAAGGAGACAGTGAACAGGAAACTCTGGGCGGGAAGGACTCTCTTTCTCTAGTTTATTGCATATTTCTGGCACTTAAGATAGTTCCTTCCTCACTGTGTGTCTCCCCTAAATCTTGAATGGAACTGAGAAAGAGGAAGGGTTAAACCCCAATTAGGAAGTGGGCTCAGCCCTACCAGAAATACTTGCCAAAAATTTCATGCAATTAAAAGAAGAACCGACAGAGTCACTATGGTTTCATCTTTTAAGAGTTACTCTAAGGAAATAAGATCACATAAATGGTATTTGGAGATTTAAAGTGATGAACATCTGGCCATTATTTTAGCCCAGTGTTAGTATTAAAAATACAGTGGATAATTTGGTTGTCGTTGTTTAATAAGTGAAAGGTTGATAGATTCAATTGTCCGACAGCCCATGACAGGCCACTTGTGAACAACTTCGTGTTTGAACTGATGCTCAGAAGTTGGCCTACATTTTAATATAGAAATGACTCGGTTCTCCAGACTTGGTTATAATTGTTCCTGGAATAATTTCTAGGATTGGAAAAAACTCTATGTGGAGCAGATGTTCTAATGAAAGATTTTCGTATCCCTACAAAACTACCTCTCGTCCTCCATGGCAGGGGTTCTATTTAAGGGAGAGTATGAATGCAGAACGGTTTTGAAAATCAGGCCCCCGAAACCCAGAAAGTACCCATATCAGCTGAGTTAGATTTACATAATAGAAACCCTAGAGAAGATAGGCATATAAAACTTCATCTGCTGTAGTGGAGTTAACAGACTTTAAAAAAATTTTCTTTAGGGTCCCCTGAGATTTTTTTGGTCTTCATTAATCTCACTGGATATTATCCCAGAAAGATAAGGCTACTTAATTCTTTCACAAGAAAATAAATGAATTTAGTGATTTTTTTTTTTAACAGAATGATCTTTTTATTTTTTATTATTTTGGCCACATGCATGACTTGCAGGATCTTAGTTCCCCAACCAGGGATCGAAGCTGGGCCTGCTGCCGTGGAAGCGCTGAGTCCTAACCACTGGATGGTCAGGGAATTGCCCAAATTTAGTGAATATTTTTATTATGTTGGGTTAACCAAAGAGTTTCCAGAAAAAGATTTGCCATATGGTGCACAATCTGTAGGTGGTAGGAAGAGGCATTAGAGGGCAGGACAAGATCATCTGGGTTCAAATAGCAAAAAACAGTGTAGGAAGCAGGAATCCCAACCTGTTCTTACTCTTCTGTCACTAGTGGTTTGCTGTGTGTCTCTTGAGCAAGGATTTCTACTAAATTGACAGCATAACAGGGAAAACTAAAGAAAGACCTGTATGTGCCCTCTGCATATCTGTAGTCAGAATGTCAGCCCAGTGAAGGCAGGAATTACGTCTTTGATTTGAATCTCCAGTCCCCAGTACAGCAAGGCAATGGGACCAGAAGACTAAGGGGAAGAATCTGAAGGGGGTTAAGGGGTTTCCAGCTTTATTCAGGCTTAGCTTGGTTTTTGTTGAAGCATTTAGATATTATTGCGATGACGAAGTAGATGTACCCATCAACCCCTCATTCTATGCAGGAACTTGTAGATTCGCCTGGGGAGAATCTCCCGGGCAGGAACAGGAACAAGAAAATACGTTTAATTTTCTTTTCTCAAACTCCTGCCTGACTCAAACTGCCTTTTATAAAGAATTCAAAGCAGTTCTTTCAAATTGCAATGTTCGTTTTTCTGTACTTGCCCTCATCATCAAAGAAGCTAATCAGGGCTTCCCCAGTGGTGCAGTGGTTGAGAGTCCGCCTGCCGATGCAGGGGACACGGGTTCGTGCCCCGGCCCGGGAAGATCCCACATGCCGCGGAGCGGCTGGGCCCGTGAGCCATGGCCGCTGAGCCTGCGCGTCCGGAGCCTGTGCTCCGCAACGGGAGAGGCCACAGCAGTGGGAGGCCCAAGTGTACCGCAATAAAAAACATAGCCACATGTGACCCCCCTGCCTGGACAGAAATCCCACCTGGCACCTCTGAGTCTTCCTTTCGGTGGCTGGGCCTACTGCTGTGGCAGTCTTCATGGTGGTTGCTGAATAATTCAAGATACCCCCCCGCCCACCCCGCAAACCGGCCCCAGCACCTCCGGAAAGCCTCAGCGGAAACATGCCGGCACACTCCTTTCCTCTCCACTCCCTTACAGTCCTCTGCTTCTTCCTGCGTCAGGCTCATCACGGGCCATTCCTGTCACTTTTACTGTTCTTCAAATCACTCACCTGTTTTATGCACGATGGTGGAAAAATGGTCGAAGCAACAAATGTAAATTTTCCACCTCACCATTTTTCTCCCGGGACTCCTGGGGTTCTGGTCCTAGTCTGGTCCTTCCCCTCGCCAGGGATATGTTGGCCTTCCATCGCCCTGGAACGTTTTAGAGGATAAGTATTTGCATAAGTACAACTGAATGGCACTGTGCTTTCATCATTAGAACACAGAACTACCTCCTGCTGGAATTTTCCTTCCTCCTCCTCTGATTTCCAGCCACACGGTTTAGGCAGCTCAGAGACAGTGGCGATCCCTCGAGCAACCAGGATTTTGTTGCCCTCAACCAGTGAGGAGCCATGTAGACTGAAACCTATCAACTTCAAAACCTGATCATTTCTCCCCTGGTTTATGAAGGCAAAAGAGAGACAGAGAAGCTTGGGTTTTCCTCGTTCCTTAAATGACAAGCTCGGGTTCCCCGAGGAGTATAAGCTCTCCTGCTTTGCTCGCTGACTCCCTGCCTGATGACAGGATCATGCCTAGGGATAAGAGGCTTCTTCCCACACCCCGTCATTACCCACCCAGCTTCTGTGATGGGAATCAGGGTCCTGGGGTGCAGACATCCCGCCTGGCGTAGTCAATTTGCTGCTCATAAAGAGACCAGCTCCCCTCTTCTCATTTCTTTTTCCCTCTCTCTTTCTATTTGCAAAGCTAAAATTGTGAGTGTGTTGGGATCAAGATAACAGGTTAACTCTAGATCCTAGGATAACGTAAAAGATAAATTAGAAATTACTTGTGGGCCACATAATTTATGTTGATCCCAAATTGCCAAAACAGTCCTTTTCAGATATGGGATGGAGTCCTTTTGTGATAACTCAGCGTGGTGGTAGGAGTCTTGCTGCTGAAAGTAATAGCATCGTGTGACGGCAGCTCTCCAAAGCAGAGCTTCCAGGCCGTTCAGCCACTCCTCCATCAGCTTTCTTTTCCTGGATGGCATCTAACTTCTTTACTTTACCTCTTCAAGGAGATTAGCCATAGCCAGTCTTCCACGAGCTATGATCTTGGCCATGTGGCAAAATAGACGGGGGAACTCTGAATTGAATGCAAAGCCAGTGTGAACTAACCTTTAGGCATTTCCTTTCTGCGGTTTGTAAGATGATGTCTACTCACCGAGTGAGAAAAAATACGTTCTGTTTGCAATGGGATGCTACTGGAGTTTACAGAATGTCCAGAGAGTAACCAGGAGAAAGTCACATGAATCTTTTAAAATTTTTTGTTTCAAAATTCCCTCTACCCTTCCTATTGTTGGTTTACCTCTGAGACTAGGGCTCAAGGGAAAGTCAAACAGCAAAATGAAAGGGATGTTCAAGAAAGCCCCAGAGGCTTTAAACCAGAACTCCGACGATTCTTCCAAAGTAGGAGCAAACTCCGGTCCCACAATACTCAAAAGACATCCACAAATGACCTGCCTTTGCGAGGGCGCTGCTGGGACGCGGAGCAGTTGTGCCCTGCTGGGTGACGTCACGGTCAGCCCTGTGGTCTAGGTGTGCAGCGTCCACGAACACCTCCTGGTCGCCCGGTCCTTCCCCAGCAGTGTGCACATACAGATATTTTATGTCCATTGTCTTGTTGCACTTTTGGTGCTATTTGTCTTCGAGTGAAATGAAATCATAGATGGGAATACACAGAAAATACCCAAATTGTTATGGAAATAGAAAGTTTTAATATAATCAAAGGCAGATAAGAATGGAACTCCCAGATTCTGTTGGTGGGTGTTCTGCGCCATCTTACTGTCTCCTGACAGGCTGGACCGGTAACCTGATTCCTGTTGCGTTCATCTCTCTGTAGAGAACACTGTCCCTGTTCCTACTGGTTTGCCAGGCCGGGTGGCACCTGGCCACAGCCTCCTATTCTTTATGGAATCCACCAGAGCCTGATGGCAGGAGATATCCTGGTGTGTCGGGCCGGGCAGAGGCGAATCCCAGCAGCTCCAGCACTGCTGGGGGCAACTCAGGAGATTCTGGGCCATTTCTCTGAATCTGCTTCTCAAAAAGCATCTGTCCCTTCAACAGTCTTTCTGACAGTTTGGGACGCCCAATCCCCATTTGCAGTGTGGGACCACTCAGGAAGCTAGAGAGCGAGAGAGGAGGGAGGGAGAAGGCCAGACACAGAGGGGTCTTGCCGTGAGCGGTCACTTTGATCTATCCTTTTCTAGAATCTCAGATTTCCTTGCACATCATTTCTGAGGGCTGTTCCTGGGCACATCTCTAAATTATAAATTCATATTAGGTACATAAAAGCTATGGGTTTGGGGATGGACTGCACTCTGCAGGTGAGAGGCCTCCATTTTCCTTCTCTTAGAGGTTAGCTTGTATCAAACTAGTTAATCAAATGAAATCATTCATCACACAAAAGAGTAATACCACAGGAGCAGGTGATTTCAATTCCCACACTGCCCTTGGAGGGGGAGCAACTCTGAATAGCTAGGGAGTGGGGAGGGCAGGGCAGGCCACATTTGATGCACGTGGTTTTGCAGCTCGCCTTGGGTTGGGGGGTTCAGGCCTGTGGGTGAGAGGGAAGGGTTTACATCTGCGGCCACAGGATCCGTGGGGTCAGTGCTAACACTGTACCTGTGTAGCTTTTGTTCACAGTCCCTTTAGGTATTCAAGATAGACCAGGATCCTGTATGGCAAATCCTATGTAATAATTTCTGGTCCTCGAATTTCATTCACCTAGTTTCAATTTCAATACGAGTGGATTGTGGTTCATAATTTAAAAGGAAGGATTTATGTGCACAGAACAATTTCAAAAGTGGACTCTTGATCTCTTATTCTGTAGTGTCTTCCCGCCCTTCAGCTTACAGGGCTTTGCAGGGGATAAGAAACTAGACCTTGAAGGGTACTTTTTGACTTGTCCAGAGGGCTACCTTTCTCACTGATCAGCTTTAGAGAATTCCCGTTGTCAAACGGTCAAACTTTGGTCCAATCAGAAGCTGGAGGGACAACCCTCCAGCAAAAAACGAAAGGTCAAATGTGAGACATATGTTCCTTCCCAGCAGTACCCAGCCAAAGAAATGAGCGAGGAGGAGAGATGCACCTGGAATTAGGTTCTGGGAACACAAAACTAGGCCTTTGATGTTTGCATTATCAAAATGCAATGGAATCTTCCTGTTTTCTGGCTGGACCTCTATAGAGGGACCTTTCCTCCTTGGAGCTATCTGCAGATCAAGTAGGTTTCCCCAGGTGTATGATAATAACTGGATAGGTTTTATTTTCAGACATGATTAATGTGATATCAGCTAATTGGAATACTAGGCAATTTTAAAAATATGGTTTTATATATATGTTTTTTTTAAAAATGTCTATATTAAAATAACTGTCAAATGACTCAGCGCTTGTTGGTTAGTTAAAGCCGTTCAGGTACAAGTCCTTACGCTGTGCGCCGGTGATGCCTGTGTTTTCTTTGAGTCTCGCGTGGCTGACGGTTGGCTCACTCCTTAGAGAGAGCAGGTACCACTTTTAACACAGTTTCTTTTTATTTATTAGTACTTCTTTCATCCAAGAAACCAAAAAAGACGAACGATGCATTGTTTTAGGTTGGGTTTCCTAGGAAACCAACCCTGGGATAGAGCTCTGTGTGCATGAAGATGGTTGGGGGGGGCTCCGGGGATCCACATCTGTGCAGGATGAAGGAGGGAGGAATGGACAGAGGGAGGACGGCGACACGGCCACCACACAGGCTGCAGCTGGACCCCGCGCGAGCTCTGGGGTGGGAACGGTCCTGCAGAGCTTGTTCTGGCTTGAGGCAACCACTGTGCCAGCCACGGGATGTGCGTTGCCCCTGGGGAGGGGCCATGAACTTGGACAAGGCAGAGCAATTCCCAGAGAGGGACTCGGCTGAGATCCCAGAAGCTAACACTTTCAACAGCTGGAGAGCGAGGCTGGAGTTGTGCAGGGGGAGGTCTGGGTGGCCCGTGATGGCAGCCAACACATGCTCCTGTGTGACTTAGCTCTTAATTGTCTGCAAAGCCTGGTGCATCTCTTTCCCAAGGGACTCTTCATTTCCCATCAATATATTTGCTTAGTCTTAGGGTTAAAGTTCCTCTGCGCAGTGTGTGTGTGTGTGTGTATACACACCCACTATCATATATCCGTGTCTATTGTTATATCACATGATCTATGGCTGTATCTACCCAGGTGTGCTGTGCCGGTGGGCTCAGTGTTATGGGCCTTTCTGGGTGTGCAGAAGCAAACAAAGGCTAGAGGGGGGAGGTGCTTTTGAAATGAGTTTTAAAAAATATATATATGATTTAAAATCTTCTGCCGGGCCTGGGTGTGGCTCTAAGGACCACAGCGTCCCGAGCGTTTGTAGCCACAGGACGACCAAATGAGCATTTTCCCTCTGAGAGCAGTTTGTGATCGCTCTGTGGCACCTGGGCAGTGGCGTGGGCTCTTAGACTAGAGACACACACACCTCACGAAGGCGTCTTGGCTCTGAGACCTCGGCTGCGGAGAGCTGGTGAGTCCTAGAGGGCTCAGGGGCTGCACTGCGGAGGTCCGCAGACAGTCCGGAGGTGGCTCAGTCCTGCTCCCGAGAGACACACTTCCGAACATCGTTCACAGACGCAGGGGCTTAGGCTTGCACAGTGCTTGCCGTCAAGCCCCCCGACGCTGGGCTTCTCGCGGTCCGATTTTATCAAGGAGGAGGCGGCTCCGTGAGGTGACGGCCCGCGGGGCTCATGACGAAGGAGCTCGGCCCGCCGGTCTGTTCAGCGTGGCCCCTGTCTGTTCTGTTGCTCTGCTGTACGTCTAAGCAACACCCCTTTCCACCCACATGAAGTTCTTGATCCAGATGATGTGTGCTCTGGCTTTTGAGTCAAAGCCTCTTGACACCAGATCTCGCAAACGTCCTCTAGAGCCTGGCAAATGGCCTTAGGAGGTTAGAGCTTGTCCAGTGCACGTGGCCTAAACAACCTGGAACAGTCCCTTCCACAAGAGCAGTGTCCTTGGCTCTGCTCACGTCATCTACCTTCCTCCACGAGACAGACCAGGAGCAACTGGCGTCGACCACATTTTCCACTAAGGGTTTTTTTCTCAAACATACAGGATTACAAAAATCAAAACCAAAAGAAACACTGGCGTAAGGCAGAGATGTCGACTTTTATTAGGTTAATGAGGCACTTTTGCATTTTTTTAGACTCCGGCCATTTGGACGTGTGCTGGTTTTTATAACTGGGCTATACCATCTGGTGAGTAGATTAGCAGTTTAGCCTCTGAAAGTCATCTTCAATACTCTGCCCAATGAGATGCTTGGTGTTTTCCCAGGAAATGGCACCGTGAATAGAGCTGCCGGTAAGAAGAGCCCATACTGCTCTTCCGGTATGAGGCTGTTGGCACTCTCTTGGTGGCGGCTTTGGGTGTGAGGCTGGCATTTGGAGAGTGTCTGAATAGTGAGAAATGCACCAGCATCAGCTGCTTCATGGCAGGAGACAGCATAGCACTAAAAGCCATAGAAAAACACCTCAAAAATTCCCCTCCCTCAAATAGTCCCAAGTGTTATCAAGCCTTTTTTGGTCATAAGAGCCATGATGGGGTATGATTTCAAAAAATATTTTATAATATTAGTTTAATATGACTCATACTTCAAAGCAACTAATTGGTTGGCTCAACATGCAGAAATCTATTCAGAGCAGGAATTAGGACACCCTCTCTTAGACATCGCCTAGAAGAGATGAGGCTTATCTTAGCAGTGAGCGTAGATTTCTGCTTTTATTTAAAATGGTATCTCCCCCCTCCAACTTCTTTGCTAATGGTATAAAAAAAGAAGCTTTTTGGTTGGAATTTAGTTTAGAATAATTTGAGTAGTCTTAAAGAGACTAATTGCCAAAAAAAAAAAAAATTCTTATGCTTTTCAATAGTTTCGCCATCACATGGTTGAAGGAGGAAAGAGAGATCTTTTTTTTTCATAAGTGACTTTTTAACCTACTGGGGGGAGAGAGGGAGAGAGAGGAGGAGAAAGAGAGACAGAGAGGGAGACACTAGGGTCTCTTTTATGTGTGTGAAAATAAGAAGTTTCTCATGAACATTTCACTTTTTGTTAAAATATACCAGCTAAATTAGAGAATTAGAAAGCTCCCAATTTAAAAACTAACAAATACACCCAAAGTTAAAGCCAAAAGCCAGCTAGTAACCCTCTCGCCTGAGGTTAGAAATGAACAGAAAATGCCACTTACTCTCCAATAAAAACAATGGATGTCATTTTGGTTTCCAAGTAGCATTTTCCTGTACAGCTTCAGAAGATAGAATTCTCAGTTAAATAAATGACTCACTCGAAAATTAAAAGCACTGGAAAGGGCCCAAAGAAAAGAAAGAAAGGGAAAAGAAGAGAACAGAAAAAAAAAAAAAAAAGAAAGAAAAGAAAAGAAGAGAAAGGAGGAATCAACTAACTGTTCCTATTCTTCTTCTGAATTATTGATACTTACCTGGCAGCTTCGGGAGAAGAGTGAAGTCTCAGGTTAAGCTTGCTGTAGATACAGAAAAGTGTCTCTGGGTCACGTCTCATCAGAATTAGTTAGGCCTGTGACCACCTAAAATAGTTCAGTCACCACCATCCCCTCATCCCAGTTTTACCAATTTTCTGCTTCCGTGGTTCATTCATGACCTTTTTTCCTTCTCTTACTCGCCTCGCTGCCCTTCCAGGCACCCCAAAAATGTGGGTGCTCACCATTCTGATGTGACCTTTTGGGCACATTCAGTATGAAGATGCAATTTTGAAGAGACCATTTTGATGGAGCTTAAAAAAATGTAAAACCTCCAGCTCTTCAACAAATTTAGATAATGTGTGAAACAGACATTATTACCTTATTCATGTACTTGACTTATTCTGCACCCATCTGGTCCTCTGGTTGCAGCCTGAGCCTTTGGGAAAGAGAGGAATGGGGTGAGTGTGTGCAGAGGTATCAAAGATTAGTTGGTATCAAAGATTTCTCTTTACACTTTCACTCACCTGTTTTGATATGACTGCTTCAAATTATTGCTCTCCAAGCGCCTGGCTTTGGAACAAGTCATCTTAGGGGAAAAAAGAATAATACGTCCAAGAAATTATGATGTAAAGAATTCCGAACTGGTTGTTAGCAGTTGCCCCAATTTTGGTTTCTCTTTTAGCATCCTTCTTTTATGTTATTTTGAAGATAAGCCTTTATCCCATTCGGGATGCTATGAAGTTCATAGCAAGGACTGCTGGAGTTAGAAATTTTCTTGGGATAGAAAATAATAATCTGGATAAAATTTCCTATTATTTCCTTCTTCAGCCCGGTCATGACATATAAGGGGGAAAATGTAATATTGTAATGAAATAAACAGAAGGAAAAAAAGCAAGTCTGATTATTAAAGTTGTATTTGGATGTTCACCCAAAGATTTTGAGACCCTCTCTTTATTACCGATGACAGTAATGTCGATGGTGTACGTACATACTGTCTGAAACCTACTTGTTCGTAAGATCTGCTCAAAGCCCCCTTTCCATGTCTCGTGGAAATCCACTCTTGGCGAAGGGGTGGGAGGATGGTCCTCACACCTCACCGGCACTCAGACTGCAGGTTCCTACATCTGCTAAATTTGGGGAGGTTTTTGATTATCTTGTCGCAGTCATGCAAGATGTCACTCTTTCCCACTGCACTGACCAGTGTGGAACTCAGCTCCTTTCCATGATAGCCACAAAAATTATGCATATAAATCCTTATGTCTATAGACTTAATGTTCCTGGACTTAAAAGTCTTTAAATTATTTGTATTTGGGATTAAAACTGAGAAAATTCAAATTGTGAAATCTTTGAAATATACAGGAGGAAACAGCTAATAATATAATGACAGCCAGTGTACCCACCGCCCAGACTTATGTATCTTAACCTTATGCCCTACTTTTTTTGATACAACTTTTCAGAGCAATAAAACATTATATAGTTAAAGTTCCAGTGCGACCCTCGCTGACCTTGGTCCTTTCGTCCTCCAGTACATCACTGCTCCCATAAACTGTTTATTATCCTCATGCCTGGCTTTGTGCTTCTACTTATACGTGTAGCAATAATGAGTATAGATGATGGTATTTCATGTTTTTAGCTTCACATAATTGATATCAAACTGTACGTAACGTTCTTTAGCTTGCTTATTTTTCATCCGATATTGATGTGCGTAGCTCTGGTTCATTCCTTAGTAGCTGTATGGTATCCCACTGTAAGAATATTCCAAGAATTATCCATTTCCTGCTAATGAACATTTATGTTGTTTTCAGCCTTACCCGTCACACACAGTTCTGCATGAACATTCTTTCTTTCCTTGAACACATGTGTGAGAGTCTCCTTAGGGGGTGAACCTAAAAGCCACCCTGGTCTTTTAGCCACACCGGAGCTTCACCTGTCCCAGAGCCTCTAGCCTCAGGCTCCCTACTGATTCCAATATTCCTTCCTTTTTAATTCCTCTCCCTCACTCCTTTTTGTATAAAATATCTTCTGTCGCTTAAAATTATCTGCATTCTGTTTGGGGGCAGTTCAGCTCTTTTTAGCTCTTGCACTTAAACTCAGCTCCTGGTTCACCTTTGCATATGCAGGCCCGTTTTGGCATTCTGCAAGACAAAGCCAACCAGATAAGCCCCTCTCTTAATAGGACCCAGCCTCTTTAGAAGGTGGTAAAAGCAACTGATTTCTCCACTGCTTTGGGGAAAAGATTCTCAGAGAATGATGATTTGATATACCTCTTTGTCTAGGGAATCATCACGTGCTTGTGAGGTTTTGTCTTGAAGAATAAAATAAACAGTGTTCATTCCTTCAACAATCATTTAAATAAATGTTTACCTGGCACTGTACTAGGTGCTGGAATGGTCACAAAGATGAATAGAATCTAAGGAACAATCAATCTTCTCAGGGAAATAAACCCTTAAACAAATACTTACAATACTTAAAAAAACTTTCCTCCAAGAATGGAACAGAGTGCTGTGGAAATATTGAGAAAAGAAGTTTAATTTTATTGAGAAAGCTTCAGAAAAGAGACAGCAGCAGAAAGAATAATTGCTATACCAGCAAGAGCCTGGGAGTCTACTGTGGTTGGGATTGGCAAGGAATTTGGTGGCCAGATTTTAGAATCTTGGAAGGAAAATTGAGAAGCAGTAACAAGGAAGGTAGATTGGTGCCAGATTTTGCGTGGTTGTGTGCCCCAGGCTCAGCTGTTTGAATTTTAATCTATAATCAATGGGGACCCACAAGAGTTTAAAAAATGAAGGCGTTACAGTATTAAATCTGGGTTATAAAAAAGAAACTAACAGTTGTCTGTAAACTTGGAGACCACTTAGGTCATTGTGGTGGTGTTCCAGGGCAGAAAATAAGGGGACTGAACTGAGGTAGGTGGGAAGAATGGCAGGAAAGTACTTCAGGAAACTTGAGAACACATCAGGACTTACCACTGTCAAATGTAAATAGACGGTCCTATACTTGTGAGTGATGAAAGGAAGAAAAAGTTAAAAATCAAAAGAATCTTAGCTAGGGAGGCTAAGTAGGTCAAGATGCTGTTCTCCAAGAAAAGGACCTTGGGAAGAGAGACAAGTCTTTGTTGGAAGGACATGAATTTGGTTTAGGTAACTTTTAATGTCAAATGCTCATAAGAAACCAGATGGAGTTGTCTGTTTGTGGTCAGTGGAACTATGGTCTAGCATTTAGGAGAAGTAAGAATGAAGAGAGAGACCTGGGGGAGGGTTTCGATATTGCCAAAAGCAGCAGAGAAATCAGGGAAGATGAACGAGGGATATAAGGCCTCTGTGGTCGGCAACCAGGGGACACTTCTGGATATGTTTCAAGAGCAAAGTCAGTAGCGGGGCAGCAGAAAAGGCTTCGGATGAATCAATGGAGGCTGGTGTGTTGGACACTGATACTCTTCTTGCAATTGTCTGTTCTCCCAGTCTTCTTCACTAACAGAACTCTGGTTTTAGTTACGGGGCAATGAACATCCAGGGACAACCCTGTGACATTGTTCTGGTCAACGGGATGTAAGTGGAGATCGGTTGGGGATTTCTGGGAAGTTTTGGGGTCCTGCTATAGGCATTGCTCCTTCTCTTCTGGCTCTTCCTCCTTCTTCCTTCCTAGAGCACTAAATGCGGCAGCAAGGATGGAGATGGATGCCTGCACGTTCAGGATGACGGGGAAGACGGCATTGCTGAGCGCCGTACAGGCCTGGCCTCTCTGCCCTGAGAGTGCTTGCTGTGTAAGACCAAGAGCTTGACTTAGATAATTTAGAGATATATGAGCTGAGTGTGTTTTTATTATCAGAAGCTGATTCCTCAAGTCCGTATTAACCCCAGGAATTGGCAACAGAGAATCTCAGAGTCTTCAAAGTTGATGGCAAGATTGACTGGCCCTCCCCTTGGAAGGGGAATCTCTTGTGATAGCTAAAGAAACGCAGACACTAGGGCATCACTCTAGACTAACTACATCAACTTACCTGAGAATGGAGCCAGGTTTGAGGAATACAGCTCTAATTTATGATTCCTCTATACCACTTTCAGGTTCGTGCCTGCAGGCACATAATCCACAACTATGGGCAGCTAGTGAAACTGACTTTGTGTCTATTACATCGTGTCTATTACATCCGATGGGTTAAACAATAATTAAAGGGCTATTTTAAAACCTAGTGGTGGAGAAAGTCAGGTTTGGACGCTGACACGCTCTAGCTTGATCCTATAAAGCATCAATCCTTGGTGACTTTAAAATCTCCAAAGGAATGGCAGAGCTCCAGGCTACCTAATAACCAAGAGGGAAATAAGCAAAGGAGTGAATCTTCTCATCCCCCTGGCCACTGAGCACACAGGCACACGTGATAGCCTCGGGAACACAGTCAGAAATATACCCATTGAGGCGAGGGAGGTGGGGAGAGGGAAACTGGAGCTGGAAGACAAGTTGCTTAGTTTACACCAGATACGTTTTGAGAAATCAGCCAAGTTCTCACACCACTATATAGTTCTTGTTGTGAGTCACTAGAGAAGATTATTATATATTTCCAGCCACCATTTTAATCCTTAAATAACAGCAGATAATTTTTAAAAATTCTTGTCTTAACCCAAGAACACAAGGTAACATCTAGCAAGTAGTGTATGTCAACTCTGCACAACAACCAATAAGTGGGTAAAGTTTTGCAGTTGCTTATTTGCAGTTTCACTCTTTGAATATGTATTTTAAGAGTCCTTTTTTCAGTATGGTGTGCTGTCCAAGTGAAAATATTCTCCAAAGTAATGACATCAAGATAAAACCAAGATCGAGCGCTGGCATTATTATGTTTGGCAGCATGCACAATACTTACAGTGAAGTTGAAAAGGTCAAAACTAACCTCATGGAAAAATGCAAACACTCAAAGGTTGTAAGAAATGATACTAAGTTAAACGTGTAAAGCAATTCTAACGCCACTTTGTAAAAATGTAAATTCCCTCATAGAAGACTCATCAAATTCACTCTAGTCCAAAAGCTCGTTGGGTGGTAGGAATAATGATGATTAAAGTCTGAAACATCAGTAAACTCCTTTACAGCTACAAAAATGGGGGAAATAAAACCTTTAGCCAAAATGCTAAAAATAGACTCACTTTGGTGAAATGTAGCTGTTTGAATAAATGAAACTAATCGTTTTTATCGAAACCATGTGCAGTGTGGAGTGGGAAGTCGTACAGAAAGGTCCTGACAGACTTCTGTTTGCTTTACATCAGTAAGGAGAGGGGAGAGAGAACGCGGAGTTTCTTTCCGTCTATCTGACACTTAGCAAAGTGATCAGCAAAGTGATGATGGAGGCCAACCTGTGCTGGCTGCTGGCAACCTGGCTCCCCCTGTGAAGAGGGTGAATGTTCTGGAAACGCAAGACCAGAAGTCATTCAAGACACTGGTAAGTTAAATAGAGTAGCAGAATCTTTGCCCTGTAAGAAAAGGAAGAATAGAGAGAGAGAATGAGAGAGGGAGAGAGAGAGAGAGAGAGAAACCCCATCTAACACTTCTGCTGTGTTGGTCTGCTGAAACCACATCTTGAAACCAGGTGTTAAAAATGACCCAACTCAACAGCGAGAATGGCTTTGTAGATAAGTGTATTTTGTAATACTACCCGGAAACTGCAGTCACATTTAGATAGACCGTTCTTCCTTTCTTCTTGTATGAAACTCTTGCCAAGACCAGATTTAGGTTTCGGTGGGTCTACCTTGATAAAAAAACAAAAACAAAACAAAATACAGAATACTCCACAGAACTGTTACAATTTACGGAGAGGTGAGTTCTGAGGGGTTTCCTCAGGCTTTGGAAACTGGATAAAACTAGGTCAAAGATACATCTAGCCATGATTGTTGGTGCGAGCTGCTTTCAAAAGGTACAACTTGTACATGTTTGAACATCGTACCAATAATGTTGTTTCTGGAAGGACTTTATCCACGGACCGCGTGCCATGGGGATGGCATCATTTCCTTCACTGTTCTCTTTGGTTCTTGTGCAACCATAGTGGAGTCCTCCACAACTCACTGGACTCTCACCTAGTCTGTTGGCTTCATCAGATTTAATCCTTGAATTAGTTTATTCCTCACCTCCCACACTCAGTTTACTCATCTGATGGGAGAGAACGAAATCTATGAAACTATGCAGAAAAGTTTGCCAAATGTTCTCCTGCAAAACATGCCTTAAGTAATCCATTCCCCCTGCCCTCACCCTGGACTTTCTTGGATTCTATTAGAACTAATATTAATTTTTTTGGACTACAAGGTTGATGCTGTATTCTCTGAACTTAATCAGCAGCAGGTGTGCTTGGACTCCAGCTAGGGCACTGCCCCTTCCAGGGAAGGTCTGAGGAACCATCGGACCAAGCCGAGAGGGTGCCTTTCTGCACAGTTCAGTATTTGGCCTAGTTTCTGGGTGGGCAGGTCCCTGCAGCAGCAGCTCTTGCCCTAGAAAGTGGCCACAGTACCCATAAGTCTAGGGCTATTTTAGGACTTAGAACACTCTGTGACTTAGGGCCATAGATTAATTTTTAAGTGGATTCTGCACTCAGATTTCCCTTTGCCCATTGCCTGGGCATGAGCTCCACCAGGAATGAATGCTCCAAGCAGGGAGCCCAGCTCAGTGGGTTCTGTGGGGCTCAGTGAAACACACATCTTGCCTTCTGTTCTCAACAGCGAGTCACTTCATTTCTCTACGTAAGTGCTGAGTTAGTATTATGTCGCCCATCTGCGGGTTGTGTGTCGAGGATTAGGGACAGGGCTCGTGGACGACCATGGGGGAATGGCGCACTCTTAGGGCTGAGCAGCAGGATACATTGTCTATGCCTTGGAGTTTGACTGGATTTGATTCTAATTTAAATGTCAGGCATCAGACTGCATCAAGAGCAAAGACTTCCAACAAAAGTTATTTGGAGGTTAAACATTGACAAACACCTGCCTTGAATGTCCATCCTGAAAGCGTAGCTCCTAGGCCAATTCCTTCCCCACCTCCGACACACACACACCCCCACACACGAGGTTTAACGGAAAGTACCAACGGTGGAAGGGTTAAGAGACGACCGTATCCTCTTGCATCTGCTCTGCCTGTTGCAACTAGAAAAGGTTGAGATTAATCTTCGTAAAAGCAGTCACATTGGAAAGACTAATGTGACTCTCACCATAACACTGGGCCCTTTATAGCCTGATGTCTAACTACATTGGAATGTTATTCTTTCCATTGCCTTTGTGACTGTACTTGGATTTGAGACTACTGGGTCTTGTTCCAGTACAAAACTTAATCTGCCCTTTCTTTTACGGACTTCAAAACATCCAAATCTGTCTTATTCTACAGGTTTCCACTGAATCAGAATGCGAGGTGCATCTTTTACCAAGTGCCTCTGTCCCCTTGCAGAGTCCTAGTAAGGAACCCCCGTTCACAGGGTAAAGATGAACGGCCAGCACTGAACTTTCCCCAGCGTCCCACCGTACGGCCCTTGCCCAGCCTGTGGCCGATAGGGCGTGCGCCAGTCTGAGGAAACAAGACATTAGTTTTGGAAATCTGATGGTGCTAGGCCTTTGATCGCCCATTTCTAACTGTCTTGAAAACCTTTTTCGCCTTCCAACAGTTGCACACTGTGGTTTTTTGTCTGTGCGAGGTGACTTCACAGCACCGGCACTCTCTGTGTGGGGAATGCATTCATCTAGCACCCAAACCACCGGCCGACTTCCGGCACCTCTTATCAGCTAAGCCATCGGCCACGAGCTGACATTTCAGCATTCAGAAGCTCCCCACTCCCACCTTAAAAAAAAAAAGTGACAGGAGGAGAAAAAGGCTCATTTGGCAATAGTTTGCTCTTGCTTTTTGGCCTGGAGAAAGACATTCAAAGTGGTAAAAGATTGTTTAGTAACAGCTGGCGAGCACCAGGGTGTGAGGCTGATTTTCAGATATGACAGGCACTTACAGGAATGCTGCCAGATACAGCTGTTTAAAAGCTTTAATAAACAGCAAGTCAATACTAATCTTTGCCAAATTAATCTTTTCCCTGACAGCCCATCAGAGCAATTATGCTTAGGCTTATTGTAAACACACAATTGTCAAACAGGGACGCTGCAGCCTTTAAAATACTGGAGTTTGGTTTAGTCTCTCTTTAGAATGATTTTTTTTTTCTTTCTGTATGTAGAATTATGTCTTTCCATTTCATTTCCAGTCACTTTTTTTTTTTTTTTCTGGCCTCATGTCAGAGTGAATGAAATTTCACTTTCAAATGTCTTTGCTGGCAAGCTGTTAATAAAATGTGAAATGACGACAGTTGAGGATGCGCGCTGGTGGGTTCAGATAATGAGGCACAAGTCTGACCAGTGCTGACAAATTACACGTCTCTGTCCTCAGAGGTCTCCAGGTCCAGAGCAAGCACTTCGTCTTCACCTCCTACCTCCTACAATGTAATCTGGTTCTGGATACAAAGGACAAGACGCTGGCTGCGTAAGAAAAGAGAAAACAGTCTCATGTCGCTGTAGACACACGTGTTGCAGAGCGTGTCTATCTTGCGTTAGAAGTGACCCCTCCCTCCCGCAGCTCCCAGCCTCCCTCCTTCTGAACTGTGATGTCAGGCAGCTCCCACGCTCTTTGCACAAGCAATAGTCTTGTGTGAAGATTTGGAAACTTGTCTGTGAGGGAAGGCTCTTCCACACTGGGACCTGGTCCAAAACAGACCTAGGGAAATCTCCTTTGAGCATCTTTAAAAAAAAAGGACGATTACCAGGGGGGAAATCGGGGGCAGGGGGGATAAATTGGGAAATTAGTGTTGACATAGACACGCTACTATCTATAAACTAGATAACTAATAAGGACCTACTGTATAGCACAGGGAACTCTACTCAATACTCTGTAATGACCTATATGGGAAAAGAATCTAAAACGTGGATACAGTATACGTATAACTGATTCACTTTGCTGTCCAGCGGAAACTAACACAACATTGTAAATCAACTCTACTCCAATAAAAAAATTTAAAAGAAGTTAAAAAAAGGACCACTTCTTCTCATCCTGGTGTAATTTAAATAGAGTCCAGGATATAGGGTCTTTAATTTGTTACAACAAGTCATACTTGCACTTGGTAATTAGAAAAACAACCCAACATCCCGTTCATCAATGTTTTAATTTAGCATTCTATAAACTTGGCTCCTGAAATTTCTCTCCTGCGCTCAACACTCCTACTTGTCTGACACCTTTTTTTCTCCTTGGCTTCTCATTTTCTCGATGAGACTAGTGTATATTCCATCTTTTATTTTGTTTGTAACTAGAAACTCTCGTTTGATTATGTAGACCCAAAGAATACAGCATAACTCATTCTAAAAGTCCTTCTTTCAATCTTTTTGTAACCTTAGGTTACAAAAAAAATTGTAATGAAAAATTTCCATTCTTCTTCACCTCCCAGTTCTCGTCTGTAATATTTAATTCCCTTCTATATTTAAAGAGCTTTAAAATGATCAAGGAAACACCATAGAACTGCTATGTGATGAGGATAATCTGTGATGTGCCACTGACTTTTCTACATATCATTGTATTTATTGTGCACCTACTATGCGCTATGACATTCCGAGTTGCTTTGGAGGTAAAGAAGTTATTCTATCTTAGGGAAACAGACTTGTACTGTTGGGTGACTCGCATGGATTCACCCATTAGGTGACTCAGGGTAATAAATGTTTGGGGATTAAACTTAGGATGTGAATTCTGTACCTTGCCTTGCCATTATTTCAATGTTCCGCCATCAGCAAAACAGGTGAATTTCTCTGTGTTTCTGCAGTTACCTTAAAATGAGAGTTACGAATGGAATAAGAAAATGCAGATCAAATCCCCTTTCAACAAATAAGCATTAAGAGAACATTTGTGTGTAACAAAAACTTTCATGTTCCAGCAGATAATCATTACACATTTCCACATTAATTTTTTTAATATAACAAAGAAATAGGACGTTTATTGGGGTTTCCTGGAATCTGGTAATTTGAAATATTCTTTGTTTGGTTGAACATAGCTGTCTGGGACTGACTGGAAGTGGGGCATCTTGTAAACAAGCACAACATTACTTCTTGGAGTCTTTTCTCCTGGGATTTTGTAAAGAACTTCTAACTCCATCTGAAATCATATCGACGTTGTATCCAAAATCCCATCGTCTCTAGCTCTCAACCATATTGGGTGGAACCGTACGAAATTGCCATTTTGTAGGTAAAGGGGTTGTATATAGGCAATTTCATATGGCTAAATCTAATTACCTTCCAAACATGTGTGGCAACTCTCTTGCAAAAGGCAAAAGGTCCACAGGAAAGGTAAATGGATTGTTGATGTGCCTATTTTAAATTTTGAATTCATAAATTTAAAAAATTTCTTAGCAATAAATCTGAGTCAGGACACACAGTTCTTTGTTGTCATGACCGTTGACGGACCACTGATGCCTCAGTCAGAAGGGACTCCTTTCCTTTAAGGCAACAAGGTAGAAACAATCACAGAGCCCAGCTTTCATCCTCAGCTCTGTTCGATAATTTGCATAGCTGAAAGTCATTCTTTTACTGTTTTTCCATTGTCAACTCATTCACATTAGAATGGGAATTGGGATTTTAGATTATTCTTTCTTGTGGATGTTAGAGAGACAACTCAACCTCTCCTAGCCGCTGTCACACCTTTTTGTCTTTTTTCTTTTCTAATGAGTTATAATTTTGACTTTGGTGTGTTGGAAAAGATATTCGATGATCAGCATTATCGTTGAGGTCCCGGGATCCTGCGGAAGGCTACATAGCAGGGAACTCGGTGGACACCATCACTGGTCCTTACGGTTACAAGCTAGTAGCTGCTGGGCTCAGGCTGGATTCTGGCTTCCTGAAAAGTAGAGGATTTTTCAGGCAACACCTGACAGAGGGCGTTCTCAGGAAGGAACGCCTGTGGCTGGGGCAGCTGTTCATCCTTTCTGTGCCCGA
Source organism: Pseudorca crassidens (assembly GCF_039906515.1). NCBI lineage: Eukaryota > Metazoa > Chordata > Mammalia > Artiodactyla > Delphinidae > Pseudorca > Pseudorca crassidens. The sequence continues at coordinate 79,175,052 of NC_090312.1, read as the reverse complement.
TCGCTTCTGCCATGAAATTTATTTGGAATCCCTCATCTGGCTGGGTCTGTCTTTCAGAGACTTACGGATATCCAAATAGAATATGGTCATACATGGTCAGAATTTTTATTTATGATGTTTTCTTTTATTTGTATTTGTTTATTTTTTACTGTTTTTGGTATCAAGTTTCAATACTCTCTCTACCCTGGTTGCACACCTGCTCTAGAAAAACTGTAAACAACATTGTACTTTCCTGTACAACCCACCTGTCAAAGTCAAAGCTGGTTGTTCTCACCCCGGTAATTACCTTCTCAGTATAGACTTAACACAAGGGCAAATGTTACTTTATATAATATAATAAATAAAAGACATTAGGTAATTAGTAGCGCTGGTATATTTCTAAAATACTAAACAGACAAACAATAAACTGTGAACTTAATCACACGAGTTCTTATACAGTTTCAAGACAGGAAAATTAGAGCTCTCAGCTACAGTCACTTTAATAATCACATTGGATCTGCATTATTTATTTGTTATTACATGCTCAGCTGATTCGAGGTTGTACAATGCCTAAAATCATTCCAAAGCAAGCATACCTTTTGTCTTTTTAATTCTGACTGGATTACACAATGCATATATTTGTATTTAGTTAAATTGCTAAGTTTATTTCACACATTCTACGAAAAAGACATCAGCCATTCTCTTGATTTCCAACCAGACTAGCTTTCTTGACAGAACCCTCTGTAAGGGTGTAATTTGCTCTTTTTGATGTAAAAGCTATGCAAACCTTCAGCCAGATTCTCAATGCTTTTTGTTCTTTAGCAGATCTCCAGTACCCTCAGAATTCTCTTGGAAGACCCAGGAATTCTGAAAAGACAGTAGCTTGTAGAGGCACAAATGACAGCAAGAACCTCAATTTCTATCAACGGTTTTCGAATTGGGACTGACTGCTTCCCCTTTCCTTTTTCCTGTCTGGTTACTCACCTTTCATTTTTAGATATATTCTTGACAGTATGCTTCCCCTTTCATTCCTCCCCCCCAACCCCCGGTTTAATTCCTAAATGTTTTCTGGATTTTGTGAAAAGCATGCAGCTTGCAGAATTTGATTGATTTGACTTTAATTCTTTTTTGTGGGGAGGGGAGGGAGTTTACGGATTGACTAAAACCAGCTGAGAACCAAGAAGCCACCTTTTTCTTTCAGACAGAGACCCATCTGTTTAGCCTTGGAGCCTATGTGACTTCTAGGGCGATTCTCTGTTCTATTTTATGAAGAAAGTTCTTAAATGTCATAGTTTTTCGTTTGTGTCAACCAAAGAAATATAGAAATAAGGGTTGGTTACTTTAGTTTGCTGCTAAAATGAAAAGTAGATTTGGCTTTATTCACTGTAAAAACTAAAGTATTCACACCAAGCGTGAATTTTTTTTTTTTGCCAGCAAAAGTTAAAACATCAAAGAAACCTCTTTCAAATACTAACAAATTTACTTACAAACACCTATATTTATTATTTCATAAATAGGCGCAACAGTTTCCATAAAAAAAGATTAAATACAGACACAGTATGAAGAAATAATGATACAGAGCCGTATGTAAAGGTTATAATTTAGCTGTTTCCAATCTGTTTCTGCATCTAATAAAATACCATGTAAGCATTTGGCAATTTTATACATAAAAGGACTTAAATGACATTTACTAACCATTACACAAAAAGTGATACAAAAAAGCAATTTTTCTGCAGTACAAAATAAACGTGTTTGCACTTCCCTTCACACTAGTTTCTTTTTGTCTGATCAATGAGACAAAGCCAATTTGTTTTTAAATGAAAATCGTTTGGGAATACGGTTTTTTTTTTCAAATATTTTGAAAATATAGAACTATTAGTCAGTTGTTTTAAAAATGAAGTAAAAATATGAATGTTTGCCAATTTAACCCCTATTGTGAAATCAATAAACTGGAATGAGCCAGTTTCAAATCACAATTTAGCTACAAAAACATTCACATTTTATACTCTAGGAGAGTGTGACATAGATGCTATTTACAAACTTGCTATGACTGCTACATCAAGCCATTTAAAAAGTCTTTAGTAGTTTCATATAAACACCCATTATGAAAACCAATGGAAAATCCAGGACTTTTATCCAAGACATCTATAGTTGCTAAGGCAGTTACTATAGCGCAGCACTTCACAGCAAAAAACCAACATAAAATCTGAATGGTCCAAATTTCCTTCAGGGAAGAAGAAAAACAATGTCCATAAAGGATTAAAAAAAAAATAAAGAAGCATGACTATTTCTTCCAGAGTGGGTGACCCACAAGCTCAAATGGTCCTAAGTGCTTAGCAACTTGTATTTTTCTAATAAAATGGAGAACTGCCTTGACTACACAAAGCAATCCACGGTGAAAAGACTTCCCTGAATGCCTCAGTGGAAAGAAGAGGTGTTCGGATTTTCAGGTAAGGTACAGTGCTTTGTCCCTCTGCATGCCCCTGTGCGAAGAGAAAACAGACAAATGATGCCTTGTTAACAGGACAGCCTTGCTACAGGTGACCAAGGGGGACGTCTCTATCTGCTCTAGCTTGAGGGGTGGAGTTGGTGCACAGTAAAAGCCAACAGGATCTAAAGGCATTTATTCTTGGAATGGTTGGAAGGATGCTTAAAAATTTCTGCTCTCACGAACACGGAACCGTTCTAGATTATCTTTTGTAAAGCAGGAAGAAATGACGGATCTTTCCAACGACCAGAGAGCAGGGCACAACATGCCTGCTAGGAGAGCTGTCTGCCACCAGGTGGCGATGGCTGGCCACTTACCCACTACTGCAGTAGTCATTCCAGTCCACGGGCTGGGCGGGAGGATTTCTGCACCCAGAGCGCACATATTCCATGGCCTGGGTGACCACTTGTGCAGCTGTAGACGTAGGATTGATTATAGTCTGATAGTCGGGAAGATTAAATCCCTGAAAGGGAAAGCAAGTCCACAAATAAGGATCAAAGTGTCTTTTAAGGAAGAAAAGCACCTAAATATTTATCCATTGTTTGCAAACACTACTGCCTTCTTGCTAGTGTCCCTGAAAGGGCAAGCTTATCCCAAGGACGCAGAAAACTTAAAACCAAGATGGAAAGGAAGTGCCCACCACCCATCCTTTTTACCTTTCCTTCATTTAACCATGTGTTAGAAAACCTTGAATTATACTCTTGAGCAGATAAATTGAATTTAGAAGCAATTTAAAATTTAGAAAAGCCAACTCAATCAAAACAAAGGGGAAAGGCCCTAAACCCCTCAGAGTTTATGTTTTCTATCAAACCTAAGGATACATTAATAGTTAATCCCCAGAATATGCAACAGAATCTTTTTTGAAGGATCCAGGCAGCAGGTGGCTGAGTGTTTTATTAGACTACACCTATTCACATATTGTTCTCAAAACCCTTTTTCTTCAGTCAATCACAAAGGGACCATCTGCTTCTTCTTTTATTTGTACTTCTTTCTCAGCTAAATATTTCAACCAAAGCTTTTTAACAGTTGTTGGACTAATACAGGGAAGGAGATTCAAAACAACTTGCCAGTGGAAAACACAGAGAAGGAAAAGTATAAGACAGAGCAAATATTTTTTAATTGAAAAGTCTACTAACTAAATAATAATCAGACTTCAGGAAGGTTCTTTTAATACACTGGTATGGTGAAGTGTTGACTTTTAATCCTTGCAGAGCTATTAAAAATTCAAGGACAGAATCTCTGAAGTAGATAGCTATATCTGGTAAACAAAAAGCATTATACGCTAAGATTTATTTTTAGCTTATCTGGTGAATTCAAGAGCAGCATAAGCAAGCTTTACTGGAAATGACTAAAAAAGCAACTTAATTAATCTCGTGGCTGTCTCTTTTTGCAGCAGATTTCATACATGGTTTTTAACCACTGAAAAATCAAGGGATTTGAAAACAAATCATTCTCTATTTACTTGCAGAGAGCTTCTTCTGAAGGCATAATATTGTTGAGATTTTTACCTTTTTAAAAAAATTCAGCAGAATGAACAGAAAATTGATTTTCAACTAAGCCTATTTCCTTAGACTTTCACTCATTTGAGGGTACCTTGGGTGAAGACTCAAAGACATCTATTATCAAATGTCCTCAATTCTCAATATTGGCTTTAAGATATTAATTTATTTTCCATTCAAGTGATAAAGACTTCAAGCCAATGTCCACGCAAACTCCCACCAAAGCTGCTCATGAAAGACAAATCATTGAAAAGTAGAGTATTCAGCCAGCTGGGCTATTTGACCTCACACAGACTAGAAGGAATAGAATGTTTCCTAAACTAACAACTGGCTTGTGGGAGGTAAGTTTGTTTATGCAGACAGCACCTGCAGCTCCAGCCATAAACATTTTCCAAAATAGGGGGGTGAGAAGTGAGAGGTATATAACTGGATATTTGGTTCTCCAGGCCTTTCCAGGCTGGCATTCTCTCTTTCTCCAGACCATCCTGTACCTCTGTGACACAAGGAGTTTCACTGGCTTCGGCAAACTCTATCCATTTCATTATGGTCCCATAATGTCTTTATGGGGCTTACTGTCCAGCTTTCTGGACCTCTTCCCCGAGTGTCTCATGTGATGCTGTGTGATGCTAGGCAGACAGCAGGAAAACGACCCCAGAGAGAAGAGCCTCGCGCTGACTCTTATTTCAGCCCCGTCATCAGGGCTGCCCGGTGACCAGAGACTGTTTGTGTTGCTTACTGGATATTCTCAGGGTCGAACCCACAGTAGTGGGTCAATAAATCATGTGTTCCAATAAATAAATTTTAACATTGACTATTTGATGCTAATCTTGGAAAGGCCTGGGGAATGTAATTGTGTAAATACCAAGGCTTTCCTATCTTTTTAATGTAAAGTTCTCCACGTTGGATTTTTGCACAATCAACAATACGTAACCTAAAAGTAAGTAAGTCTCAAAAACAGAGTAGTTGAAAATATCTCGTGTTGAAGGTATGGAAACATATGAGAAAGCAAAAAATAAATAAAAATCAATCAACCTGCTTCCACCCAACACCACACAATCAAAAAACGGAAATGACCATTGTTTTTTTTTTCCTATCCAATGAACATGGTCCCTCAAGCTTGGGAGAGAGAATATCAGGAGAACATTAGTTTTTAAGTGATCACTTTAAGATTAAATGGGTAACTTCAGTTTATAAAGCCAAAATTATGCGTTATCTACAAAGCTCAAAGATTTAAAATTCAGCTAACTTCAATGCCTAAATTTAAGATCACTAGTATTAAAACAACCAAGGACCAAGAAAAATACAAGCAAAGCCTGAAGACCATTATTTCACTTGCTTTCAATTTAGAAAATGAAACATTCTTCTGAAGACTGTATTAAGAGATGCTGAGGTGAAACCCAGAACTACGGACGTTTTTATTACTGATGTAAATATGAAACAACAATGATGATATAAATTTCTGAAAAACTGTTTGCTTAGCAGTCTAATTAAACAAGGCTGAATATTTTGCATTTTAATGCTCAAGAGAAAAATCACCAACTGTTTTGTAGCATGCCTGGAATTTTAAATTTCATTTTCTGGTACCAGATTGAAATAAAAATAGGAAACATGATAAAGATTAATTTGATGTCAGAAGGGACATTTGCTCTTTAATTAGATTTCTGTAGCCCTAGCAGTTTTGTTGTGCCACCACAGCAAGTCCTAAAAAAGCCTGCAGCAATACCAAACAGTGATCTTCATATCCACACTTTACTGGGAACTAATTTCATTTCCTGCCTGTCTGGAGAGGTATTTTCAACAGGCATCAATGTTTTTGTCTTCACAACTGATTTATTCATCAATCTCAATGTGATTTTTTTAAACCTTTAAATTATACCCACATCCTAAAGCAGCTGTTTATTACACAAGGAAATTGAAAATCTGTCTGTGTGATACCATACAAAGATTTTTTTCTTAAGGTTATAAAGGAAGTTGACAGATATTAATGATTTTTTTTCTCTTAACATCATTCGACAATATAGTGAACAAAAAAAAGAAGAAAATTGGACCAAAAAAACCCCAGGTCTATGGGCTTACTGTATAAAATATTATTCCAGGAAAAAAAAAAACAACAAAAAACTATTACTCCTGGTGGACTATACAATCATTTTTGTGGGATACATTCATTTTCCAAAGGATAATAAAATAACTAAAGTAATAATGAAATATGAAACTTTACTTTAAAAATACAGGAGCCATTAACTTTCTCCTTCTCTTTTTTTCTTTGTTTGGTGTTTGAAAATGGGAACATGGCCCCCGTGCCCAGGAAGCAAACATTGTCAGGATAAAGATGATGGACCAGACAGGTCGAATCGCATTCATTAGCTCTACAACCACAGGAAAGACCCACTTGGATGACATGAACACTGGCCCCACAGACCGCTGTGACTGTAATAAGCTGAGTGACATGGAGCGGTGATGGACTGACTCTCTGATCCTGACTGTAGGGCTGTCAACTCGTTGGGGCTTCCAGCCCCCTTAACCTGCAGGATCCTACTCCAGTGACCTACCCATGACTCTGACCTCATTGCCCACCACTCGCCCTTCCTCGCCAGGCTCCCCACTGGCCTCCTTTCCACATCTGCACAAGCCACGCCCCTCCCAGTTAGGTCCTCCAGCCAGGAGCCCCTTTTCCTTGCTACTGCTCTCTGCTGGTATCTACCCTTCCCACCTTCTGATTCTTTTTTTTTTTTTTTTTTTTTTTTGTGGTTCGCGGGCCTCTCACTGCTGTGGCCTCTCCCGTCGCGGAGCACAGGCTCCGGACGCGCAGGCTCAGCGGCCATGGCTCACGGGCCCAGCCGCTCCACGGCATGTGGGATCTTCCCGGACCGGGGCACGAAGCCGCGTCCCCTGCATCGGCAGGCGGACTCTCAACCACTGCGCCACCAAGGAAGCCCGCACCTTCTGATTCTTAAAGGCTGCTTCCTCTTCTCATCCACCTGCTCTTGAGAGGGGCCTTCTTTTTCCATCCCAGCAAAAGACCTGCCGTTCCTCCACACACCCTGCAGTTTGCCCCCCTGTTTTATTTTTTCCATGGGATCCTAGTTATTTATCTGTTTATCTTATTACTACCTGCCACCCCCCTGCCCCAACTCTGATGTGAGCTCCATGGGTTCACAACTCACTCACTTTCTAGAGCCCAGACAGTGCCTGGCACATGTTAAGGGGTTCAATTAATCTTTTTTGAATAAATGAAAAGATTTAAAACTTCCAAGGATTTGAGATTCTACAAACAAGCCTGTAATTTCTTCCAATATTTAAACTTTTACTACTAATTTTTTATTCACTCATTTGTTCATTTGTCCCTTCAACAATTATTTTATTGACTATCTACAATGATCAAGGAATCGCTAAAAGTGATTTCAGTCACTGTGGTCTCTGCAGCTGTATTGCCTCTCCACTTTGGCTTCATGCCATTTTGTCTTCTATTATTAATGTAAATTGAAATCAGGTCCTACTGTCTCAATAAGAACACTTTCTGAGATACACTAATAGAACTGACTTAAAAATTGATGAGTAACTTGTCCAATGTAATCTGTTCTATTTTTTCCTATTCAGTTAAGATTCTATACGGAAAGACACATCTCTTAAGTTTCCGCGTGTGGCCTTATGCAATTCTGAAATGTTGGTCACAGCCAGCTCATCTAAGGTATGAGTATAAATGGAAAATGAACTGTCTCTGAGTGGATACATTAGTAGAAAGGTGTTCTCTCTGCACAGAGCTCTGGCCCTCAGCTCGGGGAGGGGACCGTGACTTCCGTATTCTTTTCTCTGAGGAGAAACACCCCTCACTACAGCACTGTGAGCAAAACACGGGCCCTCAGGCAGGCAGCACACCTAGACAGGACTCAAAACACATGACTGAAGGTCGAGTCCCTCGAGGTGTTAGCTCTTCACTCAAACACTACTGGTTCATTAAAATGCGAGGACACCCAAAGAGCGTCCCTCTTATTGAGAGTAACGTCTGACGGAAAGAATGGCAATTGGACCCTTTGACCCTGCTGTAGACAAGGCAAGGTGGTGGATGGAGGTTGGCTTTTCCCCAGTGGGTCGACAGCCAGTCTGCTAACAGGTAAGTCAGTTGTCTGAGCTTTATCAATATCCCTGGCTTAGGGACCAAAGAAGACTTCAGTAAAGAGATGAGTCCTTTGCTCTCCACAACCATTCAATCTCAGAACTAACTAGGATGTAAAGACCCTCCCAATTCTTAGAAGAAACTGTTAAGGATTTACAAGAATGATTAAGAGTGAGAGGCAGCAGGCCTAGCGTTTAAGAATCCAGGCTCTGGGCTTCCCTGGTGGTACAGTGGTTGGGAATCCGCCTGCCAATGCAGGGGACACGGGTTCCAGCCCTAGGTCCGGGAAGATCCCACATGCTGCGGAGCAACTAAGCCTGTGCGCCACAATTACTGAAGCCCGTGTGCCTAGAGCCCGAGCTCCACAACAAGAGAAGCCACCACAATGAGAAGCCCGCGCACCGCAACGAAGAGTAGCCCCCGCTCGCCGCAACTAGAGAAAGCGCGCGCGCAGCAACGAAGACCCAACACAGTCAAAAATAAATTAAAAAAAAAAAAAAATCTAGGCTCTGATTGCTGAACAGAGTTGGGTTTGAATTCCAGCTCTGACCTTACGGGCATGTTACTCAACTCTGCTGAGGTTGAGTCGCCTCACCTGTGAGATGAAGGCAACATCAGGACCTGCGCTGTAAATTTTCTGAAATTAAAGATGAGGTAAGGTAACGTATTAAGGTTGGTCACTGTCACCTCTTGGAAACCCTGTCAATGACGACAACACTAAAGATGAATTTACTATATTGGACTGCTCTTTCTGCCTCCTCTCCACCCCACTGTGGCAGACTCTAGGCTCGAAGTCCACAGAGGGCTAGATATCGCTCCCACAGGAAGACTATGCTTGCACATTTAATTACAGCTCTGGGACAACAGAGTCATTGGATTATAAAAGTGAGAGATTAATTTGGTATGTTTTATAGGCTTTACCTTGATCTATTTTGTTAAAACAAGTTTTTAGGATTTTTAAATGCTTTACGTTCAGTTTACATCATTTGCTCCTTATTCCCAAATTTTAAAATAACACCAAAATCCAAAAGGAAAAATTGATTTCAAAGAAAAGTTAAGATTGCACACAAATGGTTTCCATCACTGGGGGGTGGGCAGGGAGGCTTCCAAACCTCCTGTGTTTTCTAATCTATGTAGAAGCCAGATATCCATTTTTAAATAAAACTCTGGTTAACATTTTCATTTCTTAGGACTCTTAAGGGTGTACCAAATTTGATATTTCTGACTAGAAATAGTCGGCCTGGTTTCATCTTGCAGCACTTATTGGACTCAATGGGCGTATCATCAAGACTTTCTCATTTCCAAACAATACATGCATATATTTTAAAGGCAGATTCTCAACCCCAAAGAGATCTTTAGCAGTAGTGGCATCTGAAAACAACAAATGTACTTTACTCAAGAGGCAGAAAACAGGAAGGGTGATTAGAAACATGAAGCAAAACGGGTATCATGGGAAAGAAGCCAGGGATTATGAAAAGCAGAAGCTACTGTGATCGTATGAGGCTGCCCAATTCCCCTGTGAATTACTTTTCGGGAAGCAGATATTTGTTGAAGATCTTCCATTCTCTCTCCACTTAAACAGAAGAACGGACAAGCCCCCCCACCCCATCCCCGCTGGATGAACAGACCCTCCAGCACCTCCGAAGGGGAGTCCCGTGCGCGGCGCGGCGTGGCACGTACCTGCTGCATGGTGGGGGAGTGTAAGGCGGGCTGGCCCTGCATGGGGAGCTGGGTGCCAAGGGGCTGCTGCATGTTGAGATGCTGGTGAAGAGGCGGGCTGATCTGGAGGGGAGGGGCGGGGGACACGGCCATGTTTGCTATCGAGACAGTCACTGGCATTTGGTTATTGGCCTTGGGGGCTATGCTCCTGGGGAGACTGGGATGCATGGTGGTTAGGTGAGGGTTCATTCCTGGTTGTTGGTGATAGTGAGAACTTAGGTACAGAGCTGAGTGGGCCTGGCTGGGCCCAGGGAACACTGACGGCGGCTTTGAATTGATCAGCTGCGGAGGCTGAGATGTCTTCATGTCGACGGGTTCGCTGTAGCTCTGTGGAGGAACAAACAAGAACAGAGTTAAGAGACAGACGCACGGGTGTTGCTTTTCCTTAGGAAGATGCTCTGAGTTCACTCGTGAACGTCACGTGAATCAACACCTGTTACTACTCCTGACTCTCAAAAACCCCTCCTTCATCACTTCACGTGACTTTATGCACGTCTGAGCTCGTTGCACCTCTTTTATAAGATCTAAAACGACGTATGATGACATTTTTTTTTCTTTGCTTAAATGCTAAGCTCTAATTTGGTGACTTTTCTCATCATCCAAAGAGAGAGAAAAAGATGAGGGGTGGGTGGATGTCATCAGTGCCCTAATAGGAATTACCAGCCAGTGTGGCTCACTTGGAAAGGAAGTCACTTCTGGAGTTCTTCTGTTGATTGTACGTTTAGTTTTTTATTTTTCCATTTTATATTCTCAAAGAGCCTTGGCATAGATATTTGCACAAAGAAACAAAGTTGGTTGATGGAACTGAATAAGGGAGAAAAGTGTTCAAAAATACCTTTCTGAAGTCATATAAAACCACATTAATATGTCTTCAAAGTAACCATAGAACACATTTTGATTTTTTGAAGAGTTGGTGATGAATTATCCTCAATAATGAACTGGATAAAAATAATCTCTCTTAGAAATTTTAGACTCCATCATAAATTAATACAATTTTGCCCTAACTTTTTTCACACCTTCACACGGTCATTTCCTAATAATCTTTTAATTGACTTAAAAACTAGACATTTCAGTGGAAGCTGAAAAGCGTCAAGAATGAACCCCAAAGCATTTCTTCTTGGGCATGAACCTGCCTGCTTCTGGTGAGAGGAAGAGGCTGATAAACAAATGGTGAAAGGTGAGACCAGCTGGAGAAAGAAAATGCTGAAATGTCCTTCTGGAGAAAAAAGTCACTTGGTCAAAACAAGGTCTTGAGGATGCATCTGTGCCCTTGTTCTGTGACCTTGATGTCATGCTTCTTCCGTTGATAAGTCAGCATGAGCTTCTTGTTACCCAGAACTGTAGGGCCTTCCTGGGCTCCCTTGCTGGGTCTCCGCACAGCACCGTGGACAGACGGGCACGTTCACGAGTCTGGCTCATCATGCACAGCGACATGAAACTCCGCGTGGGAACTTCACTGCACAAGGCAGCCAGCGACGCAACTCATTTCCTCCCAACGGTGTAGGAAAACTGAGTGAGAGCCGCAGTAAGAACGGTGCTGCCCATGTGCTGAGCGGAGGAGGCCAGGCTGGGGTGAGCACTGGTGGCCTCACATCCTCTCCCTATGGGAAGGACGCAACTGCCGTCTCTAAAAACATGTCAGCCATGGAGACGTGGGGTCCTGTGAGACTCTGATTTGACTCCAGGCAGAGTAGATAGTAAGGTGAACCCTAAAGAATCCAAGCTCCTCTAAAGAATCCTCTCATTATAATATTCTTCTCTGTGTTAGTAGTGATGCAGATTTTCTGAAATAGGAATAGACATTCAGACTCCCTGCTTTCCGCATTAACATGAAAAAGGTCAAAAACTGTTCACAAAAATTTTCAGGGGGAGGCTTTAGACCAAAGAAGCTTTATGAAATGTAGTACCTAAAAGGTGCTTTCAATTAAAAAAAAAAAACTTAAGTCATTTTCTTTTTTTGGTTCCATTTAAAAATTCTTATTGTTGATGTGCAGAGCAGTGAACAATTCAAGGAAAAGGTCAAATGGGTTAACTCGGGCTGTGTAAACAGTGACTAGCTTTACATCGGAATAACGGGTACTGCAGTGATACGCCGCAAAAGTCATTCCATAGATGCCAAGGAGATTATGTGCTTATTGTGTGTCTGTGCGTTTAAGTCACGAGGCAAAGTGTTCTCACTGTGTTTGCATTCCCTCTTCTCTGACCTAGCACAGAAGGGCTAATTTCATATTTAGTTACATACTGCATCAACTTCATGCAGGAAAGGAACAATTGCACAATGACCAGATAGCTACAAAAATTAATACATGTTAGTGTGTCTTCTTTGTGGCCTTATAGTTGCTTTCATGTAAACAGGAGAAAAATCACTCACGACTCCCATACTGCCAAAACTATAAAATCTGTGGAGTTGTAAAATGTTTTCACTTTGTATTTCTGTAGCCAATAATCACATCATTATCTAGTGATATGGTACACACAGAGCAGTGGATAGGCAGCCTGACCTTGTATGAACACGTATGTGTGTATGGGAACACAGCATGACAGGTTCAGATATGATCATACGATCGTCCCAGGAATTCCAACAAGGCAATTAAAAACATATTTAAATTAAACGAACCTAAAGGGATAGGTTATGCTACACTTAGAAATCACTGATTGTAGTGGGTACAGATGCTAGGCAAGCAGTTGGGCTGGCTTCATGGGCCAGAAGCCAGTCCTGGCAGAGCAGCTCTAGGGACTTTGCCACTTGGCCCCCCACCGACAGTTTCCAAGTTGTATTAGAGGGGGTTTGTGGAAACATAAATGTCCTTAAAAAACAAGTTTCCATGACAAAGTATGTGTGGGAAGAGCACTGGGCCACATCAGGTTAAGAGGGGGCCTCCTCTCCTGCAGGGCTTGTCAGAGTCTTGAGTGTGTTCATGTACACTGCGAATCTCCAAGGGACCATCACAGAAGTCTTTCCTCAGTGGGCCATTTCACTGAAATAGTCTTCAGTGGAAAACACTGGTTCAGAAGAAGAATTAATAAATTACACATGCATATTAAAAATGACAAATAGAACATACATTTCAATTTAAATAGTCATATTTCTTGCCTCAAATAAACTAACTTGTATTGCCCCCAAATGCATATATAAATTACATCCATCCAGGTGTAAAACCAAAATTATCCTTTGTTTCATGTTTACTGGAATACTATCTGCATAGAGAATTTCATATTCTAGGCCAAGGACAGTGACACTACTTCCTGAAGGAATTAGGAAGTCGGTAACTTCTCAGCTATAGCCTGGAAGAGCTAAGGCATGGATACATTAAGGCAAATTCAAAATAAACCATGAACCAAATTCTCCTGAATTCCACTTTCTAAATAACAACATGCGGTCTGATGTATAGTTAGATGACAGATAGATGTAGAGATAGAGATATAGACAGATAGATACAGAAACAGACAGCAACTTACTTGAGGTACTTTACTGCCAACCTTGAGAAGACTCCTTCCTCATAGTAACTAAACACAAAACATTTTGTCTATCCAGCCATTAGTTTGTCATTTGTCTTCTCAATTCTAAAGCATGTAGAGATCAGTACTGTTAAACCTATTTTGAAATAGTAGTAGTTGTTAATCACTAGAAGGACAATAATGAAGTGAAAGTAAACAGATTTCCAAAACCAAGGATTTGGACAATACTTGAAACAATTTTTAACATAGAGAGAGAAAGAATTTTGGGGAAGTTACATGTTTTCTCTATATTTTCAAAGTCGTTGAATATGACAAGATAAATAATAACACATCTAGCTACGTGCCTAAACATGGCAGGCACTCCACTGGGGGTTCTCTTCCTGCATTCTCTCTTCACCATGATGTCCTGCTTTTTTTTTTTTTTTTTTTTCTGGCTGCGCAGCTTGCAGGATCTTAGTTCCCCCACCAGGGATTGAACCTGGACCCCGGCAGTGAGAGCACGAATCCTAACCACTGGACCACCAGGGAATTCCCAGGAAAGGATTTTTTAAAGGTCGGGACTGGAATCTTCTGTGTCCCGTGAATCTGACACAGTGCTAAGTATAGAGAAGACAAACATGTTTGTTGAGTGACTGAATGACTGTTCTTGAACAATACCTCAAGCAGTCACTGTTGCCCTAGCTGATATCCCTGACAAGACATTCTGTTCCTCTCCCTAAGGGGTAAGGAAAGATCTGAAATCTTTGAAAACCCACAGAATATCAGATTGATCTTCATTCTCTGCTCTCATCATGAACCACACCCTTCCAGAAGAAATGAGAAATTATAACCCTTAGCTTTGCCCTTTGGTTAGGTACCATGTGCTTTGTTCCCCACTGGATCTTGGGTGGATGGCAGGAAGCAGGGAAGCTTACTGCGTTTCATCCATATTTTGAGAATTTGTATCTTTATGTAGAGATTCACTCATTTAGAAAGGGAAAAAAAACTGCTTCTAGCTTCACTTCTGATGAATTCTTAATCAGACTAATACAACAGACCACCTATTAATTACAGAGATATTTTATTGTTTTGGAAGATAGGCAGAACAAGTTCATTTTCCATTGTTTTGGAAGATAGGCAGAACAAGTTTGTTTTCCATAGCAAAGTGTCATGAATTCACAGCAAAGCGTCATGATTAAATGGAAATATGAAGAAATCATAAGCTTAATATACTCTCACTGTCATTTTCTTCCAATTAAACTATGAAAGCAAGGCTACTATTTTGCAAATAATTACATTGTATATGAAGATCTCTATACCTTCCATTCAGAAACTAGAATTACTTCCTCATACAGTCTAAATCATTTAAATTTGTTTCTAATCTCAAATGCATTAACCACTTTTATTTAGTGGTGTGTGCTTTGTGTCGGTCACCTGCCAAATATGACCCTATCAGTGTACACACAACTGAAAATCCACCCTCGAACGTGACATTTTCATGGGATGAATGTGTATTTGCTATTGGTTTATAAGCTCTATTTCCTGTTTTCTTTTGGGCCCCTGATTCTAAAGGATGTTTTCTATAAGCAAAATGGAATGTGTGTGTGTGTGGCCCAATGAAGACCTTTTGGGTCTTTTCAGTAGTCTTTCACAAAGGGTACGACTCTATAAACATTAAGGTACTTCTTATTAATCAAGTTGTTGATTGTCCAGGATAGTTTCAATCCCATTTACTTTGTATAATGAAGATAATAGTCTATAAATAGTCTATAGTCTATAAGAAGATAATAGTCTATAGTCTATAATAAGATAATAGTCCATAAATAATAGACTAGTCTAATAGATAATAGTCTATAAATAGTCTATAAATGCTCCCTTTCTGGGATGATAAGTACTATAAAAATGAAAGATTGACAAAGCAATTTTTATTTAAAACAGCAAAGTATAAACACAAGACATAAAGCCCAGTGGAAATAACAATATAGGAGGTGCTGAACCAAATCAGATTAATAGTTCATCTAATTTGATTCTTGTTTCCAGTGCTGACCAATACTTGATGCACTGGAAATTAAACGAACCGTATGCACCCACTCAACTGTGCATTGTTACTTTTGGAAGGAAAATTCTTCTTGGTACTTGCAGGTGATTAGCTTACACCCTGAAGCATGAGATTTTACTATCTTTAAATCACGATCTGGGCTTACAGAGCTGCAAATTTTATGTTAACAGTCATAAAATGATCCATCCTATTTTCATATTCAGACTAAGTATTTGTCTCAATAGCTCTCTACGGCGTGAATTCTATGAGTTACTTTCATCCTGTAAAAAGAAATCATTTCTTTTGTTTCAAATTTACTATCCTTTAATTGAACTGAGAATTGTGTTTCTTTACTATCGGTCATGGCAACAGAGAACTTACTTAATTTAGTTCAACACTGCCCTATACTGTACATTACAAAAAGCTTCCATCATCCTCTGTCAGTTTCGGCACCCCAGCTCAAGGTACAGACAAAATCTCATATTTGATGTGTGGCCTTAAAGTCATGAATCTGATTACGTATACTGGACATACCAGAACATATTCATCCAAACACTGTCTCTTTCCAGCCTGGCACTTCTGAGCAGCTGTACGCTTATTTCAATAATGCTGCTTTTACTTGGAATATTTGGGAACTTCGTACAGGATTTGCTTCAGCGCCTGTGGGACATCGCTTTACATATCCTCAGACAACTCTTTGTCTTTTGGTGGTGAATTTGATTTTTGGAAACAGCTAATAGTCACTTGAAGCCAAGTCTGTTGGATGTATATGGGTGACGTTTGGGGAAAAGAATGAGGTGTGAAAACCATGTGACAATGTTGATTTGCTAAGGTGGCTCATAAACCTTTGCGGAGTGCGGTTCTAAAAGAGGACCTGCCAAAAGGCTTCTGAACTCTGGGGCCATCATAAGATAAGTGTGTAGCCGCCCAAGGTGAGTCCTTTGAATGCAACACTCATTTTGGGAATGTAAATTCTGGTCTATGCGGTAAGATAAAGCTAGTTCCAGTTGCTTTAAAGTTATACGTTGCTTTCAACGTAATTTAGGCTCATGTATAGGAATTCCTGAGTCTATGGAAAAACTGTATTTCCTTAAGCTTTACTTAACAGTCCAACCCAAAACGACCTGAAATAGCAGGTAAAACCACTCCAGCCCAGAAGCCGCAGGTTCCACATGGCATATATCCTTGACCCTCAGACTATTCATAGGCTCCCTCAACTAAAGGCCCATAAAGACATTTCAGTTAAGGAACCCGTGTAGGTGATTGTTTTAAACGTCTAGATCATTTTTTATCTTTATAAAAGAATGTATGTATGAAGCAAATTTTTCTTATTTTAATGCCACTTTAAAATTTTCTTTACATCGAAGAGGCCCTGCAGACATTGAAAATATGATCCAGCGATATCGCGAATCATATACAAAACTTTCCTAGTTCTTTGCGCACCTATCAATAACGTTAAACATAAAACTGATAGTAATAATAATTGCTGGTATTAAGTGCTTTCCTGTGTTCAAGATCCTGAATCATGCAGTTTATATATAGTTTCCTATTTTATTTTAATGGAAACCTAATGATGTAGGTCCTATTATCTTCTCTGTTTAACACGTTAGAAAATTGAGACTTTAAATAGTTGAATAACATGCATAAAAGCGAGCAGTTAGGAAGTGAGAAACCTGGAATTTGAACCCAGATGGAGCTGCCCCAAGTGCCTGGGGACGTTTCTGCCCCCTGAGGACTTGTTTCGTGTGACACTGGTGGTGCGTTAGAGGTTTTTCATGCTTCCCTTGGTGCCTGGGGAAGCACAGGTACTGAAGACACCTTCAAGATCTTCTCCAAACCTTATTTATAAACCTTTGCTTCCTGCTTTTAAATTTCTCAATGGAAAGAAACTGTTTGCCTAAATAATCCAAGAGTTTGGTAATGCTCCCTGTTCAGATTAAATTCCTCTAGGGTAACATGGTGTCTCCATTCTTGTTCTGGATTCAGAGAAAGCAGAGCACAAGGAACCACTGCCCGTGCCTGACACCGATCATGGGGTGAACACGCCCACATATGTGTTTTTCAGACTTAGTAATGTCAAATCCACTCTTCTCTGCTACTATCTCCCGCCCTCCCTTTTCAGTTGCTTTATGACTCTTTCCTCTGCAATCTCCCCAACTTCCCTCTTTAAATCATAGAGTCTAAAACTGAACAGGTTAGTTTTTCCAGGTCTTACCCGGGCTGTGCTTGCAGCTGCCAGTGGGCTCCCTTTCCTGTGTCCTTCACTGCGTGTGTGTTTCCACGGCAGAGGGGCTGTGCTGGGCGGGTCTGTCACCGAGCAGATCTAACCCTGGGTGGGTCTGTCACTGGCTCCACGTGACTAGGTAAAGCACGTGCACAGCTGAACAGCAAGGCACAGAACAGGGCTTCCTAAACATTCCGCAGGCCCCAGCGTCCTCTGAAGGTCTCGGGCCGGCCTCTGGTGGTGGGCGGTGGGTGGAAGGGAGGGAGCAGCCTTCTACCCTCATCCCCAGCCTCATTTAAACGAGAACACCTTTACTCTTGGCTGTCTAACATGTAAGAGTTGGCACAGAATTTTACTGAGGATAATAAGAGGCCGCAGTTCTAAAGATATAAAAATTGACAGTCACCCAGGGCAGAGAAAAGCCTACAAGCTTTGGAAGCGGAGAGCGAGTGTGAGCTCTCCCTCTGCTACCACCAGCCTCTCCTTCGTCTCTTAGACTCTCCAAGTCACTTAGTCTATCTGCCTAGACACTGTCTAGAAAATGGGGCTAAGTCTCACTTTGTAGGGTTATTGTGATGATGAGTAGAAACCTATGTAAAATGCCGAGCACAGCGTGGGACACATAGAAGCTACTCGATAGCAAGGTGCCATTTGTATTTGCGTTGTTACTGAAAAAACTTGGGTGTCCAGCTGAGAGTGTGTCTGTATTGTCATTTTCAAGTACGAAGGTCAGAATATTCTACTACGACTTCAATTTTATTCGGGTCCGGAGTCATGTTAATTAATACACCGGGTTAGATGGTATATAATTCATTTAAGCTAGAA
Source organism: Pseudorca crassidens (assembly GCF_039906515.1). Classification (NCBI taxonomy): domain Eukaryota; kingdom Metazoa; phylum Chordata; class Mammalia; order Artiodactyla; family Delphinidae; genus Pseudorca; species Pseudorca crassidens. Next base: position 79,156,728 of record NC_090312.1, on the reverse strand, counting down.
TGGAACCGAAAGGAGAGGAGCACTGTTAATCCTATGACTCAGTCTCTCGGGTGGACCAATATTCGCTGGCTGCCTCTCTCTTTTGTTTATGTTCTGTAAGAAACAGCTAATTTTAGAGTAGTGAGAAGCAGTTAATTTTAGAGTATAGTTTCAAACCTCTCAAGTATCACGAAACGCTCTGATCTGTTGTGCTCGCCTTTGGGCTCTCAGCACCAAGCCCTGTGCCTGATGTGGAAAAGGTGTTGTGCAGCTCTGGCTGGGATGCAGACTAGGGCCTGGAGTGGAAGCAGTGAGAAGTAGCCGCCTTGACGTGGTTACACATTAGCGAGGGCAAGAGCTGTTGGCCCAGGGATACAAGGCCTTGTTGGATGAAACACATTGCAGAGAAAATTGGTACCAAAATACGTAGCTCTGGAGGAGCAAATCAAAATTGCCAGTGAGAACTTGGGGAACCGGACACAGAGCTTTGGCTAATACAGTATTCCACTGACAAAAGTGACCTTACGAAACCATCAACAAAACAAAAAGACAGACTGTGGAGTGGGAGAAAATATTTGCAAATGATGAAACCATCAAGGGGTTAATCTCCAAAATACACAAACAGCTCATACAACGCAATATCAAAAAAACCACACAATCCAGTCAAAAAAATGGGCAGAAGACCTAAATAGACATTTCTCCAAAGAAGACATACAGATGGCCAAGAGGCACATGAAAAGATGCTCAACATGGCTAATTATTAGAGAAACGCAAATCAAAACTACAATGAGGTATCACCTCACCTGGGTCAGAATGGCCATCATCAAAAAGTCTACAAATAACAAATGCTAAAGAGGGTGTGGAGAAAAGGGAACCTTCCTACGCTGTGGGTGGGAATGTAAATCGGTGCAGCCACCATGGTAAACAATAGGGAAGTTCCTTAAAACACTAAAAATAGAGCTACCATACGATCCAGCAATCCCACTCCTGGGCATATATCCGGAAAAGATGAAAACTCTAACTGAAAAAGATACAATGCACCCCAATGTTCACAGCAGCACTGTTTACAAAAGCCAAGACATGGAAACAACCCAAATGCCCATCAACAGATGACTGGTTTAAGAAGATGTGGGGTGTGTGTGTGTATATATATATATATATATATATATATATATAATGGAATATTACTCAGCCATAAAAAGAATGAAATACTGCCATTTGCAGCAACATGGATGGACCTAGAGATTGTCATACTAAGTGGAATCAGTTAGAGAAAGACAAATACTATATGATATCACTTGTAAGTGGAATCTAAAAATAATAAAATGAATCTAATATATACAAAACAGAAACAGACTCACAGACATAGAAAACAAACTTTGGGGAAAGGCGAAAGAAAGCGGGGGCCGGGGGAATAAATTAGGAGTATGGGAATAACAGATACAAACTGCTATACATAAAATAGATAAGCAACAAGGATTTACTATGTAGAACAGGGAACTACATTTACTATCTTGTAATAACCTATAATAGAAAGTAATCTGGAAAATATATACAACTGAATCACTTTGCTACACACCTGAAACTAACACAACATTGTAAATAAACCACTTTAAGTGGGCTTAGAACAGAGAAGATCGATGCTCCATCCTGACTCCGGGGCAGGGGGTTAGGGAGGCAGGTCGAGCGCCCTGTCAGGACCTGGGGACAACACGGCCCAGCACAAGGACTGAGGGAGCGGGAGGTCAACACAGGGCTTGGGCACTTCTTGCCTATGTGATACTTTTCCTCTTCAGTGAAATGTGGACAATCAAGCCTACTTTGAGGGGTAAGGTATGGGGAGTGAGGGAAGTCATTCACATAAAGTTATCTTTTAAAATACAAATCCGATCACGCCATCCCCCTACTGGAACCCATTCAGTGGCGTCCCTTTGTACAGAAAACGAAACCCAGCTCCTTTCACCGTCCTGCAAGGCCTTCGTGACTTGGCCGCTGCCCATCTTCCCAGCTTCATCTCAGACCACACTCCCCTGTTCGCTCAGCTCCAGCCACACTGACCGTTTCTCCATCCAAGGAGGTATTTTTGTCCCCTGAGCCTGCATTTGCTGCACTGCCTGGTCGGCTCTGTCCCAGGCTCCCTGTGTCCTGCAAGCTCCTGTCTTCCCTTGCTCTCAGCTCCAGGCTCATATCTTCAAAGAGGAGTCAGCAGACCACCCTATCAGATGCCTTCCTTGATTTCCCAGAAGGCTTCAATTCACAAAGATCTTGGTCATTCATTAACTTATGTTTTCACTAGTGGTCTCCCCGGACTGAAGAGAAAGTTCTTTAAGTGCAGAGGACGCACCTGCCAGCTCTCCACTGTGTACTCCGAGCCTGGCCCAGCGCTCGGCACAGACCACATGCCCAGGGAAATTCACCAAATGAACACATGAAAGAGTGAACGGAGAAGATGGAGCTCGGCTGGCACACTGTGGTTGCCTGGATTGGTGACTGTTATTATCGTGTAGCATTTTATGATTGCACCTTTAGATCTTCAGATCTTTCAGAATAGGGAAATAATTTATAACATACTAAAAAAAGTAAACAGAAAAATATATGTGTAAACACGAATGGCTGCTATTTTCCTTGTGATAATTTTAAATGGAAAAGCAATGGATTTTTATATATGTTTCTGTGTGCAATCAGCGGATAGGCTGGTAGATTTTCTGCATGTGTCTGCAAGGTTATACTGCAAATATCCCATTCACATACAACATCAGAAGGCCATTTTTCTAACCTGGAGAGGGTGTTTATAACTATTCTGCATTTTGTATACATACAATAGATAGTTGTACATAAATAGACATTCAACAGCTCCAGCAAAATTCCTGCTGCCAAAGAGAATAAAAACGTCAGAGTAAGCTCTAAAGAAAAGTGCTGGGTTTTTTTAAATGTAGAAATGGCAATTCGCAGCATTTATACAAATTGCCGTATACTGAGGGTTGCAACTCTGAGAATGAATAGTAAGAAAAGTTGCAGCTAAGAGCAAATCTGAGGACACTTGTTTTGAAAGTAAAGCTTAGTCAGTATTATAGCATTCTGGCAATCTGCATAACATTAACCGGAGTGCTTTGTATTGGGATTGACACTTCACGTATTGATTTTCTCATATGTAAAATGTTCTGACTAAAACTTCTATTTAAAATGCTCAAGAAGAAACTTATCTTGGATGAAATAAGAAGAATTCATATGCCCCCTTAAATCTTGGGCATATTAATCTGAATAATACCAAGTAACTGTACAACCCAATTGTTGGATGGATCTAATATTTTGCACCTTGTTTTTTTGCTATAATTTTACATACATGCTGTGAATTCTATAAATATACAGAAATGTGTGACGGTATCAGCAGAAAATATAAACAGCTTCAAAAGGAGTTAGAAAAATTAGAAAGTGTGAGATCCATAGTGAGATAGTACAGATGAGCTAGGAATTTTAAGGTTAAATAATAAATATTAAGTTTTCCCACAATGTCATACCTTAGAAGTGGAATGCAAAGTTGCATTAGACCAAGTGTACCGAAATTTCTTATGCATTTGTGCTCCTTTTTCTTCTCCGTATCATATATTCAGTATATGTTTTCCCCAAGAAAAACTAAATTATATAATTACTTTAGAGTTGTTGGAAGGGGAATGGATATTTGTGGATAAAACAGAAAGTATTTTTCATGGGTGAATGGAATGAAGTCCAGAGCCCCACCCGCACTGAGCCGGGTACCAGCCACATCTGGACTTAAGATGCCACAGTGTCCAGTCCTCACAGCTTCAGCCCTGTCTCTGAGGTTACCTGCCTGAGAAATCTATAAAAGGAAATACAGCTTTAATAATCCAACACCAAACAGAGTTAACTCTTGAGTCTTTATACCAGCAAGGGCTCGTATTTGAGATATTCTAAAGCATAAACTATTTTAGTGGTGTTTTCATTTTCAAATGAAATGATGCATTTTTTTCATTTGTTTGTTTGTTCTGGTAGGCTTACATTCTGATGATGTTGCAATGAGGCTAGGATTAAAGACAGTTGGCATCTCCTCAGCAAAGACCAATGGGATGGGGTCAGGGTGGAGGGCAATTTAAGCATGGAACATGGTGAAACAGAAAGTTGGTGAGGGATTAAGAACGCACTGTGACTAACCCACAAAATCAGTAATCCACAGGTGGGCAACAGTACACAAAAGGATGGATGGAACGACACCAGAGGATGTTGTTCTGGTCCTCTAGGTATAAACAAATATTTTCATAACATATAGCTTTGTTTAGGATTTACTTTTTCTTTTTCAGCAAAGGAGACTGTGCAGAAATGCTACAGTAATCTTTTATGCTTTCACATGACCATCAGAGTCTGCAATGAGATGGCCACAATCCATCCCAATACCACATGGTTGCATGTTACCTTGGATACCAGGCTGGCTCTGTATGCTGCTAGTTGCTTCAGGTACTCCTTCTTTGCAGCCTCTGTTTTCTTTTTATAGACCTGTAACAACAGAGAGTCTGAGATTAGAAATTAGAAAGCGCATCTGCTTTTGTTTCCAGAGAAGTACAGTGCAGAATGATAACTGTGTGTGTTCGCACACACACACACTCACACACACATAATATAATAACATACATCTCCCCAAAGATCGTGTTTTCTTACTGAAACAAGTTTTTAAGAAGTATGGCAAGAGATTAGATAAGAAAAAGATTAACTGTAGTAAAATTTTCCATTTTCCATAAAGCATATGTACCGATTTATCTGGGGTACTTTGACAGTGGAGGTAGTTGGCTTATAAAGATACTATTGATGAAGGTTGCCGGGGAAAGAAACTACATGTGGATAAGGAAGTCATTCATATTTACATAATGGGCAGAGAATTCTACAGTGCATTCAAATCCTGATATATATTCTCCTTGCTAAATATAAAAACAAGGACAGAATTAAAAGATGATCAATTATGTTCAATATGTTAATCAAAGAAACAGTTATGGAGTTTGCAGGTTCATCACTATTTTAAAATTTTGTGTCTTGAAGCTCTATTTCCAAAGACTCAGGAGTTGGCAGTGGCAGTCAAAGTCACATTTGGGAGTGGGCTGGGGACCCTGAGTGGCCGAGTGGTCATGCCCTTTCCAACAAAAACACTGGATGGCATGAGTGTATGGAAGCCTCAGTGTGAAAAGGTAAAAATGTTCAGAATTGAATTTCAGTTTACAGAAGCTTTTCATTTTTCACAGGGGATCATTTTGCAAATACAAGTAAAATCATCCTAAAGTGAGCAAAAGTACCAAAAAATGACTTGGTGGTAGGCTAAAGGTCACATTGCTAAGTTAAACAGAAAAAAAGTCATTAGAGTCAAAAATGAAAGATTAGCAAAGTGAATACACACGGTTGTCTGCTACCATTAAGCTCATTCTTTCAAGGCTTTAGAGTCTGTTTTTGTCAATCTTTTGAAATCACCCCTAAAGAATAAAATATTTTTCACCATTGGATGTATTTTCATCGATAGGACTAGTTTAAATTTCCCACATCTTGAATTTTACAGCAGGGAATGAGGCTTGCTTGGCTAGCATTTTGTAATGCTGAGCTCAAAACCAGACACAGCTCAGTGTGAAAAGTGGCTTTGGAATTGGTCAAAATAGTTAAATATAAATTATGTCTAAAGACCAAGTATCTGCCAAAGTCGGCAGCAGAGGTCAGTTTATGGTTTCTCACGTGGAAGGTGGTTTGCTGAGCCCAGTCCCCAGCTGTGAAATTCAAGGTGTGAGAAATATTACTTACTTATGAATATTTTAATTAAAGCACAACATTTTATTTAAGGTAAACAAATGAGTAACCTTGTCAGCAGAATTATAAAGGACGCTGTGAAATGAAAGTGCTAATTTAAGGAGCTCTTCAGCCTAGTCTTTCATATTCGGCATTTTGGTATATTAAAGGCAATCATAATAAGGCGATTAAGAATTTGTGCAACAGTGTCATACAATCGTTGTGTCATCTTTACAATATATGGAACTAAAGAAACTTAAAAGAAATTTTTTAGTAAAAAGCCAAATTAATCCTTTGGTTCAATTACAAGAGAACTCTTAATTTACGGAGCTAATTATTGGAAATAAAATTCAAATCCGTTTTTAGACATTCAAACATGAAAACAAATAAACACTAGATTACAGCAAATGTCTTTGAACAGTATGAGGCATGTGTATTATATGCTTCGGTCAGCCACAATCAGAAACACAGAGCCCTCCTGCTTTTTATTGATTTATTTCTTTCTCCAAAGACAGATTTCTGTTTGTAGTTCTTTCTCCCTCCAATCTCTTCTCCAAGACATAATTTATAATTAATGACCTTACACTGAAAATGTTTACATTTACTTTTAATACCTTAAAACTGTTTGGAGAGGGTTCTTCTCCCACACAGACAGAAATCCTATTCAGGACTTTGAAGCAAATATTTAGCAAAAATATCTTTGATGGTAGTATGCTTTCGTATACTAGAAGCATTTCTATCATGTTTTTTATTCATATGCTACTCTAAGTGACCCCCTGGGCAGCTAACTAGGGTTCATTTAGCTTCCAAAGGCAAATATTACACACTTGGGTCCATAGCATTGCCCAAAGCATCATTTTCTAAGTGGCACAGATAAGATGGTGTTGCCAGATGGCCAGATTGTAACGTCTATCCTCTTTCTTGCATTGGTTTTTACTGAAACAACAGTGTTACTATGGTGGGGCCCCCAGGGGTTAACGTCCCACAAGGTGTTAACTTCCCTGAAATTTGCTGATTAATAACCATGGGAGAAAGGTGGCAACTCAATGTGTTTTAGGCTGAATGTGTGCCCCCTGGTTTCACTGGGAGATCGATGTTGTTACGGGATACCTGACCAGCATTCAGAGTGCCCTGTTTCTTCCAAATGGCTCCCTATTGGCTACTCATGATTGGCTATGTGAGATCATCGTATAAGCGCCTAAATACCGCTTAAACTCATCACGTCACACTACACGGATTGATGGGTCCGCTCTTTCCTGAATAGATGCAGGTGTTCAGAGGGAGGATGCAAAGGTGGTAATTTCAGGAGGTATATTTCTGTAATTGTGTTTAAAGGGGGCGGTACCCTAGATCAGAATTAACATCTGAGGCGGTCTCCCCGATAGTAATTTTGAACCTCCACCTTTGAGAACTAGCTAATGGCTCAAATATTATTCATCCTGTATGTCTCTATGATGCTACCTTCTAAAATTGCACAAGGATGCTTTCTGAATTCTATATTTGATGGAAATGTCTGAAGAACGGCCTCAAATGTATGCGTGAATGATAAAAAAAACATGTAAGAATTCCACATACTTAAATTCCTACTTGAGAACAGATATTTAAAAATCATCAGTAAAAAGATCCTCAAAAACGTTTCAAAGCTCTATTTATGGACGGAGAAAGTCTTCTGCTTGCTGAAACCAGAGATGACGCTGACTGCGTTTGGCAATGAACAGCCCACTGCAATGATCAAACCTTCTAATCTAGGAGGATAGGTCTGATTTATATCAAAGTTAAGTCTGGGAAAGAAATGGTCTCTCTCTCTCTCAGGGAAAGACAAATATTTTAAAGAAATGTGATTCACACAGTAAATATTAGTACTCAGTTGAACTACAAAATGGCTTCCAAATGGTCTACAGCTGTTTGAAATAAAGTGCAAAGTTGGCCAGATGAGGATTTAAAAATCATAATACATCATTCATCATTTTCCCCAGCTCATCCAAACACTTTTGAATTCATCCTGTCCTAACTTAGTTATTTGCTGTGGTTTGTTATTCTAAGAAAGCTACCATATCCTATCTAAGGATCGCATCTCAGTGGTTAAACTAAAACATATATAATGGCTAAACTAAAACATACATCAAATAGCAATTCTAGAGAATCCAAATTCTGTTCATGTAATCTAGTGATTCTGTGAATCATTTTTTAAATGCTCTACGTTCCAGCATGTGTAATATATATGTCTTATAGGCTAATAATCTCTAATTAAAATCAGCAGTTCAGTATCAGTGAATACGACGCACACAAACAGAAAAAATTCTAATACAACCTGTCATTTTGCTTTTTCCACTTTCTGCTCCCTCCCCAAACAATCCGTCTAACTTATACAAAAAAGTAAAATCTTATAAACACCATTTAGTTCCTTCTTCCTTCCCTCTTTTCGGCTCTGGCCCTGAGTTAATCTCTAGTTGTAGTTGATTTCAACTCTTTACAGTAATAATAAGAAAAAACATAATTCTTCCAATTCTGGATTTTATCCAAACACTGTAAAACTAGAAGGCGCTTTTCTTTTTCGTTAACTTCAAATGCAGTTTTTTCCCCCCAGTATAAGTTCATATTTATAGAAAATGCTTAGAAATACAGTTATATAAGAAATAATAGTTTAATCACAATTCCCTGTCATACACAGTACTTGAGGAATTGATGTCTGCAGCGTCTTTGAATGCTGTTATTACTTAGGACAGTGACAGCAAGCGCCTCTGTGTTTTATACAGAACTTAGTCCTTAAATGCAGTTACATTTCCATTTGTGTAGCTTGCTCAGCATTTTCTTAAGCATTCCAGAACTCAGAGAACTTTATAAATTAGTATTCAGAGCATTGAAAATATTATACAATGTGTCAAAAATCTTGCCATCGATTCTTTTTGGGATGCATCAAGTGCATACAGATCGTCTGCACAACAATGGTGCAGCCTGTTTTGGGAATGGTAGGGATCAGAAAGAAGCACGCTCCCCATCTGAACAAATGGCCGCAAAGTATATCTGTAGATTCATTAAATGAGGATGACCGGGGCGAGTATAATGTCGTTTGATTATGCTTAACAATATATTGAGTATCTATTACGTGCCTTCATGGTGTGAGGAACTGAAGCTACAGAACCAAAAAAAGGCATTAAAAATATGCCTCTAATGTGTGCGTTTTTTGTGTCAGGCACACAAGAAATGCAGACAACCCCCCACATATACATATTATACATATATATATAATCAAATTGATCTGGTAGCTAAGATCCACCTTTGCATCTTTGTTCATGCAATGGCTCCTCCTGGCTGCATGAGCTCTCCCCTTGATGCCTCTCTTAGACCCTCAACTGCAGGGCCTGTCATCTTTCTGTCCACAGCAGAAGCCCCAGCAGGCAGGGCAGAGCTCGGTACACAGTAGGTGCTCAGGAAATACCTGTGATCCGGTGTATAATCCCTAGTCTCAGGTTTCTCCTTCCATGAGTCAGCATGGGCATGGGTGTGCATGGTAAAATGCCGAATTGCATCTTCTGAATTAGAGTGGGCCATCGATAGAAGTAGAAGATTTGATATACAGACAGACAGCCCGCCCACCCCAACATGTTGACCAATAACACATAAAGCACAGCAGACTTGAGTATTATATTCAAGTTCTCTCCTTGCTGATGTCATGGAACCTTTCAAGTGGAATGTCTGCTCCCTCTGTGTCTGAGCGTGGAACATTTCTACGTGTATTTATACCCATGAAGGCATGCCATAATCCCATTTATGTACCAATGATTATAGGTATTTATACTTACCTGTGTTTTAGAGGTGAAATATGCTCACCATTGCATGCAATATTTCTAACTGCTGTTTTAAGTTTTTACAAATATAAACTTTTCTTACATTCTACAGTTTTTAAATGAACAATTATTTTATATATCCTTTACTCCTAGTTTAAAAAAATTGGTGAAAATGCACAGTGTTTATAAGGAACTGGCCAAGATAAACACATGTGTGAGTGTGACAGTGCAATAGGATTTTAGTTAACCTGAAGTGCTGTTGACATAAAATCCACATTTTATCATAAGATACGGGGCGGGGGAAAAAGCCCCGGCAGCATATCTGTAGTGGGTGTTTGAGCACCAGTGAGGAGTAAATGATTTGATTCCGTGGGCTCAGAGGATTTGTCAGCTGCCTTATAAGTATAATTCTGGCTCTTCATATCCCTGCTGCTTCTAATTTAGCAGGACAGGCTCATAATTGAAGCAAATTAACTATTTACACTTGCCACTTCTACCGGGGAAGAGGACACAGCAGCAGGAAAGAATGAGCAGGAAATTACATTCTTCCCACTTGTGTCAGATCTGCCCTTATATAAACACATTAACAGTAATTTCATAAGGCGTCAAACATAGGAATAAATACTGAGGGATAAAATAATGAGGTGTTGCTATTGAGCTGAACTGCTATGGCTAATATCCTTGGATATGAATTATGCATCCTGAAAGAAGGCATATGTTACAATATTCAAACAGTTTCCCTGCAAGTGATATCTGCTCATTAGGCTCTGGATCTCGAGGTAAATCCACTCTCTGCTCCCACAACAGGGCTAGCATTTACAAAAATAGGCTCTCTGGGCACCGTGGGCTGTGGTTTCTCCTGAACACACCAAACTCTGAACCGGCCTTCCACTCCATTTTTAGCCTAACAGCATGTTTATTTAGCTCTTTGGCTGAAGCTCTAAAGCCATTTAATGTAATGTAAACAAGAACATTTTGTTTGTAATTTGCTAAATGTATTACAGCCCAACTGTGTCTCCAATTAGGAACTTAAGGTTCACTTAGTAATTTACATCTGGTTCTGATTTAAGGTGACTTTCCTTTCCCACTTAAGAGCTGACTTTCCATGGCTAAAAAGGACCCAAGAACACTTTACAGCTCTTTGGACCAATCTCTTCTGCTTCAAAGCTGGACGGACTCTTTAATTTAGTGGGGTTTGATTTGCCCTCCATTAACTGTGAACTCAGATCCCAGACTTGGATGACCAGAGTCACAGAATTCAGAAATAACAGGGAGAGACAGGAAATCTAGCTGGACCTTCATAAAAAAAGATGCTGAGGGTCGAAACTCCAAGGAGTCTAATACAAAGGGCGTGATCTTGTTATGTTATTATTTTTCTTTCTCTGTAGGTTCCAGTCAGTGAAAGATAAGTAGCAAAGACCAACATCACAGCCACGCTTATGTTTTATTTCCCTCTCTCCATCTGGTGCCTTTTTAAAACAACTTAGTACGGCTCTGAACCGGGCTGTCCACTGTCTTAGGATTCATTAGCATTTAAAACCTCCAGTTGGAATCCCAAACACAATCCTGCCCCCATTCCAGATTCAGCACCATCTTCCAAAGTATAAAACAGAGAGATCTCTGACATGTGAAGTTTGTTCAGTGGCTTTGGTAGGCATGATTCATATGGGAGGTTTTGTGTTCCTGGCGGATTTTTAGCACTTCTTTCAGCTTCCTTCTGATTTTTCTTCTTTGAGAGATTCTTCATAGGAACCAAAGGACATATAGTTTCTCCCTTATCATGGCTTCTGAAGATAAAGATCTGCCCATCTGCATGGCTTGTTAGCCCCGCCTGAACTCCACAATGAGGAAGCATGTGACACAAACACACAGCAGCCCTATTAGTCCTGTTCCCTCTGGCTGGCAAGTAAACATTCGATTGTAATCTCACTAATAGCTGTTTTTCCTTAAGTATTGTAATTTTCTGAGCCCCTAATAAGTCATCAATAATTTTGTCCATTTTCTCCAGTTCGTGTTTACATTTGTAGCTGTTCCTAATTGGGGGCTGTTATGACAACTGGATTTTTGAACAATCGTGGTGCATGAAATCCTAGCCTTCTGCTTGAACCAGCTGCCTACACGATGCCAACAGCGTCACGTGGGGCTGTTCTGAAACATGCACATTTGTCCTAAATTTTGAAGTTTAATGGTCTGCCTCTAATCGGCTGCAGCAACATTCCTTTCAAAGTACATAGCATGTGCTCCCCAATTTGAATATTAAATGAGAGTAAAATACAATTAATTTAAGCTTGAAATAGAGATATTATATTATGTTGGCACAATGAGTCAACATAAAGGGAAAGAACAGGTGGTAACACACCACGCTAACACTTTAGGATATTTTGCTGACATTCTCTTGATGCCCAAACGTGCGTCCTAGGCGGGCATGCACGCTTCGCTGGCCATTCCTGCAAACTGTTAGACAGGGGCTGCCACGTGGTGTTCCAGCAGCCCCATCAGATGCAATATGCTCCCTTTTGTAAGCGTGGCGTCTGATTTCATTCATTGGACCCTCTCTCTGCTTGTCCCTGGGATCGACTTGCACCCTGTGTCATAAACCATCCTTTTTGGCATACTCTGCAGTTTCACTATCTTTATTAAGCAAGATCATCTTTTAAGAGAAAAGGATAAGCTATGCTGAACCCCTGTCAAGTCAAAGGAACATAAGGCATGGGGACAAACCATTTTCGAGTGACTCAGACTGCTCCCAATACCTTGTTTTGAAAATGGTTCTCAAATGTTAAAATATTAACTTTTCTAGAAGAGACAAAGATAGTTATTTCTATTAGTATATTTTCCTAAGCAATCTTAGCATAACTTTTTAAAACAACTGCATTTTGATTATGAAATTGCTTTATAATACCCAATGAGTTAAATAGGGTCAGCTATTATATAATTTCATCCTTTATTTATAAAACAAATTCTTGAAAAAACACCCAATTATTTCCATTAAGAGAGAACCCAGCGACTATCCCTGGCGGTCCAGTGGTTAAGACTTCACGCTTCCACCACCCAGGGGGCAGGTTCGATCCCTGGTCGGGGAACTAAGATCCTACATACCAGGTACAGCCAAAGTGTTTAAAAAAAGGAGAGAGAGAGAGAGAGAGAGAGAGAGAGAGAGAGCGCCCAAAGACAGACTCATTACAGGTTATTAAATTGGAAATAAAAGAGAATGAGGAAAATGTTTTGTCATCACAAGTATACTCGAAAGAGCTTACAGCATTGAGGCCTTGTCCCTATCCAAGACTACACACAGGGGTTGTCAAAGCAGAGAGAGAGGTGTGTCTTGGTGCTTGGATCATGGGTGGAGCAGGGACAGGGATGCGGTTGGGATTCCTGGTGGACGTGCACTCAGTTTCTCAATCCGTGAAGCTGTAGTGAGTGGAGGAATGAGCCCCTCTACAATTCCATCGTGAGTGTCCAGCATCAGGGGGGAACCACACCTCAGCCTTGGGAGTGTGAGAGCAAACTGATCTGAGTTAGGATAGAAACCAGCTCTGAAATCCTCAAACAACTATATCAGGTTTTCAGTGGAATCATAAAATACAATGTCAACCACCCTCTTAATTGTGAGATGAGTATTTTAATCGAATGCAAGGAGAACGCTTCTGTGGTGTCTTTTCCAGCCTCAGAGACGACTCTTGTAGCAGAGCTCCACATGGTAGGCCTGTGCTTTCCTGTGAAGCCCTTCCGTGGGGCTGGCAATCTTGAAAAGGACATAAGAAAATGTGTAGAGACTTCAGATCGTAAAGCACAGCTTTGGCGTACAGTAAAGGGGGGTTGGAGAGAACCGGGAGAGTGGGCTCTGTGTTTCCTTAGCAACTGGTTTTACCATCACAACTATAATTGGTTCCATGAATTGGTGAGAAAAAAATTGTTAAGTTGAATGATAAGTTCTAGTGATAAGTTCTAGTCACAGTGTGGAATTTTAGACAAATCAATCAACAGAATGGGACTCTGCCTTATTCTCTGCTCTACTCCCAGTGTCTAGAACAGTGCCTGGGGCACACAGTAAACATGCAACAAATATTTGTTGAATGAATAAGTGACTGCATTTAACCATCTGGCCCCATTTCATAGTTTGCAAACTTCAGATAAAAGTATCTGTGAGGAAGGAAGAACCCTGCTGTGGGCTCAGCAGGTGAAAGAGCAGTTCCCAAGACATGCCAGTCTGTATTTTTGCTGTGCTATTGGGGATCAGGGCAATGAACTAATTACCCTGGAAATAATTCATCATTATGTGGAATTACTTGACAAGTATTTTGGCAGTGTGTGTGAACTTGACATCATCTTTAATTTTGAGAAGGCTTATTTTATTTTGGATGAGTTTCTTTTGGGAGGAGAAGTTCTGGAAACATCCAAGAAAAATGTCCTTAAAGCAACTTAGCAGGAGGAAGCTGAAACCCCACCTAGTGTTCTTGAAGAAACTGGACTGACATGAACTCCCCTCCCCTGCTGATGACTTCTTGTGGCATTTCACACACTGTAGACGGTCATTGCCTTCATGTCCATGTTAGCTAACGGTGTAAGATGACGTCTTGTCAGTATTACTGTTCTGCTAAGCTGCTTCATTCAGGCCTACACAATTCTTTTTTAAAGGGAACTTTGGTTAATCAAGTGATAACAAGGGACTTAAATATGAATTAGAATGAATGCAGGAAAAGAAAGGTACTTTTTCTGGCTATTTTAAAGTTTATAGGTCTGTTTCTCTTGAATAGATTATTATCATTACCTTGATTATGTGTATCTATGAATATGACACAATCACGCAATATACACTTATTAATTACTGTCTTTGGCAAAAAGGTTAAATTATGTGAAACCTGGTTTTATGAAACCAAAGATTAGTGCATTTCAGTATATATGCGAATAAAGGGAATTGACGTGTCACATATCAAGTGAATGAAAATTTCACTCTGTGTTGAAACTTTAGAAAAAAAAAATGCATACCAAAGACCCTTATTAGAAACTAAACACCTTAAAACAAAGGGGATACACAAAAGACTAACGGAATGATCCTGTTTTACACTAAAAATTATTTCTTAGGCATTCCAGACCTGGGACGAGGATCAGAGATCAGCTGTTTCCTAAGAGCAAGCATGTTATTTTTAAGGCCAAGGAACATTCAACTCCTGAGATAAGTTTCTCGTTGTCATTATCATTTAGTCACTTAGTTGGATTGTTTTTGATGCCTCCCCAAATAAAATGGAAATGTTGACTTACCTGGGATTCTTAATAACAGCATCTTAGGGAAAATGTTTTACTCTCTTCACAAAGTGTTGCATAAGTCATTGTTTAAAGCACGAATATTCCTTCCAGCCAAATGTATTTTACTCCCCTATTGCTTCCCTCCACTTAGAAGTGCAGCAAACTTTGGGGCAGCTTCCGTCCCTTCTAGTTATTGGAAGTCGTAAGTATAAAAACAGATACCACCTCCCATATGAATGTGTGAGTTGAATGGGGTAAAACGGCACTAGCGGGCTCTATATTTTTTAAGGATATACAGTTGTTTCAATGTCACTTTTATACGTACTTCTACGTATCTAAACATGTCTTCACAGTTTACACTTTCATTTGTATCTGCTGGGCTGGATTAAGCTTTGTTGTGACTGTGACCAATGTTCAGGCCACGTGAGCACTGTCTTATCACATCGCCAATTAGTTGTAATAAATGTTCAATGTACACCAAAAAAAAAAAGTATCTACGAGTATTGAGCAGAACAAATGAGATAAATCATGTAAAGGTGTTCTTCAAAGTATAAAACATGATATACATTATAGATGTTGACGGATAATACAATATATAGTTCTTATAGATGTACATAGGTTTGAGATGTTCTGTTTCTTACATACTTCCCTGGACCTGGTGAGGAGAGGTAAAAAGTCTCTGTCAAGAATCCAATGAGACTAACCCGTCATTAATGCCGTAAAGTATTCTGCAGCAGCTAAAGCTTCAACTACTGAATCGTCTCAGTAACTGAACTTTAATGATAATGCTTGTCTAATTTTTCCTTCGTGACCATGAAATTCTAGATGGTGACAATGGCAATCTAGTCCCTGGTTTAGGAATCTGGGATCAATATTGCTTCTTTGTTGAAGTGGGCTACGTCTGCATACTGAACTCTTTCTCTCCACAGTTCCCACCCTCCTTAAGACATTCTGGGCTACTCGCCCTATGGCTGAGATACAAAGTGTCTCACGGCCCTCCACCGCCAGCAGTGTGGTCCTGAATCACACCATGGCAATCCACAAGAGAAGAAGAAAATAACCAGGCATCTGGGCCCATTTAATACAACCTAGAAATATAGTACAAGTGGGATTGAATAACATACTCGGATGGTCTTTAGGGAATGGATAAGGATAGAAACCCTTAAATTTGAGGTTCATTTAGCAAAGAGCAAAGAGGGTTTTGATGACAAAAGAATAAATAGTAAGTGCTGAAGAGAGGTGTGGACAGTTCTCAAAATACTTTTAGTATTTTTTCTGTCTTTATGATCGCATTGGCAACATTAAGGAATGACGTAATCCTGGCTGGGATGCGTAAAAGTCCTTCCAAAAGTAACTACACTATATAAACTTTGAAACAAAGGAACTAACATGTTATTTATAACAGAGCAATAAAGGAGTATAAAATTATGTCAAAGTCCCCTGAAGTCTGGTTCTGATGGGGCACATTCTCAGCCTCAGTTCTAGTATCTGAAGAATTCACCCACCATCCCTAGAAGCCATTTCTTTAGAATGCGTACACTTTCTCGAATCATGTTGATTCACTCCCTTGCGCATCTTTTCTTACCTGTTTTTGCTCTTCTCCTAAGCCATCCCACATTGAAGCCACAATTTTAGAGACTTCACCGAAGGTAGCATTTGGATTTTGGCCCTTGATGGCAGCCTGAGTGTCACGAAAGAATAACGCATAAGCAGACACAGGCTTCTGGGGCTCATTAGGGTCCTTCTTCTTCTTCTTTTTGGGGGTTTTTGGTTTTTTCCCCATGTCAGAGGCAGGTCGCTTCTCTCCACCATTGACCTGAAATAAAACACAATCTGAATTATAGAAGAACTAAGAAAATTTGAGGACAAATCATATTGCTCTCCCTTGAGACTTACATAGATATACTCACCCATGCACATCACGCAAACACACGTTTCTAAGGGACACTTGGTTTTGTCGTTGTTACTGTTTTTTCAAGTAAAACTTATTTCATGTAATTTTCAAGTAAAACTTATTTCATGTAATTTTCATATTCATCCTCTTCCAGCCTAGTCTGCATAACTTTAAAATATTATTGATTCTCTTTCTACTACTACTGTACTGTTAGATATTATACCTTAACTCGCTCAACGTTTTCTTGTTCTCACTCAGGAAGCTGAATGAGGAGCAGCATCGTGACTGACAGCAGCTGATTCCTCGTGTGGTAACCCTACTGGATGAGCAATCTAACCTGTTGGCTTCTGGGGGCTTTATCCTTCTCCTCCTACTTATGATTTTTTTTTTTTTTTTTTTTTTTTTTGTGGTACGCGGGCCTCTCACTGTTGTGGCCTCTCCCATTGCGGAGCACAGGCTCCGGACGCACAGGCTCAGTGGCCATGGCTCACGGGCCCAGCCGCTGCGCAGCATGTGGGATCTTCCCGGACCGGGGCACGAACCCATGTCCCCTGCATCGGCAGGCGGACTCTCAAGCACTGTGCCACCAGGGAAGCCCCCTCCTTATGATTTTTAAACAATAGTGGGCAACATGTCCAATGAATAAAGTTGAATGGCTTTTGGTGTTGCACTTAGGTCTACGGAATGCTGCTGGTGTGGAGAATGGCATAATCTAGACCCTAGATCAGCGATGTCCAACAGAAGCTTCTGCAGTGGGGGTAAAGTTCTAAAATCTGCACTATTCAATATGGTAGCCACTAGTTACATGTAACTAATGAGTATGTGAAATGCAGCTAGCAGGAATAAGAAACAAAATTTTAAATTTTATATAATTTTAATTGCCTTAAATTGAAATATTTACATGTGGCTAGTTGCTACCATATTGGAGAGTGCACCTCTGTAAACTAGATCCTCAAATCTAGACATTTCTAGAACAGCTTTAATATTCAGTTTCAGGATAGATTCCATTTTCTCCCATTTTTCCTTGAGTATGAATATTTGGATAATCTGAATTGTTATTATGATGCAAGTGGGAAAACCCCCCACAATGTATTGATATTTAAGACATCTGCATTTGAACTTTGATACTGATTATATGCGATGTCACTTTATCCACCTCTATAGAATGAGAGATTTGGGCGACGATTTCCTTCTAGTTCTAAAAGTATATGGAGCTACATGAGTATCAAGTACTGTTGTCTTGGAAGGAACCCTCTTTCCACATGCCTCTCCCACCAGCACAAAGGCCCCCGTACACTGTCTCCTGAGGAAGTCACCATTATCAGGGAGGTTCTGCACCCTCACCTTCTCTTATTATGACTGTTGTTGCTTTTTTCTTCTTGGCAAACAATGTAATATGTATCTTATTCAGTTGAATTGCCAGGCAGAGTAATATGTGTAAAGTAACTGCCACCACTGGAGACGATGCATGATCTCCTGAGAGGCCAGTGGATGTGACATCAGAGGATCCACACTCATGTCCTCCTTTACTATTTTTAGCTGTGAAATCTTGGCAAGTTACATAATTTCTCTGGGCCTCCATTTCCTCTACTGCAAACCAGCTGCAGTGCCATTTTGTGATTACTGAGATGACATATATATATAAATATGTTTAAAACTTTAAAATGATATTCAGATGTTAATTATGACATAGTAATAACTTTTTACTGAATGAATGGAAAGAAATGACCTTAACACTAATTTGTGATGCCATATGGTCTTGGTTTAAAAGATATGCCTTGGGAACCGAACAGAGACAGGAAAAAAACTAAGTGAATTCTTTGGCTTTGGCTTTAGTGAGAAAGTTATTTAAAAGATTATCATTTTGAAACTGTCTACTGAAGCAGAATGAACAACCCCATGGGGACAGGATGCTCTGAACTGAGCTGACAAGCTAACGTAGATTAACACTAGAAGATAACTTCCTCAGGATGGGTTTGAGGTGATCCTGTCAAATGACTGGTCCTCAGGTAAATCTGCCAAAGGACAAGGATGCTGGGACTGGGCTGAGTTGATACTGGGCAAACCGGTGTAACGGCTCTAAACTAAACATGTAGGCAAATACGACCTAGAATGGTCATTCTCAATGGTTGAATGTTACAATCACCTGGGAAACTTAAATAACACCCTCATGTCCAGGCTTTAGCTCTATACTGATTAAATGAGAAAGTCTAGGAGCAGGAGACACTGGTCTCAGTCACCCTCAACTCTACTCCTCCAACTGCCCTTTAACTACTTCAGACACGCAACAAACAAGCCAACTTTCTCTTTGCCCCAAGGCTACACAGAGCCATCTTCTCTTCACAGCCAGACCCCTCCACGTGGTTGTGCTGGCTGCAGGCAGCTTTGGCAACTCACTGTACCTCCCCATTGCTTAGCTTTCAATAAGGTCGCCAAGGACCACGCTGATAAACCCAGTGCGCTTTTTACTCTTCCCCTGACCTGCTTTCTCACTGGGAGTGTCCTGTCTCTTCCAAGGGCTCCATGACATCACGGTCTCTGGGTTTCATGCCTACCTCGGTGCCCTCACTGTTTCCAGAATCATTTCTAGGCCCATCCTCCTCCACCTGGCCATTAAATGGTAGTGTTCCTGATGGTTTTTTTCTTTCTTTTTTGCTGTAGACTGTCTTCTCTTGTGAGTTTGTACTTAAGAGTGTCTTAAGACGAAGGGTTTCCATTACCACTTGTGGGTGGATGAGTGTCAAGTTCTTTTCCTCTGAATTCTGAGCATAGAAACAATTGCTATTTGACATCTTTATCTTCTTTATTTTTTTTATAATTTCCAAATTTTCTAAATATAACTATTCCTATATTCAAAATAACAAAATATCAAGAAGAAAAATAAAAAGGATTCAAGAAAGACCACAATGAAGAATATTAAAAATGAAGGGATCGTGACATTGGAGGTCATATTTCATCAAGGATTGGGAATATTTAGACAAAGGGAACAAAGTGTAGGGAAACGAATGGTTCTCCATGGGGAATATTTACACCTGGACCCCTTTTAAATTTTAATTGAAAAATTAGTGATCTGAAACATTAAAATCTCCATGATTGCAGATTATATCTGTCTTTGTAGAAAATAATCAAATGTCAGTTGTAGAGATAAATTTCCTATGATTCACTGCAAATATTTTTATTAAAAGGTTTTCCCAAATAATTTAAATAGTTTCCTGATTCCATTGTCCAAAATTGTGTTTGAACTGCTGATCTTTATGCTTCCTTTCTTTTTAAATTGGGATTGGACAACATGGTGCGATCTACGGGATACGTGATGCCCTGTGATAACAGAAAGGACAGTTATCCTCCTGCTGGGCAATGTGGCCCATCTTTCTAGGGATTCTCTGCGGAAGCAGGAGAACCTGTTACTGCCAGTGAGAAGCTCTAAGTATCAAGTGTATGAAAACCACAAATTACTGTTTTGAGGCCACGTAGAGCAACGCTACAGGAATCTCTGAACAATTCCATGCAGCCAATCAATTTGGTTGGTTTTCTGGAGGCTTCCCCTATTTTCCTGGCTTGTTCCTATATTCTTGGTTCATAATATTCTGGCCACTTATAAAACTGCCCTCATAGAACTGAACTATGGTTTAAGATAACGCCCCTTCACCAAAAGCTGATGTAAGAGGAAACAATGAAAATAAAAATTATGTATGAAAGAGTTTTTAAAAATAAAATGTGCTTTGAAGGGAATCATTGTGATACTGCTCAGTGTTCCTTGTATAAAGACTTACTGGATATGTACAATGTCTTTGCTTTTAGGATGCAATAACGGGATACAAATTCCTTGTTGTGGTCTGGTGTCTAACGCACCCATGCAGGTGGGCAGTGCTCTGTGAAGTGAAGGCTGTCTGCCACGTGAACACTGGGCCTTGCCTCCTGATGTGTGAGGGTCTCATTTTTTATTTTGCCTTTTGCCTGTGTTTGGGAAGGTACAGAAATGAGCTGCTATTTCAGAGTCTGTATAATGAACTGGGAATTTGTCAGGCCTCCTATCTGGTGGTAGTTTCATCACATATTTGAAAACCACATGATCATATCTCATATACAAAGCCTCCCTAAAGAAAGAAATGTGGCTATAATTTGGATCCTCTTACACGCCAGGAATGGATTGTATCTTGAAAGACACCTGGCCTTTCTGACCATCAACTATTTGGAATGAACAATGATGTGAGGAAATTAGCTAAATGGGTTTGTAATACATGCCTGGATCTTAATTTTGAGTGTTGTCTGGATCCTGAATTCTTACTTAGAGGAATGAAAGCTTATAATTTTATGTCCTAATTTTCTAAGAGACCCTGACTTCTGCAGTCTAGAGCAGCACTATCTTATGGAATTTTCTGGAAAGATGGAAATGTTCTCTGCACTGTTCGAAAGGGTAGCCACTAGCCACATGTGGCTATGGAGAATGTTGTGCTGGAGCAACTGAGGAAACATTTTTTATTTATTTAATTTTAATTAGTCAAATTTAAATGTACACAGTCATACAGGACTTGTGGCTACTGTATAGGACTGTAGAGCACTGTGTACTGGACATTGTTTTAGTGTATAACATTTCTAGAGTTACTAGGGTTCTAAGACTGAAGAGTTAAATTTAATTCCAACGTCATAATCTTTACAATACAGAAGGAACCATATAATGCAAAAATATAAACTCCCCACGATGACAAGCACATTGAGAGTAAGGACAAGGTTCCGTTAATCTTTCCATCCTCACAGCATCTGTTCGGAGTCTTACATGCAGCGGATCATCACACATTTTCACCCCTGTATTATACAGCAGTGGGCAGAGGCTTAGAATGACAAGGAAAAGGACATTTGAGACACATATAAAAGTTGTATGAGGGCTTCCCTGGTGGCGCAGTGGTTGAGAGTCTGCCTGCCAATGCAGGGGACATGGGTTCGTGCCACGGTCCGTGAGGATCCCACATGCCACAGAGCAACTAAGCCCGTGAGCCACAACTACTGAGCCTGCGCGTCTGGAGCCTGTGCTCCACAACAAGAGAGGCCGCGATAGTGAGAGGCCCACGCACCGCGATGAAGAATGGCCCCCACTTGCCACAACTAGAGCCCTCGCACAGAAACGAAGGCCCAACACAGCCAAAAAATAAATAAATTGATTAATTAAAAAAATGCAAATTCTTGAGTCCTACTCCATTCTATTAAAAAAAAAGTTGTATGAAAATCATAGCAACTAAGAACATGTCTGGTTTGAGGCTTTAACCGTAATCTTGATCACCCACAGGCTTATTTCATATTCAATTTAAGCACTCATGAATAAACAAATACATACACAAATACATAAAGATACTACTCTCACATAAGCTTTACACAGATACATGTGCTTCACGTAACTTACTTGTAGACATAGATGTATTTCCCAAATCCCTAGGGGGTGTCCTTATGCTTCTGGTAATCCACCTCCTGTCATGTCTTATTGCTTAATTATAGTGATGTATTTAACTTATTAATCACAAGAAAACAATAATTTTTCACTTCAAAAAAGCCATGTGTTAATGGTGCTACTTAGAGAACACTTCTTAAGAATACAGAGTACTGGAGTTAAGAGTCTCAAGGAAAGAGAATCACTGATGTTGAAATGTCCCTGGAGAAGTTAGAAACGTCTACAAGCATATTAAAAATAAACTGCCACAGTCCCAAAGCCTTTAATGGAGCTGGGAGAGCTGTTTCACGCACACGAACTTGCAGTGATCGCTAGAGTTTAAAATAGATTTTAATCAAGCACCATCTGCATAATAGGCTGAACAAACAACACAGAGCTCCACTTATAACACTTATCATGTAAAGTAAATATTATAAAATCTTCACCATAGTAACAGGGCATATCACAGCACTTTTTGTGATGGTACTGTTTCTGTAAGTGAAAAATTCTGCTACTTAAATTCATTCTCCCTTTTCTTTCTAAACTATGCCATCTAAAATCCCCTTATGAGAATAAATTCAAATAAGCATGGAAAGTAAGTCATCTAGTTACTGTGAAATCAGCAAGGTTGTAATACCTCTTTCATTTTACAATCGGGTTTACTATTATCATTAATAATAACAGTACATTTAATGACTCAAAACATCAATTATAGAAAACCACATATAAAATGGTGTACTCTTGAGATGATTCACAAGTGCAGGGCATTGTATCGGTACCACAGTCTGTAAAATAAATTCATTTTTAAGGATCCTTGATTCTGCCAAAGATAACTGAGTTTAGTTTTAGGATGAGGTTAGCAAAAATACTCAGTGGTCTTATATAATAAGGTAAGAAATTTGGGCTACTGTCCAGAAAAATCACTTTAGGGTGAAGAAAAGATTTGATTGTAATTATAGACACCTGTTAGTTATGTTTATCAATTTTGTTAGATTCATTTGGTCTTTTCTAAATTTGCCTGTCTAGGGCAATACGTTTACTTCTTATTATTTTTGACTGAGGGTTTCTCCTGCCTTACACAGAATGCACGAGCTATCAATACATGGTCCCAGTGAGTAAAATGCCAGGTGCCTACGTGTAGCCTCACTTGAGTTTTATTCCATGACTTAATCAAGTATGCTCGATTATCCAGAGCATGAATCATCTAAGAACATACACACCTTGAAAATACTATATCTTAGTATAATTTAATTACTTAAATGGATTTTAGGAACCATTATTTGGAATCGAGTACTAACTGGCGGCTTGACTGAATTTTACTATTTTCCCCAGAACTACTTTGCTAAGTTCAGCCTTAACCGATGGGATACTTTATTTTTGATAAACAAGTACATATTAGCTGCTGGGATACTTTTAAGAAATTCTTAAAAGTATCATGTATATTATATTGTGAAGTGTTTAAAAACTGTGTAATAAACACAGTTCAATGTGGAAAACACCAGACTTTAAAATCCCAATTTTAAATATTCTGTCCTAATGTTAGACAGTGTGGCCAGACATTTGTTACCAACATTGCTTGATTTCACTTCATGTTTATAGAAACCTGTCTGCTTATCATTTTTATTTTATTCCAGGAATCTTCTAGCCTTCAGAACAGTGGTAAATAACAAGTACTTTTCTAAAGGCTTATTTAATTGTTGCTCTAGTGACACCCTATTTTTTTTTGAGAAAAAAATCCCTTCTCTTTCTGTCCAGTATGGTAATGTACATGCAGTGATGAACTAACAAATTCTAAGAAACTCTTAAAAGCGAAAAAAAGTAAGCAAAAGCAGGAACCCGGAGAAGTAGGCAGTGTACTGGAGCCAGCTTTCACCTTGAAGACAGCTGCTCAACCTGGTGAAACTGAATCAAAGTCACAGCAGATAGAAGACAAAGCCCATGGCTGACCGAAAACAGTGGGATGTTTAACGGGAGGCTTCCTATTAAAAGTCAGGACACAAAAGAATTAGACTTTCAGTGCAGGGTGAAATAAAATGATCTCCCCTGCACGTTCCCTCCCGAGACCTGCAAGGACGATTCTGAATGAGAGGGGAGGAATATCTTTTGTGATAATTCACAAACAGAAGCCAGCTTTTGTAAGGATTTATACCCTGAATGTATACTACTCGAGTGGTCTGAAAAACTGTAAGCCCAAAGCGGTTCTAGATTGTAATGGTCCAAGATGCTTGGGATGCTTGGCGGAAGCAAACACACATCATCTTTAGTGGAGTCCACTTTCCAACCAGGTCTAACAGAATTCTTATAAAGTTCTAATGAATATCAGCTGCTATTCCAAAAGCAAAAAAGCAAAATGAAACAAGGCAGTAAAACCAAGAGCCAGCAGCAACAATAAACAATAGAATCAGACCCCAAAAGGCGTCACGTATTGGAATTAGCTTAAAGAACAAAAGAGATTAAATCTATGGATAAAGAGGAAGCAACTAAAAATAACAAACAAAAAAAGTCCAAACAGATTTGAGAAAGAACCAAATAAAACTAGAAATATAAAATAATTGAAATTAAAACCTCAATATATCAGCTTTAATTTCAGATTTGATATAGCTGAAAATTGAATTACAAACTGGGAAATTGATATAAGTAAATTAATCAGAATGTAATACAGAGCAAGAAGGAAACAGAAAATATGAAAGAAAAGAGTCATGGAGGATAGGATGAGAAGGTCTAGCATTTATCTTATCAGAATTACAATGAGAAAGGAGCAAGAATAGGGTAGAGGAAATTTCTGGAAAACACCCAGAACTGATGAAAAAGAGAAATATTTAAATTTGGGATAAATTTAAAGGAACCCACGTACTACACAATGATGCTGCAGGACACCGAAGGCAAGAGACGATCTTAAAACTAGTCAGAGAATAGAGGCAGATTACTTTCAAAGGAAAGACAGTGAGGCAGCAGAATTCTCAAAAGCAATAATGAAAATCAGAATTCAATGGAGTAATATATTATCTTCAAAATGATAATAGAGAATCACTGTCAATCTAAAATTCTTTTCCTAGTGGAAGTACTTTTTAAGGTAATCATGTTCCCAATAGATCCTCACGAGAGAAAATTTTAAAGGCATAGGGAAAATGACGTCAGATGACAAACTTATGTGTGAATAAATCTAAAGAAAAAAGACTATAAAGACAATAAAAATAGTATTTCATGGAGTTCATAAAATTACATTTAATTTAAATTTAAGATAAATTATAATTTAAATTATAATTAAGATAAACAACAGCAATAACTGCTCCAGTATAAATTGAAAGGAGGGTGTTTGGAGTTTAAGTAATTTAAGAAGGGTAAAGATATTGATCAATGTTAGACTTTCACACATTTGTGTGTCAGGAGTAGTTGCTAAACAAAGAGAAAGATTATAAAATTTCCAGTCTTAAAATGGGAAATTTTGGAATGAGAAAAGTAAGAACATTCTTAAGGAAGGTAAGAAACAGAAAAGAAACATAGACACGTGTGGGACAAATAGAAAGCAACAGATCAATACTGAAATGAGAAATAAACCCAAATATTTTAGTATTTATATGAATGTAAATGAAGTCAGTTTCCTTTGAAAGTAAAAATTTAACTATATACCACTGACAAGAGACACATATAAAACTTAAGAAGACTTTTAGCAGAGAAGCTGAAAGTAAAAGGATGGAAAAACATATCTTGTGATTCTTAGCCCATAATTTCCTTAAAGGGAAAACTGTGCTAAAAATACAGTTGTAATGCCAGATACTTTAAGTGTCTTAAAGTGTCTGTTATATTACACATATTGGATTACAGGCTTAGAACCACAAGCTACCCGAGTTTGTATTTCTTTGATGTTTGACTGCATGTCTAGTTTATGACTTCAGGCTGTCAACACAGCTCCAGAGCAATCAGAACCGTAAGGAGTGTTTATAAGGTGATAATTTATTTTACTGATGTATTTACAATATTTCTCTCTGTCAAAACAAAGTTATTTCATTTACTTGTTCAATTAGATAAACTGGAGTTAATCTGCAATTGCTTAAGAGAGCACAAAGTATTAAGAGGGAAGGTTTAAAGCCTTCTTTTTCAGGTGTGAGACTAAATATTCTTTTTTTAGATCTCGTTGGAAATGATTTAAATGATCCTTTTGACTTAACGCTACTTCACATTTAACTGGAGCTGCTGCAGTACAACAGTGCACATAAACTCTGCTCATATATAAAGGAAAATTCCGGTTTAATCATTAGCTGTGATGAAGAATCCTGAGCATTTTCATCAGAGGACTTTTTTTAGCCGTTTAATAAACATAAGTTGCATAAATGGGCAGGAGAATTTTGTACTGGAGAGAAGGTGAAGGACAGCACGTAGAGCTGGAATGGGAGGATGGATTTTGAGATGGAAAATGCACTTAAACTCAACATAAATTTGAGAATATTTGTGTAGACAAAAAGTCATTTTAATGAGGGCATTCTTGAGAAATCCACCCCTAGGCCTTCACACATAGCTTATTCAAGACTATACAACTATGGAATATAAATTCCACTATACAATGCTTACGTGATCATTAATAATAAGCTATACGTTAGTTTGAGATGTGGATGTTAAGTGATTGGGTAGGATACTCACTGGCAAAGTTTCATGCTAGCCTGGAAACTCATAACATACACATTCATACCTCAGCAAAACTGTAAGATAAGGACCTTATGCATCAGTAGAAAATGGCAGAACCTGTCAATATTAATTCTATGAATTTCTGGTTTCTACTCAGTCTGCTACTCATATAAATTGAAGAGTGTGGAAAATGCTATTGTAAGTAAGAATAATCCTGCATAAAATTTACTGTCAGAAGATGCTAATTTTGCATTAATTTCCTGAAATGTCAGCAGTGACTACTGATAGAGATATAATCCAGATGCGCCAACTGAGCTTTACTATGAGTAGAACATTAATTTTCCCCCTTGCAATATAGTACTTAACATCTGTGTTTAGAAATATAACTTGAATTATCCACGCATAATTTGATATCTAAATCACTGGCCACAAACAGATTCCTGGTGTTCACACTTAGAGCCAGGTGCTCATTAGCCGGAGACACCGTTAGAATAATATAGATTTTCTTAAACATTTATTTTGCCCTCTAAGTGATCAGCCAAAGGTCGGGCTTCTCCTAGCCCAGTACACTATTTATGTAACATCAGTTAGTCTCCTCCCTCCTTTTTACTTTCCCTCTTGAGCGGCTGGCTCACTGACAGGGAGAGGCTGTGCAGGGAGAGGGGCGCTGATATCTAGCTGTGCAGCTGTCCTGAAATGTACCTGGGATTTGTTTTCATCAGGGACGGTGGACAGCAGATGTGGAAATGAATGAAGTTTACACTCACACAAACCTAGAAACTGGAGGCCCAGCATGGCGTGCAGGGTCGTCAGGAGGCAGAGACGGGAGAGGGCAGAGCGTGCCCAGAGCCTTTACTGGGGTTTTTGTGGGAAGGAAGGGGCGAGGCAGGGTAGGTATACTGAGTAATCTCAGGACTGGAATGTTTGAACAGTTTCAGTGGGCTTGGCTCTAGAGGTGGTCCCTAGTTATCCATGCCTAGCCCTGGGGGGAAACTCTGCGGGGAGGTGGTGTGTGAGAGTTTGATAAAGGAGATAACTGGGGTGTGGGCTCTGGATTGGTTGGTGTGTTTATCAAAGATGCGCTCCCAGGGGAGTCATTCACTACCTCTAGGAATTAGCTTCCCTGGTAGAGTTTCCAGGATCAAGGGCCTACACGCCAGAGCTTCAAGAATACTGAAAATAATGAAATAGAGCCAATAGAGCAGCCTTGCCTTTGTCATCAGGCTAAATAAATCTATGTGTCACTATCTGGGTTGTTAAAAGATTAGTGTAGCTAGCTACTGTTAAGTTAACCACATAGATCAGAATCCCACGGTATTGCCATTTGTCTCCCCAAAACAAAATTCTCACAAAGTGAAAAGAAAACAAAGGGCTGACACAAGTGACAATTCATTAGTGACATTAAACAAAGAGGAGGAATATGAAGTGTGCATGTAGCCACCAGTGTTTTTCACAGTAACCAGGCAGGGGTCCTTCTCACTGGGACAAATTTGGAAGATGCCTGACTGATAACCAAGGCAATAAAAAGATGATTTCGATGTTCTTGACTGAGAGTATACTTGGTTATGATGCAGTCATTTGAAAAGGCTGCCTTGAATACTTTAAAGAACTAACTACCTTTTGTAGCTAATTTTCCAAAATAAGGACAATTACGACCCATCTTTTTATACAGATAACTTAAGGTGATGCAGATAGACAGACAGACAACCATACTGGCCTGGGGTTAACAAGAGATACGTAATGAAACACCTAGGCTCCTTCTTCTGGAAGGGAGCCATCTAATATCTCTGGCCCTTCTTTTCTTCATCCTAAATATGAAATTTTTTAAAAAATAAATAAATTTATTTTTTGGCTGTGTTGAGTCTTCATTGCTGCACGCGGGCTTTCTCTAGTTGAGGTGAGTGGGGTCTACTCTTTGTTGCGGTGCGCAGGCTTCTCATTGCGGTGGCTTCTCTTTGTTGCAGAGCACGGGCTCTAGGCACATGGGCTGCAGTAGTTGTGGCACACGGGCTTAAGTAGTTGTGGCTCGTGGGCTCTAGAGCACATGCTCAGTAGTTGTGGCACATAGGCTTAGTTGCTCCACGGCATGCGGGATCTTCCCGGACCAGGGCTTGAACCCGTGTCCCCTGCATTGGCAGGCGGATTCTTAACCACTGCGCCACCAGGGAAGTCCCCTAAATATGAAATGTTTGGATAAGATGATCTCAAAGGATTCCTCTAACCACAACACACACACACACACACACACACACACAGCGCCATCATTATATCCCTGGGATGTTGCCTTCTTAAAATAAGGTGGTTAAATTGAAAGATATTTTGGAATGAGTGGTGAATTAAGCTTGATTTTGGACCCCGAGTCCTACAAGATTATTATTTTCCCTTACTCACTATGCAGACCCTATACTGCGTGGGTGCAACCTATTTTTATGTTTAACACATTTGCACTGAGAGGATTTGTTAGGAACTTAAAAATGCAATTGGACAAGCAGGTGATTTAATCCATTCAGTCCCCCACCAACGTTTCTCATTTGGACGATATAACTTGCATCCGCCATAGGTCAAGGGAAATGCCCGTCAATAGTTTTTATAGGCAGCAAGCCTTTCCTATTGGTGCCCAGAATAAACTCGTCATACCTTAGAGGTATCATCGCCTTCATCCTCATGCACTGAGCTGGATGGTGAAGGAGTTGCAGACTTGCTTCCGGGAGGAGACGGCGAGTTGTGGGGGACACTGCTTCCCCCCATGTTCAATCCAAGCTGAGCACTTAGCTGTGATTGGTTGATGGTGGTGAGCTGGCCATGCTGCATCATGCCTGGCTGCTGCCTGAGCTCTGCAGGCTGACCCCTTGGTCTCATGGCCGCCATCTGAGGATGGGAGCTATACTGACTTCCTTCTGGGCTCCGTATATCTTGCATCTGTAAAAAAAATGCAGAGGAATAATTTTTCACAAAACTTGTTTCTGGAAAAAAATTTTAAAATTCCTTAGGCTTTAAAAGTCCGTTAGGATGTCCTGCTAAACTATGCACATTTCCACCCCGTCCCTCAGAGTAGGACAATCCTAACAGTATATATCACCCTGAATTTGAGAATTCAGTCAACATCACATTTCATTACTCAAGACCTGGTTGATTACATTTACAGTCCTTCTTTACACGGCAATGAAGTGCAAACATATAGCATTAACAGCTATTTATGGTGTAAGTTTCAAAATACTGATGCTTATTAGAGTGTCAATATTATATAATTATTAGTGATTACAGCATTCACAGTAATTCATGAAACTCTATTTCTTTGATTCTCATCATTTAAAAAAGGTTTTGAAAGTTAAGCATACTCAGTTTACTTCTGAGTTCTCAGTTTACTTCTATATAGGCTAGTACTGGCCAAATGATCTACGAACTTCCGACTCAGAACACTTACAGGCTGGTATTAACCAATTGATTAATTGACTATTGAAATGATTTGACTACACAGTCCGATTTGAAAGTAAAGCTCTAAAGTTGCAAGGTCACCATATTAATCCATTATGCTATCTGGGTCACTGCTTTTTAGCCTTAATGAGACTCACTTACAATTCAAGCAGTGAATTTCATCTCTGCAAGAATTAGAATTAAAAGCATTGGAGGATGAAGCTCTTAACATATCTAGAGGTCAAATGTGTTGTCAGAAGAGTGTGGTGGATTTCACTTAATGTTTCTCTGGCATTTTCAAACTTAAAATAATGGGGACTATTTTGTGGTGCTTACAGAAGCAGCTCAGTTTTGTTCACTCTGAAGGACATTGGGGAGTTCATGCAGGTAGAGGGTTTATAAAACAAGAGAGAGAAAAAGAGAAACAAATGGAAAAAAGGAGGGCAGTGAAGAGATATATGTTAACGTTACATCTGGGAATGGAAAAAGTAAAACTAATGTTACCTTTCTCTATTTCATTAAAAAAAACCCCATATAGTGTCAGATATTATCACCATGACATGGAAATAATGAAAAGGTCAATTAAATAACTTAGTCATGGGAATTTTTTTCTTTTGGTAATAAAATCATTTTCTACCAATGCTCTCTAGTCATTTTACCAACCTAGTTAGACCTCCCTGAAACTGGAGTGGTGACTGAAGAGGTGTCTGCCTGTGTTCTCTGTATTAGGTTTACCGTCTCCACCATAAGGCATCTTATTAGTCAATACCTTTTGACCTTTCCAAGTCTTGCTACTGCTTCATCTTCAGACTCAGTTCTAGGAATCCTAGACTCTGGATCTCCTGGGTGAAGGGTTAGTCTGGCTCTATGGCTTTGTACCCATTGATTGCCTGGTTTAAATCAACCTTTTTCCCATAATTTAAACCACGTTCCTCCAATCCTTCAAAAGTAGCTCATAGCTCTCCTTTTTATGAAACCCCTCAGTAAGCAGGTATCACTATTCAGTGATACATGTGAGCGCTGCAGAGGCTCTAGTGACACGTTCTCAATCTACAGAAGAGGAGACTGAGGGGCTGTGAATGTCTGTTGAATAAATATATAAATGAATGACTAAAACCCAGAGATCTTAAATGACTTCCCCGAACCACACAGTTGGAGTTAAAACCTACATCTCTCAATTCCAGTCTTTGATACTTCCTACTGTATTAAGCAGCTGATGCAATATTTTACGTATCCCAAAGAGAGAGTTATAGTTAATTAAAGATAGTCAAAAACACCCATCCAATATTGCCTACCCAAATCCATGGTTTTTATCTAGTCCATTCATGTTACCTCCACTCACATTTACTAAAATAGTTTTTGTTCCTGCTTAACTGTTCCTATAACTTCCATAATCTGACCTTCCCTGTGAAATAATACTAGCTTTCACAGTTATTCATAAAGTTGTGCCACTGAGTCTTTTTCAGGCCCATACTCTAAGGCCCTGAGGTCCTATTGTGTTCTTCCTTAGACCCTTAGCATGTAGAACTGGTCTCTCATTGTGGGCACAGAGCAATGGGTGCCCATAAAGGGCACTGTCCTATACAGGGCAGCTCCCTCCCCCAGCCCTGCACCAAATAAAGCACTCACACGCATATTCAAACATATGTTTGTAGAGGACACATTTTTAGAGCCCTGCAAATTAAAAATGTTTACTAACAAAATTATACTTTAAATTATCTTTCCAAACATATGTAGCTAATTGATATCTTTATTTCTCTGTCACATAAATCCCAGGTTACAAGCATGAACAGTTGTAACCTATCGGGAGCCCACTTCTCACCCTTTCAGAAATATTGTGGTTTCCACGTGACATTGCAGAAGATGATCTCTAAATTGACTTACACACAGAATTTCCAGATTTACGACTACAAATTTCACTTTAGAGCACCTATCTCTTCCTCCATTTTGTAATCCTTTTTATTGTTTTATCATGCTAATTAGTGTGGTGGGTAGATCTCTGAGAACTAACATTGTATTTCCACCTTTGTTATATTAGTAGAAGGAGGTGGGCATGGTGGAAGTGGGTAGGGAATCAATCTGGGTCGGGACCACAGAGTACTCAACAGGGTACCACTTTTTCAACAGACTCATCATTAGTTCAAAATATGGTGTCACCAATGGTGTTAGGCCAGCAGACAGCAGCTTTAACACTGCATCAAAGAATAATTTTCCTTTGTGGAGGGTGGCAAGCACAAATCAGAGAGCATACTCATCTCTTTAGGCCTCAGATGCACTTAGAAATAGATCTTAACACCCTTGGTGACATTTCTGAATTAGGAGGAGTTTTTCCATTTCACCTTGCTTTGACAGAAGTCAGTTTACTATTTATCACTGCCTAATGTATAATATGGGGCAAAGTAAACTGGAGGGACTCTGATTACTGAAAACTAAGAATAATTAGTCAGCTCATGAAGGTAAGCAAATGTTCTGATTACTGGTTTCCTTCTAGGAAGATAGTGACTAACTACAGGTCTTAATGTGAAATACGAAACTTCAACTTGCAAAATATTATTTCCTGTTACTCTCCAGTATTTTCAATTTACCGTGAATAATTCACTTAAGTCATGCTTAATCTCAACTGCTGTTCTGATTCCTCCCAGCTCCTTCACTGACTTTATTCTTCTTACAACTTTCCACCCCTAAATGATTCCCTAACATTCTGTTTTTGAGTCGCATTTCTTCATCCAGCTAAGGTGCATCATGATTTTGTTAATGGGGAACGTTCTAAATGAAAACGTACAATTCTGGCCCAAACTCCAGGTCTAACTCTGCTAGATGTCACTGCTTGGACATCACCCCTGCTGGAAAACCGAATAATGTCTTCTTTCTCAAAACTATTTTGTACTCTGTGTCCAATTTCTTTCGATGATACCTTCATCCTCCCTGTCACTTCTACTCAAAATGTTCTAGTAATTTTGGGTTCATTCCTTTTCTATCAAACTCTTGTGAGTTCCACTGAGTCTGCTCTACAATACCCGTTCCATCTTCCCTTCGTCTCACTCACACACCATTCACGTATTTCAGGCCTTCATTTCATCCTCACTTGCAATAGCTACTTAACTAAAAAGAATATCTTCACATCCACCCCAAAGAGTACTGTAAAATTAATCTTCACGAGCCAGACTCAAAACCTTCCCAGTGATATCTGCCTACCAAATCGAATCCAAACTGTTTAGCGTGCCATTCAAGATGCCAAATGAACTTTATTCCTTATAAGTGTCCTTCACACACTTGATTGTTCAACCAAACCCAACTAATTGCTTTCCTTTGCCTCTCTCTCCCTTGAACACGTGTCTTTCTCTATGCTGCTCTTTCAGCATTCACTTTCTGAGCATTTGCTGTTTGAACTTTTGAAAAACAGTTACAAAAATACTTTGCTCAGTGATTTCTGGTTTGCACAGAACTTTTACCTCCTGGGCCTCATACTTCCCCTTTGAGGTAGTCCTATAGAAATGGCTGTTTTGTACAAGTTTATTGAGAATGGTAGAGGATAAATGGTCTCAGATCTCTCTACCAACAAAGATTAAAGTAGAAATAAGTTTATTTTACATATTTGTGATCTTTTCACAATTCCACGACACCATTACCATATTCACATATCCAAACCCTGAATATACTGGGTTGGCCAAAAAGTGCCTACGGTTTTTAAGTAAAAATAAAAGACACATTTTTCATTTTCGCCAAGAACTTTATTGAACGACGTATTCACCCTTTTATTCCACTACCTTCTGCCATTTTCCAGGCAACTTCATAATTCCATCGTCCCAAAACATTTTATCTTTTTGAGCAAAGAACTGTTCCAGGTGCCTTTTTTTTTTTCAACATCTTTATTGGAGTATAATTGCTTTACATTGTTGTGTTAGTTGCTGCTGTATAACAAAGTGAATCAGCTATACATATACATATATCCCCATATTCCCTCCTTCTTGCGTCTCCCTCCCACCCTCCCTATCCTACCCCTCTAGGTGGTCACAAAGCACCCAGCTGATTTCCCTGTGCTATGCAGCGCTTCCCACTAGCTATCTATTTTACATTTGGTAGTGTATGTATGTCCATGCCACTCTCACTTCATCCCAGCTTATCCTTCCCCCTCCCCGTGTCATCAAGTCCATTCTCTACGTCTGCATCTTTATTCCTGTCCTGCCTCTACGTTCCTCAGAACATTTTTTTTTTTTAGATTCCATATATATGTGTTAGAATATGGTATTTGTTTTTCTCTTTCTGACCTTCTTCACTCTGTATGACAGACTCGAGGTCCATCCACCTCACTACAAATAACTCAATTTCGTTTCTTTTTATGGCTGAGTAATATTACATTGTATATATGTGCCACATCTTCTTTATCCATTCATCTGTCGATGGACACTTAGGTTGCTTCCATGTGCTGGCTATTGTAAATAGTGCTGCAATGAACATTGTGGTACATGACTCTTTTTGAATTATGGTTTTCTCAGGGTATATGCCCAGTAGTGGGATTGCTGGGTCATATGGTAGTTCTATCTTTAGTTTTTTAAGGAACCTCCATACTGTTCTCCATAGTGGCTGTATCAATTTACATTCCCACCCGCAAGAGGGTTCCCTTTTCTCCACACCCTCTCCATCATTTATTCTTTGCAGATTTTTTGATGATGGCCATTCTGACCAGTGTGATACCTCATTGTAGTTTTGATTTGCTTTTCTCTAATGATTAGTGATGTTGAGCATCCTTTCTTGTGTTTGTTGGCATTCTGTATATCTTCTCTGGAGAAATGTCTATTTAGGTCTTCTGCCCATTTTTGGATTGGGTTGTTTGTTTTTTGATATTGAGCTGCATGATCTGCTTGTATATTTTGGAGATTAATCCTTTGTCAGTTGCTTCATTTGCAAATATTTTCTCCCATTCTGAGGGTTGTCTTTTGGTCTTGTTTATGGTTTCCTTTGCTGTGCAAAAGCTTCATTAGGACCCATTTGTTTATTTTTATTTCCATTTCTCTAGGAGGGGGGTCAAAAAGGATCTTGCTGTGATTTATGTCATAGAGTGTTCTGCCTATATTTTCCTCTAAGAGTTTTATAGTGTCTGGCCTTACATTTAGGTCTTTAATCCATT
Source organism: Pseudorca crassidens (assembly GCF_039906515.1). Lineage (NCBI taxonomy): Eukaryota > Metazoa > Chordata > Mammalia > Artiodactyla > Delphinidae > Pseudorca > Pseudorca crassidens. The sequence goes on along the minus strand of NC_090312.1, from coordinate 79,121,458 downwards.
TTGAGTTTATATTTGTGTATGGTGTTAGGGAATGTTCGAATTTCATTCTTTCACATGTAGCTGTCCACTTTTCCCAGAACCACTTACTGAAAAGACTGTCTTTTCTCCATTGTATATTCTTGTCTCCTTTATCAAAGATAAGGTGACCATATGTGCGTGGGTTTATCTCTGGGCTTTCTATCCTGTTCCATTGATCTATATTTCTGTTGTTGTGCCAGTACCATACCGTCTTGATGACTGTAGCTTTGTAGTATAGTCTGAAGTCAGGGAGCCTGATTCCTTCAGCTCCATTTTTCTTTCTCAAGATTGCTTTGGCTATTTGCAGTCTTTTGTGTTTCCATAGAAATTGTGAAATTTTTTGCTCTAGTTAGAAATTGTGAAATTTTTTGCTCTAGTTCCGTGAAAAATGCCATTGGTAGTTTGATAGGGATTGCACTGAATCTGTAGATTGCTTTGGGTAGTAGAGTCATTTTCATAATGTTGATCCTTCCAATCCAAGAACATGGTATATCTCTCCATCTATTTGTATCATCTTTAATTTTTTTCATCAGTGTCTTACAGTTTTCTGCATACAGGTCTTTTGTCTCCTTAGGTAGGTTTATTCCTAGGTATTTTATTCTTTTTGTTGCGATGGTAAATAGGAGTATTTCCTGAATTTCTCTTTCAGATTTTTCATCATTAGTGTATAGGAATGAAAGAGATTTCTGTGCATTAATTTTGTATCCTGCTACTTTACCAAATTCATTGATTAGCTCTAGTAGTTTTCTGGTAGCATCTTTAGGATTCTCTGTGTATAGTATCATGTCATCTGCAAACAGTGACAGCTTTACTTCTTCTTTTCCCATTTGGATTCCTTTTATTTCTTTTTCGCCTCTGATTGCTGCAGCTAAAACTTCCAAAACTGTTTTGAATAACAGTGGTGAGAGTGGGCAACTCTGACTTGTTCCTGATCTTAGTGGAAATGGTTTCAGTTTTTCAACATTGAGAAAGATGTTGGCCTTGGTTTGTCATATATGGCCTTTATTATGTTGAGGTAGGTTCCCTCTATGCTTACTTTTGGGAGAGTCTTTATCATAAATGAGTGTTGAACTTTACCGAAAGCTTTATCTGCATCTATTGAGATTATCATATGGTTTTTATCCTTCAATTTGTTAATATGGTGTATCACTTTGATTGATTTGTGTAGATTGAAGAATCCTTGATTCCTGGGACAAATCCCACTTGATCATGGTGTATGATCCTTTTAATGTGCTGCTGGATTCTGTTTACTAGTATTTTGTTGAGGATTTTTGCATCTATGTTCATCAGTGATATTGGCCTATAGTTTTCCTTTTTTGTGACATCTTTGTCTGGTTTTAGTATCAGGGTGATGGTGGCCTCGTAGAATGAGTTTGGGAGTGTTCCTCCGTCTGCTATATTTTGGAAGAGTTTGAGAAGGATAGATGTTAGCTCTTCTCTAAATGTTTGATAGAATTTGCCTGTGAAGCAATCTGGTCCTGGGCTTTTGTTTGTTGTAAGATTTTTAATCACAGTTTCAGTTTCAGTGCTTGTGATTGATCTGTTTATATTTTCTATGTCTTCCTGGTTCAGTCTCAGAAGGTTGTGCTTTTCTAAGAATTTTTCCATTTCTTCCAGGTTGTCCATTTTATTGGCATATACTTGCTTGTAGTAATCTCTCATGATCGTTTGTATTTCTGCAGTATCAGTTGTTACTTCTCCTTTTTCATTTCTAATTCCCTTGATTTGAGTCTTCTTCTCCCTTTTTTCCTTGACAAGTTTGGCTAATGGTTTATCTGTTTTGTTTATCTTCTCAAAGAACCAGCTTTTAGTTTTATTGATCTTTGCTGCTGTTTCCTTCATTTCTTTTTCATTTATTTCTGATCTGATCTTTATGATTTCTTTCCCTCTGCTAACTTTGGGTTTTTTTTGTTCTTTCTCTAACTGCTTTAGGTGTAAGGTTATGTTGTTTATTTGAGAGTTTTCTTGTTTCTTGTGGTAGGCTTGTATAGCTATAAAATTTCCTCTTAGAACGGCTTTTGCTGCATCCCATAGGTTTTGAGTCATTGTGTTTTCATTGTCATTTGTTTCTAGGTATTTTTTGATTTCCTCTTTGATTTCTTCAGTGGTCTCTTGGTTATTTAGTAGCATATTGTTTAGCCTCCATGTGTTTGTATTTTTTACAGTTTTTTTTTTCTGTAATCGATACCTAGTCTCATAGCATTGTGGTAGGAAAAGATACTTGATACAATTTCAATTTTCTTAAATTTACCAAGGCTTGATTTGTGACCCAAGATAGGATCTATCCTGGAGAATGTTCCATGAGCACTTGAGAAGGAAGTGTATTCTGTTGTTTTTGGATGGAATGTCCTATAAATATCAATTAAGGTCATCTTGTTTAATGTGTCATTTAAAGCTTGTGTTTCCTTCTTTTCTTTTTCTTTTTTTAAAAAAAATTTATTTATTTAATTTATTTTTGGCTGTGTTGGTTCTTCATCGCTGTACATGGGCTGTTCTCTAGTTGCGGCAAGTGGGGGCTACTCTTTGTTGTGGTGCACGGGCTTCTCCTTGCGGTGGCTTCTCTTGTTGCAGAGCACGGGCTCTAGGTGCACAGGCTTCAGTAGTTGTGGCTTGTGGGCTCAGCAGTTGTGGCTTGTGGGCTCTAGAACGCAGGCTCAGTAGTTGGGCACATGGGCTTAGGTGCTCCGTGGCACGTGGGATCTTCCTGGACCAGGGCTCGAACTGAATTCCCCTGCATTGGCAGGTGGATTCTTAACCACTGTGCCACCAGGGAAGCCCCTCCTTATTTATTTTCATTTTGGATGATCTTTCCATTGGTGAAAGTGAGGTGTTAAACTCCCATACTATGATTGTGTTACTGTCAATTTCCCCTTTTATGGCTGTTAGTATTTGCGTTATGTATTGAGGTGCTCCTACGTTGGGTGCATAAATATTTACAATTGTTATATCTTCTTGGATTGATCCCTTGATCATTATGCAGTGTCCTTCTTTGTCTCTTGTAACAGTCTTTATTTTAAAGTCTATTCTGTCTGATATGAGAATTGCTACTCCAGCTTTCTTTTGATTTCCATTTGCATGGAATATCTTTTTCCATCCCCTCACTTTCAGTCTGTATGTGTCCCTAGGTCTCAAGTAGGTCTCTTGTAGACAGCGTATATACAGGTCTTGTTTTTGTATCCATTCAGCCAGTCTATGTCTTTTGGTTGGCACATTTAATCCACTTACATTTAAGGTAATTATCGATACGTATGTCCCTGTTACCATTTTCTTAATTGTTTTGGGTTTGTTATTGTAGGTCTTTTCCTTCTCTTTTGTTTCCTGCCTAGAGAAGTTCCTTTAGCATTTGTTGTAAAGCTGGTTTAGTGGTGATGAATTCTCTTAGCTTTTGCTTGTCTGTAAAGGTTTTAATTTTCTCTGCCGAATCTGAATGAGATCCTTCCTGGGTAGAGTAATCTTGGTTGTAGGTTTTTCCCTTTCATCACTTTAAATATTTCCTGCCACTCCCTTCTGGCTTGCAGAGTTTCTGCTGAAAGATCAGCTGTTAACCTTATGGGGATTCCCTTGTGTGTTTTTTGTTGCTTTTCCCTTGCTGCTTTTAATACTTTTTCTTTGTATTTAATTTTTAATAGTTTGATTAATATGTGTCTTAGCATGATTCTCCTTGGATTTATCCTGTATGGGACTCTCTGTACTTCCTGGACTTGATTGACTATTTCCTTTCCCATATTAGGGATGTTTTCAACTATAATCTCTTCAAATATTTTCTCAGTCCCTTTCTTTTTCTCTCCTTCTTCTGGGACCCCCTATAATTCGAATGTTGGTGCATTTAATGTCCCAGACATCTCTGAGACTATCCTCAATTCTTTTCATTCTTTTTTCTTTATTCTGCTCTGCAGTAGTTATTTCCACTATTTTATCTTCCAGGTCACTTACCCGTTCTTCTCCTCAGTTATTCTGCTATTGATTCCTTCTAGAGAGTTTTTAATTTCATTTATTGTGTTGGTCATCATTGTTTGTTTGCTCGTTAGTTCTTCTAGGTCCTTGTTAAATGTTTCTTGTATTTTCTCCATTTTGTTTCCAAGATTTTGGATAATCTTTACTATCATTACTCTGAATTATTTTTCAGGTAGACTGCCTATTTCCTCTTCATTTGTTTGGTGTGGTGGGTTTTTACCTTGCTCCTTTATCTGCTGTGTATTTCTATGTCTCCTCCTTTTGCTTAACTTACTGTGTTTGGGGTCTCCGTTTCACAGAGTACAGGTTTGCAGTTCCCTTTGTTTTTGGTGTCTGCCCCTAGTGGCTAAGGTTGGTTCAGTGGGTTGTGTACACTTCCTGGTGGAGGGGACTAGTGCCTGTGTTCTGGTGGATGAGGCTGAATCTTGTCTTTCCCATGGCAGGACTGCGTCCGGTGGTGTGTTTGGGGTGTCTGTGAACTCAATATGATTTTAGGCAGCCTCTCTGCCAATGGGTGGTATTGTGTTTCTGTCTTGCTAGTTGTTTGCCATAGGGTGTCCAGCTCTGGAGCTAGCTGGTCGTTGAGTGGAGCTGGGTCTTAGCGTTGAGACAGAGTTGTCTGGGAGAGCTCTTGTCGATTGATATTATGTGGGGCCGGGAGGTCTCTGGTGGACCAATGTCCTGAAGTCGGCTCTCCCACCTTGGAGGCTCAGGCCTGACACCCGGCTGGAGCCCCAAGACCCTATCAGCCACATGACTTTTGGGAAGTCTGAGGTCTTCTGCCAGTGTCCAGTAGGTGTTCTGTAGGAGCTGTTCCACATGTAGTTGTATTTTTGACGTATTTGTGGGGAGGAGGATGATCTCCACATCCTACTCCTCTGCCATCTGGAAGGTCCTCCCCAGGTGCCTTTTACAGTCTTCCAGGGAACTGAAAGTTTTTCCATTAAAAGAATTTTGTAAAGACCTAAATAAATGGAAATCCAAAGGTGCGGTGTCTGATGAATACGGAGAATGAATCTGAACTTCTCAGCCAAGCTGTAACAGTTTTTGTCAGATCATCTAAGAAACACTGGTCTTGCGTTATCCTGATGGAAGATAATGAGTTTTTTGTTGACTAATTCTGGATGCTTTCGTCAAGTGCTGCTTTCAGTTGGTCTAATTGGGAGCAGTACGTGTTGGAATTAATCGTTTGGTTTTCCAGAAGGAGCTCATAATAAAGGACTCCCTTGCAATCCCACAATATACACAACATCAGCGTCCTTGGATGAAGACCAGCTTTTGGTGTAGTTGGTGGTGGTTCATGTCACTTACCCCAGGATCTCTTCCATTTTACATTACTGTACAGTATCTACTTTTCATCATCAATCACAATTTGTTTTAAAAATGGAACGTTTTCATTACATTTAAGTAGAGAATCTCATGCGGAAATATGGTCAAGAAGGTTTTTATTTTTGCTTAACTTATGTGGAACCCAAACATCAAAGGGATTAACATAACCAAGCTGGTGCAAATGATTTTCAATGCTTGATTTGGATATTTTGAGTACGTCGGCTATCTCTCACGTGGTATAACGTTGATTGTTCTCAATTAATGTCTCGATTTGATCGCTATCTACTTCAACTGGTCTACCTGACCGTGGAGCATCATCCAGCAAGAAATCTCCAGCATGAAACTTTGGAAACCACTTTTGACATGTTCGATCAGTCACACCACCTTCTCCCTAAACTGCACAAATCTCTTTTTGCATTTCGGTTGCGTTTTTACCTTTCTTGAAAGAATAAAGCAAAGGGACTTCCCTGGTGGTCAGTGGTAAACAATCCTCCTTCCAAAGCAGGGGACACAGGTTCGACCCCTGGTCGGGGAACTAAGATCCCACGTGCCGTGGGGCAACTAAGCCTGTGCACCACAACTACTGAGCCTGCACCTCAATGAGAGAGCCCGCATGCCACAACTAGAGAGAGAGAACCCACATGTCTCAACGAAGACCATCCTGCGTGCTGCAACTAAGACCCAACACAGCCAAAAAAAAAAAAAAAAAAATTTAAAAAAATTTAAAAAAAAGAAATAATAAAGCATAATATCCCAAAAATGTTGTTTTCTTCCACCTTCAATATTAAAATGGCTACACAAAAATTCACCCATTTTGATAAGTCTTTGTTTAAATGCATGCTGATATGACAGCTGTCACATATGATCTAACAAAATTGTTTTGAATGAAGTTAAAGACAACTAAGTGCTATTCTCATAGCCACCTTACGGAAGAAAATCAATGAACCTTTTGGGCAACCCAATATTTTGAAGTGAAGTTCAAAAGTCAGCTCATCTACAAAGCTTTAAGAACCTTCTTATTATGAACCGCCAAAGCATTCTGTTTATACTTTCTTTGTGGGACACTACTTTTAAATTTCTTAAACGTGTACTCCTAGACAGTAATCATGATTTGTACATGACTAATGCATTTTTCAATCCTTCCTGAGATCTCTTTTAGTTACATTAGGTATTCCAAGTATTCAAAAAATACCTGCCTGGTCAGTACATAAATGAAGAAATAAGCACTACAAGTATAAACTGACTTTAACCAGTTTGATGATCTTTATTTTTTCCTGTGAACGTCATCTAGCATTAGTCCCAAGATGAAAAGAAAATATGAATAATGTCTGCTTCCATTTGTGGCAGAAACCTCAAGCTGTACCCTCTACCACTCATTTACTTTTGTCCGGAGGGACAGGCCTCCGGTAGTTGGCTGTCTAGCTGGAAAGCTGGCTAACAGAGGGCACTGCCTCCTTCCTTTGCAGCTCTGTATGGCCACGTGACCATGTCTTGGCTACTGAAATATAAATGAAAGTGCTGGGAGGTACTTCCAAGAAATCTCATTGAAGGAAGGGTTCACATTCTTTTGTTCTTTTCTGCTGGCAAAAATGTGGGTGTGATGATTAGAACTCAGGAAAATGTCTCGGACCAGCGCCCTTAGGATGTTGGAGGCACAGGAAAGAAGCTTGAGTGTCCGATTATCATGAAGACACCGGACCCTGGACAACCTACTTACTGTGGGAGTATTTAATGTGGAAGGGAAGAAAATGTCAATCTTTTCTCAGTGGTTTTGAGTTTCCTGTTATACGTAGCGGAACTAATCTTGACTGATACACCCTAATAGATTATAAACTCAAAAAAGCAGGGATAGAATCTACTTTGTTTACCATTTTAGCCCTAGTATCTAGCACAGACCTTGGCACATAGTAGATACTCAACACATATTTTCTTGAGTTCCACTGAATAGATGCTCAGGTACATTTAAGATTGATGACTCTGGCTTCACATAAATAATACCACAAATCCTTGATCTTTGGGAAACTACCTTTGCTAAATTCTCAGGACTCAAGTGTCTCAAGGTACTTTCTAACCTGTGTGTGAATTTCTCATTTTGTTTATTTCAAGGCCAGTGAGCTTTGTTTTTTCTTGGCTAAAAGTCCTGCATGTTGTTGGTATTTTAATTTTGAATGGCTCTTAATATTTATCTCCCCATTAGGGAAACTCAATCCATTGAAAATGGATGCTAGATTTCACTTTTTTGAAAACGGGAACTGTTTCCTTAAAGTTTACAGATTGTTACTGAGGACCAATATTGTTCTTTAATTATGGGAGCTAACAAATGTCAATTAAAGTAATGGAGGAAGATTATGATGATGAAGATTATGATGAACTCCACTGAGTTCCTTCAAAACCTTTTTCCAATTAATGGAAAGCAAAAGCTCAGTTAAAACCAATTAGGAAACCAAAGCAGATATCATGTGTTCTCCCTCATGATCTGCCTTGTAATCCATGGCTTGATGCTAACACCATGTTCCTTTCTCCCCTGGCCCATACCTACAGCGTAAGAGCGCCAGGTTGAGGATACAGCTTGAGTGGGAAACTTCAGGCACACTATTTGATACATATTTCAACACGTGTTCTCACGTTATTTTTCTTGGATTCTCTTTGAAAAGGAAAAGAAAAAAATACCCAAGTTGTTCATCTCAGATTATTTTAAAAAATGAGTAACACTTTGGTATAACTAATACCAAAAGAAAAGAAAGATCCTTAAAACAACATTAGTTGTATTCGTGACAAAAGGGCGTTAAAATCTCACACTTGAACGGCACCAGAACAAATGAAGGCCTGCGTTTCAGCATTTAAAATTGTGTGTTTCACAATCCTTCAGAGTCTGTTTTCTTCTTTCAGATATCAGCATCCTTCCCAGTCCAACATGTGAACCTCGAAAGCTATCATTATCGCTGCCTCTAGCAGACAATCCATATCAAAACAGTCGTACACATAAAGCTCTAACGATGTCTTGGCTTTCTCTGCTCTGATCCAGCTGTTTGAGTGAACAGCAGTTGGTGAACAGAGCCTGGAACATGGGGAGCACCGAGGCCTTATTTGCTAATGCGGCTCCACCAGCTGCTGCCTTCTGTGGGCTTTGTGGGCGAGGCCTGGAATTTTGCCAGTTGCAGCAGGAACAAGAGAACGTGAGGAATCTCTGAAGCCCTTCCGTTTACCCCTGTCTGTCAGAATTTGACACCCTTTGCTGTTGAGTGCTTTTCCCAGGGCTGTGAGGAGACCCCGCCGGCTTAGGCTGTGACAAGTGCTTACTCTCAGTCCCTTTTGTACACACTATCAAACACACACCGTCCTCAGCATCTAAAGAAAAACTTCTGAGCCTTGCTCTTGGTACCCCATCCAGCCTTGCATGATTAATCAGGCCAGGAAGGCTAAGCACTTCCATTTTTCTTAGGAATAATGCACTCTAAGAGGCTAGGAGAGGAATGTAAATGTTGATATTATTTAAGTCCCCAATTTGATTACATATTTTTGCCAGGGATTCAATTAATATGTAAATGTATGCACCCAGACAATTCGTGGGTAAATTTAATAGTCAAATTTTATTTATTATTTTCCTAAATGCACTTCCAAGAGAGAGCTAAATTATTTGTTGTCCAAATTAAATCATTTCTATGTGATCTCCTCGTGTGATCTATTTATTATTTAAAAACGTATTTTAAATAAACTTTAACACTCTCTGTTATTAGATCTCTGATTCTGAAGCCTGATATTTAATATCAGAAGAGGGGAAATCTGGGAAATACATATGCAGTTTGAAAGAAAGATTAAAGATTTTTATGAAAATGTATTTTTATCCTAATATTTGGTCAGAATAACTTGATTTCAACTCTGAAGTTCCAAAAAAATTGTTTTTGAATTTAACATTCTACTTTTCTTCCAAAAGACAATATGAACAAATAGCGTTCAGGCTTCTTTACAGTGCACTAAAATGGAATACTTATAGTTTAGTTAGGATAGTCATCATAAAACTATTACAAGAAAGCAAGAACTCTGGAGCATAATTCATTAAATATTTGCCGAAAGCTCAGACACAGCACTCTCTAGAATTACCATCCTTGGGGAAGACTAAAACCACCTCGGAAAGCAAGCACTCATGTCCATGTGACCTTCCATAACACCTGACCATCCTCCACCCTCAAACTGGGGTCTCTCCCTCATCATAGCCTCTTCCATGAATCAGGACCCTTATTACACAAGGGATTTGATATGATAGAGGAAAACATCATTGAAAGTTTTAAACATCATTGCTAAAATTTATACTGGCTAAAGATCATTTTAAATTAAAAAAATTTAATTTAATTAATTTTTTTGTATGCTCTCCCAGGGATGAACCAAAGATCAAACATCGAAGACAGAAAGCCACAGAAGGAGGGAGGACCCCCAACCTCTGAATGTCCTCAGTGTCTTTGCCAGGTCCTGACCCTCCCTGACAGAGCCTGACTTCTATTTCTGTTACATCCCATAGATCCAGAAAGAAACATCTTAGTTGCCCTAGTGTATGCATCCGGATTCATTTTTACAAACTGGAAAAGCAATTCTGTATCATTTTATTTGATTTCTTTTTCTTCCTTTTTCCAGATGGGAGGTAGTGTGCTATGGTGGAGGAAACCCTGCTCATGACATCATCAGACTAGCTCTGAGCCTAATGAGCTGTCTTACTTTTTTTTTTTTTTTTTTTTTGCGGTACGCGGGCCTCTCACTGTTGTGGCCTCTCCCGTTGCAGAGCACAGGCTCCGGACGCACAGGCTCCGGACGCGCAGGCTCCGGACGCGCAGGCTCAGCGGCCATGGCTCACGGGCCCAGCCGCTCCGCGGCATGTGGGATCTTCCCGGACCGGGGCACGAACCCGTGTCCCCTGCATCGGCAGGCGGACTCTCAACCACTGCGCCACCAGGGAAGCCCTGTCTTACCTTTAATAATTAATCTGGCCCTCATTTTCCACCTCTGCAAAATAGGTGGATAACAACTTTTCAGCAGCAAATATTTATTGAGTGCTTACTCTAGAGGCACTGCTCTAGGTACCAGGTAAACAACAGTGACCAGGTACACTGAAATCCCTCCCCTCCGCAGCTCGTTTTCCAGCGGGGCAAACAGACAATGTGATAAATAAGTGTTAGACGTAGTTTGTTTGATAGTGGTAAGTTTTAAAGAGACCAACCTGAGAGAAATGTACTGACCTTAATGCTTGCTTCAAAGTGCACTTGTGAGGATTACCTAGAATAAAAACTATGAACATGTTCTGCCAGATGTGAACTTATTTTGTGGTTGGTGCTCACATGCATTACCTTTTGTGGAAGAGGCTGATGTTTACCTTTTGCTATCAACCTTGCGTCACTTTCCCTGACTAGTTCTCTTTCATGGTGAGCCACTGACATGGTTGTGACCAAGCATTCTGGCTGCCCAAAGCTTGCATCTGTGGGGACCTTCCCTGGGATAAGCTGGGCAGCTCATGTCACAGAGCACAGGGTTTCACTGTGAGAAAGTAAATAGCCCAGATAAAGGTTGAACTTATAACCCAGATCTTAATAGCTCCCTGATCAAGGCTAAGAGGCTAACTGGTAGATAAACAGTTCAAAAAAATTTTAATGCATACAAATGGATTGCAGTTCATAGTATACCATTCTCTCCCATCAACCCTGTACATACAGTCTCTCTTTTGGATCACAATGATGGCCGGGAGGTTACGGGGTAGAGTGATGTCTTCTAACCGCACAGTTGGAAAGATTTTTTTTTACTCAAATCGAGGCACTCCATTTTTGATTGCTTCATGCCAACACTCTGTCTCTTGCTGTTACTGCTAAGCTATCAACATTTCAGTGTTACCAAGCTTCACACTGTGCTTCAGGGAGCCCTTGAACGGGTCCCTCTGCCCAGCTCAAATAAGGGAGACACGAAAGTGTACAGTGGGCGAGCTTGACTCTTAGCTGACAAGGAGCATCCCTCTTAATTCCAATTCATGGCAGGACGTGAAGGCTCAGGGACTGGAATTTCTGCCGTAACTATCGATAAAAGGGTTTGGGGGACCATGTGGTCCACCCTCCGTTTCCCCAGACATCTGAATTAGCAGTTCCTACACACTTGTACACTTCTGGTAATAGGAGTCTATGAGTCTGCTCTGTGTCTGCTGTGATTAGAGTCAGTGAAGCCCTTTCTTTGTATAGATCCTGTCTTTCACATCTGCACTGCAGAGTGTAGGCAGCGCTTTGTTCATGGGGCTAAAATCTTATATTAACGTGTATTCAAACATGCTAATGTCTGTTCACATTTCCTCTGCTTTGATGTTCTCAGAGAAGGGACTGAATAATGTGCCTTATTTTCAGAACTCTCTCAAAGGATTGTGTGCATTGGAACAAAAAGAATGGATTGGAAGAATAGGTGATAAGAAAATTGGGAAATGTTACGAGACATGCCCTGTGGGAGTTGTGGTTTACCTACGAGAACTTGCTCTGTATATTTATAGCATCAAAGTCAGCTTAAATGGTTTCTTATATTATACTTAAACCTGAAAATTTAAGTGAATTTCATAGTTTCTACTGGAATATTAATGGGATGCTAGTAAAAGTGCAGATGTCAAGTGGAATATTGACATCTTAACGTCAGTTCAGAAAAGTGATATTTGACTTCATTTAGAGGCTCTTAAATCATTAGATACACATGACAGTCCCTTAAAAGTGTATCTCAAGAAGCAAAATTAAAACCTTGTAGTCTGCTTGGCCCAGATAGCTTCCCTATGCAGAATATTTGTATGCTCCCAACTTACTGGGGACTTGAAGAAAAGTACAATTTTAAATTAGTATGTTATTATGGAAATCTTCCAATAATCCTTTTAATAATGTATTATAAAACATTAAAATAGCCTTTCTAAGATAGGAAAGGCTGGAAATCCTCTCCTATTGAGTATAATATTAATAAATTGGTAAAATCAGTCTAGGAAAATTACAATGTCTTTCAGTTCCTTTGAAGTGTCTGACTTGGTAAGTGACCTTAAGCCCCTTTAAAACAATTAAAAGATTCAAATATTTGTCTGCCAAATTTTTATAGCATGTTAGATAATGGGGTGAATGGAGTTATATATAGTCTCTATATTTCTGGGTATACCTAATTTAGTTAATATTAACATTACTCACTCATTTATGCTTTTATACACTTTGAGTCATATAAGGTCAAGGTCTCAAAACTAATCATAAAACTACAGAATGCTATTCATGCTAATATAATAACTCTTTCTTTAAAACAACTGCCAATAAATTTCATTATAAAAAGTTATTAAAAGGGTTAAAAACCTATTAAATGTCAAAGAATTTGCCTGACTCAAACTTCTAATAAAGAAAGAGAATAGGCTTTCTTTCTGAATTATTTAAATCTTTACTGACTGTGCATTGAACCATGAAATTAGAAAAGTGTTATTAGAAGTGTTCTCTGGTTTTTATAAAAGTTGGAGCCCAGAATGTATCAAGCTATAGTCTTTAACTAGACTAGTTAAAGCTGTAGGTTTTTAATCCCAAATATATGGCTTCTACTGATATAAAGGTCATAATTAAAACTCTATCCTGTAACTTGGTGATAATAAAATTATTATTACAGAAGCACACATGTTCATTTAAAATATATGAGCTACATGTCCCAATTTTAATTTGGACAAATATTTTCATTTTTTTCAATCTTTCAATGTCCACTAAACTGATGTTTTTGGGTGTCCTTTAAAAAAAAAGATGGTTGAAAGAACTTACTGGGGAAGATGTGGCTAGAATCTCGAATGACTGAATTTAATGCACTGATTCCTTGGGTAGGAAATTCAATTCGATATGTTTTCCTGCACACTTAAGGTAGGCCTGGTACTATTAGAGGCCCTCAGGGAAATAAAGACAGATATACTGTCCCTGTGCTTGAAGAGCTCCCAGTGTAGGGAGACATACTATAATACAAGTCAGAGGGGATTAATTCCTGTAGCCGGAAGTACCCTACTGTAGAGTTGCAGGGGAAGGAGTGTGACTTCCAAGTAAGGGACTAATGGTTGACAGATGGTTCTGAAACGTGCAAATAATGCTGCAACAAGGAATGTGTCTGCATTGCATTGAAACTGTAGTGAGCACCACTGAGAATTAAGAGTGCTTTTCAACATAAGAAGACATTTCGAAAATGGAAATGAATAGAATTTACCTCTGGAGGCTATATTATTGACACTAGACACACCATCTGATTGTCATGGTCACCATATCTGCTGTATTTTCATGAAAGTAATGATTTGCCTATGATAATATGAAATAAAATTGGACAAAAATAAAATAATTATGTGGCTTTTCCACTAAAGGATGATTTTTAAATATTAAAAATTCAATGCACAATCAAATCATATTTTTAAAAAATGTGACTAAGAGCAATCTGATAGTTTGATTTCTGTTTGGGAATCAGCAATTTGACTTTCAAGTGTTTTATCTTCTGAATCTTCGGATGCCCAGAGACTTAGTCTGTAGTTTCAAGACTATAAGTCAGAATATATTCTGAAGTATTAAGGTGTTCTAACTGAAAGAAGCCAATAAAACTCTCTAACATTTGATGCTACATAAGCAGAGAGACCATTTTATCAGTCCCCAGACCATTTTATCAGTCCCCAAATATGGGCCTGGGTTCTAAAAAAATACCTATGGGCACACAAACACCAGCCATTTTCACCTGGATCTTTACAACATTCATTTCATTAACTAAAAATGTTGCCACACAAATTACGCTTTCACGGAACAAGTGGATCTTGTTTTCTTTATACTGCCCCACCTGTCAATCAGCGCCATTCACTTGTTAGTGAAGTACGTTACCCAGAAGGAAGAAAGAAGCAAAACACTCTGTGAAAGGAGGTAAGTGCACAAATCTTACTGTAGGTCTAGATTGGGCTCATGGATAAGTGATATGAAAGCTTCAGACCTCTCTGAGACAAAAAGGAAAAGTACAAGGAGTATAAAACAGATTCCTTGTGGGGAATGAGCACTGAGTGGACATCATTTGCTTAAAAAAATAAATTTCCTTTCTCTTTAATAGTAAAAGTTAGCTAAATGGATGCTTGATGGGTTTATGAGAGCTGGTATCAGGAACTCTGAACAGAAAAGAAGCGCTTTCTACACATTACATTCAATTTTTGATGAAGACAACTTTTCCACCTGATTAATCATTAAGTGGCATCTCTCCCACCTGCTCTCCCTGAAGAAGTGGTGGATGGCTGGGACACTGGGGGAGCTGCTGATCTCGAAGCACAGTAAAGGGGGACCCAATGTAAGTTTAAAAAGTGGTCTGCAAAGGGTTCATCCACAGGAGGGTGATGAACACATGTGTTGATGATAATGATTCTGACGTGGCCTCTGCCCTGACAGGAAGGCTATCTTAGAATAAAAATTCACTTAAATTAGCAGCAACTCTGAATATTCATGCCCATAATCTGGGTAACATAATTTCGGTAAAATGTGTAAAAATTCCCAGGAAAGGGGGTGTCTCTTCTAATTTAATTTAAATTTAGTGTCTTGGTTTTTTGTTTAATTCTTGTTAAAAACTGTTCTAGCTACCTTTGCCCACTTTTCTGCCCCAGTTAAACAACTGATTCTAAATGAAATGTAATCCATATTCTTTTTATCAGGAATCTTGAAGGATTTCAAAAGCTTGGATCTGCCTCTCAATAATCATTTTGTAGTTCTGTGGCTGTGGAAAGTGAACTAATAGTTTGCTGAACTAATAGTTTGCTGATGCATCCTTCCTAGTGAACGTTTTTCTGATCTTTAAAGTGCTATGTGGCCAAAAAAAAAGTAAAATAAAATAAAAAGTAATAGTGAGCTGAGAAGTCTGCTTGAGTGGACTCTTGTTAACAGAAACATGCCAGGGGAACTTTGTTTTTATATTAGAAGTTATACTCAATTTATTATTTTATTACTTTCCCCCCTAAATTTTAGTAATAGCATTGATGTATTTTAACAACAGAAAAGAACTACTTCACCTTAGATAAAGCCTAAAAGCCTGTGTTTAGGCTAAATCCATAGGCTAACAGAGCTATTTAAACAATAAAAACCTGTATTATAAAAGAGTTTACTTGCATCTAGTACATACAGAAATTGCTGTATGAGAAGGTATACTGACATTTCATCAAGCATTGGTTCAAAAGGAAAGCCCAACAAGAACAGAGTTCTGGACATTAGAAAGGATAAATAATTTCAAGATTTGCATAATTACAAAGCTGATAACCCCAACCGTTTCAATGCTACCAGAATAAAAATAGGAGCATTGTGTATTATGCAAATTTAATTGCAACAAAGTAACTGATAAAAACGACTGTTGTATTACAATTTACTTCTGGAGACATTAGTAACTTTTATGCTTAAGCAATGCCATGGGAGTATCTAAGAACATTTCTCCAAAATTATACACTGCACCCAGAAAAAATGTTCATTGGTAGAATGGCCACTTAGAATAGTAGTAGAATCTTACTAATTGGTCAGTTATATATTGATACTTAATATTCTGCTGTCCCCTTATTCCCTGATAATAAAATAATCCAAATATCAATGCCAAATCGAGTAGCTTTTAAAAGAATGTTAAATATGTGTGCTACTGCAAGACAAGATATTTCTTGCAAGTTATGAAAAATGCACTTTGCTCATGGGTAAAATGTAGTTTAATGATATGGAAATAAGCTCACGGTTCCTCTGTACTGTATTTACAATTTTGTGTCTAAAACATATTTAATATCTCTAGCATAATTATATGACTACAAGATGACAATCCAATAAATGGGAAAAATCTCAATTACATTGATCAACTGAAGGGAAAGAGAAAAACTTACAACATTAAAGTTTAGAGCCTATTATAAGGGAACAAGAAAGAATATCTAGCCAGCAGTTTTTAAATTTAAAACCATCTGATCATTTTTCTACATTTATAAAATGTACACCTACACTTATAAAAGCTAATAGAAATTTCCAGTTACAATTTATTTTCTGAAGAAAAAAGTGCTCTTGGAAAAGACAGAAGTCAGAACCTTTTAAAAGATGCATTGCATTTTATTTCCTCTTTCACAGGCCAGGGGTATTTTAGTTGAAGACTAGAAATATTTGTATTTTCATGTTCTTTTTTTAATGAAACAGGCAGATAGCTTTTTTGGGGCTTACGTTCCTTGTCTTGTTTGCCCCCAAAACTTTCACTGGATGCTCACTGTTTGTGGCACGCACTCAGGTGTGGCCTGGATTTGGTGGCGGTGGGGTGGAGGGAAGAACTGACTGGGGGGGTGTCAAGATGAATAAGGCTCTACCCTTCGGTCTCTCGAAGGAAGCCTCCTCAGAGACACTTGCCTTGACAGGCCTACCAAAGTACATCCATCCTCCCCATCCCAGGCATCTTTTTCACAGCATGATGACTATCTACAATTATCTAGGGCAGAGCTCTGCAAATTTTGACATGCACACGAATCCCCTGGGGATCTTCCTAAAATATGATTCTGACCCAGGGAGTCTTGGGAGGGGCCTGAGATTCAGGGTCTCTGACAAGGTCCCAGGTGGTGCCAATGTGGCCGGTACATGAAGCCAAGTTTGAGTGGCAGGGCACTAATCAGTGTGTTCGTGATTGACTTCCCTGACCAAACTCTGAATTCTTAGAGCAGGGTCCTTTGCCTGCCTTGTTTGCTGACCTTTCTCAGTGCAAGACTCAGGTACCCCGAAGAACTGGACTCAGGGAGAATCATGCAGCAGCAAACTGAACTGCAGAACCAGCTGGTAAAGCTCCCAGCTCTCCCAAGAGAGTTTTGTCTATCCTTTGTGGATCCTTTTGCTTGTTTTTTTTTTTTTTTTTTTTTGGCGGTACGTGGGCCTCTCATTGTTGTGGCCTCTCCCGTTGCGGAGCACAGGCTCTGGACGCGCAGGCTCAGCGGCCATGGCTCATGGGCCCAGCCGCTCCGCGGCACGCGGGATCCTCGCGGACCGGGACACGAACCCGTGTCCCCTGCATCGGCAGGCGGACTCTCAACAACTGCGCCACCAGGGAAGCCCCTTTTGCTTGTTTTCACGCCGGGAGATTATGGTATAGAATTACCGACAGACAATGGGGCACTTCGACCTGGATTTTCGGTGGGTGGACT
This sequence comes from Pseudorca crassidens, assembly GCF_039906515.1. Taxonomy (NCBI): domain Eukaryota; kingdom Metazoa; phylum Chordata; class Mammalia; order Artiodactyla; family Delphinidae; genus Pseudorca; species Pseudorca crassidens. Next base: position 79,104,000 of record NC_090312.1, on the reverse strand, counting down.
GATGAGAATGTTACTTCTTGCAGGTCTCAAGCTATTATTAATTAACTGGGGATGAGGAATGGGGGCACCTCCAGCCACCAAACGTGACGGTTTATTGGCTAATGTGGGAATAAACCGTGACTCTTGGTCTTCAAAATTTTTCAAAATATAGGGCACAACCTTCCTAAAGTAGTTAAAAATTAGTGATTTAGAATTTCTTAACATGTAAATAACTTAGAAGACTAAGTGAAAATAAATTTTTATTTAATAAAATAAAATTTGTGTAATGCTGCAAAAGCACTGCTTAGAGGGAAATTTATACTGTTAAATGCACATATCAGAAAAGGAGAAAGGTCTCAAATCAGTAACTTAAGTTTTTATCTTAGGAAACTAGAGAAGGAAGAGCAAGTTAATTCTAAACCTAGCAGAAGAAAAGAAATAATAAAATAATAAAATAATTTTTAAATTAAAAATATTATTATTTTTAAAAATAATAAAAAGGGAAATCAATGAAATTGACAACAGAAAAACAATAGGAAAAAAAAATCAACAAAGCCAAAAACCAGTTCTTTCAGAAATCATTAAAGTTGATAAACCACTAGTCAGGTTAACCAACAGAGAAAGAGAGGACACAAATTACCAATATCAGAAGTGAAAGAGGAGTCATCACTACAGATCCCAAAAGCACATTAAAAGGATAGTGAAGGCATAACAGAAAAAACTCTACGCCCGCAAATTTGACAATTTTGATGAAATGGAACAATTCCTTGAAATTAAAAAGCTTCCAAAACACCTACAGAGAGAAATAGATAACCCAAAGAATACTATATCTATTAAATAAATTATTCAATAATTAACAACCTCCTATAAAAGTAGTCACCAGGCCCAGATGGTTTCTACAAAATATTTAAGGAAGAAGTCATACAATTCTCCATAATACCTTCAGAAATTAGAAGCAGAGGAAACACAGCCTAACTCATGCCATGAGACCAGAATAACTCTAATACCAAAACCAGATAAAAACACTGCAAGGAAACTATAGACCAATAAATCTCATGAACATAAATGTAAAAATCATCAGTAAGGGCTTCCCTGGTAGCGCAGTGGTTGAGAGTCCGCCTGCCGATGCAGGGGACACGGGTTCGTGCCCCGGTCCGGGAAGATCCCACATGCCGCGGAGCGGCTGGGCCTGTGAGCCATGGCCGCTGAGCCTGTGTGTCCGAAGCCTGTGCTCCGCAACGGGAGAGGCCACAACAGTGAGAGGCCCGTGTACCGCAAAAAAAAAAAAAATCATCAATAAAACATTCATAACTTGAATCTAATAATGCATAAAAAGAATTATACACCATAAACAAGTAGAATTTATCCTAGGTGTGCAAGGCTAGTTCAACATTAGACAATCTATCAGTGTAATCCAATACATCAACACACTAAGAACAAAAATCACATGATCGTATCAACAGATGCAGAAAAAGGTGTGAAAAATCTAAACCCATTCATGATAAAACCCTTAGCAAACTAGGAATAGGAAGGAACTTCCTCAACTTCATTTAAAATATGTACAAAAACTCTACAGCTAACATCATACTTAATGGTAAGAAACTGGATGTTTTCCCCCTAAGATCAGAAAAAAGGTAAGGATGTCTCCTTTCACCGCTCCTATTCCACACTGTACTAGAAGTCCTGGTTAATGCATAAGGTAGTAAAGAGATAAAACAGCTTGGAAAGGAACAAATAAAATCGTCTCAATTTGTAGGTGACATGTTGTCTACGGAGAAAGTCCTAGAGAATCAATAACAACAACGACGACAACAACAATCTCTTGGAAATAATAAGTACGTATAGTAAGTATGCAGGATATGATGCTTTCCTATTTACCAACAGTTAAAAACTGGAATCTGAAATTTAAAAAATGCCATTTACAATAGTACTCCAAAAATGAAATGCTTAGGCATAAATGTAACAAAACACGTACAGGCCCTATAAGCAGAAAACTAAGAAACACTTATGAAAAAAATCAAAGAAGATCTAAATAAGTAGAGAGACATTTTGTGTTCATGGATTAGAGGGCTCAATATTGTTAAAACGGCAGTTCTTTTCAACTTGATCTATAGATTCAACACAATCCCAATCAAATCTTAGCAAGCTATTTCATAGTTTTCAACAAACCGGTTCTGGAGTTTATATGAAAAGGCAAAGAACCTGGAATAGCTTACATAATACTGAAGAAGAAGAACAAAGTTGGAAGATGTACACTGCCTGGTTTCAAGACTCTCTTTAAAGCTACAGTAATAAAGACAGCATGGTACTGGCAAAAGAACAGACGCACAGATCAATGGAAAAGAATAGAGAGTTCAGAAATAGACCCACACAAATACAGTCACTGATCTTTGGTGAAAGAACTAAGGCAATTCAATGGAGAAATATAGTTTTTCAACAAATGATGCTGGAACAATTGAACATCCATATAAAAAAGAAAAAAGGTACAAGATCTTTCATTCAGTACAGGTGGGACTGTGACATGGTACAGCTACTTTGGAAGACGATTTGACAGTTTCTTACAAAACTAAACCTAGTCGTACTATACAATTTAGTGATCACACTCTTAGGTATTTTCCCAACTGATGTGAAAATTTACATCTACCTAAGAAACTGCACACCAGTGTTTATAGCAGATTTATTCATAATGGCCAAAAAGTCCTTCAATAGGTGAATGGAGCAACAAATTCTAGTGCATCCATACCACTGAATATTATTCAGTGATAAAAAGAAATAAGCTATTAAGCCATGAAAAGACATGGATGAATCTTAAATGCATACTGCTAAGTGCAAGAAGCCAGTCAGGAAAAGCTACAAGTATGTCTAATTCCAACTACATGACACTCTGAAAAGGCATTACTGGAGGGATAGTAAACATTGGTTGCCAGCCATTCAGAAGGGAGAGGTCGTTAAATAAGTAAAACAAAGATAATTTTTCAGGGTAGTGAAACTATTCTGTATGATACGGTAGTGGTGAATACAAGACACTAAGCATTTGCCAAAACCCACAGAAATTCACTGCACAAAAAGTAAACACTCATGTATGCAAATGAAAAAGAATATTTACGAGGCTGTGGGTGAGACGCAGGACATCACAAAAGGATCTTAATGTACTGCAAATGTATGAAACAATCTCATTAAAGGGGACGGGTAATAAGTTACTGACCTATGTGAATTTGGAAACGAGTAGCGTCTACAAGACTAAAGGTAAAGGAACTGTGTATAAGCACCGTATCCTACTCCATAAAGTTGTTTCCCACAGGAGTGTGGGTTAACAATTCTGATAACGTGAATACACATTTCCAGGAATGAACAATGAAGTAAATGGATAGCAGATGGTGGGGGTCAGGTTTCTCACTGTTGATGTGAGAGGCTACAGATAAGCAAGGGCAGAAGGCTATGGCAATAGATTAGAGTTGAGGCCATCAGTATGAATTAATGTTCAGCTTAAACTAGACACAGATGGTTACACACAGAAGTCTTTACAGATATGTGTATGTACACAGGTTAGTATTCATACATATATCCCCCTACTCTGTCAGCTGAGAGGTCCTAGAAGAAATGAAACCCCAGTAGCAATGGGCAAACGTGGTGCCCAGATCTTAGTTTCTCCAAGAAAAGGAAACAGGGCTTCTTGGAGAATGGCTGGTTCTAGGACAGGAACAGGAAATATACAAAATGAGTCTGGAGTATACTGCAGTAACAGAAATTAAAGTGTTCAAAATACCCAGAAAACGAACACCTCCCCCCAGAACACACACAGAGTGATGGGTGTAATCCAGAGGGGTACCAGAAGCCAACTGAAAAGGCTCCCAATCCCCAAAGCTGGAATAACCTGAGATAGATGGATAGGTAGATAGATAGACAGACAGACAGGTGGATAAATACTACCGGATTATAACCCAAAATGTAAAAATAAACACCCATGAGCCCATACTAAAAAAGGTAAATGATTCAATGAACAAACAAGTAAAAAAATAAATGGGAGAGAACAGGCAAGTCTTCAATGCAGGACAATTTAAAATAATTTATGTAGATACTCACCTTCAAGGATGGAGAACATAACTCCCCACTCCTTGAATGTGAGCTGCACATAACGACTTTCTTCCAAAGAGTGCAGTATGGAAAGGGATAATAAAAAAAGGGTACATTTACAGTCTGGAAACTTGACAAACACTACTTCAGACCAGTGATCAAGCTCACCATCAACAGTGCTGAGTCATGCTGATGACATGAGCCCTTGAAATGCTCTGATGAGGATGTGGCACTTTATGGTCTTCCTCCTAAAACTACGTTACTCCGATCTAACCAGAGCACAAACCTCAGACCCATCTCGACCAAGGGAGATTCTATGAAATACTTGACAGTACTCTTTTTTTCTTTTTTCTGATACGCGGGCCTCTCACTGTTGTTGCGTCTCCCGCCGCAGAGCATAGACTCCGGATGCTCAGGCTCAGCAGCCATGGCTCACGGGCCCAGCCGCTCCGCGGCATGTGGGATCTTCCCGGACCGGGGCACGAACCCGTGTCCCCTGCATCGGCAGGCTGACTCTCAACCACTGCGCCACCAGGGAAGCCCGACAGTACTCTTTAAAATTGCCAGGGTTATCAAAAACAAGGAAAGTCTGAAAAACTGCCACAGCCCAAGAGGAGCCTAAGGATATATGATAACTAGATGGTGACCAGGAACGGAAAATGGACATTATGGAAAAACTGAGGATATCTAAATAAAGTATGGACTTTAGATGAGAATAATGTATTAATATTGGTTCATTAATTATGACGACTGTCCCATACTAATGGAAGATGTTAATAATACAGAAACAAGGTCTGGGGTAAGTAGGAACTCCTGGTACTATCTTCATAACAATTTTGTAAATCTAACACTGTTCTCAAATTCAAAGTTTATTATAAAAAAGAAAGCTGACCCAGTTTTACTCCCAGTAGTTGAGCTATAAGCTACACAAGAATCAGGTATATTAGTTTCCAAACCTGTTTATGCACATTGTGTTTATTAATGCAATTGTAACATTTATTCAAATAGCATATAAACGGATTAAATTTGCATGCATGCAAAGAGAACTGTTTCTATATAAATTAAGTTTAATGCCCTGGAAAGGCTGAATAAAGATAGGCTACTTAAAAACTTGCTGCCTAATCACGACCTAACGATGCTGTAAAAGACTATGAAAAGTATTGTAAAATTCCGCAAAGAATCTTCTTTTGGATGGTCTCATAAGTCTCTTTAACTTCTTGCGCCATTTTAAAGAAGTATAAAGAGAAAATATTCACAGACAAAGTTTTATGGCTGTTGTTCACATTACAAAGGCTGCACAGGGTTGCCATCTTGGATGCAAACACTAAGACACAGTGTCGGTCCTACCCCCGATGACAGGGCATTGACATGCTTAACCGCTTTTTTAACCAAGTAGCTACTGTGTTCTGATCTTTCTTACTACAATGTAGAAATTTTAATTACATGTAGAAAGAAGTTCTCTGCACACCACAATGTCACATGCGTGAATCAGTGTGAGGCTAAGAATGTCAGCACTGGAGTTCTGTCTTTCTCCAGGTGCTCAATGGCCTAGCATTTCACGGAACTGTGCAGAAGAAAGGCACCAAACTTCTACTGTATTCGGTGTGCTAGTATACTAGCCGAATATCTGAATGTTTGGTCTTTGCTCATGAGGGAGACTACATGTAGCTGTCTAGTTGCCAGAGGGTCCATGAATGTTGGGTATTTCTCCTCTCCTCTACAATCTGTTTAAGGGCAGAGACCAGAGATTTCCTAACTTGTCCCTTCTAAAAGGAATACACAACCCGAACGCCAGCACTTTTTCTCACCAAGATAGATGAGGACTCCTTGTTGGCCAAGTGTGACAGGAGCTGGACCCTATCATTAATCATACTGAAGGCACACAAACTCCCAGAGTGTCCCTTTTACCTGGCTAGTGAGTCTGCTGTAAGGGGCTTCATCCATAGGTGCCTGGCACACACTCCACCCGATTGCTAAGGGCTGCAACTGTGTGAACAAGCCCACCCGTGTTTTCGTTATCCCCTAGGAGATGTGTAAAACGTGGGTATTAAACTTTCTGTGAGGGAATTTTTTACTTTCCACAGAAATACAGGGGTGCCTTTTTAGAATGATGGGATTTTTGTTTTGGAGGACGGGTCTGAGGGGTGTTTTGAGTGTGTGTGGGTAGACAGTGGTAGGGATACATCTTGGCTTCCTAAGACTGAGAGCTCTAAGGTAATTCTGGCTTCTGGAGTCACCGACTTGAGGCATTTCTGAGCCAAGATTAGAAAAGCAGAGCCAAGGATGAGAACCACGTACTGTTTATTGAGAGGAGAAAGTCTATTTGTATTAGACTCAATCCCCAAAGAAAGATGTCTAAAACTCTCAATGGATATTGCAAAATGCTGAAGGCAAAATTAATTTTAATCCATTTTAATTTGAAACACAGATATTACGCCATGAAAAACGTTTAGGAGGAGATAAACGTGTTGCAAATGATGCAAAAACATGTGGGGTGTCCAACACCAGAAGGCTGGAGTCCCTGTTATAACTGAGACCTTTGGAGATTGTGTCTTTATCTCTTCCACCCTAAAGGCTCTATCTAAACACTCAAGAGGAAGATTCCTACATTTCATTTGTTCTAGAGGTCAGTGAGCACACAGAAGGCCTTTCGAGTACAAATCAGAGTTCACAGTGCCTTTCGATAGTACTTTTTAGTGTTTGGGACTAAGTACAAGCCCTTTCTAGTGATGAATTCTGTCACTGCATCCGTGTCACATGTGGGAAGACTACTAAGGAGATTTTATTTTTTTTCAGACATTTCTTTCATTTTTTGTAAAAATAGAGATAGCGGCTCCTAACATGGTGAGCCAGCATGCATTTCAGAGATTCTGCTGAGTCAAGAATTTATCTTCCTTAGAAACTCTTCTTAAGTCACTTAAAGACCTCAAGGATGAAGGTGTTACATGGATCGTCCGCCAGGTGAGGGATGCACTGGCAGAGTAACTCATTAATATTTTGCATTTGCTCTCTGCCATCAAGTTTCTCAAAGAAGATGTTCTGAACTCAGTGACTTTTTTTCCAGGGCAGACTCAGAAAAGAAATTTCCTCTTAGAATAGTAAAACAACCTAAAATAGAGCACTAATAATTAAAAAGACCATGATTTACAATCTCCTGGCTGTCCATTAGAATAACTTAAACCAAAATTCTTCTGGTAAAATATCTTTAACATTTTTGGCGACACTCTTTGGCAACTGGTTTCGTGTGCAGTGAGAGCAAACAGGAGTGAGGGCAGGCACGACGCATGTCCTGACAAGTTCAGGACAGATCAGAAGAGCTGCACTCACCTCTAGGTTAGCCACAATAGACAATCACAAATCGTCTCTAAGCTTCAGATTTTGTTCTCTAAAATAGGGGTGTGACCAGATGATTCCTTAGGTTTTCCCATTTTGGGACTGCCGTTCACAAATGTATATTGTGTGAGTTACAAAAGAATGAATGAACAGCTTTAAGTCAGGACCATCGAAGCTGTAAGTGATGCTTAAGACAGATAGACTTGGCTCTCAAGTTCTTCTAGATTATTTTTTTTCTTCATGTACTTAACCCAAGATATTTGATAAAGCTTCCAAGGATGCCTCATTTTTCTGTCAGGTGATAATATTTCATTAATAAACTAAGTAAAGAGATAAATACTTCTAAACATAAACATTTCCACAAAATACATAAGTACCTCCAAATGAAAATATAGGTATTTATTTAATAATATATGATAGAGGGCTTCCCTGGTGGCGCAGTGGTTGAGAGTCCGCCTGCCGATGCAGGGGACACGGGTTCGTGCCCCGGTCCGGGAAGATCCCACATGCCGCGGAGCGGCTGGGCCCGTGAGCCAGGGCCGCTGAGCCTGCGCGTCCGGAGCCTGTGCTCCGCAGTGGGACAGGCCACAACAGTGAGAGGCCCGCGTACAGAAAAAAAAAAAAAAAAAAAAAAAAATATATATATATATATATGATAGAAATTACATACATATATATATATTTTTATCGGTCTGAATTTCAGCATGAGAATAAGGTTGTTAAATCAGGTCAGTCTTGGGTATTGGTGGGCAGAACAGAATGTGTTATGATTTGAGGAGGTCTATAGCAGCTCTCCAGACTCCAAGTACCTTGGGTAAAATGCACCCTTAGGCAATCACTAATTTGGATTAACATTTTTCTCTTTTAAAATGGGGGAGAAAAGGGCAACAGTAAATATATGAAGCCAGCCATAATCATGCACATCTCTGTTTGAATTACTTTAATCTGATTGCTTTCCTTTTAGAGTTTATGTGATCAGTTTCACTGAGCAAATGTGGTTTTGAAGGAGAGTGGAAGAGGATGTGGACGTTCCTGGGCAGGGGGCGGGGGGATTGGGGAGCAGAGAGGATACAGACGCCCAGCTATGTGCAACTAGCGGGCAGCATGAAAGAGTCTAGGTGTTCAAGGAACAGAAAAGAAGGATACTTAAAAGGCTGGAATAAAAAACTCGTGTTTTAGAATTTTCATTCCACAACTATTCATGCAGTGCCTTCTACATGTCTGGCACTCTGCTGGGTGGACGGGGATAGTTACAATTTTGCCTAGCCCATTCTGTTTTTCTCCTAGAAATGCAAATAAACATGAACAATATACTTTCAGACATCCAGAGGCTGTTCTGAATTCCAAGTAGTAAAGTCTCTTCAGTATATTGTATTTTGAACTTTTAGGAAGAGACATTAATAATTTAACTCTGAAGTGAACTAAAGTGAAGTGATGTAGAATTAAAAGCATCACAAATGCTGCTGAAATATTTATGGAGACTGTATTTTGACTAAAGGATTACGGTTATAGAATGATTTATGTCCTAGTTCCTGAGATCTCAGTTTACAAAAGGAGCCAAAGCTGAAACCAAATTTCACAATTGTGCTTTTCATTACGAAAAAATTTTCCATATGTCTTCCTTTTTATTAATTATTACAATGATGTGTCTAGATGGTCTATAGCAACATTATATATTATTTTCATATAATTCTTCCATAAACATGGGGCAGATCTTCATGTAGTCTTTATACATTAAAAACAGCAGTGAAATGGTGACATGCCGTTTAACATAATAGATGCATCAAACAAGAAAAGCAAATAAAAGCCCCAATGTTGTTAATTATAGTAGCGCTAGAGGGAATGTGCTAGAGGTCCAGCACAAATTCCTCTAAACTTTACTAATTCTGCATTGGTCCACCCTGATTACAGTAACTGTATTCACTTTCCAATCTTGTGAAGGAGAGAATCAACGAGCCTTTTTAATAACCCTGCAACCTTGCCTGCCGTTTGCTCACACAGTTAGTGGAACCACAGCACTGTACATAAGCCAATAAAGCTCACAACAGCCGAGATATATGTAATCAAGGATCTGAAAGAACATCCTCCACGTTAGATTCAGTCGCTTTTAACTTGTACTTCACAAAACAAACAGTCTCTTCAGGCAGAAGGAAAATACATGTTTGTCATCCAAAGCAAATACGAAGTCACATAGGGTACTGAAAGGTGCAGGCCTGCCAAACACTTTTTAAATCCAGCAACAGCCTCTGTTTCACTGCAGAAGTAGTCGAATATTTGGGGAAAGCCAGCACGTTAAAAAAGCGGCAGGAGAATGCGGCACTTGCTTTCGCCTGCTCTACACATTCTATTCTGATTGCTCAGGGTAACGGGGATGACACTGGTGCTGCTGGAGGGTATCCTGACTCTATCTCCAAGCAGGAAGCAGAATAAGAGAATCAGATACTGATTCCCAAACGAATACCAGGTATCCAAATGTTCTCAGCAACCATGGCGCCTAAAGATTCGCTCTTAGGTTCCAGAAGAATTCAGGTCTGAAACGTACCACCGGAAGTGCCTGCAACCTCTAGTTTAGCTCATCTTCACTGACAGCTCTTTCTTCTTCTTTACAGGAAATAAGCAATGACTCAGAGTCAGGTGGTTCTTAGAGGAAAAGAGAAAATCTAGAATCTTCTTTGCCCTCCCCAAGTTCATCAGAAGAACAGGGAGTAGTGCCACAGCCAAGGCCAAACAACATTCTGTAGAGAACGTGCTTGTGTAACATCCTTTCTTAAAACCCCCAGAGAAATCTTTTGTGAGTTCAGAAAGAAACTTTAGAATTTTAGGTCTATCGTCTCAGTCATCCTTAAAATCACTGGGGTTTACCCATTTTTCTTTTTTAATTTGCTCTGAAATAATTAATTACTTCATTCTTAGATGAATGTTGGGATAAACCAAGTCATTTGAAAATAGAGAAATCATCAATCAAATTCTATTTCACAGCAATGACAACAGAGCAATGTGTTCTTGGCCTAACACAGTCAGCTTGGTTTATCTTTGATAGGAATTCAATTTTTCCGTCCCTTTTTTGGGTCCTGTAACATTCCCAGTGCCTTTCCGTAGTTCCCAGCTCTCTTTCGGCTGAAAAGGAAATAAGGCTTTGTGAAGGCATTTGTTGAGAATATTTTATTCTTTGCCAGTACAGAGAGCCTCACATAAGAATTGTGTTTGGGTAAATGCAACAGAAGGAAAATGAATAAAATCTCATTTCCATTAAGAGCTACATTCATGTGCAAAGACCTCCAATTAGAGTTCTATAGAATCAACGATGCTTTGATATTTGCTACAGAAAGCATACTGCACTATTGGCATGATAGCTAAGAATCTCTATGTTTCTATGGTCATTTATTTTAGATAGTTTTGCCATCATGGCTAAAATGAAATGTCAATTAGTGCATATAATTTAGAAATTACCCTCCAGCCTTCCAGAATTTTAAGTAAAAGTTAGACACTCTCCCCAAAGAATAAAAATTAACTTTATCCAAACGAGCATTTCAAGAAAACCTCTCTAATTCCTGCTTAAACCAAAAGGAATCACCTAATTTTGTGTATCAGAGAGTACGTGAAGCAACATATTTTTTGTCATAGTTATTACATCAGGCAAATACACTTTATTATAAGTGAAAAAAGTATATGCCCCATGAGTGCTCAACCATGTAATCTAGCTGTCTAATAAATTCTTCATTGTGGCTGACTAGTCCTTTGGGAAATGCCACGTTCATTCCCTGAAAAAATCAAGGGACTGGCTTGTAACAAACAAAGCATTTCTTAAAAACGAAATGAAAGGAAACAAAACAAAACCTTAAGTTTGTAGTTGATCAAATTGCAAAACAAATTAGGCTCTATTGGACCAGTTTTCTATGACAAATCTCAGGATACATATTTTAGTTATTTGATCCCCAAGAATTAAAACAAATTTTGTAGCGCCACCACACATAGAACCTAGGCATGGGGGGGGGCGCTTTTCTGACACTTTTTTATTACTCTCTTTGTTTTAACAAACAGAACTGAATAAGGGGTTATTATGTTTTATTACCTTCAGTGTCTTTTAAAACTGTTCAGATCTGTCTTGGAACATTCAAAAAGAAAGACTGGTTCACCAGGAAATTGATTTCTGAAGAGAACGAGAGCAGCCTACACAGCTGCTAGTCTAGAATGAGATTATTCCTGCTGCCTGGGAGGCTTGTAGAGGCACATACAGGCAGCCCTAAAGATAGAGGGAAAGACGGGGATGTGCCAGTTGCTCCTGCCTGCCCAGAAGTCAGAGTCCTGGGGAAGCAAGGCCGATGACGGCGCCGCAGAGGGAGGGCAGGTTATTTAACAACGCGAGCTCGAGTTCCCAAAATGTAAGCTGGGGGATGATAAGACCCAATGGCACAGAGCTGTGAGAAATAAATAAAATGTGCAAAAGATCTAGCATATATTTAGATCTTAACAAAGGGTGACTACTATTATTACAGCCAGTAGCTGGAGAGAGTTTTTAGATTTTATTTTTCTACCTGGAGGTAGATGAGAAAAGACCAGAATGGCGATGGCTGAATATCCTCTTAGTGGATACTAGATGGGTCATCAAATAATAGGAAATGTGGGCATTCTCTTTCTTTTTACTAGAATAAAGACTCTAAAAGCTAAACACACCAAAGCAAATGAGAGGAATAGGGATGTGAATGGCCTGGGATGGTGAGGGAGCGCACAGCAAAACAATGAGCTGAAAAGTACTTATGTGGACCTAAGATTACCTTTGAACCTTATTACAAATAAAAGTTCTGTGCTATCCAACTAAGTTATTGACGCTTTGATGTAGCGTTACTTGAGAAGACGCAACTGGATTTATGGGACCTACTGAGAGTCTTACTTTTGATCAATTCAGCTGCACATATTGAAAGTATGAGCACCTACCTTAAAAATGTGACTAATACACCATCTAGCCTCTAAAGGAAACACATCCCCAATTGATTAATTTATGTAACAGATAATTCCTGTGGGCCTTTTATTTATTAACATAAGCTTTGAGCAATTTATTATCATTATACAGCACATACCTATTGTTATCATATTGTGCTACTTACTACACACTGGATTATATATTATTACATAGATATTACATATTACATATTATCTAGTTAAATCCTTTCCTTTTTTCTTTTACAAAAACTAAAAGCCAGAGACATTTATTCACTATTCTAATGTGGTTCTGTTATATTCAGAAGAAAGGACTGAATATATTGGAGGTGAGTAAAGAAAGAAAGAAATCTAGACTCTTGAGAAACTAAAGAACCATAAAAAACTTCATTGGTGTTTGATGTTAGTCATCAAAACCTTTGAAGAAAGCTTCTTCTGAAAAGTGCTTTCAGAAACTGAGCATCAACAAAGCTGTGGTGCTGGGCTATAGCAAAAACTTCCCTTCCTCTCCTTGTACCACTGCTGCCATCTTAAAAGTCCTAGCAATTTAATCTGGTTTAGTGTAGACTACTGAATATTTTTCAGTACCATAAACTCTGTTTCTCATGTCTTCTTTTGACTTCGTGGATTCTTTCTTTTTTTTTTAACATCTTTATTGGAGTAAGATTGCTTTACAACGGTGTGTTAGTTTCTGCTGTATAACAAAGTGAATCAGCTATACATATACATACATCCCCATATCTCCTCCCTCTTGCGTCTCCCTCCCTCCCACCCTCCCTATCCCACCCCTCTAGGTGGGCACAAAGCACCGAGCTGATCTCCCTGTGCTATGCAGCTGCTTCCCACTAGCTAGCTATTTTACATTTGGTAGTGTATGTATGTCCATGCCACTCTCTCACTTATAAAGGAGGGATTTTCCTGGAGTGAGAGGGCAGGGGTGGGGTGAGAATTGAGCTGTAAAGACGTACATCACAGATGCCCAAACTTTAGGGTTTCACCACCAACAAAGTTCTTCCAAATGATGGAAATGACAGAGATTTGCCAACTTTTAATATTACTAAGTGAGTACACTGCAAACATGATTACTGGCTCACCACTATTTCATAAAAGATATTTTAATACTAATGAAATCTGGATGTGTCTGAATAAAGCATTATCCTCAAAAAGGAATAAATCTTGCTTTATGAACAAAAATTTCCTTATTTTTGTGAGGAGCACTAAGAACTTGAGTTAACTAGCACCCATTCTCACATGGGCATATGAGAACCGCCGACCAGGGGGCCAAGAGCTTACACTCTAGTTCTGGTAAAACGACATGTACACCGAGTCACAATAACACAACCGGCTAAGGGACCTGCGGTTATTATTATCTAATTTGATTATGCATCATCTCCAGCATAAAACTACCCTGTAAGGCAGATAGGGAAGGCATGATGTTCACTTTTTTTCAGAAGAGGCAACCACTACTTAGAGAGGGGCAATAACTTGCCCGAGGTCAATGTAACTGAGAAAGTGACTAGAACCCCACTTTACCACTCCAGTGCCATCTCACGATGTCACAGCACGTGCCTGGTGACGGTGACTTGTAGAGAAAATAACCACTCTTGTTTTCTAGCCACACAAACCCTAAGACGGCATATGTATGGAACAAGGAGATGGTCCTAGACTGATTTCACTAGAGACTGACCCGTTTCCTCAAAGAACACACAGCCAATGTCACTACAATTTTGAAAAAATAAAAAAGCCTGGTTCAAGTTCAACATTAAAAAGACCTTTTAGGGCTTCCCTGGTGGTGCAGTGGTTGAGAGTCCGCCTGCCGATGCAGGGGACACGGGTTCGTGCCCCGGTCCGGGAAGATCCCACGTGCCGCGGAGCGGCTGGGCCCGTGAGCCATGGCCGCTGAGCCTGCGCGTCCGGAGCCTGTGCTCCGCAACGGGAGAGGCCACAACAGTGAGAGGCCCGCGTACCGCAAAAAAAAAAAAAAAAAAAAAGACCTTTTACCAACAGACTGTATGGTATCAGAACAGGCTGCCATGCAAAGAAGTAAGCGCCTATCACTGAGAATGTTAATACACACGCTTGATAATGACATGAGAGGCAAGTTACAGACAGGTTACTGCACCAGGGAGAGGGATAACTGGGTGTGTCACTGTCAACTCCAAGATTCATCAAAGTGTCCCACACAAGCTTTATTTACTGTTGGATCTATAGAATTCATGAGGGAAATATCCACCCAAATCGGAGATTCCACTCTTTAAGGTAAAGAAAAACAATGCCTCACTTGCAAATATCCATTTATGAATAAAATCATTATCAAGGTAAACCATGAGACAAAGGTGGAAGTGTTCAAATGAGAGACAAAAAATCAGAAGAGGCTCTAAGGTCACATGTGGGACCCCACCTGTTCCGTGCTTTTGTCTTTCATTCTGTCTTCTCAGCAATCTGTGTCCTTATGGCTTTCTCAGCAGTGATTAGGCACAGTGCTAGGCTCTGGGGTTACCACCACTGTAGAGTTCCAAGTTCCCATGTGATGTCCTATGTGATGTCAGCACAGGAACCCCCAGCTCTGGGCTCCATGTCACCAGTGGGCTCTGACCTCTGACAGGAAGACATGCCTTAGACTCTGCCAGGCCTCAGTTTTCTCACCAGTAAAATAAAGGACTTTGATTACAGGACCTGTTTGTTTCCTTTCAGATCATACATTTTAGAAAAGTCTATTTTATTCCATTATATTCTCTCCATGTGGCCCATTAAAACTTTTAAAAATTTTACATTAAAAATGACTGATTTCACTATTTGTGTGTGTGTGTGTGTGTGTGTGTGGCTAATGATAAAAATGTTTAGTTTGGGAAGTTGAACTATAATAAACTACACTAAAACTTCTCTTCTTAAAAGCCATTTTCTAAATCTACAAATAATCACTCTGGTTTCAAAATTTTTCTCCAAAGCTTTAATCCTATATGGACATTAATCATTGTGACAACTTTGTAGAATGAAAACTACCATTTTCAAGCCCAATTTTAATCACTTATGGAAAAACATCATATGTTAGAACTTGTTTGTCTGGTTAAGTAGAAAAAGTATGGAATGTGGGGTTTCCATGAAAATTGTTCATTTGTATGTTACTTTTTGAAAAAGGTCTACCGAGTATGCAGAAATTGTAATAATGAGAAACAGGCCATAAATTGAAACCTCAAAGAAGACATCTGATTGACTTGAAAAATAATTGGTATCTTTCCACTTAATCTACATTAATGTAAACAATAAATCTTCTCTTAAACAAAGATTCTGTGAATCTTCATTTATCTTTTATGACAAGAGAGCAAAGGTTGTAGTTTAATGAATGGAAAGAAGCAACAAGGTCAGTTTTAAAAGCCTCACAGGTCAAATGTCTGACATCACTGAACATTAAAAAAAAGCAAAAAAAAGAAGAAGCCCAAACATGGTAATTTCTATTTTAGTCAAACCACTAGGGTCCAGCTGAGGCTTCAAGTAGAAAGAAAGAAAACACCATAATTTAGTAACATAGAGAAAAGTAATTGTAATGACAATATCCTTTCAAGATGTATTCACCAGATTTTAATAGGGTTGAATTAGGTAGATTTTAAAATAATTTTGAAGCTTCCAAGTTCTGTTGTCCAGCTGACAACAATCCCTGGCATTAATAAAGGGATTGGAAACAGAAGAGCACATAATTTTATTTTACATATGCATTGAATTCTCCCAAATGGAAGACCTCTGTCATCTAAAAAGGTTATTCATAGATCCAAAGAGCTGATCAGGGTCATTAATAACAATAGTAATCCGATCATCATTCCAATGGGACCTGACAAGTTTCTTTTCAAAGTGGATACTAATGTATTGATGCTTGTGAAGTTCATTACAGCAGTAATAAATCATTAGTCTCTGCAAAATGATTTATAAGTTGGTTGAAATGCATTACAATAGACTGTCACAGAGCTTTGCAGGCACAAGAAGACTCTCTGATGCTTTACTCGAAGTGTGATGGCTTACAGTAATTAGACACCAACACCAACTCTAACACTACAAAATACATTATATCTATGGCTGTTTCTTGTTCGTTCAAAACCAAGTTTTAATTCAGCACAGCCTTGAATTATTACTATCTTACAAAGCCTTTAAAAATTATTTTTTCTTTGTTTACTCTATAAAGTTTCACTGTGACCCCTGCTAATTAAATTTCTTTTGGCTTTACCAAATAATAAGAGCATTTCTAGTTGCAATTATTCCCTTAAGACTAGGTGCATGTATAAGAACATGCACAGTAAAAACATTCTCAAGCATTTAACATTATGAATTAACGCTGTAATGAAGTGATTCACAGCTGAGCATGGGCTGAGATGTTTATTTCCAAACATGTGTAACAATATGTCTTTACATATAATGCTTTCAAGAGTTAGATGTGTTTGTAGGTACTATTTGTCCTCAGAGAGAGAGGAAAAAAAAGCTTAAGATAAGACAGTATTAACTTTTTCCAGAAAATAGGAAGGGCTTTCTGATGGTAAGGGTAGTTCTACATTACAGCAGAGAAATGAGTTCTAGATGATGTCTACTTTTTTAGTTTGGGTGTGGACTTAATGAAAGAAGTTATTATATCCTCCATTGTTCCTATGCTTATTGGGAAATATGGCAAAAGGAGTCATTTCATGGCTGTTCCTATCCGTTTTAAATGAATCACCTGACATTATTTTCTTTGATTACAGCAGTCATATAGGAACCTACCTGTTGCTACATCTGGCTGGAAAACTGATACGAGTGTGCTTATGTGCAATCTCTTTTCAGGGTAGCTTTAAACTGTGTGAGAAATCCCACCTCTTGCTTTATCACCTTTCTCCGGTCACCACTGACTGTTGACCTTGTTCTCACAAAATGAGGCTGTTCAGATAGAAATAATAATTTATTTGGCTATCTAAAGAGTTTTACTATGTTAGTTAAAAAAAGTGTCAGTATGTCCTGTGAATGCCAAATATACCCCAAAGTGATTTTCAATTCAGATTACTTTATCACCTGTCCTCATCTGTTTCCATGACTTATTTTCACTTCATGACAAAGACTGCTCAAGCCCATGGTTAACAAGATCCATCCTGCCCTGAAGCACTGCAGGATGGTCTGATGTGTTTGCTGTGTGGATTTTCAGAAGTTATTTGTTACAATCAAGCCTCAAAGCCTACGCTTCAATGAGGCCTTAAAATATTGTATAATTTGGCTGTCGCTCTAATAATGCACATATAATATATCCTGAAACTTCAATCAAAGTGATTACCTAGAGTAGGATATCTGCCTTAACACGGGTTTTGTTGAGGTATTAAATCATGACTCCATTTACAACATACTCTTGAGATGGAGACCTTGAATATAACTGCATGCTGAGGTTTCTGGGATTTCAAACACTGGCACACGTGCCACAATTTATTCCTGATGATTCTCCCAAAGCGCATTCTATCAATTGATGCTACTGCTGAGTCGAAACCAGAGACAGACCCTAAGAGGCTTCAGGAGACAGCAACCTTCCTATTTGTGTCTGCTTCCAGCTAGTTTTTCTCAGAGGGACTCAGCCTTCATGAGCAGGATGCTGGAACCCCTAGCCTGTCACCTCCCACACCTTACATTCTTAACACTCTCACTCATGAAAATATCAGATATTAAGAAAAGCTACAGTAGACACAAATGCCATACAGTTTAATTTTAAAAAATACAACTAACTCTTAGTTATTTTATCAAATTGTTTACTAAATCTATTATTTTCTGCTATAAATGATAATAGTTGAAAGTACTGACACCACAGCTACATCAGGGGAAACTGGGTGCCAATCAGTATTTGATGAGATGCCATCAGGACGGCATGTGGACTGTGCATAGATGTATGTGTCTGAAGCAGATTTCTTCCTAAATGAAAAATAGCCACTCTTGCATCCCTGGAATAAAACTTTCTTGGTCAAGATGTATTCTTACTCCTGATTTCTGTTTTATATTTTAATTGGGCTTTTGTGTTGATACTCATTAGTGAAACTAGTTTTATTTTTTTTAGCATGATTCTCATCAAGTTTTGGTACCAATATAGTACTCACTTCATACCAAAAAAGCTGCAAATTTCTTTTCTCCACTGATGCTTTGGAACAATTTTTAACAGCTTTAAATATTTGTTAGAATTCCTCTCTACAGCCATTTAGGCATGATGCTCATTTTATTGGGAAGGGGGGCAGCATTCTTATTTTCTTCTTTTAATATCAGTCTATTTTGATTTTCTATTTTTTCTGTGATCAGTTTTTTATAAATTACATTTTTCCAGTTTTTCAAACTTATTTACAAAGAATTAAACAAAGTAGTCATTTATGATTCTCTTAATCCTCTGTATGATTCTGCATTTATTATGTGCTTTACTCTTTTCTTTGACCAATTTATTTTTTTGTCTTTTCAAAAAACTGGATTTTGATTTTCTCAGTTCTAATGTTTTCCTTTTCTTAACTTGCTATTTTCTGCTCTTTATTAATAACTTTCTTTTGCTTTCCTTAAATTTATTTTGTTGGTACTTTTATAACTTACCCATCTCTCAAATCTAACTTATTTCATTTAAATATATTTTATATACTTACTGACATATTTAAGGCTAAGAATTTTCCTATTAACACAGCATTAGCTATATTTTATAGGTTCTGATATGCCATATTTCATTTTTATTTGTTTAGAAAGTCTCCCACCAGATAGAAAATATAATAGAAGAAAACATCCCATTATAACAGCAACATGAAACATAACTAGTAATAAATATTTAGTAACAAGTTTTAACAAGAAATATGCAAGATATGTAAGAAGAAAACCTTAAAACACTACTGAAAACCACAAAAGAAGACTTGAAGAAACGAAAATACATACCATGTTCTTGAAGAGCAGGACTTAATATCATTTATATATTGATTCTCTATAAGGTAGTTCAGAAATATAGTATAATATCAGTAAAAGAATACTAGGAAATATTTGTTTTATGGGGTTTGGCAAGTTATCCTAAAGTTCAAATAGAAAAATTAACAGAAATAGCCTGGAAGAGCAATGAGGAAAGATTAGCACTAATAGATACTGCAGTGTATTAAAGCATTGGAAAAATTACAACAATGGAATATTAGTACAGGAACAGAAAGACCATAGAATAGAAAATCTGGAAATAAACTCAACTACATGCACGAATTTACTATATAATAGAAAAGCCACCTCAAATCAGTAGACTAAAGATGGGTTGTCTACTCAATACATGATGAGCCAACTGACAAAAATTAATTTGTATCAATACCTCCTACCTCATACCAGGAAAAGTTCTAACAGATGGTTCATGAAAAAAGAAAATATGAATGGCTCTTAAATACATGAAAAAACTACTTAGATTGTTTTCATTTGTCAAACTGACCAAAATCTGAAAGTGTGATCAAGTTAGAGTGAAGCAGACACTCTAATATTTAGACAATGATAATGTAAGTTGTTATAACACCCATAGAGTGCAATTTGGCATATCTATTAAAATTACAAATGCATATGCTACATTTTTTTTTTTAATTCTCAGCCTGAGGTTTTCTTTTTCTTTTCTTTCTTTCTTTTATTTTATTTGAATTAATTAATTAGTTAATTATTTTTAAATTTTTGGCTGTGTTTGGTCTTCATTGCTGTGTATGGGCTTTCCCTAGTTGCTGCGAGTGGGGGCTACTCTTTGTTGTGGTGTACAGGCTTCTCATTGTGGTGGCTTCTCTTGTTGCGGACCATGGGCTCTAGGTGCTCGGGCTTCAAGCTCTGAGGCATGTGGGATTATCCGGACCAGGAATCGAACCTGCGTCCCCTGCACTGGCAGGAGGATTCTTAACCACTGCACCGCCAGGGAAGTCCATGCATATACTACATTTTTTTTTTTTAATCCAGAAATTCCACTGCACTTGGTCTCATACAAAATATTTGTACGAGGGCTTCCCTGGTGGCGCAGTGGTTGAGAGTCTGCCTGCCGATGCAGGGGACACGGGTTCGTGCCCCGGTCCGGGAAGATCCCACATGCCGCGGAGCGGCTGGGCCCGTGAGCCATGGCCGCTGAGCCTGCGCGTCCGGAGCCTGTGCTCCGCAATGGGAGAGGCCACAATGATGAGAGGCCAGCGTACCGCAAAATAAAAAAAATAAAAAAAAAAAAAATTTGTACGAGACTCTTTATTGAAGCATTGTTTGCAATAGGAAAAAAAACTAAAGCAAAACACCTTGCGATAGGAGACGGCTGAATTGAATTATGAAGCATCTACACAATGGAACACTATACAACCATGAAAATGAATGAGGCAGCTTTGTACTTATGTGAAAGATCTCCAAGTGAAAAAAGAGGAGCAGATCAGTATGTCACCTTTTGTAAAAAGAAAAAATGGGGGAGGGAATAAGGATCTATAAACTCTGGAAAATGAAGAAACGACGTCAGTGGTTATTTATTTTGATGGTGTGGGAAATGGGAAGATAGAAGATTAAGAAAGGAACATCCCTCATATTAAATTATGTGAATGTACTAATAATTCAATACAAGGACAATTATACTATGAAAAAAAATCTATCAGCAATAGATGGGTCTCCTGTAGATATTTTGAAATAAGATTTTACCTCTTAAGAGGGAGCTTATCTAGTAGAAGTCATGGTTTAAGAAGTGATTTGCTGTATTCAAAAGAACTGTCACAGCAAAATTTCAATGCTCAAATGCCTTGCATTTACTTTAATTAATATTGCTAAATGTGTATTTCAAAATCAACTAAAGGTATATTATTAGTTGCTAAGAGTTCAAAATTCAAACTATGACTAAAGTAATCTCTTAACATTATAAAACAAGGATTCCAATTTTAAAAGCTTAGAGGCACTATATACTATGAGATATGACTCACACTTTCCCAGATGGCTATGTACTACAGGCATACCTCATTTTAATGAAACTTGCTTTATTGTGCTTCACAGATAATTCATTTTTTTTTTTTTTTTTACAAATTGAAGGTTTGTGGCAACCTTGTGTTGTCAGATGATGATTAGCATCTTTTAGCAGTATTTTTAAATTAAGGTATGTACATTGTCTTTTTTAGACATGACGCTATTGCACACTTAATAGACTACCATATAGTGTAAACATAACTTTTATATGCACTGGAAAAACAAAAAATTCATGTGACTTGCTTTATTATGGTATTTGCTTTATTGCAGTGGTCTAGAACTGAACCCACAGTGTCTCCGAGGCATGCCTGTATTCACCAAAGATGGGGTGTGAAAATAGAAGAATATTTTAAAACATTATTTTGGTAGAAAATCAGAGAAGTAAGGTATAGTCATCATATACATTTTATAAGACATTTTTGTGTCCATAACTTTGATAATCATCTTTTGGGGGGCTCTAATTAAAAATAAGATATATTAGATAATATATCAATTCATTCAATAAATATGAGTTACTATGTACAACATATGGTTGGCACTCTACACTGGGGAGAATTCAAAGAGGAAGCTAACGTAGCTCTCATGTTCAGAGAGATTATGGTAGAGTAGAGGACCTACAACACCTTGACGATCAGGGGCAGAATGCGGCAGACCATCATTGGAGGGGTCCACAACGTTATGAGGGTACAGCCGCAGGAGACAGACTACATTCAGTGTAGGAAACAAGATGAGAAGTAAAGAGAAGCAAGGCTGTGATGGGAGGTGGCGAATAGCTGACATAAGACCATAGGGAAGACAGGGCTGCCATGCTGCATGACCTCAGCGGGTACGTGCCACACAGTGGCAGCTCTGCCCAGGAGTATGTGTTTTCTACTGGGCAATGAGGGATCCATTAAGGACTTCTGAGCACTGAAATGATACAACAAACCTATGTCTTAAAAGAAGACATTCTTGCAATTTTTGCATAAGGGAGTGGATGGAGAAGAAACAGTTTAAGACCTTAACAACATTACTCCAAACAAGAGACAATCTCTTACTTTCCCTTGCTTGGAATAGTTAGAAATCTCTTACATTGGATGCAGGATGTGCAGGAAGTAATAATGTGAGAGCTAATGTAGAGTCAGAAATAGGCTTTTGGAGACCAGCGAGCGGCAAATGTGATACTAAGATTTCGCGTCTTGGTAACCAGAAGAATAGTAGTAGCATGGGTGAAGTTAGGAGGAGGGACTACGTGTAGTGAGGAAGCTGTTAAATTTGATGTGCTAGCTTTTTGCTACCCAGGAGGGGTGTTCGAGAGGCATCGCAAGTCATGGAATTAGAGGCTGAAGATTAGAGCAGCGTGGGGGACACTGATGTGTACATTCCCTAAATGCGGCTGTGGTGGAAAGTGCGGGGCTGGCTGAGATCACAGGGATGCAGACACAGGCAGCACCATGGTGGGTGTGCTCACAGGACGACCGGCAGCAGAGATGGGGCCGGCGGCAACTTGGAGTCTCAGACTCACATTTAAGCAGAAAAGGCTCTGAGAGCTCAAAGCGTTCCTTCCCTTAAACACATTGATCCCTAAGACCCTCCCTTCCTCTCTTCCCTTCCTGGCATTTTCCAGGTGAGCAAACTGAGGTCATGACAGGAGAAAAATGAGCCAGATGGTTTCCATCGATTCACAGAAGGAGACGTAGAGGCCTCCACTGAGGTCTGGGGTAAAGAAGAGGGGAGAGATGGGGCAGGTGAGTAAACAGCAGTCCTTTGCAACAGTTGCTAACTGCCTTTTAAGGAAATAGGAGACTGATACACATCTGTGAGTAGGAGGTCAGTCCAAACTGAGAGGCTCAATATTTAAGGATAAAGAGGAACATTGGAGGGCCCAGCGTACATTTAGACTTGTTGGGTTTTCCCCCCAGCTTTCTTGAGATATAACTGACGGACAGCCATTTAGACATGTTTAAAAAAAAAAAAAAAAAAGGAGAGGCTTCTTCCTCAGAAGCCAAAGGGAAGGACTAATGAGAGGAATAAGATGCCATGCTGTGCTTTATATATTCAGCCCTGTGTTCTATGTAATTTCGAGAACACCAAGGCCAGGAGGGTTGTGGACACCGGCCGGCCTCACACGGCGGTGCACTGTGAGGGGGCCCCACCCAAGCAGTCTGCTTCCCCGCCTCCTGTTCACCCCACCCTGCGGCTTACAAAGGGAAAGGGAACAGGCACAGACAGAGAGTACACTTAGGAAGGGAAAAGGGACGTGGAAAGAGTCTGTGCTAGATAACTAAGACTTCTTCATGAAGTGAAGTTAAGCTCCCTCATGGAACTGAGACGCTGGGGGCTTAGAGAGACAGGAGGACTTGCATTTGAACATGATTTTAAACACGGGAGCAACGCTACTTTTTGCACGTGAGACATGCAGCGCTGCTCTTCTGCTTCAGCAGACTTTGCTGTGGGAAGAGGTGGGCTCTGTGTTTGGGCAAATAGTGTCCCGTAGAGAGCTATGGCGGGCTATCATTTTTATTTACACACGTTGGTCCTCGAACGAAATCACCCAGATACTGCCACCCAGCACGCTTTCTAAACCATTCGTATTCATAGCGTACCATAGATAGAATTAGACAATGAGACTGCTATTGTGTGAGAAGGAAAAAAAACACCATTCCTGGGTGGGAACCATTTCTAAAGAGCTTACTCACCAAGCTTTTCAGAAATTTCAACAATTTACTGTTGTTATAATTGCTTTGCTCCACTCGCTACTATGCAGAAAGGCATTATACAGCCTAACATTTTGGTTCTCAGTGTTTCTTCATGTTATGGCATTTCTAAGTGCAAAGTAAGGCATCCAGCTCAATGATGGGTTCAATTCCAGGATGAACAAAGTTCTGAATGAGGCAGATTTAAGCGGGGGCGGGGGGTGGGAAGACAGACAGACAGAAGATTTATTTATAAGAGACATTTTCTTCTCCACTTACAATGAAACTGCTTTTCCTGGTGGTTGGTGATTGCGTTTTTCTAGTGGGCACTGTAACAGTTAAACTGAACAAACATAAACTTGATCTGCCCTGCTATTAGACTGAAATCCATTTGGATTAGAGTTGTATGAAGGATGTTACCTATACTGTATCTAAAACTGATGAAAAAGGAATGAATACGGCTTTGGGCTCCCTTAAAAGTGCCACACAGCCACAAGAACTATGCTTGTGCAGGATTTAAAGTACTGAGTTAACAGAGAGATATGAAAATCACACACACCGGTTATATCTGATTCAGACGCAGCCTGCACGTGTCAGTTCTTGGCTAAATGTATGGTTGTACTGCTCCCACGAGGTGGTCTTTGGATAAGTGCTATATTGGGAATAAGCTTCTCCTTGTTTTTACCCTCATTTCTGCATTAATTCTGTATGACTGTGGGCAAGTCACTTAATCTCCCAGCTCGTTGGGCGCCCTACTGCTAAGGAGAGTTGGAGCGATCATGGCGACTAAATATTTAGAATAGCAAAGATGTAAGCAACCGTAATACAAAATGTTACAAAACTATGTAATTACCTAGTCTTAGAAATAACTAGAAGCAGATGAATTTGTTGGTCCACCACCATATGCTTCAGGTCAAATAAAAGTTTAAGTGCAAAACAATTCTCTTTATATTATGCTACTAAGTTCCTTTATTTATTTTGCTCCAATTGCCATTTAACCCCTTAACTGCTTTGTGGCTATAGTAATTTTGTAAAGTTATAATTTTGCATAGGAATCATGATTTACCCTTCAAATTGCCCCCAAATTACTTACACACACACACAAACACATATACTTACACACACTGGTATAAATACTGGAAAAAACTGAGTTCTCAGCAATCTCATTCTCATCCTTGGCTAGAAGAAAATATTTCTTATTTCCCTCAAAGACATTATCTTTATCTCTTTTCTGAAATTAATGCCCATTCCCAATATTGCCCATTTCCAGATGACATTCACTACTGCAGTGGTTTCTAAGTAACATGTACCACACATCCTAGAAACAGCATTTGCAGAGTCTTTTCAAAAGAGAATATGTGGGGCTTCCCTGGTGGCGCAGTGGTTGAGAGTCCGCCTGCCGATGCAGGGGACACGGGTTCGTGCCCTGGTCCGGGAGGATCCCACATGCCGCGGAGCGGCTGGGCCCGTGAGCCATGGCCGCTGAGCCTGCGCGTCCGGAGCCTGTGCTCCGCAACGGGAGAGGCCACAGCAGTGAGAGACCCGCGTACCGCAAAAAAAAAAAAAAAAAAAAAAGAGAATATATGATTTAAAAATCTATAGCACATAATTATTTTTAGTACATGTTTATATAAACTCTTTCTTTAACCTGCCACACATTCAGTGCAATTATCTTCATAAGACTGTTTCATTTGGCAGAAAGTAACGAAAGCTTTCGGGAAGTTTACTTCAAAAGACAACTGAACACTAGGATGTACCTTAATGTAAAAGCTACAGGCATGAAAAAAATTCTTAAGTATAAATGCATGAAGTAGCGAATTCAAAATATGCCCTGCTACTTAGTCAACAGGTAAAATTGAGAGCTATCCTAGTTAGCAGATGGGAAGACATTCACTTTCCCCTTGCAAACTAGATACACTATTTCCATATAAGGATCCCTTTTTTTAAAAAATGTTTTTTATTGTGGTAAAAGTCACATAACAGAAAACATATTATCTTAACCACATGTAACTGTACAGTTCAGGGGCACTAAGTACCCTCACATTGCTGTGCAACTCTCACCATCATCCACCTCCCTTTAAACACTAACTCCCCCCACCTCCCCAAAGCCCCACCCTCTGCTCCTTTCTAACTGAATATAAATCGTCTTTACTAGAGTAAAATGGGCCAGCCTTTGGCTTACTGAAAACTTGATTTGCGAGCTTGCCTCCTTTGCTAAATTGCACTCATGTCCTTTGAAGTAACAGTATGATGATGATAATTCAAAGTTCCTTTGAAAGCTGAACACCTTGCCGTACCACAAGCCAATCAGATTTGGATTCAGTGAATCTTTGTTGGTTGCCAACCTTATTGCAGTTCTACAGTGATCTGGGCAGGTACTTTAGAAAAGTAGTGATATTTAGTTCTCAACACAGCTCAGTGAGGGAGGTTCTATTATTCCTGCTTTAATTAATAAAGGCTCTTTGAAGTTAAGTGTCATCCACGACAAGTAAGAAGTTGGGCTGAGCTTTATTGACACTGATTTTAAAAGACTAGAAGAAAAAGCTAAATTCACATCAGCTTTGACATAATGATGCAGTCTTAAAAGACTAACTGATATTAGCTTATTTACCAATCATTTACCTTTCCTAATACGTGCGTTATTAACAATTTTGGTTATTTTGGGGCTCTTTTAACTTGCATTCTTATTAGTCTAGTTGTCTTCCTTCTATTTTTAAAATATGACTGGTCTTTGGAAAACAAAAAAATACTTGGAGAGTCTATCCCCATAAACAAAAAGATTGTAGTTCTTTGTGCA
This sequence comes from Pseudorca crassidens, assembly GCF_039906515.1. Lineage (NCBI taxonomy): Eukaryota > Metazoa > Chordata > Mammalia > Artiodactyla > Delphinidae > Pseudorca > Pseudorca crassidens. The sequence goes on along the minus strand of NC_090312.1, from coordinate 79,077,255 downwards.
TAAGATTATTTATGCATAAATAAATATATACAGGAGCCCTGCCTTATGCAGAGTTTTACTTTCTTTGGTTTCAGTTACCTGCAGTCAACTGAGGTCTGAAAATATTAAGTGGAAAATTCCAGAAATAAACAGTTCATAAATTTTAAATTGCACACCATTCAGCACACCGTTCAGTGATGAAGTGTCAATCGGTCCAGTTCCAGTCCCCCAGCCCCAACCATTGACAACGTCTGCTCCTGACATTCAACCTTTGACATCATCATGGCTCGATGATCCAGGATCATCCAAAGCAGATGAGAGCCTGACCCACACTAGGTGACATAAGTTATTAGAGAGTGATTTGTTACATATCCAGGTTGCCCTCAAAGGGGATTTAAAGGAAGGCACAATAAGTGTTAGTAAGACTTATTATCCCTTTTTTACTCTTATTTTTGAGGGGGGGTGATATTAACAAGATTCTCATGTTTATGTAACATTGATTCACTAAATTGCACTGCTCTCTGTTTTTTAGCTACGTCAGAACACGGTGTAGAAGCTTCCTGGCATGATACAGATGGACTAGTCAGGCCACAGCCCTCTCACAAGGAGGCTCCAGTGACAGAGGCCTGGTGTAGGAAGATGCAAACAATATGGCAAGGGGGGGATGCCACACCCACTTGAGGAAGGGGCTCTGCTGCTGGGTCTCTGGTAATGGCTGTCACCTCCTTGAGCTGGCCTTCAGAATGCCATCTCATTCCAACATTTAAAAAGCCTTTTTAACCGTAAATACTGCCATTTCGGTACTTTTGTTTATATAACAGGCCGAGCTTAATACTATTATCCAGCATGGATCACCTGACAACTTGCAAAAGAATAGGCAAGAAACCCACGATTTGCTTACTCACTATTATCCATCGCACAGGAAGAAATGCTGAAATTTATTACTGTACACATTCCTGAATTAGGAATGAGACACGTATTCTGCCTCAAGTAGCAGAAAGGCAAATAAGACATTTTGGTCTTTTATTTATCAGACTGCCATGTTTCTTTTTCTAAAGGATAGCTCTGAATTTTTGTAATTCTTGTTACCTGGAGATATTTATAAAACATACTCCTTAATAATTGTTATCAGCCTTCTAGTATCACCACTGATGGATTGAAAAAGTCAGGATATTTATACCCAATGTTATAAAGTATCTTTCTAGAGACAGAACATTCTAGAAGCAAAATTTACCTACATGAAGTTGCCTTGCTTCTCCTAGATTATCATTACCATTTTCACTAATTATCACTTATACCATATCCTACAAACATGTTTATTTTATTTTAAATTAATATTCAACCTACTCTTGTTATGGATTTTCTATCTGGATGGCAGAACTCAGGAACCTGAATGTAGAATTCCTGGGTACTATAGAATTAATTAACAAGTCAGAAAGACAATATCCTGTGTGGGCAGTGGCTTTAGGACACATTCAGAAGAGCGTAAGCTATATATCATAAATGCATGTCAACCACAAGCAGAAAGGAACCCACCGTATGGAAAAATGTATCCCTCAAAATCAAAGTGTAACATCAACTAAAACTCAGTAATGTGTTCTCTGCTTCTTTTTGACCTTCTGTTGTTGCTTATTTGAAGATCTTGGCAACTGTCAGTGACGGAATATTCATGAGGCTATAGTCATTCCAAGACTAAAATGTTAGATTCTGCCACTTTTTCATAGACGACCGTAGAAGTGGGATTTCATTTAAATAGAATTTTTTTTGTTTTTTAAACACATCCTACATATATGAGTCAGTAACAATTGTGGTTGAACCATGAATGTAATTTTCATGAATGATAAATCCTGTTTGCCCTCTTACCCTGGATATTTCCACAAAACTTTTTTTTATTCTACTAGTGGCTTAGCAATCCATCACAAGATTGGCTAGCTCCCGACTGCCTCTGTGGAGAAAACATGTTTAAATGAAACATTCTTGTGTTAAAATATTTATTTTGAACTTAATACTGCTTTCCCATAATCAGAAGACAAACTAATAATAGGGTCTTAAACTATAGCAATATGATAACATTTTGAGAATATATTTGATACAAACATAAAATATTTTCAGGCACCTTTCTCCATTAACAGTCCTTTTGCTAGTAAGCACACGGTAAACACAAGCAGAATGTATCTCGTAATTCTCTGCAAATATCAGAAAATTTCAATTTGGCTGTCTCAATAACTACATAGGATTATTGTGAGTGTAATAGTTTTATGTTCAAGTGGGATTCTGCTGTATTAAACTCATTGTTAATCAAATCAGCCAAGCTCTCTCTGGAATTTCAATTTACACCTTTGCAAAATATTAGCAGTGATTAATATGTGATTTATTCATGTTTGATTATTCATATACACCTTTAAAAAGAAGGCTCTCACCTCCCAATGCTGTATTCTTTTATGTTTAGTTATGCTGAAAAACATACTTACATTTTAGTCCCAGTAGCTTATCATTAACTCTGGTAATGTAACTGTTAATGCATTAAACATCAAAGCAAAATGTATTCTACGAAACTTCTGATTTCGGAAAGCAACTCATATTGTTTCTAAGTGCAGAGTATTTGTGATCTAGTAGCAGAGCATCAGGCCAAAAAGTTTCAGGAGATGCTAGCAGTGGGCTCAAGAGAAAGGTTTCTGGTGCAGCACTTGGGGGGGGATAAAGGCAGCACTTGGGTTACACCAATGAATGACAGTCATTCATGCTCACACTTTAGCTTGAGTCCAAGTTGTCCCTTTACTTCCCAATCCAGTTCCTTCACATGATTCCTTTGCAATGGAAAGTGCAGGGGTGGAATCTGCTAGCACCCCAAGCAAGATTTAGAGGTGTTCAGCCTCATCCCTGCCTTTTCATCTGTTTGACCTTGGGAAGTCAGTCTAAGGTACAATGTTGCAAAGTGGTTATTTAGATTCAGATTCTATTCTCTTGTATTCAGTACTTATTACATGCTAAGTGCTTTTGCATATTTAATTTTGAGGCTAACTCTCTGAGGAAGGCAGTATCATCTCCTTTGAAGCAAATCGAGGCTCTATATAAGGTCCAGTGACTTGGCCAAGGAGACATAGTCAAGGGGCAGCCCTGACCTGAATCCTGGTCTTGTCACTCCAAGTCTGGTGCTTTTTGCAGTAAACTCTGCCTTTCTTAACGCTAGGGGCTGTCCTACTTATATCACGGGGTGGGCTGTGGAAATCTAATGAGATCAGGTGAAGGAAAGTTCTTTGTAAGCTACACAGAGCTGTAAGGTACAGGCTAACACAATCATTTCTCATCTTTACTTTCCTTTCTCCCACTAAGTGGTTAACAAGAGTACAAGCTTCTTATTGTTGACCAGGGAAGACCGGCCCTCACAGACAGTCATTCTAGGAAAAACACTAATAATCAATACAGGTAGACACTCTCATTTTTCAGTTTTTGGCCAGAATCTGGGCTTTAGTCTTTTAGAAAGATATAAGTTCTCTCTCTTTTGATCAGCACTTTGAGACTTGCCCAAGCAAAATGATATCTGAGTCTCACACACAATTGTAATAGAGTGCTCAAATGTGAACTTCTCTACCTTGAAAATGAGAAAACTGGGTTGATTATGGAATTCACAAAAAGGGAAACATCACTACCCTAACTTTAGTTAAAGGGATAACATAAGATAAGCTAAACACTCACACTGAAGTGAAGGTCTGAGGCTGTCAGTTGGAAAATTCAGGCTCCAGAGAAAACACTAGCACTGAATGCTACTGTCTGAAGTTACAAATTTGTTTGCGTCGTACACCGATCTGTTTCAACAAATACATTTTCAATGCTCTTTTTTAGTTGGACTGTAAAGATTGTGCCAAGATGGTCATTTTAAGAGATGATCCTTTCGTTGCTATCTGTATGGGTAGTTATTCTGCGTAAAATTCTTTCAATTTACAGTGATCAATAACATTTCCTTCTGACACTGCCCCCCCCACCCCCTTGAAACTCCCACCCCTTGAAACTACCTTGCTCTGGCCCAGGCTTGAATTGAATAGATACCTAAGGACAAAGAAATACCTACTATTCATCCAGTGGAATAAACATTGGCCCAACGTAGCTCTTTTTTCAACCAGCGATTATGTTATAAAAATGAATCATGTACTGAACAGTCAGGAGCAATATATTATACAAAATGGCTATTAAAAATGTAATGCTTGGCATTTAAGTAATTCAATTTCCATATGTACATGAGTAAATGAATACATATGACACTATATTCTGCACAGCAAGATAAATATGGTACACAGAATATTCTAGATGTATACATAATGATAATATAGGAATGTAGAAAATGAGTAGCCAAAAAGAAAATCATACCGGATGTTTGAGCTCCCATTTTAATAGTTTCTGCTTTCAGCTGTTTTTAACTGTTTCCTCAATTTTTTGGTTGTTTACAGTTTCTACGAACCTAAGCAGAAGATCTGATTTACTTTAAATTGAAAAAATGCTCATACAATATAACAATTCCAAATATGTACTTTTAGTAGCTTCGGACACCACCTATTCATGTCATCCCAGTGTATTTCTTGGCGCAAGAGACCTTCAAGGCAATACTATACAGACCATAATCTAATCATTGCACATAAGGAAAACCTAGAAATAACAGAGAAATATATATATTTCTCCATGTGGACAGAATGCTAAGATTAAGATGTTTAAAACAAAAAAAATAAATTAATTAAATTGAAGATAATGTATAATTGGCAGAGTTTTTGGTAAATATTTAGACCTTTGTTGAAACAAATTTGTACAAATAGCCATGAGTAAGATTTTAAAAATCCATTCTTCTCTTGCATTTCATTGTCAACAGCATGGTTCTACAGTTCATACAACCAAGAAGAATCCGCCATCTTAACCTCATACCTTTTACAACACCAGTAGAATTTTGAGTTATATCTAAGGCCATTCTTAATTAGAAACCAGTAATGGAATAGCTTATCAAATATTTTATTTCTTCCTTCAAAAATCCACATAGAATTCTTTGGTGACTTTGCTTTGAAGAAAGTGTCTTTTATTACTTATTTTAGTACAACACATTAAAATCAAATATCTTCTGTAGCAAAAGGATTCAAGTCCCTGGAACTCAAATAATTTTCTAATAAAAAATGCATGAGATAAATAAATGCACTTTATGTTCCACAAGAAAAGGCAGTTTCAACAGGCTAATGCTCAGAGAAAATTCATTTTATCAACCAGCCATTTCATTCTTTGGTGCTGTTACAAGCTCCTTCCAGTTGCTAGGCAACCATAATTCATAGTACCTTTTAATGGATACTCTGCTACTGCTGAGAACATTAAGGTGAAGAGAATAAATGCCTTGGGTGAATCTTGAAATCTTTCATTATGCATGTCATTCTATTTCTGTAATGCTATAATGCTGAAATGTTTCTGTGGCAGGAAACTGAGTTGTAGTAATTGCATATTCCACTCATATATGTTTTGTAAGCAGAGCAGCACGTACTTGTCTAAAATGAGTTATTTCAAACATGATTGAAATTGGACTTTTCTACTTCTAAAGGTAGTAAATAAATCTAAAGAAAGAAAGAACAGGTTTAGAGTAAAATGTCTTGAAATTTCCAGGAAGAATGAAGAAATCTTACAGCACAAATCAAAAGTAGTCAAGCTGGTTCAAGCTTGATTGGGATGGTTTATAAATACGTGGTACGCGCAAGTTGAAAGGTAAAAATACAACAATAGGTAGCATACGGTACAAGCCTTCAAGGCCAACTTCATAAACAGGTGTATACATGTGCTAGCGATATTCATGTGTCCAAGTTTCACTGATTAGGATTGGGAATGCACCATGTATACTTTTCACACTGTTGTCAAATGGACAAGGTATCACATATATTAATACAAGGTTATATTTATTGTATGGCATATGATTTTTGGCTTAATTCTAAACAGTTTTAATTTTTCAATACTAGTAACTTATTTCTATATTTTTATATGTAGATTCATCTCATTGCATTCAAAAATAAATCTAGGGTTTCAACCCAGGGCAGTCATCAATAGAACAAGTGTGTCTTTTTTTCTCTTTTCTCTTTAACATGGGGTACATATTTCTTTCAATGCAAAAGTAACAGCCTTTTTCTAGTAGGTGTCACTTTTAACTTTGGTCACCATCAATTTCTGGACTGAAAAAGAACAACCATGCCACCATCTTCGTGCGTTAATGAAAAACAAATAATTAGATCCAGCATCTACATGTTTTGTTCTTTTTTTTCTAACATCTTTATTGGAGTATAATTGCTTTACAATGGTGTGTTAGTTTCTGCTGTGTAACAAAGTGAATCAGCTATACATATACATACAACCCCATATCTCCTCCCTCTTTTTTTTTTTCTTGCGGTGCGTGGGCCTCTCACTATTGTGGCCTCTCCCGTTGCGGAGCACAGGCTCCGGACGCGCAGGCTCAGCGGCCATGGCTCACGGGCCCAGCCGCTCCGCGGCATGTGGGATCTTCCCGGACCGGGGCACGAACCCGTGTTCCCTGCATCGGCAGGCGGACCCTCAATCACTGCGCCACCAGGGAAGCCCTCTCCTCCCTCTTGCGTCTCCCTCCCATCCTCCCTATCCCACCCCTCTACGTGGAAACAAAGCACCGAGCTGATCTCCCTGTGCTATGCGGCTGCTTCCCACTAGCTATCTATTTTACATTTGGTAGTGTGTATATGTCCACGCCACTCTCTTTGTCCCAGCTTACCCTTCCCCCTCCCCATGTCCTCAGGTCCATTCTCTGCATCTGCATCTTTATTCCTGTCCCAGCATCTACATGTTGATCCAAACTAGTGGTTCTCTATTGCTGGCAGTTATAGGGGGCTTCCGAAAAGAGAATCGGTTGGCTCACCCAGACCTACTGAATCACAATCTCTGGAAAATGGGTGTCGGTGGGAGAAGCACCTAGTTTGGGACTCAAACCCAGGCTGAGAATACAATGTCAATTCTGGAGGCTTCCCCAAATGTAGAATTTGGGTAACGTTTTAGGTTCCATTTTGCATCAGGGAACTTTTGTTATTACTATAAGGATATGTCTTACATGTTGCCTGGAAAGATGAGCTAGTTGATCATGTTGTTTTGTCAAAAATAGGACACAAATCCTTCTGTCTTCTGATCACTTGGGTTATTTAAATTCATTTTCCTTTTGATAGCTGCATGAATTACATCGACCACTTCACAGTAAAATATGGCTCTTTGTTTCTTCCACAGTCCATCCTTATGCCTAAAAATAATGCTGAATAGCTTTTGTGAGTGTTTGAAAAATCCAGCAATCTTTTCATGAACTCCTATGAACTCTACTCAGTATCCCCTTGCTTAGAATAATGCCAGCTCTACTAGTTCTCTGTGTCACCCCGTTACAAAGCTTTAAAATGACTTTGTACTACCCTCTGCTCTCACTAACTGCTGGCTGGAGGCCCAGCCTGAAGCATGAAAATGAAAGTAACTGTCCTAAATTTTAAAATAGTGTTTACTTTTAAAAAATATGTCTTTGAATGAAGCTTAACCTTTTATGAGAAGCACTAACTGAGCAAACAGGACTCATATGGTCCATCCAGGCAATGATCACAGAAATTAAGAATTGCAGAATTCAGTCAGAGTGAGACTAGAGGTCCTGGAGGTCTTCGAAGACACAGTTTTGTAAGAATTAGTGCTGTTAAAACACAGTATTAAACAAATGTTCCAAGATGGGCGTTAAGGGAGTTTACTATATTTCAAACATGTAGTGGACTCTTGTTTTAGATGGGGTGTTAAAATTGACGGTCTTGATCATATGCCATCATTAAAGATCCCATGGTAAATGTACTTCATGTAGAAGGAGGTGGGTTAGCCAAAACCCTGGACAAATTCCAACTGCATAATTACATCCTATCTAAATTCCCAGTGTAGTTTCGACTGGATAAGGTATTTTTCACTTCTAATCCAAAATTCAGCTATAGGTTTTCTCTGCACTGCTAAACAGCTGCTGCATTTTTACCCCCAATGGTATTTAGAATTGGATTCAGATGGGTTTTCCATCAATTCCAGGAATTGAAATCTCTGCTTTCCAAGTTTAATAAGGGTTCTTTCTGAATGTTGGCCAATATTTACATTAGTAAAACTCTTACTAAATTGGGGCACATGGTAAATACAGAATTTTTGAACAGGGAGAGACCTCAGGGATCATCTAGTCTTGCATCCTTCCTTCATGGGAGAAAACCGAATTGCTAATGAATTAACATATATCCAGGGCCTATTATGTAGACTTAGAAATATTTAATGAATGGCCCAACATTACACAAATATATGATGTTAGATGCAGAACTCTTGACCCCGGGCCCTGGCCTGCTCACCCAGGACTCTTTTCACTATGCTATTTTGGTTTTATATATATTTCTAATAAAATGGATTCTCTTATTCCAGGTTACAGAGGTTAGATGAGCAGCAGTATAAAAATGAACCATACAAGTGACACCAAAACCTTATTTTAGCAGTTAAGTAAGAATATATGTTTAGGGAACAGGGCTCAGATTATGTTTTATCAAGAGATGCATGGTGTGTTCCAAAGGAAAAATATTTAAATACACTGATTTGAATGGTTTTGTTAAGAAAGAGACAAATTTTGGATCCACAAAATGCTACACAGTAACAATTTACAAAATGCTTTTTCATTGTTAATTAAATGTGTGACTTTTCGGTATGTGTGTTTAATATCTGTCTTTCCTGCTAGACTGTAAATACCACGATTGTAGGGACTCTCTCTCTCTCTCTATATATATACACATATATATATATACTATGTTTTTTTTAATGCTGCTGAAGCACAGAGCCTCGTTCCAAGTAGGGGGTACAATATTTGCTGTTAGATTATTTAGGGGTTTTTCAGGTTACAAAGAAGCACTTTTATGATTTCACTCGACTTCATAGCCTATCGGGGACTGGAGAACCATTTCCACCTATGGTTGAGCTCTGGCGGTCCACGACAATTGCTGGCATTCTATTGAAACGAAATGACCCGTTCTAACCAGATTTCTGGCAGGCTCATAGATTACAGCTATAAGCCAACAATCACTTCTCTTTTTTTCTAACTCTTAAGTAGTGGCAGCAGAGGCCTAGCCATGGTAATGACCCTACTGTCCACTTTTTCTTTTCCCACGTTGTACTGCCTGATTGTGAATTAGTCTCCAAGTTTCCATGAGCTCACTATGACTTCAACATGCTTGTCCCATAGTAGGACCTGAATATTTACTGATGAATGAATAAAAATAAAATAACCAAATTTGAGTGAATGGAGAGGAACAGAACAAGGCTCAAGAGTCAGCCTCTGGTCTTCACGCATGTTTTTCACGAATTAGCTATGTAACATTTAACGTCCCATATCTGGGGCTTCCCCATCTGTAAAATGGGAGGGAGGTGACTAAGCATCAACAAGTCAGTCCGCAGCTCTGAAAGCACTGACAGGCTTGACTTTCAAATCCTTCACCCCGTGACAGTGGTGCCTGGGGATAGGAAATGAGACAGTTAAGCGGCTGGAAGTCAGGCAGCAGATGAATGAGCGATAACATGTCTCTATTACACAGAAGTAGATAACTGGCCACTGAATAATTTGAAATTATCTTTTTGCACTACCACCACAAGGGAACAATTATATTTATTAGTCGAATGACCACTTTTCTAAAACATTTTCTCCTTGAAAGGTCTCACTCACGTAGACAATGTTTCCCATTTGAAACTTTCCTGATTTGAAAGTTGTCCTTTGGAAAAAAATCTTTAATTACAGTTTATCAGAGATGCTTTGCTTTGTTTTGAAAATGGAAAATACCTCCAATGCTTATGCTGCCAGAAGGTGACCAACGTCAGTTATCAGTAAACTTCTCTGTTTTCTTGGCTGGAGATGTATGGGTGGGGATTTTTCGATCAGCACTAAGCTGAGAAGGCCTCCTATATGTTGTGCTGACTTTGCTTCTATACATCAATCTAAGGTTTCCCCACAGTTTGTTTGGGGACAGGTGTTCAGTGATTGTACGGAACAAGTTCACAACGTACACCACGGCTTGCGTTACTCCTTTGTACTGTCCAAAGTATAGAGTTCCAATTCGGATTCCCTTTTCCGTCATGTTCCATTATCCAATCATCTGATTTGGATCCTATGGCAATGTTTAGTCACACTTCTGAATGTTCTTTATGAAGATCGGGCGATGTTTTGTCACAATCATGCCAAAGACTCTGGGCAAGAACAGTAAAGCAGCTCATGATTTTGCCCTGACAGAATTTTGAGGCCACTTTCCTTTTAATTACTGTCAAATTCAATTTCACACCTTTTCCTTCTTTGTTAAACGAGGTACTTTTCTAGGGAATATAAAATATTAACTGGTATTTACACTTTGCAGAAGCTTCCTATTAATCTTTTCCTGAAACAAATTTAACTGTAAGTTCAATATTAATTGGAAGTTGATGGGGATGGCTATTACATAAACAGAGAAAATGAATTTCAAGTAAACATGCTTTTTCAAACCTTCTGTTTGGTCCAGTACGTGTACTGTAAGGGTCACGATAATTCAAGAAGAGCATGCAAAACTAACATCTTAGTTGTGCAACGAGCAGAAGAAAGTGGCTTCTCAATACCATTTATCAAAGTAAGAAGAAAAAATAAAAAATGAAAACAGAGACCCATCCAGTGGAAGGTCACAGCCAATAACGTTTCTGCAAATAGAAAAAGGATGCTGGAGCATCAGATGTAAATTGCTGTTTGCTGAAGAATTTTAATGGAGTTCTACGTCACATTATAAAATGTTTAATTGTGCCCCCATTTTAATAACACCATCTGATTAAATGAAAAGACGCCTTGCTGATCGCAATTACAATCTGTCAAACTGCATATTTATTTACAGTTTGGTTTTCTAAAACCATAAGATAAAAAAAGAAAACTCCATTCAGCTTGTCAGGAAACTATAATTATTGTGTATCCTTCTGTCAGTTTCTGCATAAAACTTTTGGTCCTAAAATGGATCTAATTATATCTACATCAACATTTTTATAAACGCTACATTTTTTTCTCCATCTCAGTGAAATCTTTGTCGTTAACTAGGAAAAACATATTCTCTCTTTTTAAAAGGCATTAGCCAGGCTTGTTTGCTTTCTTTCCTTCAAGATGTTATAAAATAAAACATCCTTTTCAAAATATAAAAATATTTGCTTCTATGCCCCTCTCTCCTGGCATGAGATTATGAAAAAAAACACAAAAAACCAGAAAAACCTAACAGTTTTTGGCTGTTCTGGCAACACTGTTTGCGATTGTCTGGGATAGTATGAAATTCCTTCAGTCTGCAGCCATGAAAATCGAAGTCTCTTTTCCTAATCATATTCTGACATTCAAGGCCTAGGGATCCTCTACAGCTACAGGCAGGAACAAGCTTCTGGAACTCACAAGGGAGGAGATTGGTCAACTGGGTTGCCCTTCCTCTGAGATCCTCCCAGCTTCTCCTCAAACCCCCTGTGTTTCCGCTGCCCACCTCCTTCCCAGGCACTCAGTGGCTTCACTCTTCTTGGGGCTGTGCTCTTTGTCAAACACCCTATGGAAATGTACCAAACACTGAATATATATCAAATCATGCATGTTTTACTTCCCGCCCTTTTAGGGTCCACTTAGGAGAAGGACTTGCTAGTTTCTATGTTTATGTTAAGATGTTTATCATTAAGGTGATCATGCTTAATACTCTGCCCATTCTGGGAATCATAATTATGGCCTTCAACTAACATGTAATAAAAGAGCCAGTGACTCCATCTAAAGGAGTACCAGAAATGTGGTTTTCAGGCCAAAGGCAGCACATAGGGTAGCTTAGAACGAGGGCCCAAAGGGACCCTTCTGGTGTCCTAACACCTAGTCCAGCTTTGATGAGGTTCTCTAATAAACCACTGGATTATTTCAGATTGGTACAGTCATATCAACTTAGAATAAAACCATGGCAATTCTTGGAGAGCACAAACGATGCTCAGGTTTTTTATATGGAAAGTTTATACAAGGCAAGTGATATGAATCCAAGTCATTGGTCTCAAATATGCTCAGTGTCGTCAAATATATAGAAAGATCCAAATTTATAAACTGGGAAGAGGAACTGCGATGTGCTAAATATGAGACAACTACATGATGTTAAAAAGTCCTCATAGTAGAACTGCATGGTGATCACGCTAATGTGGAATCTTGAGGTTCTATTTCCCACCGTTTACACACAACCCACACATCAACCTAAACACGGCCTTTATGATGGGATTCCTGCCCACCTGGCTGGCCTCCGCTCCCTGCATGTGTCTTACGATTTTATGCCTAATCTCCCGTTTCCCAAACATGCCACTCTGATCTCTGGGCCATTCTTTGATCGTGCTGTTCCCTCACCCTAAGAGCCTGCCCTGCTTGTTCATCTGGGTTTCACTCCCCCAACACGGCAAACCTCAGCTTTGAAAGATGCTTGAAAGCCATTTCTGAACACTGCTGGCAGATTCATAAGCAATTTCTCCTATGTTCCATATGCAATTTGTTTATACCTCCTCCAAAACAATGACCATAACATGCTATGTGATTTGTATGTCTTTTTATGTGATATTAGAGTCAAGGGCCATGGTATCACAGCAAGGCCTGTGCCTAGCACAGTGCCTGGAACACAGAAGACACTCAATATATATTTATTGACTTAATCCAAGTGTCTAGTTTATCCTTTTCTGATAAAGAGTCCTCTTGCCTCAACCTATCTCTTAGGGATAAAAATCACTTCAGCCTGAAGCAGCCTGCTCAAGGCATAGGCAGTTCTATTTTATAAGTGTTTTACTACACAAGGTTGAAAACTGCCTACAGCTTTCTCTCTTTTTTCATCATTTTGTCCTCTAGCGTTTCTCATGGACAGGATGACATTGTCTATATTCCCTTATTAAGAACTAGTAGGTTTGGAGATGAGTGCCTTTCAGGGAACCCAGCAAAACTGTAGCTTTGTGGTTTTCCACCCTGGTTGCATGTTAGAGTCACCTGATGAGTTCTGAAAAACTACTAATCTTTGGACCCCACCCCAGAACAAACAGATCGGATGGCTCTGGGGCGGGGCCCAATGTATTCCGCCTGCTGGTGAGCACTTTGTCTTGATAGCAGAACTCTTCTTGCTGCTTAAGTGAGGGACCCTGGACTAGTGGCCAGGCCTCACCTCTCAGGCCCCACCCCAGACTTGCTGAACCAGATTCTACATTTTAACAAGGTCTCAGTGATTTGCATATACATTAAAGTTTGAGAAGCACTGACTACGCCTCAATCTCTTAGATCTCAAGCTCCCACACTGTCCATCAGGGAGCAGGTCATGCTTCTGGGTAGGTGATATGGTAGACGAGGTGGGAGAAACGGACCCCAGCCTCAGAGGCCATGTTAGCAACACGTGTAATTATCCTAATTGTCCCATATATTATGCAGTGATACCCCAATTTAAATTAGGACCTTTTGGGGTCACTGCCATGGTCTAGGGATCCATGTGCAGACCATATAAACATATGGATGTATTTGACAACATTTTTCCAAGTCTATACAGAAGCTACTGAGAATCATAAAATACAAGTGAACTCAGTAGCATTACCGAATCCTTGGGATGTTACCTAGTTTTTAAATCAATGAATCTTGAAAGTTTGACTGTTTCTAAGGTTGGAGGAATTTGATGAAGTTTTGGAATTGAAATGTAAAAAGTTTGGAACCTACTAGAGTTAAAATTTTAAGGGCTATCTGTCAAAGCTTTGTTATATCTGTGTGAACAGAAACAACATGAGGTTTCAACGTCCAGCTGGCTCTTTATAAAGCAGTGGATCTTTCTTACGTCTAGTAGGTGGCCCTCATTTTGCTGGAGGATGTCGTGACAATATGAATTAGATTACTTGGGACCTTATTTCTTTCTCCTGGAATACCATTTTGATATTATAAAGTAAGTTAATTGAAGAGCATGATTTGATTTAACAAAATGTATTTTACAAATATCTTTTAAAGGGCTCCGTTTCCTTAGCAGCATAGGCCTGTAAATTCTGTCCAAGACACAAAGAACTAGGCCTTGTGGAAGACTTATCTGTATTCCTCTATTTTAGCTGTGTCCTAGCGCTAGTCTGAAGCTATCGCTGGTGTTTATCAAGGAGATCTAAAGAATAGTTGCAAATAAACACAATCATGGTCAAATGATGTTAGAGATCTGAAGGTCAGCAGTACCTGTATCTTGGATGACTAAAGACACCTCTTTTCCTAAATATCTTGCTATATTTAATTGGTCGGTACAATATTTCCCAGTCCTCATTTTTTGCTTCCGAGAAGCATTATTCCCCATCATGTATTTTGTAGTCTTTTTCCTTTTCAGTGTCAAATTGCACAACCTCTTGGATGTCTTCCAAATTCCCTTGGGAGTTTATTTCATGCTTTAATACAGGATGGCCCATTTTAAGCAGTTCCCTTTGAAAGCGTTGAGCAGGGACTCTTTTAAATGGGTCACTCTGAGTTTGGGACAAGAGCAGTTATTCAGTTTAATATCGTGGACATGTAGCTGAAGAGATCATTCGGAATGATCTCCAATGGTAACTGGAGTCCAGACACTCCAACGGTAATACTTGAAGCAGAATGGAAATATGTAAATAAAGTCAGAAATATCTAGCTCTACTCTAAATTTTTAGTCTATATTATTTCTCTTCCTTATTATAGATATATACGTATATACACGTATATTGAAGATATGTGTACTTTTTCTTACTAAATTTACTCTGCTTTAGTAATTTAATGATTAAATGCATAAAATGCACAATTACATAAAGTGTTACACCACAGATAAGTCTAAATTGAAAGTTATGTATTGTTCAGCATTGGTTCAATGCTGACATGGCTGAACTGAAGCTAGTTATTTTGAACTGCAGTGGAAGATGACCAAGTCATCCCAGAGCAGAAAAAAAGAATATATAGTACTCAAGTTCAATTACTTTTCAATTTAACTCTCCTGCTACCACTCCAGCTAAAGTCACGGGCTTGAGCTAAAATGATAATGGAATTTTGGTGTTCCAGAAAGTATCTTCGTAATGGACTTTGGTTTTGTTATAATTCCTTCTGGTTATGGAACTTTATCTTATCTGTTTGTCTCCACAGATTCCATCATAATTTTTCTTAAACTTAACAAATTCATATTTTGAAAATCAAAGAAGTGTGGCCCACTTTGTTTCTTTCATGCATTTAAATAAGGTTTTCAAATAGATCGTTTTGTTCTTTCACTGGCGTAAGGAAACTGCGGAGTGCGTTTAATTTCATTTATGCTTAGCTTATATCCTTAAAAAAATTCATTTTATTGAAGTATAGTTGATTTACAATGTTGTGTTAATTTCTACTGTACAGCAAAGTGATTTATATATATATATATATCTGAATATTGATACGTATATATTGACTATACTTCCCTGTGTTATACAGTAGAAACTTGTTGTTTATCCATTCTATATATAATAGCCTGCATCTGGATTAGCTTATATCTTAAAGAAAACTAGTTCAAACTTGGCCTATGATTCTTTGTATTTTCTTTTTTTTAAGAGCGGGAGGCCTAGATTTTCTCTTTTTTCTACTGAGCGAGAAAGAACAGTATTTCTTTGTTTTCAATTAAGTTACTCTAGAACATTGGTTCTCAAACTTGAGCATGCAACAGAATCACCTGGAGATCTTATTACAAGACAGATACCTGGGACCAATAGCCCGAGTTTGAGAAGGTATGAGGCAGGGCCCAAGAATCTACATTCTTAACCAGTTCCCAGCTGATGCGGATGCTGCCCATCTGCGAGCTGCACTTCGAGACAGCCCATGGCTCATGAATGAACTTTCCAGACCCAGTGGGGCACAGAGCATGGGAACACAGAGGTGCTTTTTTTGTTTATCACCACCATTTTATTTGTATCAAATAAACATACCCTCTCCTTTCTCTCTGTGAGCACGATGATTATGCTAACTTTGGGCCTTCCCAATGTACTTTAGTCATGCTTTAATGCTAGGCAGAACTCTCTAGCCATATATGAAATCCACAGAGTGACTCAGGAAAAGAATGGTAAGCTGTTCAACTCCAATCATGTCTCCTTTGATTACAAATCCTCCATCGGTTCTCACTGACTAACAAATGAAGTTCAAATGCCTTGCTTCATATTCAAGGATCTGTATGAACTGGCCCCAGCCTAATATTCGTTCTTTCATCTATATCCACTCAACTGATGTTTGATGAGATCTGGTTCTTTGCCAGGAATTATCCAAGATACTCCCAGTTTATGTGTCATTTCTCCCTTTCACCCATTTTATGATGTAATGAAATTAAATATATTCGTTTGTTTTTGCTTTTCTTCACATATGCCTTTGCTTGTATTGTTACTAATACATTTTTTTTTTGTAAATGTGGGAAATAACACCCATTTCAAATTATATAGTATGCTCTTGACTAATGCCTGTTTTCTATTTTCTCGTCACCTTTTCTTAATATTCTTAGTGCTTTACCTATAGTGTCATAGTAAAGTCATCTTCTAACTATTGCTTTAGTTTGACTTACTCATGTCTTGCCTCCTTAGCAGGTATCTCACTGATTTCCATATTTTTCACAAGGGTAGCAGTCTACCTTGAAGCTAGTAGATGCTTAATAAAAATGTTGACTGTTACTGTCTTTATTATCAACGCTTAAAAGTATGAGAATGTTTTATGAAGATCTATTCAAAAGTGTGAAAAATATTTATTGCTGGATTTTAAGATGCTTGCCAAAAAAGGACAATTTGGATTTAAGTTAGAATTAAGTATCACTGAATTTTGCTCAAAATTAGCTTTCATTAGCCATTTTTCAAGAAAATATAAACCATTTCCAGGTTATTGGAATGACAGTGGAGAAAGAGAGCTGAGAGTGTGCTCAGTGGAGTGGAGAGAATTGTATGTGACAGACAGTCCACCTGGCCTCATTCTGCAGCTGACTAAATCATGGAAACTGGCCTAAGTGTGTTTGTCAAAATGGTTACCCAAGGAAAACGGTGAAGGTCATAGTTTTAAACACCATGCTGTCAATATCAATGCCTCCTTTATCCAGCAGCAATGAACTACAATGGCAAGAACCCGAAGACCGAGTCAGAAGAGGCTGGCCTAGTCCTGCCTCTGGTAGCTGTATAAATTTAGGCAGTCCTGAACAGCTCTGAGAATTGACTTTATTGAGTTGTCAAATGAAGAATTTTGCTTAGTGATCCACATAATTTCCAGCTCAAATCTCCAATTCTATGATTGTTCTTGCAAGACTAATACTACCAATAGGTGGAATCTGCATTTGCTCTTGCAGTGTCCTTTTAAGAGAAGGTCTGTGCAAATCTCTGATCACTGCCCATTCCCACATTTACAGAAATTATCTAGTTAGAGTGCGGTTCTCATTCAGGAGCAGTTTTCCCTCAGAGACATCTGGCCATGTCCAGAGATTTTTTTAGTTGCAACAACTGGAAGGTTTGGGGTGCTACTGGCATCTAGCGGGTAGAGGTCAGGGCTGCTGCTAACATTCTACAGTGCAAAGAACAGTATCCCCCTCCCCAACAAAGAATTATTCAACCCGAAATGTCAAGGGTACCAAGGTTAAGAATCCGTGATCTAGATAGTAAGCTAGATAATAACTTCTCTGTAAGAAGTTATTTCCTTGGCATCTATAATAGTTTTGGGCACTGAGTAAGAGCTCAGTGTATGCTTGTTAGAAAAAAATATTTTTAAAGTTTCTGATATTCCCAGCTCATTAATCATTCCTTTGAGTTAAGATTTTGAAGAAAGATCACGCTAAAAATGCATCTATGACTCATGATGAGTGACAGAGAGACTGATTTCTTACACTGAGTGTCCAGTCGTTTATTAGGACATATCCAGCTTTGTGGGGAGACAAAGAGTCAAGAAAGGAAACAAGAGACATGAAGTGCCGTTCATTACGGTCATACCACACAGAGCGTCACGGAAAATCCAGCCTGGGGGCTGAAGGTTTTCCATCATCTTTTCAAGATGTGCAAGCTATATTTAATTTTTGAAAAATTATTATAATAACCAATTATAATAATTATAATATTGGTAATTTATTATAATGGTTATAATAATAACCAATGGTTATTGGTTATTTATTATAATAATTATTACAATGGTTATTTTTGAAGTTTAATTACTAATCTATTGATACTAAGGGTAAAATAAGAATGAAGTCACCGAAAAGTCCATAAGCAACTTCAAAGAGGATATCCAGTTGATATTCCAACCTACAGAGGAATTGACAGGGTCTACATTTCATAAACAATTCTTTAAGACATAAATCTATATGACAGTTCTCCAAAGCCCAAATTATTACCTACAGTTACAGAATGTCATAACCAAAACAAGCATTAGAATACATTTGGTGTGAAGGCCCGGATAAGTTAACTTGCGAGGCTCTTTCAGTTACACGCTCAATACCTCTAATTACTCCAAAATGAGTGTGGATTTCACTACACAACAAGCATTCTTTTCCTGACTAGATTCCTAGAGGCAGAAATGGGAGAGAAAAAGAGAAGTTCCAAACTGTCTTCTGACCTTCTCTATACACTTTGTAAATACTTATGCAAATTATTTGCCAATCTACCAGATCTTAGCAAAACTTTTTGACGTGAAAATTTTGTAATTGTTTTTCAAAATTAGGTCATTAAAGTCTTTCTAAACACCTCTTGGCCTCTTTAAATCTCTGAAAGAAGTTATGTTTTCAGTTTTCAAAGCTACTTGACTACATATATTTTTATCTAAATGTTTATACTTTAAAAGTATGTTAAGTCCAACCAACCACATAACTTTCATTATTTTGATGTTACATGAGCTACACCCCCCCAGATTTTATTATTTTGAGGGATTAGAATCAGACACCTTGGGATGGGAAGAATTCTGTGTCAGTCTCTCAGTGCCTCATTTCCCTCCCTGCTGGATTAGAGAATTCTGCAGGCTGACTCCATCTAAGGCGTCTGAGATGGGAACAGTAGCTGTTCTTAGTTTAGGATCTTCCTAAATGAAGGAGCTATGTAAATGCCTGTTAACAATGGGATAATCCATATGGCTTAGACATCAGTCTTCCTGGTGTCTCAGTGATTTGTATGTTCTCTTGGAATTGTCCCAACTAAGTGCTTTACAAATTTGAGGTTCCCAGGATTGACGTTTAGGAGGAAGAAGCCAGAGAGGAAGGGAAAGATAAGGTACGAAATATATTCTAATCATTACAAATGAGCACACTTACACAGTTAGAGTGTGTGTAATAAGTGTGTGTGTGTGTGTGTGTATGTGTGTGTAGACATACATATACACATACCAAGCTGCTCTTGCACCCGCTACTGTGGAATCCCTGTTACATTAGGACAGCAAGTGTGAACTTCCCTGGACTCTTCAATTTCTTAAGGACTCGCTTAATCCAGCAGATACAACACTGAGTGCACACGCACTCACTTGCCAACTGCTGCAGGGGTGTCTCCTCCGACAGCGCTTCAAGGCGCGCGGGGTGGGGCGGGATTAGACAGCCAAGGTCTCCCACAGGGTGAGAGGCAGTGGGAGGCAGATCACCAACTAGCCGAGCAGACTAGATAACTGGGGGGAACAGGGCTAATATTTATTAATTTCTTTTTAACATGCGAGATTTGCAGTGTTCACTCATTCCATAAAACATGGCAGAGTGATGAGAGGTGAGTGGTGGTGGTGGGGATGGGGGCAGTGCCAGTTTAGACCAGTGTTTCCGAAAGGTGACATTTGAGCTGAGAAGTGAGCGTGAAGATCTGAGTCAAGAGTATCCCCAACAGCTCGAGGGTCACTGGGTGGGAGGCGAGTGACAGAAAACCAGGGTGACTGCAGCTCAGGTAGGGGCAGAAGAGTATGAAGCAAGGCCAGCAATCTTAGGAGGGCCCTCAATGTCACGTTAAGAAACACGGAATTTCTTTTCTCTTTTGTCTTAGGTGTGATGAGAAGTCACTGAAGGGTGGCCAAGCTAATGTCTGCTACGATCGCACTGACGCTGGCGTGGAGAATGTCTGACGGGGGGATGAGAGCTAGGAGAGGAGGCCAGCGAGGATACCTCTTCCGTGATCCCGAGAGAAGACGGCACTGCAGGCCATGGCGGGAGCAGTGAAGAAGGAAGCTGTGTGGGCAGATTCCAAATACGTTTTGGAGGCACTTCAGTCAAGACTTGCTGCTCATAAACTGGACGTTTGGAGTGAGAGGAAAAGATGAACCAGGTTTTGAGGCTGAACACCCGGGGTGGACGGTGATTCAGCTCACATGGTACATACTCAGGGAAACTCCCTCGCTCCAAACACGCCTTCCCCAATTCTCCCTGTTAATAATCACTTCTCGAGATCCTATTCTAACTCTACCCCTATTAGGTAGCCTTCCTCGGTTCCTCATGTCATTTTACAACTCTGTGACAGTAAGCGCCATGCTTTGAAATGCTGGATGACTTTTTAAGTATGAAACTCAATTGTTTTTCTAGACACTTGAGGGCAGGAACTGTTCCCGTATCATTTTTGCATCCTCAACATCAACATGCTCAGGGTCTCACATATAGTCACTGGAACTGAAATTTCAGTGTCCCCAGGACAGTACCAGTTTTAGGCCTAATCATTATTAGTTAGGTGCTTTACTCTCAAAACCGTGTTGGTTTGAATGATAAATTATATGGTCATCCTACCTATGGTAGATGCCCAATACTACCTAATTATTCTAAGACTCAAGGCCTATGTATATGAATGCAACACAAAGAGGAAAAATTGGGGCTCAATTTTAGACTCTGCCAGAGTCCAAAAGAATGAATTTTCTGATAAAGAATCCAACCAAAAAGCAAAGACACTTAGTACTGCCGAAATGTGATCTCTGTCTGCCTACAAAGAGGAAGTGGAATGCAAAACGAGCTGCAGATATTCGAAGACCTTCGGGCCTCAAGCATCTTGCTATTTTAGGTAAACGTGCATTTTTGGTATTGTAATTCTGTGATTTTCCATTGACATATGAAGTTGCAAAGATGGAAGAAGGGATCTCCAGATTGTACAGTATGTGTTAGAGTCGTTCTCACCTCTATTTTTAAATTAAGCAGCAATAGGAAGGGTTTGAAATGAAACTCCCTGATACTGTCAACAGGATTATTGTCATAAACATTTGATCAAATATTCTCAAGGCAAAGGACCTATAACCAGGTTTATTCCTTGTCAAAACATTTGTTTGCCCTCTCGTGGACAGAACCCTAATCACTTTCTCATCTCCTGCATTTTATGCCTGAGTGGCCGTCTTCTTCACAACTTGGACCAAGAGCGCCTTGGGCAAGATTCTTCTATCCTGGGTAGAATGCAGCCCTGCACTCATGCAGGTGCTTACCCAATCAACTGTAATAAGAAGAACCCATGATTTTGTGCATCATAAAGTTGTCATCCAGGGGCCTGAGGAAACCCTTTTGTGATCCACGATTCAGAGTTACGTGCATTTGTCTCCCAGTAGATGTTTGATATTTTCTCATCAGTAATATATTTTTCTCAGTATTTTGATAGATTGCCCAGGGAGATTTAATTCCTAATTTCATCTTTTCTGGCCTCTGCAGGAAGCTGTATACTGTAGTCATTTCTTTTCTGTTTACTTTGCCTGTGTTTTTTGGAATAGTTTCAGTGTTTCATTTCGTATCATAGGGTCACTAGAGAATGGCGCGAGAACATGTGAGGACAGCTGAGTTCCTCCCCTTCCTTTCTGTACAGCGCTTTACTGGCAAGAAGAACCCTGCAGATTCCACATGTGGAGGTGCCCCGTCCACAGCCACAGCCACAGCCCATGTCCCGCGGCCCTTTCACCCTTAACACCAAAGCTTTCGATGGCAAGTCACATGAGAAGATTACCTCCAACTCTTCAAAGTAACCATGCTTTACAGCCTCAGAATCTATTATTTTTTCTTTCTTTTTTTTGTCTTTTCTTGAAGTATAGTTGAGGTACAATATTAAATAAGTTACAGGTGTACAGTACAGTGATTCACAATTTTAATGGTTATATTCCATTTATAGTTATTATAAAATATTGGCTATAGAATCTATTATCTTTTTAATTTAAAAAAGCTAAAATTTTAAATATGAATAAGAAAGCATTACTTTGCAAATCATATCAGTAACATATAGTATAACATTTAATTGTCTTAATAAAACCTCACATGAGAATTAAGGAAATCCCAATATTAAGGTACATTCAAAAGAAACAGATGTTTATCACCTGTTTAGAATTTACTGTGTGAGAACCTATGATGATTGCCTTACTTGTACTATGTCATTTAATCTTCACAACAAGAGAAACACACTCTATTGCTATCTGCATTTCACAAATGGGGAACCAGCTGAAGTCCCCTGTGCCAGGTCCTGCAGGTAGGAAGGGTCTATCTTCTTCTTCTTTTATTTATTTATTTATTTTTTTTTTGCGGTACGCGGGCCTCTCACTGTTGTGGCCTCTCCCGTTGCGGAGCACGGGCTCTGGACGCGCAGGCTCAGCGGCCATGGCTCACGGGCCCAACCGCTCCGCGGCATGTGGGATCCTCCCGTACCGGGACACGAACCCGTGTCCCCTGCATCGGCAGGCGGACTCTCAACCGCTGCGCCACCAGGGAAGCCCAGGCCTATCTTCTGAATTACTGCATGAAAATGGAACTTTGAACTTAATGAGGTCATGTTTGGGATTCTCTGCCCTCAGACATCCCTGATTTCAGTACTCTTTCCATTGTACCAATGGAATGTGCTAGCATTCTAACTGTATCTTTTAAATTACCTTGTGCTCTAAGAAGTAGCTCTTTGTTATACCACATTTAAGGGACTGTTCTTCCATAGCTTATGCTCTCTGCCACTGAGGTGCCACTTTACTGTGCACGGACTATTCCAAATAGGCAAGGGTGGTGTGTCCCTTCCCCACTGCTGTGGACACTGGTTGTATGATGCATAAAAGTACTTAGTCTAAATAACTGCCCTGGTAGATCCACCCTAGACCAGATCCTGCTTGGGGAACCCCGTGGAGGCAGTTGAGTGCCTGGGCTCACTCGGATCGTGAATCACTGTGGAGATCTCACTAAGTGCCGACATGTTCAACCTTCCAGCCCCTCGTCCGAGATAACTACGTGTGGCGTCTGCAGGCAGAGTAAGTTGCCAGCCAGTCTCTGGCCCCACGAGGGCATCTCCAGAGCACTGCTCGCAGGAGCTGGGATGTTCCACAGGCTGGGTGAGAAGCAGGAGGCTGCTGACGTGGAGAGCTCTGAAGCCCGCATTCTGACCCCACCGCCCTTCATGGATTGAGCGTCCTCATTCGCACTCTGGGGTTGACGGGGAGGGCCCTCAGCTCGTGGGGGGCATCTGGGCACACTGCTCCTTTGGGACTTGGCCTGTCAGGATGCTTTTGTGACCCTGGCCACATTAATTTAGCATTATTGGACAGGAATGAAGAAAACCTGGTTGAAGTTTATACACAATTCACTATTTCTTTGGCTTTTATCAATTCCCTGTCATACAGAATATTCAAATTTTTATGAAGAGACAAATCAATATGAACATATCAGAAAAAGTAGCAGGAGTTTAATAAAGAGAAGGAAACACTTCTAGCTAATTTCAGATCTGCTGTCCTTGGCAAGCTGCCCAGAATTTTTACTTCTTTTATTTATAAAATAATTTAAACATCTTTGTACTTTTAAAAGTAAATTTTGTATCTTAACGATGGAGAGGAAAGAACATCTTGAAGCTGGCTGATGGTGGGTTCCTGGCACATGGCAGACAGCCCAACTACTGGTCACAGCGCAGAGCTCACAAGAACATGTCTGTTAGCATAGCCTGCTGCCCCCTGAGGCGTTAACACCGCCTTCCTCACGGAGGACTTAAGAATATAAATTTCTGGATTTTTGGCAAAGAGCTAATATTTTTCATTAGCTGGAATGCTAATTTATTCAACATGATGACTAGAAAATGTACTTAAACTGTTAGGTACTAGAGATATTAATCTTGTATCTCACTTAATCCCCCAAACCACATGGTGCTGTAAATACTGTTGTCATACCATTTTTTTCCTGTTACAGAGAAGGAAACCGAGAGTCAAAGAGATCCAGTGATTTGTCAAAGTTACCAGCTAGAATTCCAAGCCCACCCTTTTTTCATTGGACTATAAGATCTCTCTTTTCCTCTGCTCACTCTCTGATTATATTATTTCAGCAAGGTAAACATGAAGTGAGCTTATATTGTTAGAAAAAAAGAGGGCAGAATTGGGAATGTCGTCTGGCTGGCACAGCTGGTGTGAGCGGTGACGGCGTCAAGTCCATCAGAAACCTCCACGGGGGGATGGAGAGAACCGGAGGCCCCATTAAGCCTTTCAGTGCAGAGCCATCAAGCCCTCGCCCTGTGAGAGGCACAGCCCCTGCCTCACCAGGAAGGCAGAGTGACAAAGACCTCGGCCTGCCTGCTTCACCACCTACAGGCTGCCACCTGTGTAACCTGCCTCTGTCCACAGTCCCTCCTGGGCAAGGTAAGGATCACACCTCCCTCTCCTAGTGTGACTGTGGGGATTAAGGAGGAAACTGTGTAAAACACTTTGCCCAGGACCTGGCAAAAGCAGGTGTCCAGTGAACATCAGCACAGTAGTTCTCGGAATGAGCCAGGCAGGAAGGACACTAGTAACTAGAAGAGGAACGACAGACAGCATGAGGAAAACCCAGACAAGCAGCTGTGGGGGCTTCTGAGCGGGGGGATAGCAAACAGCTGACATGAGGCACACTGTCTGCCAGGTGCTGCTTGAGGGCTTCAGATGCCTGGACCCACTGAAGCCTCACAACCCAGGACAACGAGGCACACGAACTCACTCGCGCACAACCACAGGCAGCCAGTGAGCGGCCAGGCAGGGGCCAGGTCTGGGCTGCCTCGTCCCCTGAACCAGCGGGCGTGCCCAGCACCCACACCGCTTCTCCAGACCCGGAGGCCACTGGTTGGTTTCTGCAGGTGACTGGCACTCCCTGGACAACTTAAGGAGTGGACCGCATCTGGGAACTTGAACTTACAGAGTCTCACATCTTCCAGGTTTCATATACGTAACCCTCACCTTTCCAAGTTAACTGGCAGCTCCTGGATTCTAACACTGCACGTGACACCTAGTGGATTGGAGGCACAATGAAGACACTCCAAAAACATGTGAAGATTAGGGTGAAAAGCCAGCTAGAAGCACCCCTGCAAGGAAGGCAGTGTCTGCTGTTTGCTGGGAAACAGCCCCGTGGGCTGCCATAATCAGAAATGAGGCTGCTTTGGGGAAAGCAAGAACAGCCACAGAAACAAGAAAATACCCCAGGTAACACAGTAGCTGTTGACCAAAGGTCCCAACCTGCATCTTCCCGGTGCGGGGAATGGCCATTGCCAGCCACCGGTACTCTCATGATGGGATAAGAATCCCCAACACACACACACAATCAATACCTAAATGTGTAACTGCATATACTTATGTAGAAGGAGAGACAGAGATACATATATAGATGCGAACAGCTTACTTTTATTCTATCTGAATATAGTTACATGGTTGAGCCTGACTCGTCTGCTCATCCTGGTAATTGTTCAAGCACTGTAAGATATGTGTACCACACATTTTAAAGCATTTTCTTTAAAGCATGTTAAAGAAAATGCTTTAAAATGCTAATAGCTTTATTAGTTTTTTGATAGTCTTAATAATATAATGGTTTTAGCAATAGCCTTTATGAATCTATCATCTTAATTAAAGAGGGACTTTATTTTTCATCCAGATCATTTTCAAGTTTCATAATGTATGAAGGATTGGTCCTATCTCGATTTGGTAAGCCATTATTTACGTCTGCTGGTTAGCAGAAAATGTGATTAACTATGCATTGCATATAAAAATATGAAAAATGTTAATAGTGTAATATGTTTTGGGGCTTGAATAATATTTTATTAAAGACAATACAGATTTTGATTAAAAAACCCCCAAATCCCTTAAATGTTAATAATACTTTTCAAATGTAACAAATCTTGAGAAAGTTTTTTGCCTATCCTGAATTATAAAAAGGAGTTGAATCCTCCTTCTGTCAAATAGTACTTAGATTTCCCTGGGGAATTTGTATACTCCCTTAAATTCAGAGAAGCTCAACATATCAATTTTGTTATTGTATGTCTATCAAAATGTTAAATATATTTATTAGGTGGAGGAAAAAAAAAAGACCTGTTCTCTGGATTACTATGGCATTTGTGATATTGTAAATGACCGAGAAAAGGAAAGATGAATCGAATATTTTAACGACTGCCCCAAATGGTCAAAGACTCTGCAGCACGTCATACCTTTTCTCCAATGAGTGTGTGTTGCTTCTGGCAGAGAAATGTATATGAATGACTAATCTAAAACGACAAATATTATGTTCCTGTAGGTACTATTTGTCCACATAAGAGAACTCAGAACTTTCAAACTGGAAAAAACTGAAATGGAAAAAAAAACAAAACCTGCTCTTAGAATGTTCCCATATGCTCTAGATAAGAACAGTTAATGAATAATGAAGGAAGTGGTGTCTTGGAGTGAGACTGGTTCATTGTTCTCCTGAAAAGCATTTTAGACTAATTCTCCTATGATTCCATGACTAAATGGATTTATAATGCACCACTTTAATGTTAATAATCTACTCGCCCAAATCAAGCAAACAGCAAGACAAAGACTGAATCATTTTGTGATTAAAGAAAAAAATCAACACTGGTCATATGAGCCAATCTTTAACAAACATTAATTCTCCACATTGTTCCTTCTGCCCCCAAGATTTTGGGGGACTAGGCAGAAATTTGTTCCTTTAGATGTCTTGTAATTTTGCTGATAATTTTTCTCCATAAAAATAGCTCTACTCAGAAAATGAAACTGTTCATCTAAAAAAGATCAACTATACATTATAATTAATTATCAAATATATCAATTTAATAGTGGTATGGGTTGGGAATGATTAGTAGTGAGTTGATTAAGTGTTAAGACTACAAAATAGATTTAAGTTTAGGGCTCATATTCATTTAGCTAAATTGAAAGTATTACAGCAGTCTTGGTGCATTTAGACCCCACAACACATGATATTACACTTTTTTAAAAGCTGTAATATTTGTATTATTTTAGAAGACTACACAACTTAGAAGTGTCAGCTTCTAAAAAAAAAAAAAAAAGCAATAATGATCCTGTACTTGTCTGGGGAAAATTTTAAGGGTTCCACTGGGGACAAAGGAGTTCATTTATTGGATCAGAAATAGTGATCGAAGTCCTACTATGAGCCGAGCACTATTTATAATATCGTTATTAATGACGTCCACATGGAAGTCTGGACAGCGAAACCAAGTGAGCTCTCAGGGTGTCTAGGTCCTCTTTTCTGCAAAGAGCTTGCCAGGCAGAGGGAGAGGCAGCAGAACTTCTCCCCTCAGCCGGGGGTGGGGTGTGGGGCACGTCCTGAGTGCTAAGCTAGGGGCCAGGGAGGGAAGGCGAGAGTCGGGAAGGACACGCGTGCCTCGCTCAGCTCAGGGCCTGACTTAAGTCCAGGCTTGACCCATGAGGTGCTGTCATTCTTACTTAGGGTAGAGGGGTGAGGGTGGAACGCTCCTCGGATCCGAAACTAGGAGGAGACGCAGACAGCGCTCCTGGACGGGGGAAGGGCCGGGCGGAAGGGCCCAACGCAGGAAGCACACATCCTACGGAGCCTTCAGGTATACGATTTCTCTCCTGAACAGGCTTCCTTTCTCACTTGCTGTTTGTTCTTCTCACTCCCACCTCTTTTTCCTCTAGGCTCTGTGTTGCTTTTCCCCAATTCCCCCTCAACACTCTAGGAAATATTTTATTAACAACTGGAGGGTGCAGCTAGTGACCGAAACTTCATTGCCAGGACCTGGGGAGTCTTGCTTATGGGCCTACTTAGAACCTATTTGTCCAAGGACAATTAGTAGCGCATAGCTATATTTTTCTTCCCTCTCTTTGTTTGCCAAGTGCTATTTAAATAATGGATACCCAGCCAGAAAAAAAAGATGCCTTGAAGAGTAACACCATGATGTCCTTCCCAGATGTTTGCCTTTAGGATGAGAAATGAGTTACACAGAAACAAGATGGGGAATTGCTGGCTAGATACCAATACAGTAAGGGACACATGCTGTGGGAGTGATCGATGGTTCAAAAATCAAATATGTCAGCAATCGATGATGCTATTAAAGAGACTACCGTAAAATGTCCATGTGGGGACAGAGAAGTATTTGAAAAATTCAGAAATTAATCTGCAACCTCTGGCAATGTCTGGAGCTCTGCCTCCCATCGTGGTCGGCATTCCTTAAAATCACAAATTAAAAAACAAATAGTTAATTTGATGTAAAAGTTGAAAAATATGACCTCTGAGGAAAGGTTAAAGGAATTGGGGTTATTTGGGCCAGGTAAAGCACAACTGCAGGACTGACTTAATAATGTCAAAATACTTGAAATCAACTGTTCTTCAAGCATTCAGATGTCTGAAGCGGACACAGCAGAGTGAAAGTGCAGTAAGATACTTCAGTTTAACTTTAATAAGGAACTTCCTGGAAGGAATCTAAATCTCTTACTGCAATTTAACTTAACATTACAAGGTTAATTAAACACAAACAGACTACCAAGGAAAGCTGTGGAATCTTGGCTCTTAGATCGAAAACCACGTATCCTAACTGGTTTAGGTTTACTTCTGTCTGGAATTAAGAGACTGGATTGAATAACTCCCCGAGTCTGCTTACAGTATATTATATAACTGGTCTTATAGCTTTCTGATTTCTTCCGTGCATGGGCGAGGCACTGATCCACATGAACACTAGGGGTGAAGGAAAAGTACAGCAAGCCCTACATACAACGTGAATCTTGAGTTTTTGTACTTGGCATAAGAAAGGAGAAGTGTTATTTTTACATTGACTCCTTTCCTGAACACTATTAAGGAGAGCTCTAGTTTGAAACAATATTTTATTACAGCACTAAAAGATAGTCCCAAACCATTAGCATACTGAGTCCACTGAACTACTTATCAATACTACATTCAAAGTAGTCTGTTTTGAGCAAAGAAAGGGCTTAAGTAGAGCTTAACAACTAACCGCCACCAACGCTTATTTTTAGCCTTATTAGGAATCTGACATTAAAAAAAAAAACCCAAACCACACACTTTTATTATATATGGTAAAAAAAAAAGAACAAAAAAACAGCCCATTTTTTTCACAGTATTACAGTGGTTTAATACATTGCTCTCATGTGCTGCAATATTCAAAAAAGGATAATTTGTGAAAAAAATGGCTATAACTGCTAAACATTTAATGAATTATGGTATAATTCTAAATAATTATTCTTCGTCTTTTTTCTTCTGTCAAAGTGGGCAAAATCATTTCTTTTTATTGCTTTTCTCTCCCTATTTTTTAAAGAAAGAAACAAACCAGGGTGACATCCATTCCATTTTAAGCTAATGCTTCTATCATTTCATATCTGAATGGGGCTGACATCATCAGCTCCTTCGTGTCCCAAAAGATACTTAGCTCTAGTCCACTGTTAGATAATTTATGCATTACATGAAATAAGATATCTCCAGATTTTGAAAATATTTATTTTAAAAACAGCAATCAAATTGTGTGTAATCACATTTTCTGCCTGGCTTTGAAAGCTACATTATTCAATATGCCAGTGGTCCTTTCCATCATGGCGACATATTAGCAATTCATGCTGCTCTAATACATCTGACTTCCTTGATGTACAGCACTCCCTACAGACCCAGAGAAACATTCCTCCTTCAGTTCCGTGTGTCCTGCGCAGTACCTACCGAAGTGATGGTTGTCAAAACAGTTGTACAGTGGCCTTTGAGTGCAAGCTGTGCCATGACTGAAAGCTTCAAATGACAATAAATCTGAGTATATACATTATGCTTGCTTTTGTTGCCTGGAAAAACTAAGGCATTCGGGAAATAAACCCCCCAATTTTATTGCCTTTTAGCATTTTTTTCCATTTTAAACTCCAGAACTGGAAATTTGAAGCATTCAAAGAAATTGAAATCTCCTTTGTTGCATTTTTCATTGTAAATTTTCTATACTGTGCCATTAGGAACCACACTCTACAAAAAGCCCAGGTTCTAAATGAATCCTTTCTGTGAGGCCATTCTAAAACTTTGCACGGTTTTTCTTTGTATGAAAGAGCTTCTGTTGCCTGCACAAAGAACAAGCGATCACCACATATATCGGCCAGGCAGGAGCCTTCGATGACTTTATACAAGGTTGCATTTTGCCTTTTACCAGTCCATGGTGAAACCCAGCAGTGAATGTGCCAGGGTGGAGAGAAAAAGGAGAGGCTCTTGATTTCAGTTTGTACGAATCAAAAAATTGTTCTTAAACCATGAATACTTAATATGAACATTTTCTTATTTTACCCTTCTCCCAAAATAGCTCTGTAGTTTCTTTTTAACAACATGAAAACAACATCACTTTATTCTTAATGGCAGAATAATATTTTCCACTCAAAAGAAATGTTCTGTCCAACAGGTTCAAATATCTTAATAACCGATTAGGTTTTGGGGTGGGGGGACAGGTAAAACACTGAGAATCTTGTCCAAGTGATGGTGGGAAAAATGACTAAGTAACTAAAGTGACAAGTTGAGAGAGTCGTGACTCTGGATCATAGTTGTGTGGTCGATAGAGAATGAATCATAGGAAAATGCCAGCCCTGGAAAGGGCCTCAGAGATCAACTAGTTTTGTGGTTTTATGTCTTCTTTGGGGGCAGAATCCTATGTTCAAGGGAATTTTTACAAGAAACGTGAACGAGTGAAATGAATCAGCGCAACAGCGCTCTGGCTGATTCCTGGCTTCCCCTGGCTCCGCCTGATCTAGTCCAACCCCACTGGTTACAGACAGGGTGCAGCGAATTGTCCATGGTTAACAAACTTATCCCAGGCAGGGCCTGGCCTTTCAGACTCTCATTCCAGTGCTCTTCTAACCAGATTCCACTCTTGGAAAAGCACAGGCGGTCAATTATCCACTATCAAAATAACTCAGGAATTTTGAGAGAAATGGAACTCTTGCATATTGGGTCGTGAGTGGCTGTTTAACTTGGACCTAGAGAATCAGAACTAGTTGGCACTTGTTCAACAGTATATACTAATAGAAATTCGACACTGTTTTATAGCCTGGTCTTGGAAAATATGGACTTTAAGACAATGGAATCTTTTTTCAAGTGCCAGAAACCTTACTTTTTGCAGGAGTCCTGACTGACTACTGACACATAAAATGGCACAGGGAAGAATGTACAAAAAGGAAGTGGTGGGAAATTTGGGAAGGAAAAACTGTCACCCTGTGTATGTTTCACTCCTGTATATGTTTATGGCAAGTTTCAGAAGGCAATCTAGATTTTCTACCCTGGTGGCCTCTTTATCAGAAAGGGGTTCCCACTGAATATATCTATAGCACCTACTGTGTGACAGGCACTACTTTACAGATATTAACTACGTTAATGCTACAACAGTATGGGATTAAGTGTCTTATTATACCTATTTTATAGGTAAGGAAACTGAGGCACAAAAAGGTTATGTAAGTTGCTCAATGTCATGCAGCTGGTTTAGGTCTGTGCCAGGATTTGAACTGCGGTAGCTGTGGTCCAAAGATGTCAGTTTTAATCAAAATGATGTGTAAGAACACTCAGTAGAAGGTAAAGACTTCTTTGGTGACTAGCAGGCTTATTGCCTTTTTTTCTTTTTTTGGACAGATGTGAAGAAGATTAAGGATTTAAGTATAAATAACTCTTTAGGAAAATCTTCTCTCATGCATTTTAACTTCTGCAAAAGAGTTATACGTATACAGTCTTGCTTTTTACATTTTTTTTAAGCAAACATATAATAATACTTCCTATGTGCCAACCAATGGTCTAAGCAATTTTTAAATATTCATTTCACTCCATGAGGTAAGGACGATAATTTATCCTTGTTTTTCAGGTAAGGAAGCTGGGGTATTCACTGGTTGAGCCACAGAGCAAGTCTCTTAAGTACCCTGAATCTCCATTT
Organism: Pseudorca crassidens; assembly: GCF_039906515.1. NCBI lineage: Eukaryota > Metazoa > Chordata > Mammalia > Artiodactyla > Delphinidae > Pseudorca > Pseudorca crassidens. The sequence continues at coordinate 79,045,188 of NC_090312.1, read as the reverse complement.
TTCATTTGTAATATTGGGATAATAATACTCACTCAGATATTGATTTCTAATTACGGACTAAATTTTTTACATCTAATATATTAGAAATTTGTTGGTAATGCTTATAACCAGTAAAACTGTATCACTTATGTTGCCAGTGGGGATAAGAAACAGGTAGATATAAGAAAATTTAAATTTAAAATAAATTTTCAGAAAAGATTATATATTATACAAAACAGCAACATATATAACATATAATAATGCATGTATGTTAAACATTACAATAACCTCTAAAATATATACAATATCTAAATGAGAATTAAAATATTTTCACCTATTTGATCCATTCAGATTCTAAAATTCCATCATGTGAAAATACTAACACAAAGATCTGAGCACCCTACTAACAGAAAAAGTCTCAGCTTTAATAATACTGAAGAGCTTCTGGAAGACAAAATTGACGACAGTTGATCCTATACATAAATCTACCTAGGGTGGCTCATACTTACAAGATTTTAAAATCTACAGCAAGTTCATTATTTAGAATCCGCAAGTGTCAGCTTTTATTGGTTGTTCCCAAACTGTAGGTGACCTTGAAAGGAGTTATCAGAAAGAGCCCTGCAATTTCTAGGTGGGAAGCTTTTACTTCCTGATTCTGTAGCCATTATTTCCTCATCTATATGAACACTGATAACCTAAATTGTGCACTATTCCATTTCATACATATGTCATAAATATAGGGGCTTCCCTGGTGGCTCAGTGGTTAAGAATCTGCCTGTCAATGCAGGGGACATGGGTTCGAGCCCTGGTCCGGGAAGATCCCACATGCCGCGGAGCAACTAAGCCCATGCGCCCCACTACTGAGCCTGCGCTCTAGAGCCCACGAGCCACAACTACTGAGCCCACGCACCACAACTACTGAAGCCCGCACGCCTAGAGCCCGTGCTCTGCAACAAGAAAAGCCACTGCAATGAGAAGCCCGCACACCGCAACGAAGAGTAGCCCCCACTCGCCTCAACTAGAGAAAGCCTGTGTGCAGCAAGGAAGACCTAATGCAGCCAGAAGTAATAAATAAATAAAAAATAAATAAACTTATTAAAAAAAAATATATATATATATATATATATATATATGTCAACAACTGATAAACCAATCAATCATCTGGTTAAATTTTGTGATCACGTTATACACGAGCAAAGTTGCTGGGAAAGAGTTTTAGTCAGTTTTTATAAAGACACATGAAAAAAGTATCTTATAGACCTAAAGTTACTTCAAAGAAAATAATCCTTAGCCCTTTTTAAATATAAAATATGGCAATATGAAGGGTTGTTCATCTTCAGATTCATTGATTTGGGAATGATGTGCAAACAACTTAAGAGCTCGTATTTCTTCTCACTGTCACCACCCTGTGTGTCTTCACACTCCTTGCCTGAGTTACAGCAACAGAGGGCTCCTCAGACCCTACACAACTCCAGTTTCCTGCCACTGCGATCCCTCCAGAGAGATGCCAGAAGGGTTTTCCTATGACACTGCTTTCATAATGCTTTTGCCTTGAGCGAAAACAGCCAGTGGTTTCTTAGACTCCATCATATCAAGCCCACAGTCCTTAGTGATTTTTGAAACCTTTTGTCAAATCTCCTAACTTAAAATATCCAGCCTGCTTTTCAAATGCTCTCTCTCCTAGACGCCTTTTCTTTCCTTTCTGTTTGTCTAAATCGAAACCATCTTTCAAGACATGACTGCCGTCCTACCTTTTCCACTAAGTTTTATAAACTACCCAAACCAGATGACTATAATCTCTTCCAACCAGGATTCCTACTGGGTTCACGGCCAGTAAAATTGTGTTTAGCCCTTCTCCTGTCTCTAACTGCTTGATGTTTCACTCAAACTGTTTCATACTTGGTTACGTTTTTTCTGTAGTTTACAAGCTCCTGAAGCACACTGACCGTATTTTATCAATCATTTGAGCCCTTTCGAACATTTAGAGCACAGAAGGCATTTAAAATGTACACACTGATGAGTGGCATTCTAAACACATGATAGCTCAAAATAAGATTGGAGATGCCCCTTGTTTCTCAAAGGAATTAGCAGACTCCAGTAAAGTTGGCCTTTCCAACTTTATTAAATTTCTATTGCAACTTTGCAGTATTATCAAACTCTGGCTCTCGCAATCCAGTCAGAGACCCAAGCCTTGAAAAAGGACTCTTAAAACAAATTTCATCTCCAAATGTACTTTCTTCAAGACCGCGCTGGCTTAAAAAATGGGTTTCCTGTAGATTTAATGTTAAATCAACATAATTAACTGGACCTATGCTCTCCAGGATAGTAGCCACTAGGTACATGTTGCTACCTTAAATGTAATTAAAATACAATAAAATAAAAATCAGTCTTTCAGTCACGCTAGCCACATTTAAAGTGTTCCATAGCCAATGACTATTGCTACTGGACAGCATGCGTAACAGAAAAGCCATCCTCACAGGAAGCTCTACTGGACAGTGCTGAGGCCTATCCAAAGTCTCGCCAAAACTTAGTATGTTGGGGCAGCTTTTTACCGACAGCGTAAAATGCTCGGACCAGCGCTGTGAGAGGCAAACTAGACGTCCACCTCAGAATACGGTTTGGAGGTACTGGGAAGTCTCACCATCCTATGAAAAACCCAAATAGACTCACTGTGCCAAGAACTGGAATGGAAATTAGAGCTTCACTCGCTTAGTTTAGGCTGAACAGGGACCCTCTGCCTTGTAAAGTGTGAAAAGTTCGAAGGGAAATACCATGTTGATGGGAAAATACCGAAGTCCGGTTTCTGACAGTGGGTTGGGCGGAAAGGAGCATAAAGAATTAGGATGGGCAGAGGCTCCTGACGAGGAAGGAGGGAAGCGTAGTAGAGGAAGGGCCTAGAAGGTGGTGCTACACAGCTGCGACTAGATCCAGTCCCGAGCACATCATCTGAGGGTGGAGTGACTTAGCAAGGGCGGCAAAACTGGGAAAATTCCAGGTGCATGTATGCTGAGGTTGCACAAGCATCTCTTAAAGAGTGAATGGCGAATTGGGAGGGTCCTGGAATGCTAAGAAGGCAAATTATATAAAAGAAAAAGGGTTTTGAGACTAAAACTATATAACTGAGTATCTCATTATCCTCCTGTGGCCCAACTTCATTAGCACATGAGGAAGAAGCATAGAGGACAAAACTGGTATTTTATGTGCTGTGTTCGTCCTTCCTCTCCTTCTCAGTGAACAGGGAAGTCTATAAAGCATGACATGGACACCTTATTGGCTCATGAGCTGGGTCTGAAGGCTTAGCCCCAAAGAGGAATAGGCACGTGATTTTTCAAGGTCACTACTTTGAAGTACAACATTCATCAGAATTACACACTTAGCATGTTTTCTAAAAAATCCATCTTCCATTTTATGAAGCCACGGTTAATACTCTTAGCATACATCTATACAGGTGGAGAATCATCTAAAAACCGGGACAACGGTGTCGAGTTTTTTGCTCCTGCTGGTGCTGGGAACAAGTCCTCCCCTCTTGTCCACCCAGCTAGCTGCCGGTTCTGAGGAGAATTCTATACCCTACCATGGCCTGTGACATTAGGCTCAGGGCTTCATTCCCCCAAAACTACTATGGGATCTCTTTCCACTCTCCTTTTGCCCCCCTTTCTGTTCATGATTAACAGAAAAACCTTCTTGTGAAGTCATTCAAGCTAGAGATACATCACCAAATGATTTAGGTAAGTGATAACATGAAACGCTTTCCTATCAGAAACAACATAAGATGAGCAAGTTAATCGATTTGTTCATTGTGAACATGACAGAACTGTTCAGTGGCTTATAAAAATGACAACAGAGATGGTTGGACTGTTAAGTGATTGAACAACGCAAACCAAAGAACGCTCATTAGAAGTCACTGTTAACCTGAGAGAGAGTTTCATTACATGGTAGAAAGCTCTGCCCTTGGCCATATACTACTGACGATATTCTCTACTCCTTGAGATATAGACAGAGAAATTATTAAGGTTTTAGATGACATAAAAATCAGACAGAAAGATTTTATGATGTCAGTATTTCTCAAGCATGGGATACTCGTTAAAAATACAGACTCTTGGACTTCCTGGGTAGGGGCTGGGCATTCAGTTTTTGCTAGTCTTCTGGGTGATACATAGTCTCACTAAATTCGAGAAGTGTAGAACATCAGAAGATTCAAAGTGACGAACAAAGTCCAAGAGACAGAAACACTTCAGTAGAGATAAATTTTGATCACCCAAATTATACCTTCAAAATAAAGATGAAAATTGTTTTCTTGCTTTCCTATTATATAATTTGAGAGCAGAAAATAGGGCAGCAACCAACTTACACAGCAGTTCCTAGAAGAAGTGGGGATCTTGCTTGTGGTGAAGAATCCTGCACTAGATGAGATGTGGCACCTTTATGATAACTTTTTATCTAAAAGTTAACAAGACATTTTGACCATATGACCACACATTCAGTGTCAAATAGTATTTAGGACTTTGAGTTATAAATATGAGTGATCAAACATGTAATTAATTGATTTTGCCTTGACTTAAATGGAAAATGGAAAATTGCTTTAGGATTTTACAGGATTTATGGATTTAGGATTTCATAGCTAAAAACGATTCTAGTTTCAGAAAGCCACGTTACGATGATTGAAAGATTCTCACGTTAATTTCGACCTTGTCCTCGCTGTGTCCCCTGCTCCCCCACCACCAATCAGTCAGCAGACCCTTACCACAGAAATGGAGTTGGGAAGCAGCGCTCCGTCCTGTCCCAGCATATTGGAGACGGTGATTTCAGGTAGGTCCATGTTTTGTGGATGAAACGGTAGCAGGCCATTATGGTTCATTGGGTGACACAGAGAGTGGTAACCAGGTTCGACCTCATTCAGGTGCACCAGCGAGTGGTCGGGGAGGGAAGGAGGAGTGATGGGTGGAATGTTAAAGTCTTCGCTTTCCAGGCTTGGACCAGGGTAGGACTGAAAAGACAATGGTGATATTGATGCAAATTATCATCCCCTTCTTTTCATCATGGTGAACAAACACACATGACCCTTTCAGATATTATTACAAGCATCATTAAGGATTTGGCAAAGACACTGCAAACACTCAGATTATCCTGCTGCAATTTCTCTATCATGCATGGAAGAAAATCGCCTCGAAGGCATAGCCACTTCTTGTATAAAGAGTGCCACCATTAAGCAGTTTTATTGTTCCAAGAAGCTGAAATCAAACAGATTTCAAAGGTCCCATTAAAATGCTCCAGAGTTGTAATCTGGCTGAATACCTTTTTTCATGGGAATTGTGGGGAAGGAAAGGCAATTTATAAAATTAATATTTGATCAAACATGTTTCGTAGGGCTCCCTACTGCTCAGATCATGAGATGTAATAAAATGAATTCCAGAAGTTCTAAGGCAATTGCTTCTGGGTTTTGAAGAGCTACATGCTCACAACTGACAAAAAAAGTTGGTAAAGCAGTAGCTTAACCATGTTGCATAAGTGTGACTTCAGAGAAAGTGTCATATATGAAGATAATGCCATTAAAAGCTATTTTTATCATGAAGGTTATGCCATCAAAATAAAAATGAAGATGGCTTTCTTGATTTCTGACTATTCACATTTATTTGATCTACCCCTAGAAGGCAGTAAATAATTTTGTAATCATTTAAATGCGGTTCGGCCAATTTTGAAAGACAAAATTACACAAATATCATTATAATACTAATTTAGGAATAAAAGTCAATCAGTAAAATAAATAACAACATACGTGGGGCTTTTTCTTTTAGAAAGTAGCTTTTAGATAAAACAGGAAGGGAGGGAGCAAAGAAGGAAGACAAGAGTATGTGAGGACACTCCTGCTTACAAATAGAATGTGGTAAACATGGAACATATAAGGAGGAACTGAATAATAAAATACTGTTACCAATTCATATCAAAACACAGCAATACTTAGCAGTCTTTAGAGAGCAGGTACCATAGTACGAAGGAAACAGAGCGGGTCCAGATAACTCTCGCAAGCCTATCTTTCAAAGTACGCGAGTCTTCCTAGTGTCCGAGCACAGGGGTAGCGAGGACCCGCTTGTCTGGCAGCAGCACGCCTGCTGGAGTGTGCGAGATTGGAAATGAGCAGACTGAGGGTAGGAGCCAAAGAAAGGAGTGTAGGGGAGTGTTCAGCCAATCAGCTTCATGCTCCTGCTTCCAAGTGCCTGGGGTTATTTTTTTCCAGATGACATCTATTTGTCTAACAGAAAGAAAACCTTCAAGTTGCACTTGCTAAATGTTGTACAAGTTTTGATATATTTGTTTAGGTTTTGTCAGGAGACACGCTTAAATGAAGAGCTACTTGGAACATCTGGCATTGAGACGTGGTCCCGTAGAGGCACGTGTGGGTTACAGACTGGGGGCGTATGAAGGGAAGATTTAATTCATCTCTGCAGATAATTTTTCTTAAGTATCTAAAGTTCTGTTAAAAGAAAAAATCACCAGCACTAAAAGTTCAATCGTAAGTTATCAAAATTTCCTGTTCACAGTATCTACCTCTTGTCTGAAAAATATACTAGTGCCCTGTGTCAAAACAAGCAAGTTTGATTAAATTCTCATTTGCCTAATATAATTTAGACCTTTAATCTGTAGACCTAAACCATCAGCCCCTGGTACAAGTATTCACATAAGAAGCATAAAAGACACAAAATGGTGGGGGGTGGGAGGGAGAGGAAGCACACTTATTAATGCTGGCTTCGTAGAAAGCGCTGTATTGAGTCCTTTGACTATGCTGTCTTCATTTAGCCCTTTGTCTTCAATAATTCTTTGTGTAGCTATTATTACCCTGTTTTCCTGAACAGAAAATTGAGAGTTTGAAGTTAAATAACATTCACTTAGCTGGTAAGCAATCAACTCAGTACGTCTGAGGGACGGATATATGGAGGAGGAAGGCGTTTTTAGTTCTAACACTTCCATAACTAGTTTAATTGCTATTATTTTATTAAGCTGAATGATACAAAGTTGCCAATACTCAACTGTTTTTGATCAATAAAATTTCACAATTTAAGAATTAGTATTAGCATTAGTATACGGTTTTTCCTATTCCCAAATTCCATCCCAATGCCTATCCCATTAAAATCAAATATTTACTCTAGAAGAGCACAAGTATTCATAATTTGTCTTTCTGACAACATTTCGAAGGCTGAACTTGTTGATACCTATCTTTTAAGAAGTTAATTGACATCTGTTTGAAACCTTCCTGAATAAGATACAATTAATGCCAGCCATAAAGGAAAAAGATGTTTTTAACTTTATAAATGACATTAAACCTCTGAAATACCCAGGGATAGTCTACCTATGGTGTACTATAAATTTACATTCTAGAATTTCTCCAGTAGTTAAATCTTAATTTGTGGTGTTTTAAAGGAAGGCTTAATTGGTATCACTTTACGTCCAGTGATAACAATTGTACTGCAATTTAACTAAGCTACATGGTTTATTTTCATGTAATTACACATTAATGTTATTTAATCCGTGCACTTACATACCAAAACCACAGATTCCACAACTTAACTGGTAATGGGTAGTTATGTGGATCAAGAATTTTAACAACAAAAGGTTACTTAGTAGTTTCTATTCTTCACATTAGAAGTCGTGAGATGGTTATTTGCCAGGAGCCTATTACAATGTAATCGATGCCATATAAAAGTAGAACGGTAATTGTATAAATGTCAAAATGTCACAGAACTCACAAAAACTTCAATGCCAGACTAATTACTAATTATTTTTTAAGTTTGGAAATGAATTAGCTAATTCTTCAACATTGACTTCCATGGCATGACATCTTTATTTTGATTTCTTAAAACCTAATAAGTTTGACTTAACCACAGTAAGTTATATATTAAGAGGCAATTTGCAGTTTAGGGGGTGATGTAACAATCGCATATGATTCAGTATTTTCCCTCATTCCCCATGAAGCTGCCTGGTTACAATCAGTGTTCAATGTTTGTTGAATGAATTAACAAATGATCATTGAATGAATGCATACAAGAAGAAATGAATGTGAAGATGACTCTTAAAAGGCGTGAAGTTTATGACTATACCACTGTTATGCCATGGGCTTGAATAAATATCCTGTATTCCCAAGAATGCACTGGCTAGATGACAGCATGGTATGGAATGCTGATTGCTCAGCATGTTGGGAAGCCAAAAGTACTGTATCCTGTTAAAGATGTAAAGGCTTAAGCAGCCTGAGAAAGGCTGGGGTAGGGTAGTTTAGTGTCCCTCTCTGGCTGTTGATCTGTCCCCCTGAAGCGGTTTGCGCTCACCATCCCATGGTAACACAGAAGTCCCAGAGGATTCCTAAGGGCGAGTTTGGGGCCCCCTGGCTCTCAGAAGTTGTTGGAACCTAATCCCTACTGCAGCTAGCTAAGGACCTGGTGGAAGCCTTGGTTCCGCAGCAGGATCCCTTGGGGATGGCTACCAGCAAGGGCCTCACTAGACAAGTGGACAGACAGCGCATGAGAGGGTGCTCTGAGCACAGCAACAGGGACATTGGTGATGAGACCAGGGACTGAGTAGTCAGAGAAGCTTCAGTGAAAATCATTCCTTGCACTTTCTCCTGATTCAGGGTCCTTTTCTGATTCGGGCTTATTTTCCTCCTTCAAGTCTCAGTGAGGCCAGGTATTAAAAAAAACTTTCATTCTCCAATTCTATTGAGACCAAAGATCATTTGATCCTTCCTAAGACCTTGCATATCCCGATGAGACACTGGGCTACTTTTTTTAGCCTCAGTGAGAGACCACCAAGGAGTCAATCCATGGCTTGTGAGGTCTGGGAGGCTAGGTTCCAGGCTACAACGCTGGAGAAGAGCCCCTATGGCCTTTCAAGGTGGCATCGCCTTCCTTATCAGCCTTTCTAGTGCCTCTTACCCCTCCCAATCTAGAGATCAGAATCTTCTCAGCAGCTGCCTCTTCCCCAAGAAATGATAAAAGTCAAGGTGACCATCTACACAAATGAAGAGAAAGTACTCAGGGTTAACGATATGAAATTCAAGACAATATATTTAATTTATCTTGGATCTTCACCATGTTAATGAAAGGTAAACTGGAAACAAAGCAGCATGCAAAGTGATTTGCTCTAAACCATAGCTAGTCTGCATGATCTAAATGAGTCAAAGACCTCAGAATTATATTACTGTTACTCAACCAGATTCTCCCTGATCCTAAGTTACTCACTGGTCCTAGACACAGGAGACTCTCCTTCTGTTGCTCGTGCTGGGATACGGCTCTATCCTAGAGTGGGAGGCTCTGTGAGTCCCTGTGTGTCCAGGGAGCAGAAGCCAAGAGTCATGATACGTGGGTAGAATGGGCTGTGCTTTCACGAGGCTTGGCTAACGCTGGACTATATATGAACTTCTCAGAGGCCATAAGGGGACTGTTGGAAGCATTAAAGTAGTAATTTCAAAATTATCATCCTCAAGAGACTATTTTTATGGTTCTAAATAATAGATCCAGTGACTATTTCAAGCCATTTTCTTGAAACCTTACCACTGGCATTTGCATATTTAGCTTACAAAGTGCTACATCTTCCTCCGATGAGGCGACAGATCTTGGACTGGTTGAGAGTGCTTATTATACTTCCTCAGTGACTGATAAGAAGGCCACAGAACATGCTGGAAAGACTGGAGGCTCTGGAGTCCAGCAGACAGGGCTGCTGCAGGCTCTCTGAAGCATTTATCAGTGTGGGTTCTGGGACAGGTTTCTCCTTTGAGCCTCAGTTTCAAAACCTGCTTTATGGGGTTCTTATGAGCATGAAAACAAAAACATAAGATAGGTAAAAAGCCTAATAATATATGTCTGCCACATAGAAAGTTCTTGATAAATGGCAGCTTTGGCATAGCTATGGTTATTGTTAAATGTGTTTATATATGCCATGGATTGGGTCATGTCTGAGAAAACAACTATAGACCAAATAGGAGAGGATTTAGACATCGTAATAAAGGAATTTCAGTATATTTGCCATTGATCAGACCTCATATTGAAGCAAAGTGTAGCCCTATTCATACATAATGTATTCATTTAATTGCTCCCCATAAATAGCATTTGTTTTTATTTTAATGGGATTAAATTGCAGTTTTGAAATTAAGGAATAAAAAGATAGTGGGAAATGGTGAATAGGCGAAGATGCTGGAGAGCTCAGGCAATAAGGACCTCATGTGCAGAGGGCCACAGCTCTGATTCTTCAGAGAGCTCTACTGCAGGCCGGCACCCAGGCTGATCAGTTCCTGACAGTTCCATCCTACTGACCCCGGTAAAAGGCTAATGAATGTGTGAAGCAGAATTTCAGTGTCTAAGTTTGCAACAAAAGCTATACTTGCTAACATACTGTCTTGTGTCCAAAGGGAAACTATATTCCCTGGGAGACTGCTGTCAAATTGCTGATCAGATGGTTTGTTTTGGGGACAAGAATCAAGAGTTGGGTTAGGAAAGTAACAGAAGATCCTTCCGATCTGTTTTGATTTGATCTTTTGGGAACCTTTCTAGCCTCTTGACTAAAGCCATTGTCCTTCCCCACGTCCAACCACCCCCAGCATCCCCAATTCAGTGACAAAGGAAGGAGAACGTCTCATCTGATTTCTGGACGATCTCATTCCCCTGCCTGTTTAGTGACATGCTCACATTTCTTTTTCATCATTTTGCTTTACATATTCCATGGCCTGGGTATCCTGTTTACATTATTTTCTCCTTCTGCAATCCACACTTCCTTTCACTACAGCCTGTTCTTATTTTTTATTCTTATTCTACATTATTACATCTGGAGGTGGGATGTTAATTAGGCTGATTTTTCTTTTGACTACAGAGAATTTATGTTTTTGTACTGTTTAGATAGAGTGTTAATATATGCTGACTGGGACCAAATAATGGGAAATCTCTACTGGACTTTGTCTTTTCTTCTCTTCTAAAACTCTAGTTTCTCCACCAGAAGGACCTTGTATTTGTGGGGTTTTGTCCACATATTGCAATCATTATACAGAGTATTCAATCTTTGGTGACAAGAGGTCCCATAACTCCGAAGAATTCAAAAGCTATCGTCTTGTACATATCTTTAAATTATGTGATGGCTTCATGCAATCATGCACACACTAAAAATATGGCTATGGTTATAACACTGTAAAATATGGTTCTCATATAGATCTTTATCTGAAAGATAAATAAATAGCACTGCCATCAAATTTATGTGAAATGCCTTAATTTTTAATCTATAACATAATTTCTGAAAGTTCAGGATAGAAAAATGCCCATGTTTAAACATGTTTCATCTTGTATCATTGAAAATTCTTGTTGCATAATTTAAATAACTGAATGAAAAGCAAAGTAAATTGGGTTCATTAGAAAAATAAACTTCCTCTGTATGTTTTCAGAAGTTGATCTTGAATGTAATGGTGATTTCCCTAGAAAGAGTTTAAATAGCATCAACATTATCTCCAATTTCTTTTGAGAAGACCTTCAGAAATAGGTATTTTTCAGATTCTTTTGTTTCTGCATGAACAAGGTTGATAGCTTGAAACTATAATGTATTACTGTGGAAAGCTTTGGTCTGTTACATAAATCATCTTAACACTCAGCAAGAATTGTCCAACAGTGCCTTTGATGTGCTCAAGCCAATGATCCTGCAAACAATTTTTTTGTCTTTCTTTACATGTTAGACAATAGCAATAAATCATCTTCATTTAAAAACACACAATGTACTAATTTTTCAAGCATCAGTTATCAAAATGCATTTTGGGTAGAACGTACCACATTTATTTTATTTGTGCTCATTAGTTTTTGTAACCTTATTAAGTAAAAGGCAATGAGAGCTTCATTTGTCATAGAAGCATTTGTTGTGTACCTACTGTGTGTAAGGCATCCCACAAAGTATGATTTGAGATACAAAGAACTATAAGAGCTTGTCATAAAGGAAGTAAATTAGAAGAGATATAAAAACTTAGGCTTCCAATAAACAGCACGTTCGATTGTCAAACTAAGTGATATCTGAGTGTAAATGAAAGAGGAATTATTTGAAGCTGGGATGATGGGGGGTGGAGAGGTTGTTATAAGCAGATTTACCCTGATAACAGGACCTGAAGATCAGACACTTCTGCTGAGATGCAGTAGGTGATGAAGGGAAGACCACAAAACTGACAAATGAGCGAGTCCAGACAGTGCAGCAAGGAGGTTCAACAGGGAGGTCAGGTCTTCAACATCTAAGAAAACTTCAAGGGCAAGATTGAGCCCACTGATCAAAAGAAACTCTGGGGTACTGAGCCCAATGCGAGCCTCTTTTGGGACTTGTTTTTATTGGATCATTGAGAACCAGGGTGCAAAGCCTCAATGAGACCAGAAAACAGGGTTAGCTTGAGGCCGCCCCAGAGAGTATCTGACACTGGGGCTGGGTTTGGGAGAGCTCTGACCTTGAGCTGGGGTTAACAGGCTGAAGCTTTCAGGATCTGTGGGTGTTAGGGCAGTGGGCCGAGCACTCTCAGATCAGGGGTGGGCAGGGCAGGGAAGTCCAGCACTCTTCTGTGTGCCATGACTGCTGCTAGGGCCACTCTCAAAAAAAAGTTTCTGGGAAACAAATAATGTGGCCCCCCACACCCCCCAGCACAACCCAAAACCACACATGGACGATGACTAGGGAGAGCATATTAAAGTGGGGAAGCTACTTCTGAAACCCTAGTGGGGGGCCCAAGGATGTTCCGGTAATAGGTCATCGTTCTGTATTCAGTGTTTAAAGGGGATAATTAAAACATTTAAAATTTCATTGCTTAGCATAGATTTTATGTACAAATGCAGTCCATCTTTTTTAGTTTTCCAGATGTCTTCAGTTCTCACGTTGAGTTTTGAGATTCACTTCTACAATTTTTGGGGGGTTTATTTTATAAATAATACATGTTAATGAGTGAAAAAGAAGAAAATATACCTGAAAAAAAATCACTCGAATTCAACCACTCAGGAAAAAAAAAAAAAAAACCTACACTATTAAAACATGTGCATTCTTTCAAGAATCTTTTCAGTCCATATTTGCTATCTTGTTTTGGGCTTTTGTTTTGTTTTTAATAAAGCTCTGATTTTGGAGCTAGAAATGCTATATGCAAATCTCATCTCATCTCTTAGCAGGTGTAGTTACTTAATTCTTCTAAACCTTAGTTCCCAAATCTGTAAAGTAGGGTTGATAACAGTATTCAATTCGTTAAGGGTATATCAGGATTAATTGAGATAAATGAGATAATGATTTATATCATTATTATTATTACAAATTACATTATTATTACAAATTATTATTACAAATTATTTAAATTTGAGTAATATACTAGCTCATAAGAGCTATCAATAAATGTAAGCTATATTATTATACCATCATATAATTTAACCTGGTCACTTAAAAGGATGTGAATATTTTTCATGTCAGTAGATATCATCTATTACATTTTGCTTAAATGACGACATATTATATCATTGTGTGCATGTTCTGTAATTTATTCCAGTTTCTTATTACCAAACATTTAGGGTATTTCTAATTTTTCTCTGTTATGAACCTCACTGTGGTGAATAACCTTATGCATTTTTTTTCTTAGGATAATGTTCTAGAGTTCTATATTTATGCTCAAATGAAATTATAGAATGCTCGCTCGAGAGAAGACCTCAGAGACTACGCTCCCACTTTGTAGATGCGAAAAATGAGTAAAGAGGTTAAATGATTTGCCTGTATTCAGAGAACTAGTTGAGCAGAGGGGAAACCCATAGCATGAATACATAGAATTTTTTACATTTCATAATTGAATAAAATGCATTGGGTTTTTTTTTAATTAATTAATTTATTTTTGTCTGCATTGGGTCTTCGTTGCTGTGCGTGGGCTTTCTCTAGCTGCGATGAGCGGGGCCTACTCTTCATTGCTGTGCGCAGGCTTCTCATTGCAGTGGCTTCTCTTGCTGCGGAGCACGGGCTCTAGGTGCAGGGGCTTCAGTAGTTGTGGCACGCAGGCTCAGTATTTGTGGCTCACGGGCTCTAGAGCACAGGCTCAGTAGTTGTGGCACACGGGCTCAGCTGCTCCGCGGCATGTGGGATCTTCCTGGACCAGGGCTCGAACCCATGTCCCCTGCATTGGCAGGTGGATTCTTAACCACTGCGCCACCAGGGAAGCCCAATGCATTTGGGGTTTTTTTTTGTTTGTTTTGTTTGTTTTTTTGTTTTTTGTTTTTGCAGTACGCAGGCCTCTCACCGTTGTGGTCTCTCCCGTTGCGGAGCACAGGCTCCGGACACGCAGGCTCAGCGGCCATGGCTCACGGGCCCAGCCGCTCCGTGGCATGTGGGATCTTCCTGGACCGGAGCAAGAACCCGTGTCCCCTGCATCGGCAGGCGGACTCTCAACCACTGCGCCACCAGGGAAGCCCGCATTTGGGTTTTAATATACTATTTTAAAGCATGTACGGCCTTTGAGCTTTAATAAAATTTTCTTTTTTAAGAAACCTGTGCTAAATTGATTTTTGCTTATGGTCAGATTCTTTTTGCTAAATCATATATAGGCAGCCAGCATGGAATTAAGCATTCAGTGTTGGCCTATTTTTATATGTACATATTTTTATGTAAACTTTAAAATACACACTATATGTGTTTATGGCCATTCTTTTCATTTTTTCCCATTGTACAGAAATCAGTAAATGTTGCATATGTAAACCCACATTCTTCATGAAAAAGCCAGATTAGCAGAGGAGCTAAACAGATGGCCTCTGCTCTTGGTCTGGCTCCTCCCACAATCAAGAGGGCCAGAGAAAGGAAAGATCATCATTCTCCAACAGGCAATTCCCACTGTTTGGATCTTTTACCAGGAAGCAATTGCAGTTGGATCCCTAGGTATCCGAGGACCATCTCGCTTTCTACGTCTTCACTACCAAGAAAGCTTATGCTGAAGCGGAGCTGAAGATAGGGGCAAGGGGAAAAAAAGATGAACAATTGGAGATAATTTCCTGAGTTTAAAAAAGATAGAATTCCTCCTCCTTCGGTTTCCCAGGAGCAGGATCCCTGAGAAAGCAGTGGAAGCGGTGCGACGTCTGTGATGCAAAGACCTCCTATACTTTGTTTATCTTTTGGTGGAGAAAAGGAAAAACGACAAGAAGGGGAAGAGTCCTGGACCCAGACAAGGAAAGCAATGAAAATACAGAGGAAAAGGGAACAGCTATGGAGGCAAAGGTTTGGAAAAGGCTGGAAAAGATGGGAAAGAAGGAATCACCACTTTGGATAAAAGAAGCCAGGGACTGCAAATAAACACCTCACCTCTGCACAGCTTATATGTGTGTTTGAACAAATATGAAATTGCTGCTTTGGTAGGGAAGAGATGGTCAAATATTTGGTTCAACCTGCTGTTTTTCAGAGTATTCCCACGCACGGTAACACATGCAGTTATCTGAATACTAACGAGGTCTGAGGTTAGCACATCAACATTTTGACCTTAAAGTTCTAAAATACAGTGAGGCCTTGCTGCCCATGGATGGAGTCTGACTTGGGCATTAGGCCTTTCCGGGCCAGGAACTTAGCTGGGATATGTACTATCTTTTTGATGTTTGGCCAGTCCCTCTATCATTATCATCCTCCAAGAATTGTTGTAAGGATTAAATGAGATAATGAGTGCAAGGCCTTTGCTTAGTTCCTTACAGACACAGGTAGCTGCCAACTGACAGCTGTTATTATTATGGATCGACTTCATTCTTTACCAAGGAGGTAGGGGAGTGCTAACCTAAACTTCCAGCCAAGCAGAAGCTTCCTACTAAAACTTACCATCGTCTTGGCAAGCAAGACATTTAACTGAAGTCAGAGCATAAGAAATAAACAGCTCAGTGCTCACAGTACAGGTGAGTTCAGGCTTCCCTGAAGGCAACTTCCGTACAGGGCGCTGGCCCTGCTCTATCCCTGCCCCCAGCTCCCCCTCCTCCATGGCCACTCTGGTGTGTGAGTTCAGAAAATAACTACTCACAATGGGCTTAGCTATTCTTGAATGCAGGACTGCTCCTGAAATGCTAGGAGGCCCAGTCACATCCAAGGAAGGCTTCATTACTGGTCTCAAATCATGACCCTCAGAGCCCTCCTGAGTTTCAGACCAGGATGTTCTATTTGAAGATCTGATGCCAAAACCAAGAAGTCACTTGTTTGACTTTGCTTGCGACAGGATCAGTGATCATAACTTACAAAGAGGAAGGAGTGTATGGAGAGCATTTTCCAAGATAGCCACCAATCACTCTCAGATCATTAGGATTATAGTTAGAAATTTTTATGTCCAAACTGCGAAGTAACATAGATCCGAAAAAACACAGGAGAAAGAAAGAAAATGTGGGATAAAGATGAAACTGAAACTCCGTGTTTCTGGGAAGTCCAGCTAAGTCTGCTCTAAAACCAAGGAACTGAAACTGCAAAGGGAAACTTGACACTTTTTTAAAGGTGTTTGGGTGGCAGGTGAGGATATGAAGAAGGTGGTCTCAGAAGATATAGGGATGGGTGGAAAAACAGCTTTTCTAAGCCTCAGTGTTCTTTTACTAAAAATGGGCAAAGTCGCTTCTACTTGACATACGGGCATAATGACATTTTAGTGTTTGTTTGGAACAATCTTAAAGTGTCTTGGAAGTAGAGTTGGCATGGACAGATAACATCATTCAACATATTGCTATTCTTAACTTGAATATCATACCTATTTTTTAGACATCCTTTAGTGACAGGTTTATTATGAGTGATAGAAAAAAAAACTAACACATATATATATATATATATATATTGCAAAATTTAACAGGAAGGATCATTTAGTTTTTCATCACTGCTCATGTGCTAAAGAAAAACAGCTGCAAAAAAATACGATTCTGAACAAGCTAAAGGGCTGTTTTCAAAACGTATCAAAATCAACTGTATAACTGGCCAGGCTGTGTGTTAGAGTCACAGCACCTCTTGCTGGTGCCTAAATGTCTTGGTGTCACTTGACAGCTGTTCACTGAGCAAACCATCCTTCACATGGAGCTCGATGCTTTTGGAGAATCTGTTTTTGTTACACATGCTATTCCATACAGATAGTTTCATAATTTTTATCACTGAAATGCATTTGCCTAATGCTTGAAAAAACATACTATTAGACAATTATCATAAAATTCTCAAGCATACTCAGCAACAAACATTTATTTTCTGAAATAAAAAATGAGTCTTGCATTCACAAATCCCACAGCTTGGAAATGTATATGATACACAACATTTAACCTGTCAGCAGCCTCATTAGTGTCAATGAGTAGGAACTGGCAATCAGTAGATGGTGTGCTCTACATGTGTTTGTGTTTTAAAATGTTCCCAAAATAGCTCTGCTAGAGAAGTTGATATAAAACACTTCTACTGGACAAATGAATTTCAGTTTAGATTTTACTGTCTACTTAAAATTTTTTTGAGGAATTCTGTTTCTCATGTAACTGATCATTTATAGGTTAGAGTCGATACCCAACTAATAATAATAATAATAAAGACTGGGTGGGTAAAAAATCATCTAAATTTCAACCATACCAAAATGTAAATGATCAAGAAAATCTGCAGAAAGACTAATGTGTGCTTGACTATCAAGAGCCCTAAGATATATATTTGCATGGTGCTGGTATTCAGTATCCATACAGCTATTAAGACATTTTTATAAACTGTATGAAATATGTGAGCTATTTCAAGATATAATTCTGAAAAACAGATTTCCATGTAAGAAGCCAATTTAGGAAGAAAACAACATAAACAATAGTAACTTGTGTGCTCGAGTGAAGTATCTTTTTAATTTTGAGTAATGAAGATGTCAAGCCAAATGCTAGAGTAGTTTAACTTAATTAGGTGGCCTATTTTTCCAGGCAGCCTTTCATTTCCCATTGAAAACTCAGCTTGTATGCAAGGCAAAAGAGCAATTTTGTCTGTAATGAATACCTCCGGGACTGCGCAGAGTAATCATTTGAACGTTACACTGAAGACTGGTTTGAGTAACTAGTTTAGGCTTGTTAAGATGTCAGACTTTGCTGGACTAACTAGATTACTCAAAGCCTGGCAGTTTTGCTATTTTATTGGGTGAATGGTCAAAAAGTCAAGCTGACCTTACTCCCGAAATTTCTGCCAAAAGGAACCAATCTAAAAGTAATTGGTCTAATTTATAGTTCAAATTTATGTCATGATCATGGAAATTTTATGGCCTAAGTCAAGAGATGTTTTTTCCAAAGTGCTCTTAAAAAATATTATACTTTCCAGGCCCTGTTGTCATACCTCATTTATTTTCTATCTAACCCTGAGAATTTTCTCATTAGGAAAACATGTAACTAAAAATACAGATATAGCTATTAATATGTTTGCAAACCTCAAAATATTACAATTCTAACAGTAGATTTAAGAGAGCACTGCACAAACACACCATTGTAAAGCAATTATACCCCAATAAAGATGTTAAAAAAAAAAAGAGAACACTGCACAAAAAAGAACTTGGAAAGTCCTATTGGTTCTGCTGCCATTATATTGCATATGACAAATAGCAATCCGATATTATTGTAAGAATAAATGCCTGTTATTATCTAATCTATTATCACATTAGTTCTCTGAGTCTTGGACTTGAAATAATTCTCTGAGGAGACAGAAGTGCTGGTGTCTTTTGTTAATGTGCAAGGTGCTGACACCCAGGAGGAGGGGTGCTCCTGGAATGGAATGGGCATGGCCAGATTTGCTAAATGTCTGCACAGGAGGGCTGAAAACCATCGCAAGTAGAAGACTCAAAGAGTTAAGGTGATTGAAACATGTACACAAAATAATGCTGCACACTTCCAACGTGTCGGGCATCATCTAAGCACAGGAGATCCAGAGAGAAAGAAGGGCGAGTCCTACCACAGTCAGGTGGGCAGGCTACATGCCACAGCAGGGCAGATGTGTGCCTCGGTAACTCCAACCAGATGCTGGAGAGGCACGGAGGTGTGTAAGGAAGGAAGGAACATGGATCGTTCAGCAACAGCAAGAGGAGAGAAGGAAAGATGGAAATGAGGTAAGATGAGCTGACTTAATGAGAACCTTTGAGGTCCAGAGCTCAGGCAGTAATTACACAGAAGGAAAAGAGGAGACAGATTCAGCAGTGATGCAGAGAAGTAGAGTCAGAACTACCTGGGATCAACTCAGGGCTGAGGGTGTAAGGGAGACTCTTCAAGTTTCTGTCTTGGGTGACGGGGCTGGGGGTGGTGTTAACTCTCACGACTATAGGCAATATAGGAAAAAAAGAAGTTTGGGGTGAGGGAGTGGGCTGGAGGTGATGAATTTCAGTTTGACGAATGGATATGTTGAGTCTGAGCTGCTGTTAGGGACAGGTGCCCAGGGAGGTTAGAAATCAAACCTGAAACTCACGTGAGAGCTGCCCTAGATGGCGCTCTTCAACTTTTCCATTCAAGATGGATGGCACAAAATGCACGTTAGATGCTTAGTTGTAAGATTGTAAGTTGTTAGATGTACGTTGTAAGGAAAAAATAATGTTGCTTTATTTTATCATAGTTCTTTTTAATCTTGAAATTTGAGGAACCAGGTAAGAGAGACAATTCCAGTGCAGAAAGAAAAAAGCAGCAGAGAGAGCTGATCACAACCTGAAAATAATCTAAAACAGGATCTTAGGTCAGGACATTTAATACTTAGGGTTTACTATGATGAGCAGAATTAACAACAAAAATTAGTTCAAGCTTAAAGGATAACTGTTCATGGAAGGAAGGAGGATGGAAGGAAAATACGAAGAAGGGGAGAAGGAATGAAGGAAGCAGGGAAATAAAGAGGGAAAACAAGCAGAAAGAAATGGTTTACTGGAGTCAAGGCCAAGGTCAAGGAGGAAGTGATTTATTAAAAAACATGGTTCAATCAAGTAACCAAATCTTCTCCATGATCTGACACCAGAAAAATCTTCTGATTTTCCCTGTCAGGTGATTATTTCTTGTGTGTATGTGTGTGTGTATACACACACACACACACACACACACACACACACACACACATTAAAAAAAAAACAGTCCTTCTCAATCTTTTCCACACAGTTCCTGAACTGAGACACAGGTGAGAAGTGAAGAGTTCCTATGTCCACGGAACTGGTAAAGAATGTTGCCAGTGTGGGTGGAAAGCATGGAATGAATAGGTAGTCGTGGAAAATGATATTTTTGTAACTTCCATAGAAGAAAAAGAATGAGGAAAAGAAAACGGAAAAAATAAGTAAATAAATAGATAAATGACCTTGGTGCCATAGAAAGTTCCTGTCAAGAGAACCGGACTCCTGTTTCCTTTGATGTACTTGGTTCAAATGAACATTTATATCTTGAGCATAATCAATCACATATAAGGAATTACAGAAGGTACTAGAATTGTAAGGGCTGGAGAAAGGAGCTTGAGTTTTTCAGGGAAAGAGAAGGATTGATCCCCAGCATGAGTGGGCCTGGGCTATTCTGGAGAAGGGGCAGGGCTCTGGTGGGCAGCCCAATCCCCTTCCACCTCCTTGTTGTGTCCTTCGGCATGTTGGTCAATCAAACATGACACGTTAAGAATGACAAAGGAGTGTGTGATGGCCAGTGGCCCCTCCTCATGTCTGGCTTCCCTTCCATTAGCCACTCACATTTTCCCCCAAACTCTACAGAAGGGAACCTGCAAGTTCATGAGGTATCAAGCAACATGGGCCCCCTTAGCCAGGGTCTAGAAACCCACAAAGAAATCTTGCATTGCATGGTTCAAACGCTACCCAGAGTAAGAAAAAGCTAAATGGTGTCTAAAGCACTGAGTGGCCAGCACACTTAGGGCTATTATAGGAGAAAACAGTCAATATTCTAAGAACGAAGCCGGGAGAAGTGGAAATGTCATGGGTTTTTATTGCATACTTATCAGGCTTATTATAGGGTGGTATATTTGATGTAAAAGCTGCCTATCGATTACAAAATTATATGCAAAAAAATTTAAGGATTTGTATACACTAGCTTAAGAGGTATAGAATTCACGTAGTAGGTAGTGCCAGAGAGCCCTCTGGGACTGTCTAAAAGAATATCATTAATTTTTACAGTGTCCTTCCATTTCTGGAGCCATTCCAGCACTGGCTTTCTATAAAAATCATTTCAAGTTTAGAATCATGCTATTTGCCTGCAGCAACGTCACAGGAGCAGTAGTGTGCCATATGCTACTACTTAGCAACTTAGTCTGTTGAGTCCCAAAGCATGTACTGATTTGACAATTGAACAGGAATTAAAATTGTTGAGAGATACTAAGAGGCAAGTTGTCTTGGATTACTCGACTATGCAGATGTTTGATGTTATGTAGGAAAAAGAACAAAGCTATTTTTTTTCCTGCAGGATGACTAAAATCTTATTTATAGTTGCCGAAAGGGGTAAATTGATTAAAATTCCCAAAAGAATACCAGGTAATGAATTCTTGAATATACCATATTACAGTAAACAAAAGGAATGTCAAGTGTAAAATTTAGCTAAGGCCATTCAACTTACGTAATTTGTGAAGCTTATTCTCTGCCAGAGTGTGTATTATTTTACATTAGTGGAATTTTTGAAATAGCACATTCTAAAAACATTTTCATATGTGCTGCATTATTAAAAAACAGTTTGCTTCAGGCACACAAACCGGCTATATCTTTACAAAGCACATAAAGTATCTGGAGCTCTTTACTCCTTCATGAATTATCACTGGCATTTAAAACATTCTTGGTAACTCTTGACTTAAATATTAAGAAAAATAATGCTAGTTGTTTGATTTTAGTCAGGGTTTAATATTATTCATTGTACTTGAATTTAAAAATCTAAGTTGTTATAATGTATATGCTTTGAATTTCCCACCCTTTATCCAAAAGTCTTCAAGGCGGACATAATGATTCTCTGAAAGGGAGCAGCTGCTTTATAACAGCAATCATTTATTGAGTTTGTGTTTCTACTGTTTCAAACAAATTCAATTAGCCCTTACACTTCAAAACCCTAAAGGCAACGAAGAGATGATACCAGGTTGCTTTAATCTAATAGTAATACTAAACTTGTCAGTACAGTTTTGGGATTGATGGTTGGAAGAAAATTAATAGTAACATTTTTCATTTTTTAATCAAACAGTCCTACTCAGAACTACCTATGGATCCTGCCGGCTACTTAGCTGAATGAATTCAGTTAAGTAAAAATTCTAAACGCAAAGCCCAGCCTTCCAAAGGTATTCTGAGAGTGATCGACTCAGTTGAATGGAAGGAAATGTAGTCCGGATCTTTGAACTTAATGATGACCTTCTCATCTGAACAATACAGTATAGTTTCCAGAATGTCTGCCAGAGAAGGCAGTGATCATAATGACTTCTAAACGCAAAGTTCATGGAGAGGCAGGCCTGCCTCTGTTTTGAGTTAAGCCTGAGACATTTTGTTCTTAGAGAAATTTCAAAGCCCCATAAAGTGCACCCCTGACACATACATTAGATTTAATTCACTGACAAGCACCATGAAGAAAAATCGTTCTATTTTTGTTCCCTATTCCCCCACCCTTCCCAGTTATCAAATCTATTTGGGCGGATATGAAAACAACTGTTTTCAATGTTTGAGTTTATGCTATAGTTACTGACACATGAAACTCCAAGTTACCACGGTTATACTCTTCCAGAAAAAAATATGTGCAAGTCCACACAATGCTCCTGTAAACTCTCCCTCACTTTCATTTATTCATTTATTTGTTTTTGCTTACAAGGTTCTTACATACCATGTTATAGTGGCCCCCTAGGGCAGTTACCACTTTGCTTCAAACACCCTCTGTGGATCAAGGGGCCTGGTCTTAAGTATCTAAAAATAAATAGCCAAGCCTTCACGTCTATAAATGTAACCATTTACATTTTCATTGGACTTCTGTTGTCACTTCTCATGATTAAACACCTTGTCAACCATTCCCAGGGAAATGGATACAAACGTGCCCTTCAAAGGTTTCCCATCATATCGCGGATTTTGGCTTGAAAACAGACATAGAGCACTTTCTGGCCCTGCGATTCTGGAGATCAATGGAACATTTTATTGAAAACTGCCCCAATAATTGATCATTAAAGCTATTTGCGACATGTGTAGCTTATGATAATTAACTCATCTATAGTCAGAAGCTCAAATAACCTGCACCTGTAAAGACTTTATTTCCTAAAGGTAAAACAACTGTTTAGGAAAGATCATGCTGGCAAAACAGCTGCTTGCCGTTCTGGAGAGGAAACAAGGTATTATCTTTCAACAAATGCCAACTCTGGTGTTTTATCAGCTCGATCTCATTAACTGAAAACAAGGCTTGAATGCTTTGTTTATAAATTATGATTATTCCTGATTGCGGCAGCTACTGATAGTGCTACTCATTTGCAATGCAACTCTTTGAATTTGTTTAATTACAATTTGAAACAAGGCAGAGAAGATTAATTAACCCACCTGGCTGGCTGGCACATAGTCCTGGCTCGGCTCTGTCATGCTCATATACATGTTCTCACCGTCAAACTGCGAATGAAATAATAGTAAACATTCAGCAATCTTGACTGTGTGCATGTTTGTTTTGTTTGTTTTGTTTTTTTCCACCATCAAACTGGAAAACAGTAGCCATAAAAAAAAAATACTGTGGTTGGAAATACGCAAAATCTGTCACAGCAAGAGAGCCACATCTATTCTTTGATGTTTCTGTTGTCACTTTCCTGACCCTGGATGTCAGTGATTTGGAGTAATTAGTGCTCTAGTAATTACAGCAAGCAAGCAAGAAATGAATGGTTTCCTTTCATCTGCAATCTGTTTTAAAACAAAATGGCTCATTTTGCGTACCACGTATATACGTATTGCAGTTCGGTTGTAATGAAGTACTAAGTGGATGGCATGATTTCTGAAAGAAAAGGATAATGGAAAATACACTGAGGCACAGCTCAATGCATTCTGAGTTTGGCTCTCAAAAATGAAAAAGTGCAGAGTTTTCATAATAGACTGAAATTGGCTTCATCACAATAGCCTTATGATTAAAGAATTTTATAACAATATTTGAAAAGAGCACGTGCCACTACAAGCATGCTAAGAATGATAATAATAATGGATAACAATAAAAATATACAGGCTCGATGATTAAATTTTCCTCTCCGAAGTTTTTCAAAGACACAGAATTAATGTAAGTATTACAAATGCATAGAAATCCGTATAGGAATTTAAAAATTAGGAACAAGATGGGAGGAGAAAATTCCTGGGGGCAGTTCGAGTGCAGAGCTGTGGAAGAGTTCAAACAACAACAACAGCATACTTTTCATTATTCGGGTTTCTGAAAGCAGTAATCACTCCATTCAAACTTAATCCTCAGCTATCTTTAGTCACTAGATAAACGGGCAAAGCATTTCCCTTTTAGTTAAAAGAAGAATTTTCCCAAGGAAATAATCAAATGGACTAATACAGCCAGCTTCAAAGAGTTGAGTCTGAATGTTCTTTCATTGCAGACTAGTTTCAGACACGGGAACTTGAAAATCTGAGAAGTTATTTTTCAAGACACAACAGTGTTCCTGATGGAGATACACGCGCACAGTTCTGTGGATGGACTTTTACGCCACCGGAAAACCGTGTTATAGACATGGCATAAGAGGCCCTGCGAACGCTGGGGACACACCACACCTTCGGAACTGGCTCTGAACTACAGTCAGCAGCAGTCAGTGCCCTGAAGAGTCGCATAAACGTGAGCTGCACAAGTAAAGACCTCCCTAAGGACACTGAAGCACTCATCAAGTTCAAAGAACCAAAGGATTTCCTCACACATCATCCCGCAAATGTATTTCATGTTTTGTGAACAGACTTACCTAAACAGATCTGAAGTCACTCATTGAAAGATGTGGTTGTTTGGACAGATCAGAAATAGCACACCCAGAGAAGAACAGCTGGACAGTTTGGTTGCTCTGTCATCTGGCATAGGAGCCCTGAGTCCGAGTGACTTACCCAAGGTTGGTTTTCCATCAGTCAGGTGAATGCCTTCAGCCCAAAGGTAGTCTAGCCCCAATCGATCCGCCTGTTACTCCTACCGGCTCAAAACCTAACAAAGAGCATCATTTAGCATTTCTCCACCGCCACCCACTGTTGGTTTGTTTATAAATGTTTTTAATGTTAAGATGCCAAAGAACCATTTAAAATATGGACAGTTTCTCTGACTGTGGCAAACTAAACTGAAGTAGTGAAGTGAATCAAATACTCCACTGCCTGTGCATATTCTATAAATGTGTTACTTTCTATTTCATCTTCTCTTACTCATTTTCTAAATCTGGTGTCATTCTCAAGCCAACTAAAGCTTTGAAGTTTTGGTTTTAGTCTATCCAAAGTGTATGCTAATTGAATACATGCAATGTTACTGCTCCTAAGGACTCTTTCCTCAAAAAGTATCAGCGCTTAAGTAATATTGAGCCAAGGCTGAAACAGCATTTTAAATAAAAGATATGTGGCTACAAGAAAAACCATTTTTTTGAGTATATTCTATGTGCCTGTAACCTACCTGTACCTTTACATGTATTAACTGATTTAATTTTCAC
Organism: Pseudorca crassidens; assembly: GCF_039906515.1. NCBI lineage: Eukaryota > Metazoa > Chordata > Mammalia > Artiodactyla > Delphinidae > Pseudorca > Pseudorca crassidens. The sequence goes on along the minus strand of NC_090312.1, from coordinate 79,019,649 downwards.
AACAACAAAGAGTTAAAGTATTATTATTACCTACAAAGGCACAGAGAATCAAAGCTAGAGGCTCGAAATTACACAGCTACTAAAAGGCAGGGCTGGGATTCAAACCCAGGAAACCTGACTTTCTAGCACATGCATGCAATCCCCATAACAAATATAAATATATTCTGAATCATAATGATGAGTAAGCCATAAATTCTGAAAATGTCAATATATTATCAAAGCAGAGTGATGACAGTATCTCAATGATGTTGAGATACTGTACAGAATTTCTATGGTATTGTGAGGCTTTCAAAAAAAAACAAGAGTCCCAGTGACCTGGCAATTTAGTAATCAGGCTGGCAGAATGTTCCTGGATGCTTTATAATTAAGTCTTAAAACACAGGGAGGTGGTTTGACAGTTAATTTTTTGTTTGTTTGTTTGCTTGTTTTGCGGTACGCGGGCCTCTCACTGTTGTGGCCTCTCCCGTTGCGGAGCACAGGCTCTGGACGCGCAGGCTCAGCGGCCACGGCTCACAGGCCCAGCTGCTCCGCGGCATGTGGGATCTTCCGGGACCGGGGCACGAACCCGTGTCCCCTGCATCGGCAGGCGGACTCTCAACCACTGCGCCACCAGGGAAGTCCTGACAGTTAATTTTATGTGTCAATTTAGCTGGGCCACAGGTGTCCAGATATTTGGAAAAATATTCTGGGTGTGTCTGTGAGGGTGTTTTGGGACAAAACTAACATTCAAATTGGTAAAATGAATAAAGCAGATTGCCCTCCCTGCTGTGGATGGGCCTCATCCCATCAGTTGAAGGTCTGAATAGAACAAAAAGGCTGACTTTCCTGAGAGTGAAAAGGAACTCCTCCTGCCTGACTGCTTGACCTGGGACACCAGTCTTCCTGCCTTCAGACTCCAACTGAAACATCAGCTCTTCTTGGGTCTCAAGCCTGCCAGCTTTTGGACAGGAACTATACCATTTGTTATTGTTTGAATATTGTTTTTTATGAAGAAAAAACAAACAACTCCTGGGTCTCCAGCTTCCCAAGTACAGATCTTGGGACTTCTCAGCCTCTATAATCATATGAGCCAATTCCTATAAGAAATCCTCCCCTCTCTCCACCCCCCTCCTTCTCCCCATGCCTCTCTCTCTCTATATATATATATATCTATATCTATCTCAGTATATCTCTGTCTATATATATCTGTTGGTTCCATTTCTCTGGTGAACTCTATACAGGTGGCTTCTTCTATTACTATCAAGATATTCACAACTCCTCTGAAAGTTTATCTCTGGAGGAGCTGAAATGTAGAGACACATAAAGAGATGACCTCTATCTTACACTACTGCCTGCTTTCTAGGGGAGCGGAAGCCACAGTGATTTTGCTGTGAGAGTCTCTGGCCTCACCATGCCCACTTCCTGTGCCCCGGTCCATGTCACATACATCCGCACCTCTTCGTCCAGACTGCCTTCCTTCCCTTTTACTTGTTAAAATGTTTCTTACACCCCTCAGTTCCCTTTAGTCAGGGCTGTCTCTAGCCTCTGGGCACCCTGTGGTAGCTTTCTGGTTCCAGGCAGGTTTTGTTGCCAGGGGACTAACTCCATGGGGCTGTGAGCTACAAGACAGTACACATCTTGGTTATCTTTAGTGTCTTTATAGCTTAGGGCTGGCATATAAGAAGTCCTCAGGCAATGTCTAATTAACAAAAGTTAAACTATATTTGCTTGGTTAAATAGATCATCTTCCTAGAGAAGGCAATGACTTGAGAGGAGGAAGAATATTCAGCTTTTAGAGAATGGTTTGAAGGCTTCTGAAAGGGGAAAATTCATAGTCTTACAGTGGATTAAAACTGGAGCAGAATTAAAATAGGAGCAGAAGCTCTTACGAAGAAAAAAAAAATGTACAGAAATAACCAGGAGACCAATACTTAAATGCTGGAAACTGTCCTTCCTCAAGATTTTTATTCAATGAAAAAACATGTAGATTGACCAAGAATCAAGAGATCTGGCTATAAATTAACTTATGGCCTCTTTTTGAAGAATTTTGAGTTGCCAAACAAAGATAACTGTATGTCAGAACAATCTTGGTCATTCCCCCTGTGTTTGGACAAAGTCTTGAGCCCGGGGAGAAAAATAAGCCAAGATCCCAGTGCCCCAGCCCCACCCTCTCAACCACAGGCTGCTTTCAGGTTAATGTCATCCTTGTACTTTTTACAGCTCCACCCAACCACACCCCGGTCCAGGAGCTGGTTCCAGGGATCCCAACAGGCCGTGTGCTGACGCAACGTTCTTAGAATGCATCCTGTGGCTTGGGTTTATGTCTCGTTGCCATCTGAAGTTGAATTACAGTGCACAGAGTCCTAGAATTTCGGTCTTGGGAAGGTCCCCTGAAGGCATCATATCTGAACCCCTCATGTTATGACTGAAGAAACAGACTTTTTACTGGTCATGCAGTACATCTGGGTGTAGAATCAAGGTCTAGATTCCTAGTGGAAGAGCTTTCCACTATGACACACTGCATCACCCATCTACCCCATCACCCATAAAAAGTGAGGGGGCAGACTCTACGGCTACTGTCTTATACTCCATCGCAAATAATAAGTGAGGGGTCAGACCTCCGATGGTCTGTGTGGGGCTTGTTTGCCTACCCCACAGTCTGGAAGGCACAGTATTTGCGTTATTACACTAATGACCCCAGTTCACTTCATCTGGACCACATATTAGATGAACCTTATTCATAATTGTTGTAATAACATGATTTTATTAAAAATAACTAACTTCATTTCCTTACTCCTTACGTTTGTCACAGTTATTCTTAGAAGTCAGCTAAATTTAGGCATTATAACTTTTCAAAATATATCTAAGCAACCTAGGACTTAAAATTTCCATGTATTCTCAATTTAAAACCTGAAGCAAAGTTTGAAGGAATAAACAGGCTGACTTATTTAAATCTAAATGTAAATGGCATCAACTCAGGATTAGCCCTTCTGACCAAGTGCGTTATACTCTTTCTCGTGTTTTGATTTCAAAGCACCAGGGGATGCAATCACATAAAAAGTCATTTATAATCTTCTACTACAGTTTTTAAAAATTGTTTTCAGAGGATATTAACCAAACCCATAATCCCAAAGAGCTTTTCAAACTAGGTAGTTATTATTTCTTCTATTTAAAAACTGAAAGCAGACATCCAACACTGTCTGAACATAGTGAACGAAGAGCAGAAATGAGCAGTATTAGGCTCCCAAAACCACTAACACAAGAAAAATCAAAGATAGAATGTGAAGTATAAAGCAATCATTGGCACTGCTATAGGAAATGGGATCTATTTAGGGAAACCATTAGAAGAAAACCAGAAAACTGCTGCTGGGGGAGGATGGGGGGACCCCATGGGATTCATGAAACAGTACCACATTGTATCTCCTGTAAAAGCGAAAACCTTACATTTCTGGGTGTTCTCTGAAGGAATATTGGATACTCTTGTTTTTTTTTTTTAAAGGAGCTAAAAATGGAAATGTTTATAACAGAGAGTTAATTTGATATTTCTTAGAAGATAATAAATCATTATAAGACAGGGTAATATCGTCAAAGTAAAATGTCCATTTTTTACTGCTTGGCTCAATGTAAGATTAAAAGTCACTTTTTTTTTTTTGGTAATGAAAGAAATTGCGTAAGTTTGGTCGATGAAAGCAAAGACTTTTGCTGTTTCATGTAGAGCAAAGCATTTTAAAAGCTATAGCATAATGTGAAAGGTGAGCACAGCTGTCACCACTGTTCACACGCAGAGTAAAGTGTAGCCAATAAAAATAGAGCAAGGTGAGCTCCTAGCTTACTACGCATCCTCCATTCTCCAGGAACAAGGTGAGGAGACACTGGAGAGGGAGTATGTGTTTATTTATCTTCCAGCTCCAAGGCTGACTGTGGAAATGTGAGATGGTCTAAGGCAGTCCGCCTCCATGCTGCGCCAGGCTGAAAGAAACGTACTGAGCACTGGGGCTGGGAAAGCGGCTCGCATGCACTGAAAGGAGACCAGGGAGCACAGCCCATCAACACCCAGAGAAAAGGAAACAACTGCTGTTGGTGCTTTGAATGGATGTGCATTACAACCTGGGGGCACAGAGCTGAACCAGGAAACAGAAACCCCTCTCGGTCGGCTCCTGTCACTTGAACTTGAGTGGTAAACACTCTGCTGCAGATCTGAATGGCATGGAGAGGAAATATGATCTGGGCACAGAGTGGCTGCTTGAACACTTGGCCTCTGGAGGAGGAGAGAGAGAAAATATCATCCCACTTGGCTATAGTGTCCCAAGTAGAACACTATACCCACCGCTTAGAATCTAGGCTCCATTTGGGAACTGAATTTATATTCTCATCTTTGTCCTAGTGATATGTTTATCTGGGGAAGAACTGTATATCATGCTTCTGTTGTTAACTTTAATAACTGACATTTTCAGCAACAGTGCTATGCATTTACCTTGATCCCGTCCTCATAAACGCTGTCTTATACCAAGGCCCAATGGCATGCCTCGTACGGTAGCAGCAGTCCCCCTCTGCTGTTAAGGGTACAGCTACAGTGAAATGTGTGTTTGCTTTTTTAAACAACACACCGAACTTATTAACTCAAATGCACTCTGTATTAGTTTAAGTAGTCACACCTGATGGCTCCACACTTAAGAAAATGATGCCATAATGGTTCAAACGAGTTCTAACCTTTGCAGGCACTTTCTAACCACGTTAAATATATTAAGCCACTTAATTTTTATAACAGTCTTGTAATATGGTGACAACTGTTACTCCCATCTTACAGATGACAAAACTGAGATACAAAGGAGTTAAGTAACCTGGCTGTGATGGATCCAATCACATATTCCCCAGGTCTGCTCAGCCTGCTTGACCCTCAGGCCTTGGCCGCCGGCCTTTAATTCCACAGTTCTCATGGTGATAAAGTCGCCAGACCCACCATTCCTGCTGCCACCACAGGTACAGTCAGAGGTGCCCCAAGCCCACACCAACTGACATCAAGAGGCTCTGCCCCTGGGCCAGGGCCGAAGAGGTTCTGCCTTGCTGAGTCTGTGCAGAAGGGCTGGTAACAGACCCTGAGAGCGTGGGGGAAGTATGGCCGGGTGGAGAGGACTGGCTCCCGGCGGTCCCTGCGGCCTTTGTAGAGAAGTCCCCTGTGCCCCACAAGCAGCGGTGACTGGCTGCAAAGCTACGGCAAGCCTGGAAACACGCGCCTCGTGTTCCGTTCTCCCTGCTTCCCTGCCATGGTCCCCCTTGCTCTGGACTCCCTGGGCCAGCTCTCCTGGCATTAACATGCGAGCTTACGGCAAGCCTGGAAACACGCACCTCGTGTTCCGTTCTCCCTGCTTCCCTGCCGTGGTCCCCCTTGCTCTGGATTCCCTGGGCCAGCTCTCCTGGCATTAACATGCGAGCTTTCACCGCCGGCTCTGCTTTCTGGGGCACCTGGACCAAGACAATGCCCAGTGAGTGGCCCAAGGTTAGTACGTGACAGCTCTTAACTGCAATGCTACATTTCATGCCGTCTTTATTCTGCTTCTATTATTGAGTCATTAGCTCTATTTTAAATGCCAATGCAGAGACAGAAACAAATTTATGAAACAGTAATCAACAGAACTAAGACTTTCCAATACCATGAAAATATCACTCCATTTACTAAAAGCCCTCCACATGGTGTCTGATATCAGAAAATCAGGAGCAATGATTTCTGATTCCATGTAGGAGTTTTGCTTTTGAAATGAATTTCCAAGTAATTTCTGAATTTCTATAAAGCAAAAAGCTGTAAAACTATATACTGTGTAGTTGAAACTCAGTGTAGTTTCAAATGATTGTTTCAGAACATTCCCCTGATGTATCACGTTTTAGACAAGTTTTTCTGAATCCATCTACTAAGAGAACAATTTGAGAAGTACATTCAAGCTTGCTGGCAATCCTTACCTAAGCGCACCATTTCCACATCACATCAGCTCTCACCTCATTTACCACAGTATCTAAATCCTGCATGGACGTGGAATGAAAAGTATGAAAGTCATTATTTTGGGGGGGGTTGGCTCTTTTATTTCTGGTATTCCTTTGAAAGCACGGTGAACATTTTCCAGTATCTGACACCTGACACATAGAGAAAAAGGTGAGAATATTTTTCGCACGTCTAGTCTGGAAGAGCACGCTCTATTCTGGGAACCTCAAAACAAGAAAAATGTAAGACTAGAAGTTCAGAGCATTGAGATGGTTCTGAGACTTGAAGAACAGATGTAGAAAAAGATTAACAGAGAAGTTACATTTAGACTGGGATGGAAACTTTTTAAAAAGAGTTGAGGACAAACAATTATTGAATAATTTTGAGAGTAAAAGTAGTGGTACCAAATAAAAATACAAATAGGAAGGTACAGAGTTATTAAGATGGAGATTCTCACTTCCCTATTATTATTACTCAGAAAATAACACTGAGACTAAATATAACAACTATGTTACAGGAAGAGACTTCTGGTCATTAAAATCTCCTAATGGTAGGACAGGTGTTGAAATATATTTTGGTATATTCAGGGCAAACCTGACCAATTAGAAATATAAGAAGCTCAGTTTAGATCTACTCCATTTCCTTTTTGAGATCATATATAGCATTTATTTTTTTCAGGCTCCAGAGAGTTTCTGTTTTCTGAATGAAAACATACTGACATTTTGAAGAACTGGATTAAATCTTTCAAGTCATTGAGTATAAATCTGTCCATTAGGAAAGGAAGCAAAGCTCTGTTAGCATGGATCTTTCACTTTAAGGAACTTGAGAAGTCACTCAATCCGTTTGTTTTATCAAAAGGAGTATACTTCTTCAATTTTCTTTGAGATCTTCAAATACTATATAGTTATACTTATTTTTTACATCACCTTCTTTGAAATTTAACCCATGATCCCATGTAACTTTCCCTGCTGACTTATCCACATTTTTATGAAGATGATGGAATAATTTTCCTTGCTTTAGCTTAAGACTTCATGCATAAGATGCGCCCTTCCCAAGGCATGTTCATTACATGTACTTATAGAGTTTCAATTCCTAAGTTTCTTTTTATTGTCTTCATGTTTACAGTAGTTCTAACTAGTCCCCCTCCTCATTCTCCCACTCCCATTTGAATTTTTTTTTTTGGTAGCATCCTCCCAAATACTTCATCCTCCTTTTGGACAACATCTTTCTTATAGCGTGATATGGTGCCAGAAACATGTCAGATCCGAAACTGGAAGTCTTGTTGCTGGAAACTGCAAGCCTGCTTCCAGTCAAAGCCTTATTTATACTGCACGGTGAGAAGAGATTGGTCTCCTTTGTTGTACTTTCTGGAATGGCACCATGTGATGCTCTTTTACTGAAAAATTGCGAGAATATCACCACATGGTACTATCAGGGGTGAACCATCTAGCATGGTCTTGCTGCCGTACAGTAAAATGTAATGGCAATCAACACAGTCCCAGATAAAAATGTGGTAATCATTCATTCAACAAATGCTCATTTTCGCACCCACTGTGTGCCAGGCCCCGTTCACAGTGATAGCAGCTAAGCTAACATTTATTTTATACTGACTGTGTGCCAGATGCACACATGCATTCACTCATTTAATCCTTATAACAACCCTGTGAAGCAGGCAGTATTCATGTCCTTTGACCAATAAGGAAACTGAGCCTTAAAGAATTAAGTCACTTGGAAGGGGTAGAGCAGAGCCTCAATTCCAGGTCTGTTCGAGGACAGAAAAGTACCTACTAGAAGAACATCTGCTAAAGGGAAACAAGGCCCTTGCAAAAGAAGAGGATCAAGCAACATGAAAGTTTCAGGTATCCCGAAGTGACTAATGAATATCGTTTCCAATTCAATGGCTACCAGGAGAGCAGACTTCGTTATATTATTTTAGTCACAATATCCACGTAATGACAATGGGTATTTCCTGTAAGTACATACTTTATTCCATAGTCAACGCTAATGGGACCAGAGCAGTCACTAGAGGCAGGAAGTGTGTTAGGAAGACCACAGAGTTGAATAATCCAGAGTAGGGTTTGAAACTCATGTTTGCCACTCAATAGCTGTGAACTTGGGAAGACGTGGCCTCTATGAGCCTCAGTGGCCCTCTCACAGGATTGTCATGAAGACCATAGCTGCTTAGGGAATCGCCTGGCACAAAGTACATGACTAGCTGATTCTCAAAGACAGTCCCTTACCTTTCTGATTACTGCTTGATGACCTAGACCAAGCCAGACGCAGTACATTAAACTAGTCTTCCTTCTTCTCCCTGACTGCTTCAAATCTTTCAATGCTCCCTAAGGTTTTCAAGGGAAATTCCAACTTCCTTAGTTTAGAACACGAGGTCCTTCATGATGAGAACAGCAGTGCCACCTGTTTATGGATGGTGCCCACGCTAAGCAGCCAGTGCCAGTGCCATGACAATGTTAAACATTTTTAACACCACTCCTGTCTACATCTCATGTCACTGATTGATGTATGGGCGGCAAATCCCTGCCTCTGTTCCTCCCCATCATTCCTTCTGCTTGGAATACCTTTCCACCTCCCACTCCATTAGTTCTCTCCCAATTTTCTAGTAAAAAGATATCAGGGAATTGATCAACCGACCTGGAACACTTCTGAAAAGTGAAGGGAGGTACTATTACTAAATATGATTGAGCAACAGGCATATACTTGGCCTCTCCCAGACAAGAAGTATCTTTCCCCCAGAAGGTAAGCCTTCTCTGATGTCGCTGATGACTTAGGGTCCCTCCTCTGTGCCTCCATAAGTTTGCTACAGCATCAGGTGCTTATTGCAGCCTATACCTCATTGTGCTGTCACTGTTTTGTGCTACCCTTTCCTACGCTGGACTATCAACTATTAGAGGGCAGGGACCTTCCTATTTATTTTTCTATCCCCAGTACTTAGCATATGTCAAGCACACAGTATTTACTAAATAACATTACATGAATGATTAAATAAATTCAGTGCAATATTGTGAGAACTAGAAGCATTTCAGGTATCTCACCATTCTGCTATTCTGCAGTAGTATTTATTCCATGTGCTTTCATTTCCAAATCAATTTCCATCCATGGAAATAACTGATCCTCCAGGGGCACTGGACAAAAGCTTCTGTAAACCAGATCACACTCCAGTTTTCCATTTCTTCCTATTCTAAAGGGACCGATTATTTATTTATTTTTCAGTCACTCTAGTTTGGATAATGTGAAAAGAAGTTCACTATATGAGCACCTAGATAATAGTGAAAACCTTCATGGCACCAATAGGCAAGCCCAGTTCCAGTAAGCAGACTGTGCCCATGCTGCTCCAGATCAAGCTGGTTTATTTTTTCACACCGACGTCAAGCTGCTGGTGAACACTTTGCTCTCTGAATCATCTCCAAATCTATACCAGCAAGCTAATGAAAAGCCAACTGGATTGGCAGACAAGAGTGCAATTCATTCCTCCCTTTTTCCCATGTGGTTTCTGAGTAATTCAGGGCCTCTTATTCCCTTGCAGGCATGGTAGAATAGGGGCAGAATTTAGGAGAGGTTCTATCATGGACTGGATCTGAAATAAGAAGACCCAGATAGGAGTCCTGGTTCTGACACTTCCTAGCAGACTGGTCTGAGAGTAAGAATTATACTTTCTTCATGCGATTATTTCAGATTCAAATGAGATATGGGAAAGCATTTGTAAATTGTAAAGCACTAAACATACAATCCCTGTGCTACATTCTGGAAACTATGGTACTTCCCCTCTGATGGCAAGTTTATTTGATTGTTTCCATCATTAAGTGGAAAGATCAACAGGCAGAAAGAGTGCAGAATCAGGCTAAATGTGCCCTAAATTAACCTATGAAGAGGTTTTTAATATGGAAAATGACATGTAGACATTATTTTTTTTATCACTATATACAGAAGGGCAGAGTCCTACCTTAAATATTAGGTAAGAGAAAAGCAATGGAGTGGAAAACAGAAAATAGTAGTGTAATTACCAAATAAATGAAAACTTTGTAGAGCATCATGTGTATGTATGTGCATGTAAATACGTACACCTTTTTTTTTTACATACGTACATATTTATTTACTGTATGTGTGTATAAAATTTTTTTTTCCTGAAATGTTATTTATTTGGTTTTTATTTAAGTTATTTTAAGCTACATAAGGGAGAAGCTATCATGGTTCAATACATTAAAACTGCTGCACAAAACTGCAGGAGAAATTACCTGAAAATGTAAAGGATTACTGAACTCTTTTTTTTTTTTTTTTTTTTTTTTTGCGGTACGCGGGCCTCTCACTGTTGTGGCCTCTCCCATTGCAGAGCACAGGCTCCGGACGCACAGGCTCAGCGGCCATGGCTCAACGGGCCCAGCCGCTCCGCGGCATGTGGTATCTTCCCGGACCGGGGCACGAACCTGTGTCCCCTACATCGGCAGGCGGACTCTCAACCACTGCACCACCAGGGAAGCCCTGAACTCTTCTTTTAATTCACAGAGAAAATATTACGCTGTCATGGCGGGCTACATCATATCACATTCACTAAAATTGCTTCGGGCAGATTTATTGTCATAAAATGAAGATTTCAGGCAGTTTTTGGCATAAAAATGCAATATTATACTTAAATATTAAATATATAGTAGCATGATATAGGATGATATAGGTTTCCTATTGCATTTTATTTTCCTTAGCTTATTAGCTTCATACAGTAAATTATCCGTAAGATAACAACTGCTCATTGTGTTTTACGGAACTATATATAACAATTTTTGTTCTAGTCCAACAATTGCATAACCTAGCTAGATACTTAAGCTGTTTCAGTAATCAGTTAATGTTCCTTATAATGCTCACATCAAAAAAATTATGTAATCTCTACTACTCTGTAACCTATAATTTCACTTTCTGTAAGAAACATTACATTATTAATATCTTTTGCACATTTCATATTTGCTATGAAAAATTCTGGCATAATATATTTTTATAACCATTAAGTAAATTAACATTAATGTTAAATTATGTAGTTTCAGGAATTTTTGTTTGAAATGCCTTCTGAATAGTTCTGAGTGGAACATACGTATTTTATATATATATATATATATATATATATATATAGACAGAGAGAGAGAGAGAGAGAGAGAGAGAGAGGGAGTCTTGTCTCCAAGAAATCCTTCAATGTTACTTGAGACATTAAACTTGAAACAATTTAAACAAGTATTGAAATAAGAATAGGATGGAAACTAAACATTAAAGCAAATCAAATTATCTAAGATGGACTTTAATTTTAAAAGCAGAATGATTTGCTTTTTCTTCAGAGTTAACCCAACTTTTCTCAGAAAGTTCTATTAGAGTGCCTACTCCCCATTCCACATAGTTTAGGCAACAAAGCTCTTTGGACACAAGACAGGGAAATATCCCACATGTAATATTTAAAATCTGTATTTTACAATATCCCCACTGCATACCATTTCCAGGCAGTGAACCTGCCTTTTAACAATCCATTCATATCAGTGGTTCCACAAGCTAACAGGTTTTCTCAAAACGTGTACACTTGAACCTTTATGTAAAATTTTAAAACTGTACTTTTTAAAAACAGTACATTTTCACCCTGATTCTGGAAAAGGAAAAGGTTTGTGGATGTGTACTTTTAGGAAGGCCTATGAGGCACCACGCTTTTTACCCATCAGCAGTCACTGAAGACTTTTCAGTCAAACGTTCCTTAAGGTGAGAGGCCGACTTAATGAAGGGTTTCTGTAATGCCAACTACATCAATCATATAGTTTGGCCATTCCATTATTTAGATGGTAATTTAGCATTTCTTTGGATCTTTTTGTATTCAACATTTTGTTTTGATGTTTTTTCAATTGCTTCATTCATTCTATTTAATAATATCATGATAGATATAACACAATGAATGCAACCCGTATCTTCTATGGGAGTAGTTCTCAACCGGGGGAACTCTGCTTTTGTTTGTTATGACTGAGGGGTGCTACTGGCATCTAGGGTGTAAGGGCCAGGGATGCCTCTGTACATCCCGCGGTGCACAGCACAGCCCCAATGTGAACAGTGCTGCTCTTGAGCAACCCTGGTCTATGGAATGGGTTGAGTCTGAGGTTTCGGTAAACTGTGACATGAGAGATAAGATTCACTATGAAATGATTCATTTAAGTGATAAAGGTAACTCAAACCCTAAATCAACTCATAAGTCTATTTAAAAAAAAAATCATTCAGGTACGGCCTAAATAGTTTGTACAACGCAATATAATTACCCAACTCTTACGGGGCTGAGAGCAATATTCCAGGTGCTTTGGGTATGGTGTTCAAAACAACAGGTAAAGAGCCCTCGTCATCCCATGCTTACGATTCTATTACTTCAAAATAAACATACGCCATATTACTTAAACTTTGGAGTTATAATTACTCTAGGTAACTACGGAATAACAAATTCTTCAAACGACACACGAAAACTGCCACTTGTCATGATTAAAACCCAAAACGTCTAAGAAAAATTAGTGATTTGTTACTTAGGATTTGTTTGCAAGATGTTGCATCTTCATTAAAACCATTAATATTCTGAGTAGATGGCAGTATTCATTTTATAAAGAAAAATGGAATTTCACCACTGTGTTTCATGCAGTTCTTAGGACAATAATATTCCCACAAGATGTTATCTGTCTAAAAAGGCAGTTCTTTATAATAACACAAAGCAGTTATTGGTACATCTAATTCAGAGTATCCATTATTTTTCAAGCAGTCTTCCTGGATATCAAATAGGCGTATATATTACTCTTTGAGAGATACATATGCAATATGTGTATATAATATTGTTGGGAGAGTGTAGACGCTATTTACCAAACCCTGTCTTCCCCAAATACTGTTATATTTTAAAACAATATAAAGCCATCTCTTCAATTTTTCTAAAAAAGGAGAGTCTATGACCAGGTTATCTTCTAAAAAAGCAAGAGCAAATAATCTAAAATTAATTAATAAGTCCTCCTAATTTGGTAAGTATTCCATATTTCTTAGGCAGCATGTTCATCCCCCCAATCATAACTTCATTGGTTAATAAAGTTATGAGGTTCATTCACTGAGAATGTGGTGGTTAGGCATTGAGGTAAGTGTCTCAGGGATGTTCACAGCAGCTAAGGGAAGTCAGCAAGGGATTTTAGATGGCCCCAGGCAATTCACAAAGTAGATGATCTGCCCTGTGGACAACGGGAAGTCAGAAAGGGCAGCCGACAGGGCCACTTCAGTTTGAGTGGAAAGAGAAGACACGGCAAGTCAGCAGTGTTCAGGAAAAAACATCTACATTTAGGCAGAACTCTGGGAGGAGTTGGTCTGGGTCCTTTGCATCTTAAAATGGTTAGACACTCTGTGCTGCTGGGGCCGACCTTTCAAAGTGGTTCAGTGACTTTAATGAAGAAGGCAAGGAGTATGTATGCAAAGTACTCTGATGATCTTAGAGGAAATAAACTACCTGTATGTTTGTAAATGTTTAAACACTATTCCCTCCCATATAGGAAAGTATGCATTAATAGACCTGCTTTTTAAAACAGCGATATCATTTAGCTTCTTAGACATGAACAAACTTCACTTTCTAGAGCAGTTTTAAGTCCACAGCAGGACCCAGCACGAAGTGCAGAGAGCCCTCACACAGCCCGTCCCCGCACACGCACGCAGCTTTCCCCCACTTCCGACATCCCTCACCACAGCGGGGCGCTTGTTACAATCGCTGAACCTATGCCGACACGTCATTATCACCCAAGGTCCACAGTTTACATTAGGGCTCGTGCTTGGTGTTGTACATTCTATGATTTTGGACAACTGTGCCATGATACGTATCCACCACTATGGTATTGTACAGAAAAAGAGCTATATTGGTGCCTTTTTTTGTTCAGTATTTTTTGTCTATACAATCAGAGTTAAGAGGATTCTTTTTAGCCAGTACTGCCTCTACCTCCAAAAAAATACTGTTGCTAAAAATAACCCCCTCGTCTAAGCTTCTACTTGTAGTCCTTACCACACTGAGAATGAATTGGATTTTTCTCAAATTAACATTAGGGAGGAGTATGGAAAATGACACGCCTGTTCAACGCTCTGCTCATTTGACACGGTATCTTTCCAGAAATATCTGTAAGTAGATACAGGATTTTACATGGATTAAAATGTCAGTAGTCGATTTCACAAAGAGGCAATACCACAATTACCGAATTTCTGGGAACATTTCCAACCTTCCCCACCAGTCTTTCTAGGTTGGTGACGAGGAATGCCTGCAAGCGACTAAATTTGTATCATCTGAGCAAAAACCTCCATTTGTGTTTCAGGCTACGTTGATACACAACAGAGCAGAGAACTGGCAATTATCCTATTAATTTGGTGAACGTGGACAGCCACACCAGCTATTTCAAACCACCAAACAGAACTTTTTTTGGTCTCAACGATCTACTTTGTTAACCAGATAACTGCCAAGACTCCAACTTTGCTCTGTTCTGGATAAAATTACAATTTCTCAGCATCTCCAGTATCAGCTACTTAAGGGAAATATATGGAGAAATGTATGGATGTAAATGTATGGATATTTTTGCATTGAAGCTGTACTTCTCACTCCATACTGATGATGTAGCGTGAAACACAGAAAGAACATAGATAGTTATGGCTATTTTTATCCTGCTTCTCAAATAGCCAGTATTAAAAAGTATATTAAAAAGCAATATGGCATCGTGGCTAAGATCAACAGCTTTGGAACCAGCATGCTTGAGTTCTAATGATGGCTCTGCCTCTTATTATATATGTGACCAATGCCTCAGTTTTTCTATCTGTAATATGGGAACATAATAGTGCCCATCTCGTGGGTCACTGTGAGGATTAAATGAGTTAGTTCAAATAAACTGCTTAAAATAGAGCTCGGATCATGGCAAGCAATGAATAAATGTAGCTATTATCCTTATCTTAACCTCATCATTAAGATTGGTTAACCCATGCAGGATCTCTGAGGGATAATGAAAATGCCCTAAAGCCAGACAACTCGGTAAATTTAATAAAAAATCATTTAATTGTCCATTTAGCACAGGTGAATTTCATGGTAAGTAAAAGGCACCTCAATAAAGCTGTTAAAAAAATGAAACAAAATAAAGATTGTCCAGCCTTATTAACTCAATAGCATTAGGCTCCTGAGCTGTAAAGCCTGAGAGGAAGAATGGAGAAGCACGGTGGGGGGGAAGGAAGAGAGGAAATCTGAGGGACCTACGGCGGCCTCCCCTTCTCTCCCGCTGTGTGAACCGCGTCTTACTACAGTGGGGGAGGGGCTCAGCAGCTGTCTTCTGCGCACTGCTTCTCAGCCTGCCCTCCCAGAGCCCACTGTCCAGCACTGGAAGATAACTTTGAAAAAGCCTAAGAGTTACTCCTCTGCTGAGAACGTGCTTTGAGTCTACTCCTAAACCCTCCATTTCCTGCAACCCTGTTACTTAAAATCAAGTACAAACGAACAATACTCAATCCCTTTCTCACTTTCATTATCTCACTGACTGATGATCTTAAAACTTTGTTCACTGATTCAATCCTTAATTCAGCATTTATTATGCTACCGCCCCTGTGCTCCAAGAATATTCCCAGAAGGTAGAGGGGAAAAAAAGACCAAGATAGTGTGGTCCCTGCCCTCAAGAGCCTCGTAGTTGCTAATGTGGTTTAATCAATCTGGATATGGCCCTCTTTTAAGTCTACGCCCTGTTTCCCAAGTAAAAAAAAAATCTTGAACCTTCTCCGAAGCTCCTTCCAACTTTCTGATGTAGATGATCCCTCTCACTCCCTCATCTCACAGGTCAAGAGGTAGAGATCAGAATTGGTTCCTTCCAGAACATCACTCCACTGCCACTTTCCACTTGTTCTCTTTTGGAGTCCACATCATCTGCTCATCCCACATTTTTTCTGTCTTAATGGTCGTCATCTGCCATTTCCTAGGACACGTCTACTATCTTTCCCTCTGTATTCATTACCTTTGCTGGTTTCAATATCCCTGTTACTGATCTCTTCAAAATTACCATCACTTTTTTCTTGTTGTTATTGCAGTTTTAATGAGTGACTGCACTTCAACTTCCTGTGGGCACTGGTAGCAATGTGGCCTTGTCATCATACAGAACGCCTCTATGGATACTGAGTTATAAAATCCCTCGCTCTGACTAGAATTTCTTCCCCTTCCACTTCTTTCGCTTTTTAAATTTCTGAGTCTTCTATCTACTCTTCCAATTACCTTTAATAACTCCACCTCCCTCTAATCTTGGTTCCACTGACTCCAAGAAGATGTAGACTAGATTTCAGAGGTGGCCATTTCAAGGAAGCTCTATTACCCCATTTCTTTCGACATCTTTGAGTTTCCCCCCCGTACTGTCTTACCCTTCCCCAAACTGGGGAAATCCCACTCTCTTGCTTTCCTAGTCTCTGCTTCAGAGCTACATGAAGCTGCTAGAGACGATCATGAAGTTGAATTAATTAATTCCACTATGCACTTGTGTTTTCCAATCTTACCTACACGTTAATTAGCTCAGCCTCTCTTTGAGCAGGCGGAATCATATACCAGGCTGCAATTTTAGAACTTATTCTCAGAATTGTATTGGATGGATTGCATTAAGAGAAGCCTGGGGATAGAAGGCCAGTTAGAAGAGTAGGCATGTTGGACAAGAGATGATAAGGATGTAGATTAGGACTGAAAGGGTGGGAATGGGTATCTGAGATCTATAATCTGCAGGACTTGGTATGCAAAGGGAGAGAAGTACTCGAAAGATATTTCAATTATGAGATTCAGTGACTAAGGAGCATGAGATGTGTCACTAAGAAAAACAGAGGAACAGTTTTAGAAGGAAGACTCGAGCCTTGAATACAGTCATTGTGGGATTCCAACAGGTTTCTTTGATGACAATGGTCGGCAGGGAGTAAAAGGAAAAAGATGGATGTAGGTGGAAACTCTCATTGAGAGTTTCTATCACATTCCCAACCTAGCCTAATCCGAGCTTTTTCCTGAGAATCCTTTAATACTCAATCCCTGATGAGCTCTCCCCGATGGAGACCCTGCTTCCTACTGTAGAGAAAAAGCTACCTGAATAAGCCGCCTCAATTCTCCCCCTCTCCACCTCCAAACTTTTGTTTGAAACCAAATTCTTTCTTCTTTTCTTTTGGTTTCAGAGATACCTTCCCCCCAACCCCTTCTCAAGTACAGACCTCCCCTTGCACTCTCAACTATATCCTCCTCTGGTATTTGTCCAGTCAGTTATTTCTCATCTTTATCACTCCTCTGCCTACAAAATGGCTCAGCTCCTTCTTTATTCTTACAACAAAACAAAACCCAATCAATCAATCAATGGTTCTTTCCGAAACTCAATTACTCCAAGTTACTCATTTATCTCTCTCCTTTCCGTTATCACAAAATGTCTCAGAATAACTTGGTGGGCCTGCTGCATGCTTTTCCTAACCACTTACTCACCTGTCTCTTGAACCCGTGAAGTCTTGGGCTGGCACCTTCACTCCTTACACTGTGTTTCTCCTTCTCTTTCCCTCATTCAGAACTGACAACCAGTCCTTCCCTTTTGGGTCTCTCCGTCTTGGATTTTCGTGCTGATCCCCACAAAAGCCTCTTCTCTGCCCCCACTGCCCTTTCCTTACCCTCGAGTGCCACTGAAGGGGGCGGCTCCCCGAATCCTCTTCTCAGGAACGAGCTCACGTTCAAAGAATCTACTGATTCTCAAATATCTTTTTAGGAATGATTCCTCTGTCTACACCCATCTTTTTACTTTTACTCCCCGATGGCCATCGTCATCAAAGAAAGCTGTCAGAGTCCCACACTGACCGTGCTCAAGGCTCACCTCTGCTTCCTTCTAAAACTCTTCCTCTATTTTTTATTAATGGCACATCTACGCTCCTTAATCAACGAATCTCATAATATAAATATATTTTGGATACTTCTCTCTCCCTTGCATACCAAGTCCTGCCGCAGATTACACATCTCAAATGCCCATTCCCACTGCTTCAATCCTAACCTATGCCCCATCGCCTCTTGCCCAGACTGTTGCCATAGTCTTCTAACTGACCTTCTACCACCCAGGCTTGTATTAAAGCATTCCATCCAATACAATCCTGAGAACAGTTTTTAAAATTACACCTTTTTTTAAAAATTACAGGCTCTCCCCTGCTCAAAATATGCCCTGGCTTCTCACTGCCAACTGAATAAAATAAAGTCTTCTTATTCTGCTATCCAAGCTTCTACCACCTGCGCTCAGCCCAGTGAAGCTGGAACCACTGCCAACCGGAGCTGCTCCACACGCCCTCTGAGCTCCCCCGTTAACTGCACTGATTCCCGTGGCACCTCTGTCTGGAATGTCATACTGTATCTCCAAATACCTAGATTCAACCAACCTTCTTTTATAGCCTTCCCTGAACCTCAAACCAGAGTGGTATTTATCCCTCCTCTGAATCAGAAAAACCTCCATTAGTACTTCCCTCACACTGATGTCACAGTCTGCATTTGTGCATGTGTCTACTAGCTTGTGAGGTCATCAAGAGTACAGGTTGTGGACTCAAGTCTAGTTCAGTGCCTGTACACACACCACTGCACAGAGTGGTGGTTCCCATACACGTTGTGCAGAGAATTCCCTACAGGACTTGTTAAAACAGAAACTACTGGACCACCCCCCACCCCCGACCACGTTTTTGAGTCACCTGGTCAGGAAAAGGGTCTGAGAATCTGCGTGTCTAACAAGTTCTCAGGTAATGCTGATGCTGCTGTCCAGGAACCACACTTTAAGAACCACTGGCACAAGAAAACTGAATCCTTCTAGGCTCAAATTTATTTTCTACCTCTTAAATGCCACAAAACTTTGAATAAGTAGACAAATTTTCTGAGCCCCAGGTTCTTCATGAGTAAAAGTGAAATCATGATACCACTAGTTCTACATACATCAAGGATGGTAGTTAAAATCAATCACTAAATATATGTAGAACGCCATATAAATAAATGTTAGATGAATAAAAATAATCAAGCCATCCACCTTGGAAATCCAAATCCATTCTGGTGATACTTTTCTCAGTGCCCCTTTCTTCTTTCTTCAGTGTTTGCTTTTTGGTTGATTCTCCAGTGAAATAATCACCTCCCTTTTCTCCTGTAGAGGTTCATCTGTAAAAATTGCTGAATAAGCCACATGCTACATTCAAGACCAGATGCAGCGAATATATTTCAGAAATTCTCCACTTGGGTCTGTTTGCAAGGTGAACATGGAAGCTATTTGGCCCATCAGTTGAAAAATTCCCTTCAGTGGAAATGAATGACTTGGTTCATTCCATACGTGTCCCTGAAGTTCAGGGCTGGTACTAGGGTGAGGCCAGTTTGCCTCAGGAGAAAAACTTAAAAGAGTGTTAAAGAACTGAGTAGTCAATATACATAATATTTTAATGCAATATAAAAAAAATTAATGCAAAAAACCCCATGATGACAGGGAACAGCTTCATTATATTGGATTTGGTAATGATTTATTGGGTATGATAACAAAAACACAGGTAACAACAACAACAAAAATAGATAAATTGGACTACATCAAAATTTAAAACTTCTGTGCACTAGAGGATACAATCAACAGAATGAAAAGGCAACCCACTGAATGAAAAGAAATATTTGTAAAGCATATATCTCATAAGGGGTTAATAACCAGAATATACAAAGAACTCCTACAACTCAAAACAAAACCCAAACAACCCTGTTAAATTCAGGCAAAGGACTTGAGTAGACCTCCAGAGAAGGTATACAAATGACCAGATGTTCAAAATCACTAATCATCAGAGAAATGCAAATCAAAACTACAATAAGATACCACTCACACTCATTAGGATGGCTATTATATTAAAAAAACAGAAAATGACAAGTGTTGGCAAGGATGTGGAGAAATTAGAACCGCTGTACACTGCTGGTGGTAGAGCTGCCATGGAAAACAATACGGCAGTTCCTCAAAAATTAGGCAGAGAAATACCATATGATCTAGCAATTCCATTTCTGGGTACATACCCAAAGAATTGAAAGCAGGAATTAGAAGAGATATTTGTACACCCATGTTCAGAGCAGCATTATTCGTAATAGCCAGAAGGTGGAAGCAAACCAAGTGTCATCGACAGATGAATGGATTAACAAAATGTGGTACATACATATTATGGAATATCCAACCGTGAAAAGGAAAGAAATTCAGACACATGCTACATGCTACACATGGATGAAACTTAAGGACATTAAGGGAAATATGCCAGTAACAGAAAGGTAAACTGCATGATTCCACCTATATTTGGTATCTAAAGTAATCCAGCTCACAGAAACAGAAAGCAGAATTGCGTTTGCCAGGGCCTGGGGGAAGGCAGACATTCCCCACCCTTGGTGCTTCACCAGGAATAGACATGACTGAAGTATGCAAGGAGACCTCCCATTTTTAAAACATCCATTTCTTCTGCTTGTGAGGGAGGGAGAATCTGAGAGGATAAGGGGCCACCTAATAACTCATCAATAGTTATAAATCTTGTAAGGAACCTTGTATCGTCAGAGTTGAGCTATAATTTAAGTGCTCTGATTATTGCTCAAATACTAATCCTTATAATAATAAACGCTATAGTCTAGTGTCAGTGCACATCAATAAGCTCATTTAAACATCTTCACTACTCCTCTTAAACACAGTACTTAAGTGTCATCACTTAGATTTACTGATGTAGAAACACAGGACAAGAGAGTAAGTACACTTAAGGGAAGAACCCATGGTTCTGCTAATCAGAGGACGTGTTGTAAAAGAGCAAGAAAATCTTCATGGTGCTCAGGGCTGGGCTCTGGTGTCTCAACCATGGTGTCTAGGGAAAACTACCATTCGATTCAGAAAGAGAATATAGACTCCCGGTGCTCAATCTCAGTTACTCATCTGCAATTCCATTGGTTGCAACTGAAACCACAGAAAAGCAAGCGAGATTATAGTTTGGCATTTAGTTCACACAGTGCAAAATAACTTTAAACAGCGAAGTCAGAAAGTGACTTGATGAATGTGCTTATACCTTTCATTTAAAAAAGCTCAAAGGGGAACCTGAATTATATATTCCATTTTATTTCTTACTGTTAAACACAGACACTGAAATGTATATCCAGTGCCTTTCAGGAATACGAAGTAAAAGCAATGCCAAGTATTGTGCTCCAGCAGGTAACACAGCAATTTAGGATTAGCCAAGAGATTTATCAAGCAGCCTCCAAGGGAAGCAGAGTTCAAGCTCGGGCTCATCAATAATACATAAATAAACTGAACAATTAGGTACAAAGTGGTTATCTTGTCAGAGGACTTATTGGCCGACAAATGATATACACTCTCTCGCTGCCTTGAGTACAGAAAGAAAAGACGTGTTAAGACAGAAGAAGGGTTGAATGAAAAAGAGAGAAGCAGCCCAGCGCTGCCTAACCTCCCACAGCCTCTGGGCTTCATTCCCGTGTCATCCTGCTGTGAAGGGAGGCCTGGGTGTTAACATGTAAAGGTGAATGAGGCATCACCTAGGAGCCTCGACTCTGAATTTCGTTGCCTCTTTAAGCAGCCTAGAGCTTGACGTCGATAGGTTTGCACATGTTTTGGAGAAACTGCAGACAAGCTGGGAGTCCAGAAGAGTTTCACTTTCTGTGGGCTTAGGTTCTCAGGTGAGTCCCTAGGGCGGAAATTGGGGATTGTTAAATGACCCTAGAAAAGCCCATATTCTGCCTCATCTATACCAGGGAAAGCACAATTTTGAGGGTGAATTATAAACTGCTGCAATGTGAAAAAGTGAAAAAAATGATTGATTGTTAATTGAGGTACCAATTCCGGAACTGAGGTTCAGCTCTAAATCAGTGCTGAGTTAAATGACAGGGAGAGTCGGAACCATCCTCCACAGCTAAGCCTCCATCTTGGGGCCCAGTGAAGCAGTCGGCTTGTGTTTAGCAGCCGTGGGGTCCTCTGGCTAGTATCATAGCCAGCAAGATCTTGGTCAGCTCAGGGCCAGGTTCACACTATCGGAGACACAGAGTGAGGCTGGCAGCAGAGAGGCTGGCAGAAAGGACGGCAAATCCACATCCCTCAAGACACACGTACTTTGGACGGTTCTACCCCCTACCCCCCAACACCAAGCGCTGGTGGAGACTTCTGCTCTGTAATGGAAGCTCTCTCTATTTTAAAGATATGTGAATGAAGGCTCAGAGAAAATAAATTGGCCCGAATCACGCTTGTTGGAAGTAATGCAGGAATCCCAACCCAGGAGTTCTTCTGAACCCCCAGGGCTTAGATGGGTTTATTACTGCTATGCAGTTTAGCTAATAACAGCAGGTAAATGCAAAGTTTAGATGAAGAGACACTATCTGAAAGGCATACACTGGATGAACAGTGATCTGGAACTGTCAATGATGAACTAACATGTCCATTTCATCACTGCAAAGCCCGAAATGAGACAACTATAAAGAAATGAGACAATTATAAAACCTCAAAAGAATGAGTCAAAGGCTACTAAAGAAAAGGTTTTTGAGAATAAAAGTAGATTCTTAATAATGGATTTATTCATCTAATTCAGGGATCCATAAGCTAGGGCCATGGGCCAAATCTGGCCAGCCACCTGTTTTTATAAATAAAGTTTTATGGGAACACAGCCGTGCTCATTTACTGACATATGGCTATGGCTGCTTTTGTCATACAATAGTCAAGTAATTACGACAGAGACTGCCCTGCAAAGCCAAAAATATTTATTACTATCTGGCCCTTTACAGAAAAAGTATGCCAACCCCTGAACTAAGTCACGATGAAACCAGTACAGATTTAAAGGTATTAGTAACTAGTCATATTTGTTAATCCACATGAGTAATTCTCAAACTGTGTCTCACACATTCTTTTGAATGTTAAGAATTATTATGTGAAAATGGTTTCAGTGGACCAACAAGTTTGGGAAAGGCTGAAAAAAAATATTTTTTTAAAAAGCCCATATGCACTGTGAATTTCCAAGTTAAGCTGAAGGGTGTAATTTTATGCAGTACTTCCCAAACTCATTTGACCAGTGGTGTACACACCTAGACCCAATGGTCTCAGTGACACCGGGCTGGTCCTCTACTACAGCTGTGAGATCTGGAGGAAGAAGTAAAGGAAGGCACAACTGCTAAGACTGGAAGAAACGTCCCTATTTCCTTACTGGTTCATCAGGTTCTTCACATGTAAGATAGAAATAAATTGTTCTCCTCTGAGAGTATAGCAGAGTTCAACCCACTATTACAAAGCCTTAGGAAATACAAACTCTTTTAGCTAAGCATAGTGCATTATACTATAAAGTGCCCTTCTCAGTATAAACTAGTGTCTCCTGAGAGACCCAGTGGGTACTGAGATGCAAGGTACCCATGAGAGAAGGAAGCGTCCCTCTGCACAATGATGTGCCCAGTATTTGTGCGTGTGCGTGTGTGTGTGTGCGTGTGTGTGCGTGTGTGTGTGTATTTAGCAGCTTTGCACATTTTGCCTCAAGTGTTTTGTTCCCATTAACTATGAGCTAAATGTCTGCTTGATTAATTGTTTCTCCTTTGGTGTTAACAAAAGAACATATGCTATTTCACTTGCATCTCATTAAGCTCTTCAAATATTAGAGTTGTAGGAGACTTGGTATTGCTACAGAAAAAAAGAATTAAGTGTGTTCCCATTAGCTGTATTTGACAGTGTGTTAATTATTCATGTAAACTATTCTCGAGTGAAACGTGCTGTGGCCACTCTTCCCTTGAACTCAGCAGGGTGTGCACACGCCACGGCCGGAGGGCTCATAAGCAAGACCCCAGTCCAAGGAGACAGGCTGGCCCACGGGAGCCCTCTCCACACCTCATGGCAATCACACCAACCTGATCCAGAATTGGGGGCAGGGCATCCACAGGTACCCACGGTTCTAACTTAACCAACCCTCAGGCAGTGCGTGCTGGGTCCCACTGTCCCCAGCCCTTTCAGAGTCTACCTCTTTTAATTATTATTATCTCCATGTCTCAGATGGGGAAACTAAGGCACAGATCGGGTAAAGAACCAGCCTATGATCACACAGCTAGCAAGCTGTAGTGCTGGGATATGAACTCAGACTGGGTTGGGGTCCAGAGTTTGTGCTTTTGACCACCCTGTGGTGGCCCTGGGGCTCTGCCGTCCTTCGAGACTTGCTGTTTCAATTCCTGGACTCCATGAAGTACTCCAGTATCCTACTAAATGTTCATTTTTGCTTAAGCAAGCCAGAGTTGGCTACTTGCAACCAAAAGAAACTTAATAGAGGAGAAAGCACTCCTCTCTTTTCTCCACAAGATTTCCCATAGAGACCATATCTGAAGGATACTAAAGTCACTGTCCGTTTCCACCCTCAAAGCCGCAATGCTTCAACGCAGGAGTAACGTGGGGACAGCAGGGATGGGTGGGGGGCTGGGCCAGGGGAGCTCTGCAGACGCAGGGCCCGTGATCGCTGCTGGCCAGGACAGCTGCGCCTTCACAGCTCCCTGTCACAGGCATCTCCGTGCTGCTCGGTTGGTAAGCCTGTGACGGAGCACAGTGAGACTGGTGCCCACCTGCCCGGGCTCTCGGGGCGTCGTCCCACCCTCTGGCCCACCCTACTGTGCTGTGGAACACAGTCAAGCTGAACGTATCCCTTAACAGTATCCTTTAGAACAAAAGGGACTTTTCCCACTTAGCTCCTCAAAGACAGTTCCTTTGCCCAAAGGCTTTCATTTTCTTTTTAATGTAACATTTATTTATCACTTAAAAAGTTGAGCACTTTTCTAAGTGCTTTACCTTTATTAATTCTTATAAGTCCCACAAGAATCGTATGAAGTTTTGCAGATGAGGGAAAGTGAGGCAAAAAGGAAGTGTGCAGCCAGGCTCAAGCTAGGCGATGGGTCCCAGGTCTGATACAGTCACATCGATTGTGTAAGGAGGTTCCCTGCTATCCCTGTCTCTGTGGGTAAAGGCAACCAGCCGCATGACCTTCCCCTTTATGTCTTGGTCAAGTCTATCAACACCACCATTAACTACAGGTAGAAACAGAATGTTGTTTTCAAAAATGGAAATACCATAATACTGGATAGATTTTTCTCTTCCTTATATTGGCACAGAATGTCTGTCTGCTTCAGCAGTGTACAAACTATTCATATTCGGATATTTCAGAATGAATTTTTGCTTTTAAAATCACGTGCACATTTTAGGTCTCCGACATTTTTTGCTTTGGTCGCAAACTCCCTCTTTTTGCCTGCGTGAATTGATGGTCAGTTACACTCTGTCATCTTCTGAACTTACTGTAAAAATCTTTAGCATTAGCCTTCTATAGAGAATAATGGTCACTTCCTCTAGTGAAAGAAAACATCTACATCCCAATCAATCATACTTATTGAACTTACAAAGGGCTCTTTGCCAAGTAAAAGCTGCATTTTTAGAATTAAGCATTATTCGACCTTTTTGAAGCCAACTAAATAGAACTCTCATCACTGTTAAACTGGCTTAACGTTTTTCACCTCAACTCTCTTCTTTACTTACAAATTAAATTTGAAGATGGAGGTGATAAAAATGTAAAGAAATTCTCTTTATCTGTGACTGTTTGCTAACTTTATAATTGCATATGTAAGGTATTTTCATTTGGTAAGATTCCAACAGTGGAAGTTAGGATGGGATCCCCCAGACACCCAGGTGAAAAAAGAAGCAGAGGACAGGTATTGTGGGAGAATGTGGGCTCCTTGTCGGGAAAGGCTGTCGGTCACTGGGCTCAGGAAGGCCAGCACCTCTGTTGTGTAGGTGGGCGGAGAACTGGGGCTGCAGCCCAGACAGGCAGCAGGAAGTACGCCAACTGCCGGGAACCCGAAACTTCAGGAAGAGCCAGCTATCTTGCTTTCGAGGCTGACAGCAGTGAAGGACTTCCTAGCAAGGACTGCAGAATTTCTGTGTATGAGAGGGCTAGCATCATTGTCTTGAAGTTACCTTTTTATAGCAAATATGGTGTTTAAATTGAGGATAGATTTCATTTGGGAGAGATGTGGGGGTCTGTGGTCAAGGGATATTTATGGCCATAGCCTCTTCAAGAGGCCACTGACTCTTCGATTAATGAAGTTCCACCAGGAACAGTAAAAGGAGGAACCTGTCAAGTAAGCACAGGATGTTCCCAAACCCAGGCTAGGAAAGCACTGGGCCAGATGGGAAAATGTCTTTCTCATCCACAACATGTGGGAACAGCCAAGCTTTCCATGGAAATATAATGAATGCATTTAAGATAAGCTGAGGCTGAGTTTCTTTTGAGAGGAAATGAAAACCGTGATAACACCCAGAGGCAAGACGGATATGGGGTTCTGGGGCTGAGAAGATGCCATTTCAGTCATGCCATTCAGTGTTCAAGCTGCTGGACAAGGGTAAGGGTCAGGCAGGGAGGGAAGACTACCTGAACATAATCCTCTAAAACGAGGATCACAGACCTTTACTCTTGACTCATCAATGTTGTCCTTTCACATAATATGCATTCTCAATTTACTTTAATAGCCCTTCTGGGAAATTCTAGAATCTTCTATGATGACCTAAGGGGAAAAGCATCTTGCCACATTTTTAGAATACAGGGATCAGCATTCCCCGCATGGCTGGGTGACCAGTTGCCACCAGAGCATATGGACTCTGTGAAATGTTCTACCTGTGGAAAAAGTTTTCAAGAATAGAGCACTGTTTACTGTAACGTAAGTCCACAACATTTTCTTGTCAGTTTTTATCAGGTTTCTAGCGATCTGAGCCAAGTCTAAAAGAGCCAGAAAGCAAGAGTGGATAACTGGAAATAGCCTTTTTTCTTTGTCAGTCAGTCCTTCCACAAAGACCCATGTGAACTTTCTTTAGTCCAGAAAAGTCTGAGTTTTTGGCGGAAGCTCAGTCAAAGGGTATGACAGTGCCTGAGATGGACTTAGACAAATAAGCACTTAGCTTTGTAATGAGAGAAGTACAGACGAATCCATTCAAATTCGTGTAATAAGGGAATGAACAGAACGGATACACACATACATACATTTCCATTAAAGAAAAAAGTCAGTAAAGTCATATATCTATATTTAGACTGTAGCTTTTAAAATACCAAGCTTTTTTTTTTTTTTTTTAATTTTAGAAAAGACTAAATTGCCTAGGGCTCTTGGGAACTACAAGTCCCTCTAGTAGAAAAGTCCTATTGTCTGGAATGCTGAAATTTTTTCCTGGCATGACTGCTAATTCTCTACTGCTAACTTCTAAGTACACCCAATGGCAGAAGTTCTATGGTAGTATTATGTTACAGAGATAAGAGGATGTGCATAAAGGAAGGCCATACCATTTAAAATATATATTAAATCAAACAAAGGTTCTAAAATACCTCCTAATCTTTCAGAAATGACCCAAAACTCAGTTGTTCCAGAGAAAGTTGTTGGTTTCTCTCCCATCTTGATGTGACTCATTTCCATACAGGTGACAAAACACTGGAGGAAGAGCCAACCTGTCTAGGGGTAGGATGCAGCCTATTGCCCTGAAGACGCCAAGAGCTGATGGCTCTTTATTACTTTCTGGTCGCTTCAGTCAACTTTTTTCTCATAGTTCAACACTCTTCCATGTTACTACCTCTTCCACGCATCATACATCCTTTATCTTTGTGTACACCACAGTCAGATTCAATAAATTATTTATACAACTGTCTGTCCTACTAGACTATGAGCTTCTCTATGGCAGAGAACATGTCTTTATTTATGTATATTCAACTGAATAAACAAAGCTTATTTAAATTTTTTAACCTTTCATCACCAATATCATCATCAATATCATTCTCCACTAATTTTATTTAAATTTCATTTGGGGAATAACTGCTAAGACAATGGAGATACAGATCTAAGAGTACAGCATTTATTATAGATCCCAATTTATCTCCTCATGTGACTTTTTTTTAACTTCAACTTTCCAAAGACAAAATTAGATTTCTGAATTTTTGTTTATGGGTCACAAATTTCTTCTGATTTTACTTTTAAGAGAGTGCACGGCAAACACTCTATGAACCTACAGTCCCCTAAAGAGAAAAATAAAGATTGCAGAAAAAGCAAGCATCTTGTTTCATTTTAATGTTACAATGAATATTACTTATTATTTATATCAGTTGAACTAATACATAGTGAACACAGGCACTGTTTATCAAGATCTCTCCACTCCTCTGGATAACACATATGACTGAAAAGGTATGATATGAACAATAAAGCTAGAAATACACTCAAAAGTGATTAACTCCAAGATAGAAAAATAAATGTGTTCCTTTTATGTTATAAAAATATGGTGAATTGGAGGAGAGAAATTAGACCATCTCTTCATATGCTGGTCATCTTTTCCATCATGAAAAACATACTTCAGCATCTTGTACCTCAGTGACTGATGTACTTGCTTGAATGAATCCTTACCACCAGGTAAAACATCATTTCGATTACTTTGTGCCATTTCAGAACCGAGGTGACTCACTTAGTAATGAGACAGAGTAAAAAGCAGTTGTTTTTAGTGGGTTTTTCCTGGGGCAGGGAATCATTTTAATTTACTTGTCCAAGATGCCACATTTCATCGAGTTGGTATTCTGTCTGTCACTGGGCCTGTTCTCTCCTTACTCAATAAATATGGAAATCTATTCCTAGTCCAGTTTGAACACTGTAATTTTTATAGCAGTTTTACTCTTTCTGACGAGCATATTTCCACTCTCCTTTCAGTCCTGGAGAATGTGAAGAGATGCACTCTTCCCTGAAAATGCTTTGCATGTGTGAGACATATTTCAGGGTTCAAATTTTCTACAAGTATTGTTTAATTAGTCTTTACAACAAAGGCCTCATGATCTCTCCCACACTAGGAAGCTAAGCAGAGAATGAGTATGGAGTGACTGGGGCAGATCTGGCAGAGGCCAAGTCAACTTCTAAGTCCAGTTTCAAGGGTCTTCCCTTCCAGGGTCTCATTTCTGAGGAGGATCAAGCCCCCATCTCAGAGATCTTGAGGTCCCAGTCCTGCACACAGATTAGATTCTAATCATTTTCCTTTCTTTGCATCCCTTCTGGAAAAAGGTGGGTTACAACGGAGAAGCAAATACGTAACCAAGTAATTTAATAATGAAGGGAAAAACAAATGAGGTCAAAGCCCCTTTCCTATCAAGTAGAGATACTTCTTTGTGTCTCTAACACTAGCCAGTCTCCTTGCCGTACCTTGGTATTTTTTGTGCTGAATTATATCAGTGAGCCCTATTTGACAAAAACATGACATGAAAAATATTTATTTATATAGGCAAATTACAGCTACCTTTACTGCCGGTAAAAAACTATTCTTTGTTTAATAAAAACAACAACAATGAACTATGTCATACCAATGTCTTTTGAAAGGGTCTTGATACCTGACTTTCAGGTGGTGACATGCTGGGCATGAGCTGAAGGTTTAGCCAGTTGTGCAATGACTGCCCCGGAGCCTCAGCGCTGGAGCCCTACCCCAGGAGCTCTCTTTCCGGCTCGTTTAACTGTGGTGTTGACCTCCTACCTAAGTATTTTTAGAAATGCACCATGATATGAAACACATATCTTTAGACTAGTAACCAGAAACAGGCTGACTGACCCCTCTGTCAGCACACTCTGAAAGAGGCCTTATAAAAATACAAAGGTTAAGACTATCTCCAGTGCAAAACAAACCTAAGGGAGACACAGCCTTCCCTCCAAACATTCACAGGTAGAGATGTGAACGCTGTAGGAGTCCCTGAAAAAAGGCAGGTGTTCACAGGCAGATCTGATGAGAACGGTAACAAGTGGAGGGCTGCTCTGAAAGTTACTGTTGAGATGGGAGCAGTGAGTAGACATAAGCAAGACTAAATAAAGCCAGGCTGGAGACCGGTGGTTTAAGACATGAACCAACAGTTCGGTTAAACAACCTCTGGACCCAATTTAAATGCATCTGTGACAGGGGACTAGGCCTTCGATGAGTCTTTTACTTCTGAAGACTTCACTAGGCCTCAAGGCTTCAGAGTCACAGATTCTCATCCTATCCAACTGGAACAACTCTATTTATCAGCCTGCCAAGTGCTGAAGGACGCCAGGGTTAGTCAGTTAGTTATTCCTCTGTTCTACTTAAGTATTGTGTTTATAGATATTATTCGATAAGATTTTATTGAGCATGTAGAATATCTTTAAAAGTTCAGAGTCACAGCCAACAGATAAACTGATATTTCACTAGCAACTTTTTACTTTTGACCCTGTATAAAGTATACATCTAAAATATGCAAATTGAGACAGACACCCTCTGACTTGAACTGCAACGTTGGCTTTTCCCCAGGTCTCCAGCTTGCTGGCCCACTCTGCAGATTTCAGATTTGCAGCCTCCATAATCACATGAGGAAACTAAGACTCAACAACAACTAACAACTTGCACTGCTTGAATGGACATTGGTTCAAGATGGCGGAGTGGAAGGACGTGCGCTCACTCCTCCTGTGAGAACGCCGGAACTAACTGCTGAAAAATCATCAACAGGAAGACACTGGAACTCCCCCAAAAAGATACCCCACATCCAAAGACAAATGAGAAGCCGCAATGAGACGGTAGTAGGGCGCGCAATCACAATAAAATCAAATCCCATAACCGCTGGGAGGGTGACTCACAGACTGGAGAACACTTATACCACAGAAGTCCACCCACTGGAGTGAAGGTTCTGAGGCTCACATCAGGCTTCCCAACCTGGGGGTCCGGCAACAGGAGGAGGAATTCCCAGAGAATCAGACTTTGAAGGCTAGCAGGATTTGATTGTAAGACTTCAACAGGACTGGGGGAAACAGAGACTCCACTCTTGGAGGGCACACACAAAGTAGTGTGTGCATCGGGACCCAGGGGAAGGAGCAGTGACCCCATAGGAGACTGCACCAGACCTACCTGCTAGAGTTGAAGGGTCTCCTGCAAAGGCAGGGGGTAACTGTGGCTCACTGCAGGGACAAGGACACTGGCAGCAGAAGTTCTGGGAAGTACTCCTTGGCTTGAGCCCTCCCAGTGTCCGACATTAGCCCCACCAAGAGACTGCAGTCTCCAGTGCTGGGTTGCCTCAGGCCAAACAAACAACAGGGAGAGAACTCAGCCCCACCCATTGGCAGACAAGTGGATTAAAGTTTTACTGAGCTCTATGCACCAGGGCAACACCCACCTCTACCCACCACCAGTCCCTCCCATCAGGAAGCTTGTACAAGCCTCTTAGATAGCCTCATCCACCAGAGGGCAGACAGCAGAAGCAAGAAGAACTACAATCCTGCAGCCTGTGGAATGAAAACGACATTCACAGAAAAACAGACAAAATGAAAAGGCAGAGGACTACGTACCAGATGAAGGAACAAGATTAAACCCCAGAAAAACAATTAAATGAGGTGGAGATAGGCAACCTTCCAGAAAAAGAATTCAGAATAATGATGGTGAAGGTGATCCAGGACCTCGGAAAAAGAATAGAGGCAAAAATCAAGAAGATGCAAGAAATGTTTAACAAAGACCTAGAAGAATTAAAGAACAAACAAACAGAGATGAACAATACAGTAACTGAAATGAAAAACACACTAGAAGGAATCAATAGCAGAATAACTGAGGCAGAAGAACAGATAAGTGACCTGGAAGACAGATTGGTGGAATTCACTGCTGCAGAAGAGAAGAAAGAAAAAAGAATGAAAAGAAATGAAGACAGCCTAAGAGACCTCTGGGACAACATTAAATGCACCAACATTCACATTATAGGGGTCCCAGAAAGAGAAGAGTGAGAGAAAGGACCTGAGAAAATATTTTAAGAGATTATAGTCGAAAACTTCCCTAACATGGGAAAGGAAATAGCCACCCAAGTCCAGGAAGCACAGAGAGTCACAGGCAGGATAATCCCAAGGAGAAACATGCCAACACACATAGTAATCAAATTGGCAAAAATTAAAGACAAAGAAAAATTATTAAAAGCAACAAGGGAAAAACGACAAATAACATAAAAGGGAACTCACATAAAGTTAACAGATGATTTCTCAGCAGAAACTGTATAAGCCAGAAGGGAGTGGCATGATATATTTAAAGTGATGAAAGGGAAGAAACTGCAACCAAGATTACTCTACCCAGCAAGGATCTAATTCAGATTTGATGGGGAAATTAAAAGCTTTACAGACAAGAAAAAGCTAAGAGAATTCAGCACCATGAAACCAGCTCTACAACAAATGCTAAAGGAACGTACTGCTAACTCGGAAACACAAGAGAAGAAAAGGGCCTACAAAAACAAACCCAAAACAATTAAGAAAATGGTCATAGGAACATACATATTGATAATTACCTTAAATGTGAATGGATTAAATGCTCCAACAAAAAGACACAGGCTCGCTGAATGGATACTAAAACAAGACCCATATATATGCTGTCTACAAGAGACCTACTTCAGACCTAGGGACACATACAGACTGAAAGTGAGGGGATGGAAAAAGATATTCCATGCAAATGGAAAACAAAAGAAAGCTGGAGTAGCAATACTCATATCAGATAAAATAGACTTTAAAATAAAGACTGCTATAAGAGATAAGGAGGGACACTCCATAATGATCAAAGCATCAATCCAAGAAGAAGATATAACAGTTATACATGTTTATGCACCCAACATAGGAGCACCTCAATACATGAGGCAAACGTTAACAACCATGAAAGGAGAAATCGACAGTAACACAATAATAGTAGGGGACTTTTAACACCTCACTTACACCAATGGACAGATCATCCAGACAGAAAATTAATAAGGAATCCCAAGCTTTAAATGACACAACAGACCAGACAGATTTAACTGATATTTATAGGACATTCCAACCGAAAACAGCAGATTACACTTTCTTCTCAAGTGCATTCTCCAGGATAGATCACATCTTGGGTCACAAATCAAGCCTCGGTAAATTTAAGAAAACTGAAACCATATCAAGCATCTTTTCCAACCACAATGCTATGAGATTAGAAATAAATTACAGGGAAAAAAAACGTAAAAAACACAAACACATGGAGGCTAAACAATACGTTACTAAATAACCAAGAGATCACTGAAGAAATCAAAGAGGAAATCAAAAAATACCTAGAGACAAATGACAGTGAAAACACAATGATCCAAAACCTCTGGGATGCAGCAAAAGCAGTTCTAAGAGGGAAGTTTATAGCAAGACAATCCTACCTCAAGAAACAAGAAAAATCTCAAATAAACAATCTAACCTTGCACCTAAAGGAAATAGAGAAAGAAGAACAAAGAAAACCCAAAGTTAGTAGAAGGAAAGAAATCATAAAAATCAGAGCAGAAATAAATGAAACAAAGAAAACAATAGGAAAGATCAATAAAACTAAAAGCTGGTTCTTTGAGAAGATAAACAAAATTGATAAACCTTTAGCCAGACTCATCAAGAAAAAGAGAGAGAGGACTCCAATCAATAAAATTAGAAATGAAAAAGGTGAAGTTACAATGGACACTGCAGAAATACAAAAGCATCATAAGAGACTACTACAAGCAACTCTATGCCAATAAAACAGACAACCTTGAAGAAATGGACAAATTCTCAGAAAGATATAACCTTCTAAGACTGAACCAGGAAGAAATAGAAAATATGAACAGACCAATCACAAGTAATGAAATTGAAACTGTAATTTAAAAATTTCCAACAAACAAAAGTCCAGGACCAGATGGCTTCACAGGTGAATTCTATCAAACATTTAGAGAAGAGCTAACACCCATCCTTCTCAAACTCTTCCAAAAAATTGCAGAGGAAGGAACACTCCCAAACTCATTCTATAAGGTCATCACCACCCTGATACCAAAACCAGACAAAGATACTACAAAAAAAGAATATCACAGGCCAGTATCACTGATGAATACAGATGCAAAAATCCCCAACAAAATACTAACAAACAGAATCCAACAACACATTAAAAGGATCATATACCATGATCAGGTGGGGTTTATCCCAGGGATGCCAGGATTCTTCAATATAAGCAAATCAATCGATGTGATACACTATTAACAAACTGAAGAATAAAAACCATATGAGCATCTCAATAGATGCAGAAAAAGCTTTTGACAAAATTCAATACCCATTTATGATAAAAACTCTCCGGAAAGTGGGCACAGAGGGAAACTTCCTCAACAGAATAAAGACCATATATGACAAACCCACAGCCAACATCATTCTCAATGGTGAAAAACTGAAAGCGTTTCCTATAAAATCAGGAAAAAGACAAGGATGTCCACTCTCACCACTATTATTCAACACAGTTTCGGAAGTCCTAGCTACAGCAATCAGAGAAGAGAAAGAAATAAAAGGAATCCAAACTGGAAAAGAAGTAAAACTGTCACTGTCTGCAGATGACATGATACTATATGTAGAACATCCTAAAGATGCCACCAGAAAACTACTAGAGCTAATCAATGAATTTGGTAAAGTTGCAGGATACAAAATTAATGCACAGAAATCTCTTGCATTCCTACACACTGACAACAAAAAATCAGAAAGAGAAATTAAGGAAACAACCCTATTCACCATTGCAACAAAAAGAATAAAATACTTAGGAATAAACCTACCTAAGGAGGTAAAAGACCTGTACTCAGAAAACTATAAAACACTGATAAAAGAAATCAAAGATAACACAAACAGATGGAGAGATATACTATGTTCTTGGATTGGAAGAATCAATATTTTGAAAATGACTATACTGCCCAAAGCTATCTACAGATTCAATGCAATCCCTATCAAATTACCAATGGCATTTTTTACAGAACTAGAACCAAAAATCTTAAAATTTGTATGGAGACACAAAAGACCCTGAATAGCAAAAGCAGTCTTGAGGGAAAAAAACGGAGCTGGAGGAATCAGACTCCCTGACTTCAGACTATACTACAAAGCTACAGTAATCAAGACAACATGGTACTGGCACAAAAACTGAAATACAGATCAGTGGAACAGGATAGAAAGCCCAGCGATAAACCCATGCACCAATGTTCAACTAATTTATGACAAAGGAGGCAAGGATATACAATGAAAAAAAGACAGTCTCTTCAATAAGTGGTGCTGGGAAAACCGGACAGCTACATGTAAAAGAATGAAATGAGAACACTCCCTAACACCATACACAAAAATAAACTCAAAATGGATTAAAGACTTAAGTGTAAGACTGGACACTTTAAAACTCTTAGAGGAAAATACAGGAAGAACACTCTTTGACATAAATCACAGCAAGACCTTTTTTGACCCACCTCCTAAAATAATGGACATAAAAGCAAAAATAAACAAACGGGACCTAATGAAACTTAAAAGCTTTTGCACAGCAAAGGAAACTGTAAACAAGATGAAAAGACAACCCTCAGAATGGGAGAAAATATTTGCAAATGAATCAGTGGACAAAGGATTAATCTCCAAAATATATAAACAGCTCATGCAGCTCAATATTAAAAATCAAACAACCCAATCAAAAGATGGCCAGAAGACCTAAATAGACATTTCTCCAAACAAGACATACAGATGGCCAAGAGGCACATGAAAAGATGCTCAACATCACTAATTATTAGAGAAATGCAAATCAAAACTACAATGACCACTTCACACCAGTTAGACTGGGCATCATCAGAAAATCTGCGAACAACAAATGCTGGAGAGGGTGTGGAGAAAAGGTAACCCTCTTGTACTGTTGGTGGAAATGCAAATTGATACAGCCACTGTGTAGAAGAGTATGGAGGTTCCTTAAAAAACTAAAAATAGAGTTACCATATGATCCAGCAATCCCACTACTGGGCATATACCCAGAGAAAACCATAATTCAAAAAGACACATGCACCCCAATGTTCATTGCAGCACTATTTACAATAGCCAGGTCATGGAAGCAACCTAAATGCCCATTGACATACAAATGGATAAAGAAGATGTGGTACATATATACAATGGAATATTACTCAGTCATAAAAAGGAACGAAATTGGGTCATGTGTAGAGACGTGGATGGACCTAGAGACTGTCATACAGAGTGAAGTAAGTCAGAAAGAGAAAAACAAATATCGTATATTAATGCATATATGTGGAATCTAGAAAAATGGTAAAGATGAACTGGTTTGCTAGGCAGAAACAGAGACACAGATGCAGAGAACAAACGTATGGACACCAAGGGGGAAAAGCTGGTGGGTGGGGGTGGGGGTGGGATGAACTGGGAGATTGGGATTGACATGTATACACTAATATGTATAAAACAGATAACAAATAAGAACCTGCTGTATAAAAATAAAATAAAATTTTAAAAAACAGTTGAATGAAAATAAAATAAAATATGCAAGTTATTTATAATAGTATTATAAATTTGGAAATTTCTTATTCTCAGGCCATTAGCATTATATTAATGTTCAGACAATAATTATCAGATACAATACTTTCATCATATTAACATCAGATAATCAATGGTGAATATGTACAAAATAATTAATTTAATATGAGGAAGAGGATTAGCCTTGGCTCAATAACAATATATGGTAAGATTGAAAAAATGTTTTAGTTATTAATCAGAAGCAGCCTAAAAGTATATCTGGTCCCCAAGTAATTAGGAACACATAATCATCATTCACTGCCTACAAAGACTCTGTTAATTGAATAATCAATTCAGAAAGTTTTCCTATTTTGTAGTCCAAAGGTGGAGCTTGATCTCAAACAGTAAGACAGTCTGAGTGCAAAAAATTAGGTGAATTTCCTAAATCCTTCCAACAGAGTGCACTCCAAATTCGCCAGTAACTAATTCATTTTATTAATTCAGTTCAATCTGTTGCTTCCTAGAGCTACCAAATGTTTTCTTTGGCATCATGTTTATAATCAAAATGTTTGCTTTAAAATTAAAACATTTGTTTTGGTGACATGAATTTCCAAGAGCAGCTGATTCTTCCCAATAACCGAAATGAAACTAAATTCAAATTGTTATAGAGAATTTTGGCAACTCTCATTGGTATCCAGACTGCCATCATGGGAGAACAAAATGTTTTTGCTTTTAAGATTAGAGACATGACTGAAAACAACTAATATAAAGACAAGTGGCCAGCCCATTTAAAATGAACCTGATGAAGAAGCCTGAAAACAAAAGAAAGCTAAATTCTTTGATCTTCGGAACATCAATACATAACTTAGGAAAAGATAAGAAATTAAAGCACTATGACCAGAAAAAGGAAATTAAGTCGTTGCATGGTATAGTAAGTCAAAAGTGAAAAGACACTAAAAGGTAAAGTCGACAAAGTTTCTGAACATGAACAAACAGTCAAGACTTTTGTGTAATACTGTAGACCCTGAAGGGGAAAGAAAAAAGAATGTGGAATTATGGGGTCAATGACTACCTAGGACCTATTTTGATATAAAATATAAAATAAACACATTGAGGTTTGGTTACTTTGAGATAAGAATGCTGGAACAGAGGACATATCTTTTTTTTTTTTTTTTTTTTTTTTTGCAGTACACGGGCTTCTCACTGTTGTGGCCTCTCCCGTTCGGAGCACAGGCTCCGGACGTGCAGGCTCAGCGGCCATGGCTCACGGACCCATCCGCTCCGCGGCATGTGGGATCTTCCCGGACCGGGGCACGAACCCGTGTCCCCTGCATCGGCAGGCGGACTCTCAACCACTGCACCACCAGGGAACCCCAGAGGACATATCTTAAGGAGATAGATTCATGAGTCTTGATAGCACGACTATCCCCATCTGTGTGTGACAGAGACAGCAGAGAAAAACACTGGAGGCGGAAGCACCAAAGACATAATGACACGGGGATATATTTTTTAAGAAAGAGGTATATGGGGAGCTACCGAGTCCAATTCACAATGTGACGGGGGATTTCTAGAGAAAAGCAGATTTATTAACTTGAATGAGTTTCTATCATGTCATGAGTGGAAGAGACAGCCAACCCATTTTGTGTGATCAATGCAGGAACTTACAAGGCAGACACAAGAGGGGCTGGATTTGGTTTTAAAATTCAGGCTTAACACTCAAAATAATGTAAAAGTATTTTTCTCTGTAATTCTGCAAGCCCAGAAATCAAGACAGGAAGAGCAAAAGAAATTAGGAATCTGGATATTTAGTTAAAATACTAATATATGTGTGTGTGTGTGTGTGTGTGTGTGTGTGTGTGTGTACACAAACCCACAATTGGGTACCCTTTTAAAATATGTCATGTCTTTACAGGAGGAAGAATTTGATCTAAAAAGATCTACTATATACAGGGTAAAAGAGTAGGGAATCCTTTGGAGGAAATGAAAAGAATGAATGTGTATATTCAGTTCTTATAGATAATAGCTGAGGGGGTTATAAAATAAGGCTAAATCAAATTGATTGGCAGCAAGGGAGAAGTAATATTAAAGAGAAAGTGATAAGAAAGGAAAATCACATCTATGGTGATACACTCTAGGAATAATAAAGTAATTATAGTGAAGACACTATGGGAATATGCAGCATGTACAAAGGGAGGTGCTAGAGGCTACATGAATATTATTTAAAGTTCATTGGAAAAATGAACTGGATAATATGAAAAATGCAATTAGATATTGTCCTATCTTCTGGATTCATAAGTGAGCCAACGTTTTTCATTACAAATAGTTTTTAGATCAACCCAATAGTAACAGAACTTTCTTGTTTAGACATACTCAGTTCGGCTGAAGAATCTTTTAATTCCACTAGTAGTCTGTAGAATTAACTTGATTCAAATTATTTAGCCTTATTACTTAGTAGGTAACTTGCTCTAGATCACCACTGCCTTGACTCTTTTCATATAGCTGTATACAGAAATTGAGTTGAAAATTTCTATGTTTGACACTTGTGTAGCAATATTATTTCAGTAATCATAAACAGACACACACATACTAAAAAGATCAAAACTCCATTTCAAAGAAAATTTTCTTTTTGTCATGTATCACTATACTCATAGTAAAAATTCAGGACACTCAGGAAAATACTGAAGTAATTCAAGAAATTAAATTCAAACCAGGCAATTCAATTATGAAATTCAAAAGTGATTTTTATCTCATTTGGGGTGTTTCTATCTCTCTTCCCACAAATCTATCTCGATTCTCTGAATAAGAAAGAGAATATGGACTCGTGATAGAATTATGATAGCAAGCTTAGTACAATTGGTAATGATCGTAGTCTCTGCCACAACAGCAATCTCTACAACAGTCTCCAAGCAGAGGTGAATCAGCTAAAAACTGCAAGAACGGAGACCACTCTTTATCTGCCTCAATTTACTCACCTCCCATGTGACATAAAGGACTTTCTCAGGTTCCTCGTGTTTATACTGAGTTTCAAGGTTACAGCCTTTTAGATGTAGACTGTGATGCTCATATATCAAACAAACTAGCAAGAGCCACCTGACAGTTGTTTTTGTCTTTCCTCTTCTAATTCTACACAAATAGTTTTCTTGACTTAAGTAATCCTAAATATTCGTGGTTCAATCTCCTTCACTTCTACCTAATGCATACTTCCCATCCACACCCTAAAAAACTGCACTCAGAAACAAGCCAACACCCAATGATGGAAAAAGTGACACAACTCACTGTAATCAAACATCAGTTTCTATGGGTCTTGAATTGACAGGACTAAACAAAATTGAGAACACGGTATTTTGTGCCTTACTCACGTAAGTGAGCATACAAGATGCAAATGAGTTGCCATCGTAAGTTTTAATGACAGACCTGAGTATGAAGATTAAAAATAAGGAACTCTTGGGCTTCCCTGGTGGCGCAGTGGTTGAGAGTCCGCCTGCCGATGTAGGGGACACGGGTTCGTGCCCCGGTCCGGGAAGATCCCACATGCCTCGGAGCGGCTGGGCCCATGAGCCATGGCCGCTGAGTCTGCGCGTCCGGAGCCTGTGCTCCGCAACGGGAGAGGCCACAACAGTGAAAGGCCCGCGTACCGCAAAAAAAATAAATAAATAAAAATAAAAAAAAATAAGGAACTCTAGAGATCCATTAGTAGAACAAAACCAAAAAAGATTAAAAAGTACTATTGTTTTGAGTAACTTTAGTCTGTGTTTTTTTGAAATTTTTATCCTATTCAATTAGTAAGAAATAGCTTTCAGATGACAAAATGATATATGTTGCACTGTTAGTTGCAAACACACACTCAAATCTAATGAGAGGAGACCAGGAAAAATAACTGATACCATACTCAGAGTAGAATTATTATGTCTTATGAATAAGTTGGCTATGGAAGCTTTCTCTTTATCAATGAAAATGTCTCTCTGTTGTCAAGGAGCATCTTGACAATGGTACAATTTAAAATACTGAAATACTTTATTTTAAAATACAGGCACATAATAAAGTGAAACTCTAGTATTTTATTATTATATCTTCTAACCATTTAATACATATATGATATTATCAGGTGAATTAAAATTATAGTGCTTTGCTTTTGTTTCACAAGGAAAAAAGACAGTAAATGGGCAATAAGATAAATATTATGACATAGTCTTTCTTACCAGGAATAAATCAGTCATTAATTTTAAGAAGTTTTGTGGCAGAATGGATGCACTGCAAGTTCAAGTCAACTAAAGCCATTTCTTGATGTTCTCAAATTGTTGAAAATGGTGTCTAAAATGAATAAAAAGGGATACATAGATGCCTATAAATGCTGAAAAGAAGAATTCCATTTCCTTACATTTAGAGTCGTGTTTCATTGCGTTTTCAAATTTTTAACTTGAGCCTTCAGAGCTAATTTCATGTTGATAAAACTGACCTTTGGTTCATCCTCTTCCAAAAATAAATGGCTTTGATTTAAGTAGACAAAAATCAAACCAACCTTCAAAATATTTTTACACATTTACACTTTTCATGAAAAGTATACTCTTTTCATAAAAGTTATACTCTTAGTTACTAGGTAACAAAACTTAGCCTATTATTTCAATGTAAAAAGAAATAACAACTTGCATGGTTATTATTTTGAGTGCCTTTGTTTCCGCCTTGGTTACTACATTACTTTGTTAAGTTACACTCATTGAAATGTTTTCTTTTTCAGGTCTAATTGAAGATTATTCTGCTACCCTGACTTGTCAGCTGTGAGGTTCTTTACACTCTGCTTTGCTCTGCTCTCACCTGAGCCTGGCCTATTTCCAAAGATCTATTTATTAGCAATGGGATTTTAATGAGTGACAAAAAGAAGAGGGAGCTTACAGTCTTTATGCAAGTTCAGAATTCATGATGACTATGGAAAAGTACAACAGTGAAAGGCAGAAAAAAGAAAAAAAAAAGAATGAATAAAATGTTTGGGTTCCGACGTTAAATGATTGAAACAGTTTCTATTTAAATGCAAATTTGACTTTTTAAAAGATGGGACTACCAGTAACTGCACCCTAAATGGTAAAATGAAAATCAATTTGAAATATGGGATGAATAAAGTATATGTGGACTTTCTGGGAATAATTTTTTATTATGAAAACCTTGATGCATTTTCCTTTGCTCAATCCATCTTATAGACTTTGGACAGCTATGTCTGAGATGAAATGCAAACATTTTTAAATTTGTTTAAGCACAGACATGATCAGCTCACTAGAACCTTCCTTGTTCATTCAAGTCGGATTTCACAAAATAATGATCAATAGTATGATGTACGTAAAATACAAGACCAAAAATAAGAGTTTAACTGCAGCATTATAATGACCAATAGTCACTATGTGTTTTTTACGATGTTGGGGAAATCACTTTTAAAAAATGGAAATCACTACATTCTATTGATTCAGGAACAGAATCTTCAGACATAAGTCAGCAGAGTTGACACTTTCAAATACATAAAATGTGACATCCGCGCTTACAAATGCACTATACAGGCTGTAAATCATCAAAGAGAAAAACAGTTCAATGTCATTTCAGCCACTGTAAGCTATGGTTTACAAATACAACTGAAAGATAAAAACAGTCATACTGTCTCTATGACATCTAAACCACTTTTCTATTGCAGTAGCCCATGTTCTAATTTATCTTTGTGGTTGAATAACACACAATCAATTGTAAGCAACTAGTGTAGTTAGATTCCAGTCAACTTCAATTTTCTATAGCTTTATCTTTTCTCCCACTGAGGTGACTTTTAGTAATGTCCACAACACACTATCTCAATTTTTGTGGTTTGCTTATGTATGTCAAGCTTTTAGTCATCATTCTAAGGGCTAATATATGACACTAATCCATAAACGAAACATATTTTAAATAGAGACATTAGCACTTGTATGCATTATAATAACTAAAGACCTATATTCCACTGGAAAAAGAAGTTTTTTATTAGATTTAAAATAAGACCTGAAAGAGCATGGTCTTTGTGTAAGATTCCTGGTTCTACCACTTATTAACTATGAAAATTCAAGCAAATTATTTAACCCCTATAGGAATCAGGTAACTCATCTGAAAAAATTGGATAAAAATTCTTATCATTCAGGGGCAGTTTTAAAGATTAAGTGAGACAACGTAAATACCTAATAGAGTGCTTGACATGTACTCCATGTAACATAGTAAATGGTGACTATTATTATTAATGTTGGGTTATTTTTTATTATTATCATTGGTGGAATAATAAAATAGCACACTTTTTTCTGTGGCCATAGTAAACAGCAATGTTTGTTCACTTAGTCCAGCATTGAAAGAACTCCAGCATAGTAACCTATACCTGAAATATATGTGATTATACTTTAATTTTATTCTGCAAATAATGCTAATATTTAACTATTTTTGGAAATTTATTTTGTGTAATCGTAACATGAAAATGTCATTATCATAAGTGGTTTTTAAAAATTCTACAGTAAAAATGATTATAGCAAGTATTACAACCTAGGTATCATGTGTTTAAATTACTGAATAGAGCTAAAAGGAAGGTAGGTAATACTTTCTATAAATGAGTAACAATTGCTGGTAAATGGGAACCTGTACATATCGATAGGGATTTTATCACATTTTTGCATTTCTAAATAGTAACTTATTACAACCTGGAAAAGTAAAAACTATCACAATAAACTATAACTAGTTTTCTAATAGAATTCACTTCCTAAACAGCCATCAGTTACCAAATTTCTATCATCCTTTCTTTTTTTAATGAGCATGAAACAATGAGGAACGACCTGTTAATAATCAAGTTGGTTTCTG
This sequence comes from Pseudorca crassidens, assembly GCF_039906515.1. Lineage (NCBI taxonomy): Eukaryota > Metazoa > Chordata > Mammalia > Artiodactyla > Delphinidae > Pseudorca > Pseudorca crassidens. The sequence continues at coordinate 78,976,525 of NC_090312.1, read as the reverse complement.
GAATGACCAAGACTTGCTCATTGACAACCTTCTTGGAACTGAAACGGTGTCTTTCATTTTTCTCCAAGGTACTGCTGCAGTGAGGCTCGAAGCCGACTATCTTGCTACCCACCAGCCCTCTGGCCCATGTTATGCTGAAAGAGCACCGCTGTCCTGGGTGGATTTAAAGCTATTTGTTTAGCAGTTTGGATGCATTTTTCTTCTCCAATCTTTTTATTAGTAAAAGCAGCACAGCCAGGGTCTGTACTTATCAGACCATTCTAGGCACAGCCTTGGGCTGCCCTCCCGCCTCGGTGTGCCAAATGTGCATACAGTTATTGTCTAAAGCACTCCCTGTCATATGCTCTTGCTTATGGAGACGTTTTGCATGGATTCCAGATTAATGTTTGAATAAGCCCAGCAATGCACTTCGACTTTCATTTGTCAGAGAACGAATGTTCTCTGAACATTCACGTTTTAGATTCATTGTGTCCATGCTGCTTTTCTTTAGTAAAAGAAAAGATTTGACATATAACTCCTAAGCCTCTGGTCTTCGCACACATACGCGGGAACATACACTACGAGATTCCTGACAAAGAACAAAAGACATAGTTTCAGAAAAACTGGGATGCTGTTTTCCTAACTCACTAAGTCCTATCACTGGCTTTTAAAGTAATCCCGTGCCCTGATGGATTTACGTCCTCTTTTGGAAAAGTAGCTGCTGTTCTATTATGATGGACGTTTTCCTTGGGAGAAGGAAGGGGGGGTGGGGAAGGAAAAAAGTTGTAATTGGGTATATGCTTAGATCTTTTTGATTGGAGTCCTGTAATTCTATCCGCATTGTCAAGGACTGCTAGATTGCAATCTTATCAAGAACAGGTGTCACTTCTTTTCTATACTTTATATTTCTCCCAAAGGGCCTAATGTATATCTCGCCCTCTGATAACATTCATTAAATATTGATGGAGTGACTGCAATACCAGCAACCTTCTTTAAAACGTAATATTTAACTTTGGCCTTGGACATACCACCGGCCCTTAATTCTTAAGACACTAACTTTAAATAGCTAATTGTAATAAGTTGACCGAAATTTAGAATTTGTGTACTTCCAGACTAAAAAATAACTCTTCGAGAAAACTCCATTTAAATGCAGGCGTTTTAGTTGCGTCTTCTAATATTCCAGTGCCTCCAGGAAACCTCCTTCCTAACTCTAGAATGTATAGATTTCTTTCTTCTCTTAAAACTTCCATTAGGAATAATGCTGAGTACAGGCATGAGTTGGGTACACACTTGCCAATAGACAGAATCATGTTGGAATTGGGCAGCAAAATCCTGGACCACCAAGGTTCAGAGAAACTAGAAGTGCCTTAGCGTAGCACCCTATGCCTGACAACAAGGCCCTGCCAGCCCCTTGCATTCTCCTAGTGATCACAAAACCAATCACCACTTTTCACATGTTCTTGGAGCTGTCAGCATCACCACTGCTCTGCAGGGAAGTATGGAGTTGTCACAACTTTTTTCAGTTAAGAAACCTTTTTTTTTTTTTTTTAATTATACTCTGTCATTTGACACAGTTCAATGAAATTATTCTTTCTTGAAAAGTTAATTTAACCTACTGGGACTATGTCTAAAATTGGTAGAAAAGAGGAGTAACACATAAACCGCAATGCATGAACTTCTTCAGTAGAAGACCATATGTATAATGTTTTACGTGATGCATGGGAGTTGTAAACTAGTTTCTAGAGTTTAGAACTGTACATCTCAAAGTGTAAACTAAGGCTCTATATTCAGAGAAAATATGAAGGGATCTGAAACATTCAGTCCGGGATAGAAATCAATGAACAAAATTTGAATAATGATATCTGATTAATGTAACTTGTTTACAACCAAACCACAATTTAAAGAGGAAGGAAATAAATTGTTGAATGAACAACAGAACCTCTTCCAATTCTTTCTGGAAACTGTGGGTACTAAGTAGATAATAAGTAATGGGGTAATACTATGGGTAATAAGCAAGTAAATAAATAAGTGTTGGCATTTTTGAGCAAACTTGATTAATCATTCTGTCCATGAAGTTGTAACATATGCTGACCTTATTCAAATATTTTCTAAAGATATTAAACTACATGAGTAAAAACAAAGTTGACATATGGGATAACCAACTTTGGGGAAGTCTGAGAAGTTGGAAGGTTATCAGCTATAGCACTGATAACATAATTGAGGAAAATATTTCTTTCTTAAGAAGACCCTAGTTTCTTTCAGACTTAGCACGCCAGTTTTCCATGCAGTTATCTTACCTGCTTCACCCCCACTGAATTCAAATTTGAACTCATGACTTGGGCTTCAAAATAGATAAAGTACACTACACATTTAGTTTTCATTTTTATAGATAAAATTATTTCTTTTTACTCTTATCAGTTTCTTTCGTCAAATGCAAGCTTTAATTGGAGTGATTTCCATTTTCCTCAGGTCAACTGGTAAAAGACTGGTTAAATTACATGTGCATTTGCTGGAAGGAGAAGACTGTGCTCTATCCAGGTTCACAAGTCTCATCTTAATTAACCACATTTTGAGGCTAATTTAGTGATAGAATGAAATATATTAAAGAAACTGTACAGGTTTAAATCACTGTCTGTGAGATAAGATTTTTAATGGATAAATGAGAAACAGTGGGAGTTCCATTGACTATACCCACCTTTTAATAAAAGAAAAAAAAAAATCAGTGCTCACTGAGACCCTGTCCTGTCAGAGGGGCTGCAGCGAAGTACACGTGTTCCCGTCTGCCAGGCCTGCCCTAAGCCGTGAAGGGACCCGGTCCGTGTGGCAACCCACTCCTTCATCTGAAGGTGGGTCCTTCCGTAAGTAGACACAAAAGTCATTGCTCCAGAAATCACATGAGACTTAACCAGTCGTAAAGCCTGCAGAGTTCCGTGGGAATGACGCATTCCAAGAGCAGTCTCTCAGTGTGATGGCCTCCTCAATGGCAACAAAATTTCTCATGGTGGTGGCCTTGTGGCATTTTTTCCCCCTGGAAAACTCACTGGCCAATCACACTGTCTAGCTATAAAGATGGCCACGTTCGTAACCATCGGTGAGTCAATTTCTTAATGGAATTTGGCACATTACAAATATTCAGTTAACCTGGATTAAAGCTATGAACAATGCTTTTTCTTAGGGAGCACAAAGGGAAGAGTGGGGCGAGGAAGATTTCAGTAGATGCTTCACTCCAGTTCTTTTTTCTGGCTTGAATATTGTTTAGTTTTTCTTCCTTCCCTCCAGCTCTCTATCCCTCCTTCCCTCCCTCCCTTCCTTCCTTTCCTTCCTCCCTCTCTCCCTTCCTTCCTTTCTTTATTCATTAATTCTTTCCTTCCTTCTTCTCCTCTTTTTTTCTTTCTTAATGAGTACAAGTCTCCCAGGAGCACCTATTCTCATCTTCCACCTTGAATTCTCTTGGTTCTTCTATCTCCCCTTTCCTTTCCACTCCCTTCCTCTTCCACATTCTACCTTTTCCTTTTTCTTTACTTTCTAACGGACGTAGAGTATATTCTTTTAGATCCCTCCCTTTTCCACTGTAAGTTCCAGACTCTATTTCAGAACAATCAAATATAAAGTGAGCAACTCCCAGTTTTGCACCTTCTGCTGCCATTTAATCTCACCTGCAGCATTGCACCAGCAAAGGGCAATGTGAAATAGGCAAGAAATATGCAAATGAAACATGTATTTAAAAATCTGACCAGCTGTCAGTAATTTGTAACAGATTTGGAATAAACATGGAAGGAGAATAGGATGTCTCCTTTAGAGTTTTTGTTTGATTTAGAAGATTAAAGAGCTATTGGGTTCCTATCAGAACTATACTCTGGGGTGGGATAGGGAGGGTGGGAGGGAGGGAGAGGCAAGAGGGAAGAGATATGGGAACATATGTCTATGTATAACTGATTCACTTTGTTATAAAGCAGAAACTAACACACCATTGTAAAGCAATTATACTCCAATAAAGATGTAAAAAAAAAAAAGAAAAAAGATCTTTAAAGTTTGTTTAAGATATAAAATAGTGCAGAATTTATGAGCCTAGGCTCTAGAATTTGGTCTGGATTCACTTCTAGTTCTTCCACTTAAGTAGTTATAAAATCTTGGGCTAGTTTCTTAAAATCTAGAAGCCTGAGTTTTCTTATGAATAAAATGAGGATACAAAGAGTATTTAATGAAAAGATTATTGCAAATATTAAATGATACAGTGTAAATAAAATGTTTAATAAGCTGCCTTATACTGAAAAAGCAGGTCATAAATATGTTAGTAATTATTACGCCTATTATTATTACTGTATTTCAGAAAGATCATCATGGAAAAATTTAAATATTGCAAAAGACAGCTGAAGTATTTTAGGTGGGAAGCTGCTGAGAAGATAATATTAAAATCTTGCATATAATTTTACGAATGAAGGGGTCAACCAAAATTAAAATGTAGTATCTGAGAAGGTTTCATTTACAGTTACCTCTCTGCCTGCCATAATCACTCTGGATTCTACCACGAGGCAATGGGTTTTGATGGGAGTGTGATCCCAGTTGTATCACCTGATAGCTGTACGAGATTATGAAAGCCATTTAACCTTTCTAAATCTCGGTCCTCACAGCCCTCTTCAACAAAACTGGGCTAATGATGCCTACCACACGGAGTTACTGTGAAGATCAACTATAACAATACATTCGATGCTTTGTAATCAGCCAACTGCTATCATCAGCATTCACTGCACTAAGGAAAACACAGGTTATTTCTCCTATAGACACAACCGCTATGAAAAACAAATGAGTTAAGGGACAGGACCAGCAGGGGTTTTGAAGAAAGATCACTGTGTGTGTTCCCTCCACTGGCCTCCCTGATAAAGTCCAGGTTGCCGGTACATGTGTACGTTTGCATACCTGAATCACAGTGGTAACAGTCGTGATAGTAAGAAAGGGTGTTTCTCGTCACTGCTCTCTGAAATGAAATACAGCTAGTGCCTCTGAGAAAAGAGGTGTGCTTGGTTAAAGGAAGAACTCATGGAAAAACCATGAAGCTAATTTCAGACATATTGTTTTTTTAGATCCCTTTTCACTTGGCTCATGGAACATGTCAGTATTGACAATTACGCATAATTTATCTAAAGACCACAGAGATACAGGTAGTAACTGGACATATTTAACAAAAGCCAAGGTAACAAAGAGACCAAGGATTAGCCTGCCACCAATGTGATTTCAATCCATCAAAAACTCTTTCCTTTGGAGGAAAATCCTATTTATTTCTATTCTATATCCTCAGCACGATGAGCAGCTTTCCCGTGTGGAAGAATCCCTGCCCCCAAAGCAACCGCACCCAGGAAAGTCTACTGCAAACAGCCTTGTTTGTGTGCTTGTTTTTTAAGGAGCTTAAGCTTTCTGGACATGGCAGGCTGGGTTGGCAAAACTCAGCAAGTCCTTTTTCAAGTGTCCTGAAATCTTACTAATATCTTTACTTGTTCATCATATCTTTCAAACTCAGTTAACTCTGGTCTGCAGGATAAGTAGCCCTGTCACCTACTGTCTAGAACTTTTGATCAAGGCATTTAACTTCCCCCATCTCTTCTTATCAGCTTCCTAATTGATGAGAATAATGGTAATAATAATAATACCACCTCTCTTTGGGATTTACTTGAAGATTAAGTAAGATTATACATGGAAACTCCGATCCTGATTCCTGGTTCACAATAATAACCCCAATATCTTAGCTTCTCTCCTGCCACCTCTACTCTGGGGCCTGTGTCACCTGCTTTCTCTTGCAAACAGCAATTCAACACACTACCACTCCTTAAAGGAACATAGTGATGGCAGAAATGCCACAGGGAGGAATTCATTAAAGGTCATGGTGAAGCTGGACACATGAATTCAAGGGGGAAGGAATTCAGTTCCAACGTGGCCTGATCTGACTTTTTAAGGTCAAATCATCCCTGGGTGGAGCAAGGTCACCCTGGTGGCATCAAACCTCCCTCCTCCCCATCACCCTGGCCTCCTCTCAACAAAATGCAATCAACCTTTTGATTCTTTAATGTGGCTATAGGAAAAATGCAGTACTGCAAGGTTTAGGAATTTAATGGTGAAGTGAACCAATAAGCAATCCGATATGTGGATTAGTGGCAATTGGAGCACCTTTGATTACTAGGGTTTTTTTTTAAAAAAAAAAAAATATATATATATTTTTTAAATTAATTTATTTATTTTTGGCTGTGTTGGGTCACTGCTGCACGTGGGCTTTCTCTAGTTGTGGCGAGCGGGGACTACTCTTGGTTGCGGTGCGCGGGCTTCTCATTGTGGTGGCTTCTCTCGTTGCGGAGCACGGGCTCTAGAGCACAGGCTCAGTAGTTGTGGCACACGGGATTAGTTGCTCCCCGGCATGTGGGATCTTCCCGGACCAGGGCTCGAACCCGTGTCCCCCGCACTGGCAGGCGGATTCTTAACCACTGCGCCACCAGGGAAGCCCCTGATTATTAGTTTTGAACAAGAGTCTTAATCCCATGTTTGGAGAAGGGTCGGGGAGCTCAAGGAATAGACATTTCAGCAACAAGTTTGGGGCACACTAGGCATATTGGGAGGGGATGTGAGGGAGAAGCAAACGGACGAGGGAGGCCCAAGGCAGTGGGGTATTTGGAGAATGAGATTTAAGAGACGTTGGCTCCCCCACAGGAATGGACAAGCGCCCACAGAGAACTTACCCTGCCCAGGGAGAGGCTTCAAGTCTCAACCACAGACCTCACACGCAATCACATTTTTTCTTGGAAAAAAAAAAAATCTGATCTGAAAGTCAGAATCAGGATATTATTTTCACTATAGAAAAGGCTTCTGGAATTATAACTAATGGAATAAAAACTAGGAAATTAATTTGTATTAATCCTCATAATTGTATCTTTCATTAATAAAATATCTATCATGACCATAGCACATTTAAGAAAAGAATCATCTTTGTGCAAACATCTCACTTTCTCTTTGACTTCAAAAAATACAGAATCATAAGGAGGTGAGGAAACTTAGTCTCTCTACTTTACCCAGAAGGAAACTAAGACACAGAGAGTGAAACGACTGGCCCAAGCATGCTCAGCTGGCCAGCAGGAACCAGCAGAAACCTCCCGTTTCCAGGTGGTGTACTCCTGCTGCACCCACATCTGTTCCCAAAGGTTAGAAAATACTCTAAAGTAAACTGAGTCAGGAAACACTAGTGACAAACAAGCTAACCTGTGGTTAATCGAGTTCTATAGAGTCCTTTGTAATATGCCAGCAATTCTAGTCCTACTGTTGCTTGCAGTTTACAACTATCAGCCCACGTGCACATATTCCTTCATGCAACTACGGGTCTTAATTCTAGGATTTCCGGCAGGCATGGGGTGAGATAATTCCATACCACCGACTTGCTTTTGCCTTCTTCTCCTAGGACCTTACTCCCATCCTGGATTTTGCAGTCTAACAGAACTGTTAAGCAAACATTTTATTTTGCATTTTGTCATACAAGGCTACCATCAAACGTCTAATGTACTCCAGCCATAATGTCCTAAGTATGAGGTTTCAGATGACGTTAAAGAAATCATTCCATAATTTAAAACTCTAGGTTTTAAATTCTGCCTCTCAGATAGTCTTGTATGAGGCACAACTATTCACATGCTGAGCATACTCTGGCCCCAATTTTCCCCATCTGAATTCAACTGCAACTAAAAGCATTTTAAATTTAATTCAATTTAGTTAAGTAGACTGTGCAAGATAAGTGAAGTCATGTTGTTTCCTTCTGTTTATTTTGATTAGAAAATTAAGCAGCATTTTATGAAATAACCGTGTCTCTCTTTCGAGGAGTAAGTATAAGATTAAAACACCTTGCCAAATTCTAAAGGAACCTTTTTCTAAAATCCATTATCTGGTAGGGAGAGAAAGGAAACAGTCATTGTTTTAGAAATGAATAATGTAAAGAAAAAAACTGTAATCATCCAGCATATTTAGAGAGCATTATTTATTAAGTATTAATGTATGAAACTGTTATTGGTATATTGAAAATAAGACTTGTACAACGGTGAAGTTGACAATATGTTATTATTCTGTGGGGTACATAAAGAAATTAATGCATTAGCTCAGAAATAAAACAATGATAAGGGTAGCTAAAGATTTGCTTCACAGAAGTTCCTTTAAATCCAGACCCTACAAAAGGTGAATATTGGAAGCCTCCCTGTAAAATTACCAAGTTCACTTTATCTCTCTCAGCACTAATCATCTGAAATTCTCCTGTCATCTGTTTTCATTCTGAATGTTGAGCTTTATTTTCCCCAAGTCTCTGGAAGGGAGGAGGAATCAAAGCCTATGTTGATATGTAGAATCTACACTGCAGCTAAAACTGGAAACACTTCCTATCGCCAGACAAAGCAATCCAAAATCAAGCAACTGTTAGGTCAAAACTCATGAAGACAAGATAGAAAAATACACTGAGGGAAATGCTGATGACCTGCTTAAAGCTTAAATATCTTTGTTGCAAGGACAGTGACAAACAGAGAACGGTTAAGAGTCATCTGGAGTACCAAAATTTCATTCCACAACTGTATTTATTTTTAGCATTTATTATTATTCATTGGGTGCTCCTAGAATAATGGTGGTGTGAATTATGCGTAGCAAAATGGAATGGAGGAATAGTGTTTATAATTCTAAATTTACAAACACGAGAGAAATTAGTAATACTATAGTTATCCAAGGAAATGTTAAGGAAATACCTGCTACAAAACCATATGCAACTCAAAAACAGAACAAGACAATTCAAATTTAATGAATGCCTTTAATATTAATTACAGAATTCTTAACAATACATTGGGACAGCGCTCTTGGAGAATTCGGCTTACTGTTTAACAGTTTCTGACTAATTTTATTAACCTGTACATCTGAGAGGATCAACCCCCTCTGGGTTTAATTAGAAGAAAATTCAATTTAAATCTAAATGTCAACAGTGGTTACTAATTATGGCAGGGCCCTGGACGGGACAGCAAGTCTGTAATCCAGCAGTTCCCTGGTAACAATTAACACTTTTTCTGAGTTATGAGTGCGTTAGGATGTTTTAAAATAAATACGATTCAGCATGGGACACCGCTAATATCCATGAGCCCCTACTGCTAGGTGCAGACATGCAGAAGAGGATGCCAAATTAAATTACAGAGATTTCTCAAACATATAGCTGAATAATAAGCAGCTACAAAACTAGGTCAGGGTCGAAAAGCTAGAGCTGAATGCCCCTCCCCCAACATGCAAAATAAATATACCCACTATCTCTGAATAGAAATCATTCTTTTGTTATGCCCTCTGTCAAGAATACATTATTGCAAAATGATATTTATTTCCCCAATCTTCACAGCTGTGAGCACGACTGAATTAATCTTTCTAGAACTGATTTCATTTGCAATTTCATGATTACGATTATAAAATGTAAATTTATTACTTAAAAAAGAAATGATTATAAAGGACAGATAAAAAAAGACAGTTCTTTATCTATTGGTTTGCTTTGCTCGATACTAATGGAATAAATAGCTGACTAGCCCTGAAATAAAAACAAACAGTATAAAAATGATTGTAAAAATGTGAAATGAAAGCTAGGAAGACAATAAAAAAATCAACTCTTTTAACGTAACACATACAGTGATTATGTGGCTCAGAGAAGTAAGTACCAGGACATGCAAATTTTTTCATGGTGAGGCTAAAGCTTTAATGGTTTAGTCATTTGAGATTTTTCTATTGCTGCCATTCTTTAAATGTTAGCATTAAAGATAATACAGAAAATACTTGGGTACTACTAATCTTTTTTTTTCAGCTTTCAGTTTTATGCTCTTAAAAGATAATCTCCAGCAGGCCATTTTCAGACTGTTTAATATTGATGACCTAAATAACAAATTAGTTTAAAGAAATCCATATTTATAAGACCTCAATTTTTAGTGGAATTCAGTCACTAAATTGGTCTCTCCTTGAAATATATTGCTTCTTTTAATCAATATTAAGTGCCTACTGTGTGCAAGGAACTGCACTGGATGCCAGGGTACACACAAGAAGACAAGCACGAAGACAAGCATGGCTGGGTTCAATATTACCGGTAAAATAATAAAGTCAGGTTTTTGCAATAACTAGGACCAAAAAGCCATTTATTTTATGCAGTAGCTTTATTTACATTAACTCACTTTTCCCCCCAAACTAGTGATCCATTTTTTTAAAATATCAATTTAATTTTCCCTGTTTAACACTGTGACTCCTAAATATACAAACACAATTAGTACACATTATGTTAAATATACTGAGTGTCAAATGTCTATTTACAGAAAGACCACTGATGGTAACGATGGCTCAACTAAAAAATGAATGCCAATAAATGGTTGTAAGCACTTAAGCTCATAATAGATGAAACAGCATCTTTAAATAAATACTAACACGTTAAAAGTGCTATTTATCATGTCGACTCAATCAATAGAGATCATATTTCTAATACTAGGACTGCATCGGTTAGCTTTCTGCATTTGCTCACATTCACAAAGCAAAAATGCAAGCACTGTCACATTTGCGGTATTCAGCTGGATCCAAACTAGCTGCAGAGGAAAAGGCTATTTAAGCTTATGTGACAAAATAAGCTATGTATATAGAATAAATTATTTTTTACTGCATGATTCCTTTCCATTTGCTTTACCTGTCTCAGAGTCTGAGTTTTCAATAAGCTATTTCTACTTAAGACCTTCATAGCTTTGTAGAATGTGAGTCTGGCAGAGTTTTGGGTCATTCTCCCAATCCAAATATTATCTATCACTCCTCTAGCAGGAAGGTTAATAACTCTTGGCTGAAGATGTCTCTATTGCTTCTTTACTGTTCAGAGCCCTGGACACTTCCACAGGCGTGGAAGGCATCCTTCATCCTTGAAGAGTCCACATTTCACCTCTGGGAGGCATGATGCCTCCACCAGGCTGCTACCATCAGAGTGCCTAGCTTTCAACAAGCAATCACCAGGTTGGTGTTAGTACATTTTGCAAGGAAACCTTTATGTAGGTTGAAATAAACATACCTTGCTTGGCATTGTCATATTGCTTTGTAACTCCACGTTTAAATGAAATATGGAGAAGCCATACCTATATAAACTGTGCCTTGATTTTTTTCTTTTCTTTTCTTTTCCCTTCTCCCTCCTCCTCCATCTCTCACCTCTCTTCCCTCCCTCCCTCTCTTTCTTTCACCTTTTTTTAAATAGCATTGCGCATCAGAGAGGTTTTCACTAACTCCTTCAGCTTTCTCCAGTATCTTTCAAAAAGCTACCCCAGAGGGAAACTGCATAACAAGTGTGCCTTGCTGGTTAATTGTAAAGTTCTCTTAAACTAGTAGTTAATGACTGGTTTGTCCTTTCCCCAGGATACATTTATGATAATTTTCATAGGCATTCCATTATTAGATACCTGTTAGGTTCTGGATCTCTCAGAAGAAAGAAACATGTTCTTTAAAACTAAGTGAAGTGAATAAACAAGAACAATGACATTAGATACATGATAGGCAATAAAATAAGACATATTTCTTACACCAGTTTAAAAATGTAATTTACCAGGTAATATTATTCTGAATGTTGTATTACAAACACAGAACAGGTGTCTAGAACTATTTTCCTACACTTTTAAATGTTAACTCTTTCTCTCTGCTTAACTGAAGCTTTAGTTAAGTAAGATCTTTTGATAACAAAACGGAAGCTCTATAACCACAGCTCAATAATAAGGTGAATGGAAAAACAGTTGGTTTCCGTCACCCTCAACTGCTTACCTTGATGTGTTCAAGTCAAAAAGAGAAAGAGAGAGTGTATGTTCTCCATTATACCAACAACCACAAAGGCAAACGATAAATACAAAGCACTGTTTTGTACTCCCTGTTGGTATAAAGTCTTTATTTGTTAAATCTTATGAACATTTTATTTTAATTTAGGACCATAAATTTCAAGCAAAGACTGAATGGTTTCACAGTGTCACACTGTTCAGAAAAGTGTTTCCAACCATTAAAATGGTAACGTTTTAAAGAAATCAACAGTGTTATTTTACACCTGATGTCATATTATGGTACTTCCACAGTAACTTCTCGGAGAAGCAGATTTAATCCTTCTGTGAACAAGCACCCAGGTGAGAAAGAAAATACCCTGTGTCCCAAGTGGGTGTGCCAGTGGGAACAGGGAATTAGGAAGATTCTGGGGAATTGCTCCTCCATCCTTCCCCCAACCCTCTACCCTGGCGGTAGAGTTTAGCAATTCCCCAGAAGAACTGCCCTCATGTTTAATTTTAGGATCAGGAAGATTCTAGAGTAGCATTTCCCAAAGTGGGTTCCACAGCATGATGGGAGGTTATACTTAAGCAGGTTAAACAAAGGTCAATAAGCTTTATTGAGAGATTTCTTCCCAAGGGCTCTGAGTCAGGCAAAAGGATTCTAAACCCACATACTCCATGTGCTTTTCTCACCTCTTTACTGTCTAAGGCGTCTCTGAATTGTTCCACTCCTACGGAGGGACTTCAGAACCTAGGGTAAACTGAAGCTCACTGTGGACTCCCCAGGCTGAGTTCCACAAGTGTGGACCAGAAAGTTCTGGCCTTTCCCCCTTGATTCTAGTAATATGTTGATACTTAATGCCTTTCTTGCTGAAAACACACACACACACAGAAAACACAGAAAAAACAACAAATTTCAGGGTACATCCAACAATCCCACTATGATTACCCAGGGCTGAGAACAGAATAATTATAATAAAAAAAGATGCTGATTATTATGGTTGGCCTGACTCACGGCTCACTCTAAATGATTTAAGTTGCCAAGACAGTTCTGTAGACTTCTAAGACGGCTGCGTATATAGTTAAACCTTGTTAATCAGTTAATCACTATTGCTACCTTGTTTTAACTTCTTAAAATGGGCCTTCATATTGGGGACTTCGTATTGATCAATAATCTCTATTTTATAGAAATTTTTTCTTGGGTAGGCCCTGATTAATTTTCTCACCAGGATAATATCTTTTGCTTTCTTTAATATTTAAAATTAATTTGATCTATTTAATATTCAAAATTTAAACATTATATGTTTCTAAAATTGAGATATAATTACATAATCTAGAAAAAAGATATGCAATAGATTAATAACCACAGTATTCTTCAGGGCATCAGGTCTTCAAATGTGCATACTGTTAAGTAAGGTACTTGTTAGCCTTCAGCACTAAAGCCAGATTATTAGCAAACAACTAAGTAAAACCAAGAAAAATCTACAACCCTGACCTTATCAGAATAATTATAGAACCTTTAATGTCCCACAATGCGCAGAGAGAAAAAGAACACAGCAGAGAAAGAGTAGCATGATGGAAATAGACAGAAGTAGGACAGGCATTCTACTTCTTACACAGCAGACACAAAATACTGTGGAAAGTTGAAGAGAATACAAAAATGATCACCAAACCAAAAATGAAATTTTAATTTGTGTCTCAACTGAAAAATATTAAGGAAATGTATCTAAGTAAAATAAATTGTAATTTAATTAAGTTACTCCTGTTTTCATATAGATACATAATTGTTTAGGTCAACAAACGTATACTCTTATGCTTGTGTGCGTGTATGTGTATATGTGTGTACATATGGCATTTATATTTGACTACATAAAATGGAATGTAAGTATGCATAACATGTGTTTTGGAATCGTTACAGATTATTATTTTACTCAATGGACAGTGACTTAATGTCTTACAGTCTGGCTACATAATACTTATATAAATTGACTTGCTACACAAAATATTCTTCTAATGAACTTTGCCTGCATCTCTGCAATAAATCATATTTCTCTCTGTAAGTTTAAAGATGAAACAAAATACACTTATAAAATAACTGCATGGCACATGGTAGCTACTCAGTTTGTAAAATGACTGAATGAATAAATGAGTGAGTTCTAGATCTTGCCCATGAGTCATTTCTACAGTGGTAGCTTTCACCTTTCGCTTGGAAGACAGCACTAAGAGTTGTGAGCAGGTGCTTTAAGGGCTAGCCTTCAAAAGCAACTACTTCGCTTCATAAACTATATACTAGGGTTCTACTCAAATTTTCACTTATAAAGGACACAGTTTCTAAGGTAAAAACTGCTGGTCCTTGTTATGGGTCAAGGATCTCACGGTTGGTTGCCACCCCATTTTCCAATCTGTTGTCCTTGTCTTTCACTTGGGACAAACTGAACTACACATTTGTCATTTCCATGACTTCCCACCAAGTGGGACTTGTTTGTGTTGCTCCTTCCTGCACAGGATGCTTTTCCTTATCCTCTCCGCCTGTCTAGAACGTACTCTACTTTCTAGGCCCAGCTCCAAGTCAGAGTTTCTGCATAGCTTCCAAACTGTCCTCACAGCTACAAAACATAAATATGTGTTGATGAATACAATAGAGTATTTAAGATACAGTTTCTGTCAAAGCCCTAAAATCCCAAGCACTTATACGAAAAGGCATCAACTAGTTATATCATCAGACGTCTTAGGATTTCTTTTTAAGTTTCATCTGAAAGTGTTACCATACCCTTCATAAAACAAGCATAGTAAAGTTTATAGTGAAAACTTCTGATAAATATCAACTTTCCTTAAAGTATTATACTTAAAGAGGTATCTGTAGGATACAGTTCAGGTAATATTAATTTTTCCTATGTACAAAGGAAGTTTTTCCTTTTATTAAGAGTAGATTTAATTTCCCTAAGATTTTAATTTCTCTAAACAAATGTAACAGCAGAAAATGTCTAAAATTTTCTAACAAAGGAACAATTCATTCCAACCTTTTTTTTTCATGTTACAAAAAAATCCTATGAAGTCCAAGTACTCCTGTGCATACCAGGTCCTGCTGGAGGGTGGTGGTTCGAGAGAGAAACACAGTGTGAAATTCCTTGGTAGCTAATAAATACATGACTATTGTCCCTGAAAACACTGCCATCTGTTGTCAGAAGAGAAAGGTCACTTCTGCAATTTTGCCAGGCGATATTTTTTTCTTCACTTGTAGAAAACCTATCTGGGACTGTTTCTTAACTGAGCAGGTCATCCTACAGGAGAGAAAGGTCTCTACGGGAACTACAATTTGGAAGATGTCCAAAGTTCAAAAACAGATTGGTTTTCTCAAATAGTGACATACTTCTCTAAAACAAGGTGACTCTGTCTAAGCAGCTCTTATTAATTACCATATACTGGTCTATACTTTCATTTTCTTTCAAATACATACAGAGAGCCAAAATCATGATTGAAATTCCAACCATCATATCTGGTTAATACTATCTTTTTCTTAATTTTTCCTAAAACTTTCCATTAAATTTTATTAGGCAATAAATGATACAATATTCCCTGTGGATCCATAATAGAAGAGAAAGGAGAAAAATCACCCAAATCATCACCTAGTCAGTCTCTATGTAAGGGATTTTAAAAGTCTGTAGTAACATGTTATTTTCTGTTCAAAGTAATTCACATTTCATGAGAAGGGATCGATCGTTACAGAAGCTATTTGTCAGTTATCCACCCTCTGAAGTTTCACCATTTTTAATTAGGAAATTTAAGTTGCAGCCCAGACAAAATGTAGAGGTGTTTATGAGTCATCATTACATCAATTTAGATTTTCTAAATTAGACTGAATATCTCAACTATGACTTAGAAACTGTAATCATAAAGTGAAACAGAGTTAAACTTAGGTTTAGTAAATTTTATGAATTTCATTGGCATGTTCCCAGTTCTTAAACTTAACCATTTTAATTTTGGTCACCCACAACTGTCTCCCTAATGAAGGGGGAGGATCAGTGTAGAAAATCCAACCGAAAACTACACCAGGTCCCACGCTAGGGCTCTACATACAGTCATTTAATCCACAAAACAACCGTATGAGGTTGGCTTTCTGAACTCCATTTACAAATGAAAAATGAGAGAAATCACATATCTTCCCTAATTTCCCACAGCCAGTAACAGACAGGATTCAAATCCACGTGCCTCCAGCTCCTTAGTCCTCGCTTTTTCCTATACGTCACACTGCCTCCGCACATGCACAATTCTACCTGTTTCCAAACTGTGTAAGATTACCTTTTAGTGTGCACGGTGACTGATTTGCTTTTTCTTCAACTATTTCTGCTTCTTGAAATACAGCAACTGGTAGACTCATGGGGGGGTGAAGGTATCAGCTAGGACTTCCAGGTGGAAACTGATCATTAGCATGACAGATGATTCACAAAGTAGAGATAAACAGGTGAGCAATCAGGGTTGGGTGTAAAAGGCTAGCAGACCTGGATGGTGCACAGAGTGGCCTGTTGGCTCACTTCGTCTAGAGGGTCACTGCCTTGAGCATGAGAGCAAAGCCCAGCTAGTTGTGAGGTTTGGAACTGAGACCTTGACGACTCTAAGGGGAAAGGTGAAAAGCATCTATTAAAAGCACACACACCATTCCCAAACGGCTGGAAACCAGTTACTACTCTGAACTCAAACTCCTTTAACTGACAGTTATGTCTGAATTATGAAATCTCAGTGGTGTATGACTTCCACTATGCAATTTTTGAAGTTCATATTAATGATGTTTGGCAAATCTGCTTTGAGATCCCATCCTGCTGAGAAATAGAAGGCCTTTGAGAAAACCGTTGAGCCCATAGCTTAGCTCATGGGTGTTCAATGCCTTTCACACCATTTGAGAATAATTAATGAATCTGGTTTAGTACACAGTTAATGTCCTACCTATGCCTGGTACTGTGATAGTCCATAATCTTAATAACAGTGGTTCATGGGTCCTTCAGACTCTCATGAACTGTGAAACTACCTGAATGGAATGTTTTTATTAAAAACCATCCTAAAGGTACTCTGTGACTCTGGTTTTCAATATCTGAGAATCATGTAACAGATAAAAAATACTTGTGTGTTTCATCTAGTCACTCCTTTAATTTTACAGTTGGAGAAAGCTACCCAGAAAGGTTAAGGGATTTGCTCAAAGTCCCACCACCACTTAGTAAGGAACTCATCCACAGCTCTTTCCACTATATTCCAGATAAAAGGCCCTGTTATTTTTCCATAGTTGAGAAGTTTTGACTGTCATAACGCCATGTTAGGTCACTAAGATTTATTTTCTGGGCTTAGAGACTATTGCTAAATTATTATTTTTAAATTATTAGCTTCTCTGAACATTGCTTTCTTCATCTATAAAATGGGAATAGTAATATTTACTCCAACATGGAGTGCTGTTAGGCCAAATAAATGGGTTGTTCTCCTTCCGATGAAGTGTCCCATCCCAAAGTGATGACAGTCACTCTGTGGGTCACAAGAGCTTGGGCTTGAAAAAAAACAAGTGAAGCGTGTTCGAACTCATCAAACATTTTACTTTCAGTTAAGTTATGGGGAAAACCAGAGAGAAGAATTCCAAGTTATGTGTATGAAAGAAAAGAGTTTATAGTTTTCGCTCTAGTCAAAAGTATATTTAAGATCCTTATAGGTAAGAGGAAGAATAAGCAATAATAATAAAAAAAGGAAAGGGAAGGGAAGGGAGAGGAAGGGAAGGGGATGGAAAGGAAAGGAAAGGACATCTGTCTGGGACTTTCTGGGGAAAGCCCTCTAAGTCGCTGGGCGGCACGTCTTTCTCCCTGCTGACCTGAGGTCTCTTCCACTAGATTACAAACTCCTTGAGAGCAAGCCTCACACATCTTAATCTTTGTAATTCCCCAGAAGTTAACACAGTGTCTGACATATGAGAGGCATTTAGTAAGTGCTCTTTGTGATTCAGAGACAAGCTGTCTGGATAGTTTTCTTTTACTTACAGCTCAGAAAGAACCTACCTTCTAAAAAGCTTTTTAACCATTTTGAATGTAAGTATTTCTAAAATGAACTATGTAATTATGAATTTATTAAAAAGCTTACTTAACACAGTTTCTTTATTCTTGATAAATCAGAATGGTATACGCAGTATGAGATTGAGGCCCAATCCCTGCTCCCCAGAGGCTGACCATTATCTAACTGGGGACGCAACACTCATACACAAATCAGGCAGCCAAGTTTACATCTCTTAGCTAGGCACACAGACCTTCATGATACAATCCCAGCCTCCTTTCTAGTCTCCTCTACAGCCATTCCAACCCTATAAATGCTGCATTTTAAACACACCAATTCAATGGCTCTTGGCAGAGAATATCCGATACACACGTTTGCACACGGCTGTCCTTCTGCCCTCTTCCCCATGTCTCTCAATCTTCTTGGTAACTCCTTCCTCAAGGCCCAGCTCAGACATCACCTTCTCAGCAACGGCCGGCTCTCTTTCCCCCTGGCAGGACTATCTGCGTTCCCCTTATACTTCGTACTCATCATTATTACTGCACCTATTGTGGTGTAGAACATCTTGTGCTCATAACCACCTCCCCGAGTAAGAGGACTCGTCAAGGACAGGGACCTTGCCTTGCTCCAATTTCACCTCTAGGACTAGTGGAGTTCCGAACATGGAATGGGTGCTCAAAAATGTTGACTGAATGGAATTGAATTGATTGTGATAGATGTGTCAATGAGTGGTACAGACACTCGGGACTACAGCTCTACCAAGGTGTAAGTCTCAAGAGTGGAAAAAATGAGACAAAGGTTACACACACGCTCTTCACTCATTCAGGGCCATTGATGAGTTTTAGATTTATGTCACTTTATTTATTCATTCAGTCATTCATTCAACGAAGTAAATGACCCCAACTGAGTCAATATTGAAATTGTGCGATATCTGCTTCTAGTTTTTTTTTTTTTTTTTTTTGGTACGCGGGCCTCTCACTGCTGTGGCCTCTCCCGTTGCGGAGCACAGGCTCCGGACGCGCAGGCGCAGCGGCCATGGCTCACCGGCCCAGCCGCTCCGCGGCATGTGGGATCTTCCCGGACCGGGGCAGGAACCCGCGTCCCCTGCATCGGCAGGCGGACTCTCAACCACTGCGCCACCAGGGAAGCCCACTGCTTCTACTTTTGATCCACCCTTTTCCTAGGACATTCCACAGTTCTATGTCATTGTGATGGCTTACTTCAGAGTGCTGCTGGCATCTTAGAAGGCATGGTTTTAGTGGCCAGCAAAGTCATGGACCAACAGGAAAGCCTGAGGCAAGTGTAAGAAAAGCAATAGAAGAATGAAATTTAGCAAGCCATGAACGAGAGAACCTCACTTGTTCAACGCCAAAAAAAAAAAAAAGGAGAGGAGTGCCTTCTCTCTACAAGATCACGCTATGCAGTCTGAAAGGTCTTCTTTCAATCTGATAAATGAGGTATTTTCCTCTAGCAATCTGGGTTTGGATAAGAAAGATGACAAGATCTGGAATCCACTCTTACTGTCAGTCTTACAAGCCTATAACCCTTGGACACCAAGAAATGCGATTAAGAGCACTTGCCACTTGAGTGACGTCCAGGTGCTGCGCACTGGACAGAGTGAGCCTATTGTTTCACTTCTCGAAGTTTTAAGTTGCCAGAAAGAAATATGTTTCACTTAAGTTCCAATATTTAACAAATGTCTCATTTTCTGCCCTTCTTGCTCCAAGAACACCAAATATTTGGATGCGAAATTTCCATGAGAACACGGAGCAATTTAACACTGCTGTAGAGTTGCTGTAAAAACACAACAAAATCAACAAAAAACAGCGTCCTTGTGATTAGGCCAGAAGTGAGGCATGAGGGAAATATGGGGTGGGGTTTTGGAAGGTGGAGTGGTAACTGCTAAAGGCTTTCATGATCACAGCAATTCCACTGACTAATTCCCTGCTTTCACCTCTGCACCTCTTTTATTTGTGGTCTCACCAGTGAAAGCTACAACCTGTTAAAGAAAGAGACTGGGTGCAATCTACAAGGAAATGCTTCTGGCTTTTGGTTCAATGTTAAAACTGTGTCCTGATTGTCTGGTCCTAAGCTCTGCGACATTACTGGTTACTAAAAGACTAGGTGACTGAGGAGGTGAAAATTTCACAAAATATATAAAACTATCTATCTATATATTACCTGTCCATCTCTCTAATCTCTAGTACGAAGATATATCTATTTATCTAAGAAATGTTAGAATTACAGAATATGAAGTCATCCTTCAATTTCACTTCAGATCAAAAAATGGAATCTTTGTGATTTGCAGTCATTTTTGCAGTTTCTTGTCTCTGTTTCTGTTACATGTCTTTTTGTAACATGAACAAGTTTGTTCTGATTTTTTCAATGAACTAAAGATGATTCAAAATACAGAAATGGTTTCTTTTTAAAACCATCCTTTCTGCTCAACAGCACCCACTGGTTTGAGTCTAAGCACCTTTGTAAAACATTCTGGATTTGTTGCACAGATTTATTTTCTTTCCATGGTCCCTCTCATCATTAAGCTAATTATGAAGGCATTATTACCTTTGCTCAACCTGATTTTTTTATGGACTTCACTGAAACAGTCTCATCACTCACGATACACTCAGGAGACTGACCCATCCATCGCTCAGAAGTGCACGGAGGATATTTTTGGTGAACTCCCATTAGCCTTACGAGGAGTTACCCATATACATATGATCCTCATCAAAAGATGGATACAGACTTCTATGTATTTGAACATGGTAATAGATCCCGTCTTGCATAACTGTGACCTACTGCTCTTTGTTCACGTGCTTGTTAGCCAGTTAAATTTAGGGAGGCTTCATATTTCACTGCTATCCCTGGTGAATTATTAGGCATCAACTCCCCAACATCAGGTCTTACAACTCTGTTCAAAACAGAAACATCTTTGAAACCTTTTGAAGCATGACTTCATTAATAGATGATATACTAAGCATTAGAATTAACTGTGTGGATTTGTCTGTTACCATGATTTGTGTGAAACAGCAGTGGGATCGCCTTAATAAGAAATTCCTTTTAATATTGCTAATCAAAATATTTTTATTTCTGTTATTACAAAAGCAAGTTTGACCCAGTTGTACCTAACTTATACTTCTTCAGTAAGAAAATGAGGGTTTTTCCTTTTTAAAAGGAAGTTTATAAATATGCTAGGCACATATTTCCAACTCCTAATTTAAAACTGATGGCTATAATAAGAACTACAAAAGTGAAGTGTTCTTTGTTCAGCGCCATAATTCAGAATGAAGGATTATTTCACAAAAGCTTAATATCTATATATTTTTGTATCTTCTTAGATGTAGAAAATGAATCATTTGCAAAAAAAATTCATGATATATGCATCTGGTTATTTCAGCAAATGGATAGCACTGAGGACATCTGATATGTATATCACCTGTGAACACTTTTCTAAGTAATACTGGAGGTTCAAACCCAGAATGTAGATTAGGTTGGCTCCTTTTTTTGGCTGCAATGGCAGTCAATGCTAACAATTAGATCTTTCGAAAGAACTTTTCATTTTCACAATTAGGTTTTAAACAATGCAGATTTCATAACTGCTGTTAATATAAACAAAGTCTACTTGATCTTTCAAAGTTACATTAAAAAGATAGTTTCTGATCTACCAGAAACTTTTTTAAAAAAGATAATTATGCTAACCATAATTTTTAAAATTGTTTTATCACTGCTGTAGTTTTAGGCTTGATTAGCAAATAATATCTTCACAACCCCTGAGGTTCACAAAGACGTAAAATTCTGATTTACGACTCTGGAAAATGTGTTTGGTTGTTAACAGCATATAGATAGACAACTGCTCGTTTTGGGGCAGAAATGCTTTATAACCAAAGTACTTTTCCCTGCAGGGACTCATACTGTCATTTGTTTTTATTTTCAAAATGAAAACAAATGGCACTATGATTCCTAAGGGCAAAAATGACTTCAAGTCTATTTCTTCTCCTGTGCATGCTCATCTACTCATTTTTAGTTAGATGGAATATACAGAACCCCCCCCTCCCGACTTCCACTGCTGCAAAATGTATTCACTCACTGTACAGTAATTAACAGCTCTTGACTGGAACACTGCCAGCATGTACAACGTGACACTCTTCCTTTGAACACTAACAAAGTGCATAAGTAATTTATGTTGGATTAAATATCCCTAACAGGGACCCTTAAGTAACCCAATCACTTTAAACAGGCTCCACATGCATGCTCCAGTGCAGTAAAAATGTCAGACAGTGATAACCCACTAATAGCACAATTCTAACTATATTCCAGCCATTAGCATTTTATGACATCAATCCTCATTAAACCTGGCAAGGAAAAAGATACTAATATTTCCCAATTTTACAGCCAAGGTGGAAGAGAAATGGAGAAAATGTGTAGACAGGTGCTGTCTCCCAAAAAGGATTAACATTTTTTAAAATGTGGTAGCAATTTTCTGTTAGTACCTTTGTTTGCATTGAAAGAGAGACAACAAAGAGGTAATGGCTACAAGGACCTTGATGGAATTCAGCCAAGAGTGAAAGAAAAGACTGGTATTTCAGCCATTGTGCTCACTGCTAAAGCTCCGTGCCAACTCATCTTCCAACCCATTATATGAAATTTAATTTAACCTGCTATGCAATTAATTCAGATGTTCAGCCTATTTTTCTCATGGCAGAATCCCTCACACAATGCCTTATTTAAATATTAATCAGTCCTCTTTCAATTAGGACTAATTTGCTTCACAGGGTTTCTCTCATCTTCTGATTGCAGGAAAATGGAGGTAACTTGCAACGTTTGAGGATAATTAACATGGTATTTTTATAATACTGATACATCAAATGGGACCTTAATGAACCCCGCTGATTCCATTTAGTAAAGCATGCCTCAAAGTTATAATCAAGAGGAAAGCCATTGCCATCTGTTTGAAATACTAAGGAGCATAATTTAAACACAAGATGCTTATTTCTCTAAACTGTCTATTGTAGAGGTCTGCAAAAGTCATTTTTCTATGCAAACTAATTGTACAGTATTTTAATTTGAACCTTTTATTGCACATATACAAAACAGTGACATCTTAAGATGTAGGGGCCCTGTTTAATTAAATGTTGACAACCACAGAAATAAGTAATGTTTGTCAATGTTACTTCTTGTAAGCGTGCTGTGCAGTTGTCGCTAGAGCAGCAGCAGTAAGTTTTACATTTCTAGTGAATCTAATATTGCACAGCCTTTTGTTTAATAGGTGAAGAACTTTTCTTAACAAAAGCCATGAAGCTCTATGAAATGGAAAGACATAAGCATACTTTACTGCTCTCCTGACGTCACAGAGTAAACAGGTTAACATTTACACACGGCCAGGTGTGCACAGTGTTCCATCTGCTTCCAGGCAGGTTGAAGGTCAATGTTTTAGGCTTTGAGCTGTTCTAGAGTTCCTTGGTTACATCTAGGTTACAGAGGCTATTGGCTCCCAAGGTCATTATCAAAGCGCTCAACATATTCCAATGGTAATAAAACATGACTGATAACAGATTGCTTATTTACAATGTTTACACTGTGGTCACAAGGATTTCCTCTGTTAAGTTTTTCTAAAAAGTAGGCATTACCTGTGTGTGTTTTAAATAAGAATCAGAATCTCCCCTCATTTTCTTTAGAAAGCAACTCCACATGCCGCGTCATTATATCAGAAGCATCAATAGGTCAGAAATTCGTTGTAAAAACAAAACCAAACATTTGATGTGAAATATCACATTCACATTAAGTATCAGTCAACCAATAAAAGTATCAACTGTGTGTCTTAGATGCATTTACCAGATGCAAAGAAGAAATAATTGGAGGTACAAAGGACAGGCCAGCCCAGGGTGGGAAACACATTCCAGTTAAACCTGACAGAAAGAGCAAGAGAGGCCATGGTGTGTAAAAAAGGACAATGAAGAGATTAACTGAATTGGAGAAAGGAGATTTGGTTGAGGCTTTATGGAAAATAAAACTCACAGCTAGAGGAAAGTTCTGTTATTTCGTTAGTCTAAATTAACAGCACATTGAAATAATTTATGTTTGTTACTTTGAGTTTGAAAACTTGTAGGATGAAATCCACAAATTTCTCATTCCAGTGCCCACTGCAGGGCCATGTTTTACATAGTCAGGGCACAAATCAACTGTTTATTGATTTTAATAAAATTCTGTGCTTGTTTGGCAAATACCTACCAAGCACACACCGTGTTCCAGGCACGTTCTAACCACTATAAAGTATAGTGGTAGTGAGCAAAAGTGGTAGTATAACGTGAGTGGTAGTGTAAAGTAGTGAGCAAAAGATAGCATATCCCTGCTCTCAAGGAGTGTAAATTCTAGTGGGGTGGGACAGGCAATTCAAAAGTTAAACAAATCAACAGGATAATTTCCAACCATAGAAATCTATGAAAAACGCAAAGCTAGGTGTTAAGAATACAAATTGAATGGCGGGGACATTCTGGATTGGGTGGTCAAGGAAGGCCTTTCTGAGGAGGTGACATTTAGGCTAAGAATTTAATGACAACAAGCCAGCTTCAAGGAAGACTGTGCCAGCCTGAGAGAGCAGGTCAGTGGCAACCATGAGTCCAGCAGAAGCTTGGCTGATGTGAGGAACATTAAAAATAAATAAACAAATAAATAAATAAACTAGAGAAGAACACAAAATTGGGTTGGACAGATGGACAAGGGCTGGAAAATTCATAACCGGGAGTTCACAAAAAGAAATTGGATTTTCCCCTCTAAGTGCAATGGGAAGAAACTGGAGGGCTGTAGGCAGAACAGTGGCATAACCTGATCTATGCTTTCTCTCTTATCTTCCATGTGAAACAGGCATGGTAGACGAGTAAGCAGAAAATCACAGACACCAGTTAGGAAGCTTCTGCAGCAATCCAGGTGAACTATGTTCATGGTTTGGCTAGAGTGGGAATATCAGCAATGGATACAGATGCAGACAGAGAAAGAAATGCAAATAAGAGAATGAAGGAGAGCAGTGTGGGATCAAAGATGACTTGCAGGATGTTGCCTTAAGTAATTGGGTGTCTGAGATGGAAACACTAGGGAAGGAACAGTTTAAGGGAAAAATCTAGAGTTCTCCTATGGTCACTTTAATTTTACAAGTGGAGTTGTGGCATAGTAAAAGCAACTAATCAAAATAATATTTAAATCATTTACTATTATTAGCGATTCTATGAATATTCCTTTCAACTTTTGAAATGGTTATTTCCTTTTAGTTTCACTAGCATAGCACACAGTCAGATGCCTCTGAAAATTTACTTACACCACCACCTCTGATTGCATCACCCTTCCTAAGGTCCATCCCTCTGGCTAATTTCCACACTTTCTTTAATAATAATGGAAGCTCATACTTATGACTGGTCAGTGAGTGCCAAGCACTGTGCTAGGTGCTTAGATGACATTTCATTCAAAGCTCACAAAAACCCTATGAGGTAGTCTCCCAATTTTGTATAAAAGAAACCAAGGCTAAGAGAAATTAAGATTCAATTTGGATTGTCTCTCCTTGGAAGCTTCTCCTGGTCACCAAGGCTTGGCTAGGTTCTTTGCTCTAGTCTCCTAGGCATGTCCCACTGTGAGTCTGTAGAGGATTTTAAAAGTGACCCCCAAATTGCTAGACTGTCCTTCCATGACATCCTTGTGGGCAGAGATCACATCTGACTTCCAGCACATAGTAGGCAAAGCCTTGCTGAAAGATGAACTATCCACAGTGGTTACAAGGGGCTGGTGAAGGGGAGGACAGGGAGTTACTATTTAATTGGCACACAGTTTCAGTTTGGGATGATGAAAATGTTCTGGAGATGAATGGTGGTGATGTGACACAAGCATTCGAATGTACTTAATGCTACTGAACTATACTCTTAAAAATGGCTCAAGTAATAAATCTTACGTTGTGACTCTTTATACCCCTCTACAGACTCACAGTACGACACTGCCCAGAGAACGATTTTAAAACTGAAGTATCTATTCCCAGTCACCTTTACAAGAACGGAGGGATCAGTTGGAATTTACCCCATCAATTAATGCATTAGTTTGCTGAGCTACGAGTTAGAAGGAGAATCTACTGTAGAGAAAAGTGGTGTTGTTACAGAATTGGAGCAAGTCATAATTATATACAGAGAGAAAGGGAGAGTCCAATTTGTCCACCACGTCGGTGGAAGAAAACTATTTAAGGCAGAGCCAACACTGGGATGTATGCAAGAACTGTATTCAAAACAGATTGTCTTGAAATATCTACTCTATAGAGTGCTTCTTCTGGTAGCAAGGAGAACAGGGCGGAGTTGCTCCTATGATTTCAGCAAATCAGGCCCCCTCGATGTAGATTTCTATAGTAATTTCTTAGCTACTCTGCCCTTTCAGGCTGCAAGTCCTTGGAATCCTTGGGAAGCTCAAGAAAGAAAATGTACCCAAATAAACCTCAAAGTAGTCAAGATTTTGATTTGTATATGTACCATCTACAAAGGGACCTCCAGCCCTCTGCATAAACTGCGGTTCCAGTCTGAGGGGAAATCCTTGAAAACACTTCCCATGATGCCCAGGACTTCTTCACAGTCCCCCATCCAATTACTTATCCCTTGCAGCTTGAGAGATTGTATCTCTCTCACAGTTTAAAGACAGAACGCTGCCAAGAGGCCAAAACGATCATTAATAAGTTAACTGTTACCAGATAAGATTGCAATCTATGCCAGTCCTATTATAAAGTAATCTCTACTATAATTACTACACAGACTCTGCCAAGACACAGACTCTGACGTGGGAGCCAGGTGAGGAGGTTATGTGTCCACGCACAGCTCAACAGGTGCCTAATGTATGTGCCCTTCCCCACCAAGCCCCCAGCCCCCATGATGAGCAGTACGCAATGCTTAAAAGGTATTAAAAATGAAACCAATGCTTTACACAGCCTCCCATCCCCTTAAAACCTGAAACAGAAAGGCTTGGTCCTGTTGGTTGGTTGGATGCCCTCATAAGAAGACAGGCCCGCTGCTGAGTGCCAAGGTGGGGACCAACAAGAAGAGGCCCCTGCACCCTCCACCTGGGCACACCTAGACATGAATTGCTACCCAGCACCCCATGACTACACCACCAGCTCACCATCACCCATTTTGCATTCGGATTTTTAGAGGAGAAGAAAATAGCAAGTTAGAGAAAGAAGAGCGATAGTGTTAAAACAACAAATCCATATATAGCACTCATTTTGTGCCAAATGCTGTTTGCTTGGGGCTTTCAAAGATGAACTCATTTCATCTGCACAACTCTAGGAGCTAGGAAGGATGATGATGCCCATTTTACAGATGTGCAAATGTAGACACTTCACAGAGTTAAGAACCAGCTCAGTCTCACAATCAGGAAGTATAAGAAAAGAGGGAAGAGAGGCAGGTGAGCGGGGACCTGGGAGCAGGCACACGGGGCAGAATTTCCACAGAGGAAAACTGTGGCGTGCCCTCACGACCAACTGTACCCGCCAATCACCCAAGCTCATCACAAATGGCATTTCACAGAGTGCTACACTGTTCTGTACAGCCTACTCCAGTACTGAATAATTAAATATTTGCCTAACTAGATTTTAATTGAAAAAAATAATAAGTATGTCAAGCCTGTCAAATGGTACTAAAAGACAGACAGTAAAAAACATACTCCTCCCTCGCGAGCCGCTGGCCAGGTGCCCACTGTGGAGGGTGGCCCTCTGGCCTGCACATCTGAACGTTCACTAAACAGCCCTGACTTGTTGCTCTCTCTGCCCATTTCTTCTAGTTCTGTCCTTGTAGACACTAACAGGTTAGTACTCTCCATAAAAATACGAACACATATACTTAATTTAATAAAGCGACAGATTTCCTTTATTGCTAAGCAACGTAAATGTGTGCACAGTTGAAGATCAGAGCCAGTAACTTAATAACAGTTATGGTGACTACAGTAAAACAGTAATTCCCAGATTACGTCTAATTTCCATTCCTATATTTCATTTGCTTGTGCATGCAAACAAACAAAAGTCATATGTTCCATTGCTGACACACAGGCTCTCAGAGGTGATAAGTAGCCATTCTCTTTTCTACCATTTATTCACTTACTCAACAAAACATTTAATGAGAAATATTATATGCCGAGGGTACAAAGCCTAAAATGGCATGATAGGTGCTCTCTTTTCTGAGATCAGCAATATAGTAGAGTGTGAGTGACAAGTAATCATAATAACAGTAATGATGACGAAATAATAATGATGCAAGTCAAGATGCTGATGAGAACTCACACTTTCAGGGTTTGCTGTGTGCCTGTTCTAATTGCTGCATATATGTGAAGTCATTCCAGCATCAGAATAACCCCATGAGGCTACTGTCATCCTCATTTTACAAAGAAAGAAATGGCTCAGAGAGCTGAAAACTCGGCACACAACTCCCCTCGGTCACTCAGAGAGCAGGGGGTAAACGGGCCTTCTGCACCAGACACTAGCTCTGGTCTTTGGCCCTAACCATCACATGATATTGTGCCCGTAGCAGTCCTGTATAGAGTGTCCCAGAAACTCAAAAAAAGAGATGCAAGTTAGACTTAGGAGGTGGGAGAAGGGTATTAGGGAAGCCTCCAAGAGGAGGTGTTCCTTGAGTTGAATTTTTAAGTATGAATAAGACAATTAGATGACAGGGGTGTGGTGTGAGAAAGGGAATGCAGTATCTGAAGAGATGGAGTCCAGAAACAGCCGATCCCTCTTGGAAACTATATTGTAGGCCAGTTGTGGACTGAGGTCACATTTCAAGGAGTAGACAGAGAAGCCTGGAGAGTCAGGCCTCTCCCTGTGCACAGGCCCTTATCCTGCTCAGTACTGGGATAGTTTCTTATCTCTACTGTACCTCATCCTGCCTCTTACAGAAAACTATCATTTAAAATTTTAATAATTTGGGGACCATGGTGGTATTGCTGGAGGGTATTTGCTGGAATAACATTTGTTGGAATAAGCAGCTCATCTCTGTGTAGTAGTGAGGCTCTTTCCTAAATTATTAATGAAAATATTATCAATCGATCAATGAAACTAAGTTACATTCACATTATAGCCACCCTTTCTTTTCTAAGCTGGCTATCAGTATTTATAGGACGAAACTGCTTTATTCACTACTGGTTTTAAAATTGGTATAATTTATTCTTCATAAATCTGGTGTGTGCAACATGTGTGTATGTGTGCATGACTGGAAAAGTTTAATATTATTTGTCCTGATAAGGTCCAAGTTAAACTGAGTGCTCTATTTTTGCCTGGGTCATCTTTCTATCCCTTAAAAAACACAGGCCCTCCTGTGTCCTTTCTGAGTCTGTGTGTGTTTCTCTGCTTTACGTAGAGGCCTGGAAAAAAATGATCCTTCTAAGATAAAATCTGGCAATCCCTCGTATACCCTGGGATACACATCAAGAGGTGCCCATGTTAGACTGTGCAGGCTTTCTGAGACCTCACCCAGCCATTTCCCACCTGTCAGAACTCTCCTGCAGTGTGATTCTGTGATCACAAATAACCCTTGTGTTGAACAGTTGAGATACTACTACTACCAGAAGTAAAGGAAGGAAAAGTAAACCGAGCATGAAAAGAGTGTTCTATTGCACTCATAAGCCAGTGTTTACAATTATTTAAAAAGTTGTTTTCTCCCCTCTTTGGCTCTAAAAATTTCTTCATGCTCTTTGTTAAGAATTTTCTGTAATTTTTTTTCTTCTTTGAGGATTATCCTAACATGGCACTTTTCCTTAAGAATCTTAAGATGCTGAAGGCATGTCAAATTTGTGTGTTCATCTATCCCGTCTTAATGTTGAAAAATGATCATAAAATAGCAACATTACACAAAACAATCATAAAATATGAGGGGTCCAAGACAGTTTTGAGAGCACCTAGTAGTCTACGACTTCTGAGATGTAAAAATTCTCTGTGGGAGAATTTGCTTATGGTGACACCAATTAAATCCTGAATTAAGTCTCCAATATGAATTGCCTGGTATTTTTTACATATCTGCTTTTAGCATATACCATAGTTACAATGGTAAACTCAGGTTATTTATTTTAGGAAAAGCCTTTAGAATATTAAATTTCATTCTGGCATAATGGTTAACATATTTTGCTCTAAAGAGAACTATTTAAGTTTTCTTCACCATCTATGGCTGTCTGAACTCAAAGTTGAGGTGCCAGTGCTCTAAACTTTCATGTGAGTTTGATAATTGTCTACACAAGACCAAGAAGGTAGATGATAATTAAATAATGACAAGGTCAAGTTTTTTTGTTTTGTTTTTTACAATAAAAACTGTGTTCTTTGCTTGTGCTATCTCTTCCCTTGTGTAGAGCTGAGTTATTAACATTTTTCTCACATTCCATCTGAGATTTTCAGCCAAGAGTATCATTCTTAAACAACAACAGTAGCTTTTTCAGAGAGATTACACTACTTATTTTTCCTCATTTTGATAAGGAATGAACCACAAGTGTCCTTAAAAGTTGAGATTATCACTGGCACCCATAATATTACATCAGAATTTTAAAGCTGGAAGAAACTTTTGTTTCCACCAGATTCAGCCTCTGCCTCTTATAACTAGAATAATCTGCTCTCCCCCTAAAATGAAGCTATCGTTCTCTGCCCAAGCTCACTAATTAGCAGGGGCCTTTGAGAGGGGCTCTGGGCTCCTACACTGGTGCTAATTCTCCCATAACACATGCCTCTCCCTCAGTGATTCGTTCCCTTAAAAAGGTTTTGCTTATTTTCTCTTGGGTTTGCTCCATTTTGAAGCAAATAACAAGTTGACTGGTAAAGTGGCAGCAAAAAGAGGGAAGACTCTTTTCTAAATGCATGTATTTCTCCACTACTGCCCTGAGATCCTGGAGCAGCCTGGTGTGACAAAATCTCACTGGACTGGGGGAACGTGAGTAATTCTTAGGATGCTCCTAACCAGCCTTGGGCCTTAGGCAAAGACATGTAGCTTTTCTAGGATTTTATTTTCCTCTTCTATGAAATGACAGTTGGGCTAAATGACCTCTGACCTCCCTTCCCTGCTTTAGAATTAAAACAATATTCCCAAAATACACTGAAGTCACTCAAGAACTGCACTATGGTAAACCTACATTATGTCAACTCACATCAGTCATTCATTAGTGGGACATATCTAAAAAGTAGAACAAGCTTGATTAAGCAAAGAATGTCAAACTCAACCAACCTTATCAAACGGATTTGATATGAATAGGAAGTGTATTGTTCACATACCTGTTATGACTGAAAGCAACTATCAAATATTTTCCAAATTGTCTTCTAATGAATCTAAAAGACTTTATATAGTGGAAAGCATTATTGTTATAGACTTTTCTTCTTTCCTTTTTCCTTGCTACAGTTGCTTTGAGTTGCTTGCTGTTCAATAGTACTCTATACTTCCCTACATAGTGAAGAATACACTTAAAGATGAGGGAAAAAAGGATTTTAGGATTTTTGTTATATCCTCATTATTTCACTGGAAACGATGCATACCCTTGCTCATTTTCATTAATGCTCCCCTTCTTTCTTTATTTCTTCTTCCCTCTCATTATCCTTCTAACAGGATAATGTCCTTTCATTGTCCATTTTTCCTCATTTCTCTCTTATCATTACCCTAACTACCTCATTCTGGCATCCCACTAATTTTCCCTTTAGGCTAAAAATTAAAGAATCTAAAACATTTCTGTAAATTGCTGAAAATGTTTTTTTTTTTTTTCTTTCAGATAAATATTCAGCAATAACTTGTAAAGCCTTTATATATTTACCTTCTGGTTTTGAACAGAGGAGAATTAATTTTAAAACATTAAAAAATTATATCCTTTAAGATGAAACAACACATTATTTACTAAATTAACACTTTATTCTGGTTTATACTATTTAAATCCATTAAAGGGAAGATGAAAAAAGCTCATAAAACAAGATAATTTTAAGGTTCCTTAACTTAGAAATTCACATGTGAAAAATAATTTAGTCACAACTAGACTCTGAGAAGCATCAGTTTCCTTCTATCTCAGAAAATTCCAAGGTCCTCTGCCATCTGAGACCAGCAGCAGCAACTGAAGTTTGAGGCCTCCCACAGTGGGCACAGCAGTAATCTCCCACCCACCAACGGTGCACATTTTGTCAAGCTCAACAAACACTAATTTGAGTGTTAATCTTCTGTGTGAAAGGCACTAATCATGAGTCAAACAAACAAGCCATTTGAGTGTACAACTGTCAACATGACCAAGATCTGCTCACACTGGATCAACACCAAGCCCTAGCCAACTGCCGAAGCGCCACAGACCCCACTGCCCACTGCTGCTACGTCACATGGCTCTGTTAGCACAGCCTGGACAAAGCATTCCTTGACGGTAAGTACAGGGCAGTCCGAAAAGAATCTCAGATCAAAACTGCCTTTGGAGCCCCACTGCCACTGCCTTAGGAAAAGCCCTTCCTGCCTCTGCATCTTGGCTGGCCCTTGCTGGTCTCCCTGACCCCCATGCCTCCCCTCACTGGTCTACCCTCCCTGGCTCTTCTCTTATTGGCAAAAACCAAAGAGAGGTGGTCATGCCACCCTTTTGCTTCAAAACTTCCATTGGCCCCTTGCCAAATGAGGCCAAAACAAGCTGTAGCATCAGAGAGGACATGTCACTATCTTGTGCTCCAATCACTCGCTAGCAGTGAGATCTTTGGCCATGGGCAGGGAGTGCCTCATAAGAGGGACAGAATTAGCGTGAGGGAGTGTGTGTGTGTGTGTGTGTGTGTGTGTGTACACATGTATAAACCACCTGGCACATAGTGGTTATTAAATGTACATTATTTTCCTCCCTTTTCCTATTTGATTTCTGGAGTAATTTCAAATTTCATAATATGGCATAATCAGCCCCACCCTCTGAACCAAGCTGCGCTGCTCTAACACCTTCTTTCACTCTCCCATCCCTACCCCCTCGTTAGAGACATCAGTGTTCCCAAACTCACCAGGTGCCTCCAGGAGTCTGTGTCTTGCACTAGGATGCTCTTTACCCTTTCCCCCCTTGAAAATGTACACTCATGATTTAACAGCAACCTCATGTCTTTCCCAAACTCCAACGAGTTACAGCTCCTTTCTGCCTCCACCGCATATTCATTCATTCGTTCATTCATTCACTCGCTTACTAACTCACTCACTCAGCAATTCTACTTTGTGATTAGAAGCATGGATTCTAGAACCAGCAGCCTGAATCAAATCCCAGGTAGGTCACTCACTTACTGTGTAAACTTGAGCAAGTTACTTAATCTCTGTGGCCCAGTGTCTTTAGCTAAAACACAGTTAAAAAAAAAAAAAAACCCTGTTTTAGGAATTCTTGACATACTGTAGGAAAACAATTAAGTGTGCAAAGTAAGAGTCTTGGGTTTTTGTCTTGGTTCTACCTTTTGTTATATGAATGAACTTAGGCAAGTCGATGAAATCAACACTAACTCTTGACCTTACTGAGTTATCCAGCATCACCTTCTATGTAAAATGAGGGGACTGAACTGAATAGTCTCTCTAAGGTCTCTTCCATGTTAACAATTCTAAGATTTTTCTCTTAATCTGTCTATTTATAATCCTTCAGAGCTATTTATGTAAGTTTTTCTTGCATTAAAGTGCCCACAGAATTCCTTTAACACATGCCACATCAAATGTTACTTCCTTCAGATGGGAACACTTGTACAAAGGGATTTCTAATAAAGTCCAAATTGTGTCCAAGTATTAAGGTATTCTGATTGCTAATGGTAAAGGGTTAGGAGCCCAACAAATCCAAGATTACAGGAATTTGATGTTTATGGGGTTTTTTTTTACATGTCAAGGAGTCCAAAGTATTACCTGCCAAGGATCAGAAGTTGGTCAACCAAACATCATTTCCTATCATTCACATCAAGATTAACATCCTTCAAGTGTGAAAACATGATACTAAAGTCATAAAGACATTTCAGACCTTCATGAATGAAAGAATTTTAAAGCCAGAGGAAACTTTAGGATTTTTAAGATATATATTCTCTGTTTATGTCTGATACTAACTTTAAGTATTAATCCATATTGTAACAATGGGAGAACTAAGAACAATTTACTTCCCTATAGAAATAGTTGCATTTTTATTATTATAGAAGGCTTGGGGGCTCAAAAGTATCACATAACAGGTATGAATAAATTCATCTTTACTGTCTGTCGAGTCCATATACCTAGTTTTTATTATGTGGCTTTAAATGTAGTTACATGCACTTGTAGATGTCTAGATCTAATCTTATAATAAAGTAGTCATATGACTGATGCCATAAATGAGGTGTGACTCTAAAGTAATATGATTAATTTTTAAGCAAATATATCAGAACTTAACCATAGATATTAACTAGTCCTTTTTAAAGTACTGAAGTTATCTTGATAATATTCTTATGGGTTCATCTTTATCTCAAAACTCCTGTTTTAGAATTATCTACCTTTGTGTGTGTGTGTGTGTGTGCGTGTGTGTTCGTGGTAAAA
Organism: Pseudorca crassidens; assembly: GCF_039906515.1. Classification (NCBI taxonomy): domain Eukaryota; kingdom Metazoa; phylum Chordata; class Mammalia; order Artiodactyla; family Delphinidae; genus Pseudorca; species Pseudorca crassidens. The sequence goes on along the minus strand of NC_090312.1, from coordinate 78,942,228 downwards.
CCTTTTGTTAGGGTGAATTAAATTTGGAGAAACTACCAAAAAGTCAATCAGCTATGTATCAGGGCAAGTATAGCATAAAGTTAGGTAGAATCTAGCTTTGCTTTAAAACCTTTCAACTAGGCTGTATGTTTGAATATTTTCCATAATGAACTGTAGAGAAAAATATCAGGGCTAAATTTAATGAATAAAATGGGAAATCTGTTGGGTAATAGACCGACTCCATAAAATAACGTAAATGAAACAACTAAACTAAGAATTTATGAGCTATGATGTAGATCTAAATATAGAAAATTACAGAAGAGATGTTCTCAACATGTTTCAAACAATGGCACTGCTTTTAGATCAGCTGTGTCATGTTAAAGGGGAGTTCACGTATTTAGATCTCTACATTCCCACAATCATATTCTTTATAGAGCATGGAGTCAACTTTATGACTCCCCTCAACTATGAGATGCTAGATCAATGTGTATCCCTGAAGTAGTTCTCTCATCCCTCTACTAAAGTATGCTTTCTGCAAGGACTATGTAGCAAGAATGGAAATTTGATCAAACGTGGAACTGACTGATGCTGGCATTCAGCCCTGAATTCATTTAAATTATGATACCAAATACAGTAGAAAGGGACCAAGACTTATGAATGGATACTTCCTGTCTTTGCACAGCTCTGAACCCCAAGGGGTGCCCTAAACCATAAGTCTTACAACCACAAAATCTACTCTTCCTTTTTTCTGTTCCCTTTTCTCTTTTGGAACCCATCAAATCCTTCATACATAGCTACTTCCCTGAGCCAGTTCTGGTGTAACATTTAAAACTGGAGAATTATGCTGGGAGGTTAGCACCCATTCCATCACAGAACTGTAAAACTCTTCTGAATTCAGAAAAACTATGGTGGTATCATTAAAGGCTTCAGAAGGAAAAAAACAATTCCAATTTCCCTTTCAACTCATCAAAAAAAAAAAAAAAAAGGTGGACTACAGCCACCAACACTGTGTGAAGCAACAGCTCTGCCAAAACTGTGAATAATTAACAGATTTGAAAATATAAGTAGCTTAAGCCAATCATACATTTGGCAGAGATAAAAGTTGACTGTGGTAACTTGTTACTACAAGTGCCCTCTTCTTCAAAAACATGATTTCCCACCTGTCCCTCACTGACTACACAGCGATGATTCTCTGTCCACATTTCCACAAGCTGCAAGGGTGCATCTGAAACCCCAGAGAAGGTAACAGGATATTTATAACATTTTGTACTCAGAGCATTTCAGATAGTTCTATGTAAAAGAACTTTTTTATGATTTAAAATAAATTACCTTATTTCTCCAGGTATATATTCTTCTTTCACCTAGACTAGATGACAAAAAAGTATCTAAATTTCCCCTTTTACTATAATAGAGTGTTTTAAAATTCTACATGGGGACTCCCTTGAAACACAACACCTTTCTTCTTCACACATGCGTAAACACTGGACAGAGTTGGAGCATGTATTTTAAGAATGAGTGGTGTCACTCATTTAATGTCCTCCTCAGGGAAAAAAACTTATACACCAACTTCTTATCAAACTCAGAATGCACAAAATGAAAAACCAACAGATTCGTAGTATGTATGAATAACTGGCTACTCACATGTTTCGCTGCTTTCAAAAATCCATTTTAAATTTAAGTATTAGTGGAATAGCTTAGGAAACTTAGTTCATCAGTGTATTTAACCCTATACATATCATTCCTCGAAGCCAAAATGGTACGTATTCACCTTTACATGGAATTGTCTTAAAATGATGGGGATTTGTATTATTTTCCAGCCTTTTGTGTGTGTGAAAATCAGGCTAATTTTTTTCCTACCCACTTTCATTCTCTCTTTCAACTATTTCTTTTTTTTTTGGCTACTTTCACATGATTCTCCTTAATTTTTACTGAATTACCTGCAGACACATCTTTTTTTCTGTTATTCTTTAAACAAGCTACACTTAGAAGTAAATGCACTGTGTTTCTTTTAAGACATGAAAGAGAGTTTCACCTTTGATAGTATACATCTGTTCCTTTCTATGTTTATGTGATGGTGGTAATAAAAGATTTTTCAAAAATGTCTCAGGGCTCAAGATTTTATTTTTTAAATAATTCATAGGCAAGACTTGTAACTGGTACAAAAATAATTCTGCTGCTCAGACGTAAAGGAATCATGTTTGATGTTTAATAGCCAGGATTCTATTTCCTACTCATGGTTGTTATTTGAATAATGACACAGTCTAGATGCAGGGTAGTTAAGTCTGCAGAAAATAGCAAGGTCACTCTAAATTCTAGAGAGCTTTCGGTTCCTCCAACAGTCACTCATGTTAAAATGAGGCCTGATCAGTTTTCCTGTTTGAGGCAAGACACAATGAGTGCCCAAAAACATCCAAATCAGATAAGCAAAATTCTGGGGGTTGGTGCTCCACTCTCTACCTCTCTCCTGCCTAGAAAAAAACCTACTGATCTCTTCTAACTTAGGAAAGGATTAAATAATGATTTAGTAGAAGCTGACATTTATAGGACTCAAAAAAAATGTGTTGGCAGAATACCTGTGGCTATCATGGAATGAGGCCAAAATATTTGAAGGGCTTCTTTTGCCCTTGACTTCAGAGAGATTTTACCAGAAAGTCAGAAGTAAAACAGGGCTCCAGCTTAGGACCAACGAAGTTACTCAAGGTATCCTGGGTTAAGTTGGTGCATCCTATCCTTCCCTGGCAATCACGATGCATGCCGATGTGTACACCCAATGGTGATGGCCATTATCTTGGGCTTACAGGCCTCTGTACACAGTCTGTATACGCTGACTTTTAGGAAACTACAACATTACAGAAACATGCTGATTTTTACCCTTCATGTTGAGTGATTCCATTCCATTATTCATTTGACAATAACAGCACAAATTATAATAACATAAATCCCATATTTATGGTGAGTCTACCATGTGTCAGGCCATTTTACATTCAATATACATACAATATGAAAAATTTTAAACATTTGACTAAGAATTAATAATGACACTGTGGAAGCTTCTTATAAATTAAATATTTAATCCGTATTTTTTTTTAAACTCTGCTATTCATTATTTCAAGACTGTTAAATTCTCCTAGTGCTCAAGCTGCATCAACACTTTGAGTTCTGAGGGTCTTACTAGGCGAGCTACAATTTCAGACAACTAAATAATAACCTAGGTGCTAATGAAACTCAGGATTGCCGAAGGCTCATTACTTACAAACAGGGAGCAGCTGAGGGACTAAAGGAACAAACACCATCTTCCTGTAGGAAAATGACACTTCGAGCCTGAGTTTAAGTAAACTGGATCACTGTCCATGCCTCATGTCATGTTTTTTAAATTGCATATGGCACAGTACGTATTTCATGGCTATATTTCAGGTAATAGTTCCCCGGTCCACGGCATAGGCCAGGCTAGCAAAGAAATGTGCACATGGGGTAAGAGAGGAAGGAAAGAGGTTCCAGCTTTCATGTATTCTGCTCACTGCAGGAACAATACATCTATACACTCACTGTGCAAATTAATTAAATTCAGTCTTTTAACCACAGGTTAGTTTATGTTGAATAATTCCACAAGGAACCTAAGAAAGAGCTTAGAATTGTGCTGCAAACAAAAACACTAGAAACAGTTCAGAGGATTTTGAAAAAAGGAGCCTAAAAAACACCATCTCCACTAACTAATTTCAAAACATCACAGAATGAAATGATAAACAATCTTAATTAAATTATCAGAAAGGTGAGTGTAGTAATTTAATGGCAAAGCTTTATTCAGAATTCCCCTCTTTGAATTGTAAATAAAAAAGAGAGTACCATGTCTAATGCAGAGTTTTTGCAATACAGTGTCACATGGATTTTAAACACCCAGTCCCAACCTGAAATGATACTAGGAATAGAAATGAGTTCCATAGTAATTGTTAAGTCATTAATCCTTATTATAGTAATGTAACATCAGAATAAAGTCTGAAGTAAATCTTTACAGAAAATAATCCCTACTTTCCTAAGAGTAAATGAGTTCTACTCCCTCCTGTCCACAAGGTCAAGTGGACATTTGTTCCAAAGGCTGAAGTCACAGTGCCTCAGAATCTCAAAGTATGAAAGAGTTTCTCAAAATCAACCTGTGTTCTAAAGTCTTCTCTTTTAGCCGGTGAAGGTATATTTATATGCTGGCAGGTTACAGTTCTAATGGTAACTGGAAAATTCTGCTCTTGGCCATTATCAGTAGCAATAACCAGGAAGAAGCTGAACTAACCAATCTGTTGGACTGTCTTTAGCAATCGCTCCCTGCCTGGATCTTCAGGTATCTTCCCAGGTCTATACCCCACAGACAGTTCCATGCAAACTCACCATTTGAACACTGCAGATACTTTCCTGTTTCACTGATGGAAACACTAAAACATCAGGAGGCTAGGAAACTCACCCCCAAAACACAGAACTTACAAATAGTAGAGCAAAATTTCTGGTCTTCTGATTTCAAGTTAATATACCTTCCCCCAAAGAGCAAGCAAAGGAAGGAGCTTTCTTGGAACTGTCCTTACTGTTTATACCATCATGAATGAATTGAGCCAAAAAAAAGAAACAAAAATTGGAACCTATTGCTGGCTTTCCCCTGGAGACATTATTTAAACATCTAAGTAACATCCTGTGTTAAAAATAATTTGTATTTGTATCATGTAACATACTACTATTTATGTGTACATGAGTATGCATAAGCATATTAGACATTAATATATGAAATATAGTTATTTCAAAGAAATAAAAACATTTTCAAAGTGTTTTAATTCATCCAAGGACATGAATAAAATTAGTCATAAGCTCTTTTCAGATAATTTGGAATCTAGTCCTTTGACTCATTTTCAATGATGTTATAAGCAAATTAATGTACTTATCAATTATTACTTATCAGGTAATGAAACCAAAAACAAAAACAGATGGTGATATAAGAGCAAAGACATGCTTTAAGCATCTTAACTGTATTTAAATCCATAATGTAAGTCAGTTTGCTCTTTCAACTTAGGGATCGTAGAACAGCTAATTAATCACTCAACCGCTAACAAATGTTACTCAGGCTTCACTTGGCAATTACGTGGTCATTCAGAGAATCAAAGGCAATTAAGTAGCTGATCAATGAGCTCTCCTCTTCAATGGATAACAAAGACTCCCAAGTTTTATCTCCTGTTCTTCTAAATAAAGTAGAGAAAACATACATTTTTTATCAGCATATTACGCTGAAAAAAACTTAAAACTCCAGTATCTTTCAACATTTTAATATAGATTAAATTCCATGTGTTAATGATCATATCTACAATATAACAAAGTGTTAACTAAGTATTAGAAACTAGGTTTAGGAAAAAGAATCCCTTCACTGAATAAGATAAGGAAAGCAGACCAATAGCTAAGCAATTATTCAGCCTACTGAAAACAGCAGTGTGATGAAACTACCCGGCTCTCTGTTTTTCTAATCTATAAATTATTTTAAATCCCTTGTAAAATGATTTCAATAGGATTTCAAACAATGGTTTTCAAACACTCAGGTAGAAGAACATTTCTGCTGGCTACTGATACCTTTATAACTCCTGAGTTAAACCACTTCTGTGGATCACAGAGCGCTTTATAGTTTCCCCAAAGAAAGTGAATCTGTTTGAAATATGAGTATTTAGAAAGTTCGCCTCTCTTGCAGAATGTAGTCAAAGAAGAGAGCAGAGTAGAGTGATAGGGGTTTCTATACTAAGCGGGCTTTGAAAATTAAAAGCAAAGAAATATATGTTCTTGTATTATACAGTCACCCTAATAAAAGCAATAAAACACATCCGGGGGATGCTTGACATGAACAATTTCATAAGCCCGGTATCGATCCCCCGATTCTTTTCAAGGGAGGCTCTTTACAGTAACCCGTTCCCTTGTGCATTTCCTATCACCTCACTCTCCTAAGCCTTGAACTACATATAGGAGAGCGTGTAATTTCATGTTTTGTGACAATTTATTGTAACTTATGTCCTATTATAAAGTTTATAAATATAGTCAGAACTAATGCAAGTGCATGAGTAAAGCAGATATAATGAAGCAACATCTCAGAGTTGACAGGGAAACTGGACTTGGAATTGGAAGCCAGGCTAGATTTTAGTCTCCCTTCCAGGCTAAGTTAGCATAAAAATAGATAGTGTCTGTGAAAGTGTCTCAAGAACAACACAAGACTATCCAAGTATTAGAAATTATAAACCAGAGAGTAAAAACACCTACATCTGCCATCTTCCCAATACTCAACACCTTATTTCCTTGATCCAGTACTTAAAGAGCCATCAGATTAATGAATTAAGTAAAATCAGAATAACATAATCGTTAGTTGAGATTTTTTTCCCTACCGAAAAGCACTGATGTAAAGAGGGAAAGCCTGTGCTCTCACTTCATATTAATTCCCTGTATTGATATAAAAACCTGAATGTGGCAAGAAGCATCTGGCAAGAAGCTCAAGCTCACCTTCTGGATCTTGTATTTGCCTCACCTAACATCTGGAGCATGATAAGTTTTTTTTTTTTACCTTTTATACCTTCATTTTGACAGCTTGAATTGTTTTTGTTTTTGCTGTGAAATATCTATAAAAACAAAACTGAAACAGCTCAGTTGCTTTCTCTGTGTTGCACTCTGCAGTATTTCACTAATATGGAAATCTTTTCATTATTTCTGATAAAGGTACTAAATCATTCTTTGCTTTCATGATCACTCATCATCAAATATTTATGGGAAGCTATTATATGCAAGGCGCCACACTAGAAACTGGTCATACAAAGATTAAGATGAATATATATATTCTTACTGGTTTATCACATAAAATTATCAGCAGAGTCAGGATGATTTTAGATGACTTCAAGAACAAAGGAAGAAGGGTTGATAGTACAGTACAGCCTTAATGTTTGACACCAAAATATAGATGGCATTCATTATCTACAAAATGACCCTTCACACCACTTACTGGGGGCATTATACTGAAGAGAATGAGACAGGTTTGGTTCCTTTTGAAAAGGAAGAGATTTCCCACTGTCTGATGAGGATGTAGTTTCCCTTAGTTAATGTGTAGGAAAGTAGTAGATTGGCTTAAGAAAATATTGGGGGCAATTAATAATTCTAAAACAATCCATAGAAACTTTGGGGTTATGTTAGACATCTCAAATAGTTATAGAGCTTGCAGTACCTTCAGGATACAAATAGAACAGATAACTTTAAAACAAACACAATGTGCATTTTAGTTAAGCTTTGTACCATTTTTCCTTACAAATCCTAAATACCTCTATTCAACCTGAGTCTTAGCAAAGAAAGAAAGAAAAATCTATTTTGAATTTCAAAAACTTTTGTAAACAATCTGGGCCTCCAGGAGATGCTTTAAAAATACCTGTTGGGGCTTCCCTGATGGCGCAGTGGTTGAGAGTCTGCCTGCCGATGCCGGGGACACGGGTTCGTGCCCCGGTCCGGGAGGATCCCACATGCCGCGGAGCGGCTGGCCCGTGAGCCATGGCCGCTGAGCCTGTGCGTCCGGAGCCTGTGCTCCGCAACGGGAGAGGCCACAACAGTGAGAGGCCCGCATACCGCAAAAAACAAAAAACAAACAAACAAACAAACAAACAAACCAAACAAAACCTGTTAGATTAAATTGAATGTTTAGATTTCTCACTGAAGTCATAAAATGATACAGATGATGGAAGAAGTTGAACTGATATTCAAACGCCCAACATTACACTGACTTCAGGTTTGTCACTATTGCAAAATTAAATGGAGAAGTTGATCAGCTCTATTTAGTGAGTCAGTATAATGAATATATGTGAACAATCCTGAATCCATTTTATTACCAGCCGGTGTGTTTGCCAAAACAAAAACACACCTTCTGTTTTGACATTTTGTCTTTTCTTTAGATTCATAACACTGTTAAGAATTTATATGTGAAGAAAAATACAACTAATTTATTTGACATAATATTAAACCTACAAAGAAAACAGTCTGGGGTGAAATCTGAACATATGAGGAATCATCTTATGATACTTTTATACTACCTACTTTTATAACAGATGAGAGGATGAGAGGATTTTAAATATGTAGCAGAAACTCCTGAAAGTATCACTATAACATTACTTTATATGGATAAATGTTTTCTTACAATTAAACTTATAATCATGCCAAGAGTATATCTCCTTACATACTGACTCACAATTTACTAAAGTCAGTTTTTGAGTAATATGTAGTGTATCTGCAAAGCATACAGTGAGATTCTAGACTATGGAACAGATCACTTTAACAAAATCGAACATCACCTGTAATGTAGAGGTAAATCACATTATTTCTGCTTATTTATTTTAAAGAATAAATAAGCTTTTACCTTTTGTACTGAATTTTATGTACCTGAAATGGTAGAGCATCAATAATTTGGAGATTTACTTCTCAGAATTAACTCAACCATGGATTTTAGTTGACTGTTCTTAAAACAAAAATCCCAATTTCCCATTTACCAGAAGGTTGTAAGGTGCTCCACCAGCAATGGTCTTATTGGGACTGAATATCCATATATGCTGGTATGTTTTTACTGGAGGCAACACAGTGCACCTGATTCGAACCTCAGTTCTGTCACTCACCAGCTGGGTGACGTCCGGCCAAGTTACTTAACATCTGTGTTCCTCAGTTTCTTCTGACAATATCAGTATGCACCTCACAGGCTTGACATGACATGACATTCTTCAGAATATTAGCAATACATCTCACAAAGGTGCTAAGAGGTTTAAGTGAAAAGTTCCTAGAAAAATGCCTCACATGTAGAAGCTCTAAAATAAATTTATTTAAATATGTGCATATCACTTATATAGGACCAAAATCTGAGTCTGAATAATGAAGAATATAGTTATAAATAGTTCAAGACTTATATAAGTCTAAACACATCCTTGAAATTCATATGACAATAAAGCTAATGATGATTATTAGTTTCAGAGGATGTCTTTGACATTTCTTTTTTTAAAATTGAAGTATAGTTGATTGCCCTTGACATTTCTTGAATGAAGAAAAATCACACATACTATCAACCAAACCATTGTTTGACTCCATGATAAAATTATTTTTCAAAAGTGTTTTGCTTAGTGCCCAAACATACACTCTCACTGACTAAGCCATTCAGTATTAAGATAAAAAACCACAATGCTCAGTATTTTGACCAAAAAAATGGCAGAAATCCCTTCTCCCTTTCTATCATTTAAATATGTTACAATGAAAAAAAATGTTATCTTCCATAAAACAATAATGACCTAAAATCCCTAATGGAAAGAGCAACAGAACACATGGTTTGCATTTGCCCACATTCTACAGCAATCCACTCTCCACTGCACTGCCTCTAGCATCTCAGCAGGTTTGCCTGCGAAATATATTGGTCTGCCTCAACTAGAAAAAACATAAAACATAATCTTGACTGTTGTTTCATTCATTTTATAAGAAAAATTCAGTTGTCTTATATCCAGAAACGCAGTCTTTATAACATGTTCTGTACTGACATTTTTATACCATTTTTCTTTAAGTGTCATATATTTCAATTGGCTTTAGAGTTAAGAGTTATTGCTCAAAAGTCACTGCTTCCCTTATGGAATCTAGGGAATTTGGATCAATGTGTAAGTGGTATTAAGAACACATGTACACTGTTTAAGGATTTAGAACTTAACATTGGTCCGGAGATAGTCAGACACCTAATCTGTTTCCATTTGAAAGGAAAAAAAAAGAGGATTCTCTAATAATGTTTTAATGTCACTTTTCTTAGAATTATAGTCAGTCATTCAAGACCAAGCAATATTCTTGCCTACTATATATAACATATATATATATATATATATATATATACACACACACACATATATTCCCCAAAGATCACATGTACTTTTTTTTTTTTTGCGGTACGTGGGCCTCTCACTGTTGTGGCCTCTCCCGTTGCGGAGCACAGGCTCCGGACGCGCAGGCTCAGCGGCCATGGCTCACGGGCCCAGCCGCTCCGCGGCACGTGGGATCCTCCCGGACCGGGGCACGAACCCGCGTCCCCTGCATCGTTAGACGGACTCTCAACCACTGCGCCACCAGGGAAGCCCCACGTGTACTTTTATTAAACATTGTTTTCCAACTTTGCATCCGAAGTCTAGGATTAATTTTAATCATATTAGAAAAACTAGTAGAGTAGAGTAAAAGAGTGGTTAGTTCAACTACTTGTACTAACTTGAAAGTTAATCATCTGTTCAGTGTTCAGGGCTCAATGTGTGAAAATGAACGACCAAAATGATCTACCAAAACTCTCCAGTGTTTTAAAGCTACATGTGCACAATAGCCACTTATTTTAATTATTAATCATATACTTACATTAAAATACCCATAAATAATTGAAGCTATGATTAACTTTCTTACAAACAGTTCATGAATAGGCATGAGTATAGAGGTCATCAGTGTATAGGAATCATCCCCATCTATGGGTACTCTCTTTCCTCTGGCAGAAAGAAAGCAAGAAAACATGACAAGTTTAAGCCTTGTCCAGTGTTCCCAAATGTCAGAGATCAGAAACTGTTTTGTCCTGCCAATCTAACCTGACAGTTATGAGTTCACTGTAAATGGCTTTTGTGATTTGCATCATGTAATTTAAACTTGTCACTATTCAGTAATTAAAAGGGAAGAAAGGTCTGGGGTTTGGTATTAAAATTTTGACAGAGACAAATATATTGTTTCAGAAATATGTTTAGCAACTTTTCCAGGAAAAAACAATAAACCAAAAACCCAACATAGTTCTGAGAATTATATTAAAGACTAGCCCATTATAACTTTGCAAAAGGAAGTTTCTTACCACAAACCAAATACATTTCTCTAAATGTACACGGTCTCATGAATTATAGAGATGTTCTCTACTATGTACCACTAGCCACCACAAGCTCATAGACAGTGAGAAAAAGAAAGGAAGGAAGGAAGGAAGGAAGAGAGAAAGAAAGAGAGAGAGAGGGAGAGAAAAAGAGGGAGAGAGAGAGAGAGAGAGAGAGGGAGGGAGGGAGGAAGGGAGGAAGGAAGGAAGGGAGGAAGGAAGATTGATTTAACTGGCTTCATCTTACGAGCTTACGGTTTTCCGGGTACATTTCTTGGACTGTACCATGCCCACTGAGCTGATGTGACGACCAGTTTGCTGATTTACTCTGCATGTTCTAGAGTTGATTCAAACTCCAGGCTTGCTGTGATCTCAAAAGGGGAGCCATGCTCAGATCAGCTGCAAAAAGGCCCCGGGGACAAGAACTGCCGTGAACCAGTAGGAGCTCTACCCTGAATCAACAGTAGCACACAGGGGCTAGACGAGCTTATTACTCCGCTTGAGGCAGACCGGGGGAAGGCTTTCTCTACCTACTCCCCTCAACAGTGCCATTTTCTCACGTCTGAGCTTGTGAATAAAGAACAAGAGCCAAGTGTGTCCAGCCCCTCTGTTTAACCTGCCAGCGTTAGTCCACTACAGGGTTCCAGGCAGCAAGAAAGGCTGAGGCCAGGGCTGGGAAGTGAGGATTCAAGTACAGCCACCACGGAGCTGCATACCTTTTAGCCTAAATGGACCGAACCAAAGACAAAGGCCAAAGACATATGGGAAATTGAATACATGACAAAAATGCCGTTAGGGAAAATGTTAGACACCTTAGTCAAAAACAAATCATTAGAGAGTCAAATATTCCGAAGTAAAAAGTACAGTAGAAAGTACTTTAATTCTAAAGCGGGGAAGGCCTTTCAAAGTATAACACAAAGCTCTCTCTGAAGGTCTGAATTTCCCAAGCCAGCAACTGGGTCTCTGCACTCCTAGTACTCGCTCACTTTATCTGGACTAATCTCCAAGTCTGTCTGTCCCATCCTGCAACTTTAACCGGACTACACAGAAAGACATCTCAGGATATGAGAGCAGTGGCCTCTGGACACCATCCTACAAAGACACTGGCAACAAAATACAAAAGTTCAAGTTACCCTTTAGAAGTCCTAAAATAGTTTTACTTAAAGTAAGTGCCAAGTGACGCTGTGATTTAGGACACTCTTCATACACACTTCTTTTGTCAAAGAGATCAAAACGTTTTGCTATAACATCCTATAAAAATTAGTAAAAATGAACAATTTTTAAAGTTTTCATTGGAAGTGTTCCCAAACCATGAGTGCAATCCGAATTGTACTGATGCCACCACAATGAGACTAAAATGGTTAGGTGCTCTCTACAATGCCCCTAGGACTGTAGCTATAAGTTATCCTCAAACCCAACCTCTGATGTGAAAAACAATCTGTGAACACTGGTAATCTTCCCTGATTAAAGGGCTAAATCTTATCTTATGGAAACCCCCAAAAATGTTTGCTGTCATATGTCATTTATTATATGAAAGAAATGCACGTCAGTGCAGAAATTCCCATTATAGGTTTTATTAACTGGAAAGCCATATTCCCTCTTATTGGGACATATCTGATAAAGACACCAACTGTGCATGGTCTGTATGCCCATGTGAGGAACAAGTAGGAAAAGGCAAAGCAGTGAGTATTTGCAACAAGTTAAATCTCCACATTTTAACTAACCACTTGGGAAGAACTGATAAGGTCATGACATATCTAGAAAAACTATAAGCTGATTTGGAACAACAGATAATATATGGCAAGCTAGTCCTAGCCTTTACTAACGTTAAGAATCTGGATTTTCTCCCTGGAAGAAAGAGTATGAATGATGTCCTCAGATTTATATTTTAAGATATTAACTAATAAATTTATTTTTAAATAAAAACATCATTCAGGGAAAATATCTAAACATAAAATGAAACGTACGCTATTAAACCTTCTATTACTAACTAGCCACATTTTGTAAAAAAAAAATCTTGTACAAATAGTTAGCATTTACTATACCTCTGACAACACACCAAGTGCTTCACAAGACAGTTCACAAAGAAAGGCAGTGTCCCAATACACACCTCATGGGTTTGTTGTGAGAATTAAAAATAGTTATTCTGTGAAAAACAGAACAACGTCTTAGACATTGGAAACATTCAGTAAGTATTAGTTCCCAGTATCTCATTTAATCCTCTCAACAAACACTGACGGCCAAGAGATATTGAATAACTTGCCTAAAGTAACATCACCTTACTCCAGAGCCTATGCTCCTAATCCCACTCTTCCTGAATATAAATAAATAGTATATAGGCTCCTTCCTCTCTTCCTCTTTCTCTCTCACCATACACTCTACATAAACAGAACAGTCTGTATATGAATGACATATATTTATATATTACACACATGTAAATGCTGGAAGAAAATGCCTGCTGAGTGGTGGGATTACATATTTTTATAGCGTCACTTACCATATTTTCTACACATAACATGTGTTCCTTTCATAGTCATTTATTTTTCAAAGATCTTCAAAAAACTTAAATCATGAAAACCTTAAGAAATTTTAAGTGCCTCATATTATCTACCATCAAAATCAGCAAAGATTCTTTTTTAGTAAAAGCTATTATTATAGCAAATTATTCCTTTAAGCGCTGAAAGTTGTCCTAGTAGATAAAAGGAGTTTGTCTTACACCATTCCAGATGTCCTAATTTCTCATGGGTCAACAGCATAACAATTGCTTTTAATATTATTTGGAAACATCCACAGGGCACCCTAGAATGTGGACCAAAGACAGGTCAGTCCCTGCTCTAGGCAGAGAAGGGAGGGGGCATTTTTAAAACATCAGTTAGAAGGGTAAAAGTTTCCTCTGATACAGAAATTTAAGAGAGAGCTCAGGGTATCAAGGGAGACACCCAGCTCGGGTCTTCAGTCTAGTTCAACAACCATACCCTGAAGGCCAACTTCTAGCAACAGTGGGTCTTTCTAGAACATGTGAGGCAAGGAGATAAAGCACTCTTAAGAGTAGCAAGAGGAATCTGGCCAAAGAGGATTTGAACTCCTCTCTGCTCTAGTACCCTGGCAGCCTTTCTGTTAGTTTGTAGAGGAGAAAAGGTAGAGGAATTTTAAATAGATAGTGAGTATGGCTGACTAGGGAAGTAAGAGCCAGTTCGCTCTTAGTAGTTGTTTTCTGGAGTATAAAAGGAAGAGAATTTCAAAAGCACAGACATATATACACTACCAAATGTAAAACAGATAGCTAGTGGAAAGCAGCCACATAGCACAGGGAGATCAGCTTGGTGCTTTGTGACCACCTAGAGGGGTGGGATAGGGAAGGTGGGAGGGAGACACAAGAGGGAGGAGATATGGGGATATATGTATATGTATAGCTGATTCACTTTGTTATACAGCAGAAACTAACACACCATTGTAAAGCAATTATACTCCAATAAAGATGTTAAAAAAATAAATAAAAAGAAAGAAAGAAATAGAACCAAAAAAAACCCCAGTATCTTCTTTTTTTAAAAAAATTCTTTTCCATTATGGTTTATTACAGGATATTGAATATGTTTCCTGAAGCATGGTATCTTCTTACTCCCCTTTTCCTGTGTCACCAAAATCAAAATAAAATTAAATACGTGCACATACAGGTTTCTTTTCTAAGAGACTAAGAAGGTGAGGGTATCTTTGATGTTCAATGAGAAATCAGGTGAGCCCCCAAAGACTCCCTGTTTCAGGTATGGGGAGTAAACAATTTAATTGGAAGGAAAAACTGAAGAAAGCTTTTTACTGTTTTAAAAATCATTTTACGAAAAAATATTACCTATTTAGTAAAGATACAGAGTGGAAAAGGAAAGAAAAAAAGAACTAGCAATAAATGTATTTCCTTTGAACAAATTAATACTAATATTGTTTCTTAAATGTCCATACAGTAGTCTACTGTCAAATTAGATAACATGGATTTATATTATTATTCAAGGAAGAATTCCCTATCAGGAGGCCCATATTTCAAGGCAGAAAGGATTACATTATTTGTCAAGGAAAACAAACTACTCTTTGAGAAACAGAAAAGTTGACCTTGGCAAACAGTTAGTCAAATTGTTCCCTGCTTGATTTCCCTTACATGCAACGTGTGGGAGAGCACATATTTAGTGCTGCTTTGTGGCATTGTTTCAAAAGAACTCTCAGTATTGTACCCAGAAATGAGTAGGGAACATCTAGAAAATAGTTCACATTACAGTGTTGGGAAGTGATTGAATTCTTATTTCCATGCTTTATGTTAGGTAGTAACAAAGATTTTGGCGGTAATTAGGTACTGGCTTAATACATGTTTATCTTTTTCCCTTGATCAACCATAGTCATTTTTTCCATAACCGGAGACAAATAATAAGCTTTCATTCTTTGTTAAAACTCTAAAATTGTGTAACCATCTCCCATGTTACTAGGACGCTATTACTTTATCATTCAGCTTTGTTTCAAGTGACACTGCCACTTTTTTAATATAGAGTGTGCAATTCCATTAAGGCAAAATCTGATATCCTCATGTATCTCTGCGTCTTTGTCTATGGATTACTCAGTCTATCTCAACGGATTTACTTATCCCAACTCTTTTCGTTGTCTTTATCCCTCTGGCTCCCAATCTCACTACTGTTCTTGGTATTATCATTTTATAGACTAAGAATAACATAATAATAATAACAACAAATACTTTTTGAGTGCAAGTAACTTTTTGAAGCAAGTTTTGCACGTTATGTCATTCAATTCTCTCAGCAACACCGTAAATTAGATAATACCATTATCCATGCTGCAGAGGAGGGAACCAGAACTCAGAGAGACTGACTATAACTTGTCGATGTCACAAAGCTCTTAATGGGTGCATGAAGGACATTTCTTTCTGATGCACAGTGCTGACGGATCCCCCATGATGGCAAATTGCTCTGTGTTGTTTAGTCTCCTTCATGGTTTACATTAAGGATGAGAAATTACACCACTGCTAACCAACCAAGACTAGCTGGTGAACAATTCTACCGTTCGGGGAAAAACTTAATTGAAAAACACAAGGGAATTTTTCATACTAAATGTCCTTCGCTTTTGTCACTCCCTACTTAAAATCTACCATAAAGCTCCACCTTTTTCGATTTACTGAGAAATGAGTCAGCCAGGATTACAAGGGATTACCAAGAGATTGTACAGTAAAGATGACGGACTGTAAAAGAAAGCAAAATAGAAGACGAAAACAGAATTTTTTTCAAAATTACAAAACAAATCTGTGTTTGAGTGTGTCTATGATCAAAATATGTTATTAAATGACTGGATCAAGGTATTATGAATGGCAATGCTTCAGCTTCTAAACCATCAGCGTGGATCATCAACAACAAATGCAACCAAAGCAACTGGTGCTGATTGCTTTGAGAAAAGGCATTTAATAAAAGAAAAAAAAAACTGATAAAAACAGTACCATGCACCATTTCACCTCCTGTGAACAGAGATACAGCCTTGTATCTCTAAAAGATAATGTGCAGTAAAAGTTTAGTAATTACCTGGCATTTCCTCTCTTTGATGGTCTCTGTCTTCTGTAATTTCCTCTACCACAATTTTTAAATAAATTTTTAAAAATGATTATCTGGTAAAAATCCCCACTCTTCCCCTACTCCATAGTTTCTCACTACTAGCAAAACTTCCACATGGCCTTTAAGATTCTTAACCAGTTTCATAGTTAGTGGCCAAGTGATCTATCTGATAAGAGGACAGCAAGTTCGTGAATAGAGCTTGTTCCTTTACTTTTGGCCATTGCACCATTTGACACTTTCCTACATAAAGCAAGGGATCTAGACAACAAGCAACCCAGAAGGTCTGGAATTACGTCTTCTTGGACATCACCATGGAGAAAGAAGGCAAAACTAGAGAAAACCAGACTCTAGTCCTCTGCCCCAGTCAGGAAGGCCAAGAAAGCAATGACAGAGCAAATTCACATCAATCCTCCACCATATTTCTCAGCTCTTCCTCTTGTTCAGACTTGGTATTTAAAAAAAAATTTTTTTAATTTTATTAATTTATTTTCATCTATATTTTATAAATTTAAAATCTTGTTTTGAGGAATATTTACTTTTCCTAAACCAAACACATCTAGAAGTGACCCCCAGTACAGCATTTTGGGGATCTCCATTATGTCCTCCAACCTCTGAAAAAGCTACCAAAGTACCCACATGATCTTTCTTTGACAGAACCAAAGGTTTTTGTGTTAAAATCCAAATGTAAAAGCAAAGTAAAAAGGAGCTAAAGTATAGAAAGACTACCCACTACTCGCAGCGATGTGGCTCTCTCCTCTCCTGGTCCCTTCCTCCTCCTTCCTTCCCTCTCTCCTCTCCTGGTCCCTTCCTCCTTCCTTCCCTCTCTCCTCTCCTGGTCCCTTCCTCCTTCCTTCCCTCTCTCCTCTCCTGGTCTCTTCTTCCTTCTTTCCCTCTCTCCTCTCCTGGTCCCTTCCTCCTTCCTTCCCTCTCTCCTCTCCTGGTCCCTTCCTCCTTCCTTCCCTCTCTCCTCTCCTGGTCTCTTCTTCCTTCTTTCCCTCTCTCCTCTCCTGGTCCCTTCCTCCTTCCTTCCCTCTCTCCTCTCCTGGTCCCTTCCTCCTTCCTTCCCTCTCTCCTCTCCTGGTCCCTTCCTCCTCCTTCCTTCCCTCTCTCCTCTCCTGGTCCCTTCCTCCTTCCTTCCCTCTCTCCTCTCCTGGTCTCTTCTTCCTTCTTTCCCTCTCTCCTCTCCTGGTCCCTTCCTCCTTCCTTCCCTCTCTCCTCTCCTGGTCCCTTCCTCCTTCCTTCCCTCTCTCCTCTCCTGGTCCCTTCCTCCTCCTTCCTTCCCTCTGTCCTCTCCTGGTCCCTTCCTCCTTCCTTCCCTCTCTCCTCTCCTGGTCCCTTCCTCCTTCCTTCCCTCTCTCCTCTCCTGGTCCCTTCTTCCTTCCTTCCCTCTCTCCTCTCCTGGTCCCTTCCTCCTTCCTTCCCTCTCTCCCCTGGTCTCGGCTGGCACCACCCCAAACTCTTTCTTTGGGCTTTGATAAATATTCATTTTGTACTTACCACTCACCAAGCACCTTGCTAGAACTGGGGAATTTAGGATGAATAGGACAAATATGTCCAGCCATAAGAATTCAAGTCAAGAAGATAAGACTTAAAACTGGACAAATAGCTACAAAGTAGTGTGATACGTGGGGGTGGGGAGAGGAGAAGGAGGTCCTACCTCCCCAGAGATTGGGAAGGCCTTGCTGGGAAGTAAATCCTTAAAGGAGACTCAAAGCATGAATACAGTCCTGCCACGTAGGCCGGGGAAGACATGTCCAAATAAATTAGCTTTTAGAGCAAATATCAACACAAGGGGGAGCAGGGTGATTACTCAAGAAAGCATAATAATTTTATAAATATGGAACATTTAACTGGATAATTTAATATGAATTGAGTTTGAAGGCAGCATGGGAGTAAGGGAGGAGATAGTTTCTACTTAAAGCTTTTATTATCTGTGTGTTTTACCAGAATGGCTCTTTTGGGTGATGATTATGACCTGTTCTAAGTATACAGCTTAGAGGGATATTGCAGATGGGTCATCTTCTCCACTTAAAAAAGAAATTCAAGAACAGGTGTTTTGTGTTAACTTGCTCCCCAGTTACAGAGTTTGTAACAACCATAAAATTCCCCAAAGCTTTGCTCCTTACTAGTGAAATCAAGTCCCCCACTATACCTTCTTGTTTCCTCAAAAATTACACAATCTCTGACAATTACTTCCAAGAGGTAAAGGATGTGTATGCGTCTGTGTGTGTGAGAGAGAGAGAGACAGAGACAGAGACAGATTCAGAGACAGAGGAGAGAGTTAAAATGATAGAATAAAAGGAAATCAGATCACCAAGCTTTAAGTCTACTGAGATAAGTTAGCTTTTATTCCCCTGATAATATAGATTAACTTCTCTAAATGATTTAAAGGGGGGAAAAGCTTATGGATTTATTCTATATTTTTATTCTTGCCTGTTTTTAGTAAAAATAAACTTCTTTAGAAAAGGCATTTTTTAGCCTTACAATGCACATTTTTAGCTGATATTGCTTACAAGGAGCTATCTACCAAAAACCTATACATTCACTCCTCAATAAAACTACTTAAAAATTGAGGATTAAGAATGTGAGAATCTTGATCAAATATTGCCAAGACTGTGCCTCTGATGTGGGCTGAGACGGGAGCTGCCTGCTAACTAAACCGGTACTGGTAAATATCTCAACACAATAGTTTAAGTGCTAACTGCTTATTTTTATATTTTTCATCGGACAAAAACTTGCAAATTTATTTTATTCCAAAAGATTGAACATTGGCCAGACTGGTCTAGCTAATGATGGGATTTCTTGATGATGGACACGGATTTTTACTGAGAGCACAGCTTTAGACTTAATCTTAACTATAAAAGACTACTTCAGTACTGTGCTTCTGAAAATCGTACTGTTAATCACAAAATGGGAATGTCTAGGACACATTTAAGTAAAGAAAAACATTCTTAATTCTTCTGCTGTGATGATATATATATACATAATGTATGTTATACATTCCTTGAGGGCCAATGCTGTACTAAATGTACCTACTATAGAGAGAATAAGAGACTTTGGAAATGACATAGGTTCAAAGTCCTTTTACTAATTCTTCTGAGATTATTCAAGGGCTTGGAAGGGGAGGCGAGTGAAAGCAAGGATAGAAAGGAGACAGATATTAGTGCCTGTTGTAATTACTATGTTCCCCATGGTCTGAAATGCTAAAAATGAATGTTTCCTCTATTACGAGGATATAAACCTTTCTCACTGCAAAGCTATTAGCATTTACAATGCACATGTCTGAAAATCATGGCTTCTCTGTCATTCTTTAGGAACTTTAGGGACTTGGGTTACTGTATGGTCTTGAATTACAGCCAAAGCATAATCTGTAGTCCTCTAGTTTTCCAGCATATTTAAAAAATCAGTTTAAGCAATTTTACTCATATTTAATGGCTCAGTCTTTCCCAACAAATTAAAATGTTTGTATAGTCTTGACTCTGGAAAAAACTGCTATATGACTTGCAAAAGAGAAGATACATTAATATACTTCATCAACTGCCCGCATTTCTATCAATGAGATGATTTTAAATTGTAATTCTAAATTTACTAATGTAGTATTTCTCTAAAAATAAACAACTTCTCAAGTCAAAACATATATAAACTCTTGATCTGCTTACACCATTCTAGGGCATATAAAATTACAAGAAAATGAATGACATTAGTTTGGACCTTTTGTACAAATACATTTACTCCTGTATTTTGGGGACAGAAATTTTACCTTAACACACACTCTACATTTTTTCTCTGATTTCGGTTCTTTTATCACAGAGGTTGAATAGAACAAGAAATGTTACTGCTCTTATTCAGTTTTATTTCAATCTGTGTCAATTTAGCATATTTTAAATAGTCTATATAATTTTTAAAAATAAAAGAACCATTCTAATGTTAATTTGGATCAACCTTCCAAACATATGATTCTAGGTTTCTAAAAGGGGCCCTCTTGAGGGGGCATTTTTAAAGTGAACAACAACAACAAAAAGCACCCTGAGGCTGCCCAATTCACATTTAACCTACTTACATGAAAAAGGGACTGCTTTGGTTAAGAATAAACTTCCACAAGCTCAGGTTCAAGCTAAACACGCCAGCATATTAGTGAGGAAATGAGACAGCAAATAGTAACTCCTTTCATACTAGTAAAAGAATACTGTATTTATTTTAAAACAGCTGGCAGAAATTCTCATTTTAATTAAATTACATTTACTGAAATAACATTTTCATAATTTAAAAAAATAACCCATTTCTCCCAAAGAGCTAGCAAAATATAATCACAGTAACTTAAAATGGGCAAAGGCGTAATAAGATTGTTAGAATAAAAGTGACTAATTTGGATTACGATTGTGCATTAGTTCAGTGGTTTTCAGTGATTCAGAAGCCATTACTATCCTCTGTTGCCATGTAAAGTTAACACAAAGTAGGTAGCAAGTTTTGTTATTAATGATTTTGTAGAAGTAACTTAGTACAAGTTTCATATCTTATTATATTTTTACTACTTGCATGTTAGCCTAAAGATATTATCATTGGACCTCTTCCTTTTACAAATGACGAAACTGAGTTCAGAAAAGTTAAATGTCTTGTTCTTAACCATTTAGCTAGTTAGTGATAAAGACTAGTTCTGGAACTTAGCAGCTTTCCACCGCACAGCTCTGTCACAGAGCCAAAACATTTATACCTTCATAGATGACAGAAGGAAAAAGAGAGAAAGTGGTGCACGTCTATATGAATTATGGTAGAAACAAAATTCCATAACACGCTAAGGTTCAGTTTCTTTCACTCCTGGTTCCCTCCTTCTAAAAGTTCACGTGAGAATCAAAGTTCATGTTCCAGAGGAAAAAAATCATGTACTGATAAAACCAATGAGTGAATAATATGTTTCCATGGTTTACCAATGACAGCTTGAGTAATAGCGAAATTTTCCACACACAAAATAATTCTGAACGCTAAATTCCTCCTAATAGAAAAATGATGGCCAAATCGGTCAAATGATAAACTTCAGTGGTGGAAGCTACACAGGAAAAAGAAGGAACATTTAACTGAAGAGGGAAAGGATACCAAAACATGCGGAACAACACACCTCCTTCTTGGATGTTACTGAATGCCAGTCTTATGAAGAGTAGAAAGCATTATATGGTATAGCTCTGCCAAATAACGTTTCTACCATTTAGAAAAAAACTCACAATAGTTTTATACATGTGCTGCTGGATAATTTATGAACAAACATGTCATGGCTGAAGCCTAGACAAGTAGGAAGTCTGCTTCGCTTGTACAAAAGGAACACCAGTGAGCTTTCATTAGCATCCTTCCCCATTATTAGGTCAAATCAAAGTACAAATGAGTGAGCAACCACACAACAACTGCCGTTTGAGAACAGATTAATAACGTTTTAAATGCTTACAATATTTACTAGTTGCAGCACAAAAGTCAAAAAACAAATACAAGTTAAATCCCATAATGCTGAATATTTGTGACAATGACTAACAAAAGGAGCCCCTGTTCTTTACTAATTATGGATTGCCTGTCGTCCCCTCTCAAATTATATGTCTCATAGCTCAATTAAATAGCCCCACAAATTCTTTGCATTTCCAACCTGCCCCAAGGTTCTTTAAGTAACAATCTACTATTTTTTTCTGCTCTGTGTAATGTGGAAGTGAACCACTGTATGAATATCATTTAAACTCAGAGGGCCCAGGGACCTTTAAGAAAAAACAAACAAAAAAATTCCCCCCAACAGTCTAATTTTCAAATTAATTTCCCTGTTAATTGTCAGTTACTCTCAACTTAGAAGCTTGTGAGTCAAACTCATTATGACCAAAAGCTCAGTATTAACTAAAATGCAACAAATTTAATGTTAATAAAAATGATGCACTACATTTCATAGAATTAAACCCCAAATGGTAAACACCAATATTATGCAAACTGTGTTCCACAGATCACTAACGTGCCTGGAAATATTAGTAGATATTGGGGTAGAGGAGGATAGGCATTCAAGAAATAGTGAGTTAAACCAAGTTGAACAAGTGCCTTTTCTGCAGACCCCCTTAGTAACTCTTAATCTCACTGCAGACCCAAAAGGAGGGGGGTTTGGTGTACTATCATTTTCGGAACTTACTTAAGCACAGAAAACCAAATTTCCTGAAATTCCTCTTCATTTGTGGAAATGAAAAAAAATCTTCAGGATATAGCTTAGCTAATGTTCCAATTTAAAACTACAATAATAACAAACGTAACACATTATTATTTCTAAACACACTCCCTCCTTCTAAAGGCACTGTGGAAAACGGGAGCTTACAGTTTCCACAAGCTTGGTTGTCCCAGTGTTACTCTTTGTCAGTGGTGCAGATAAGAATTCACTCCAAGGATCAGGCTCCCCAAAATGCAGATGCTTCTCTCCTATTAAAAACTCCATCCCTGATTAGAACTGTTGGCACAAGTTTAAAAAATTAAGACTTTATTTTACCTATTTAACTTGCATATCTGCCACACTAAAGATTTTCCATATATCTTTCTCTGATGGAAAATGGCATTTCTCTCCTTGACTTTCCAAGAAATAAAATCATATCTGTCATTTCTTTTCTAGTAGGAAAAGGTATAATTACAATAATTATTATATACAATTATTATATATAAAATAAGTCATCTATGTAAACTGCAAAAAGTAACTCATGAATATTAGACCTTACAAATGGAAACAATAATGGAGTGAGTTCATACATGCAAAGCTCTTTTAACCATTCCTGACACATAAGAAAGTGATACAGAAATGTCTGACATTATTCCTGAGAACAGATTAATAACGTTTTAAATGCTTACAATCTTAACTAGTTGCAGCACAAAAATCAAATAACAAATACAAGTCAAATCCCATAATACTGAGTATTTGTGACAGTGACTAACAAGACCCCCTGAATTTACTAACTTACACAGGACCTCGTTCTTGCATATGTAGCATTCACACAGGTTTCTTAAAGACCTCTAGGTTTTATCATTAATTTCACGAAACATATTCCCTAACACTGAAAAGTGAAAATAATTTCTTGAAGGTAGAAAAAACATGATGTTTTCCCCACTGTCCAGGAAGAAATATTCTCTACGATAGGTCATGGGGCACGGAATTGAATATAACATAGTCTCAGTATCCAGAGCTTCCACAGAGGCCTGACTGGAGAGGTGGTTATAACGGAGGACAAGGCAGAGAATGAAAAAGACAAGGAGTGGGGAGGAGAGGAGGAGAAAGAGGAAGACGAAGAGAAGAAAGAGGAGAGGAAAGGAGGAAAAGGGAAAGAAGAGGAAGAGGAAGAGTAAAAAGAAAACTAACTTTTCTGAAAACTTACTTTTGTGAACCAGGCATTCTAAGTGTTTGCAAATTTCTGTTCATTCAATCTTTACAACAACCCGATATGCTGGGTAATATTATATCTGTTTTAAAGATCAGGAAACTGAGGCACAGACAGGTGAGGTTAACTTGCTACCATCATGATGTGACTGCTGGAACCCAGCCACTTCCCAGCCAGCCTGACTGTGGACCCTAGGTTTGTGACCACTTCACCAACAATGACGATATTCCCTACTGTTCGAAGGTTAGGATAAGGTATTTACAGGCAGCTGGGGCCCAGAAGAAGTGCTTCGAACTCAAGCTGGGTCTGGTGAGGCTGGAAAGACTTCTGGAAGGAGTGATATGTGAAGAGTTTGCAGAAGGCAGCCAGGCAAGGCAAAAAGCGGGCATCTGAGGCAGGGAGAGTAGCCCATGTTGTTTCACGATGGCCTGAAGCAGCAAGGTACAGGAAGGTTCAAGGGCACCGTATGTGTGAGGGAGTGTTGAGGGCAGACACATGGGAGGAAGGCAGGTGTCCAGCCAGGAGGGCCTGTGTGCCACGCAAAAGAGTCGACAACAAGAAGGATGGATGGTCAAGTGATCCAGTGAGAAGTGATGAGGGCTAACATCAGGGAGAGCAAGTAGCAAAGGAAACGGGGGTGGTGAATAGGAGACAGATTTATTTCAAGAACAGAGAGATGTTAGCAATACATTGGATACAGAGGATGATAAAGAGGGAACACTCTAGAGTCCTCCCGAGGTAGCCTCTTTAAAGGCCTGAGCTTCCTCTGATTTTCTTGTATTCTCCCTCCCTTTCCCTCACCTTCCCCAGGAACCAATGGATTACACATTATAGGTGTTCCGATAAATGTTGAATGAGTTGGAATCCACTGTATTTCAAGTATACAGTTGTTGTTCTTTTAGTTTGTGACTATGTTAACACATAGATCAACATACTAACCAAAAAGGAAATAAGACTCCTGCATATCTAACTACTGTAAGAATACCAGTTTCCACTGTATCCTTCCTTGATCATCAGGCATTCTGACACAGACATTAAAAAAAAAGGGGGGGGGGCGGAATTCTTGCAATAACATCCCTAAATATACTGCCCTGTGGGTAGAAACAGTACTGAATTTCTTTTTCTTTTTGTATCACCAGTGTTTTGCCACTGCTGAACTGCACTAGATCAATGACATCAGCATATCCCAGTGATTCAGGAAGGCCTCCTATTCAAGAGGAGACTGCCTTATGTAGAAGACATTTTTCAAATTAGTATTTTTAGGGAAATAAATTATGATAATGATTGGCAAGTTGCACAGTAATGACTGAAGACTTAGTTGTTTGGTATCTTGCTCTGAACACAGCCACATGGCTGCAAATCACAGAAAATCTGAAACCAGGGAGACCTTTGTGGACCATGAGACTATCTTTTCCAGCAGTAATGTCTTACACTGGGAAACACGACTAAGGACGCATGTCCTTTATGTTACAGTATTTCTGTTCCATTCTTCCATTATTGTATTACAGCTATTTCAAGTGCCACAAAATTAGTCATACTTTTAAATAGAGCAAAATATATTATTTACAACATACGAGACATGGTGCTAATTTCATTTTCTCTTCATTTTTTCATTAAAATGTCAAAAATGTTTTTTTTTTATTTTGCTTGGCATTATATGAAATTGTTATCAAACTCAAATCCTTGTATTTATAATACTGCCTAAAAGTAATTAGTCTAACTTACAACAAACACATGACAGGGCAATTTTTTACAAATAAGTGATTTTCCCACATTTTGATTCTCTTCTGAAAGTTTAAAAAGCTTAAGCTTAAACGGAAAGTTAAGGCCAACCCATGCGCACCTCCCTGTGGATCTCTTATACCTACACAATGACGAAATCCAGTTGAATTTCTAAACTAAGTTTTCAAATTTATGCTAAAAAACGCCCAAAAACAAAAAACAACCCCATATAACTGATTCTACCTGGGAACATGCAAATCTCTCCACATGCTTCTGTTTAATTTTAGAAGCAGTTAGAAGCATCTCGGAGATCAGCACTACATAAACGTCCTTAGTTTCTATAACCATTATAACCTCTGCATTTTGCTAAATATCCCTTTGCTATGCCCTAGAAACCATCAAGAAAACCTCAAAAAATGAATAAAAATAACAACAGCAGCAACAAATATCCAAAACTTTATTGAGTAAAACCACACTAAATATGTTGTTTGAAACCAAATAGCTATTGGGGCTGGTGGGGGCATGGGGATCATGGCCATAGCATTCAGAGTCCAATTTATTTTGAAGCCAGCACGGATAGTACAATATTTTTTATCTTAGTTTTTCTTTCACAAAATTCAAGTCCTAGTTTTTCTTTCACAAAATTCAGGTCCTCAAGACATTATCATTGGACAGTATCCCAGAAAATTAAACACAAATCCCTGAGCTAGAGAAGAATGTTCATGCTCTCCATAAATCTACTTAATGGAAATCCAGTCTTCCCTTGGACAGATGTGGAAGACCTGACTTAAACAGTATTAAGTGTTCCATCTAGAAATGACACAATTTGCTCCATTCGCCCCCTGCCCTCCAGAGGACCCCAAAAGACACCTCCGAGTTGTGACCAGGCACTCCCTTTACCTAAATAGGGTGGGTTCAGTGTGGCTTGTAGATATTATTATGCAAAGATAAAGCATTAATTTTCAAAGTTCATAAACTATTCTATGTCCTCACTGTCCTTGATATTTATAGATTTTTGTGCTTTTTTTTTTTTGGTATAGCTTACATTATCCAGATAATAATTTTAATTCCCTATTTCAACCATGGCAATAAGCACTGCCACAGAAATACATAACCTTGGGCAAGTCTCTTCACTTCTCATTTCCTAATTTCTCCAACAATAAATCTGCTTGCAAACATGCCATTTATCAGTTCTCTGAACAAATATCTACCAAACTTCTACTGAAGAGAGGCAAAGAACTTGTGTTCTCTGCTAATAGTGCCACCCAAGTGCTCACAGGATGGGTGCCTAAGAAATATATTGATAACTAACCAGAAAACGTACTTCCTACACCTGCATTTCTTAACAAAATGTTGAATATTTGTACAATAGAGAAAAAGCAGCAGGTAAGGAGTGAAACACCTTCTTGGTAAGAAAACTTGGTAAAATCATCAATCAAGCAGTAAGTATTGAATGAACATTTATCTACCAGGTATCCTGTAAGATACCCAGATGGATCTAGAGGAAAAACATCTGGCCCCTAAGAGCTGTACTTCATTGTTGAAACATTATTTATTCACAAAAACATGATGAAGTGACCATGAAATATAGTGTAAAAATAGTGCAATATTAAGAACTAAAATATCGTAGACTGCCTCTGAATGTTAGAGGTTGAAATTAGAGGAAAATGAAGGTGAACTGGGATCAGGAAAAGTTTAGAAGGAAGATGTGGCCCTTGACCCTGTGGCTCAAAGGAAGCAAAGAACTTGGGTCAAGTGTGAGCATTCAAGGTGAGAGTGGCACGGAAAAGATCGAGACAGAAGAATGTATGTACAACACTCAGAGGGAGCATGAGATGCCAGGCCTCTGGAAACAGAGGGCTAGCATCACAAGGAGGCCATGCAAGGTTTAAGATTTCATGCAAGAGAAAGCAAGCAGCCAGTAGAGGAATGAGGAATTACATTGTGACTAAGGAAGGTCAGATGACCTTTTGTTACCTGTAAGCAGATCTGAAGGCAGGGACAGCAGATAAAGGCTCTTGTGGTGACATAGCTGTGAGATGGTACTGGTGAAAACAGGAATTCCAGCACAATCCAAGAAGACAAACTGACAAAATTAATTGATGTGATGAAGAAAAGTGTGCAGTTAAAGAAGACTTCCAGATTTTTAGCTTGAAGGACCAGAAGAACAAAAGATGATAATGTCAAAAATGATGAAAGGGAGATAGTTGATAAGTTTGACTTCGGAGATGTTAGCCTAAAAAAATCTGTAAAACTGAAACACAGAAATCATAGGATTCGATGTCTACTGATGTTAGTTTTTTGGTCAGCCTTACAGAGTCACTGCTAAAACCGTGACAGGAGATGTGCCGACTGGAGAAGTAAGGGCAAAGAGAGAAAGGCAGCAGTTGAAGGATGACAAAGACTCCTTGACCAAACTTTAGTCAGGTTCCTCTGAGCCCTCTTCCAACCATGCCTCAACCTTGGACTACAGTGTCTGTCCTTGCAGTGTCCAGTTTTTGCAAGAATCTTTCTAAGCTAGTTTAGAGAGAGTCCTCCCCTCCAATATCTGATCAAATTCCCCATCTCGCATCATCCCATTCTTTGTATCTGATCACCCTGGCCTGTCTTCAACAAGAATCCTGTTAGGTTGGTTTAGCAAGAATGACCCCTACCACTGTAATTACCCTTAATAATGTTCCATCCTCCACTCTCTCCTGCAAGCTAGCCCTTTGACTATAAATCCCCACGTATTCTTGTTGTATTCAGAGTTGAACCTGATCTCTCCCCACTGCAATAGTCTTGACACAATAGTCTGTCACAATAGACTGGATTAAAGTCTTCTTATCATTTTGACAAGTTTCAGAATACTTTTTTCTTTAACAAGGGTCAAGTCAAATGGCCTACCTATTACTAAGGGGTCATGAAGAGTCCACGTGCAGGGGAGAGAGATCTCCATTTCTTAGGAGGGGTAAAAAATATACAATGTGATTAACATAATGGTTATTTTTCAGGCTGGTAATTTTTTACTATTAGGGTAGTTAATTGTTGTTATAAATAAATCATCTCTCATGTATGTTTTAAGTGAAAACAATAATTTCTATTCAAAAAGATACCCTTCCCAATAAGTATCATGGATCAAATCTTTTTTGCACACAAGATGCCAGCCCCACATTTAATTATGTTCTTCATTATTACTGTTTTCTAGTGGTATCATACATGGTCTCTCCAAACACTTAAATTCTGGGAAAAGATAGTCTAACAACAAAACAACAACTCTGACCCTATCAGGAGCAATACTAGAATATCATTTGTATCGTACTTTATAAAGCAATTTCACGTACATCATCTCATAGTTAAATCCTTGCAACAGTCCAAAAAGTCAGTAGAATTTTTTTCATTTTCCCAAGCAAATCAAAAGTGGAGAGAGACAGAATGGGCCACGGTCACACAGCTCCTGTACCATCTGTGTCCCTGGCAGAGTTCTGGTCAGGAACTTGGGTATCAGAACCCCAATGACTGCTCAAGGCAGCTCTGGTCTGGGGTGAGTGTATCTGAGGAATTCTACTGCAGTCACAGATGACCACTTTTCCTGAAATTAGAAGTGTTCCCCCTGTAATTTAAAGTCTATAACCACGGAAGTAAGTGCTCTTTGTTCTGCCGGTGAGCACACTACTTCCTAATGTGCTTTCAGATGCCCAGTGTCTATGCTGCGACTCCAGCTCCCTCTTTCCCTTGCAAGTTTGGACGAAGATAGATCACCTGTTCCTGATCCATGTAAGTTTACAGTGTGTCTTTCAGTTCTTTTTCATCATGAAGTCTCTGTCAGAGTGAGGTGATTCACTTCCCCACTGGGACATGACCAGCAGAGGCACGACGCTTGGTACCCAAGAATGTGTGTCTCATGGCTCTGGTCCCTGGGTTTCTGAGGCCCCTCTTACAGAGCTCCCGAAACATACAGAATATATACAAGCACAGATTTGCTATTATTCTCGCACAGAGTACTGCTCCTGCACTGATTCCCTGCTGGTGGGAGTTGGAAGGTTCCAGATAGTCTTGACGAAAGACTAAGATTTGTCCAGACTAAGAGCCTGAACAATTGACATTTTATTTACATGGCTGATACTGAATGAAGTTCAATACTTATTGATTCTTGCTTGTTTGCTAAGAGCTATGATGTAGAAAATGTGCCATTAAAAAAGGAAAACTTACTTACTGGACTATAAAGAATAGAGACAACTGAAAGCCTGGAAATCCTATATATGGAACCACCATTTCGTCCCGTTAACTAAGGGTAAGACAAATGTTTTAAACATCCTGAGTGGCAACCCACTGCTTCCAGTGCAGCCTTGGCTGCCCTTGGGAGTGCACGCGCTACTGCCGGGGGAAGATGGATCGACTCAGGAGGAAAGAAAGGACGACAAAGGAAATGGAACAAAAAGTATTTTCCACACAAACAGCTGAATTATGAAAAATATTAGTACTGTCACCAAGAATCATAAAGCCTAATTCTACTTGTGCTATATTCCAAGCCTGGGGACAGGTAAAGTTTCACGGGCCACCTTGTGAACCTTGGGACAAGAGCAGAGAGAGCAAGCAAGTGGCGTGAGCTGCCACCGTCTGTCTCTGCAGTCCTATGGGAACCTCTGCAGCATCACTCTTCCTCCCGGAGCCTGGGACGGCAGCCCCTCCCACTGGTTGGAGTTCACCTGTGGGGTGGTGGAAATTACAAATGCTGTATCTGCCAGTGCACATGCAAGAGTTTTAAATGGGAGAAATTCGATTCTTGTATAGAAAGGGAGTTTTCAAGTTAATTCAGGATCACAGCACAAACGAGTTGAGAGACAGCAAAAACTTAGGTGTGGCTCCCACACAAGATTCTTGCAACTCCTTAAGCCATACACACTCATTTGCTTAAGGCTTGTTTTTATATCTGTTATTGTGCAACAGAAGAGCATCATTCAGTATCTCCGAAAAGCAGCGCTTGAAAAAGTATCTTTACAGGATGTCTAAGAAAAGTAGAATAAAACACCTCTGAAGGTATTGATCACGTTACTTGGGAAAGCTCTAATAACTGTGACTCGTCAGGCAGAATGAAGCACTAGCTTCTTTTGGCATCATATTCAAAGCACCGGTGAAGAAGTGGATAAAATTGAGGCAAAGAAATAACAGGTAATTCCATCCTATTTTAAAAAGCCACAGATAACTGACAATGGAGTTATGTGAAAAGGCAAATACTGCATGGCAGGCTATCCATGGCTACTGTAATTCTGTACCTTTACCAAAAAATTGTGTATGTATTTCTTTTCATTTTCCCATAATTTAAATTGAATCATTAAATATTTATAAAGGAGAGAAAAAATAAAGTTTTTTTACCTTAAGCCATAATAATCAAAGAGATTTGTTTTAATTTGGTTCTCTGCTCTGAATGTTTCCAGTGAACCCAAGCAGTGATTTGGTTCACTGTGACAATCTGAGGATAGCTTTTTGAAACAGCAACATCATTTCAGCTGAGTTCTGATCTTGCCTTACTCTTGTTAATAACATTTGATAGGCCCATAACTAGTACTTTTCGGACATTAGTTCAATTCTATTTTGTAACAGTTTGTATTTGTTTGGCTTGATTTTAGTTTGGAAAAGGCTCATATTCTTTTTTACTTAAAGGAAAACCACTAATGCCTTAAAAGTCTGCTTTTAAAAGAAAATCTTCCACAGAGAATCGGGAAATTGACAGCATCACTTTTAAATGGGCCAGCTTGGCCGGACTCTACCTTAAGGACATGAGCTGGGAGGTGTCCTTGAGTCAAGCGGCATGGTGAAATCTACTGACAGCCAACAGTGAGGGGTTGCTTGCAAACAGTATGACTGCACGGCTAAAACTATCTTAAAATATATTTATGAATCTTACTTCATTAATGCCTATATGTACTGTACATATCTACCCTTCACACAACTGTTAAACATATTCATTTAATGCCTTCTAGGGGTGTGCACGATGATCACTGCTAAGGGAATAGGACAGCGAACAAGTTAGGGATTTTGTCCTCAAGGGAAAAGCAAGCTAAAATTTATGGGATACCTACTATGTGCCATACCGTAGACTGTATCTTTGTTACAACTACAATCGTTCTCAAGAATAATGTTGAGAAGTCATACAACTTTTGTCAGCTAAGGGATAAAATGGCTTTTAAGTTTTCTTTTAATATATCTTCATTACTGTATCTCCATACTTGTGAATTTGTATGATTTCTGTATAAATTAATGGGAGAAAAAGGCCATGTCCCTCATCCCCTCCCTTTCTTTATTCTGAAATTAGGGAGGAAAAGAACCTCACATTTACCCAATTTCATTTCTCCCTACCCCACCCCCTTCACTATTTTCTTAAAAGAATTCACAGTCAGTTAGAGATTTGCACTGAAGAGGCTATTTCTCCGCTTCTATTGCGGTAGTTGGGGTGGGGGAGTGTGGGTAAGCAGAGAAAACCTGACTCCAAGTACAGGCTTTCCTTTGTACCTCGATGGACAATCAACAGACTAACTCAGGAAAGGAATTCCAAGTATAGTTGCCTTAATAGGCTAAAATTAGAACGAGGGGTAGGACAGAGAAAGGAGGAACAGAAAAGGAGGGAGAGAAACAAGGAGAGGCTACATAAATGTACTTTGTAAACTCTTCCTCTTGGAACCTACACATTATTATTATTATATTTATTTAAGCAAAATTTGAAATCACTATTTAAATGCTAGCTGTCTCTATGTTAAATCCTCTTAGTTCTCTATATCATGGGCAGGGGGGGAAGAGAGCTTAACAATCCAACTGTCCTCCTATCAACAATTCAAATGATATTTTAGGAGTCATTCCAATATATTTGGTTATTAGACAGGTTTACCGGAAAAATAAAATAAAAATGAGTGCCTGATCATTTCAGTTTTTAATCCAACACTACAAGGAACATTTATGCAGATGAAATATACTTGCAACAATAATGCTTTGAAATAAACGCTATTAAGAAAGCTTAGGGAATGATTATATTTTATTTCAATAGAAAAAAAAAAGACAATTGAACTCTGCTCTTGTCTTCTGTTTCAACATCATGTCTCTGTCCCTCCTCCTCTTGTAATAAATATTCTCTTGCCAGCCCTGTTACTGACAATAATGTAGGTGAACTCTGCACCATGGACAGCTGTCATTATTAATGACCATGCGAGAGAGAAATGCTAACTCTCTCTTTTAGGAACCAAGAGGGCAAAAAACGCTATAGAAATTTCCTTTCATGTTTTCTGATGCTAGAATATTTGCATTTATCCTTTCTAAACTCACCAATAAGCCTCAGTGGCAGAATATGAAAAAACCCCTCACATTTTTAAACTTCAATTGAAAAATACTGTTGATACAGAAGACACTTGTTGCTATATGAAAGTTTTTATGAAAACAATACTATACTCAATGTTTTAGGTATACAATATGTATAATCCTTTTAAAGCTCAGACTATAAAGAAATGTTATGGTAGGAACATTTCTTTTACTCACAGGCTTAAATAACTTTTAATATGACTAGCCCACAGAATGCTCTTACGAAAATAAAAGCATTCCATTCACTAAGTTTATAAAAGTATATATTTATTTTAAATTATGCCTCTTAGGTATTTGTACTTGAATTTTGAAAGTATTAAAATACTGGTTTTATTATCAAAATATAAACTAAATGCTATAGAAACAAAGAGCTTCTTTAAGAACAAAGAGCCCTTATTCACTTCTCAGAAAAATGAGAGGATGATTGTGCTAATACTGTGCTGGAAAACAGCCACCGAAGTCTGTATGAGCCACTTTTTAATTGAAGGACAGATAACATTCTCTAATAAAATAAAAATATACCAGTTCATGCAGACATTTTATTTCAAACTAATTCTTAGGCAACAACCTTCTGTCTGTTCTCAATTTTAAACTACCTACTCTTAATATCTTTTACTTCTTAGCATTGATGCTGATAAAGTGTTGTCATGGGTTATTCTGACTTACTGGAAATGGACTTTTCCAGAACTTAAGGTTTAAGACTTCAATAGATTGGGAGGGTTCAGTTTAAGCCACTAACATGCTTTTCTAAGTCTCTCTTGTCTTCTCACTGCTCCTTGCACTGTTCTATTGACATGTGAAATTCTAGAGATGTCAGCTTTTGTCGATGTTACAGTCTACACAGCTATTAGTAGCTTTTTTAGGAAGTATAAAGAAATATTAGAAAAAAATTTGTCTTTCAACAGATTTTTAGAAGACATATCCAAATTTTAAACATTCTCTACCCAAATTCCAAACTGAAATATAGTTTGCCAAATGCAGTGCCAAGTATAAATGTAATTGTATATGTCAATGAATACTGTAGTAACAACTCCAGATTTTACGTCTGTTTAAATGATAAATCATGCCAAATAATAAGGAAACAAACCAAGCTAAGAAATATGAAAATAGGATGGTCAGAAGTGGGCCCTACACATCTCCCTGAAAAATGTCAGCCTCCTCCAGATACTACACAACAGCAAGGACCAAGACAGCCTTTGATCTGAGATATATTCTACTACCAAACTTAAAGGAAAACAATCCCCTCGATTCTTATGCGCATACTTCAGTGAATGAATCAACAATAATTAGTCATATTCCAATTATATATTCTACCAGCCACCAAAGAGTACACTCAACTTTGAAATAAGTTTGTCTACATTCACTTTAGGAAAAAATTAAATCCAGTCAAACGGTTTTTTTTTTTTAATTACATGACGCCAAAATAACCCATTTGAAATTGTCATTTTCCATTTTCTTGTTGGTTCAAATGTAAATATATTGAAGAAAGGCAGCAGGCTTTGTGCTGGGAGAGGGTCTCTTCTATCAAATGATCCTAGCACTTCTCTTATTATCATAGAAGTGGAATTAAGGGTGGGAGTTTTGGGAGAACGAGAATAGGAGAGGTTTTTCTTTACACATCTTCCTTCCTCAGAGTCTCCCGTTACAAATTTTCAGGGTGAATCAAACCGTCCCACCAAAGCTCATAGAGAATAAAACCTGTTTGACTCCTGGGGTGTGGGGAGCATGATTTCCCACTCCCCAACTCCGTGCCTGATCTCCTCTCTCCCCACCTATGCCTGTCAGATGACACAATCAGGCCAAATGGGTTTGTTTCTCTCTCTGCTACCGTTTTTGCTTAAGAGACTACCCTCATCAGAGGCCTAGGCCTTAGTCCCACTTAAATTTTTAGTCACTAAAACTGAAAAAGAAGTATCAATAAACATTTCAGGAACACAAAATCATTCCATTCAACCAACTGCTCTGAATCAAATTAGTTCAGAACACTTTATCCTTAAAACTGCAAAAACATTGTGATACTAAATATTCAATATTATCAGTCAGGCAAATTGGCCCAGATCAAATGAGCAAATTTTTTCAATGAGATTGCTAAATTTCTTGGCTTATAGCTTTGTAATAAATAATGTGCTTCTACTCAATCTGTACATTAAGTCTTTTACGTGGCCTTAAGGCACTCTCTGATAGCTATGCCCATTACAATGGAGCCATAGAAACTGACACATTTATTTCTTGGATTAGTGTGCCATTGAAAATATTAATATGATGCAGTAAATGGGGATTTAATCTAATCTACTGATGGTAGGATGAAGTTAGTAAAAGGTTGAGTGCCCTTATGGAGAAAGAAAAAATTATATCTGCAGAGAAAAGCTTGTTATTGGTTACAAAGATCAACTAAACAGCCTATGACATATTATGCACTTTCTACATTTAAACAGACTCTGTCAAACTCAGCATGGAGGCTTTCTGCAGGCCGAAAAATGCTTTTACACATATATATTAAAGATTTCAATATCCAAGCTGAAACCCCTTTTATCTATAAGCGTAAACAAAAGAGCACACCTCTCACAACATACTTTGTGAAACACGGCACCCAGGGTGAAACTGGCATGCCCAAAACCATTTGAGTAAAATTTGTTTTATTTTGAATTGAAGGTATTTGCTTAGCCTTTCACCTCTGCTAAGGGTTTTTAAAAAAAACAAAAAAACACCAGAATAACTTCACCAAAGAAAGCCAATTTTATTTAACATGTTCTGAGAAAATGCAGCGAATCAATTTCACCGTTAATGTCATTAATTTCTAACTGGAAATCAGATATGAATAAATACTCCTTTTGTTGTGGGATAGATCACACTTGACTCTGATGTCTCCTAATAATTCATAGGATTCCAGGTCTGTCCCCCCTTTACTCTGCAGCAAACTACATAAATTTCAAAGATATATTCTGACAGATGAGGCACTGGTGAAAAGCAAAGTACAGCACTTTGTCCTTGAAAAGTTAACATGCAATGCCATAAAGTATTCAAATAATAATCTACTCAATCTTTCAGGGTAATTAAAATGCTCGAGATGTTGGAGAAAATCACCTTGAGCTTATAAAACTGGAAAGCCCCCCCTCTCCTCTCTGCATGCAAGCTGCCCCTACAGACCTACCACATGCTTTCCCAGTTATGGGGTTTGATTTCAGAAGATAATAAATAGCCAGGATCTAATTTTGCCATGTCACAACCGATTATGTTTCACAAGAAAAGGTGGAGTGCTCACCTACCAGATGAAGGTGAAACATAAAACCACTTTTATTTATGTCATGTGTCCAAATTCAACTCAACCCGGCACTGGGTACTGTGAGTGCGCGGACTTCCACTGTCATGTGAATTTATGCACCTCAAGCAAGTGTCACATATAAACATAAATTTAATCAAAGGGTTGGAAACCTTTATTACAAAAAAAAAAAAAAACACGTTTTTGACATCTAATATAAATTATTTTAATGTGTCTTGTTACTACTTTTCAGAAGGTCACAGAGAAAGAATAAGACATTAAACAGATACAGCCTATGGCTATATCTTAATTCAGGTGATGATTAGCAGTATAATTTAGACCCAGACTCATTTTTAAAGGTTTTTTTTTTGTTTTTAACTTTCAGAAGTTCATTCCCCCCCCCCCACTACCTTAATCAATTGTACTGGAAAGTTGCTCAGTTGTAACAACGTAAAGGAAAATTTATCATAAGAATTTATATTTCCAATGGGAATATAATCAGGCCTGAGTCTTTGACCCTTCAAGTAAAATGAAAGCCTCCAGACATTTTCTGGATGAGCTAGGTCAAAAATACGTTTGTAGGTCATGAGTATAACTGCTCCAGCATTACATTTTGGGTGCAGAATCAAAGGCAAAGTTTGGACATCAGAGCTCCTGCTGCTCTTCATGTCAAGAGGATAAAACAGAAGGCTGATAACAATAGATTAACAAGCCCCGGGTATTACTCAGCCGTTCCCCTCAGTTGGATAGGCTTTGGACAGAATTTTAATGACTAAAAAAAATTGCATATGATGAATAAGGATGTCGTTTTCAATTAACACGAACAAAGGATCATTCCCATATTTGGCAAATGAGGTAGCCGTGGTGTAAGAAAAGCTGGGGCATTCACAGACAATGCATCATCCTCGCAAATCAAAACAAGCTGATGACATTCAGGTACCTTCGCACTGACTCGACTGCACTTTCTAGCAGGTACTTACCGGCCACCGCCACCGGTTATAGAAGGCACTAAGAGCCTCCTATTGACTAAAAACAATACTGATTTTAATATTATTACCAGTTAGTGAGAGGGCACACTTAAACCTAAATGGACTGCAGAACGTGTCAGCACCCAAGTTTATTTAAGATAAAATGCCTAAAGGCCCAAAAAAGGACGTACGATTGGTATTTCACGACAAACTGGAAATCAAAACCTTAATAAAGTTTAACCTCTGGGAACTTACTTTCCTCAAGGCCTTCGAAGACCGCCTCAGGCTGACAAAAAAGGTAACGCGCTCACTCAGGACGCAGCACTGACGCTCACAACGTAGCTTGTGTACGTGCTCAGGGCTACTATGCGTGCTCAGGACGTAGCACGTATGCCTGATCAGGACGTGACGTAACGTGCGTGCTCAGGACGTAGCGTGTGTGCGTGCTCAGGACGTAGCACGTATGCCTGATCAGGACGTAACGTGCATGCGCACGACGTAGCGTGCGTGCGTGCTCAGGACGTAGCGTGCGTGCGTGCTCAGGACGTAATGTGCGTGCTCAGGACGGAACGTGCATGCTCAGGACGCAGGATGAGTGCTCCGGACATAGTATGTGTACGTGTTCAGAACGTAATGTGCGTGCCCAGGACGCAGCACGTGTGCGTGCCCAGGACGTGCGTGAGGTTAGGGTTGTATGGTACAGCCCTTATCTTTTGGTCACTTCTGGTTGTGTGTTTTCTCACTCTACGGGCCTGTCTTGAGTTCAGCTGGTCGTGGGACCATCATAGTTACCTCTTTCAGCTAATAACCTGGGGGAACAATCAGTTAGAATTCCTGCAAGTCCCTCAAGTATCTCCTATCTTACCAATAGTGCTGTTGGAAGTGACGTCTCAGATTCAGTGACTGCCAGGGGATTCCTTTCACTCTTTGGTGGCATGTAAGAGCCTCAGGGAAGCAAGACCAGGCTTACTTAATTGAAAGCATGAACCATAAGCGCTGTGGGCTAGTAGTGCCATCCACTCTGGGAATGTAAGGCTTTTTAACTTAACCATCGGTCTCCAGTGATGGCACATCAGACTGACCTACACACCAGACTCAATTTACTGGCCACTGATGTGGTCAGGTGCCTTCAGTGCAGTATGGCCGAATGTGAAATCATTTTCCCCCAAGCGTGTTCTACTGGGTTACACAAAGTTAAACAAATGATAATCCAGCAGGACTTCTCAGAGCCTTTTATAAGCTAACGTGTAGTGAGTCTCTTGAGAAGGTATGCAATGATATTTTAATTTTTTTGACCTAGGAAAACTTTGCTGTCATGGAGCACCTATTAACTTCATAAGACACTCATATTACCAGCAAATAATCTGGAAAATCCTGCTGTAGGTAACTGAAGTAAAGTTATTATCAGTATACTAACTGCTCTGTAATTCTTTAAGTTTTGCCTAGTTCTAGGAGCTCGTTGGTAGTACCCATTTGTTTTGTTTCCAGTGCATATGACCAGCCATCATCTAATGTCAAGATATGCACTTTGTGTATCCTTTGTGTATTTCTAATGAAATTTAGAAGGAAAAGGCAAACCAGAGAATGCCAATAGTGCCTGATATTAACAGAAGCACCTCCAAAGAAAGGAGGGGTCCAGGATGCTGGGGAGGGTTAGATATAACTTTCCCAAGGTTATGAGCTCCTTGGAGAAGAAATTCAGGTATTCCCAGTACCTGCTTTCAGATGAGTCCACAACATTGCCCACAATTCCTTGTTCTTATCTTGGTTGGCTCCTTCTCCCTCATTTCACAGCACGTGTTCCAAACCTTCACTCATCTTTTCAAAGCTGCTAACCAACCCCATCTCATCACTCTGAGCATATGACCCTGCTCTGTTCACTAAGCAACCAGGGACATTGGTGGGCACGTCCTCAAGTTAGAGCCCATGAGATATAAATCAACCACCTTCTGAATTTTTCCTTACTTGCTTCCTCCAGTTGCAAAGCATTGGTGCCCTTCCTTCCACTGAAGGCAGCGCCATTTCAGCTCCACTCCAGCCCCAGCGGGTCCTGAGACTGCCTCCACAAGATTGGGATTCATCAAGTTTCACCACTCACTCCTTATCCAACAGCACTATCTTCTCCATACAAATATACTCAAGTCTCTCTGATCCAAAAATAACCACTCCAGCTCTCTGTCTCCCCCAAACACTGCTCAATCGCTTTCCTTCCTCCTCAGGTAAATGTATTGAAGAGCCACCCATACTCTTGGCCTCGACAGCCTCAATTCCTCTCATTCCTAAGTCCTTCATTATCTGACGTCTAGACTCATCACTCCATTAAAACTACTTTCATCAAGTTGCTGATGATGTCCGTATTGGCAAATTCTGTGGCCATTTCTCAGTCTTTATCTTATTGTAATATTCACTATTGACAACACACTCCCTAGAACTCTTTATTCTCTTGGCTTCAGTGACACCACTCTATCCTGATTCTTTTTTTTTTTTTTTTTATCTCTTTCTCTGGTCATCACTTAAAACCTGGGCTCCCCCATGATTACATTCTTGGTCTATTTTTCATCATTCCTAATAAGCTCTTCTTGGATAATACTAACAGGTCTGGGTTTTAGTCTTAGCTCGGTTTTGTGCCTAGCTCCTTTAGCCTGTTTCCTCATCTGTAAATTAAAGTTAATGATAGCATCTCTTTTATAGGGTTGTAATAAAAATTACATAATTCATGTAGAGTATTCAGCACAGGGCTACATACATGCCTGGTACACGGTATCAGGAAACGTTGTTGTCATGTTGGAAATTATTTTCTTTCTCTGTCACTGGCATCCAGCCAGCCATCCACATCTGATTTTCCCTCTTGTATACATCACAAATCCTTCCATTGAT
Organism: Pseudorca crassidens; assembly: GCF_039906515.1. Classification (NCBI taxonomy): domain Eukaryota; kingdom Metazoa; phylum Chordata; class Mammalia; order Artiodactyla; family Delphinidae; genus Pseudorca; species Pseudorca crassidens. The sequence goes on along the minus strand of NC_090312.1, from coordinate 78,902,242 downwards.
CTCTGCCATGTTAGATCAGTGTTACCACTTCATTCTCCCTTCATCTACCTCTAGGTCCATGGTTTTCAAAATTTCTTCCGAAGAGTTCTAAGATTCCTCTTTTTCTATCTCCTATGTTTATTAAATTTCAGTGTATACGTTTTTCAAAAGGTTTTGCTGCCATAAAAAGTTGGAAATCTATCAGTCTGATGGATTCCTGGTTGCTATTCCTGCCTTCCATCCTGTCTTTACAAATCCATTCACTGCACCAAAGCCAGAGTAATCTCTCTACAATCTACATCTGATAAAGTTACTTCCTCAATAAAACCTTTAAATGGCTTCTTATAAACAAGTAGATGTCAACCTCTTTAACATGACTCATGAGGCCAGAGTCTAACCCCAGCTCCGATCCTTCTTGTTCTGGCAAAACCAATCTGCAAGCAACTCCCCAAAGTCTCAGGACAACTCACACCCACCTTGGTTTATGTTGGTCTCTTGATCTGGGAAACACTTCCCACCTTTCACCTGGCTAATTCTTACTGGATTCTTCATTTCCCATCATCTTCTCCATGAAGTCTTCTTTGAAGTCCAGGCTAGACTAGGGCTTCCCTTTGTCCTCCCTTTAGCATCTTCCACCGTACATTGTCATTACCTGTTTATTTATGTGTCTCTCTGCCCTACTAGACTGTGAGCTTTTCGGGACAGTGACTGTATGCTGTTTACCTTGAACCTCCTATGTCTAGGTCAGAATAAGTGCACCAGAAATGTTTGTTGTTCTGACATAAACTGCGTGTTCTTGAGAAGCAACAAGGTATAGCAGAAAGAACATTGGCAAGGACTGGCAAACAGGTGGTGAGCTGCTTTTGGTATCCATACCCAAACCAGTGAGCACTGCATCTAGACGGGGAAAGGGAGGCTAGCTCTGAGCTGAGCGAGAAAATTCAGAAGACCGATTAGCACTTTCTCCACAGGCATGGGATGGGGTCACGGTAGACGTTCTGTAATTCAGACCTTTCTGTCCTTCCTATGTAGGCTCTGAGGTGGCAGCCTCCTTCCGATTCTGGTTTCATCGCTTACTGACCGCCAGTTATTTATTAGTCCTGAGCTTCATCTCTCTATAGCCGTGCCCACTCTCCATCGTAGTTGCTAAGAAATAATGTAGGTGCAAGCATTTACAGAAGTGGAAAGTCCTTGAACAAACTGTGTCTTATTCTTAATTCCCAATAGAATCAAGCAAAGGTGGTGAATGTTCAGTTAGCATTCAATGAATGATTACTATGTACTTCGTTATATCTCGACATAGCCTAAGTGCTGTCATATTTCAATTACTTCTAATTGAAATATTTCAGTTGCTAAAAATGCTTTTGAGCCAACTCTTAGGAAAGGTGTTACTCCAAAAATGTTTCCTTTAAGCCTGGTGAAGTAATTAAATATTTACAGCTATCTCTACACAAACGGGGGAATACCTGCCTAGAAAATGTACACAAAGTCTTTTCTTTCTGCTGTAAGGTACAAACTTTTCTGCTCAGTTGCACTGGCAACAGGGACCTGTCTGCTTGAAAATACATTCTTGCTTCTGTACATATATGCTTAATTAAATAGTAGTTACGTGGTAACATGTCTTAGCTACAAATCCTGTTTTTTCCCCAAATAATTCAATCCTTTTAAAATAACTCAGGAGGATTCAATTATAGACTTGATCAACTTTTATTGGTCTGTTGCTAAGTGCCAATAACAAAATTCCCTGCAGAGAATGTCACATCATTTGCATTTACTTATAGGCTTATCACACTAAACAAGACAAATAATCACTTATAACATCAAAGTATCAAAAGAGTGATGGTAAATTATTATTTACTGGAAAATTATGATAAACTAAAACACAGTACAACAGAGCATGATTCCAATTTGGTTTAAAATTACATGCTTTACAGATTCTGTGATACTCAGTATATGTTAAATGCATCTCTAATAATATAAACATTTATGCTTAAATAAAAAGAGTAAAAACAATGGAAAGATACACACTAAACTATTGGCAGAGGTTATTTCTGGAGGTAGCACTGGAGGGGAAAGTGGGAGTGTTTTGACCTTTTATTTTGTTTATGTCTGCCTAATTTATAATATAAACTCAAGAATAAGTATTATAATTATTACATAATTATTGGGCTTGAAAGATTTATAATAATAATCAAATTTTTAATTATTATTATGAGTGATAATAATTACTGCGTTTGAAAGACTTCGTAATTAAAATTTTTAAAAAGACAAACCAATAATTGGCATGAGTTGCAGTATAGGATTTGTGAAGCAGTGCAGAGTTTGGAAATAAATACACAGACTGTACTTTTAACAGGTTTGACATTTCTGAAGAATGAGCAGTATTCCTCAAAGTTATCTATGTCTCCAAGGAGGTATACATTTTCGCGGACAACTTTATAAGGGAAACATATATTTTAGTCACCTTTCATCCTGGTTTCTAAAGAAAGGACACTCAAAGAGCCTTTTTGTCTTACTGATGTCATTATATTTGGTAGCAGCACAAAAAAGCCCACTGCTACATTGTATCCCAAAATAATGGTACAAGTGAAGACTAGATAATGATTTCTTTTCCTAATATCTGAATACCATTATTCAACATTTACTAACATTTGCATTTCTTTTACAGCACCGTCACTAACTTACATCCTCATTATGCAAATATCTTATACAGCCTATAATGTTCTAAGTGCCCAAGAGCAGGAATTGTATCTAATCATAATTGTATTTTCCATGGTTTTGTTAATTTCTGTTAAGTAATTGAGGTCACTCATTTTAGGACATACTTTAAATTTCCAATTAGATACATAAAAAAATATTTGCTTTAAAAGTCATATTTTTTAGCTTTCCATAGAAATTTCAGAGGTATATTCTGCCCATATTCCAGCACATTAGAAAAATTATGCTTAAGATTGCTAACATTCACTTCAAGGGGAGCCTTCTTGCATTGTCAATGTTGACTTTTCGTGCATTTAGTTTTCTCAAGAATACCCTGAAAGAAAAGTCATAGTAAAAATAACAGAAGAGAAGCAGATTTTTGCGCATTGTTTAAAAACAAGACTTCAATAAGGTGAAATAAACTAGCATTTCCTTGGCTATTCTCCCTGAGCCATGATTTGAATATTTAGGCAGACATGCTGGTTGCCTGCTTTCTTCAAGGACTCAACAGAGCCCATGTACTGTAGAATAGATATCTGGAGATGGATGTATGCCAGCTCACTCATTAGCATGTTCCTATTCAGTCACGAACTAGCCATGTGATTTTAAATAATTCACTTAAACGCTCTGAACCTCAGTTTCCTTTACTGTATAGCAGATATCCAACTCTACCACACTCCTTCTGCCCCCAGGTGGTGTTACACATTTCAAATATGTGTACAAATGCCCTGTAAACAATAAGGGAGAATACCAATTAAAGGATAATTGCTCATTATCAAATTACAAGTATAAATGGAATGGTAATGTCTCTTTCACACTCTTATTATCACCTGGTAAAATGGACAAACGTGGTTTTAAAAATGACTTTAATTAGTTTAATTTTCTAACACCCATTAGCACTCCTAATATTAGTAGCATGAAGAGCTTTTGTCCGATCCCTAACATGCGGGTCATTACTAACCCATCTTAACTTCCTTGTACTTTGTCTATTCACTTTTTACTAACTTCAAACCAAAGCTGAAAGTCGTAACACACAGAGAGTGCATACCTACAATGTAAAAGTGAGTGCCTCTCACCTTTTATGGAATGTGTAATAGTCAAACTGTGACAATGAAACTCAGATTGTCCTAAAATATCTTAGAAGTAGTTCTCCAAACTCTGTCTCTCTCACATACACACACACACACACACACACACACACACATTATAAGTCTATATTTTAGTTAAGAGATTAAAACTCCACTCAGAAATCCAAAGATAATTTGGCTTCCGCTTCACAGACAATGGTAGTAATATAATTTCGGGTAATTATAGAGAAAATAAAAAAGATGGTGAGAGGCACAGAGGATTGTAGGAGAAGGGGCGTTCTGTTGACTCTTGTGGATTTGTGGACACCTGGAACCCCTGCAGGGCAAACACTGTTAAGAGCCAGGTGAAGTGCATAACTGGTGTCTTTGCATCGTTTCTTTCAGTGAAAGGCCTCCTGTTCTGTCCATCGTGCGCCCAACTAGTGTGTCCTGTGTACAAGTCTACAGGCATCTTGGGTCAGAACTTCTTTGTCTGACTTTTCTTGGGGCCTAAAGTGTCAGTTTATTCATGAGATAAATTCATCTCAGCAAGTGTATCAGGGAATGAGGCTAGCGGGCCACCGCAGGTGAGATGCACATTTTACTGTGGCCAACTGTTGCCCATGCGTCAGCTTCTGTTCTGGGACTCGGCCTTGCCTGAAGGTGCCCAGAGCCATATGTGGGGGGAGCACCTGAGGTTCGGGAGGCCTGCTGGCACCTTCAGGGCAGGTGTCTAACTTAAAGTGATGCCATGTCTGGGATGGTTCTGACCATTGGACTAAGATGATAGGTGCACGCTCGTGACTGCACTGGTGTGATCTTACAACAGTGCCGCCAGCTTCAGCGCCAGTCTGAGGGACTCCAAGGAAGACTAAGTTAATGAGTTTCAGAAGTGATGTTTACAAACAGCATGAGGCCCTCTGGCCATGTTGATGCAGCCAGAGTGAGTTTTGTAGCAGCAGCAATTAATGATCACTGAACACTTCTGTTCCAGGCAGGCTGGGTGGAGTTTTACACAATTTCTATAATTTAATCCTCACCATAAACCCTATAAAGGAAATAGTATTATTGTGTCCATTTTTCAGATGAGAAAACTGAGGCACAGAGAAGAATGACTGAAAATCAAGCCATAATAATTTTTCTCTTTTATGTTATTCTCTCCAAATTTTTAATTTTTTTTTTTTTTTTTTTTTTTGCGGTACGCGGGCCTCTCACTGTCGTGGCTTCTCCCGTTGCGGAGCACAGGCTCCGGACGCACAGGCTCCGGACGCACAGGCTCAGCGGCCATGGCTCACGGGCCCAGCCGCTTCGCGGCATGTGGGATCTTCCCGGACCGGGGCACGAACCCGTGTCCCCTGCATCGGCAGGCGGACTCTCAACCACTGCGCCACCAGAGACGCCCAAATTTTTAATTTTTAAAGTATAAACTCTTTTTTTTTTCCTAAACCAAAACCTTCTTGAAGTCAGGAACTTTGCTTTCTTAAATCCTGCTGGTATTTTATTTGCTAAAGAGAGCAGACTGATAGAAGGCAGGCCCGTTTGGAAAGCCTGCAAACTCTCTTAAAATAGGGCCTTTCAAGGTGCCTGAAACAGCAATGCTAGGATTTGTCCCAGCAACGTAAGAATCCTAATAACGATGATGATAAGCCTGCGTGAGCCGCGGGCAAGAAACTTTCAAGTCATCAAGACACCTGATTGTGGATGCCTGGCTCACTCCTTCAGGCTGAGCTAAACCCCTGGGCTCTTCCCAGCTCCCTGGGACTCCTTGACTTCTGATTCTCAAACACCTTTCCTAACTCACCCTATTAATACAATGAAACAACAGAGAAAACGTTTATCATTTGCCACTTTAACAAACTCAAGTTGCCATTAAGCCCAAATGGTTCAGTTTTTAAAAGTGACCTCAATGTTTAAAAATGACATTTTTCTATTAAGATGTCAAGATGGAACTGGTTAAAACCATGTTCAAGATATGCTCTAAGATTTGCTCCTTGGAAACCCACTTTGCTGTGTTGTTTAGTCATTAAACTGATCAGGTTATAATGAATACTAGTGGTATTTCATGAATGGCAACACCATTGAACTTGTAAATTTGGTGTCTGTGATAGAGAGGCCTCTGGTTCCTTTTAGTCGCAGGACCTCTTGATATTATGGAATTTACCATTTTACAAATCAGCAGATACCCCTGACTCTTTGGTCAGGAAAGAATATTAGAGGTAATGGAGCCTCTTGTTTTGGAGAAAAGATGAGAAATTACTAACTCATCCCACGTCATGTGGTGAGTTCTATAATTAGCATCTACATCTTGGGATTCCTTCTGCATCTTCTTTCTACCACACAAAGCTACAAATAGACCATTTAATCAACTGATTTCATTACCATTACTAATCATCAGAATTATGTAAGAGGTTACCTGGAAGACAGACACCAAATGGCTTAGTACCAAATAAATGAACAATTATGTTGTTTCAAAAAGTTTATTGATAAATGTAATCACAATAAAATCGAGGCATGTAATCAATTATCTGAATATTCCTGAACATTGGACATTATAGACTTCATTATATGTAGACATTATAGACTTCATTATATGAACACACATACCCATAGGATATTAGCATTTGACTCAAATCTAATTTCTCAAAGAGGGAAGCAATCACTCTGTTGGCATGTGACAGCAGGAAACGCATAAGCTGATTATATTTTAACTATTTCCTAGTATATATATTTTAAATGTCATAACTTTATAAAAGATAGCCTTCCATGTAGTTGTTCTAATGTAAGTACAGTTTGGGAGTGAAATAGACTGGTAAAGAAAAAAATCCACGGAAGAGGGTAACAGACTGTACCATATGGCTCTCAAAGTCAACCAAATCTCTTTCTGGAAGACTCTCAAAGACCCTAAGAACTGGCTTTCTTTTAAAGGCGAACATTTCTCTTTGTAATGTAAAAGAAAGTTGCTTGATTTTGTCATTAAATCTAAATGTATTCCATATTTGAATATATGGCATTCCAGTTTCCATTTATAGACATGGAGTAGAGTTGCATCTTTTTTTCCCCCTAAAATGCAATTATGGAGAAAAGAGCTTTTGAGTGAATTATTTGAAGTAGAAAATCTTAAACAACCTCTCTCAGGGAAAAGGAGCTCTGACATCGGGTGACATGATGCTGAGGTTGCCACAGACACAAACACACACTATTAATACTGTGTTGTTTTCATTTCTTTTTCTCTTTGACAAAGACCACAAATAAATATCCGACATCCTAAAACACACATGCCTAATTCTGCAAGCTGTTATAATGAAGTCCTTTGAATTATTATAAATGCTTGAACCTTAAAACTTCATCACCAAGGAGAGAGAGGTGCTTTCTGTTTGCGGTGCTGAATTTAAACACAACTGCTAAGAATGGCTGATTGTCCTGAGGAAGCACGGCTGACAGCCATCAGCAGGTCTGTGCAAATGGCGTATGGAAAAGGTAATAAGAGCTTCAGGAGTATATTTCAACCATATAATAAAGTAATTGTGAAAGTGTAATTGCAGTCTGCTTCCATACCATATTAGGGTAAGAAATGAGATGGCAAGAAAATATGAGATTCACAGAATTATTTTGTAAGCAATTTTGCAATGACTATCTCCCAGAATATGCAGTATTTGTCAGAAAAAACATCTAAAACTACACAGTAGTGTTTACCTGTTGAAATCCGTTACGATGAACCTGAACAAAATGAACATTGATTATTTCACCGTTAAAAAAAATACCTCCGAACTTAAGAACAACACCAAATATAAAAGTATTATTGGATAATATTAAGCAACTGATTTCAGCCCATTAAAGCACTAAAAAAAAAAAAAAAAAAAAAGAATTGCATATAAACCCCATTCTTTATTTCTGAATGATATCTAGTTAACATTTCCAAAGATTTAAATATTTGCGAGATTAGAATTTCAATTTTAAAAAATTAATTCCTTGGGCTACTTCATAAACAATCACTATTGGTTTAAGTTACCAAGTTACCATATCCCACAGGCTATCAGATGCTCTCATAGCAAGACTTGAGAACGGGCAAGGAAGGCTAGGTCTACTCTCAGCCATATCATCTGGACTAAAAAAAGGAAAAGGAGGAGAGAAGGTAAATGCGTGAATGAACACAGGGATATTCAGAGCTTAATATGAATAGCCTTGAGGTCAAATATGAAAGTTGTCCATTTGATTCTCACTTCACCCATCTTCTATTAATAGGATTATTTATATCACATCTAAGATGGCTACCTCTGTAAGTGCACTTCTTTTTTTCTTTTTTTATTTCTACCACTTAGCACAGTTCCTGGTGCATAGTAACCACTCAGAAAATATTTAATGAATAAATTAACCAATATTTGCAAATGCCATGTTGTGGGAAGCTGGGTCTGTAGCAACCCTGTGGCATGGGCTCCAAAACTCATGGAGAAACAGGCAATGGAGTCAAATATAAGGAATCTGCTTCCCCTTTTCATTAATTTTTTGTTCCACTTTTGCAGGACCTTGCAAATAAATGTGTGTAAACTGCAGACACGTATATTCAGTATTCATTCCCCTGGCCTGCCATTTCAGATAAAACTTCAAAAGATGTTTTAAGTATGGGAAAAGCTCCTTGATTTGGGTAAAGGAAAAATCTAAAATGCTCAACTGCCTAAATGAAGTATCTAGAAGAAAACACATATTTTTGTCATTAAAGGGGATAGCCATTATTTACACATGCCCGACTGGTTTACAAAGAACTCATTTCAAAAACAGGTTAAGACTTAAATGAAGTAAAAGAAAACAAACGAACCAAGCCTGATTTAATGTCGTGCTATGGACATCAAATAGATTGGCATTTGTTAGGAAACCTCGCATACACACCTAAAATCTATCCATGTTGTACTGCATAACCAGAACTACTGTTTTTCCAAGACTGTTCAGTCCACTGAAGGGTGTCCTAATGGTGATGCAGAAGGCAGGAAAGGAAGGCTGCCCAGAAACAGAAGCCCCTTTTAGGCAAGTGAGAATGTAGGTAGAAGAATATCTAAGAAAGTAAGTGTAAAGGAATCTTGAAAATAATGTCAATCATCTTACAAATTATGTCTGTCTGTGGTGGAAGGAAGGGAGGAAAGGAAGGAGGATGGGAGAGAAGGAACCCAAACCTCAGCCATCTGTTATGTTATAGGTCTTGCTCTATCCTATACCTGCTCCCACCCACCCCCCAAACCATCACCGTAGCCATTCGATTTCTTCATGATCCTTTCCTTTTCTTGGATTTTCCAAATTCTTTTCAGGTTAGGTTACATACTAGTGTCTAACAACATAATACCACTCTTGACAACCTTTCCCAACACTAAGCATCCTCAGGTTTTGCAGTGACTCTGGGATTTTCCTCTTCCATCATTTGACTTCCTCCCTCTGCGCCATTCTCTCCCTTTAAGCATAATGTCACTATGCCCACGGTACCAGCAATTATTGAGCCCTACCTACACAGTCTTCCAATTTAAACCAAGATCAAGTACTTTGTCAAACTTTCTTATCAAAAACAGAATTAGTGAAAGTCAGGGAAAGAATAAGGGTGAACAAAATGTTCTGATCTCTGTGCGAGAGATGACCTAACAATATCAACTCCTGCAAGGCCTCCAGTCTATTTCTCAATAAGGATAAAAGACTGTTATGTTATTTCGTGTTTCTCAAACTCATACCCCTAAGAGCAAAGAGTGATATGCCAAGGCAATAGAACTTTAGAATAACATAGACTATGTTTCTGTAGCACAGCATGGACTCAATTGTAAGTCATTTAAAGTATTATATTTACATGAAAACAGAGGGATGCGTTATGGAAAATATTATAAAATCTACATATTTCTTAAAGATGAAGCATCATCTTTTTCAGACCTCTGTAGATTTCACAGGCACTTCTGGGGTCTTCCTCCAGCCCCTCGGGGTATAAATCCATCAGGGCACTTCAGTAGAAAAAAGTGAGGACTTTGCTCTGTGGCTACTTGAAGACTGTGAGGTACCTTTAAAATTGCCGTTGATATTTCTGAATATGTTTGGATACTTTACTATATTTTCCCAATTTACTAATAATTGTGTGCGTATTTGTCACTGAACAAGAAATTTCAGCAAAGCAACTACTAATAACTTTGAAAGTTAACTCAGCAGGTGCACTTCTAAGACTACACACAAAGCAAAACATTCATATTAATTGCTAATGATTGGGCTGATAATTTTTTTTTTTTTTTTTTTTTTTTTGCGGTACGCAGGCCTCTCACTGCTGTGTCCTCTCCCGTTGCGGAGCACAGGCTCCGGACGCGCAGGCTCAGCGGCCATGGCTCACGGGCCCAGCCGCTCCGCGGCATGTGGGATCTTCCCGGACCGGGGCACGAACCCGTGTCCCCTGCATCGGCAGGCGGACTCTCAACCACTGCGCCACCAGGGAAGTCCTGGGCTGATCAATTTAAAAAAGAGTTTGCAGGTAGACTACAATACTCTTGTGTCCCTTAAGAAGTTAGATTTTAATGTATCTCAACCTTTTGGCGGAAGTATAAAACCTCTAAAAGCTTATTCATCTATAATTGGAAAGGTCTTCAAAAAAATAGGTGAATACCTGATGGTTCATTTTACCACAGAACTCCCCCAGGCAGTTTTCTCTGGTACATTCCTATAAGGGCTAAGCGTTAGCCCACTTACAATAAGCAACGTGAATTCCACCCCAGCTACCCCTAACCCCATCTCTAGAATGGCACTGGTTACCTTCCTAACTTGCTAACTTAGTGCCCTATTTCTCACTACAGACAACTCAGCCTCAACCCAGGCACCACATCAGACAGCCCGTGATGTCACACCTCCATCTATTTCCTCATTTCACCGTCTTTCATGAGAGAAAAATTGATGAATAATTAGTCTTCACATGTCTCTCAGACAATCAGCATTCTGTCACTCATTGTATTTCCATTTTTGCTCTGTGAACAAGCAAGAGCCAAATTTAATGTTTAATTATAGGGAAAAATACCTGAGCTAAGAAACATGTGGGCGTCTTTCTTCCTGGCTATCATATTCTGCATTAATATTAATAGCCTTATTGTAGGTGTTGGGTTTTTTTAGTTGCCTCCAGTCATTTTGAAAAGAGGTAGGAAGTCTAAAAAAATAGTTAAAAAAAAATAGGAGTAACTTTCCCCCTCCTCGCTGCGTGATTTTTAAGGGCAACTAAAATGCCACTTCCTGCAGGAAGCAACCCGGATTTCCAGCACTACAATCCATTAGTACTTCCTCCTTCTGTACTGCCAGCACTTTGACTACAGACTCCATCCATATCACATCAGTTGTACCAGAGCTGGGTTATGGTTATTTGTATTCCTCTCTTGCCTACTAGCCACACAAAGGCAGGGCCAGGGCTCACTCATCTCTGTGCCTCTCCCTGTCCAACCCCCCCCCCCCAAACACTCAGCGTAAGGCTCTGCACACAGTTGGTGTCCGGTAAATGCTTTTCAATTTCTAAAAATGAATTAAGTGTGCCTTATTAACAAAGCCCACAGCTTCTTTACAAGTGCATTCCAAATTTTAAAAAAAGTCTCCTTCTCGGGCAAGAATATTCTC